>NC_090933.1:1078786798-1080036798 GCF_040938575.1 Ambystoma mexicanum
AAGGCTCTAACGTGGAGGGAGAAGCTCTAAGGGGGGCCCGGCCGGAGCTCCGGGGCGGCCTGGGCTGCTTAACCCCCCTCCACCCTGTCTCGAAGGTCCCCGGGCCCAGAGCGGGTCGCGGGGAGCCCCGGCGGCGTCCCCGTCCCTCGCCGGAGGGAGAAGCTCTAATGCGGAGTGGGGGAGGCTCCAAGGCGGCCCGGGCCGGGGCCCCAGGCTGCTGCGACCACCCCGGCCCTGGGCGCCGGGTCGGTCCCGTCCCCCGGGCCCGGCGGCGGTTCCCGGGGAGCCCCGGCGGCCTCCCCGGAGGGAGAAGCTCTAATGCGGAGTGGGGGAGGCTCTAAGGCGGCCCGGGCCGGGGCCCCAGGCTGCTGCGACCACCCCGGCCCTGGGCGCCGGGTCGGTCCCGTCCCCCGGGCCCGGCGGCGGTTCCCGGGGAGCCCCGGCGGCCTCCCCGGAGGGAGAAGCTCTAATGCGGAGTGGGGGAGGCTCTAAGGCGGCCCGGGCCTGGGCCCCAGGCTGCTGCGACCACCCCGGCCCTGGGCGCCGCGTCGGTCCCGTCCCCCGGGCCCGGCGGCGGTTCCCGGGGAGCCCCGGCGGCCTCCCCGGAGGGAGAAGCTCTAATGCGGAGTGGGGGAGGCTCTAAGGCGGCCCGGGCCGGGGCCCCAGGCTGCTGCGACCACCCCGGCCCTGGGCGCCGGGTCGGTCCCGTCCCCCGGGCCCGGCGGCGGTTCCCGGGGAGCCCCGGCGGCCTCCCCGTCCCTCCCGGGAGGGAGAAGCTCTAACGCGGAGTGGGGCTCCAAGGCGGCCCGGGCCGGTGTCCCAGGCTGCTGCGACCACCCCGGCCTTGGGCGCCTGTCGACAGAACCCCGGACCTGCCCGGGGAGCCCCGGAGGGGTCCCCGTCCCTCCCCGGAGGGAGAAGCTCTAATGCGGAGCGGGGGAGGCTCTAAGGCGGCCCGGGCCAGAGCTCCAGGCAGGCGCCCAAGGCCGGCCTCGGGTCCTACAAAGGTCCCCAGGCCCGGCGGGGTCCCCGTCCCTCCCCGCAGGGAAAAGCTCTAATGCGGCGGGAGAAAAGCTCTGAGGCGGGGCCTGGCCGGAGCTCGGGGAGGCCCTGCCGGTGCTGGCCCATGCCTGCCCTTGGGCACCTGCCGGCCCTCGGTCCCTTGCCAGGCGGGCCCGGGGCCCGCAGAGCACTTCCCGTCCGGGCCCATTGGAATGCATGGCCCTACCAGATGGCCGCTCTCCGAGGCCGGCCATCTGGTGTGGGGCCATAGGAACGACTGCAAGGACCAGATGGCCGGGCCGCTCTGGAAGTCCGGATGGGCGTCAATCTGAAATCCGTCTCCAGTTGGGTCTATAAGGAGCCCGGGCGGTTTCGCCGAGAGGTCCCCCTCTGTCGCTCCGGGCCCGCGCTTTACAAGAAAGCTCAGTCACCTTCCTGCGGATTACTATAGACAGGGTGGAGAGGGACCTGTCTGCGCGTCCTCCAGGGTATTTTTCACCGCTGGCTGCCCGGCCCGGGCTCCGGGGCGAAACCACCGCACCTCCCCTGCCGACTCCCAAGTGGGGCAGCTAGATGGGGCGCCGGAGGGAGAAGCTCTAATGCGGAGTGGGGGAGGCTCTAAGGCGGCCCGGGCCGGGGCCCCAGGCTGCTGCGACCACCCCGGCCCTGGGCGCCGGGTCGGTCCCGTCCCCCGGGCCCGGCGGCGGTTCCCGGGGAGCCCCGGCGGCCTCCCCGGAGGGAGAAGCTCTAATGCGGAGTGGGGGAGGCTCTAAGGCGGCCCGGGCCTGGGCCCCAGGCTGCTGCGACCACCCCGGCCCTGGGCGCCGTGTCGGTCCCGTCCCCCGGGCCCGGCGGCGGTTCCCGGGGAGCCCCGGCGGCCTCCCCGGAGGGAGAAGCTCTAATGCGGAGTGGGGGAGGCTCTAAGGCGGCCCGGGCCGGGGCCCCAGGCTGCTGCGACCACCCCGGCCCTGGGCGCCGGGTCGGTCCCGTCCCCCGGGCCCGGCGGCGGTTCCCGGGGAGCCCCGGCGGCCTCCCCGTCCCTCCCGGGAGGGAGAAGCTCTAACGCGGAGTGGGGCTCCAAGGCGGCCCGGGCCGGTGTCCCAGGCTGCTGCGACCACCCCGGCCTTGGGCGCCTGTCGACGGAACCCCGGACCTGCCCGGGGAGCCCCGGAGGGGTCCCCGTCCCTCCCCGGAGGGAGAAGCTCTAATGCGGAGCGGGGGAGGCTCTAAGGCGGCCCGGGCCAGAGCTCCAGGCAGGCGCCCAAGGCCGGCCTCGGGTCCTACAAAGGTCCCCAGGCCCGGCGGGGTCCCCGTCCCTCCCCGCAGGGAAAAGCTCTAATGCGGCGGGAGAAAAGCTCTGAGGCGGGGCCTGGCCGGAGCTCGGGGAGGCCCTGCCGGTGATGGCCCATGCCTGCCCTTGGGCACCTGCCGGCCCTCGGTCCCTTGCCAGGCGGGCCCGGGGCCCGCAGAGCACTTCCCGTCCGGGCCCATTGGAATGCATGGCCCTACCAGATGGCCGCTCTCCGAGGCCGGCCATCTGGTGTGGGGCCATAGGAACGACTGCAAGGACCAGATGGCCGGGCCGCTCTGGAAGTCCGGATGGGCGTCAATCTGAAATCCGTCTCCAGTTGGGTCTATAAGGAGCCCGGGCGGTTTCGCCGAGAGGTCCCCCTCTGTCGCTCCGGGCGCGCGCTTTACAAGAAAGCTCAGTCACCTTCCTGCGGATTACTATAGACAGGGTGGAGAGGGACCTGTCTGCGCGTCCTCCAGGGTATTTTTCGCCGCTGGCTGCCCGGCCCGGGCTCCGGGGCGAAACCACCGCACCTCCCCGGGCCCGGCCGGCCGGGGGGCCGTGCCCCGCGCGGCGCCCCAGCAGAGACTGGCCTGCTGGGGGCGCTCTTTCCACGAGCACTCCACGCGATCGATTTGGCGCACTTGGTCCGTCTAGGGTTGGACTGCTTGGCCAGCCTCGGCTGTTGTTTCAAGCAATTGGCTTCCACCCGCCTCGGGACCGCGTCGAGGGTATGCCCCCGTCTTCGGGGAGGGCCCCCGCCCCCGGGTGGGCGGCTCTCCCCTCCGAGCAGAGCGAAGGCCGATCAGCCCGGCAGCTTCCCCCAGTGGTC
The DNA here is from genome assembly GCF_040938575.1 of Ambystoma mexicanum. Taxonomy (NCBI): domain Eukaryota; kingdom Metazoa; phylum Chordata; class Amphibia; order Caudata; family Ambystomatidae; genus Ambystoma; species Ambystoma mexicanum. Next base: position 1,078,789,924 of record NC_090933.1, read on the forward strand.
CGATCAGAGCGGACGGGGCCGGGTGGCGCAAGGCTAGCCCCAGCGCGGGTGTGCCTACCGCAAGCCACGACGCGGCCCCTGCTCTGCCGAGCACGTTTCTCCAGCAGCTCGGAACGCCCGTTCCGCGGGGTGCCGACCCCCTGCGTCGCCGCTCCGGTGGCGGCGCTGCGGGCGAACCCCCTACCGCTCCAAGTTGTGCCTGGGCCCGGCCTCTACCTCCCACCCACCCCGCGTGGCGTGGCGGAGCGGGCCGGGCCGCCGGCGCCCGCGTGACCGACCGGTCCGCCCCAGGGCCCGACGCTCGGGTCCTCCACCAACCCCCCCCCCCCAGCAGGGCGCGAAGGTCGGCTCCGAGGCGGGCGCGCGGCTCCCCCGTTGCCACCCTCCAGCAGGTGCGGCTACCTGGTTGATCCTGCCAGTAGCATATGCTTGTCTCAAAGATTAAGCCATGCACGTGTAAGTACACACGGCCGGTACAGTGAAACTGCGAATGGCTCATTAAATCAGTTATGGTTCCTTTGATCGCTCCATCTGTTACTTGGATAACTGTGGTAATTCTAGAGCTAATACATGCCGACGAGCGCTGACCTCCCGGGATGCGTGCATTTATCAGACCAAGACCAATCCGGGCTCGCCCGGCCGCTTTGGTGACTCTAGATAACCTCGGGCCGATCGCACGTCCCCGTGACGGCGACGATGCATTCGGATGTCTGCCCTATCAACTTTCGATGGTACTTTCTGTGCCTACCATGGTGACCACGGGTAACGGGGAATCAGGGTTCGATTCCGGAGAGGGAGCCTGAGAAACGGCTACCACATCCAAGGAAGGCAGCAGGCGCGCAAATTACCCACTCCCGACTCGGGGAGGTAGTGACGAAAAATAACAATACAGGACTCTTTCGAGGCCCTGTAATTGGAATGAGTACACTTTAAATCCTTTAATAAATATAGGCCATTTGAGGGGAAGGGAATCTACACAGAAGAAAGTGGGACAGATATTGCAGGCCTCTGACACGCATATTTTAAGGACTGCTCATTTCACCCAAAAACGGTTTGCTTTTTTTGTACAATTCAAAGTTTCTCTGGAGATTTATAAATAATTTCACAAACCTGTTTTTCGGGCACCTTTAAAGCTTTAAAATACAAAAGAGAAATCAGATAACATATTTTAAGATCACATCAATTGGACTGCTGGTACTTCCCTTGATGATGGCGATAATGAAGCTAGAATCATTCCCATTTTGCTTAACACGCTTCTATAAAATGTCGTTTTTAAAAATATGTCCTGTTTGGTTATGTGACTTGTGTACTTTCCAAGTCACTTCTATACAATTTAATTATTTTAGTTCATGGTAAGAACTGGAAATGAAACTGTCAGAAATTGCAGAATGGGCAGGAATCGCAGCATCACTGCTTAACCAATGTGTGATCTTCATGTCATTTAATCTCAAATTAGCTAACCTGTCAAAATTACCAGTACCTAAACCTTTCCAGAATGTCACCCTTCAGAGTAATTTCGTTCTCAGGGTATGGTCTTCAAAACAAGCCTCATAATGCTTTCAATGGCTATTGTGTTACTTCCCTTATAATAATAGTGAACATTTATGAATTACACACCACAACCTCTTGCTTCTTTGCTCTCCAATGGTAACACCACTTGAAAAATACGCTCTACTAATCTCAGTCTGTCTGCATATGAACAACTTTTTGGTAGCTTCTAATCTTCAACCACTAATTATGCAATGGTTGGTGTAGCTTTCTCCTTGCTTCCAGTTGGTCTCCTGTATCCAGGCTTGATCACTTTTGCATTCTGTGAGGCAACTAATCTGACTCGTCTATCTATTCTGGATTATGTGCACCTTTTTCAAGCTATCTGTGTCCTGCATTCATACTATGGCCACTATACCTTCCTTGTGGCTGCTATTGATGAAAAGCGTCCTGTACCTATGCTACACCACAAGTACCCTTATCTATCGTCGACTGCTGATGTTGTCCTTGAAATGCTACTTATTTATCATTCTGATTACATCAAGAATGAAGAGGGTAATGGGACTGAAAGGGAGTATCTATGCTTCTTTTGCAAGGTAGCATATCAAGCTATGAGTGTTGATCGTGATGGGAGTGGGGTGGGCATTCCTCTTTTCGGATCCCTTAATTCTTTTGGTTCAGTGTCTGTGCCCTGGGCCCCAAAAGTGCTTAAGAGGGCCCTGTGCGCATGTAGTCCCAAATAATGTTAACAATTTAGATCTGTTTACGAGCTGAAAATCTCAATCTCCAATTGCTGATTCCATATTCACCACTCTTGAAAGTGGTTGATTTGCCCGTTCTATGTTTGCCAGAACTGTCCCTTAAAACGTCATCATCATGGGGCCATGTTGTACTATGACCTCTCAATTTAAGGGGATAATCTTTCAATAAATGTCAAACCCCATATTAGACTGACTCACTTGAATAGATGGTATCTCTCAGTGACCCTCCTTACCTGCTTAATACCCTGGTTCTTCTCTGGGAAGAGATAAAGCATATCCCCCCCAAGCAGGCACGACTGATTCTGGAATGCACACAGTGTCAAAAGGGCTCTGGGACCGAAGCCCAAAGGAAAAAACCTACCAGCAAAGGAAGGAAAAAAACCTCAATGAAGATAGCTTCTTCCAAAGCGTCACAGTCGACAAAAGGGACAGACTCCTAGGAAGGTAGGAACCATGGGCATGGACAGGACAAGCAGGCTCCAAGGAGCGGAGACAGAAGAACAAGGAACTGGATGCCTCAGACAGAACAAGGTACAGAAAAGGGGAGAGCAAGCAACTAGACTAAGAAACGAGAGGAAGGTAGGAACAGAGAGACGTCCATGCAATATGAAAGTTGGGATGCGCCTGCTTACAAGGAACAGAAATCTCAAAATGTCCTTGACATTCTCCACGGTGTCCAGCAGCCATCTTGCAGATGTTCGACGTAACATACACATCAGAATGTCGCTGCCATCTTGGTTGAGGACTGGAGCACGAATCAGACTTCCCACAGTGCAATTCATGATGTTGACTTACGGAAAGCATCAACATCCACTGCCATTGATGTCAGGGGGAATGAAGGTGAGTGCAGACATCATGCCCCCTTCCAAACCTAGCTCCACTGGGTTTCCACCGGTTCTTCAGGTGAAAGGTTCAGTCCAATCGGGGGCGCATGCACATGCCAAGCTGGTTCCCAAGTTCTTTCACTAGTGGGCCCCTTCCAGTCAATAAGATACTGTAGTGAAACACAAAAGTATAACAAGTCACAGATTTGTTGAACTCATCCGATTGTTTGTGTTGAGAAATAAGCAGTTTCCTCAGATCAGCTTGTTCTCGAATCCTAGGGATGTAAGATTTCAGTAGGGAGGCATGGATGACAGGATGGATACGACTCTGCGAGTTGGGGATCCGTAATCGGTGTGATGGGGCTTCCCGTGCCTCGGGCCGCCCTGTACTAGAACCAAAGCATATGCATGCAATGAGACTCGGACACGCACGTCTGATCGTTCCAAGGTCCCGGCGGCAACTGTTTCGCGGGCCGTCTTTATTTCTTACGCGCATGCGCCACCACAACGAGGCTAGCACATGCGCACATGCAATACGGACATAAAATCCCTTCTTTTCTTTAAACAAAAACAACAACAACTTACAACTGCAACACATTCACAGGTACACCATGAACGTTACAAATGTTAACTTTCTGGATAGCGTCTCTTGGGCTACGGACAGTCACCTGTTCAGTCGCCTGAATCTAGAATGTAGTGTTTGAGCCGAACAGGCGCAGCCTTGTCGCACCGGTTACCGCCTTTCCGTCTGCGAGCTGAGCGGTGGGGTCCCGACTGTCGGTGGTGGATCCAAGGTTGGGTCATCTTCCGGTACTTCTGCATCTTCCACCTGCTGCATAGGCCTCGTAGGAATATCTTCAGGAAGCCGATTGTCAAATCTTTTGAAGAAGGACTGGTTGCGGGTGATGGTTCCTCGTGCATTCGCCGCAGTGATCATAGATCCTTTGACGTGGGTGACTAACCAAGGTTGGGGTTCATATGGCAGTGATAGTTTCCCCTCTGGCTTGCGGTTGCGTACCAGTACCGAGTCTCCAACCGCTATGTCCTTTTCTCATAGTCCTCTCTGTTCATTCTCCTTGGCATTGTGGGCTTCTCGTTCCCTTCTCACCCGGTCATTGTCTCTGATCCCCGGCCCACGCCCTTCCACCTCCGGGAGGAGGCCCCTCAGACATCTCCCAAACAGAGCCTCGGCCGGAGCCACGCCGGTGGACTGATGCGGTGTCGACCTATATTCTCGCAGAAACTCAAATAGGGTTCTCTTCAGTTCCACCCCACTGTTGGCCGCTATGCAAAATACCTTATTGAGGGTCCTCATGAGCCTTTCGACCTCCCCATTCGCCCTGGGCCACAACGGCGACACCTTCCGATGTTGTATGCCCCGTTCTCTCAGATACTGTGCAAATTAGTTCCCAGTGAATGGTGGCCTATTGTCCGAGCAGAGGATTTCAGGGAGACCATGCTTGGCAAACATCTTTTCCAACGCAAGGATCGTGTGATCTGTGGCGTGTGAGTCAACTAGTTCCACCTCCGGATACCTCGACCATTGGTCTACTGCCGCTAAAAAGTACATGCCCCTCCCGGTTGACCCAAAGTCAGCGTGGACTGTGCCCCACAGCTTCTTGCTTTGTTTCATTGAATTTATCGGGGGTGCTCTTTCTACGGGCCTGGATGCCTGGCACGACAAGCACCCTTTTATATGCCGTTCAACTAGGGTTTCCAGATCTGGGAACCAAACCTTTGTGCGCAGCCTCGCCTTCGCCACTCCCTGATTTCCGGTGTGCGCCAGTTCTATGACTCGGGCTCTTAGCGACCATGGTACTACAATTTGCCGGCCTCTTAGTAGCAAACCATCTTCTGAAGTGGAGAGTTCATCATGGATTTTCCACAGTGCCTGAAGATCTCTCTGAGCTCTGTCCTCCTTCCTTGTATTATTCTGCAGAACGCTTCTCCGATCGCCGCTCTGAATTGCAGCTCTGATGATTTTGAGCACCTCGTCGTCTGCCGACTCCTGTGCCATCTGATTTCTGTCCAACGCCACCGGCATGGCAACTGCCACGACATTATGTACGAATTCTTTGCACTCTGCCACATCCCCCTGATCACCTTCCCTCTCCCTGTTAGGATGACGGGACAAGTAGTCTGCTGGATTGTTCGTCCCCTGTCGGTACACCAATTTGACCCCGTATTCAATGAGGGCCAGCATCCACTGTTCTATCCTGGGAGGAGGTTTCGAGGATACACCCGCTAGGATTGGAAGAAGCGGTTTGTGATCCGTGATGACAATTACTGGTTTCCCAAGAATGTACAACCTGAAATGTCTGCAGCCCCATAGGATGGCCAGGGCCTCTCTCTCTATCTGAGAGTAGCGACGTTCAGTCTCCGTGAGGGCTTTACTCGCATATGCGATAGGTAGCATCTCTCCTCTCACGTATTTCTGCATCAGCACAGCTCCTAAGCCCACCGGACTGGCATCTACAACCACCTCCGACTCGGCCGCAGGATCAAAATATGCCACTGTGTCTTGATCTGACAATGCCTTCTTTATTACATCGAACGCATCTTGTTCCTCGGTACCCCACACCCAAACAGTGTCATTTTTCGTGAGGGCCTGGAGTGGTTCAGAGAGGGACGCCAAACCCTTGATGAAGAGACCACAGTAATTCACCATCCCCAGAAAACTGCGGACTTCTGTCGGCGATTGGGGGGTGCAGCCTCGCAGATGTCTCTGACTTTGTCCAGATCTGGGGATACACCATTGCCATGAAACACAAAGCCAAAAAACCCAATGCGATCTCTGAATAATTCGTAAGGTAAATCCAAGATCTTTCAGCCTCTGCAGGGTTGCTTCTAGACGCTTCAGGTGTTCGGCATGTGTGGTGGCAAAGACCAAGATATCATCACTCATATTTATCACTCACCTTAGACCCGCCAGGGCACCCCTGATGGCATTCTGAAACACCTCAGCTGCGGAGGAAATCCCAAAGCTGAGGCGCTTAAACTGGTACAGACCCTTGTGCGTTGTGAAAGTAGTAATGTACCTTGAGTCCGCATATAACTCCAGCTGGTGATATCCTGCTCTTAAATCAAATTTCGAGAATATCCTGGCACCCTGCAGTTCACTGATGATATCATCTATAGTGGGGGTCAGGTGGTGTTCTCTCTTGATGGCCTCATTGGGCAACCACATGTCCACGTAGATGCAAACCTTGCCCGGTTGTTTGGGCTTAGGTGCCACCACGATCGGGGAGACCCACAGAGTCGGCCCTTCCACCTTTCAATGATATCCATATCGATCAGTGCTTTGAGTTCCTCTTCAACCTGGGACTGAAGATGGTATGGAATTTGTCTGTGTTTCAATGCTGTTGGGTGGATCGTTTATCTATGTGCAGCCGCACTGGTTCCGCTTTTAGTCGACCAATCCCTTGAAACATTCTCTCGAATTTCTCCAAAAGTGAGTCTACATCACCTTGATAAATTGCACACGCAAAATGGACCAGATCTAATGCTTCCGAGGCTGCACAACTCAACAGGGACCGCGGGCTGACGTCCATGACGAAGAACCTTGCCTTGATTGTCTTTCCTTCCCGGGCTACAGGAGCTACAAACACCCCTTTGATTGGCAGGGGAGTGTCACCCCCGAACGTGAAAATCTTCACCCTCGAATGGTCCAATTTAGGGGGGCCTGGGAGGGCCTCGTACTGTTCAGTAGCCAACACGCATTCTGAGGCACCAGTGTATATTAGTACCTGCGTGGGGACTCCTTGAATGTTGACCACACACATCGGTTGTCTTCGTTTTCTCGCCCTGGTCGCCAAACTTGAAATGAAAAAGACTTCTTCATCTTGTTCCTCCTCCTCTGCGATGTTGAGTCTTTGGACATCCTGTTCCACTGCAGCGACGCTTCGTTGTTTCCTATATCCACCGCTTACCCTCGCGGGTCCCCGCTGTGTGGCAACTGGGGCAGCCGCTCTGCACATCCGGGCATAGTGCCCCGGCGTGTTTCATCTTCCGCAGGTCCTCGATTTGGCTGGACAGTCTTCCAAATGCGGCAAATCATATACACAATACTGACAGATGACCATATTGCCTTGGGGAGATGTCGGTTCCTGCCTCTTTTGGTTCCACCTCGACTTTGTCTGGGACTGTCTCCCAACCGCAAAAGCTTTCTCGAGCTTGCCTGGGCGTGCGGCAGTGACCATTTTGGCTTCTCTACTCTCGGCAAGTTCGAAAACCCTTCCAGTGTCCAAAATCTGTTCCAGCGACATGCCTGGCTCTCTCAAAACCTGCCTCTGCAGTTTCCCTGAGCTGCACCCTTGGATCAGTTGTTGTCAGACCATTAAATCGGCATCCGTCCATCTGCACGTGGTGGCTAGCTGTCTCAAACGTGCACAGAATTGATCTAATGTCTCCTCATCGTGCTGCTTTTCTCCACACATGACAAACCTGTCAAAGTCTACGTTAGATCAGGGGATAAAATGATCCCTTATTGCGGTTTTGACCGCATCGTAGTTTACCACCGGTAGGGTGAGAGACTCATATATGCGCAGTACCTCTGTGCCCGCCGAGTACAACAGCATCGCCACTTTGGCATCATCATCTGTTTCTCCGGTGGCGGCGAAAAACATGTCCAGTTTTTTTATCCAGAGGAGCCATCTCGGGCCTAGTTTTGAGGGGGGCCCCGAGGTGACAAACTCTTGCATTGGTTGTAATGAGCCATGCTGCCTTCTCACCTCCCTCACTGATCCAGAGGCCTCTCCGTCGTTGTCCATCATGTTCACAGGTCGCAGAGGCACCTCAGACCGTGTTAGAGGCCCCAAACCTGGCTCTATCCGTGTCCGACGTAGGGAGACTGCAGAACGTCCAAAAATTCAGGGATTGTCTACCGCAGTGTTTAGACAGCGCACGAGCACCCTCGCGGGCCACAACCAACTTAAACACCATAAACAAAATGGCCGCCGTCACTCGTGTGAGGATCGTGGCGCACGTGAGATGAAATACCCATAACAACACGATTGTACGTGTCGGGTGTTTTTCTCCTCGTGTCCCGCCTCGTCGCCAGTGTGATGGGGCTTCCCGTGCCTCGGGCCGCCATGTACTAGAACCAAAGCATACGCATGCAATGAGACTCGGACACGCACGTCTGATCGTTCCAAGGTCCCGGCGGCAACTGCCTCGGGGGCTGTCTTTATTTCTTACGCGCATGCGCCACCACAACGAGGCTAGCACATGCGCACATGTAATAGGGACATAACAATTGGTAGGCGACTGGATTGATGATTTATTCGATCTTGAGGGGACCGTAGTAGCGAGGAGCATATTTTCCCTGAACCAAAGGTTTTGGCACTTATCAGGATGATAAGCACACTAAGGGCCTCTTTACGAGGTACCACCGGCGGGTTGCCCTCAACCCTGTAACACCGTTTAAGCTGCCTGACCTCCCAGTGCTACAGGGACATTACAAGTCCCGGTGGCCTGTGAAGTCAGGCGGTGGACTCCATGGGAATGTGGACTAGGAAGCACCAGCACCGTTGCTAACCTGTCGGTGCTTCTGCGACAACTCTGCTTTCCGGGGACGTTGCGCCCGTCAGGTCAGACCTTATTTCCACACTGGCAGACTTGTAATGAGGCCCTAAGTCTATGTTTATGTGCTCAGGGGCATTGGCATGATTTTTATCAGCTTGTTCTTTGAATGTGTCCATATCGATGGTGCTTTTAACCTTATTTGATTCAGCTTTTGCTGGGTGCAGTTCTCCTTTTGGCCTTTAGAGACTTGCTCACTATATCCCATATTGACTTTATGCCTTTTAATCATCCAATATTTGGCTGTAGATTTTTGGCACAAAATACAGTTTACAATGAACTGTGCCACATGCTCAATGAGGTTCGTTATGAACCAGTCTTCTGCAATAGTAGCAGCTAGACCCTCTCGAGTCACATGCGCAGGATAGTGGAGCTGCACCAATGCTACTCTCAAGAAAGCTAGAGGCATAACTGGCCTTCCTGTGCTATCCTGCCTCCAAATTGCCCCAGTGGGGGATAAGGAACAAACCCTGCTTTTTCCATAACTCCTTTTCCTCCTGTGATGCTAGTCCTTGCATCTCAATTAACTGTACAATGGACGTCATATTAAGCCCTTATGTACTAAGGACGAGCTATCTCGTCCTCAGCACTACATTTGCAGTGCGGAGGATGAGATACCTCGTCTTTTTAAGCACTTGGGTTTGTGTGATCGCCACAGCGCAGCAATCATAAAAACCCAAAATCCAACACCCAGGCTTTGAGAGGAGGAAGTTCCTCCTTACGGCCAAAGATTGTATTTCTTTCAGTTTCACATCAGTGTGCGTAATATGCGCAAACGTGAGACTGAATGTAAATTTCACTGCTGCAGCCATTTCCAGCTGCATCGGTGAAATGGAAGGTACGTAACTCCCTCGATCTATGGCATTTCTATGTCATTTTGATCGAGGGAGGTGTCGTTGGAAAGGGCAGACTCTCAACCCTTTCCAACGACACCTTCCTTGAAGTGTTGCTGGATGCGAATGCTCGATCCAAATCCAGCAACACCACTAGACCACCAGAGATCCATTTGTGAAGTGGGGGTTGAATAGGCCGCTTGGTATATAAGCGGCCTTCTCCTCCTCCTGCCCCCAATGTATGGGGCATTACGGATTGCCCACCCTGAGGGCAGATGGGAACACTTATCTGCCCAACTGCCCCTAGGGAAGGGGCAAACCCCCAAAAAATAAATGTTGAAGGGTTACTGGGGGGTGGTAGGTAACTAGACCATCAGGAATACTTTTATTTGAAAGGGGGTTGCCCTCTCCCCCTCCTACCCTAAATGGTGGGGGGTATGTTGTGTGGTTCCCCCTGGGGGCATATTGGCAGTGCAATCTGCCAATCTGCCCCTGGGTAGGGGTTCATTTGTTTTTACTGGGGGTCACTAGACCACCAGGCATGGCTTGTATGAAAGGAGGGGGTGGCCCACTCCCCCTCCTGCCCCAAGTGAATGGACCATGTCATTTAGCCCTCCATAGGAGCAGATTGCTAGTGTAGTCTGGCAATCTGCCCCTAGGAAGGGGCAAATGTGTTTTTACTGGGGGGTTGGGTTCACTAGAACATCAGGGATGGTTTGAAAGAGGGGCGGATGATAGGAGCATGATAGTTAGGATTTGTTTTTTCTGCCCTGACCACAGATAATTCATGTTTTTTGTTTTGTTTATAGGTACTTTTACGCTAGTTATGTATGTAGTTTGTTTTTATTCTATGGCTAGGGCCCATTGACAGTGGGGTGGTGGGACTAGGGCTGGATTGTTGGTGGTGTGGGCGGGAGTGGGCATTCTGTGGAAGTATTTCAGTGGGCCGGTGACCCAATTTCAGGGTCAGGCCACAAATTGCCCCATGCCAGCAAAACATTGCTGTTTCCCTGGGAGGTTTGGGACACTAATTTGATAACCCCGGGAGGCAGCAATGGCAAGTAGGCCATCTGGAAAAGTATGTTTTGGGTGGTGGGGGTTTCCATATTGCCATTACCCTCATCTGCATTTCCCATGAGTTTGCAGTTTACCTTCCTTGTTGGCAGATCAATGGTAGGGAAAGGTTTGCAGATAGCTCGGCTGCATTACAGTTGTTTCCTCAGGGGAGGGATGGGATCCTGCCAGGGATCCCTGCGACTGCCCCTGCACTTGGCGATGGTCGACCCACATTGGAGAAGGACATGACCTCTGACCATGTTGGATCTCTGGCTGGTCTGCGTTACAGCTTCTCCCTCCTGGAAAGGAAGGGGACCCTGCCAGGGTTCCCTGGAACCGCAGCTGGGCTCGGGGACGGTCATCCCACATGGGAGACAGCCGCCCAAGGCCAGGGATATCACCCCCAACAATCCTGGAGCTATGGCTGGCCTGTGTTACAGCTTATCCCCACCAGGGGGACACAGCAGTGTGCCAATCCCTCCCCGGATGAAAAAGCTGTAACGCATCCCAGCCAGAACTCCAGGACAGTTAGGGGTAATGTCTCTGGCCTTGGGCATCCATTTCCCATGTGGGTCTTGTGAGAAACCTGAAGGTGTCTAACCCACTTGTCCCCGGGGATTTGTCATTCAAGTGGCCAGGACACGGTCATCGCTATTGGATCCAGTTCCTGGGGGTGGACCAGTGCGGGATGATCAACTGGATGAGGGGTCTTCGGGGAGTGAAAGTGGGCACCAAAGGGTGAGACGCGTTATCCCATTCCATTTAACTTTTCTACATCCTACCAGGTAGGATACCTGGAAGCTCAACCCACCCCCCCTTTCCCGACACAAACACTTTCTCACGGACAGTTCATCGTGAGCCACAATGGATTATCACCAGATCTGTATACCTGATATGTCCCAACACCATGGTCAGGCAAAGTTAGGCAATTACTGATCATTACACACACCTGACTCCCATCACACTTCCCCACACAGATAAAAGGTGGAGCACAAAAGCACACTCTGATCGAGGAAAAGCACACGAGGAAGCAGCAGATTCCAAGATGGCAGTTTAACACAAGAAGGAAGGCGACAAGACCGGAGAGGGTTGCACGGAGGGAAGCACCCTTGACCTCTAGAAATCGTTATTTTCACGAGCCTTGGAAAGTGAGAAGCCTAAGACCAGGAACTGAAGCTGAACAATCCTACACTGGGCATCAAAGGGATCCGGGGCGCTCCTCTGTCGATAACCCAGGCCGGGAGGAGCATTTGCTACTGCGGTATTGTCCTTGGCTCCTGCAAGAAACCTGCGCCAGTAAAAGCAGCACAGTCGGAGAAACTGATACAAAATCAGCTTGTGTTTGAACCAAGATTGCAAGCGGCAACATTGTATGAAGAATTGCACAAAGGACAGGGCTTGAAGCGCATGTAATGAGAGGCGTGAACAAGTGGAACCTATCTGAGTGAATGTACTTTGAAAAAGCCAAATAAGATACTGTGTACAGAGTGATCCGGTGCCACGTGGGTGCTCATTTGAAGGTCTCTGTTTGGTATCCAACTGAATTGCAACTATATCATAAAAGGAACTTTATATCTAAGTGGTACTGGGACGGGTCAATCTAAACCCTGTGCACATTCGAAAGTCTTTGATAAGTATAAATTGAACTGCAATTAATCCGAGCCCGGCTGAGGGAGACCAATTAAATATAAAGAAGGGATCTGAGCCCGACTGACGGGGATCTGGGGTGAACCATGACTCACACGAGAAAGAATAGTTTCTGAACATTAAAGTAAAGTGATAATGGCCCAGGAGAAGAGATCTGCAGTAACAGAAAAGGGATCTGAGCCCGGCTGAGGGGGATCTAGGGTGAGACACCCAGAGTAGAAAATTGTAAAGAGAAAAAAACTTTTTATTTTAGTTTTGCACATCAGGCCCCCTGAATCAAGATACTTTGATGAGTAAACAGATTTGGGCACAGAAGGCTCGGATGCGTGTAATAGAACTGTGTCTTTGTGCCGAAGAAGCCCACCAGTGTGCCAGGCTCGAGTGAACTGCCTTTTCCCGTGCTGAAAACGTGGGCTAGTGAGGCCAACGGCCCGAACATCCTGATTTATCATTTTGTGAACACTTCTTTCTTTTACACGAACATTACCCCACACTGTATGTAACTTAGCGGTAAGGATTGGCAATAGTTTTTCTTTAGTATAGGCCCTTTTATTTTGACGAGACTCCACTAGGACTGCATTATTATTACTTTGATGGTCGTAGCTTGCTCCCATCTTAGCTTTAGGTTTAGATAGGTGTTTTTCGCCCCACGTGAAAGTTCAATAAACACCCTTGAGCTGTGGTCACTTGTGTCTGTCTTACTTCGATACCATGCCTTCCTTACATATGGTGTCAGCGGTGGGATGTGACTCAATTGACACAAATTGGGAAATCCTACAATTTCAGAAGCTTAGTCATAGAGCCTCCAACCCATCTATTGCCACGAAAGAATCAATAGGCTTCAATATCTTTAGCAGTAGAGAGGCTACTATCCCTCCTGTGAAAAGAAGAATGATTCCCGTAGAACTGGTTTTAATACCCCCTCCGGCATGTTACATAAGATTGACCCCAAAATCTGACCTGGCTTTCAAGTTTGGTATAGACATTCTAGCAGGCGTCATCAATCGCGACTTCTGGGGAGGCAAAGGTTCTCTTACATAATCATGGTGAAATCCCATTTGAAGTACATCGTGGGAACCAAATTACCCAAGGAATTCTAGAAAAGGCTCTATTTTCTCATTTTAAAGAAAGTGAACCAGACAAAACAGAAACAGGTACCTTAGGCTTTGGGAAAGGGAAGCTGATAGACCTTCTAACATTGAAGGGAAAAAGGGTGAAGAACCTACCATCTATACCGACCTAGCCTTCGCCCAGTGAAACGATCCAGCCGTCACTGAAGCTTTTTTACAAGCTATTCCAGAAGAAGAAGTTATAGAAAAGGGGAGCCCTTTTTTCTTCTTAAAGCAGGGGTTGCTATATAGAAATGAAACATCTATAGGAGGCTTAGGTAAAACACAATTAGTAATCCCCAAAACCCACCGAAAGATCATACTAGAGATTGCACATTCCCATCTGACCGGGGGGCACTTAGGACAATCCAAAACCCAGGCACATGTTAGTGGGAAGTTTTACTGGCCAGGTATCCATGCTGATATAAAAACCTTTATTCAAACGAGTGAAATATGTCCCAGCACTCACATCCCATTGCCTGCCCCTCTGAATCCTTTACCAATCTTAGAAGTCCCTTTTTCAAGAATCGGGATGGACATCATTGGACGTCTAGAAACATCTAGACTGGGCAACAAATATGTCTTTGTGATTGTTAACTATGGAACCAGATACGCCGAGGCATTCCCTATGTGGAAACAATAACATCCAGCAAATTTTGAAGCATCTCCTACGGTATTTTTCTAGGGTTGGCTTTCCTAAGGAAATCCTGATGGATCAAGGCACAAATTTGATCCTTGCCGTATATTGCCTATTTAGCAATTTAGTGCTCAGTTCACTGCTGTTTTTTTTTAAATCGTCAATCTCGCTGCAATTGCGACGAATCGCCCGTAGGGCAAGTTCTCCCGAAGGCTTTGGGGATGGAAACTACTAAAAAGCAACAATGTATTTTCGTCCGTGGGCTTTTTGTATAGGGTGGTGCCTAATATGTTGCCCTCTTTTTTGAAAATCATGAGATCTAGAAATGCAATACTTTGATTATCAAAAGACATCTGGAAGTTTATGGTTGGTGCTTGTCTATTTAACCATATCAAAAACTCAGAGAGGTCTCCCTGGGTGCCACTCCATAGCATGAACACATCGTCAATATAACGATACCACAATGTGATCTGTCCATGGAAGGGATTTGTCTGTGAAAAGATAGTGTTCTCTTCATAATGGTCCATATATAAATTCGCTAGGTCTGGGGCAAAGGTAGCTCCCATTGAGGTGGCATGTTTTTGTTGGTAAAACAAATTTGAGGTGCCATGTTTTTGTTGGTAAAACAAATTATCCGAAGTTAATCACTCTGCTTTTAGGAAGATGCTGAAGACACACCTTTTTAGATGAGATCTTGGACGCAGGACTTTCTTAGAGATCTTTCTTAGAGATCTTGCAATGCAATAGTACTTGTTTCCATCGTCTGTCTCATACGTATTGTTCGTCTTGTAGTACCGTTGTTTTATGTACAAGCGCCCTGATGCCCTCGGGCTACCGGCGCTATATGAAAAACCAAATACAATACAAATACAATACAATTATTGCACAAGAAGAAATTCTTTGTTAACGCCAGTCTAATACACTCAGCAATGAAGTTGGAGGGTACTGACTGGTCTGTCCTTTTTTCTAGATATTGATGCATGCCTCTACACAGTGATCTTGCGGAATGTTGGTGTACAAGGATTCGACATCAAGTGTCACCAAAATGTCATGGGCCCCCATCTGAACCTGCAAAATAATATGAATCATTGCAGTGTTATCTTGGATGTAAGATCGCATCATTACGACAAACGGTCTAAGAAAAGAATCTGCATAGATGGATAATGGTTCTAACAGTGAAACTATTGCGGGTACAATAGGACGTCCAGGTGGAGTGACTGAATTCTTATACATTTTGGGCAATACATAAAAGGCTGGTATCGTCGGATTCGCCTTAGTCAGAAAGGCGAATTCGTCCTTACAGATCCATTTTTGATCATAGGCATGTTTCATAAGGCTCATAACCTCTTCCGCTAGTGCCAAAGTGGGATTATTGGGTAGTTTTTTGTAGAATTTCACATCACCCAGCTCTTTATTAACCTCGGTGTCGTATGCAGTCGTGTCCCATAACACAATACCACCCCCCTTATCTGCTGGTTTTATTACAAAAGAAGAGTTATTTTCTAGGTCTTGTTATGCCTTCCGTTCCATCTTAGTCAGATTATCTTTATGTTGATTTTTTGTTTTAAAGAGATACCGTAGTTCTCTTAATATTTTATTTTCAAATGTAAGGATCTCTGGAGAGATCATCATTGGCGTTGGTGTAAAATAGGAAGGAAGTTTTAACCCAGATTTATTCTCTTCTTGTGGTATTCCCTCTTTTGCATTACGGAAGAAGTATTTGAGCCTTAAGGACCTAAAGAAGTTCCTCATTTCCATTTCTGTTGTGAATTGGTCAGCTGTTTTTAGGGGTACAAAGGATAGCCCTTTACTTAGCACATTAGTTTCTGCATTACTAAGAATGTGTGTGCTAAGATTAAAGATAGGGATTACGAATTGGTCTGTGGGGGCTGCCACTGACCCGTGGGCATGGTACGGTTGCCCCACTGTCTGTTATTTCCCCGTTTGCCTCGCCCTGGAAAGAATTGAGGTTGTAAACCTCTCTGTGTTTGACCGCCGCTACTAGTAGAGGGTTGTGCTGTTGTCGAGTCGGAGTCACTACTATTGGAGGAGTTGGAAAACGTAACAAATTTGTTACTCCTTGCTCTGTTGTTTGTAAAACCTCTTGTGTTGGCCTGATTCGTATTTTTCTGTTGAAAAAAGCCCGGGTTTAGGTACGGATAAATTGACTCCTCTTTATAATTAAAGATGTCTTTTTTGAGCTTCCAAATCTTTTGTAAAAGTTTTAAATTTTTTCATTTCTTCCTCAATTTTTTCAAGGAGCGTCTTGGTTTCAGGTATTATAGATTCTTCTTGAATCTTTTTTTCCAACAACAAGAGATCTTCTTTTTGTTTATTAGATTCTTCCTCTGCCGTTTCAATGACCAATATCATCCAATCGCATGAACATTTATTTGCTACCCAATGAACTTGCCCATAAATTTGGGGTTATCTAGGAACACCTGGGGGATATGTCTTACTTGTAGTCCTTCTGGGATTACCCCGGCTCTCAATATTCAACCATGAGGCCGTGGGATTCTCTCCTGATTAATTTGTTTCTTCTTTTGGGTAAGTAAATCAAGGTCATTGGTATTTTTGGATGCCGGGGTCGTATCCGTCTTTGCCGGTGGTGGACCAAGAATGGAGGGAAGTTCTAAGCACTTGTTATATAAGTCATCGGAAAATGATACATAATTAACATTTTCCATATTTTGCAATTTTTGCTCGACCAACCAACAGTGTAGTCCTTAATGAGTAAAGAAGACAATTGAGCAATGGGGGGTCCTCTCTTTTTGTATGGGGGCTGTGGTATTGGAGGAGTCAATATGAAAACAAAAGAAGGGTATACCACTAGCTTCCCACCTCTACCACACACCAGTACTGGGTACAACCTACTCACAAAAAATGGTGCAAACCATTAAGTTTAAACAGAAAGGCCTCATATCAAAACAGACATATTTTAATATTTATACATGAAACAATGTGTTCATATAAAACAAATAAAACACTACTAAATGCAGATGTAACTTGAAGAGCGACACAACAACACCATGGGAATTCGCCCACAGGGAGAGCTGTTTTCAAATGAACTGTAAAAATTATTATTGATTTGAAGTAACGTGATGTTAGTAATAGTGACTTCAATAGGGTAACAATGTGTATCCCACATAAATTGAAACAGTATCAAATACAGAAATTCATCCAACATGGATTAAGACAGCGTCTACACTTAAATGTGTTTCTGGGACAGGGAATGACAATTCCATGATCTAGCTTTGGTTAGTGTAGTTCCGAGCCCCGTCTTCAGGACGCAGAAAAATAGTGGCAGTGTTCAACTATGGTGCCTTAAGCATGAGCATCACAGTTAGAACCTAAAAAACAGATAAAAACAAATTCAATTTGCCTACGGGCTATTTCTTAGGATTCGTCGCAATTGCAGCGAGATTGACGATTTAAAAAAAAACAGCAGTGAACTGAGCACGAAATTGCTAAATAGGCAATATCCGGCAAGGATCATCAAAAGATCTATGAAACGTGCACGGAACATTAACCGAGATATTACCCTTAACCAACAAAAAAGACCATATGAAGAGAAAACTACATGCATTTCTTCTTTCTCACCGCTGAGCAATGATTTGAGAAGGATCATACTGAAAAATTGGAAGATCGTCCAAACCGACGACTTCAGAACAAACACCCCCCGGTTTGCATTCAAAAGGATGCCCAACCTTCGAGATAAATTGGTTCATACCTAACCTATAAATAAACCAGTTAGACCGACTCAACAGCCACTATGGGATTTACCCCCTGTACTTGGCCACTTTAGTGTGGACAATGTTCGGTATGTCATCTGACCAATAACATCAAACAAATTGATCTGAAAGGTCGTATCTGGAAATACAAGTCCTTCTTGAATTGCCTGACGAAATGGGTAGTCTATGGGATAAAATGTCCTTGTGGGCTCCTATATGTGGGTAAAACTATCAGACCCGTAAAACAGCAAATTGGAGAACACTGATCGGCAATAAGAAATGAGACACCAGATAAACCTCTTGTAGCCCACTTTAAAGAAGCTAAACACACAAGTGAAGATATCTTCTGGTTTCTTATACAAATAGTCAAAGTGCATCCACGGGGTGGAGACAGAGACTTGTCACTTAAAAAACTCAAGCAAAAATGGATATATAACCTTAAAACAGCTCAAATCGGCCTCAACATTGCCGTGGAATGGAATGTATTTGCCCACTGATGCTCTAAGAATCTACACTGATCAGTCACTTAATTGGTATAGGACTGATGAGTGTTAACCATCAAGGACAACCATGCGGTTATTGCCCTTACTCTCCCCCACATTACCGTGGTAGTTGGATAATATACGCTCCACGAGGCATGTATTTGAATTTAATGAGGACACCACTTGCCAACTCTCATTTTGATATACTGAGAGGAGCAACTGAGTGGCTTTGTACAGATTGCTTGTGAGCCCTTCTGTACTTTTTCAACACATGTCTTCCAACCGTTGTTTTAATATTAGGCATTTAAACACCCGATAAATATGACCCATTTTTTGTTAAACTGGACATATCACTGTTTCTGGCACGTATTAGTGAATCATCCATTTACTGGTGCCACAGGAATAGGCATACTGCTGTACTCTTCTTGATTATTACAAGATGGCGTTCTGCTTTGCTGCAAATGCCATCATGCACTGAGTTGAGCAGTGTGTCTGCCCAATCACAGGATAGCGGGCTCTCTATGAAAGAGCTGCGTGTAAATTAATAGTCCTTTGTCCATTTCCACACGCGACGCTAGACTTACAAACGCCAGGAGGTGTGGAAAGGTAAGTGCCCTTCGGCGAGAGATAATTTTCCCCTTTTAATAACTGATTTCAATCTATATCATTAAACCTAAAAGGTACATGCCTGTTATTCTATCGTGAAGGCTTTTGAAAATAAATGACTGATCCTCGGATCAAAGCGGGGCGATTCCCTACTACGTGGGGTGATAGCATCTCGGCTCCGTGTTAAACTTTGTGTGGCTACACGAGTTGTATCGTTTACTGCCTTACATCATGGCACGCGGACAGCAAGTAAGTGGCTTTTACCGCGGTGCATATATTTTGACAACAGGAAAGATTATACGGGTGACTAATGGTTGTCCCGTACCTTGTTATTGTGTTCCTACAGGACTAATGATGCATTGTGGTTAATGTTGTCCATACCCTCCTGTTGAAGGAACGCGATTCAATACAAGAAACCACCAAATTGAAAATAGGTAATTAATACAACCTTTTCCCATTAGCAATACAAATGATATGATTGTTCTCATGGGCAACAATATGCCTGATGGCCACATTTATTTCATTCTATTTTTAGAATCTTGGACTTTCCTAAGATGCCGAATTTACATGATGGTTAAACTTCTAAGTCTAAATAAGTTGCCCGCCACACCTAAAAAGAAATTGCTTTCCAGGTCAGTGGTATCCCTACTCTCTTCCTGCATAATGCATATATCATGTTGCGTTTTTCACAGGCCTTTTTTTTAAATAAAATTCGTTTTTATCTGTTTTTTAGGTTCTAACTGTGATGCTCAGGCTTAAGGCACCATAGTTGAACACTGCCACTATTTTTCTGCGTCCTGAAGACGGGGCTCAGAACTACACTAACCAAAGCTAGATCACCGAACGGTCATTCCCTGTCCCAGAAACACATTTAAGTTTAGACGCTGTCTTAATCCATGTTGGATAAAGTTCTGTATTTGATACTGTTTCAATTTATGTGGGATACACATTGTTACCATATTGAAGTCACTATTACTAACATCACGTTACTTCAAATCAATAATAATTTTTACAGTTCATTCGAGAACAGCTCTCCCTGTGGGTGAATTCCCATGGTGTTGTTGTGTCGCTCTTCAAGTTACATCTGCATTTAGTAGTGTTTTATTTGTTTTATGTGAACACATTGTTTGATGTATAAATATTAAAATATGTCTGTTTTGATATGAGGCCTTTCTGTTTAAACTTAATGGTTTGCACCATTTTTTGTGAGTAGGTTGTACCCAGTACTGGTGTGTGGCAGAGGTGGGTAGCTAGTGGTATACCCTGCTTTTGTTTTCATACCAAACAGGATAGTATCGTAGCATGGGTAGCCAACAGGTTTTCCTTCCACACTTTTAAGAGATTTACATGATATAGATGGACCTTCTGTTTCCTGTCATGTTGAGCTACCTATAAGTACAGGTTCCTGTTCATTCTAGTATTTCATATGGCCACTTAGAGACAAGCTTGTTTTCCGAGGTGGGTAAGAGGACTAGTACGTTTTCTCCAATGGAAAACAATCTTAAGCTCACCTTTTTGTCATAAGTGGTTTTTTGTCGGATTTGGGATTTTTCCATATGAGAAGAGACTAGATCTCGAACAAGTCTCAAATGCTCTCGCAATCTGATAGCGGTTTGGGAGAGGGGAATGGGTGCCTCTTCTCGCTCTTCCCAGGTCTCCCGGAGGATGTCCAGGACATCTCTAGATTCTCTACCATAGAGTAGTTCAGAAGGAGAAAATACAGTAGATGACAGAGGGTTTTTCCCTTCTGCAAATAGTGCCCAAGGGATCATTCAGTCCCAGCCCTTCCCGTCTTTATCTACCAACTTTCTTAGGATCATTTTAAGCTTGTTATTCAATCTCTCTACCAAACCATCTGTTTGAGGATGGTACACAGAAGTTCGTAAGGTGAAAATATGGAGTAGCTCTTTATCTTCAGCCATGAGCTTGCTCATAAAATCTGTGCCTTGATCCATCATGATTTCCTTTCAACAATCACGAGGACATATTTGTTGCCGAGTCTAGATGTTTCTAGAGGTCCAATGATGTCCATCCCGATTGTTGAAAAAGGGACTTCTAAGATTGATAAAGGATTCAGAGGGGCAGGCAATGGGATGTGAGTGCTGGGACATATTTCACTCGTCTGAATAAAGGTTTTTATATCAGCATGGATACCTGGCCAGTAAAACTTCCCACTAACATGTGCCTGGGTTTTGGATTGTCCTAAGTGCCCCCGGTCATATGGGAATGTGCAATCTCTAGTATGATCTTTCGGTGAGTTTTGGGGATTACTAATTGTGTTTTACCTAAGCCTTCTATAGATGTTTCATTTCTATATAGCAACCCCTGCTTTAAGAAGAAAAAAGGGCTCCCCTTTTCTATAACTTCTTCTTCTGGAATAGCTTGTAAAAAAAGCTTCAGTGACGGCTGTATCGTTTCACTGGACGAAGGCAGGTCGGGATAGATGGTAGGTTCTTCACCCTTTTTCCCTTCAATGTTAGAAGGTTTATCAGCTTCCCCAAAGCCTAAGGTACCTGTTTCTGTTTTGTCTGGTTCACTTTCTTTCAAATGAGAAAATAGAGCCTTTTCTAGAATCCCTCGGGCAATTTCGTTCCCACGATGTACTTCAAATGGAATTTCACCATGATTATTCAAGAGAACCTTTGCCTCCCCGGAAGTCGGGATTGATGACGCCTGCTAGAATGTCTATACCAAACTTGAAAGCCAGGTCAGATTTTGGGGCCAATCGTATATAACATGCCGGAGGGGGTATTAAAACCAGTCCTGTGGGAATCATTCTTCTTTTCACAGGAGGGATGGTAGCCTCTTTACTGCTAAAGATATTGAAGCCTATTGATTCTTTCATGGCAATAGATGTGTTGGAGGCTCTATGACTAAGCTTTTGAAATTGTAGGGTTTCCCAATTTGTGTCAATTGAGTCACATCCCACCGCTGACACCATATGTAAGGAAGGCATGGTATCGAAGTAAGGCAGACACAAGTGACCACAGCTCAAGGGTGTTTATTGAACTTTCACATGGGGTGAAAAACACCTATCTAAACCTAAAGCTAAGATGGGAGCAAGCTACGACCATCAAAGTAATCATGCAGTCCTAGTGGAGTCTCATCAAAATAAAAGGGCCTATACTAAAGAAAAACTATTGCCAATCCTTACCGCTAAGTTACAAATAGTGTGAGGTAATGTTCATGAAAACGAAAGAAGTGTTCACAAAATGATAAATATTATCAAGCCCTATTCAAGCCCATGGTCCTTCCCTATTGTACTGGTCACCAAACCTGACCATTCCTGGAGGTTTTGCATAGATTTCCGGCAAGTTAATGCCATTTCCGACGTCGATGCATATCCCATGCCACTTTTCGATGACCTAATTGATGAACTCAGAAACGCCACTTTTCGATCCACCATAGATTTAACAAAAGGGTACTGGCAGGTCCCAGTATATGGACGTGATAAACAAAAGACAGCTTTCTCAATGCCCCTAGGAGTATTTCAGTTCAAAGTCCTCCCGTTTGGGTCACATGGCACTCCAGCCACTTTCCAATGACTTATGGACAAAATATTACAGCCCTACTCTGATTTCTGTGGAGCTTACATTGACGATATCATCATTTATAGTAAAACTTGGGAGGACCACCTTTTCCATCTTTTTACTATTATGATAGCCCTCAGAGAGGCCAGCCTAACTGCCAATCCTTCCAAATGCAGACTGGCCCAGTCAGCCGTGAAATATCTCAGCTTCTTTGTAGGGAATGGTAGTGTACAACCTCAAAGCGAGAAAGTGAAAGCTGTCTTAGATGACCCTACACCTAAAACTAAAAGAGATCTCAGAGCATTTTTAGGATTAATCGGTTATTACCGTAGGTTTATCCCAAACTTCTCGGACAGGACAGCTAACCTGACAGACAAACTAAAGAATACCGAACCCCAGAAAATTAATTGGACTGACGAGGATGATGTATGTTACAACAACCTAAAACAAACCCTGTGCCAGAACCCGATCCTAAAGGTAATAGATTTCTCAAAAGAATTTGTATTGCAAACAGGCGCCTCCCTTACAGTGTTAGGAGCAGTCTTATCGTCTGCGACGGATTAGAACTCCCCATCTTGTTTACGAGCCACAAACTTTTCCATGTGAAAACAATTACTCCATGCTGGAATTAGAGTCCCTTGCCATCAAGTGGGCCATTATCCACCTTAGATACTACCTCCTAGTAAGAAAGCTCACACTTATCACGGATCATTCCCCACTAGTTTGGATTAGCCAATGAAAGGACTCCAACCCTCGAGTCATGCGATGGTTCACTGAAAAGGTAAAGACCAAGGGAATGTAGATTTCCTCTCCCAGTTCCCCTGTGAAACAGATGTGGCTACATCGCATGGGGGAAGGGTATGTCAGAAACCTGATGGTGTCTCAATCGCTAGTCCCTGAGGATCTGTCATCCAGGTGGACAGGACATGGCTATCGCTATTGGATCCAGTTCCTGGGGGTGGACCAGTGTGGGAGGTTCACCTGGTTGAGGAATCTTCGAGGAGTGGAAGTGGGACACTGAAGGGTGAGACACGATATCCCATTCCCTTTCACACCTTTTCCCGTCCAACTAGATAGTATACTTAGAAGCTCAAAGCCCCACCCTTTCCCGACATAAACACTTTCTCACAGATAGTTCATCTTGAGCGACAACAGACTAACACCAGTACCATATACCTGACATGTCCCAACACCATGGTCAGGCACGGTCAGGTAATTACTGATCATTACACACACCTGACTCCCATCACACTTCCCACACGGATAAAAGGCGGAGCATGAAAGCACACTCTGAGCGAGGAAAAGCACACGAGGAAGCAGCAGTTCCAAGATGGCAGTTTAACACAAGAAGAAAGGCAGCAAGACCAGAGAGGGTTGCAAGGAGGGAAGTACCCTTGACCTCTAGAAATCATTATTTTCAAGAACCTTGTAAAATGAGAAGCCTAAGACCGGGAAGTGAAGCTGAACAATCATACACTGTGCATCAAAGTTATCCGCGGCGCTCCCTTGTCCATAACCCAGGCCGGGAGGCCCGATTGCCGCGGTGGTACTGTCCTTGGCTCCTGCAAGAAAGCCGAGCCAGGAAAAGCAGCACAGCAGGTGAATTGGAGAAACTGATACAAATTCAGCTTGTGTATGAACCAAGGTTGCAAGCGGCAACATTGTATGAAGAATTTCACAAAGGACAGTGCTTGAAGCGCATGTAATGAGAGGCACGAACATGTGAAAACTAAAGGAGTGAATGTACTTTGAGAAAGTCAAATAAGATACCGTGTACAGCGTGGTTCGGTGCCACGTGGGTGCTCATTCGAAGGTCTCTGTTTGGTATCCAACTGAATGGCAACTATATTGTAAAAGGAACTTTATATCGAAGTGGTCCTGCGATGGTTCAAGCTAAACCCTGTGCACATTCGAAAGTCTTTGATAAGTGTAAACTGAACTGCAATTGGTCCTTGCCCAGCTGAGGGAGACTAATTAAATATAAAGGGATCTGAGCCCGGCTGAGCGGGGTACGGGGTGAACCGTGAGTCACCCGAGAAAGAATAGTTTCTGAACATTAAAGAAAAGGGATCTGAGCCCGGAAGAGGAGGATCTGCAGTAACAGAAAAGTGATCTGAGCCCAGAAGAGTGGGATCTGGAGTAACAGAAAAGGGATCTGAGCCCGGCTGAGGGCGATCCAGAGTGAGACACCCAAAGTCAGTCAGTCAATTAACTTTATTCAGCCTTTGGGCCATCAAAGTGCATCCTAGCAATACATTTCTAGATGGTTATTACAACAATTCAAAGAACAAAAGAAGAAAACAAGGGTGAAAACAGCACCCTCCTTGGATGCCACAAAACAAGTGGAAAACTATAAGAAGAAAACACCTTTCTATTTTTGTTTTGTACGTTAGGCCCTCTGAATCAAGAGACTTTAATGGGGAAAGAGACTTGGGCACAGAAGGCCCTGATGCGTGTAATAGAACAGTGTCCTTGTGCAGAAGAAACCCAGCAGTGTGCTATGCTCGAGTGAACCGCCTTTCCCATGCTGAAAATGTGGGCTAGTGAGGCCAACGGCCCGAACATCCTGACTTATCATTTTGTGAACACTTCTTTCGTTGCCATGAACATTTCCCCACACTATTTGTAACTTAGCGCTAAGGATTGGCAATCGTTTTTATTTTAGTATAGGCCCTTTTATTTTGACAAGACTCCACTAGGACTGCATTATTATTATTTTGATGGTCGTAGCTTGCTTCCAGCTTAGATTTAGGTTTAGATAGGCGTTTTACACCCCCATGTGAAAGTTCATTAAACACCTTTGAACTGTTTCCCTTGTGTCTGTCTTACTTCAATATCATGCATTCCTTACAGTCTACCATCCCCAAGCCCACTGGCAGTCCCAGGGAGCCCAGGCAGGGTCCCCGTGCTTTCCCAGAGGGAGAAGCTGTAACTCAGGCCAGCTAGAGCTCCAGTATAGTCAGGGGTGATGTCCCTGGCCTTGGGCGGCAGTCTCCCATGTGAGTCGACCATCCCCAAGTGCAGCGACAGTGCCAGGGAGTCTCGGCATGGTTCCCATCCCTTCCTAGAGGGTAATTCCGTAATGCAGTCCAGCCAGAGCTCCAGGATGGTTGGGGGTAATGTCCCTGGCCTTGGGCGGCTGTCCCTCATTTGGGTTGACCGTCCACAAGCCCAGCGGCGGTTCCAGGGAGCCCCGGCAGGGTCCCAATTCTTTCCCAGATGGAGAAGCTGTGCTGCAGGTGCAGCTAGACCTCCAGGCTGCTCCCAGGAGTCTTTGGATTGGATAACATCCTTCCTTGGCCCCTGGGTGTCAAGAGTAGCAGAGCAATATGTTCAATCGTGCCCTGATACCTCATTTCGAGGTACCAGGAGCGTACTCGCCAAGGTATGTGACGTATGAGGAGCAAATGAACCAACAGAGAGCCGCGCTGGGACTCTGCCCAGTGTACATCAGGAGATCCGTACCTGTTGAAGCGCCCATAATCAGACAGCCATGGGCTGCACGATACTCTCTTAGGCAACCATACCAGCAGCTGACACGAAATGAAGAGTACCTACAGACGGTCCACGAAGAGACCCAAAGAGCCTTAATGGAGGGCCAGTGAAAATGACACACGGGCCTGGACAGACTCGCGAATGAACGAAAACGACTAACAAGGATAGCACGCCAGTGCGAGCGGCTATGAAAAGTAGATGTAACGGACACAGGAAAGAGGCAATGTTACACCACAAGGAAACGTTGCTATGAGGCAAGATAGAAGTAGCCAACTAGTTAATGCACGTTAATAGGCTTGGAACGCAAGAAGCTAAGAAAACGATACGGCTTGCAATGCTTAGTAGAAGAATAGAGCGGCAAGCGCCAACCATATATCTACCTCAATAAGGCACATTACACAAGTGCGACTCCATTTTGTTAAGCAGAAGGATGCCCAGGCGGCCAGAGGCCTACTAGGCCAGGTTTCATATTCCAGCTGAAGCCAGGAAGAAGAGCGGAATCGAAACTCAACAAAGAGCAGCTCATGCCTGGGAAGTCGAGGTCAACCCAAGGAAAGGGGGAGAGCGGCAACGCTGGAGAATCAAAACTCCAGAGCATACCAGCCTGCCCCGTGAAGGTCAAGATAAGGGGGACCCAGGCAGGTGGCGAGGCTAAAGAAGAAACAAATACACAAAAAGCTTGAAACTGAAGCAGATTCACGGTGAAGAGACATGTGATCAGTCAGGCGCGAAGAATTACCAACGTCTGATGTCACCCAGATCCAAGGGTGCCATAACTTCTCCAGATAAGAGGCTACAGCTTCGAGGCCATGCCCAGCCAACTAATTGACACATAGCTCAAAAGCCCTGATTGATGGAAGGGAGGCAGGGTGAATCTTGGGACACTAGGCACCTGAGTGTCCAGTCTGCATGCTACTAATTAAAATGGAGATTTATGTATGGGGGTGTAGCCTACCCAATCACGATGGACCAAGTTATCTAGGGTCCTATAGATAGTAGAACCAATGGGACATCGTAGTTGTAGTGACATCTATCACGCGTGATGTAGAGGGTTGGGCGTAGACGCCCACCCGATAAGAGTTATCCAATCTGCATGCTCTGTTACCATATACATATATAGCACCTATACTTAAGTTACCTTTCCTACCCAACTATATTGCATGACGAATTTGTAGAGTTAGACGTCAGTGATGACGAGTTTTGCCTATAACTATTGCTGTTTGGCTGAAGTTCGAGGAAGTTGGAGCGAGACGGGTGATCGCCACGATGCTGATTCCCAGTTGTTTCCCTGTTTGATGTACTTGTCATTAAACAGACTTCCCTTTGCCAAATTACTGAGCCCTCATTATTGAGTCATGTTGGAGTACGTGAATCCTGCACCCCCATCCCTCACATGGTGCAGCTATCTTGTGTTAAAGGTACTCGAGGGTGAGCACTGATCCCTGGGCCCGTCAGTGGAAAAAAGCGACCTTCTGTACACACCGGAGTTCCACAGGGTTCGTCCATCTCCCCCTCTTTATTTAATATCTTCATAAGACCACTTCTGGACCTACTGGACCGATTGGATGTCCGCTATACCAACTACGCTGATGACACCCAGGTGTTCTTTGAACTTTCAGCGAACTACACACAGGACTCCGAAGCCCTTAATGTAGTGTACCAAGCTATTCAGTCCTGGATGATCTCCAATTCTCTTGCTCTTAATGATACCAAAACGAAACATCTCATTGTGGCCACTAGCCAACGCATGACCAAACTTGACCCCCTATTCAAAAATGTTATATATCGCCAACAGTCAGATTCCAGTGTCCACCAATGTGAAGACACTTGGAGCCTCATTACGAGGCTGGCGCTCCCGTAATTAAGTGTGCCGGTACAGGACCCGCACCGTTCATTAAGGGATGCCTTATTACGAGGTCTCCTAGCAGGACCCGCACAAAACGTTTGGTCAGACCAGACGTCCTTTGCGGGTCCCGCAAGGGGACCAAGTAGCTAATAACGGGACCGTTATTAACGGGCCCGTTATTAGCTCCATCCCCAATCCCATTGAGCCCTATGGGTCCTCCAAGCTTGGAATGCCCGGTAATTCCTCATTCACAGGACCCGGTCTTTACACGTCAGTTCCCCAATAAGATGGGCTGGAGGCACTAGAGTGAACACTCGTAAACACCAATGACTTTAAAGCAAACAAGGTATTTTTACTGGAACTAAGTAAAATCATACTTGTAAACAACTACATTAGGTATGGAAACCAATTCTACCTGCAAGCGTCTGCAACCACCATGGGGTCATCAATGGCCCCAGCCTACGCAAACTTATTTATGTATTTTCTGGAAAGCACACAAATATTGGTTGAACAAAGATGGAAAACGCATTTGGTGACATGGAAAAGATTTATAGACGACATATTTGTCGTCTAGAGAGGAACAAGAACAGAAGTGGACTTTTTCCTCGAGTATTTGTATTCAATACATGAGAGAATTAAATTTACTATGGAAATAGGCACTCCAAAATTGCACTTCTTGGATGTGGAACTTGAGATTGGACCCGAAGGCCTAATAAAAAACATATACCATAAAAAAAATGATGTTAATAACACATTACACTATCTGAGCCACAACCGGGATCAATTACGTAACAACTTACCATAAAGTCAATTTCTATGCCTAAAACGCATCATATCATCAACGACAACATTGGAAGATGAGAACCTAACAATGACTGAGAAATATAGAAAACGAGGATATCCAAGAAACATTATAGAAAAAGCAAGAAAAAAAACAGAAAGATTGACAAGAAATGAGCTATTAACCCCTAAGGATAAGACTGAAAAAATACCATTAATATATGCATTGAGATATTCAGTACAAAGCCACCACATCACCCGGATGATTAAGAAGAACTGGAGAATCATCGGTATGGATCCCCAATTAAACAAGTATTTTCCTAGACCACCAATCATAGCATGCAAAAGGGGCCGCAATTTTAAGGACCAACTAATTCAAGCAGGAGAAACAATTGACACTACCAACAAGAAAAACAGGAACCTTTCCCTGTCTAAATTGCAGACACTGCAATAACATCATGAAGGGCACACATGTAAGACACCCATACAATGGTACTAAAATCAAATTAAGAGACTACGCTACATGTGACACCAAATCAATAGTGTATGGACTGAGCTGTCCCTGTGGGATATTTTATGTCGGCCAAACAAACAGGAAAGCCAAGGAACATTGGCATGAACATAAGAGCAACATCAGGACAAATAATATTAGGTCACCAGTGGCCCGTCACTTCAATGAGAAAAAACACAACATTTCACAATTGAAAGTAATTGTACTTGAAGTTGTAAAGAGAGCCCCATGAGGCGGTAACCATACAAAACGCTTAAACCAAAGGGAGTTGTACTGGGTGGAAAAATTGAACAGCCTGGCTCCTAGGGGCATGAATGAGGAGTACAATTTAGGAGTGTTTCTGTGAACAATTGTGATAAACAATTGGAAATGAAAAAAATACAGTTATCTTGAGAAGATAAAGATGTTTAACATTAGAAAAAATGAACTGCTACTGTTTATCAAATTGATGTTGTCTGTGATATGTGTAAGTTTGGTATATAAATGTGATTGATGCAAACTTCCCACTTATCAGACCAAAATAATAGATTGGGAGCACACCCTAAATCTCATAATTGTTTGTCTGCACAGACATTTGTGTCCTTCCTAATCACATACACAAAGATTAGCCAACTGATGATGAGACAATTATAATGTACCTAGAATTCAACAATTGAATCTTGGAGAGATCAACATACGAGATAATGAGGAGGGAAAGGAGTCATTCATTAGCTTCTAGGCAATTGATAACACAAAACTACTTAGAATACGGGTACTCCTTGGTTTACGTCACGAGATAGCGCATGAAATCATCGCGCCAGTACGTGATGATGCCACTGCGGTGATGTGAATAAACAGATGGCAGCCATTTTGGGGCATCTCTGTTCGAGATGCCGTGATCGAGAATGCTGGAGATGTCTATCAGAATCTGGAAATCTAAATCTAAATAAAACAGGTGAGACACTAGTATCATAGTCTCCCTATTCTTAAGACCTATTAATACCCAGGATGGGCACACTAAGTGAGTTCTGGAAACTTCACCCATGGCAGATAGTTGAAATTCAGTACCTCTAGCTATGGAATAGAGGAATGCTCAATCTGGCATGTACTTTTTTCTGCAGACCATTGACATATGAAGGACCTATACCTATCCGAACAACCCATGGTGTGATGACAACAAATACACCGCACAGAGGTAAGAAAGCTTTTGAGTTAATAAAAGCAAGTACATGATCTAAAGCACTTAGCAATATCCAACAATGATCCCTACATTTACTTTACAGGAGACTGAAGGGATAGTAAGCGTGGAGATGAGGTCCTACAACAACCATCACACACTATTTACTATGGCTTAAATGGACCCCAGAGAGCATAGCAATTGGATATCAATAAGGAAAGGCGCACTACCGGTTCCACCTGAGATATTCAAACTACAAGTGAATTTTTGAACAGACAAAGTGATGAGATATACTCTAATTTTAAACACCCATTTATGGGTTGTTTTTACTGGTAGATAGTTGGGTGATTTTGTTTTATGTTTTATGTTTTTGATTTACACAGGAAGCATTTTCTAATGCACTGAAGAATTCATCTTACCGACTATAAATTATTCAGGTAATTATGAGATGTAGAAAAGACAGAAATTACTACATGAACAATGAAATATTGTAAGCTAAGATAATATACCAAGATTTTTTAATTACCTATTATAGATGAGACAACAAATGTCGTTGAAGGGAATAGAAAACTCCTGAAGAAGGGGGCCAATACACCCCGAAACGCGTAGAGACACAAGTCAAGGATTGGATATTCCATAAGAAATTGCTCTCTTGAGTCATTATTGAATGTCTAATGATATGCAAATTAAGACTTGTAGCTGTCTATTTCATTGTGAAGTAATGATCCAAATGTTGAACTTTAATACTGAACATTTGTAATAACGGATGAATGTACAGAATATTTTTCAAATTTAAAAAAAAACCTTTAAAAAAAAAAAAGATCAACACGTGCACAAAGAATGGTATGATTAAATTTTAAAATGTAATATTCAATATAATTTACTAATTGATTGTCTATACAATACATTGGGTGTGCAGGGGATGGGAGAGATCCACAAGTTTGTGGACATCTGTTGTTTGGTATATAGTTGTACAACCCAGTGTCAGGGTTGGCATTCTCCCCGGCACCCCATTACTAATCCATCAAATTAGCTAATCGCCAAGATTGAAACAGGAGTGCACTAGGACAACCAACACATAGATTTCTTGTTCAGGCCTCTTAGGAAAAAAAAAATAATAAAAAAACCACAGGGGTGCCACACGTCGAACACTTTCAGCACTGACCCTAAATAAGAAAGAATCGGAATACCAAATAATAGGCCTCATTACGAGTCTGCCGGTCCAGAAACAATGGTGGCGGTAAACCTGCTGCCACCGTTGTTTCCTGACTGGCATATTACGAGTTCTGCAGGTGGGTGGCGTCACTCCCGCCAGGTCTGACCTGGCAGGAGTGACGCAACCCGCCTGCAGGCGGAAATGGAAACACTGGCTCTGTCATAGACGGAACCAGTGTTACCATGGTCCCCATTCCCATAGAATGCTATGGGAATGGGGAACAACACAGTTACTGCCTCCGAAATTACCGGCACCCAGGGTTGTAATACCCCAGTGTTACCGGGCGGTCCGGAGGCAGTTACTGTTTACTGGTCCAGCGGCTAGCTGCCGGTTTTTCCGGCACTGTTACCGTCGGACTCGTAATGAGGCCCAATGGGTCTTTCTGGAATTGTATGCAATAATTGCTAGGCTCATTAAAGGTTTATTTCAGGCATACTTCAAGGGGTGAGTCACTGATTTAGTCTGTTCTTAAACATCTCAACTCAGCCTTCTGAGGTCGATAAATGAGTACCAACACAGGTTGGGTGATATTGGGTGTATATTTTTTCTATATAAAGCGCTGAAGCGTAAATGCTATACAATAACACATCATTACCATTTGGCCATGGACGTCTGCTTGCATTCACAGTAATTTGGTAATATGGGTCTATACACACTGGTCCTAATGATACATATGGCGATCCAATCTTGTATGAAATGTACATCACATTATTGTTATTGTTATTGTTATTGTTATTTTGAAGGCGCTTGTAGGTTGAACGCCCTTGGGAACCGAAGTTCAGATCAGTAGAGAGAGTAGGGAGAGTCAAAAGGTGCGTGTGAGCACCGGGTATGTGTGCAGCTCGTGCGGGACTCGTGTAGTAGCTGCTTCTTAGCGGTAGGTGTGGTGGTTGAGAGATCAGGAGAATGTGTTCGTTCTGGCAGGATTTATCCGGAACGGATGTGGCTGCGTTAGGCCTGAGGAAAACGCCTGGCTGGGGGTGTGGAACCAGCAGTGATTACATAGAATGATGTGGAGTAAGCGGCGGAATGTTGGTATGAGAACAGTTATACCGAATGGTGTCATAGTATCTCTGTGTTCTAGTTGAGTGGTGATGTAAGGAGAGAGTAAGCATGGTGGTGTGGTATGATCGGTTATATGCTCTTTCAGTGAGCACACTTTTAATGCAACTTTCCCAGAGAGGGTACTGGGCGCACTTCCAAATACAGTTTTCCACAGAGAGGCCACCGGGCACACTTCTAGATTCAGTTTACTAGAGGCTATTGGGCACACTTCTAAATGCAACTTTCCAGAGTGTCTATAGGATACATTTCTATAGTCAACTTTCACAGATGCTATTGGGAACACATCTAGATTCGACTTTATAGAGCGTCTGTTGGGAACACTTCTAAATTCAACTTTACAGAGCGTCTATTGGATACACTTCTATAATCAACTTTCACAGAGGGTATTGGTTACACTTCTAAATGCAACCTTCACAGCGATGCCATTGGGCGCATTTCTAAATTCCATTTTCTACGGAGAGTCTACTGGGCGTACTATTAAGTCAATTTTCAGAGAGGCTGTTGGGAACACTTCTAAATTCGATTTCCTAGATAGACTATTGGGCACACTTCTAAATGCAACTCTCAGAGGGGCTATGGGTACACTTCTAAATTTCACTAAGGGGATATTGGACATACTTCTAACGCAACTTTCACAGAGTGTCTATTGGGAACCCTACCAAAATCACAGCTAGGTTATTGAGCACACTTCTAGATGCACCTTTCCAGAGTGTCTACCGGGCACACTTCCAATTGCAACTGTCACAGAGGATCTTGGGTACACTTCTAAATTCAGTTTACCAGAGAGGCTATTGGGCACATTTCTAAATTCATGGAGAGGCTATAGGGCACACTTTCTTAATGCATCTTTCACATGTTAACATTCACAATTCCATCTAGATGCGACGTAGGCCAATATTCACAACTCCATCTAAGTGTGGACATGCTAACATTCACAATTCTATCCAAGAGTGGACATGCCAACATTCACAATTCCATCCAAGTGTGGACATGCTAACATTCACAATTCTATCTAAGAGTGGACATGCTAACATTCACAACTCCATCTAAGCGTGGACATGCTAACATTCACAATTCTATCTAGGTGTGGACATGCTAACATTCACAACTCCATCTACGCGCGGACATGCTAACACTCACAATTCTTTCTAAGAGTGGACATGCCAGTATTCACAATTCCATCTAAGAGTGGGCATGCTAACATTCATAATTCTATCTAAGTGTGGACATGCTAAGATTCATAAAACTTGAGAATCTATCTAAGTGTGGCATATGCTAACGATCATATTTCTGTCTAGATTTGGCGCAGGCCAAACCCGAGAATCCATCCAAGTGTGGCACATGCTAACAATCACATTTCTGAAAATCCATCTAGGTGTGGCACATGCTAACAGTCACATTTCTGTCTAAATTTGGCGCAGGCTAGTCATAACCATATAGATAGTGATATCATAACCATATTTTTCGTGGTGTACTTTAGAAACAATGCTATGTGTTGCCACTTCCTTTTTTGTCTAGGGGTGAAAGTCGTGCTCCATCGCTTCCCGCGATATCACTTTGGGGTGGGGTCAAATGACATCACTTCCTGTGATGTCATCAGAGGTCAAGGGTCGTGTGATGTCACTTCTGCTACCCCTAGCATTTTATTGAAATGACGTCCCTGACCCTCCAGACCATCGTTCTTCACCTGTCAAACCATTACAGAAGGAGAAAGACCATATGCAAATCAGGCTTGGTCCATCACCTTTTTTATTTTGCTAAAGTCACCCCCAGTGGGGTGGGTATGACCAGACGTGGGTCCCGAAGTCTGGCGGGCCTAAAGACCCAAGCTAATCCTCACCTATGACGCCCAACAAGGCTGAAACATGTCTGGAGATGCTTGTGGTCTCGTGCAGAAGGGATGTGACCTAGCAGTTCGGGCTGGACTGCCCCTTTTGAGGTAGGACCAATCCTGATTTGCATATGGTTTTTCCTCTTCTGTCATGGCTTGGCAGGCTAAAAAATGATGGTCTGGAGGGTTGGCCAGAGCTGTGCCGGTGGTTATTATTAATTCAAAACCTTCCAGCCATCACCTTTTTGTTTTGCTATTATCTTCAGGCCCTCCAGGTTGTTCAGAACCGGTTCGTGCATGCTATGGCCTCCACAAACAAGATCATGTATCTGACTCCAAGAGGGCGCTGCATTAGCTACCTGTAGCTCATAGGATCTCCCATAAGATTCTGACCCTGGCATACAAATGTTGGTCCACCATTGCTCCTCCTTACCTAACAAAACAGTTGCACCCGGATCATCAGGCTCGCACTCTTCGCTCAAGGGACCATTACAAATTCAAACAGCCCCGCTTCAAACTGTCCAAATTTGGTGGCTGTAGATTTACTGCTCGGGTACCCTTAGAGTGGAATGCTCTTCCACTCACAAATGAGAACTATTGACTCCATGAATGCTTCAGAAAAGCAGTCAAAATCTATCTGTTCTGTTAGATTTGTGTCTTCCTCCTGACTATCTGATTATGATATGATATGATAAGTCATTTATAACACGCCTGTACACAAGTGTTTCTAGGCGCGACAAGACAAGGCGGGGGAACCAGATGGAGGACAAACAACGATCTTACTAGGTTGTTTGTCATTCAGATCACGTGAGTGCGGGAAGATGGGAGGGGAGAAGTGCCAAGCGGGGTGGCCGTGAGGAGAAGTGCAGGTGACTCAATAAGTGCTGCCAGAGGGTGGGTCTTAAGTACAAAGAAAAGGGATGTAGGGTTACAGATACAGACCCTTAAGTGCTGAGGGAGCCCAGAGGCAGTGCAAGGGCAACTGGACATGCAGGAGCCTGGGCCGAGTTCAGGGGTGGCCAGGTGACCAGTGTGCAGAGCTATCTGTTACTCACGGTTGAGCTGATCAGGCCGGGGCATTGCTCCAACCTCGAATCAACAGACAAGAGGGAGCGAAGTTGAAATAGTTCAGCTCAAGCTGAGGTGTTCCCACGAGGGGACCACCCAGAACCTGGCCTCCTCAACTTGAGGAGCTCTTTTAGGCAATATACCCCTTTGTCTTGAGAAACCCAGGCAGAGGAGTTGATTCCTCAAAAGAGCGGGGATTTCCACACCGCAGTACCAATGCTGCAAGGAAAATTCAAGATATTAGATACAATTATGGCACGATCTCTTAAATGGAGAACCCTAGAAAGGTGATTCTACCTGGTAAGGTTGGACTAGAAAACAGAAGTAGGAATGGTATCAGTCGAAGGCATGCAACTAAATGGAGAAGGAAGGCGGGTAAGTTCACCTATATTATAAGACAGGAAAGATAGCAGTAAAGCCAAAATAAACTTACCCAAAAAGGAAATTAGTGGACTTCAGGTAGAGAAACAACGGAGGTATAAAATAATAAAGAGGAAGGTTAGTAAGGGTAATACTTCCCGGGTGGCATGAGGGACGCAAACTAGAGTCGGGCTGGTGCACAAAGCAGGGTAGCATCAGGAGTGCACGTTTGATCCAGGAAGTGTCTTTGAAAAACAGCACAATCCAAAGGAATGAAAATAATGTTCCATTTCCCAAAGTTGTAGGTGTCTAAGGACCATTAGGCCTTGAGATGACTCCTCTGATGACACATAGTGTATGCCCAGCCGTAAATTTCTCACAGACTATGCAATTTATCATAAAAAATGCAACATGCTCTGCTAGGTTTGGTACAAACCAGTCTTCGCCAATGGTTGCTGCTAGATTCTCTCTTGTTACATGCGCTGGATAATATAATTGTTCCAGTGCTATTTTCAGTAGGGCTATAGGCATTACTGGTTTGCCAGTGCTGTTTTGTCACCACAAAGCCTCAGAGGGGTTTAAAGAACACCCTCTCCGCTTCCAAAGGTTCTTTTCTTCCTGTGGTGCCTTCCCTTGGAGCTCCATTAACTGAGTATTTGACATTACTGTAGCCTTCCGGCTCACTCCTTAGAACAATCATTTTCTCATGCACATCAGGCATTCCCACATCATCATTATTTCATCTTCAGTTGCCACACGCTTGGCTTTAGCGTCTGCTGCTTGATTTCCGCACAAGATAAAATCTGTTCCTTTCGTGTGAGCTGCGCATTTCACGACTGCTATGCCCACTGGGTGTTGTAGTGCCTTAATGAGCCTGTCCAATAAGATAGCGTGCTGAACTGGTGTACCGTCCGCTCGGTGGTAGCCCCTCCTTTTCTAGCACGCTAAGCCTGCGTGCACTGTCGACGTCACATAGGCAGAGTCACTGTACACCGTTACTTCCTGGTCTGTGTGATTCTCAAGTACGAGTATCAACGCCAATAATTCTGCGGCCTGTGCTGAATAATGAGGGGGTAAACGTGCACTAATAAGTACTCGAAATTCCCCATTTGCCGTGTGCTTCACCACAGCGGCACATGTATACCTTTGTCCGTCATTTTGATCGATCCTAGAAGAACCGTCAATGAAAACGATTTCTTCTTCTGCCAATGCATTTTCCTTTACTCTGGGGATCTCATCATAGAATTCTGCATAGTTCGCGCAATCATGTATTGGCTCTCCTTCAGTGATTGGCTCTGCTATAAACATAGCTGTGCTCACTATTTTGCATCAAATTATTTTGATCCCTGGATTTGATTTGACCACTTCATAAGATGAAGCTCTTTGTCAAGTCAATGTACCTTTCAGTTTCTCTAGAATGTCAAATAATGCATGCTCAACGAATAATGTCATTGGGGACCCCATTACAATGGTTGTAGCTTTCTCAATTGCGAACGCGGCGGCAGCCAAACTTTGGTCGCACAGGAAATGACCTCTCATCACTGGGTCTAAAATCCCACTGTAGCATGCCAGGGGCTTGTACCCCAACACGGTTTTCTGTGTAAGGACTGCTGTCATAACAGTACCATCTGTGTGTGAAAACAGGTAGCATTCCTCTGCATAATTGGGAATCCCTAAAACTGGTGCCCTGCAAATGGCCTTTTTTAGTTCATCAAACCCTTCCTCCATGACCTTAGTCCACACGATTTTTTCTTTTGTTGCCCGTGCTTTCTTTAAGGCTTGTAATAAGGGCCTGGTATAAGAGCTATAGTCAAAGACCCATGTCCTGACGTAATTACATAATCATAGAAAATGTTGCATTTGCTTTACAGTGTGTGGCTTAACTATTTTCAAAATTGCTTCAGCTCTTTCAGGAGTGACCTTATTTCCCTCATGTGAAATCAATTGGCCTATGTACAACACCTCTTGTTGACAATACTGTAACTTCTCCGTGTCAACTTTATATCCCTTTCAGCATGTATAGTCAATAACTCAATGGCTTTGTGTCTGCACTCTTCCTCTGTTGTGCTGCAAACTAAAATGTCATCCACATATTGCAAGACAACACTCTCTAATGCAATGTTGCTCAAGTCCATCTGCAGGACTCTATTGAAAATCGAAAGGGACTCACAATAACCTTGAGGCAGCCTTGTGCTTTTCAGACCAACTTGTCTGAACATGAACGATGTCAAATCTTGCGAGTCTTTATGCAATGGGATTGAGAAAAATGCGTTTTTCAAGTCACTCACCGTGAAATGACGTGCCTCAACAAGTATGTTACAGAGAATTGTAGACGGATTAGGGACTAGAGGGAACACAGCCTCTACTATCTGGTTTATCGGCCTTAAATCTTGTATTAAACGCCAAGACCCTCCCTTTGATTTTTTAATCAGATAAACCGAAGTATTGCATGATGACTCTGACTTCACTAAGATGCCTTGATCCATCATGGCGGAAATTGTCTTGAAAATCCCTTCATCTGCCTCCCTAGACATGGGATATTGTCGTGCTCTTGCTAAAATTGCTCCTGGTTTCAATTTAATCTTCACTTCTCCAACTCCTTTCAGTAGGCCTACGTCATAAGGGCCTGTAGTCCATATTGAGACAGGCACCTTTGCCATGTCGTCATAAAAATATTCAGGACATTTTTGTGCCAGCATCATCCTCTGGGGTACTTCTCTTTTGATCATTTTCACCCAATAAATGAGGTTTACCTCAAATGTCATCTCATCCCCACCTAGTTGTTCTTCAAACAGATCGTCATCAGTGACGTCAGTCAATCTGCAACCTTCCCCAATGGCGATTATTTATTTTATTTCAAAATCTTTTTATTGGCATTTTAAGATATACATTACATCAGTGACAATTTCCCTTCCAACTGATTATCTCCGCCACTCTGCAATTATGATACATACTCGATTATTTTCTGGAAGGAAACATCCCTCAGGACAACATAACAACATTAACTAAACATAAACTGTCTTCATGTTCAACGATTATGGAGTCGGTAGCACCTTATATCAAGTTGGTGGCCTGTCCATGTCCCTGTAGGTGGGAGACGGGTGGGGTTGGCATTTTTTCCCTTTGAGACTCCTCACCCCCTTCTTTTTGTTGTGAGCTATGCATTTCTTGCAGCTGAGCGCTGTTCATCACATTTCTAGGCCTCATGGGGGCATGTCGTCGGATGGTAGGAACATGTCTCTCACCACAGCTTTCCATTCCTCAAATTTAGCGTTGGTGTCCCCATCGCCCCCCACAGTCCCCGATCCCCAGGCTTCTGTCTCTGCAGCCGTCCATCGCTCCATTTCCCTTTTCCACCTCATGTATTGGGGGCCTCTTTTGGACTTCCATGACATTGCCACCTCCCTTTTTGCTAGTATGCATGCCATGTCCATCACCCGAACAATATGTTTTATTTTGCTTAACCTGGGGTATGTGCCCAGCAGACATTCCTTCATTGTCCATTCATATCGGGTTACTCCGCCCTTCTCACATGCTTGTTTAACGTTGGCCCAGAGTCTGCCAGCTTTTACACACTCCCAAAACATGTGTATTAGGCCTGCTTCATCACTAGTGCACCATGGGCAGCGTGCCTCTGCCTGCCGTTTGAAGCTTGCTACCCTTTTTGGGGTCATGTACGTCCTGTATAGCACGTTTTCTTGGATTAGCCTGAACCTGGCGTTTCTGGACACCGACTTTGGGAATTTCAGTGCTCTCTCCCATTCGTTGTCGGATAACCCCTCACCGATGTCTGTCTCCCATTTGGTCCTTAACGTGGCTCCGCGGGGGTTAGGCCTGTCGTTTAGCTGCGCATAGATCCTCGACACTGGCCTCCACCCGTCGCTCAGGTTGTACATTTCTGTCACTAGGGGGGTCGTTGCTGGTTCCTCTGGCCAACCATCCCATCTCTCCTTAGCCTCGTGTCTGAGTTTCTGATACCATAAGAACTGACCCGTTGGTATACCCTCCCTCTCGTGCAGCGATTCCAGATCCCTAAATTCTCCCTCCTCGTACATGTCTCCCCAGGCGTATATACCCCATCCCTCCCATTGCCTAAGTATGTTAACCATGGCTGGAGTCGTTCTCATGCTCGCCATTATTGGCAGATCAGGGGAGTAGGGGTTATTTAGATGTGTGATGGTCTTGACTCTTTCCCATACCAGTCTACCCAGTTTGGCCAGTAAGGGAGCTCCTCCGGCACGGTCCGGGGGCGCCCATATTATCTCCTTGAGATACATGGGTTTGACAAGCTCACTCAGTAGGCCAGTTTCATTAGTGACCTCATCTGATAGCCATTTAGTGACGTGGCTGAGTTGGGCCGCGAAGTAGTACCTTTCAAAATCCGGGAGTTGTATGCCCCCCTTATCGTAGGGGAGGGTTAAAACATTCAATGTGAGTTTATGGTGTGTTTTTCCCCATATGAAGTCTCTGACCTGAGCTTCTAGCTTTCGGAAGAAAGGTGGCCTGATGTAGTGGCAGATGGTTTGGAAGAAGTATAGGTAACGTGGCAATATAATCATTTTTGCTATTGAAGCCCTTCCCATCATCGAGAGTGGTAACCTTGACCAAAATTTCATTGAGTTGTGAAGCCCTTGAGATACCGCCTGTGTATTCTGCTCGTGTGTGAGTTCAGGCGTGTGTCGGATCTTGACCCCCAAGTATTTAAACATGTCCTGCTGCCATCTTATCCCAACCTGCGGTAGACTGTCCATTTCTACCCCCCTCAGGCCTGCCAGTGGGAACATACAGGATTTTTGTCTGCTAAAGTGTATCCCCGAGTACCGTGCAAAGTTATCCAGTACTTCCAGAATTGTAGGGGCGTTATATTTTGGGTCTGTTAGGTAAATTAGGACATCATCCGCATATAACGAGATGACGTGAAACCCCCCACCTACTCTTATTCCAGCATCCCAGAATTGTTTCCTTATATAGATAGCGATTGGCTCCAACCCCAGTATATAGAGCATGGGGGAGAGGGGACAGCCCTGTCTGGTGCCTCTTTGTATATCCCAGGCTTCCGATACCCACTTGCCCATTTTCACTCTAGCTGTGGGATTGTTATATAATATCTTGACCCAGTGCACAAATCCCTCCCCGAATCCGAACTCCCTTAGCACCTCTATCAACCACTCCCAGTAGATGGAGTCGAATGCCTTTATGGCGTCCAATGACATCACTGCCATCTGTTCCTGGCCTTCCGCTGTGTGTGCTAAGATGTGCTGTAGCCGTCGTAGATCGGCAGTTGTGTTGCGGCCAGGCACAAAGCCATTCTGGTCCTCGTGAACCAGACAGCCTATCACTTTGGACAATTTGTTGGCCAGGATGGTGGTCAGTATCTTACTGTCATAATTCAGCATTGCTATTGGCCTATAAGAGTCGCAATCTTCGGTTGGTTTTTGTGGTTTGGGTATTGGGACTATGAGAGTCTCCCTCATGGTCTTGGGTAAGGTTCCCGTCTCATAAGCTTCTTGAAATACCTCGTGTAGTAATGGGACCAGTGTTGTCTCGTATGTTTTGTAGAACTCCGGGGGGAGCCCGTCTGTCCCCGGGGTCTTGCATGTGGACAGGGCTCTAATTGCTACTGAAATGTCCTCTGGAGTGAGGGCCTCTTCCAGTGAGTCGCGCTGTTGATCGTTCAGTTTAGGGAGTCCTATCTCTTCTAGGGTGTCTTTTATGTCTGTCAGCGGGACTTGGGTGCCATGCGCTTATATTGTGGAGTAAAAGTCCGCAAATGTGGTGTTGATCGAATGCTGGGTTGTTCTCCTTAGACCTGTCTTGTCTTTTATCGCGGTCACTGGGTGTTGTGGGTGTTCTCGCCTGCAAAGCCAGGCCAGTAACCTGCCTGGCTTGTCGCCTTGTATGTGTGCCTTGGTAGTGCGTGCTGTGTAGTCGAACTTTGCTAGCCGTCCCCATGCCTGCTGACAGTTCGCCCGTGCCTCCTGCAAATGTTCCTCCTCCTCCCTAGTGCCAGAGCTGTTAGTTTCTCCCAGCCTTATTTCTTCCTCCCTTTCCTCCAGCTCCCTCCTCAGCATTTTCCTGACACCCGCTGTCCCGGCTATAACCTCTCCTCTCGTTACCACCTTTAGGGCCTCCCATACCGTGCTCCAGCGCTTCACGCTACCACTGTTGTTGGTGACATATTCTACCAGTTTGTCTCCCAGCTCCTCCTTAAATATTGGGTCTGTCAGAGCCTCTGTGGGCATACGCCATAGCGGAATAGGGGGTCTAGGGCCCTTCAAAGCCCAGTGCATTAACAGGGGGGAGTGGTCCGAGATCGATCTACCCAAGTATTGTATTGATTCCACCTGAGCCAGGTGCATTTTGTCTATAAACATGTAATCGATTCTCGTGTAGAGATTGTGTGGGGAGGAGTAATGTGAGTATCCTCTGTCTGTGGGATGGAGTTCCCTCCAGACGTCTGCCAGGTCTAGCTGTTCCAGCAGGTTGTTTAGCACCCTAGAGGTTCTATCCGATTGCTTCTGCGGGGGTTCAGATCTAGCTAGGTCCACGTCCCTCACACAGTTAAGATCCCCTCCCCATATGTAGAGGCCATCCCTGTGCCCCGCCAGTTTCATCTGCAACCTAGCTAGGTAAGACGGAATGCCGTTGTTTGGAAGATATGTGTTGACTATGCAGATCTCTACCTGCTCCAGCACTCCCCACAGGATCAAATACCTCCCCTGAGGATCTACTTCAGTTCTTGTCATCTGGAAGGGCACCGCTGGGTTGATCCAAGTATACACCCCCCTAGCAAACTTGGAATATGGGGCCCCCTGACCTTGTCCTCCCCAGTGCTCCTTCACCTTTGCCTGGTCCTCCACCGAGAGATGAGTCTCTTGGAGCAGTGCAATGTCTACTTTTTTCCTGCGCAGGTATGACCTGATCCTGTTCCGGCGTAGATATGACCCCAACCCTCTCACGTTCCAGGTTAGTATTCTAAGTTGCATTGCCATGTTTGGGGCTCTTCCTCCCGGGGCTTTGTTTCCCTCCCGCCTCCTCACCTTCCGTCTTGCATATTGAATGTTCAGGCCACCCCTCTTTATTCCTCGTTCTGCATGAAGATCGTGGTGTTGAACTAGAACTGCTGCAACAACGAATGCAGCTTAAACAAACAACTCTGTGAACTGGCAGTCCGACGAACAAGCAGTTCGGACTGCATAACTGCAAACTGCCCCCAGCAGTTACAGTGAGCCTGTAGCACTCAGGGGCTCCCACGCTTTCAGAGCCTCTCCTGGCTTTCCGGCGTGGGCGGTGTGCAGGAGTGTGACCTGCATGTGTCTCTTAGGGGTGGGCCATTGGCCTGTGTGCCATTGACTTGGTCGTGTGTGGTGTCTTGCTCTTCTGCCCAGTATTGCTATCTGAGTATTACGGTCATAGCTGCCGGTTGATCAACCAATTCATGCCTCATGGGCAAGATCAGCGGTTGATGTTGCCGGTTGATGCTTCTTGTTACATCTATTATTCAGCTTGAGACAGTTTTTCGCCATCGTCCGCTAAGTTATTGTGTTCAAGCCACATATTTGCCGCGGCCGGAGTTTCCAAGAAAATTGCTTTCCCTTTATAAAGGACCTTGAGGCGAGAGGGGTAAAGCAACATATATTTGAGGTTAAGTTTGCGCAGCCTCGCCTTAATCGGTAT
Organism: Ambystoma mexicanum; assembly: GCF_040938575.1. Lineage (NCBI taxonomy): Eukaryota > Metazoa > Chordata > Amphibia > Caudata > Ambystomatidae > Ambystoma > Ambystoma mexicanum. The sequence continues at coordinate 1,078,833,213 of NC_090933.1, forward strand.
AAATGAGTTCCTGGCATATTGTACTGCAGGGGTGTAATCCGGGTATATGGCAATTGTAGAATCCTGCCTCTTGATTTCTCCGCCCTCTCTGGAATATCTCAGTATTATCTCCCTGTCGCGGAAGTTTAGGATTTTGGCAATAATCGGTCTTAGGTATGAGCCTGGAGGTGGACGCTTCTGAAGAGAACTGTGGGCGCGTTCGACTGAAAACCCTTGCGAAAGCCTCCCTGCCCCGATTTCCTGTTGTAGCAACGTTTCTATGAATTCCGTAGGGTTCGGGCCTTCCATGTCCTCGGGAACCCCTAGAATCCTGATGTTGTTGCGCCGCGCCCGACCTTCTGCGTCCTCGGATCGTGTTTCCAGCCTTGACACTTTTTGTTCCAATTCCTGGACTCGCTTCTTCAGATCCGCGGTGTTTTCGACATTAACCTGTAGAGCGGTCTCATTGACATTTACTCTTTCCGTCAAGTTGCGTGCGTCTTGGCGCATGAGTTGCATGTCCACTTTTATTTCATCAAACCTGTTTTCAATGGAGGTGCGGAGCTCTGCGATGGCTTGAAGGACTTGCGTGTTATCCGGTGCCACACCTGCGTGTGTTGACTCACCCGTAGTTGTAGGTCCGGGCATCTGCGGCTGTTTAGGTCTGACCGTTGTGTAAGTGTCCATTGTTGTGTTTTTGAGTTTAGTTTTAGATGGAGACATCACGTCTCGCAGGGCCAGGGTGCCTGCCGCCTTGTTCCGCGGGTATCTGTGTGAATGCTGGACAGCTGTGTTGGGCCGGCTACAAAACCTCTCCTCGAGTGCATGCCCGGTAGAACAGACCTCCGTCCGCCCGCTAGGCCCACGAAGGCAGTCCGGGGCCTGACCCAGCCGTTGGGCCCTCAGAGTCCACCACAAAGAGGGAACAGGGGCGCTTCCTCTTCGTTTTATAATTTCTCCTGCGGCTATCCTTGCCGCCGCGGGGGGGGGAGGAAGATGTGGGGCCGCTACTCACGGTTTATTGACATCGGAGTCTGTCGACATGCTCCACGGGGCCTCTCCTGGCTCCTTCAGTCTCTCGCACGGAGCCCGTGCCCCGTTCCCTAAGACCCAGCCCCACTCCGCAGTGGAAGGGCGGTGGAAGGGGACTCTCCCAGGTCACTGCTGTCTGGGTCCCCCGGAGTCCCACTAAGGGCTGCGGGTGGTGTTCCGATAGCGATCCGCGGGTTCCAGCGCCATTTGGCCCCACAGGCCCCCCCAGACAACAAGTCGTCCTCAGTGCGGGATCCTTTCCCCCCGCTTCCTCCGTATCAGGCACACGACGCCGGCGCCAGAGGCTCTGCACTGGGGCCACTCAGAGACCCGGTCCACCGATTCTCTGTTTTTCACGCTCAGTTGAGTTCAGCGCTTCCTCCGTATCAGGCACACGACGCCGGCGCCAGAGGCTCTGCACTGGGGCCACTCAGAGACCCGGTCCGCCGATTCTCTGTTTTTCACGCTCAGTTGAGTTCAGCGCCGGAGGCCGCCATCTTGGGCCCGCCGGGGGGGAGCCTCTTCCGACTGTCCGTTTTTCCCCTTGCAGGCTCCGATTTCTCCCGAAAATGAGGTCGAGTGCAGCAAATGGGTTCCCCTGCCCTCGACCAGGTTTGTAGCCTCGTATGTTCTCAGTTAAGCACCGTAACTGCTGTTGATTCAGGATCTTGGGCAGGAGCTCAGGCGAACACCGACCTCACTCCATGCGCGTAGCCACGCCCCCTCCCCCAATGGCGATTATTGTGCACCATTGTCTGCCTTCATCTTCACAACCATCAAGCAAACCCATCTCTCCTCGCACTATGGCTGCTTGTATTATTAAGGAAAACACTTGTCCCTTTTCCTCATGCATAGCTAATCTTGGTCTGAACAGAAACTCATTTGGGGTTCTCAATGTTCGGTCTGCAAGGCCTGGTAGCCACAACATTAATATATGCACTCCATATGCGAATATCTCAGGTTCTAATGGAATAGCTCTCATATCCATTTGTCCTGCGTATGCCCTGATCATTTCGCACACGTTTAAATAGTGCATTCCTGGAGTTGAGCACACTATGCCTTCCTCAGTGAACGAGATTGTCATATTTAACTTTGTTATCAAATCTCGTCCCAATATATTGACAGGCGTTTGTCTCGAATACAATAGTGGAACTTTCATGTCACATTCTCCTATAGAAACTGGAAGTTCTTTTGTGAAAGGAACACGGCTTGTAGCTCCTGTAAAACCTTCGGAATTCATAGCGTCGCTAGATAAAGAAAACTTGCCTTCACATACACAAAAGCCTGTTGCACCTGTGTCCATTAGGAACAAATATTCTTTATCCCCTATAGTGACATCTACCCTTGGTTCCTCGTGAGGGTTTGGTGTCACTGATAGAATGGAACACATTAGGTCTCCCAGTGACCTGTCCTAGTCCATGTATAATTTTGTCCCACAGTTTGTGAATGGATTCCCTCCATCACTAGTAGTATTTCCTGCTCTAGTGTTCAATACCTGTCCTGTGCCTGTAGTCTGTAGAAGTTGCATCAGGGACTGTTGAGACTGCCCTTGCGGAAAATTGGTCACAGTCTGCTGTGGCTGTAAGCTTTGCTGAACTCTCGGTGCTTACTGCTGTACAGTTTGATTCTGCGTAAATCCATTTCTACCCTGCTGCGGAAACACGGGTGGATTCATCATCCCCCCTCTTGTAAATTGAGATCATTTTGCACCATCCCTTGACTTCTGCACATACGCGTTAGATGCCCTGTCATCCCACACGTCCAACACGTTGGCGGCAGTCTGATCATTTGCCAATTTTGCATATTCTGATTTCCGCTTTGCATATTCTGAAAACCACCCTGACTATTTTGCCATAACCTTCCTCGGGAGCCTCTTCCTCTTGGGCTGAACCCATTATTGCTTTGATCAAACTGCCTTTGGTTATTGACCTGCTGCGCATTGGATCCATCTGTGCTAGTTAACATTGCCCCTTCAATGGCATATGTTGACAATCTTTTCTGCACTAATTTGGCCTCTTGGCCTTTCCTTGCATCATTCTTCTTGCGATTTTTCTCTTGCAGCAGCCTGTAATAATGCACAATGGTCAGTTGTATTTCTGACCATGGCTTAGCTTCGATTCCTACCAACCTCTTGAGCTGCTTCTGCACCTGTTCTGGCACCCCTTGACATAATATATGGTAAAATACATGTATAGATTTCCCCCAAGATTCACGAGTTTCCAGTACCCATGCGCCTTGAAACGTCTGAATGTAAAGCAACGGATCATCTCCCTCTTTCATCTTACACGACATTATAGCTGCCATGTCAGAAGTGTCCGGCTATATCACTCAAAGCGCTTTCCATACCGCGGTTCTGCAATTGTTAAACGGCGCTCCATCATGCACAGTGTTGACCATAGTCACACCAGGGTAACCTGCACGTGTCCAAACATCATCAGCTCTATCACCAAGTATGGCGATCAAAAGACCCTTGATATCCCCTATAGCCAAAGTATTACCTCCTGTCATCTTTTATAACTCGTGTATCCATTTCCCAGCTCCAGATCTCAACTTTGGGAGATTATTTTTTAGATTCTCTCTATCCATATGCGGCCATGGTATATACTGTGGCCTTGTCCCTCCCTTCTCTAATAAGGGAAACTGTGATGCACTAAATTCTTTTTCTTCTCTCATCATTTGTCTGTCTACCGCATGGGTAATATTCCCCCATTGCTGCCTGCCTCGCAATGTCCTTAACCTGCTTACATACGGTGGGGGAGACACCCCCCTCTGACCGTGTGGCAGTCCTTCATGCCGATCTGACTGTGTCACTGACTCTGGCACTTTGAATGTGGACGCGGTTAAATCCAACCATTTTATTCCCCTACCCCTAGAGAGACATCTCTCGCGACCTCGCTCTGTGTCTCTTTCTTCTCTTTCACAGGCTTCCCTTTCTTCGTCTGATATTGGCTGTGCCCAACTCGTGCAGCTTCTCTCATCTTCCTCATTTCTATTTAGAGTAAGCCTATCTAAAGACAGCTCTCTATGTCTGCTGCTGCGTGAAGCGTCCTCAGTCTCGTACAACTGAGTGCTTTCAAGGCGCTCATCCTTTCCCTTTCCTTGGGGTACCTTTTCTAGTCCATCTCATCATATATTCTATCGATTGTCTCTCCGATGCTTCTGGTGTCAAAGTCATCTTCTAGATTTACTCTAGACGTGCTTGGTACTGAATCATACTCAGGAAAGAATTCTTCAATATCTTCCCATTCTACCACTGGATCTGGTTTTCTAACCTCCCCTTCCAGATACTCGAGATCACGCGTTCTCTGTCATCTCTTGCGTTCTATGTCGTCATCAAAATCTCTACACTTCCTCACTTCCTCTCTAACCCTGTCTTCCTCCTTTTTCCTAATATCTCTTTGTTCATTTGCCCTTCGTATTTCCTCATCTTTCTGTCTTTTTATTCTCTTCTCTTGTATCTTTTGTTCTTCTTCTGCTATTCTCCTTTTTTCTATTCTTTCCTGATCATCCGCTGTTCTCTGCTTGTTGTCGCGTTTTCTTTGTTCTTGCGTCTTTTCCTGGTTTCTGGCTTGTTCATCATGATATAACTTCTGTCGTTTCTGCCTATCCTTTTTTCTCACCCCTTCATCTCTCAATCGTCCTTTGTCCTTATCCTTTCTCTCTTGTTTGTCTCGTTCTCCCCTTTGTCTTATGTCCTCAATGCCTTTACCATCGAGTTTCAATAAAATCTGACCTCCCATCCATTCGTTCTGTGTGAGTGCCATCTCATCAGTTCTATCTTCATCTCCTTTCCATCTCTTTACCTCTCTTCCTGTACCTAGAGATGTACTTGCTTGCGCTTGAACACCTTTATCCTTTTTGTGTCTCTCTTTGTCCCTCTGGACTTTGGAGGCAATATTGTTTTCCCTGTCCTTCTCTGGGCTTTCGTCACTACTTTGCGTAGGTGACTCATATGACGGGTTGCTGTATCCCGTTGCTGCTTTAAGTTCCCTCAGTGGGTACAATCCTTCGTCTTTACTAGCTTCGTTTTTTTATTCCCCCTCTTTGCATATATTCAGTATCCAATCTAACAGCACCTCCTGCTCTCTTTCTTCGTGGTACATCTTCCAAAGTTCTAAACTAGCCAGGCGCTTGTCTAACTTTTTGCCAGTGTACGTGGCATGTAAATATGTCATCATGTGCTGCAGGACCGTTTTGTATAGCGATCCACCTTGGGGCCACGGCATAAACATTTTGTCTGCGGTCCCTTTAACCCATGCCGCACTGTACTGTTTAAGCTTAGGTGCATGTTTCGGCAACTGTTTGCACATGTGTATTAACGGAGTGATGTCTTTCATGCTTAACTCGTTTATCCCTTATTCATATAAAACTTGCTTATTTTTTCACTTCACACTTTATTACAATTGTGTCTCAAAAATCAACAATATGAGCGAGCACTAATCGTCGCAAGCTCCAATCCCGTTTTTTCAACAATATTTTTTACTTTAATCTTGCTAAATAACAACCATCAATTCATATCATGCAATAATTTCCTTCTGCAATCGTGCAATTTTCATACCTTTTTTCCCACAAAAACTGTTTTCATCTATGACATCACAATTGTACTCAAACACATAAAACAAACAGACAAACTCTGGCCGGCCACATAAATCTTATGCCTTCTGCTCTCTCAAACGCATCTTAACCCTAAAGTCTGGTCCGACATGGAGCTTAAGCCTATCTCTTTCGGATTGTCTTTAATCAATCCGGTCTCCTACGTCATCCTATTTACAGGACTTTAGATAAGGGCTTCTGCTAGCATTCTTTAAAGTCTAGGAACTGGGGGTATACTCTTATTGCAGCCACACTCACGATAACTCTTTATATTGCTCGCCCACACTTGAGGCAATATCTTTCCCCTTATATATACATTACACTATTATTCTTAAGTTATTTTTTATCCCGCCTCCCTCCGTTACCTTCCCTTGTTTTTAAGCATGCATGCTTTGCCAAAACATTCAGTCTTTTTTACTCACGATTTGCATGTCTTTCATCTACAGACGCTCTGGATCACTGCCTTTGTTACCGCCTCTCTGTGCCGCTCGTCCGATCCGCTACTCGTAGATGTGGGAGGTTTTTTTGGGAGAAAGCAAGGGACCCGTCACACTTAACCTGCAGGGTTTTTCAAATAATCTATCCACGATCTACGGGGAGCTTCTCGTTCTATCAGCCGGATGGCAAAGGACGTATGATATTCGCTGAGGACCCGGAGATACTTATGTCTATGGTCAATGGGTATCTTTATATATTCTAACCATCCTCTGCTACCAAGTGAACTGGATGAACTCCAAACAGCCCTTTACGATGAGTAGCAGTACCCTCGAGATAGATGGGGATGCAGATTCCTACTCATGCATCAAATAATCAAGACAACTCAATAGTTATGCAAAGTGAGTCCGTTTAATGACAAGTTCATAAAACGTGGAGTACAACGAACATCAGCAATCGCTCGATCTTCTTGGTCTCTTTACTTTTGGAAAACACAATATTTATAGCAAAAACTCGTCATTGCTGACATACAACCTGCGCAGTACTAACATCATTCTACGTGGCAATCTTAAAATCCTAACATGCAATGTGATTGGTTATAGGAAGGTAACTTAACATAGGTACTATATCTGTATATGGTAACGGGGAGAGGTGATTGGATAATCAATGTCAGGTGGGGCAACTAAACCCTCCCTTCAAAATGGCCACTATGAACGTCACTAAAAGTACGACGTCCCATTGGCTTTACTCACTATAGGACCCTAGATTACATGGTCCACTATGATTGGGTTAGCATCAACCCCACTCGTACTTTTCCATCTACATCTAGCAGCACGCAGAAAGAACATCCAGGTGCAGAGAAGCTTGTCTGCGCTCCAGCTTCCCACCAATTATGCTACAATCAATCATCACCTCAGTAGTCATGTGTCAATTACTTCTTTGTAGTTTGGCCTTGAGTCTGCTTTGAGCTCGGAGACTTTTTAAGGAGTATAGGCATGGGGGGGATACATGCGTAGGTGTGAAAGTGTCACCCCTCCAGCCTGCCTTTGTCACGTGACTGGAGACCGTGCAATCGGCTTTTCTCTGTGTCTTTTCGTATTTTTGATTTACTTCTACCAGTTCTCTGACGTCTGTGGTTTATCTTGACCTTTCTGAACAGGATCCTCTCTTCTCTTTTCTCCTTAATTGTATCCAATGTTGGCTTATTCCAGCCACATAAGACCTCGGCTTCTTGGCATGGTCATCCTTAGCTGAGTTTTGCTCTGTCTCGATTCTCGATTTTCTTGCTACGACACACTCCATTTGAGGCCTTTTGTAACCTTTGTTCAATTCTGCTCATATGCGTAGTGGACTTGCATTCATACATAAAGTGCTTCTTGAGGTATATACTTGTAAACATTGGCACTTGCCACAATCTATTGACTATTTAGCATAAGCAAGCTTTACGATTTCTTTGGCTCTTGGAGTTACTTGCATCTGTACATGTTTAAACTAACTAAATATCTTCATTATGTATGTGGCATACGTTTCTTCATCATGGCATCAACTTATTCACCTTGGGCTCAAGATGTCACTTATCCATGGTATCTCCTTGGTATCTCATCTCTTGTCAGTATTCTCAGATCATTATATCTTCTGTATGTGCATCAGTCAAATTTCTTATGATGTCAACATTCATCTTCCTTCATTATCTTCTTTGCTTCTTCAGGTATTTTATTCAAACAACCGTCATATTGTTTAGAATGTAAGTATGGCTTTTTTAATGGATACCTTACTGTCCAGGTTTTCTTAGGTGTCGGAATATTAATAGGTGTTGTTACACTGATAGGTACTGGGCAGTGGGAGGGGGCAACTGGAGTGAGGGCGATACTCGACACTTCCTCTTCACAAGCAACAAGACTAAGAAACTGGAGGAAGGTAGGAATAGAGACACGCTCATGCAACAAGAAAGTTGAGATGCGCTCACCTAACAGGAACAGGGACTCTTATACTGTTCTTAGCATTCTTCATGGGTTTCAGTGGCCATCTCGCAGACATTTGACGAAACGTACTCATCAGAATATTGCCCCCATCTGGTTGAGAACAGGAGTGAGGAAAGACTTCCCACAGTTCAATCCAAGAAGTCGGCTTGTGGAAAACATCGGCATCCACCACCATCAGTGCCAGGGGGAATGAAGGTGAGTGCTGACAGTATCTGGGGACCATCTCCCTGAATTGGGAGCTGTTCACCCAGAAAACTCTCAACTTTGTAGATGGGCTCGTTAATTACATCAAAGAAGTCCTTTAAGTCCTTTTGACTCTTCACCATGTTCTTCTTTTTCCAATTCCCATGGGCTCTCTTTTTTTAATGTTCTCCTGGGTGAGTCCTTTGTTCTTTCCAACTTTTCCAGGAACCTCCACTTGAAGCTCGGCGGTGGGTGAGTTAGACTTTTTCAGAATTAGGGATGCCCCCACATGCATATTTCTTCCCTTCTGTCCTACGGTCCTCTTTACTTTTTCTTCCATCTCAATCCACTATATCCAAAAGTGATCTGAACAATTGTGAGATTGCTTTTAATTCATTAAATATGTTGTCGTATAGCCGATCCATTGACTGTAGTAGAAAATGAAGGGCTGTAATAGTGGAAGGATCCAAGTCCTACTGTGGTTTTTCTTCTAAGAACATATTACCTGTACTGTTGTTTTGGAACCGAGGATATAGTAGTATTCAATTTAGACTGATCTGCTTCCACATATAAATTAGACCAGAGACTGAGAAAGGAAGAATCAAGGATGGAGAGCATTGCAGACACTGCATCAGGATGCCTGCCAGGGGAAGCCGTTTGATGATTATCAAGGCTTCCAGAACCAGGACCACTAGGACCCTCTCCTGCAAAGAATATTGAGTTATTTTTCCTCATTTAGAATTTGTTGGATCGTTTGGGCTATGGCATAAAGAAGCCTTTTTTTGCTCTTTGTCCTCTCTTTCCTTCCCATTAGCTATGCTGCATGAATTAAATTGCAGCAAGTTACTTAGTGATGAAGTGGTTTTGGCGGAAAAGACGTCCCTATTACTGCATAGGTTGTAGACAGAGAACCCTTGGATGAGCATTTCTTCCCTCTGAAGAAAAGGGAATTAGTAGTCTTGCTTACCTCCAGATTTGACTGTGCACTGGCGGGTTCAATTCCTATTTGCTACACCAACAACTTCTTTCCTCTCCAGCGACGGTAGTTGAGTGCACTTTTCTGTCACACTTCCGCACTGCACTCCATGCAGGGATTGTGCTTTTAAAAATCCTCTTCTCTCGCCAGACACAACCAGGTGATTAAGGACCCAGTGTGAGAACAGATAGACTGCTGCTGACTGTACTTTCGGTTGCGCTTCGACATGTCAAATATGTAAAGTACCTTAGAGCAATAGTTTTAAAGCTGCTTCAACTCTGCATGTTAAGGGTCACCTTACCACAGGTCACCCTTCCGCGGTACACCAATAAGTGGGTCCTGCTTTCTTTGGTGGCATCACTCTGACTTACCTTGTGATAGAAGGCCTTCTGTTGAAGGTAGGATCCCTTGAGCTTTTTGAATTTTATTATTTTAAATGATTCAGATAATTTGCGGGCATAGAAACTTGGGAACGGTGAGCACTGACATGACAAAGCCAGCCTCACCCCAGAGTGCTGATCACTGGAATGCCTTTGAAGCCAGCAGGCTTGGGGACGGGGGCAGGGTTAGAGTAGCTCAAGAAGGAAGGTAGGCTTGAAGAAATGTCACACCATCTTGCTTTGTGTTAGGGTTCTCTTCCCTTTCCTGTCCCTACCATTTCCAGCAAGCAAGGCACTCTGGGTGTGATGTCATAAAACAAAGGGCACTTGTTGCAACAAAAGGGATTGGACGCCTTACAGCAGGCTTGCTTTGGACAAATCCCTGTGGCATTTTGCCTATAAATGCAATGGGCACCCCCACACATTCTTTGATTCTTCCCTGGGCTGGAAGACGACAACAAAAATACACTTTTGAACCTCTGATGGGAGTGCGGTCCATTCCAAAGTCTCTTGCCAGGGAGATGGAGACAGAAGGCATCCAAGGCAGTGCAAGGCTCTGTCCCCTAACCATCCCCTGTGAATGGTGGGGGTGACGGCTGCTGGACCAAAGCACCCCTGCAGCTGTACTAGAGCCAGCACCTTGTCACTGTCAGCCAAGCACCCTGGAGTGGGAGTGCAATAGAAAGACTTGCCTTGTTCTGGAGCCCCTGGATTGGAACTCCCAGAAACCTGGAAGTCCTGGAGCAGCTAGAATCCTGTTTAACCAACTCGAGCCATCTTTGAGTCGCTTCGACTATGCTTAACACCCTTTGAGCCAATTGGTGGCCTGCGGTGCTTCTTTTGGCACTCCATGAACTACGAGATGCTTAGATGCATCCTTGAGCTGTCTCAACAAGGTCTCACTCTGGCAACGATTACCACCTGCTACTGCTGTGGAAGCATCTGACTTGCCACATCCTGAATATCGCATTGAGCCAACAGAACCTTGTCTTGACTGACCCGAATCGACCGCTGACTCGACCTGCTGGAAGCCATTTCATTACTCACCAACTCAACAGAGAGAAAGGATAGTTTTAACCCCACCGCTGATTCGCACATTTAGGAACCCATTGACTCACATTGTCTCGAGCGTCAACATGTTCCACACAGAGCCCAATATTAATGCTGACTCGCTGCTGGATCAATGCGACCCAATCCATCTCAACACCAACTCGATCAAAGGAAAGCATGTAGAATCCTGGCTCAATGCTGTTGAGCACTTACTACAAACCAATAAGGTACCGTGAAGGGGCCCTGTCCCATGGCTATGGTATCTTTTGAGCCCCCCTTCTCTGACATTTTCTTAAATTCCATTTTTTGAACACGGACATTGAGCCAATTGAGTGCCTTTTCACCCCTGCTCAAATATCCAGACTGCTATCCTATACCAGTGTTACATTTTCGGTGTTCTCTTATAGGGGTAGGTTTTTGCTTGTGTGTTCTAGTTAGTTATTTGAATTTGTATTGTTTAATTAAAACAATCTATATTTTTACAGAACCATGATTGGAATTTTTTTTATTTTGGATTCTTTGTAATAATGCTGTTTGGGTTGGTACTGTAATTAGCTCACCCCCCCCCCCCCTCCTGAAGATATACCCGCCCTCTTCCTGCTCTACCACAAAAGGCGAAGAAGCTATGCCACTGCGGGTGGTAGGTGATTTAACCACTACTCATCCCTGTACGCCTGTGCAGAGGTAGTCATTTCATCAAGCACCGCACCTGCATCCTCCTCCTCCACTGGTCCTCGGCCTACTGCCTCCTGTCACTCCTGCTTCCCCCTTTGTTGACAGCATCACTTCATGTGGAGGCCGCTTGCCTTTTGGGTGTGGGTGCAGCTGTATGGTGGACAGACTTATGACGCCTGTTTTATTTCCACAGGCACTGGGCTGCAGGTAGCTTCAGTATGGTAGGGGCACCCACGGTAAAGTGACGGGCTCTCTCTCTGTTGTGCTAACTAACATGCTCTTTCACTCTGCTTGCATTAAGACACCTTTGATACTGTTATGTTGCTTTTTCCTGTTGTTCTGCATGAATGTGTATTCAGTGTCAGACTAATGGCAGAAACCGCAACCTAGCACATGGCCTTGGACCTTGGACCTTGAAAATGAGCTCAATGCCACTTGGACCTTGCACTGCATTGCATCATGCACCACAGCTCAGTGCACTTGTTTACCTCAGGGACCCCTGGACATGAGACCTCCCTGAAGTGAAGATGTGTTTCTGGCATCCGTGCTTGCTTGCAGTCAGCCTGTCATCACAGCTAAAACCGCTCACAACTCAGAGCTCAACTGAAACCCGGGCCTTTTTTTCAGGAAGGCTCGGCTTTGGGAGCTAATAAGAAGCAGCTCATGTGATGTTCGCAAGAATCGGATATGCACTGCCGCTGGGGAGTGTTGTTGCCATGTACCCTGCAAGTGAAGCAATCTGTCAGTGCTGATGTAATTTGGGAAAACACATTTATGGTAAACAGGCCCTCTAACTGGAAGAAGCACAGGGCACCACAGGTTGTCATCTCATCAAGCACTGGTATGTCAGAGGGGCCTTTATTGAGCCTACTTTCAAAAAGTGTTTATGCAAAGTACTGCTCAAGAATGAGCTGAGTAAACTCTCACATTGCAGCAATCTTGAGCACGGAGGGACAGTCATGCAGAGTGTCTATTTTTGAATCCTTATATTTTGCAGAGCTCTGAAGTTGCCCCATGCCATCCAGTCCTGTTGTTGTCTCTGCTATCCAGACTTTGCACTTCTGCATTACAGGAAAAAGAAAGCGCGAAAGCCACTTGTTGTACACTTTTGATACTAGCTTTCCATATGTGGTCTGCCTTTGGGGATAAGCAAGGGGTCTCCTGAGCTTTTCTGAAGGCCTATGAAGATACTCCAAGGAATCCTGGCAATAGCCTGCAGCACCTCCTCTCTGGCCCAAAAGGCTGTATACACGCCCATGTAAACAGGAAGGAATGGTGTACAGGAAATCAACCACAAGGCATTGGCCTGAGCTATAAAAAAACAAAAAAGATATACAATAAGGTAGTACAAACAGCACAGTTAAACACAATGGGAATACATCAAAAGTACCCGTGAGTGCAGAAGTGATGACCTGGAAGCTGACCAAGGGAAGATGACCATGATTCGTTAGTAGACATCCCTAGTGTGGATGGTAGATGCCTGCTGGCACTCACACATCAGAGCAGAAGGTGATCTGTACAACAGTCCAGAACATAAAGAGATTCCCCACTGAGTCATTTCTTGCCATTTCCAGTGTTGTCTACCACGCAGTGTGCTCTTTAGTATAGGGTTTGGTACCCTGCTTGTTGGCCATCCTCCTACCACGCACTTATTTCTTGTATCCCCCATTGTCAACATGCCCTGAAGAAAATGAAATGCTTCTCTTCGCCCTCTCCATGATGGTGCTTGATCCAAACCACACTGCCCATTGGAAAAGTTTAGTCATACCGAGCCTGTCTCATTATTTATTGTCCAGCATTGTAGCCCCTGAATGCCATCCCGAAGATGGCGACCAGTCTTTGCAAAAAAGGATCACCTTTGTGAACTTGTCTCAAACGCTCCACTACTGCTCTACTTTTTATAATTCTTTTTTTTGGTTTCTAAATACAAACTTGTAAGAACTAAAATGGCCTAGTGTTTCACTGGACTATGTTCTGTTGTTGTTTAAACAGATTGGCTGAGCAGTAAAAGCAAGCAGTCATGGTTGCTGGGTTCAAACCTATCTGCAGTGGTCAACTTCATGCTATTGATGAGGCCCAACAAGCCGAAAGACATGTCTGGGGTTGCTGATGGTACTCTTGTTCAGCGGAGACGCGCCTATCATTTTGGTGCTGGACAGTCCTTGTGGGTGGGACCAGACTGATGTGCAACTGGATATTTCTCCTCTGTGAAGGGTGCAGTGAGCTATGTCTGTAGACCCTCCGGAATGGTGTACATACCATAGAACAGGTTATTTGTACCATGTTGTCCCCCATAGATGGTCTCTTACACTTCTGTAAATAATGTATCTTGCAGCATGTTGACAAATCCACCAATAAGGCTGAGCTGTGGATGGCAGCAAAAGGTTTTAATTGAGGGGACTGTACTAAGGGGTCCCCTGATCACACCATAACAAACACGTACTCAATAAAGTGGAGCACACACCGGGCAAGACGTAACACTGTTTATTACAGCTGGGCAAGCACAAATCAAATAGAACACTGGAATAGAACTGATTGATGAGAGCTGACATCTGAATGTACTGCGAACATTATTTTTATATCATAAAACACAATGGTTGAGACCCTTTCAAGCACTTGCAATTTAGTATGCTCACATTTTCGATGTTTCTCAGGAATTTCATTGGCTAGACTTGGCACTGAACGTATGTTAGTGAAGCATGATTGGAGCAAACAGTTCAACAATATTCCAACATATCGCCTCCCCGGGTGGCGCCACATCGAATCTCAGCCCACCCTGGAACACTTTGCAATTAGTCAAATGACATTTTGTGCTGACCGCCAGAACTTTATTATACTGTTATTGGTCAGCACCATTGACAACAGAACACGAGACACCCTGCTTCTGGTGGGAAGGGAGACATTCACACAAAACCTGCTAGATAACGGCCTTTGCAAACCTTGTGGTGGATACTCTGAAGGCTGGCCACCTCCCAGGAACACAGTTACGTGCCATTTGATTGTTCCTTCCAGGAACGCCACTCCATCCTGTGTCCTTTCCCATAGCCACCTGCTGATGGTCACTTGTGGCCGTGTGACCGTTCACTGGCTTAGATCCATTTCCCCTCTACCCTGTGTGACCGCTGGATTGGCTTTTCACCCTGTAATTACATCAGCCAGTGTTGTCTTTGTTGCTTCAGTCTGCATGTGACGTGCAGCTTGAGCTCCGTCTCCCTCCTCCCTGGCCCCGGAGTGTTGGTCCTGTGTTTCAAGTCAAGGGTTTCCTAGGCTGGGCCCATGCTGGGGTATTTCTCTGCGGAATGTGTCTACCTAGGATATTTTCTCTCCATCTTGTGCTAATTATATAAAGTTCCCTTGGGCTGACGGTACACACAATGCATCTTTTACCCCTACATTTCCCAGCAAGGTCTGCTTTTATGGTGTGACTGTGGTTTTGAGTACCTGTGTTATCTCCACGAGAAGGTGCCCCATCCCCTTGCTTTACTGAATTAGCACCTTTAGGACAGTCCCCCGTTTGATCGATATTTTGACCGACATTTCCTTCCCCTTCAGTTCTTCACCCTTTTCCTTATGTGGCCACACCCGTGTGACCCTGTTCATGTCCCCTTCCTCTTCATACCCTTCTAGGTATTTTCCGAATACCAGTATTTTTGTCCCGTAGGGTAAGCATTAGCCTCACAAGGCCTCATAGTTTTCTAAGTCCTGTGGGGGTGCTGTAAATAATAACACCACATCATCCTCACTTTCATTTACAGTGGGAGGTTCCTCACCTAATACTTTACCAAGCTCAGTTTTATTCATTGTAAAGAGAAGACTAGGGGTCGTAAGATGACCGTGCGCTATTTGATACCGCTATTGGTTGTTGTTAAAGGAAATTAGTGCTGATTGGATCTGTAGCATCCACACACATCCACTGGGCCCCCTAGAAGGAATTCATTGACATTATGTGGGGTGCTTTATGCTGGTGGCAGTTTCAGCAGCCGATGATCCAGTGCCCAATGCAGATGGCGACGAACATCACAACGAGAAAAGGGACAGTTATATTGAACACTACTGCCAACCAATCCAGGACACAAGCAAATAAAGCACCCAGTCCAGTGCTTGGTGCGACATCTTGTGTCTCTTATCATCTTTTCATGCATTGTTCGAATCTCCTCGACAGCCTCGGTGAGTGTCCCATTGGTTGCATCACTGGTGGGTATTGCTGTGCAACATGTGCTTCCTATTTTGTGGGATACCGCCTTCCATAGCAGTCATAAGGTCTAGTATGTACCTGTTCTGGAGGGCCAACAAACGCAATGCTCGGCGCTCTTCTTGCACTGCATTCCATCCTCTTTCGATTGCGTTAGCCAATTGAAGCAGCTCATAACGCGGGATTTGAATCTATGTCGCGTTAGCTGCTGTTTGCAAGAAGCAAGAGAGAGGTGAAAAACACTGATGCTTTGCTGAACAATTTCAAATGGGGCGGAATGGCCTCTAAACTCAGGGTGGATTCTGACGATATATAGTTACTCAATCTTTTCTTCATTGTTATCTTAGGTTGCTCTCCTCGTGTCTCTGCTGGCCCTTTCCATTTCTGGGTCAATAGCTTATTCAGTGCCATCAACTTTGCCCGGGGCACTACCAAAGTAGGGCTGTGGAGGGTTACCAGTGTGCATACACCTTCCCAATCTGGTGGTAGCTGGGCGTAACCTCTTATTCTGCAGGCCCAGCACACATCCATCACTGCCGCTGTTCCTTTCTGCAACACTGCAATGCTCATCGTACTCTCGCAGCCAGTGTTCACCCCCAGTGCCGCTGTCCCATTTGCTCTGAAACACAAAGAGTACTGTTTGAGTGGTTTTATGTAAACTGGGCAATACTTTTCGTCTCTCCATGCTAAGGCATGCACCTTATTGTTCCATATTTTCCTACACCCTTCATCTATTTTCTTCACCACGTTCCCTTCGAACCCCACCAGCCCTTCTGCATGGCACTGTACCATCCACCTTTCCCACTTTCCATTGTGAGACACCAAACCATGGATTTGCATGAAGGGCCTGGTGTGGCAGCATGATATATCTTACCCAGTGGAAGTCTTACAGAATATATTTTTTAGGGCTGTTAGCACCGGTTTTCCTTTTTGTGCCCCTTTGGTTTTATACTCTAGTATCATGTGCTTGATCTTTTCTCCCCGGGCCATGCTTTCTAGATGGATATAGTTGACTTCATACATCTCCTTCCCCTCGTCTATCCATTTTACTTTTACTGTGTGCACCTTGAACTTCCCCTTGTTTTGCACAAAGACATATGCATCAGACATCCTCCTTCCTCTACTGTCACCTCTTGTGGCATAATTTGTTTTGGTTGTACATGCGAGGTGTGGGATGAGTAAGCACACATAGCAAGCGCTATTGGTGGTTCTTCACCCCAACTTCTTCATCTCCTTGTACCACACATTTTCAGATTCTTAGTCCCCTCAATCCCCAACAACATTGTAAAACTCTGTAATACTAGATATACTTCGTGCAGTGCGTGTCTCCCTGTCATCATCAACAGGCGTGCTCATACTACCCCTATGTATTAGGAATCAAAAGAGAAGAAGACAGAAATTAAAAGCACAGTGCAATCCAATCCTTATTATATTTGCATCACTTTTTGTTGTTCCTCCACTCCCCCAAGTCTTCTCTCACCCATCATCTCTTTCAGTTACGGGCCTTTTGTACAGTCAACTGCAGTACATAAGGCCAATGTTAACTGATGTATACTTCCCATTAGGCAATGCTTTGTCTTTCCGTAATGCTGCTGTTGTCTTTGCGAACATCGGAAATATGGATCCAAGCGAACCATTCTTTGATCTTCACTGCTGTGGGGGTTGAGTAGATGACTTTGAAGGCAACGCAAAACCTTGGCTCTCTCCACTTTATCACTGTGTTACGCATTGGAACTCTGTCGCCAGGATAGATGGGCTGTGCTTGCGGACAGTCCTCCCCTTGATGGGCACTTGTACACTCTCCTATGTTGGTCGTCCGACTTGTTGGTCCCTGAACCTGGCGGGAGATGTAGCGAAGCACATTTGTCATTTCGGCCAAGTACTGTTTCATTTCATTTTCGAGAATTTCTGAGCTAGGGTTAGCATCCCAAACTGAACGTGAAGGAGCGACAGGTGCATGCATCCTCCTACCGTTACAATTTCATGCAGAGTCAAGTGGTGATCCGCACTGGGTGAGTTTCGGAGGGCAAAAAGAGCAAAGAGGAGGCAAGAAAGCCAATGTTTGCAAGGAGTAAAGGTTAACTTTGCAAGCGCTCTTTAAGTAAGGCATTGGGCCTCATTACACGTTAGGCTGTAAAAAATGCGATTTACCAGCATGGCGCTATTAGCGTGTCCGCCCTCGCAGGAGACCGCTAATAGCGTTCCATTAAGAGTAAGCGGACACGCGCATAGGGCCATGCCGGTAAATGACCCTACCGCCATGGCGCAAAAGCACCTTTCCGGCTCCGACCAAAGTGCTGATAGAACCTCCGCCCTCATGCTGCATGCTATTAGCGGTCACCGCTTTTAGCGGTCACCGTAAAACACCGGAACCGGAAATAGCGTCATCGCACAGGAACGGGAAAGAGCCCGGTGGCCATCTTTAAAAACACAATCCATTGCCATCCCCTGCACTCAGGACCTGCAGCAACACCACAACTGGCAAAACCACTTCCCACAATAACAAACAATGCCCAAGGCCCTAAAGAAAGCCGATGTGCGCCAGCGCAAAGAACGCTTTTCAAACGAGGAATTGAAAATGCTGACAGACACCCTGCTGCAAATGCAGACGTAGTGTTTGCTAGCGACATGCGGCGCCCTGCACTCCTGAGAAAAAAGGAGATCTGGGCTGAGGTGGCGCAGAAAGTCAGTGCGGTGGGCTCCACCCCCCGCACCGTAAAGGACGTGCGCAAGCGGTGGGATGATCTGCGCCTCCGTGTACGCAGCATATTATCGGCCAACAGGAATCTGGCCATGGGCACAGGAGGCGGAGGAGGATCCCCGATGAAGATGCAGGAGTGGGAGGAGACATGTGCCAGCACCTTTGGCATTGAAACCATTGAGGGAGTGGGCCGAATGGAATGCGGTGTGGCAGCAACGTCAGACGGAGGTGAGTGTCCACGCAAAACACTGCAATGCAAAGCATGAGTTCCTCCCCCAAAGGTGAAATGGGAATTAGCTAATGGATGGGGTCATCACACACACATGTACACAACCCTGCATATATGCCGTGCACATCCCCACACAACTACATGCATGCAGCACCTCACATACGTGTCACCCTGACTCATGTCCGGATGACCCACCCATCTGGCCAACAACCTGCATGTCCAAACTAGATGTCCAAATCCAAAGAACTGCAGCAACAACAACTTATGCATGATGCACGTTGACCCATCACTGATGCTATCCCTGTCTTGCTCCCCCACAGGCTCACATTCTGACAGTGAGGAGCTGGACTCTGCAACTCAGGCCTCACCACCCAAAAAGCAGGCCAAGGGAAAGGATGCAGGCACCAGGCCCAGTACATCGAGGGGCACTGGGAAATCTGGAGTGGCCCAGCGTTCACAAGCCACACACGCACCGACCACACCAACGGTCGAAATGCCATCCGACACCCTGGTAGCACCCACACCACCCACCCCCACCACTCAGGAGCCAGTGCCAGAAGGCACGCCGTCCGCAGCCAATAGCTCCGTCGGGGAAGCAGCATCCACGGCACCCATGAGTGATGTGGACGACCCATGTCCGGCACCGGAAGGGCAGCGTACACCCAGCACCCAGCTGTCCCCACACCACAGCCCATGCAACACATCCAATGGCAGCATCCATGAGGTGCATGCCGGAGATTCAATGGATAGGTCATTCAGTCCCGTGGCGAGCTCACCTGATGTCAGCCACATGCAGCAAGCTGCGCCGAGGAGTAACAGGGGCAGGGCCGCAGACGAGAGCATGAGTCTGATACGACAGCGCCAGGAGGAGTTCAATGCCCTGGTTCCCCGGCAAATGAGCGAGGCTGCCTCGACCAGGGAGGAGATCCGGGGGTTATCAAGGGACATGAAAGCTGCCTTGGACAGCAACACGACGCGCCTATGTGACGAGATGGCCGCTGTGAGGCAGGTCCTAACGCGCATTGCTGAGGCGATGGAGAGCATGCGTCACACACAGGGAGCAGATCAACCAGCCACCCCCTCGTCTACTAGCTCCGACCAAACAACCATCCTGCGCAGGTCCAGCCTGTCCTTGCGGCGGTCAGACTCACAACCCCCCAATGGTGGTAGTGGAGGAGGGAAGTAGGGCCAGCCTGTCACTGTTGACATTTGGAGACTAATGCAGCACTGATGTGCACACCATGTTTGGTGGAGTTGTAGGGGGAGGGGGGTGAGGGTGTTTGGTGGGGTTGTGGGGGGAGGGGGGTGAGGGTGTTTGGTGGAGTTGTGGGGGGAGGGGGGTGAGGGTGTTTGGGGTGGAGGGTACATGCACGTTTGAATGACATAATGCTCAATACACACGTAATGGCATGGATAATCACATGACTGGACATTGATTATTGTGTATGTGTGCTTTATTGTTGAAGGGTGCACTGTGTTAATGTCCTCCATAAACCCCGTGCCCTGAGCTCCACATCAATTGCACCCTCCTAATCCATGTGCATCAGAAACAATGGTCTATCAGGTGCTGCCGCACAGCACGTCCCTCATGGGCATCGCCACCTGCATGACCTGCAGCCCCCTCTCCTCCATCCTCATCCCCGTCATCATCCTCAGACGGTGGTTGCAGTTCAATGTCAGGGGGCATTGGCACATTCCGTCTGATACACATATTGTGCAGCATGACACATGCCATGGTGATCTTGGCCACCTTCTCATGCCCGTACAGGAGTGCCCCGCCCGACCTGCTGAGGCACCGGAAGCGTTCCTTCAATAGGCCGAATGTCTGCTCGATCACCACGCGGGTACGGGTGTGTGCATGATTGTAGACCTCTTTGTGCCTGTTCTGTGGGTTCCGCACAGGGGTAAGGAGCCACCTCTTCAGGGGATAACCTGCATCACCTGCATGGGTGCAACAATGGGTATGTGTAAGTGTCTACATAAAGTGGAGCCTGCACATATCACACAAACAAACATAGCATTTTCAACGACATCCACTGATCCAAGCACGCATGGCAATCAGGGTAACTGCAATGTGGGAAGGTGAGGTGGTCCTTGCAAGTGGACATGCACCATGCATGCATACGGCAGGGATTGCCATGTCCCCCCTGAGTTTAAGTAATTTGTGTTTCCTGGCCCTGGCAACGTTAGTGCCACACTGCTAGTACACTGCCATTTCTTAGTTGATGTCCCCATGCTGTTCAATGGCAATTCAGTGGTGGGGTACGGGTGTGGCTCACTACAATGGCTACAGGAGATCCATTTGTATGCACTCATGTGCGCTGATCATTTCTGATGTTGTTCAGCGTACATTTCAGATGTGATTTTTACATGCATGTTGCTGATTTGTGCAATGGGGGGAATGGTGTGTTGTGCGGTGTGCATGTTGTTTGGAATGGCCTGTTGGGCGTAATGGATTGATATGTTTGTCGTGGCACTCACTTCTAGCATGTGGTTTTGTGTCTGGTCCATTGTGGGCTGCCTCACTGTACAGTGATGCAAATATGTATGTCCATTCTTCTCCTGACACCAGTTCACGCCCAGTTGGAGTATGCATCTCCCCCCCACAATTACGCCCAGTTGGAGTATGCATCTCCCACCCCCCAATCACGCCCAGTTGGAGTATGCATCCCCCCCCAATCACGCCCACTTGGAGTATGCATCTACCCCCCCCAATCACGGCCAGTTGGAGTGTTCATCTACCCCCCCAATCACGGCCAGTTGGAGTATGCATCTACCCCCCCACTCACAATCCACATCACACTGCCATGTGGTTGGCCTGCTACTCACCAAGTAGCCATGGACGTTGTCCAACATGTCGCTCCATGTATCGTGGTATTGTCGAGTTCCGCAGGACCATTGCATCATGGGTTGAACCGGGATATCGGGCACAGCAATGTGTGATGATCTTTCTGGAGTCACATACCATTTGGACGTTGATGGAGTGGTATTGCTTTCTGTTACGGTACACTACCTCATTGGCATGTGGGACCACCAGTTCAACATGGGTACAGTCGATGGCCCCGATGCAACTTGGGATGCCTGCCAGTGAATGGAAGCCAACTTTGGTGTTGGAGATCTCCTGGGCAGTCCGTGGCATGTATATGTGTTGACTTGTGTGCTTCAGGAGGGCATTGAGCACCTGGTTCAGTGTGCGTGAGAATACTGGTTGTGATATGCCATGCATCTGACCTACCGTATGCTGGTAGGCGCCTGTGGCCAAGAAGTGGAGCACAGTTACCACCTTCAGTAGAGGGGGGATGGCAGTACGGATGTCAATGAGACTCACAATGTCGTTGTATATCATGTCTACAATGGTGGTGATGGTATCCCGGTCGAGACGGTACAGGGTGTGTATCTGCTCAGGGGTTAGGTTGAATGGACTGGCTCTGATCCTGGGAATTGGTGGCTGCCTCTGTGGTATCACTAGGTGCACTGGTGGTGCAGGCTGCGCCTGTCTTGCCCTCCTCCTCCTCCTCCTCCTCCTCCTGCGTCTCCTCTGTGCTGCCTGTTGTAGCTGCTGCACTGCAATCATGTCCTCCAGCCCATGTAATGCTGCTAGTATTGCATCCATCATGGTGTGGGAATGGGTGTGGGAAGGGGTGTGGTGTGCTCTTTTGTGCTGCCAGTCTCCATTGCCTCCACCTGTGCTGATTTTGTCAACCTGTGGCAGGTAGGAACACTGCTGTGCTCTTTTAACGTGTGGTTCGCGATGCCGGTATTAGCGCCTTGCCGGTAAGGGGTTTTTGGGTCTACTACATGCCGGTATTGCCATGTACGCATGGCTCGTGATGGCGTGCTATTAGCGCTATGCCGCTATTTCCGGACTGAGGGGGCGCGCGCTCATGGACTTGCCACTAATAGTGCCACCATACTTAGCGGTGCCGCTAATAGCGGTATGTCCGGGTTGTAATTGGGGAAGGGATTTACCGATACTGGTAATCCCTTACCGGTAACGGTAAATCCCTACCGCCTAACGTGTAATGAGGCCCATTGAGTCTTTAAACAATCTTGTTCACTTGCAGCTGGTACACAGCACAAAGCTTTTGTTTTATCCCTAAGAGACGCGCTATCTCATCAAACAGGTTGGTGGGCAAATTGCTGGCCATTATCCTATCTTATCTCCTCACATAATCCCATCTTAGAAACACCTCCCTCACCAAGAATTTGACTACAGATTTTGCGCCATTTTTTGCATAGTGTCCCACCTCAAGGCAACATAAAAAGGGGCAGACATCTACAATCAGGTACCTATAAGAGGCACAACTTTCTTGCACATCAGCATAGTCGATATGCAAGTGCCGGAACGGCCCTTCCAGCCGAGGTATTGTTCTTTTTTTAATGTTTTTCAAAGTATGACCAGACAAAAATTGTTGACAATTTATGGTGTTTCCCATAAATTCTGTCAATCTCTCATGCATATTTGGCATGTGCCGCCTTTCATTCAGCTCTGCCACTAAACTTTCTTTTGCCGCATGGGTGGGGAAGTGCAGCTGTTCTAGTGCTACACTTAGAAATTCAATTTCTTGGGAATCATAGGCTTCCCTGTGCTATTTTGTCTCCAAATCAGGTCAGTGGGTGAGAGCTCCTTTTCCTCCTTTGGTGCCTCCCCCTGCAGCTCTATAATTTGGAAAATGGATATTGTGTTGAAACGTTCCTCTCTCTCTTCTTCCCCACCCATCTTCCTCTGTACTGCTATAAATGGTGCTCTTTCCTCTGCGCTGGGGTACCTTTTTATACCTCCTTTGGGTAAATAGGCTGCTTCTTTCACCCCTCTGTCAGCCATTTCGTTCCCTAATGATATTCTGTCTTGTTTACCTTTGTGGGTGCCGCATTTTATTATTGCCACTTCTACTGGTACTTTTAGGGCCTCAATCAATTGTTTGAGCAGCTCTGCATGTTGCACGAGGGACCCATCACTTCTTCTGAAACCTCTCCTTTCCCATTGTGCCTACCCTGAAGGTATTGCTGATGTAATATAGGCGGAATTGGAAATTATTTTTGCAGCGTGTCCTTCCATCATGTTTAATGCCCTTATCATTGCCACTATCTATGCTACTTGTGCTGAATAGTGTGATGGTAGTTGCTGTTGGGAGGCTATTACATATTCCACATTTATGAAGCACAGCACTGCACCATTGCTCGCTCCTAAAAACACTTGTGTACAGGTGCGTTATAAAAGACTTATCATATCATACCATATCCAGTATGTCTCCTACCTGTCTCCGGGTCTATACTTGATGGCCCGTCAATATAGAGCATGTGAGCCCCTGCTATGTCTTCTTCCTTTACCTTTATGTTCCCTTCCAACCTGTCAATATATGCTGCACAATCGTGTATGTAGTCCCTTTCCTTTAAAGGTTCTGCTAGGTAGGTAGCTGGGTTGACCACTCAGCACCTTACCATTTCTATGGCTGGGTTTTTTAGTATTATCTCATACCATGATGCCCTTTGTGTCGTTAATGTGCTTTTTGATTTCTTGAGGATGACAAATAACCAGCGCTCCACATGCAGTACTATGGGGCACCCTATGTTGATAGTCACTGCCTTCTCTATTGCAAACGCTGCAGCTGCAAGCGCTTGTTTGCCGGTGGTGTCTCTGCATCACTGGATGCCACTGTAATAGGCCAGTGGCTGGTGTCCCTGTGGCTTATTTTGTGTGAGGACAGCCATCATCACTGAGCCATATTTGTGTGAGAACAGATAGAATTTGTCTCTGTAATCTGGGGTAGCTAGCAATGGTGTGTGTGCCAGTGCTTCTTTTAGCTCTCTAAAACTCTAATTAATCTCAGATGTCCATTTTAGTTCCCTCTTTTTGTGCTTATTTGAGGCCCTGCAATAACAGTTTAGTAAATGTGAAATAATCAAACAGCGATGCCCTGCAATAGTTGCATAGCCCTAGAAACTTCTGCATCTCCTTCACTGTGCGTGGGAGGGCTGTGGAGGGAACAGCCTCTACCCTCTCTGGTGTTATCCTGCACCCATCTATGGATATTATTTGGCCCAGATACATAACCTCTTCCTGGCAATACTACAATTTTGCTTTGTCCACCTTGTATCCTTTTTCTGCTAGCAATGACAGAAGGTGTACTGAGTCTTCTCTACACTCTTCCTTCCTCTCACTGCATATCAACAAATCATCTACATAGTGATCACTGTGCTTGGCGTTTGTTTATTGCATTGGTCCATCTGAATTACCCTGTTGAAAATGCTAGGTGACTCACAATACCCTTGAGGCAAACATGTGTGCTCGAATGTGGTTCCGTGATACGTGAACGCAGTATCTTGAGTCTGGGTGCAAGGGTATGGAAAAGAAGGCGTTCTTCAAGTCGATCACTCTGAAGTTCTTCGCCTTTTCGGGATGTTGCACAACATTGTGGCAGGGTTTGGGACCACATGAATTTCTGCTTCAAGCACATCATTTAGAGGGCACAACTCCTGGATAAAATGCCAGGTATATCTCTGTGTTACATGGCGGCGAGGATGTCTGGATAATGCCCTGCTGCCATAGTGCGTGTAGAGTGGAGTATATTTCCTCATCTGCTTCTCTGGACAAAGGATATTGCTTTGCACGGGGGAATAGCACCCCTTCCTTCAATTTATCTTTACAGCCCCAACTCCATTTAGTACCCCTAAATCATGGGGTACTTTGGTCCATAATTTCTCCGGCACCTTTTTGAAATCTTCCTCTGTGTGTTTGTTCTCTTTTTTCACTATTTGTGTTAGAATTGGTACCAATGTTTCCATTATTTTAACTGGGCAAGTTATCTGTATCTGTAATACGATCTCTCCCTCTTCCTCATTGGAGAACAATTGTTCATCTGTTACTCCTGTAATTGTCAGTGCCATTGTAGGGTTGATGCACAGCACCATATGTTATTTCATTTTGTCTTGGTCTGTCCCACCCAGGATCGCCATGTCTTTGCGTATCACTACTTCCTCTAATTGTTACACGATTGTTGTCCCCTTTAGTCCTCCTTCTGGCAATGTGGTCTCAGCAGGAATTCGAAGCCAATCAGAACACTTTCCCCTGTATTCTCAGGACCCATCCTAACAGGATATCAACCCCATACAGGAACATGCTTGGGTACAAGAGCTGTGCTTGTAGGGTGCTCTCAGCGTGTGCTGCCAAAAAGAGGGTACTCACACAGGCATAATAAATGCTGGGAGTAGTGCACACCGTCCCTTTCTCTGTGAATGATATTGTTGCATTTAGTTTGCTGAGCAAATCTCTCCCTAGGATATTGATTGAGTATCTTTGAAATATAATAATGGTGCTACAAGGTGTTGTATCCCTATTGTCATTGGTAGATCTTTTGTAACTGGAACCATGACCACAGCCTCAGAGAAGCTCTGCATATCCATCACCTTGTTGGATAATGAGAATTCCCCCTCCCTGATGCAGGATGTGGTTGCTCCTGTGTCTATAAGAAAGGAGAATGGTCTTGGTCCTATTTTCACTGCTATCTCGGGTTCCTCTACCAGAAACGCCAGTTACTGCTAGACTGGACACACTCTGACGTTCTGTGGGCCCCCCAAATGTTGTGTGTTACTTGGTGGGAAAGGGAATTTCCTTTCTCCCCTTGTGTGTATTTCCTACCTTCGTGTGTCTCTGTCTTTTTCCCCTGTCGTTTTCCCATGGTCACCCCCTGAGGTTTCTCCCTGGGGGTTGGTGTACGCAGCTGCGGGACGTAATGTTGGATATAACTGATAGGGTGGGGGCGGAGAGCTCGGTCCGCTCCCTCCTGCGATCACCTCTTATTCCTTTTCCCCTTTTGTTTGTTCATATAACTGACAGAGCCCCAATATGTTCTGTCTGCTTCAGCTTGGAGCCCTTGTATTTTTTTAACAGATACAAAAACATATTTTCTATTATTTTACTGTTAAAAGTACCTTCCCATGGCCACGCATGGAAGTACTGACCTGCAGTCTCCTGGGCCCATTGAAAACTAAATTGTATTTTAATAATTGTTCGCATTACTGGGGCAATTTACAGCACATGTGGTCCAGGGGACTGTCCATATAAGCCATTATTCCCCTACGTCCCTTGCTTTTTATCCAGGCTACCCTTTATTCCCTTTCCCCCATTCTCCCATGGCCCACACACTTACTCCCAATCACACGAACTCAGCGTTCACTCTGGCCCTCTCCACAGGCCTGACCAGGTGCTCCACTCATCACACTGGCCCTCTCCACAGGCCCGACCACTCACTCAGTGTTAATATCCAACAGCTCTGTCCACGGGATCACCGTTCCCTATGTTAGAGCAAATGTGCACTGTGCCTCCCCTGCTCCGTCTGCGCACACCCACTGCTACAATGCCAAGGCTCACTATTTTACATGAGGTACCTCCTGGTGCAGACTCTTACACCATGAGCCCACCCCATAAAACAACACTAACTACCACACGCATGTACCTCTCTATACCCCAGAACAAGAAAAAACTCACTGACACAACTCTTACCCCAATGACGCAACTATACAATCGCTGGTACCATGCGCAACTCCCGTCTGACGGGGTTCACCACACACTATTCACCTCTCTTGCTTTAACGCAGGTATGCTCACACTTGCGCCCACTCCGTATTGGGTGGCACACACTAATTTCTATACTACTGCTACTGCGGCCGATAGTCCTCCCTCCTTGAGGATGCGCCCTAGACACCATAAAAATCTATCCCTACCCCACCGTGGGCATGCACTACTATTCAGTGCGTTCTTGCATGATTATACTCACGTCCTAGAGATCCTCAAGTCCCCTCGGCACAGAGCCTCAAGCACAAGCTCACCCCTCCCATTGCGCGTGGGGCAGCGCTCGGGACCAGGCAGACCTTTGTCAACTCGGCATCGGCAGGGCCTCCTCAGTGATGCGCGTCAAACAGGTCTGCGCTCACTGACCCGTGCCGCTGGGAAGGGCAGCCTGGATACCCTCAGATAACCGGGAGGACTAAGGATCTCGCTGGGGCATCCAAAAATGTACTCATAGGTCCTCCGATCACACCATAAAAAACACATACTCAAAAAGTGGAGCACATACTGGGTACGAAGTAACACTTTTTATCACAGCTTGGCAATCACAAATTAAACAGAACAGTGCAATAGAACCGATAAATGAGAGCTGACATCTGAATGTACTGCAAACATTCGTTTTCATACCATAAAACACAATGGTCGAGGCCCTATGAAACACAATGGTCGAGACCCGTTGAAACACTTGCAATTTAGTATGTTCATATTTTTGATGTTTCTCAGGAATTTCATTGGCTCGACTACGTCATATCCTTAGTGCTGAACGTATGTTAGTGAAGCATGATTGGAACCTGCCAATGTGGCGCCACATCGAT
Source organism: Ambystoma mexicanum (assembly GCF_040938575.1). NCBI lineage: Eukaryota > Metazoa > Chordata > Amphibia > Caudata > Ambystomatidae > Ambystoma > Ambystoma mexicanum. Next base: position 1,078,861,003 of record NC_090933.1, read on the forward strand.
TCTCAGCGCACCACGGAACAATTTGCAATTAATAAAATAATATTTTGTGCAGACCGCCGGAACTTGATTATACTGCCATTGGTCAGCACCATTGAGAACGGGACACGAGACACCCTGCTTCTGGATAACCGCCTTCGCAAACCCTGGGGTGGATACTCTGAAGGCTGATAAATACACAAAAGGACTATTGGCGGGTGGATAACCTCTACCAACACCCTAACATCTTCACACAAAAAGGTATTCAGGTATAGTAAGTTAATAGTTTAATAAATTATGTCATTCAGTACAACCTAAATTGCCCTCCAACTGTACTAACTGTACCCTAGTGTGTTGTGACTTGTCCCTAGATGCCGGTGATGTACCGCCTATCTAGGGAGAGGACAGTTAGAGGCTTACCCTACTGCTACTGGAAACGACAAGCCTAATTAGAGCCAAATAACACCCCAAAGTGAGGCTAAAAGCAATGTCGGGACACTTCGCGCTGTGCTCAAAAGAGTTTTTGTTATTTTAATTACCCTGCCTTTGAACTCTGAAATAATTTAAAATAAAAATAAAGAAAATCAAAACCAACTCACAGTTCTAAGAGCTGTATGCCACTTCTGAAGTACTTGAGTACTAATGTTGAGGATCCCTAGTTATTGGGAACTCCTCAAAGTAGATAGCCAAACAATTTCAGCGGTGTATATGAGTGCAACCATTTTCTACAGGGCCTATAGTGCCAAATTGTGCACCACGTTGAACTGCTGGGTGGGGTGTGGGTTGATGACTGCACCTGTAGTACAAGGGAAGAACAGGGAGGGGAAGACAGGGGGAGAGACAAAAGATGTGTATTAATCTCCCCATAGTATCTTATACACATCAGAGGTCATTCTGAGTATGGAGGTAGCCATGCCGCTTTTAGCGGTATGGCTACCCCCATACTGGGTACTGGGTCCGGGTTCTCTGATTGGGGAAATACTGGGCCATTCCGACCTTGGAGGGCCTGGTATTTCCCCATTCAGGGAACCCAGACCCTGTGCATCCCCATTCCCATTCGAGCCCCCATAGGGCTCAAAGGGAATGGGGAGCATGCTAACAACGGGCCCGTTAATGACAGGCCCGTTGATAGCATGCTGGACCGCTCGTGGGACCCGCGTCCTTAGCGGGTCCCCCGAGCAGACCTCGTAATGAGGCGATAGCGGGTTAACGGGGCTGGCAGCTCTACCGGCCCCGTTAAACCCTACCGCCAGGGTTGTAATGACCCCCATCGTCTTTTATCCTACTTTCAAATATTTTTAAATGTTTCATACATGTCCCCACCCTAGTGTGCAGCACCAAGTGGTCTTTTCTCTTGAAAGATATAGACTCTTGAGTAATCCTAGAGACCTATATGTGGTACAAATACAAATATTGACCTAGTGAATGGGATTGGGAATTTCTTTTTCATTCATTCACAATGAGGCAAATATGTAAATTTGTAATCTGTGGCAGGAGACCAGCGGAGTGCCTCATAAGAAGCTACTCCCACGGTCCAGACATACATTCCATCTTCTTACCTCACATTGTTGTGTGTAACTCACAGTGTGCAGTTCCGAAGGGTCTACGCGTTACTGCCCGAGCCCAATTGTGTCAGTTTCCGGGTTCTGACTCTCGCGCATGCGCAGGAGAGTCGCAGAACCATTGATGTTGCTTACCTCCATCTTGGAGTGGGTTTGTATTGCCCATAGGTTAACCCACTTCTCCGGTTTTCTGGATTTACTTAGCACAAGATGGGTAGTATGTTACTTAGAGAACCGGCTCGACATATCATTTCTTATTTTTCGAGATGTGAAAGACTTCACTGTCTTTTTTTCAAAATAAACAATGATTTAACCAGTTCTTACGGATTTTGTATGGGGAATTCCGAATGTACTTCATTTTATTTGACACATGTCCACCATTTTTTTCTATTCACGCCAGTGTTGTGCTTTAATTATTGGTAGCGTGTGGATTGTTGTCATGGTTACCCAAACCATGTCTGTTTGCCTGTTCGTGCCAACGTATAGTCATGCACTATTTACAAGCGGTACCTTCTGTTCATAATGGAGCAGGCATTGCTGCTTTGTTGGCCCGGACGTGTCCCTTACTTGCTTACTCCCCCAGACTAAATGGTTTTCATGGTATTCCCAAACCTGTCTGTTTGAGTGCTAGTGTGGCGCATAGTAATACGCTATCAGGTTTTTCACAATATGTGATTAGACATCTGTTTTTGCAAACCAGAGTTTTAATAAATGTTTCATCTCGCTGGTGTGTGTTTATTTGGTTATGCCGTTTAGTTAGGGAAACCAGCTGAGGAGCGCTCTTGGTATTACTCAGTTCCCTATATGATGGATTAGTTGGGTGGCTGTATCTCCTCAAAATCTGAATAAGAAATAAGGGCCCAAGATTTTACATGGTTGCTAGTGGTTGCCAGCTAGTATGCTCATTAAGGCCAGTCCTATCTGTGCATAGACGAAAGATCCACTTTTGTGCTCTTCTGAACAGAGACGCATGTAGGCCTCCTCCTCTAAGAGGTACTACAATCCTCTTCAATATAGTCCACGTAAAGTCAGACGGGGAGAACATTTTCTACAAGGGGTGCAGTGATTCTTTTGGTCCTGATGCAGGACCGAAGCTCCCCAATTCGAGTCTTCACAGGCCTTGTTGTCATTCCCACGTATCTAAGGTTACATGGGCACGTGATAATGCTGATTTTTGCTAGTAATAAAGGAAACATTAAGTCAAGTCTTCAGTATGATACAGGGAACACACAAGTGATTCCAGTGGTCCTTAGGCAGCCCTTCCTCCCCACGGCTCCTGTACAGACCAAGATGCCACATGGCACCAATTAGATTCAGTAGAAGGAACACCCACCACCTCTCATCTTCTTATAGTCACATATATGCCAACATGCTCCATTCCATTCTTGAGAAACAAATATGATAGGAAGTTAGAAATCCATGACAAGTCTCAAACTGCATGGTATAGAGAGCTTAGACTGCTCTGCTCCTAATCCTTCCAGATCCTCATAATGTTGCCATCAAGGAGCTGGCAAGCATCCATGCCTTCTGCGTGAATACATAGCTTGCACCTAATAAACAGTAACCCCCCTGACTTCTTTGATGGGCATCATGATGATTTCTAATGGTCGGCCCTAGGTGACATTTTGGGGCCAAAATCACGACACTATGGTTCTCATTCAGAGTTTGGTGGTATCCTGCTGGTAATTCCGGTGGGATGCCACCAAAACAGAGTCAGCATTCCCGTCGCCTGATATCCCGGTATTACCAGGATATTATGGGCGGCGGGAATGCCGGTAACTCCCCATGCCAAGGTGGCATACAGCAGCCTCTCCACGTGATGCACGATGGTAGCGCTGTCATGCACAGCTCACCCACATAAAGGCATACAGCACTCGATAACCACTTCTGTGTTGTGGCCAGAGGTCGAAGTGGGCGCGAGCGGTGCTCCTCTACTTTTAAAACGTTTACTGATCTTATACTTTTATTTTAAAAAGAAACCGTTCCGGAATGGTTTAGTTTTAAAATAAAAATGTAAAATGTAGAAAGAAGTTCAAACTTGCACTTTAATGGGATCTATGTGATCACTGCACCGCCCATAACTGCGACGGCCGAAATGCCGATGCCAGTTACGGCGCGGCGCAGTGATCATATAGATCACTGTGCCCGCTTCCCCGGCCTGCTTTTCCCTTCCTACCGCCCACCCCCAACCCCCAACTTACCTTTCACGGCGGCACACTTCTGTGTGTGCCACCTGCACCCTGCCATCCCAGCGGCATCAGCTCCTCCCACTAACGTGGGTAAGCGCCGACGCCGCAGGGTGCTTTTCTTTTTTTCTCTTCTTTCGTGTCCCCCGCTTACCCAAATGGTAAGCGGGGGACACCCCGCAACCCCCGACTCCCGTTACGGCGCCCAAGCAGAGCGGGGGACACCCCCGCAACCCCTGCTCTGCTTCGGCGCAGTAAATGTCGCCCTTATTTTGTCCGCCCACAAAGTCGCAGTAACTGCAGGGGCGCACAAATGAGGGCAACATTTTTGTACAATTCCCTTTACTGCACTGAAGATTCCCTAAAACAGCAGGTGTGCTAGTTTGGGGGTTTGGATTGCGTGTGGAAGGTGGCGTGGCAATGCAGTTTGTGGGGAGCGCGGGCAGGCCAGCAGGGAACATAGCTCCACTACTTTTGCACATTTCGACCACTGGCCATGGGCCCAAGGCCACTCTACGTTACATTACTGTGCTTTGCTGGCACAGGTACTCAGTAACATTCTGCACAGTCGCTTGCAAAGTGTCTCATGTTCTGAACCCTCATGTGCATACAATCTTCAGCAATGCACAGTGCTGTATTGCTTGGTGCTGCCGCTGTTACTTTGGGGTTTGCGTGTGCACTAGGCTTCTTGGGGTTGTACTCTGGTTGATACAATCTCGGTTTCCTGTAAGGTGCAGACTGTACTGTGGTACAAGTGCACTCAATGTTGATTGCAAGACTGCTATTGGGGCTCGTTGTGTTTTGAAATTCCATAAAAGGGCATTCAAATACGCAGGCATGCTTTTTTGCCCTCGACGTGCCATGGATGTGGATGAATAATGAAAAAAAAAAATGAACATGTGATTTAAGATTGCAACCATTCGACGTATGCACCCTGGCAAGAGTGTGACGCGCACCTTCATGTGTCACGTGACCGGGCATTGGCGTGCAGCCAACTGAGGATCTTTGTTACTCCCTATGTCCTGCTCACTGCCAGGACAGATGTCTGACCCTTTCCACTGAGCACGTTTTCCAATGAGTATAACTTAGGTGCCATTCAATGAAACTGCATAAAACGAGTGGGGATAGTTAAAGGGTTCCCAAAAGTTGACTAGTCATGTCCTTTGGAAAATATTTCAAGCATTTTTTTTAAGGAACCTGTAAACGTGGTCAAATATGATGCCAATCGAGTTAGTGATATTCTGAACATAGTCCCAGCCATACATACTTAATGTCTGGGTCTGATCCATAGACTGAGCTCCGCTGACGTCTGCAGGTTCTTCACACGCTCTGCGGGATCTTGAAGAGAAGGGGTAGGGTTAGGCTTAGGATAGTGTGGAGAGAGGGAAAATGCAAGGTTATTGTGAGGATGCGTGCAGATCGGTAATACCCTGAGCACTTTGTGCAGGTCTGTTTCTAGGTGCTGTGTGATGAGAGCATTGAGGCATTTGTGCCCAGAGGGTAGCATTGCGTGCCCATGGAGCCAGGATGCATTGGCCGGGAATGTGATGTCTATATCTGTTCTGTGTTATCTCTGAAAAGTTCTCCGTTGTGCATCTGTACTGGTGTATATCTCTGTAAAGCGCTCTGTTGTGTATCTGTATTGTTGTATACCCCTGTAAAGCACTGTTATCTATCTGTATTGTTATATACCTCTGCAAAGCGCTCCGTTTCTTCTCGATGCTAGGTCCTTGCTTAATAAATACAATAATAAAAATAATATACATAATTGGTTCGGTGTTCTGCAATACGGCACAAACAGTTTGCTAAACTGGTTACCCCTTAGTGAAGTCCTTCTGGATTTGATCTTGTTGCTGCTGATGGTCTCTTTTAAGACTGAGTGATTACTGAAACTCTTGCTATGGCTCTATAAATCTATATTTTTCTAGTTAGGACCATTTGACAGGAACTATTTACTGGCAGCTGCAGACCAACAAGATCCATTTCCAACAGAGGGGTTTATGTTCATATTACAGGCTTTTAACTCTCTCTTAAGCACGCTGTATTATGTGCAGGGACGTCATTTCACCAAAATCCCAGGTGTAGCGGAAGTGACATCACACGACCCTTGACCCCTGATAAGATCACAATAAGTGACGTAATTTGACCCCGCCCCCAAGTTACATCACAGGAACTGATGGCAAACGACCTTCAGATTTATTAGATGCATCTAGCACCCATTTTCCAGGTGCTCTCATTTCAGCCAGATATAAGAACTGAGGCACACAGGGAGGCATGATTTGTCCATGATGGCCACATTTGGGGAGTGTATGAAACATCTATAGATCAATGGACACAGAAGTATGTGTTATCTGCGGCGTTGCTGTGTTAAACAAGCCAAAAAAGCACTGACCTAGGGAGGCGTGCGCTGCTGTTTAACTAGGAATAAAATGCTGCACAAGCCTGTAAGTTAAATAATTGACCAGGATATAGTATCAACAAAATTCCCTGGTTATAAATATATATGTGATTCAGCTACCACTACGATAGAAGAAACCTATTAGACTGGTCTGCGTGCACAGAGGGGAGTGCACCTGATAATGTTATCTTTGCTGGAGTATAATATCTGGGAAAGTTTCTTTCAATATACCCATGACCTCCCCATAGTTTTTTTTATCTAAGCGTGAGACAGGGTGCCAGAGAACTTTTTAAAAAAACACCATTTAATGTAATATTATTGCTGCACACATAAATTCATAGCGCCACAAAGTTATTTAAACTTGAAAACACCCACAAGTTGCTTCTCACCCGGGGACCCACTGGCAGACTTCAAGGCGCGCACTGCACACTACCCCTTTGTCAGACCCAGGGGTGCCCAATGGCATAGCACAATATTTGGCAGCTCCCCTGCGAGCCATGCTGTGGGGGCCCTCTCAAGCTCCTTAGCAAAGCACAGGGCACGCCGCACCCCATGTCGGTCCGGACCACCAAGTGTGTGGAATGTCCATGATGATTATGCCACTGCACGGGTATGCACTACTGCAAGTGAAAGAAGCAAATATGTTTTTCAATCAAAGTTTAAATTCTTAACGTAACATACAGATAACGAGGTGGTGGCTGGTAAGTAGTTTTTTTGGAGGGTGTAAATATTTTCCAGAAGTATGTGATTGCGACTGAGCATAGCGAGGGAACCCCAACTAACGAAAATGGGTTGAGCGTTCCAGGGGTCTTCTCCCTTCCCAGCGAAAATGTTTTGAATAATGGGTTAAAATGGTGCATTACAAATCACACTTTCTGGGAAAATGTGAGTAAAAGGCCAATAATGTGGGTAAAAGGCCAACAATTGGTTTTGTAGGGTAAATCATGAAAAAAGTACAATAGGTGCAAGTCACCAAAAGTGCGCAGGGCATTTCCCAATGCATTATCATGCCGGTGCCTGCAATATATGCCAGTATAAAAAACATTTGTATGCTGGCTGGGCCCATACATTTCCATGCTGGCTTCATCAACACATGCTAGTATTACCATATGAGACCATACTTAAGTTTGCTTTAAGACGTTTTTCTATACTATTAGTAATGGCACTGGGCACAAAACTGGCTCTGCCAATATATGCCAGTACTCTTATGTAAGTACATGCTCCAGTTGGTTTGGCCATTAAAAGTGACGTGTCACAATAGAAAAACCTATCCAAACTGGTTCCAATGTAAGCCAGTCTAGACCAATAAGAACACTTATCTTGCTTGATTCATCATAGAAGCTCAGTTAATAAAAAGTAATGCTACAATGAAGAATATACAGGCCTCTACACCAAAAACATCAGTCTAGTGAGGTAACACTACTTATCATGCTTGCTTATGGGCCTGATTATGGGCCTGATTCATGGAATCTCTTGCACGGTGCAAAGTGACTTTTCAACACTGCCAACAAACACCCTGATTCATTATTTCATGGAACAGCACAAAGGGTATTTTTCCCCTGCAAAGATACTTTGCACGGCAAAAAGACACTTTGCGCTGTTCCACGAATCAGGGTGTTTGTTGGCAGTGCAAAGTCACTTTGCACCAGTGAAAAACATTTCATGAATCAGGCCCTAAGGCGGCATGGGATCGGAAGGGTAGCTGATCGATGAAAGGAAATCATTCCATATGGAGTAGACTAGGTCTGAGCAGGTTCTGGCTGCTCTCAACCTCCGAAGTTCACTTTCGGATGTTGACCAACCTATTAAATCTTTCATCCACGTTACCCATATAAAGGGAGGTAAGGCAAAGGTGCCTCCTTACTCCGTGGCTATTTCTGCTCTTTCTAGCAGACATAACTCGGATAACACCGGAATGGAACACATTTCTTCAGGTGGCAGCTGGTTTGGAAATAAAAGCTTTGCTTTATGCCAACGGGACAGTCATTTTAGATCAGACTAAGATTCGCTTAATCAGGAGGCTAAAAGCATCTAAAGATTATCTGTAAAAAAATGATTTAGAACATGATCCTGGGAAGACAAGGACGGTGATCTTGAGGGGAACAGAAGGAAATAAGGGGTCGTGACTGATTGATGGGGACGCCTACGATCTTGGAGTATCTTGGCATCAGCTTCTCAGAACAGGGGGTATGTTAAAAAGGAAAGGGTGTGTATGATGAAGAAGGCCAGGCCAGCTGTTCTCCATTTTGCAAAATTCTATGGAGCCAAGTCTCCCCTAGTTCATTGAGGGAAGTGATGCAAAAGTGGCGAGCACAGTTTTGGATGGAGCGGCCATCCATAATAGCCAGGAGAATAAGTAAAGAAATAGATACTGCAGAGATGAGTATGTTACATATGGCGACTAATATAAGAGCTGCTTGCCTCAGTGCTGTGATATACTGTTAACCCACCAGTTGCCCTACATATGCCAGCCCCAGTCCTCTGTGGTATTAAGAAATGACGGGACCCACTGGACTCAATTCCAGGTAAGGGGATTAGAAAAATGCTGCTGGCAGGAGCAGGACATGGTCTGCTATGGGTCAAGCAGTGCTTGAGACTTTGGACCTGTCACACCTAAGTATTGCCCCGTAACAGAGAATTACCACCACCTGAAAAGGGAGGTCACATTTCACTTTAAAGAAGCCCTTACGTCAGAATTAAGGAAGAAGTTAGTCTTACAGCACATTAAACTGGAATTTGCCTCTGAAAGGCCACCAGGGCTGGGAATCCTACACAAATAACATACAGGACCTAAAGCTGAAGAATTGGTTTCTAAAATTCAGGTTGAATCAGCTGAGAACAGGAGACAGATGTTCCAAGTGGAAGAACATGAAGCATAAACCACTAGTGCACCGATGCCACCTGCAACCAGGGGAGGGCAGGGCCCATTTCATTCTGGTCTGTAGATACTATCAGAGGCAGCGGGAGCTCTGGTTGAAGCCTCAGCTGGAAAACAATGGGTAGGGACAGTAGCTGAGGCAGCGCCCTTTCTACGCCAGGGAACTGTGATGGAAATCAACTATGTTGTAGTGAGTTTTATTATTGGAGCAACAGCTGAAGTAGGCAGGCAACAGCTGAAGTAGGCAGCAGAAAGATCAAAGGGGTTCTGCCCGACTTGAGACTAGGACTTATCCCCTCTGGAAAGCAATGCTTTAATATTCCTTTAATGTGTACATAATTGTGTATTATTTGGTTCAAAGTGAGCGGGAATTCCGAATAAAGCCTGCTTTTAAATTGCATTTATGAAAGTACAAATCTTACATTTTAGAAAATGTCAACCACAATATCAAGTCCATTAAAATAATACGCTATCTGCTGTTTTGAAGGCATATGTTACAGCCAATCTACATAAACAACATCATCCATTATAGTTCACAATTTCTGTGGCTTGAAATATCATAATTAAAAAATAAATTATTAAATAGCCTAAGCCATCTTCCATCAATCCAACAAACAAAGGACATTTAGGAAGACATGACTATCATTTTCAGGAGCTCAACCAGGCCAACAACTTGGTGGAACTATCCATATGCCTCAATGCCCCCAAATAATTCCTGCTCATGCAGAATCACTGAACAGTGGCACCATGCACTGCTTGAAATCCCCCCAAAAGGGCAACTTGTGGGTGCACTTTCGACTCGCTCAAAATGGTGTCTTTGGGATGGGTTTCCCATGGTCTAATGCACAAGGCAGATTGATGAGAAAATAATTTCAGGGGTCATGGCCGGATGATGGCTCTGAGAAAGTCCAGGGCTTTGACCATATTGAGTGGACTTAGGTCAAGGAATGGGATGCAGACCAGAAGAGGGCAGGGCCACCTTTGTCCTTTAAATTTACAATGAGTGGGATAGTCCTCTACTTTCATCAGCCAACATTTTGCTACAATAATAGGACTATGCAGGTAGTCTGCGGCTGCATGAGCCCTATGTGCCAAAACACTCTGCTTCATCATTAAGAGCAATCGCTCCTGCATATCAACAAAAAAGCCCAAGCTGCCTGGTACCAGTTAGCCCTCCTCCGAAAATTAAAACCCTTCCTCCCACCTGAAGATTTCAGAACCGAGGCCATGGCCATGACAATCCCACACTTCTATGGAGGAAATGCCCTCCTTACTGGAGTCCCGACCACACATCTGCTCCCCCCCCTATGGTTTTCCATCACGCCACTGCATGCCATATATGGCAAATAGTGAATTTGACCATATCTCCTCCATCCTAAGAAAATTACACTAGCTCCCTATCCCAGGCAGGATACTCTTAAAAACTTCCCCCATCAGATATAATGCAATTACTGTCTGACCACCAGCCCACCTAGCCACAAAAACCAGTGTGCTGAAGTGGACACGCAGGCTATGAGCCGGACCAATGCAGGGCTTGAGACTAAACTTGCATGCAAAGAGAAAACCAATAACCAGGCCTCCCTTACTCTGACCCAGCGTAGTGGGTAACACCCAGGACACAATGAAGACTGAGACAATGCTCCTGCAGTTCAGGAAGGAACTGAAGGCCCTGCTCTTCAGGGAATATATAAGAACCACTTAGTACCAGCTTCTCATAGGTAGCAGGGGATATCCAAGCTACTACTACCTCTAACCTCCTCTTCCACTGACTCCGTTAGCCCCACATTACATGCGCAGTGTTGCTGCCTATTTCGGTTTGTACTTTATAAACCCAAACACAAATACAATACAAACATGTGTGGCATGTTCGACTCAGCTGAACTGTGATACAAGTTTTTTTTCAACATTATGGTTTATTAGTGCGAATTAACAGACTTTACAATTTGTTTAGTACTTGGACTGATTTGAGAATGCATGTCCTCATAGCCAGTTGGCAGCAATAAGATAAACAATGGCCTTCTCCAAACAAGTTTCATATTTAAAGATTGGCTTTTGTGCTGGAGGCCTGGTCTGTGGTTTTATTTGACTCTGGTTTTATTTCAAAAGAAACAAATAACTGTGACATTGGTCCTAAACACTAATTCTGGAGTGCACCATGACCTCCCCTCTGATCATGAAATAAATGCAGCTTCTAAGGTAAGGGGTAACCAGTCACTGTGGCCTGTGAAGAGTAGAACCTATTTCTGATGAAAGTATCTACAGTGAGCTAGTTCTCTGTTTCCTTCTGCATGTCAATGCCATTGTGAGTACTAAGCTAAACAGGCATTTTCTTTCAGTGCATGATACGACATAGAACATAGAATACATAGAAGTATTGCAACAGGATAAAATGATCTAAGAAAAACGAGTATATTTGATATGCACTGTAGAGCATTTGTTGACATGGCCAGTGATAGTTCTTATCAATGGGATCAGGGTTGTTTGACCGAAGTCAAACAGTTTGCGGCAGAATTGTTTGTAGTCGATTTCACCGAAACTATGTTTGATCGTCGTTCATACAACCCAAACACTTGCACCTGAAGCAGCCTTATACGAATCCCCTTCCCCTACTTACCTTCTCGCCGCCCGCCAGTGCTTCTTCCACAGCCCTGCGGCATTAGTTCCGTCCCTCAAACGCGGGCCGGAGCTGACGCCGCAGGGTCCCTTTTTTCTTTTTTTTTTTAGGCCCTTGCTTCCCATTTCAAGGAAGCGGGGGCCACCCCCGCAACGCTCAAAGCCTAATATACCAAACATGGGGAGCGGGGGACATCCCTGCAGCCCTCGCTCCTCATGTTTGGTATATTAGGCTACGAACAAATGGTACCACCCAAATTTGATCAAAATGTCCATACGGACAGTTTGATCCAAACAAATTGGTGGTGGAGTTCATAAACACTGATGCTACTTAAGCACAATTGCCACATTCGGAGGGCCATACAGGGTGGTAACATCCGGCAGCCAAAATTAATAGGCCTGCGCAAAACAAGGGCATGCAAAGCCGTTACCACCCAGTGCGGCTTTAGGAAGGGGGTGTTATTGTGATCAACGCCCTAGGTTGGCGAACACAGTGATGATATCTTTTTCAAGAGAAAGTGGCTTTGTCCAAACAGCACACACCGAATTTCCTTAAAAAAACCTAAAACCAAGATGGCCACCATGTACAGCCCATCTTCTAATTCATTTATTTGATTGCATCAGGTCGGTGTTATGGTGCAGTGGTGAAGTTGTCAGGTCAAGGGCTTGAGCGGTGAAGTGGAGATAAAGAGGGGAAGTGCGTGATCTGCAGCCAGAGAGGTTCAGCCTAGGGGTGCGAGAGTGAGAAGGCGGGGGAAGTCTGTCAGTGCACAAATGTGAAACTTCAGAGGTTTTCCCAAAATGTAGACTTTGTTCAAAATGTAAAGCCACCGTTCTGAGCAAACATATTAGCTGCCACACCCACTGTGCTAAATTCAATAAAAAAAATGCTAAGTATCATAGCTAGGAGCAGATGGTTATGAATAGATTATTGTATGGTGTTGGTAATGTCATATACATATTGAATGAGTTTATAGCTTTTACAGGGCTCCACAGGGCATTAGATACCACAAGAAAAAACATGATATAGAAAGGGGAGAATGTGTTTTCTAATGACATTTTACCCATTTGTAGTAACAAGTAGTATAGGTGTACACAATGGGGACACACATGAGGAAGGGGGCCAAGTGCTGAAGAAGGTACGAGGATGTTAGGTAAGACTTGGTGCAGTCACACTGTGTGAGACAAAAATATATATAAGGGCACCTGGCTATGCCCTGAAAAGCCCAGGCGGGCGTAGTTAAATAATCAAAAGAAATGTTCAGGTTGGGAGGTCACACCATTCCTGTAGTATTGTAGATGTAAAAGTCAATCACTGCACGTGTTTCGACTATATGTATTTAATTTGCATATAAATGAACAAGTACAGGGATAGAGTACCCAGGAAAATTGAAATGACAATACAATTCAATACAACCCAGTGGAATAAACTGGGTTTAAATAGGTAAACAACATGTTCTGCTTTCATTGGACAACATATTGAGTTTATGCAGGTACAACGTGAACAAAAAAAACTAATTCAATGAACAAAAACAAACAAATGACAGTGCATGGATTGTACACTGAACATGTGATAGGATCGTCGACACTAAGGTGTTTCGGCCCAAAAGTGAACTATAGAGTGCAGCTTGTGTGTGCAGGCCTTCATCAGGACGTATGATGGAGAGTCAATCGGAGTCCTAGGGTCTCTATCTACAAGTAACAAATGGAGATGTTGAGCTAAAGGAGTGGCCACGAGGAAACTTGTTACATAATTTAAAGGAAGCTCAAAAGATGCTTGGACTATAAAAGAGAAAAACAAAAGACGATCTACTTGATGTGCAGTGCGTGGCCGTAGACTTATCCAGTGCTAGGGTAAGTGAGAGCATCCACCCTTGTGTGGATTACACCCTGGCGTGTGAATCGCCAGTGTTGGGACAGGTAGATACCTGGAAAGACATGAAGGATTTTATGAGGAACCTAATCTACATGAATTGTTAAAAAGGAGGACTCAGGTTGTCAGGGAATGGAGTCTTACCTCAAGCGGTAAGAACTGTCATCAAACTGTGGTGGGGTTAAAGTCACCCACTGCTTGGTATGGCGGCAGCTTGCACAGGCGGGCCACTGAATGGTGTGAGACTACACAAGACTTATCTGCTTGGGATTAGGTAACCCACCTTTTGGTATAGGTATGTACTACACAAGTTGGTAGTGTGACTGAGCAGTCAGGCCTATCTCAAGAGAGGTAAATGTGAGCTGTAGAGCTCTACAGATGAAATCAGTCAATACGAGTAACCAAGTAAAACATTCAAGGTTTCAGTTATACATAATTATTTATCAATTTAACATCAGTTTTAATGAAGCTTTCTTTAAAAAGGCAATTGTTTGTAACTGTTAAAGCAAACTTTGGAATCATTTTTCAAAATCAATAAAGTTGGTGAATACTCTTTGGATATGCTAATACATTTTTCCAACACCCTGAAGTGACTACAATAACAAGGATAGTATAGCTTTTATATATAAAACCAATATACTCGTTAGACTCTGAGTTCCAGAAAGAAAGGGTTAAGGAAAAATAGGAAGGTTAGAACATACTTTAAAAGTGAACACAGTTTTTTGTTTATCAAACTCTTTTTATTAGCATTTTCAAACACAACCGGAAGCCATGCTACTATTAACAACAGCCCCAACACTTTCACATGAATCGAGTATATCACAACCAAATTACACAGTACACTTATAGTCCTTCGAGCTACCTCTACACATTCCTTTACAGTACAGTTTCTTTCATTGACAGGACTAGTGTGTCCGTGCACCACATTTTGAGTACAATCTTATTGCAAGCTGATGGAGGGTACACCACCCCTGTGTCCACATTAAAGTCTCTAGTTTCCCAGTGTCATTTAGGTATCTGTGTGTACCACCTATGTACGGGACATCAAATGATCTATGTACGGGCCCCAAATATCTTTCATTCTAGCCTGGTTATTCATTAAGTTGCTGTATTCTGTTTCAGCTTCATTACAGTATAGAACATCGGCCCTCCATTGATCCATCTTTGGGGATTTTGTTCCCCCATACCACAGCCACCCGTCTCTTGGCTAGCAGTAGAAGCAGCCCAATCAGTTTCCTCAGACCATTAGGTATAAGCTTTGTGTACCCCAGCAATGCCACCATTAGGTCCCGTTCCACTCTGTCGCCTGTTATCTCCACCAGTGTATCAAAGATTTGATACCAGAAGCTAGAAACTGGAGGACGCTCCCATGCTGTGTGTAGAACGTTTGCTGTCATGTTATGACATCGTGCACAGCCAGGGCTCCAGATAAGGCGAGTACCAGGCCTGGCTTTTTTACACATGAAAATCTTGTAAATACGCCAGCTTTATTATTTTCCTGGGTACATTTACACACAGGTTTAAAGAAGAGGGCAGTGCAAAGGTCAGGTTACTTGACAGAAACCAGAAGGCTTCTTGTGATTTTTATCTACATGGATGTAATTGCAAGCCACCTGTGAAAGAGAAAGTATTTCTCTGAAGCCTTTCAAAAAAATAAACTGCACACTGATAAAAGGAATGGTTTCTTTCCATTCAGCCTCAGAAGCACTGTGCACGTTTTCCTAGAATTTTAGGATTGTATAATTAATAATATGGAAAACTAAGTTGCAATTGAGAATTTTTTTTTAACAAGTTATGCTTTTTTTCCAGTGAAAGCAAACCAGTATTGCACAATTGTTATATTTCAGAGTTGCGGTCCTGTGTGCATAATCATGCAGAGGCAGATCATTTTTACACTTCTAATTTAATTTACAGTCTAATTATAAAAACACTGTGCAAAATGATGACTATGCACAGTCTAGTTTACATCCATTTAACCTTGCAGTCAATGGGGTACATTACTGTAAATGGTCAGTGGCAGCAGAGTCTTTGCTCAAGGGTGAGTAATTGTCATTACACTGATCACATGTGTTCTAGCCTCTCAAATCTTCAAGACTACAAGTAAAACATCCAAAACCTGACTCTAAAGAAAAGTGCAAGCGCTGTTCAAAAACAAACAAAGGAAAGTTACATTGGTAATTGAAATAGAAACTCAGCAAAACCTGTCCCTGTATAATCCAGATATGTATTTAACTTTATGTAGCACTTCATAAATGGTTCGTCATGCATCTAGGTACTGTGATCATTATACCTCAGTTGATACTCAGTTAACCAACCTCTGAAGGATGTTAACCAATAAGATAGCTCAGCTGGTTGAGCACTCGTTGCTGCAATCTCTACGTGATCTGTGGGTTGTGGGTTTGAATCCCGGCAAGTCCAACTCAGCCTTTCATCCTTTCAAGGTCGATAAAGGAGTACCGACTTTGGTTTGGTGGTAATTGTGATAAATATGTTCTATGTACAGCGCTTTGAAAAAAGAGCTATATAAATAACCATTTGACCACTAGATCAGATGTAGAATTTAGCATGGAGACCTTGCCTCTCTGCACTGTTGTATCATAACATTGGCATACCATTAGGTAGTAACTCAAGGAAATTAGGACTTTCGTTAAACATCAAAAGACAATTCTGCTATTGGAATTTCAAAACACACAATACAAATTCCTGTATGCTTTACTTTATAATTGGCTAGGTTTTTGTGATTTCAACATTTAAATATATACAGAAGAGATCAAATGGCCAGAAATAATGAAAGGTGTATTCTGCCACAATGCAGAAAGCTGCCACATAGTAATGATTTCCATACAGTTTTGTCACACATCGGCTGGATGTCGCATACATTTTACTCTCTTGCGAAGGAGAAAAGTAATGTTTACTCTCTTAAAATCACATTTACTCTCAAAGTTTAAAAATAGAGAGTAAAATACTCCCACCTCAAAATCTTATCTGGAGCACTGTGCACAGCCCCTGGAGGTTTCCAGAAAGAATCTCCGGAGCTGAACTGGTGTATAATAAAATAGGTGCAGGTATTTAAAGTGGATTAGTCTGAATTTTGTGTTGATAGCTGCTTTCCTGGTCCCGTCGCAACAATAGCTCCATGTCTCGTCAGGTATCTCCCGCACCAATGATAGTTCCCATTTTTCTCTAGAGGAGGCCGTTGGCTCCACCCTAAGATTGGTGCACATAGCGTATACAGCTGAAAACACCCTGCTACCGTATCTCCCCCGGATCACCTTATCAAGTATGTCGGCCACCTCTGGCTTTTTTAGGAAACGTTGAGAATATTTGCTGTACAGAGTTTCTCAGTCTGTAGTAGGTAAACACATCAAGGGCGTTGAGCATCCCTCTTGCACTGAGTTCTTCCTGCATTATGAATTGCCCATTCGGGAAAAGATTTCTGTAACAGGTTATCTGTAGTCGTTTCATAAGAGTGACATAACTGTGTTCACCGGACAGGAGGATCCAAGGTGTGTGTGTGTAACCCATAGCTCCGGGGAATACAAGACATCGCCCCTGGATTTACGTTCGATACACGACCATGCCCTACAGGTCTTTTCCACCATATTCCCTGCATGTGATGTTCTATCAGGTGTGGTGAGGATAATAGAGCGTAGCAAATATGGCGCAGCTATCGCTCTCTCGACCTCCACGTGTGCTTTGTCTCCTCGCTCCCCAAACCAGTAATGGAGATAGCCGGCTAGGGCTGCATAGTAATAGGCTTTTAACTCTGGTAGAGCTAGGCCCCCCCAGCCCCATGTAACAGCGCTGTCAGTGTGTCCCATGATATTCTAGCTTGTTTCCCTGCCCAAATAAACCTTGACCCCACCAATCGGAGGTCTTGGAAGTACTCTCCGGGCAACGTCAGTGGGACATTGAGGAAGATATATAAGAACCGAGGTCACAGCACCAATTTATTCAGAGCGATTGTATCATAAAGGTTAAGGGGCAGGTGTTTGTATAGGACAGCTGGGTTCCGGGCGATGTTGACCCCTAGGTATCGGGTCTGGTCCATATGCCATTAAAAAACCCCACCCGTCTGCATTATGGTCCATCTCCCCATTTAGTGGAAATAGGACAGATTTGAGCCCTGAGAATTTTCTGAACTGGAGGACATCACGCATTACTGGGTCTAGATTGTACTTGGGGTCAGTGTTAAACAATACCATATCATCGGCATAAAGAGAGATAACCACTCAGTGTTTGTATAACTGGATTCCTCTATGCAGTTGGCTCTCCCTTATCTGTTCCTCCAACGGCTCTATCACCAGCGCGAACAGTAGTGGTGACAAAGGGCAGCCCTGTTGTGTGCCCCTCTCCAGTTTTATGTTCGGTGTGTGCTGACCATTCACCCTTATATTTGCTGTGGAAGCGAGTAGAGCAACAACACCATTGAGATGAATGGTTCCCCATCCCCATCCTGCAGCATATTGTGACCAGGAAGGGCCACTCCACCGAGTCAAATGCTTTGGTGGCATCCTGCAGGGCTGCTATCATTGGTTCCTCCTGTTGCACCGCAGCCATGAGTCTGAACACCCTCCGTATACCGTGTGAGGTGGAGTACCCTCACACAAACCCCGCCTGCTCGGCCTTTACCATTTTTGGCATCAGGGGTGTTAACCTAGATGCCAATATCTTAGCCACAATTTTATTATCTAGGTTGATGAGGGAAATGGGCCTATATGACGAACAGTCATTCAGGGCTTTATCTTGTTTGTTTGTTTGTTTTTATTATTTATAATGCGCGAGGGTACCCGGAGGTATCAGGGCGCAGCATTTACAAGAATTTTCTAGGATTAGTTACAATCATCATAACATATACATAAACGTGGGACAATAAAGTAAACCAAAGTTATATACAAAGCAGCAGTGAGGTAACGAGTCAAGCATTATATACAAGTAGACATGTAGGCACATATGGTTAAGCTGTGTGCAGGTATTGCGGCATTTATATGTCCTAGTGGGCCTCTGATTGCAGCCATGAAACTACCTTGGAGCGGAAGTTTTGGTAAGGCAGGTCCATTCTGATGTTTGCAGGCAAGGAGTTCCACAACTTGGCAGCTTTTACCGGGAAGCTATTTCCCCCTATGGTGGCACGTTTGTAGGTGGGAACGGTTAGGCAGTCTTTGTATGCCGTTCTTACGGGTCTTAAGGAAGATTGTCTGTGAAATCTATTGACTAGGTAGGTTGGGGCAGCATTATTGATCGCTTTATGGGTGAGTGATGCCGTTTTTAAGAGGATTTTGTCATTAGTAGAGAGCCATTTGTTCTGTTGGCTGAGTCCTGTTATGTGTTCTCTTCTGGATATGCCCAGAGCTGCTCTAAGAGCGTTGTTCTGGAGAATTTGTATCTTACTGGTAGTGGCCTTGGATGATCCCAGGTAGAGGGCGTTGCAGTAGTCAAGACGGGACAATATGAGGGCTCTAGCAAGCGTAAGGCAGCTATTATCCGAAAAGAAATGGTTTGGCTGCGCGGATTAGTTTGCATGTGTATGCCGTGGATGATGCTAAGGAGCTCACTTGTCTTTTAAAGGAGAAGTTAGAATCCAGGTAGAAACCCAGTGTTTTGACCTCCTGTTCCATCAATCATGAAGGAATTGTATGCCGGGCCCAGTTTCTTTAGGCTGGAGGTGGTGCCTAGGATGATAAACTCTGTTTTCTCATCATTCAGGCATAGTCCATGTGTGGCCATCCATGCCTGGATGATGATGTATACTCTATTTAGCAAGGCCAAATCCTTTTCATAATCTCCAGAAAGTGGAAGGAGGATCTGGGTATCATCTGCATAGTTAGTGTAGGTGATACCGAGATGATCCAGATCATCGAAAAGGGGCTTGGTAAATATATTATACAGAGTGGGGGAGACACAGGAGCCCTGTGGTACACCACAGGTGATGGGTATGGGATCTGCTGCAGCAGTAGGAGAGAAGACCCTCAAGGTTCTGCCGTTGAGGAATGATGTGATCCAGGTGATAGCCTCCGTGGAGAAGTGTGCTGATGAGTGGAGGTGTGAGCATAAGACAAAGTGATCGACCAGATCGAATGCTGCAGATAAGTCGAGGAGTAGGAGTAGGGCAGCTTGTCCATTGTCTCTGAGTGTGTCGATCTGAGCTTTTAGGTCAATGAGCGCGGTTTCAGTCCCATGTTGGGGGCGGAACCCTGATTGTCTGGATCCTAATAGGTGGTGATCTTCCAGGTGCTTCTGTATTTGTACATAGGCGACCTTATCCAGAATTTTCAGAAGGAAAGGGACGGTTGTTATGGGTCGGTAGTTGGTAGGTGTGGCTGGGTCAAGTGTAGGTTTTTTTAGTAATGATCGTACCCAAGATTGTTTTAGATTGGTGGGAATAGAGCAGCTGGCGAAGGAGGCATTAATCCGTTTCGTAATGAAAGGGGAGAGTTCGCGGGCAGCATCTTTGATGAGTTGTGCTGGGCACAGATCTCCTTTGCAATTGGATGGTTTCAAGGATAGGATGATTTTTTCAACTTCAAGTGTATTGACTTTGGAGAATTTGAAGCGGGTGATACCAGTGGGCATAAGTTTGTCCGAGTTTTTTGGTGGGAGAGTGACATTGAGGGAAGCTTTTTTGCAGGAGATTTTGCTTTGTAAGGTCGCGATCTTATTCGCTAGGGCACTTTGAATTTCTGAGCACCAGTTTTTATCTTTGATACAAGTGTCAGGAGGTGCTATGGGTGTTTCTATTTCTTTAAGGATAGAGAAGAGTTCTTTCATGTTGGATTTCGCTTGGGATATGCGAGAATCAAAAGAGGTTCGTTTAGCCAAGTAGATTTCTTTTTTATAGAGTGCGGCTAGTCTGGAAAGTTTGAGTTTGTTTGCGACTGACGGGGACTTTTTCCAAGTGGTCTCGCAATTTCTTTTCTGCTGCCTAAGATTTTTGAGGAATGGTGTGTACCATTTGTTAAGGTGTGTTTTTGGTTTGCTTGGTCTGAGCTTGAGGGGGGCGATGATGTCCAGTGAGGCGGCCATAGTCTTGTTGTACTCTTCGACCAAGGTGTCAGGATCGAGGTTGTCAGAGAGTGTATTGAGTGTGGGAAGTAGGGATGGGATGAGTCTTTCTACTGTCATATTCTTTTTGTTTCTGGTGAGAGCCGGTGGGGCCCTAATGGTAGGTGGAGGAGGAGGTCTGTCAGTGGAGAGCATGAACGAGATTAGGTGGTGGTCGGTCCAGACTAGGGGAGAGATATTCGTAATTTTTGCTTGGCAGTTATAATCAGCTACTCAGTCGAGTGTTCTCCATTTTGAATGGGTCGGTGCTGTACATCTTTGTGTGAAACCTAGTTCGGTGAGGGAGTTAGCTGTGGTACTGGCGATGTGGTCTTCTGGGTCATTATAGCCTAAGTTGAAGTCTCCCAGGGTGAGAACTTGAGTGGAGCTTTTAAGATTGCTGGATAGAATAGAGTTGAGGTCTTCATCAAAGGTGCCGATGGGGCCCGGCGGGCGGTAGATCAAGTAGATATTGAGAGTTTGGGTATTGGTAAGTGGGACTTTGATTGATAGTGTTTCGCATGAGAGGATATTGGACGGAGTTGCTGGTCTAATGGTAAGGCTGCACTTATGGATAATGGAGACACCCCCTCCTCTAGAGTTAGGGCGATCTTGTCTCAAGATAGAGTAGTTATCTGGGACTGCCAACATGAGCATGGGACCTGCTGCTGGGTGTAGCCAAGTCTCAGTAACAGCGAGGAAGTCAAGTTCTTCTGTGAGGATTAGGTCTGCTATTTCCGTAGCATGGGCTACTAGCGATCTGGCGTTGATCAAAGCTCCCTTGATTTTGGGGCTATCTGTAATTTTGGGAATAGTGGTATGGCGCTTGTCCTGTGTTGGTTCCGGGGTGCTGTGGATGTAGGAGTTGTGAGGTGGTATGGAGTTACGGTTTTGGAGTGGATGGGAGGTTTTTGTAGAGGGGTTATGTCTAGGTGGCGGCGCTCTAGGGTTCTTTGTACTGGGCAGTGAGCGGGCAAGAGGTTCACAGATTTTAGCTAGTCTAGCTCTGAGACCTAGGTTCCTGTCTATAGTGACTCGAGGGAGACTGGTAGGTAACTGTGATTGAAGGATGTTTGTGTCTAAGTTTGATTCAAGGATGTTGAGGCCAATTAGGGATGGTGTGTTGGGTAGGTATGGAGCCATCTTAAGCTGTGTTGTGGTGTTTGAAAGGATCAGGAAGCATGTTAGCAGGTTGGTGATGTTTGGGCACATGTTAGGTAGGTTATACCTAAACATCTAATTACAATGAGGCAGAGTGGCTAAGGTGCGCATGGCATCATCTAGATTCAAATACAGCAGTATAGGCAGGAATGCGTACAATAGCGACCAGATAATATCTAGGCATGTAAATACAAGTGTGCAAGGTGGCTAAAGTGCACATGGCATCATCTAGATTCAAATACAGCAGTTCAGGCAGGAATGCATTGACTGGCGACCAGGTTATGCATATACATCTAGGTACAATGGCAGGGTGGTTAAGGTAGATTTAGCAGTGGATAGGTTCATGTGTAGTAGTTAGGCTAGAGTGCATTGGTTAAGAACTGGGTTACAGCTGTGCAGTTAAGTTTGAGGTGGGTGGTTGAATGGGCAGTATGTGGTATCTGGTTTGAGGTAGGGCAGGATGGCTGCAATATATAGAGTGCCAGCTAGGTGCGAGAATAGATGGTTTGGCTATGTGAGTTTAGTAGCACCTAAAGGTGAAATAACACGCTGGCTAGAGCATTAGGTGTCACCTAGGATCGAAATCTGGCAGAGAGACTAAAATGCGATGAGATTTCGGGAAGGAGGATAAACATGTGCAGTTTCACAGTATTAGTGCGGTATTAGCGTCGTAAGGTTGTACATGTGATGGGAGGGAGCAAGGTAGCATTTAACTTCAGGCTATGGCAGATGGCTAAGGTACGGTGGGATACACAATGGCAATTGAGGCAGCAACGTAAGGTGATGCATGTTATGCAATTGTTTGAGTGTTTCAGTTTCACGTGGATGGTATCGAGTAGCGTTGCAGTTGTAGGCAAAGTACCTTAGAGTGAGTTATCTGCTGAGTCATGCGCAGGACTGCTGTGGAGGTCAAGGTTTCGGCAGAATCGCTGTGTGCATCATATGAGCTGGTAGAAGAGCTGTGGCACGCGAGCACGGTCCAGCTCGGTCAGGCAGCAGCCTTTGTCTGCTGCCTTCGTCGAGCCGGCTTCGCCTGCCGGTGCACGCGATAGGCTAATGGAGTGCAGGCAGCCAATAGGCGGAGGAGGCGGGCTTCAACCCTCTGCTGCCAAGATGAATCAAATGGTGGAGATGGCGGCGGCCATCTTTTAGTAGCAAAACAGCGTGTTGCTGCTAAGTTGCATTTAGATATAAATTTGCTTCGTTTAGTTTCCAAGCGGGCATGAGGCTTTCACACGGTTCTTAGTGCATCGCTTGGAAGGTGCATTAATTGGGGGATAAAATGCGATTATAAGGCACTTTTGCGGCCAGTGCCTATTACGAAAAAGGTGTAGCCTCCAGGCTTACCTTTGTCCCAGCAGTACTCCAGACTGCATGGGGTTGCTCCTGTGGCTCGGGGGTGAGGGAGCTCCTGCTCCAACCTCGGTGAACCGGATCAAGGACAAAAGGCTCAGTCAGGTAGCAGCCTTTGTCTGCTGCCTTCGTCGAGCCGGCTTCGCCTGCCGGTGCACGCGATAGCCTAATGGAGTGCAGGCAGCCAATAGGTGGAGGAGGCGGGCTTCAACCCTCTGCTGCCGAGATGAATCAAATGGTGGAGATGGCGGCGGCCATCTTTTAGTAGCAAAACAGCGTGTTGCTGCTAAGTTGCATTTAGATATAAATTTGCTTCGTTTCGTTTCCAAGCGGGCATGAGGCTTTCACACGGTTCTTAGTGCATCGCTTGGAAGGTGCATTAATTCGGGGATAAAATGCGATTATGAGGCACTTTTGCGGCCAGTGCCTATTACGAAAAAGGTGTAGCCTCCAGGCTTACCTTTGTCCCAGCAGTACTCCAGACTGCATGGGGTTGCTCCTGTGGCTCGGGGGTGAGGGAGCTCCTGCTCCAACCTCGGTGAACCGGATCAAGGACAAAAGGCTCAGTCAGGTAGCAGCCTTTGTCTGCTGCCTTCGTCGAGCCGGCTTCGCCTGCCGGTGCACGCGATAGGCTAATGGAGTGCAGGCAGCCAATAGGTGGAGGAGGCGGGCTTCAACCCTCTGCTGCCGAGATGAATCAAATGGTGGAGATGGCGGCGGCCATCTTTTAGTAGCAAAACAGCGTGTTGCTGCTAAATTGCATTTAGATATAAATTTGCTTTGTTTCGTTTCCAAGCGGGCATGAGGCTTTCACACGGTTCTTAGTGCTGTTTTTCGAAGCACCACCACCACTGCCTCATGGAGAAACTCTGGTAACTGACCATCTCGCAGGCTCTGGTGATACATCTATAATAAATATGAGGCAAGTTTCCTAGCGTAGTGCTTGTAAAACTCTGCTGTAAAACCATCAGATCTGGGGGATTTCCTGGAGGGAATGGACCTAATAGCTCCCAGCACCTCTTCTAAGGACACAGGGCGACCCAGACATTCCCTTTCATCTTGATTGCACCAGTATAAGGCAACTTGGTTAGGGTAGGCATCTACTTCCCGCTGGGAGACCTGAATATGGGAGGAGTACAAATGGCCATAGAACCAACAAAATTCCTGTATTATCTCTATATCCACACATTTTTCCACCCCTTGGACGTTGGTTATGGACAGAACTCGGTCCTTGTGGTTATCTAACTTTGAGACCCTTGCTAGCAACCTGTCGGGTTTCTGTCCTTCCCCATATTGTCTCACTGCACTGTTGCCTTCCTTGTCAGAAATGTGGCCTCTCTGGATGCCAGCTCATTGAATACCTCCAGATGGTTTTTGATCTCTGCCTGTTCCGTTAGTGTTGATGCAGGGGCCCTGGATTATAGTCCCTTTATGTGGGCCTCAGTTTTGACCAATTCCCCTCTTATCTGTTTCAGCATCCCAGATTCCCTCCATATGCATTCCCCTCTCATTACACACTTAAAGCTTTCCCACGGAACTCCGGACGACCCCACTGAATCCTCATTAATTTAAAAAAAAGTGTCTATTGCCCCGGACAGGCCCTCTCGGAACAGTGCATCCGTCAGCCTTCACTCTTGAAGGTCCAGGGGGCCCTCTCTTTCTGTCGGCCCACTAGTTCTACTGCCAGAAAGACCGGGCGTGATCTGATAATGTGTGCCCCAAGATGTCCACCCCTGCCACGGTGCCCATCAAAGTATGACAAACCAGGAAAAAGTCCAACCCGGGATGCCGAATTATGAAATGACGAGTGGTACGTGTACCCATATGCCGTTTGGTTCCTAATTTTCCATACATCGCCAACTTCCCATGTTAGGCACATGCCCTTGAGTTTGCTGATTCCCTTGGGTGCCTGCTGGAGAGCCCTCCGGTGCGATCTTGGACAGGGTCCATGACCATGTTAAAATCACCCGCCCAAATCAACTCCCCAAGTGTGAACCTCCCCAGCTGGATGTCAATCCACTCCAGTGACTCTTTGGTTTCTTGATTTGGGCCATAGTAGTTGACCAGGGTGTATAATTTACCTTTTATAATTCCTGTGTACTATCAGGCATCCCCCTCCTGATCTTTCACTATAGATATCAACCGGAATCCAACAGATTTATGAACAAGTAGGCACACCACTCTGGCATATGACGAGTAATAGGAGAAGTAGAGATGGCATCCCCAGTCTCTCCCAAATTTGAATTCCACCCCTGGTGTCAGATGCTGTTCCTGTAGGAAAACTATGCCCACCTGGTGCCTCTGCATATATAGCAGGACCTTCCAACATTTGGGAGGCCAATTCAATCCTCTCACATTCCATGTAATGCCTTTAAGTGTCCCTGTCATACCATTTCTGTACCAGCATCCTTGTCCTTGATCTATTAGTTTGTAAAACATCTTTGCTACTGGTATCGCATAGCTGCGCACAATAGCGTTACTCTCGGTTCTTGTGTGTGTCCCTGACTGCACTTCTCCCCTCACTCATCTGTTCCTTATTACTCCGCCCCCTCTACAACCCTCACAACCTTCCACTCCTCCCCCACCGACATCCCCAACCTGTCAGTAATAAAAGTCTCCCCTGCACCCTGCTGCCAACCCCAACAAGTCAGCAACCGGTCCCTCCTACAAACACCCGATCCCCCTGCCCCCCAGCTGACAACCCTAACTAATCAGCAACACCCCTTCTCCCTTGACAACTTAAGCTTCTACTTGAGAGCAGCTAGCTGCCCACCTGTCCGCCGCACCTCAGCTATATAAACCTTCAAACCTTGGCCCAAACGGGACTTTCTCCCTTACCTGTATTGCCAGGCATTTAAGAGCAGGGCCATATTAGGTGCAGTGTCACCCATTGTGCCCCCGTGCCTGGGGTTCCATGGTAACTGTTCGAGGAAGGCGTTGGCTTCATCTGGGGTGTGAAAGAATAGTATAATTTCCCCATATTTTAACCGTAGTTTGGCCGGGAACATCATGGCATAGCGCATGCCTCCTCTCCCGCAGTCTCTTTTTCACACCCATGTAGGTTCGCTGGGATGCTTGCACCTTATCCAAGAAATCTGGAAAGAGTTTGATGGTGTCTCCTTTGTATGTTAAGGTAACTTTTTCCCTGGCTTTGTGAAGAGCTAGATCTCTATTCCGGTAGTTTATCATCTGAGCTATGATCAGGCGTGGTGGGATCCCGTGTATTGGTTTCTTCCGACCTGGTATTCGGTGCGCTCTTTCCACTATAAATACTGCTGAAAAGTCTTCCCCTCCCAGTGCTTCTTTCAGGATCTCTTCATCAAGAGGTTCCATGGATCTTTGCGCCCCTCTTACAGATACCCCGGTTATCGGCAGGTTATTCCTCCTGGATCTAGATTTCAGATACTCCTGTTTTTCAGCAAGTTCTTTTATTGCCCATTTCACTTGAGTCATCTCCCTTGATGTTGACCATTTATCCTCTAATGTGTAGATTCTCCCCTCCACTTTGTCCAGTCTCTCAGCGTGCTTGTCGAGGTGAACCTCTGTATGTGGTCCACCTTGCAGGTTAAAGTGTCCATCTTCCCATCGAGACACTGTATGCTGTTTTGTAGCTGAGTAAGCATATCCTTAATGTCGCATAACGTGACAGAGGCATCGTGGGTCACTGGCTGAACGCTCCCTTTGGTTATATCATCCATGGTCTTCTGATCTTTCACCTGAGGAGAGGTTTTGAAGTGAAGTTTGGATTGCTACTTCTACCCTTTGCTCGCTTTCGACAGCTTGCCAAGTGTCCGGGATATGGCCGTTTCCTCTATGCAGTTCTCTTTGGCGTACTTTGTGGGCACAGTATCCCAGAGCGAGTTATGATTGTGCACCCTGGTGTCCCTCAATACGATCCCAGGCCTCGGATGGAACTCGGTGAGCTTACTATCCCAGTCTCTTACTGTCAGGCCCCGGGTTACCATCCAGTGAAGTAGAGTGTTCGGTTTCCTCTCCTTTTACCCCTCTTCTCCTTCTCACCTTCTCCCGCTGCACAATTATTGCCCATACGCTGTTATATTAGGCCACATGTCTTGTTCATACCATTGCCTAAGATGGCATGCCTGAGCGGCGTTGGTGCAGCTCCCCGGAGGGGCGCAGGAGATATATGTTCCCCAAGTCTATGTCTCCACCTCTGGATTGACTTGGCAGGCTCTCGTTCCAAGTACACGGCACGAGCCAATGGCCCGTAGTTTGGTTAATCGCCCCTTTGTTGGTGGTCTGGGGCACTGCACCTTCCTCACAGCCCCTGGTTGACCCCTCTTTGGCCCTCGACCAGTCTCGGGAAGAGTTAAGTGCGGGGGTTCCTGGGTCCGTTAACCAGATCTCACCCGCCTCAAGTGCAGAGTGGTAGCCACGCAGGAGCAGCTTGCAACAATTGGGTACCCCTGCACCTGTTTACTGGTCTGTCTGTGCACTCACGCTTACCGTATGTTAGTTCCCTGCCGGTTATGATGAAGTCCAGTCCGGTTGTGCACATCAGTCCACTATTTCAACTGGAGCTGCTCCTTGGGCGCTCCTCCCCGCCCGGGTCCGCTGACTGCCTGCGGCTCCAAATATCCTTTTGTCCTCGTCTCTGGCTTAGGTTAGCAGCCGGCTGGCACCACTAAAAGCAGTAGCACCTCCTGACTCAGGGATGCGATGCACCCCGCCTCATCAGTCTTCAACAACTGCATCACGGCTTCCCCTCTCGCAGCCAATCCTTACATCCCCTGGCTTCCCTCCCTGGTATGTGCACCATTGTGTGCCAGGATGTGTCTCGCTTGGGTCCGCCTCCCTGTAGGAGAATCCTGCAGACCACTGCCGTAGCTGCAGGGGGCAGGGGGATCCTCGGGGCGTCATTATAACTCCGCTTCCTGGAGTCCAATAGGTACCAAATTTCCCTACAATTGTAGGTAGGACCTTTATAAAGGCCCTTACTGCCGTATGATCTTTGAGTTGGCCTGTGGGATGACAGGATCATGTCTGGATTTCATGAGGTGCGTGGGGCTCATGGGCTTGCAGCAATCTTGGTTGGGCTCTCTAGCACCCGTCCAAAAGTGAAGACAGTTTGAATCCTCCAATAAATCTAGGTAAGCTTTTCCCAGCAGTAAAAGTGTTAAACAAATTGCAACCTATAGAAGGACAAGCAATGCCAAAGTCAATAGATTTAGAAGAGTGCCTTTAGGGAGCCAGGACAGCCAAAGTCATTTGGACACAGTCTATAGTTCTGATGCACTTCTTGGATAAAAGTCTTTCACATAGTCACATACTTCATAAAATCACTGTAGGAACACAAGCTGTTAAGACTGTGTAAAGAGTTGAAATCAACTCGGAAGGTTTAAGCAAGTGCAAGTCTCAAGTGAGACAGCACGACTTAAGGCAAGAAGGTAAGTACCCCCAAGCCCAAAAAAGTACCTTCGGTTAGAAGCAAAGTGGTGCAGCTGGATTCCGTCTTGTGACAGGCAAGCCGACCCTGTTTCCTGAGCCTCAGTTGTGGGGACAAGAGGGAGGACGTCTGGAGGGCTCCTGCAGCAGTACTCCGGAAGGTCGGTGGCAGCTACAGGCTCTCTTAGATTCAGTAGCACTTCGCAGTTTCAGCACTTCGCAAACAGCGCTTATGCAGATCGAATATCTCCAGTTGGACTTTCCTATCTCCCTCCGTCCTGGACTCTGGTGAGGGGACTCTGGATTGGGATTTCCTGCTTCTGGAGTGTTCTTAGGAGGCTCCTAGAGCTTTTGGATGGATTTGTTCCACGGCAGACGTTGCATTCGGTTATGGACACTCGACCCCTGGCAATGGGCTTCTGCAGCAACCGAGAGGCACAGCAAGTCGGGGATTGCGCCAAAGTGGAGTTTGAAAAAGGAGGTCAGCACAGTAGCAGGACTTTACCAGTACTATGAGGTCCAGGAGGTTGCAGCCGGCTTCTCTTCATGATTTCTGCTTCAGATGTTTCTTTCAGTGGTTGACTGCCTCTATTCCCTAAACAGACGCCTTTTAAGCAAGATTCCCATTCATTCAAAGCCTAGGTCATCAATCACACAGCAGGGTGGCTGTCTTTGCCGGACAGCCAGCTGGACAATCAGGACTGGTTTCGTTCATGCATACCTAGAGACAAAGGGCAGGGGAGTTTGGGATCCTCCCTCACTTGCTGCCCTTCAAGACACACTGGACCCATGGACAGGTGAAGCCTGCTAAAAAGGCAAAACACACAAAGTGTTCAACGCACAGAGTAAAAGCCAAGAAAGACCTCACAAACAGAAAATGGCTAAAAAGGAAGAGAGGGGCCATTTTGACAAAATGGTCACCTATGGGTGCTGTACTGCAGCTGAGGGTTCAGCCATTTAAAGTAGTGAGGGTAACAAAAAATGTTACATGAGAACGTATGATAAGGGGCTACTAGGTAATCCCTCAGCACTCCACATAAGATGGTGTGTGCTGGACCCCCTAAGTAAATAGGTAAGTAAGATCAATTTCACTTTACTATTCTTGGGAACAGTCGTTCACCCAAGAAAAGGTATTTAAACCTTAAGAGGAATCCGAAGGATTTCTCAGTGACACTACACTGAGGGTGCTGTGTGTCACTATACAAAAAGCAGATGCCTATGAAGTTTGTCAGACTCAAAAAACAGTGACAACATAACATCCAAATCAGGGAAAAACACATAAGAGAGTAAGAAAAAGGTCCCACTCACTCAGGAATTGAAAATTAAAAAGTCATACGTCCAGCAAAAGAGCTGGGGGGCTCTAAGGTTGAAGAGAATTAGCACATAAATGAAAATTCTCCCTAACAGAGGAGGAAGAAGGTAAGAGGAGTGAGAAGAACTTGAAAGGAATAGAGAAGTCTTGATTGGGGACTAGATGAGTTGAGAAAAACAGATAAGAAAGGTGTATATCCTTGGGGAAGGAAAGAAGGAATGGATGTCCTCCATGTACATTGCTCCCAAGAATGATTGGTTGAGGGTATGGTTGAACTGGGTGAGACAGTAGACTGAGTCAGCAAAAAAACTAGAAATCCTATATTTAATCCACTTTGGATGTCTGGACATTGGGAACTGAGCAAATCCACAGTGATCCTTACCCTGAGACCTGGTTTAAATTGTTTGCAGGGAAAGGAAATCTTATTTCCAAATGGCCTTTGGATGCCAATGGACTGACAGATGTCTCTGCCATTTTAGCCTCACAGCCAAACACAGAGACGGCTCAAATCAGTATACATGCTTTCCAAACAGAAAATTGTTAGGGAGAGGGTTGTGAAAAATGCAATGAGCATCAATCCTAGTGTACCTTATGTACTAGATTCAAGCCTATAACCCTTCTCTCACGGACACATTTGGTCATTCTTATGTTCCCAAAATGCTCTTTGATGTTGTTGGGAGGCAGATGAATATGTCATCCATAGCTTCTGCCCCTCACCTGGCCCAATACTGCACAGATGAGAAGCATTGTTCACTGAGACAACCGTACCACCCTTATCCCAGGCAGGTACAACAGGACGACATAGAGACAATCTAAGCTGAAGATGTCAAAAGCAGTCAAGCTAACCATGTAAGATTAACAAGCGCATGCATTAGACAAGAGGAAATGTGCACTCCACATGAAGAACACGTACATTAGTTAAAATATGCATTTATCCCTTCATAATATTTACATAGCATCCATAAGTCATACAAAACACTAACATAACCAATGTATAAGTTGAATGCAACATGACAAGCGAATATAGCTCACTAACATAGAAACCAGAGAGAAGTTGGCCAGCCATCTTCTTAAAAATGGAAGCTGCAGCACAGCCTCAACACTACGAGAGAACTCAATACGCTGAATCCAAAAAAAGACAAATTTGTGCAGAGCTCAGACAGTTGCTTACAATTAGTACCAAGGTTAAAGTGAAATAAGGGAGGATGGGAATGGCGGAACGAAGGCACGAGATACCAGTTCCCAAGACGCAAGCAGGATACTCCCAGATTAAGTAAAGTTTTATAAGAATACAACCAGTCTTTACTATCCAGGTGCAGTAAAATAGCAAGCCAAAAGACCTCATGAAGTATAACCTGGTGGAAACAGAAAACATGACACACACGTTAATATTAGCTAAAATCCCAATAAATAGAAGGTAATTTAATTTCCTACACAGTATTCTAACACGTGACTTATAGTTGGAGAACATGGACTATTCATTAGAAGCCAGCATATGATAGGACACCAGCAGTACTCCCTAAAAGCATGCACAGACACAAGCTACTGTGCAAGGTCAAATGCAAAGAGATTACCCGGTATCATTGCCTGAGAATGAGGGATGGTAACTTCTTTAATTGAATAAAGGACAGTCCATGGGTCTCTCTCCCCCTAACACCCATCTCAATCATTTCTTAATGACCTGTCAAGTTTCCAAGGTTGGTTAGCAAGGAACCAACCTTTCAAAACCCATAGTGTCATGCCTCCCATCAAATAGTAGGCCAACAAATTGCTTTTCTCAGAGATTATATATTTTTACCTTTATCAATATAGGGGTGGTTCCAGGTGGAGCCATCAGATATGTGTAACCCAGAGAAAATGTTTAACCCCTTTATGATCTATATGTAGTGAAACCCACGAACCCCACTAGCCAATCCCACAGGTTTTGTAACTGTGATTATGTTATGACATAATTAATGATGCACTTGTAGTATTTATTACGACTGTTTTCTATGAACACTCTGAGAATGAGAGCTACAATATTGTTATGCTTGTATGCTGTCCCTGCTTTATTTGGATGATAATAAAGCTGGATTTTGCGTTGCACTCTGTCCACTCCCTTAATGAGTCTGGTTTGGATTGACTCCACTTCCTCTGGGTAATTTGGTACTTTTGAAACTCCTTTAACATATGGTAGCAGTGGAAGGTCAGCTAATTGTCATCGGATTGTTGAGGAGTTGCCAAGGACTGCGGAGGCGACCTGTGGCGAGTGAGAGCATGCGCAACAGGAGCCCCCTTGGAGAAAAGTTTTGTACGGTCCCTGCAGGCCGCTGCATAGGGCGAGGAAGGTAGCAGGCTGATAGGGGAGACTCGACGGTGGAGACCTTCAGCAGATCTGTGGATGTAAGTATGATGTAGGCATGGCAAAATGGGGAGGGGAATTTTGCATATTGTGGGATTGTAAAGAAATAAAGCGATAAGGAAAGGAAAAGAGATATGTTATGAAGGGGGTTGGAAAATATCATGTGGTAAGCCTCATCACAGGCCAGTAATAAAAGAGATGGATACCTCACAGAAGGCAAGATGACAGCCGTATTGTATTTTATTGTGCAGTGATTGATGGGGACAGCCTCGTGTAGTGAGATAACTAAGGCCTTGTAGAAGATTTGTCTGTATTTGTTGAGGACGTAAAGTGGTGATGTGGACTGAAGAGTGTGGTCCAGTGTGGGAGCTACTCAGGAGGATTGATTGCGGGGCAGCGAGGTGTAGCTGCTCAGAGCGTGAGTGGCATTTTGTGGGGTCACTCGTAAGGATTGAGAGAGTCAGCCAGGTGTGACTGCTCAGAGCGGGAGTGGCGTTTATGGTGCCATTCAGAAGGAATGGATGGCGCAGGAGGCGTGGTGTCGGAGAGAGACGCAGAAGTATTAATTTGTGGAGAGGTATTGTGGGGAGGGGTGCACAAGGAGGCAAAAAGGGTGAATGAGAATTAAAGTAAACTTTGGTTGGTAAGTTGCGTTATGAAGTATTTATAATGGTGGACACTCCTATTATACATTTATGTAAGTCATTGCCTGAATAAAAGTACCACAGTGAGTGGGTTAAAGATACGGCGGGTATAAAGTTTATGCCCTTGCCGCAAGAAGGCACTCATTGAAGACAGCACTGCAACACATGAGCACATTTTTACATGCCACATATGAGGGAAAACAGTTATGGAACAGATTAGGTATACTGGAAATATGGAACATTTTTGCAGAATACATAGTAGAGCCAAATACGAAGGAATGGTTGCTTAATCAGCATGATGAAGGGTGCATGACACCCACAGCCCCTCCTCCTCTTCCCCAGAGCGTTGAGCAGTCCTTGACTCAACACGGATTATACTTATTACATGTATTAAAAGCAGCTGCAGGATATACTAACCCTGCATATGCACCTACCGCATATACCAGTGAAGCCATTGTAAGTGGAGAGAAAATAAGTAAACAACAACCATTGTCCATACATGCAGAATAAGGCGAGCATTGTGACCTGCAAGCCAGGCTAATGGAAAAGATTTGGAAGAGGTTCAGAGAGAGAGAGGTAGGCAAGATGACAGGGTTGAGACAGCAATAGTACCAAATGAATGGGTAGGAGGACAGATAATGCTTAAGTTGGATGGAAAGGGTGTTGATGAGTCCGAAGAAAAGGCAAGGGAAGTTACAGAAAAAAAAGAGAAAGAACACAAAAAAGTGCAGGAGGAGAGAGAAAGACAGCTTAGAAGAGGAAAGAAGGAATGGGAGGACAGATGAAAGGAAGATAGAGAAAAACAGAAGAAACTGGTAGCGAAGGAAAGAGAGGAAGACAGAGAAAGACAAAAGAAAAGGGAGGAGAAAGAAAGGGCAAAGAAAAGGGGTGAAGAAAGGGAAAGAGGGAGAGCTTAGAGAGACGCTTCAAGGAAGTTGATGACATTATGAGCAGACACACAGTACCAGATAAAGAGGAAGAATAGGTTATGCGAAGGAGACATTACAGACTAGACAGGAACAGAAAGGAGAGCACTGCTGCAAAAGGAAGTTGGGGAGCAGGTCGGTCGAAGGAAGGCAGGGACATAATGGAAGAGGTGATGAGCAGGATATACAGAATAGAGCCTCTTAGGAGAATACATTTCGAGGCAGAGAGGTTGAGGTAGATGATAACACAATGACAGAAGAGGAAGAGGAAGATGATGAAAAGAGTAGAGAAGAGGAAGGTACATGGGCACCACCAATAGGCACGTGTGTAGGGAGAGAGTTAGCTTGCTCAACTTAGAGGCACCAGCAGAGAGGCCTGAACTCATTGAATATCCATAACACCCGAAGGTGCGTGCAAACAGTTTGGAAGGGAGAATGCCATATGTGAATAGACTGCGGAATTTACTAGGAAGGAAGAGAGTTAGCATGACAGATGCAGTGTCAAAGTCAACGGGTGCTGCTGTGGGTGGATGGGGCACATGGTGAAACCAATTCCCTTATTAGAGAAAGAGGGAGGACTAGCATAATATATACCGTGTCCACAGACAGATCCAAATAACTTGATTAATAAATTACCATCACTCACAGCAGGGGCAGGGAAGTGGATTTATGAGTTGGAAAGAATGACAGCTGGGATGACGCTAGCAGTAGGCTACACAAAATGTCTGTTTGATGCCACATTGGGGTAACAATTAGAGGAAATTTGAAAACGGGCAGGGTATCCGGGGGTGACAGCCCAAAACACAAGACATGAAGGGGTGCCTTTTAATAATTGCAGAGCAGAAGTCTGTATGGAACTCAGAATACAATACCCAGACACATCAGATATGGGTGCAATCATGACATGGAAAATGGGGCTGGATGAAGACCCTGCTGCATGCATACAGGACATTCAAGAGAAATGGAGACTAGAGACTAGGCAACTGTGGGAAAAACATATCACCATTTTCTAGCACATATTGAGTCCGGGACTCCCCGAAAAAATACATAGATAATTAAAGAAGATTGTGGGAATAGAGGCAAAACGACGGCCCGAGATACAATTGAATATTGTTCATCATTGTAGATTGAAACAAAAGAAGAAAAGAAAGAAGGTTGAGGAAAGAAAGATGGAGCAGGCAAAGGTACTGCAAAAGAAATGATCGAAATTGACAATGAAATGAGCTATGTTAATGAACGCGGAAAAAACAATGCCGTGCAGGAGGTACAACAGGCGCAACCAGGCCCAAATGGAAACTTTGCAGGAAGAGGGGAGTATAACTATTATCCCCGGGGATGAGAGTTTGCACCAAGCAGAGGGTTTGGATTCAAAGCTCATCAAGAAGGAGGGTTTATTGGGGGCAACCATGATTTGGAGGACCGCCACAGTAACAGTGTTGGACGTGTGGGAAAATGGGCCACATTTCATGTGTGTGCAGAAGTAGGCCAGAGATACAACATAATTGGCAAGCAGTAGACATAAGATGGGGGGGCAGCATACCCCCACCATATAGTGCAGAACCCCCAGCATATTATGCCCAAGATCATAAGCAGTACCATGCACAAGCACCACAAATACAGTTGACGCAACAGGGGATGCCACCCCAAACACAGAAAGCTCCAATGCAAATACAGCAAACATCAATGCAGGCACAGCAATCACCGATACAGGCACCAGCATAACAGAACACAGTGACACCATGGACTGAGAACATATTGCCACAGGCACCTACACCTAGGATGGGGGTGTGACAGTAGTGGGAGGGAACCCTTTCACAGGTATGGGACTGAATGTGTACCCACAATTGGACAGCCCACAGACAGACTTGATGTGTCCCATCCTATCGATTACACCAGTCTCAAAAGAGGAACCACAGTGACAAAGCGTTTTCCTTTTTAGTGGATAATGGAGTTACATGATCCTGTTTTAGAGAGGGAAAATTCCCAATGTCAGGAATATCCATGGATGTTCAAGGATTTTCTGGGGCGATGGCAAATTTTCCTTTTACAGACAGCTTACCCATAACCATAGGAGAGCATAACATGGCTAGGCCGTTGTTATATTCCTGAATGACGCCAGTTAACACACTGGTAAATGTAATTTACGAAAGAGGGAATAATATGCTCTAGCCCACGGATCCATTATGTGAATGCACAAGACTTAATAACAGCCTTTTATGGACAGAAAGCACAGTGAGGGTGCCACTCAAACTAGAAGTGTTCCTTTATGGAGTCCACAGATTGCTAGCATGGCTTCCAAGAGTAGAGGACAAAATATTGAGGTTACCCAAAGAGTTTTTGTTTTGCCCAGAAGTAACAACAGATGTGGCAGAAGGGCAGATAATTCCAATTGAGCTAAACATAGCAATAGTAAGAGAGGACAGAGTAATTCTTCATGGAATAGACTATGAAGGGGTACATTGACGCACAGTAATAGCGCTTGGCGAGGTACACAGACTGGCTTGACAGATTAAATGTTTTTTTTTCAGATGAGGACACAGATGACGAAGTGATGTTTACCATCTGTCTCAATGATCAGTTACAATTTGAGAACAGGGAGATCCCACGGAGAATGCCCTTAGTGAGGAATGTACCATCTTTTCTTCAAGACGTTTTGGCGTATGAACCAAGCTCACTGTACCAGCCGTCCATATGATGTGGGACTATTAAGTAGGCCTAGTCAAAATTAAACTAAAGAAGGGGGTTATTTTACCACAAGTAAGCCAGTATCCCATGTCAAAGGAAAGGTACAAGGGTATCAATTAAACTATTGCCACCTTAGTGTAACGGGGGGTATTAGTGCCTTCAGAATCCACATGCAAAACGGCTGTGTACCTGATTAAAAAGGCGACAGGAGGGTCGTGGAGATTTATACAGGATTTACGCCCCCTGAACAATATAGTTGACGCTGAATTCCCATTAGTGCCAAATCCAGCCATGATATTATGCAACATCCCGTCCAAAGCTAAATATTTTAGTTTGGTTGATTTAAAGAATGCTTTCTTTTCAATTCCCTTGTATGCTGATTCTCAATATTTGACCGTTCTCACTTACCATGGGATTCAACTGCAACATACCTGTTTACCTCAGGGGTACTGTGACTCACCCTCAGTCTTCAACGGAGTGTTGCAGATGGACTTAGGACATGCACAACTTGACAGTGCAGTCTTCCAATATGTGGATGCCATATTGGTGTGTAGCACCATGGAGGAAGATTCAGTGAAACTGATGACAGTATTAGCAGACAAAGGGTGCAAAGTGGACAAAGAGAAATTACAATATTGCCAGGAGGAGGGTTTATATATAGGACCACTTATATATAGGACCCTTAAAAGAAGGGAGGAAGGTGACACCTGAAAAAAAAGAAGCAATCATGAAAACATGCAGGTCAGAGACAGTGAAAGAATTACAGAAATTCCTAAGCCTTTGCAATTACTGTAGGGCATGCGTCTTTGACTCCAGCACACACATCAGGCCACTTTTAAAAAGACTAAAAGAAGCGAAGTAGGAAAAAAGTCAAATAGACTGAACAAGTGAGATGATAGACACATTTGATGAGTTGAAGCTAACAATAAGCATAGCTTAAGTATTAAGGATCTCTGATTACAGTGAAGAATTTTTTGTTTTCCCTTTCAAATGGAGTAGTGATGATGGCTGTTATCGCACAGAAAACTACCATGGGACACAAACCATTAGCATTCTAGGGTGGGATCTTAGATCCAGTAATACGAGGCCATTACCCACGTGCGAAAGCATTAAAGCTGCAGCAGCTTTTGCCATTGAGAAATCTTCCAATATAACTATGGGCTGTTCAGTTACGTTATATGTTGAGCATGCTCTATTCACCATCATTGAAAAGCCCAAAATGCACTGACTACACAGAGAGCATCAGGTTAGGAAGTGCTTATATCAAATCCATCGATCAAAATTGTCAGGTGCAGAGTGGTAAACCGGCCAGACTCATAGCAGAGCCTTTGGAAAAGGGAGATTATGTGCATGATTGCACCAACTACACTGAATATCATGATAAGCTACCCCATGATAAGGAAAATGCCCCAGGAGTGGGGATAATTCTCTTCATCGATGGGTGATCATCAATAAACCGGAGCATGGGTGAGAGGCATTGTAGAACAGCAGTGGTGCAAGCAACATAGAATGACAGCTTTGAGATAGTGAAAGTGCAAGATTGCAAGCACATTTTTCAGCAGAAGCAGCAGAGTAGGTAGCGTCAATCTTGGTGCTTCAAGTGCATGGAGATTAGGCAGTTAACGGTGTATTCTGACTCCTCCTGCGTGACGTCAACAGTACATGCAGGGCTGATGCATTGGAAACAGAGGGGCTTCCTGCACGCAGATGGCACACCACTACAGCGTGCACCATTACCAGACAGGCTTATAAATGCACTGGCACTCCCATTGGCTATCACTGTGGTGAAGTGCGCATCGCACACCAGAGGTGTGGACTTATTTTCTTGCGACAATGAGGCTGCTGACTTCAAAGCAAAAAGAGCAGCAGATTTCCCAGAAGTAACTGACATTGTGACTGCACCCAACAAATATACACCTGCATGCAACATGGTGTTGAAAGAGGGCTTCAATACATTGCCCATAGCGCAAATTATTGAGCTACAGGGGAGGGCTCCACCAAAAGAGGAGGAGTTATGGCAGAGAAGGGGAGCTCATTGTCCCCCACAGAAGCAATGGGAAAGCACCGGGAAACCTGTTGTGCCCCTAGGGCTGCTTACAGTAGCATTAGAATAGCTGCACTACCCAACACGCGTAACAAGAGAATGTGTCGCAGTACTGATTACGTCAGAGTGGTTCGACCCCAATTTGAATGGGCACATTGAAAATGTTTCTATTAATTGTTCGATTTGTCAGAAATTCACTGCTGGTCATACCCTGAGAACAGTGAAAAAAGCAATACCCCGACCTATGGAACCATTTTAGCATTTGCATATCGACTATGCAGATATGCTCCAAATCTGTAATGGCTAGTAGTCGCATGCCCCTTTTCCTGATGGATCAAAGCCGGTCCATGCACACATTCAAATGCCACATGTGCAGCAAAGTTCCTCATACATGAGGTATTTCCACTGTGGGGAGTGTGTGTTGAGCTACGTTCCAACACCGGACCACATTTTGTTGATGAGGTGTTCAAGCACATAACTATCCTATTGGGGATAAGGCACAAATTATCATCAGACTATCACCCACAAGCACGCGGCGTTTGTGAGTGCCTAAACAGCCTCTTAAAATAATTAATTGCTAAACTAAAAAGACTTTGAAAAAGAGTTGGTTACATTGCCTTCCTCTAGCCCTATTTGCCTTACGTAATCAGCCAGGCTGTGACCATCACCTGACTCCACATGAGCTGGTGATGACGCACAGAATGCATACTCCCATTGCTCCTCCTACACAGGCGACATTGATGCAAAAAATGTTGCCACTGTATTAGGGAAGGAAATGCACAATTATTTGACAGCTAATGCATATCCCGACAGGTACAGATGCATCAGGGGGTATGAAAAACACAGATAAAAGTGATGAACAAACTGACCAGGACAATTTGCTGAAACCTCTCTTACTTTATCCTTGTGAAATAGTCTTGTGCTACAATTTTGCATGGAAGTGGCACAAGCCACGTTTTCAAGCACCTTATATAGTAGAAGCTGTCATTCCATCTGCGATCAAGGTTGAAGGAAGGAAGGCCTGGATTAAACCCAAACATTTCAAACTGTATAGAGGTGAGATGCTTCTGCCTGCAAATATTGAACCCGAAGGTGAAGAAGTTCAGTGACCCCAGCTGTGAGCAATGACCAGAGTCAATCGCAAGCAGGAGCAACAGCAAGAATAAGAGGCACATAAGTAAATTTCCAGCACAAGATTATTTCTCATCTAAAATTCATCAAAAGCACTCATGCAATTTTGTTTTTTCTAGTTCTGTCATTTTTCTTGAAAATGTAATTTTGTTTTAGGATTATGGAACACTGGACCAGTAGTTCTATTGTTTGAAATTGAAGCATCTATCATTTTAGTAAACTATTTTATTGCACACTTAAATTAAGTTTTTTATGTGCTTATTACTTTAAAAAGAAGGAAAAGACATTTGCTCTGGTAGAACAATACATTTACTGAATGAGGTCAGATATTCTCTCTTAGCACAAAGGGAGAATTATGCCCCTACTCATCTTCAAAAGGTAGACATTTTATCTTTCATGATCATAATGACATTATTTTGTGGTCTTTAATTTATTATTTTTATTGCAGCAAGAGAACTTGTCATTAATGGTTTAAATAGGCCAGTGAACCTGACCATAACTACTGTGACAATGACAAATTAAATGACAACAGAACAATTCCCTGTACTGAGCACACAGATTAAAAGATTGAAAAGAAGTGTGCTAGATGACCTTAGACAATTGAGCAGGTATATTGATGATTCTGTCCATATCATCACTAACCTGTGGTATAAGCACATGAGCAAAGTGGGGCGAGAGACGTCTGATGAGAGTTGCTTGTGTGTTCCCTCATCCCCTATGCCATGAGTGCCTCCAGAATGTTCATAGCAACGAAGTGCCCACGCACACAGCACATTGGCTAAAACACCTTGTACCATACATGACTGAGGACAATTCTAGTGTCAGGCAGCCTCCATAGAGCGGTTGACAAAAGCAGATTCTCCACAAGAAGTTAATTTTATAAAGCAAAAGAACATGATGATAAATGCAGAAAACACAAAACAAGGTGATGAATTACTCACCAGTAGAGATAGTGGGGAGGCATTAGAATAGAGGACCACAAAATGCTACAGTGTAATGATACACATGGAAAAGAAACACATGGGTGCTGGAATATAGGACAGTTACAGATAAAAAGAACCGTACTTACTGCTGAAGGATGGGTTGAAGGAATGATAGGGTGCAAAGCATTAGCCCTCCAAGGACTGCACGCAAATTCCCAGTGTCTTAAAGAAAGGCCTGAATATATTACCTGGATAACCTGGGTAGAAGATGAGAAGGGACCACTGCTGATAAGACCACTGAAAAATGCACCCCTATGCTTCCCAAATAAGGGCACAGTGAAGGTGGGAATTAATACAGTAAATGGGCGCATTTTCTGTGTACCCGGCATGAAACTAGGTACAGCACTGATAATGGACCACTATTGGGCCTATGGTTCAAAGGCCTACATGCAGCTTCCCCCAAATTGGGGAGGCCTGTGCTCTCTGGTGGTGATAAGTGCACCGGCTCTAGTAGTTCCCCAGTGAAGGACAGATTGGTGAATTTCCCTGGATGAACACACACCTAAGAAATAAAAGGCCCCTATCCCTTAAACACACAAAAAGGGATAACCATGACTCGGGCAAAGGTGTATGATGGCATACCAGATGTGTATAAATTGATCAGCAGAACAGAAATGTTCTTTGCATACTTCTTTATTCCCGGGTTGCAGGCCAATACGAATGCCAAATGGTTGCAATGGGAGCTGTTGCAGAAAATAAATACAATTGTACCTGCCCTGGAGATTCTGCAAAGAAAAAGATCACCTATCCTTGAGAAGATCCTGACAGTTCATGGGACTAATCCATGTGAATTAACAGAGACACACACCTTGAAAAGAGTGGATCAGTCGGCTCATCACTACATTCTAGCCACCACCGACTGGCACCCAAAACACACCACATCAGTAACCTCACAAACAAGAATGCACTCAAAAAGGGTCTCAATTGGGCCAGTGCCAACTGTATGTTATAACACAGCAGTGCATAATGAAAGATTGGACTCAGTTGGGTTATTCTATCCACCGTCTTCTCATCAGATATGGGACACTTACACCTGATTCTCTGTAAAGACCAAGCTGAGATCAGAAGGACCATAGCACAAATAGCACTGCAACCAGCTCTGCCTCTACCACACCAACATGCAGGCCCTCGAGATTTAATTAAATCCTCACAATCTGTCCAGCTTCTTCTCATTAGACACGGCACACTAACACCACCACCTCATGCAAAGACCAGGCATGACCAGAAGGACCATAGCACAGATAGTTCCACAAACCACTCTGCCACCATCACATGCATGTCCGGCATAGAGGCATGTATTGAAGTCATCTCCACCACCACAAATGAATATGCACATGCCAACTAAACCAAATCCTACCAAGTCAGTTTAACAGGTGTATTACAGAACAGCAGTGCTCAGGCCCCACTTGAAATAGCATTACCCAACAATAATCATAAAATGGAAAAACAAGAACCTACTACTAACAAACACTACAGGGCCTCTGCTTTCAACCCAACAGCACACTGGCACCCTACTTTAGAACATTGAATATCAGGATTCCTGAAGAGCTTTTGTTACTACCTCTCTTTTCCCTCTAATAATCTACTCACCTTTTCAATCTACCTTCACATTTACACAACATAGATGGTTCCCCATGCACACTGCAGCCTTGCGCCTGATAGCGCCACAAGCATGTTAACCACAGCTGAGCCACTTAGAACTCACTAAATGTCCTGCAATATCTTCAGCCCCAATGCATGCCATCCTTGCACACCGGTGGCCCTCCCAATGTCCCTGCACTGGCAGTTAATAGACATTAGCTTTTCTCCTCTGGCATAAAACATACACCAAAGTGTCACCTCCTGAAACCATTGAGAACCAGACCAGCACATACGAGAAGGATAATTCTTCCACTACACTCATCAGCATTTCGGGTTTTGCAACTGCTTCTCCCAATACCCCTACTAACATCCCCTACCCTCTTTATTCCAGAATCATGTGCCAAGAGCCGCATAAAACTGTACAAGGGCGCTATACAGGACCATGGCCAGGTCATGTGTAATTGTGTACGATTTCTACCTGGAACATTGCAGATTTGACCGTTTGTTTGATATGGGTGTCAGCAGAGATGGAAACCAAAGGTTCATGGAAAGTTCAGATATCAAGGCCTGTTGAAGTGTGCCAAAGTAGATCTGAGCTTCAGTAGGAAGTCCTCCTGGTAGGGATAGGTTTGGCACATTTGTCTGCCATCCAGGATAGAATTAGGGAGAGACAATTCTTGAGGCGTGAAATGTTGTGGATAGTGGAGATCCTCCAGTAGAGTTGGATGGTGTCCACCTATAGGTGAAAGCGAGGTCACTATCAAGATCCAAGTGGATCCATGACACATTAACAAGTAAGTTAGACAGGATGGAGCATTGTAACAGGTTCAGATGTGAGGTTTTCATGGTATGGTATATCACTCCATCATGCTGTAGTGTACTTGCGAATATTCCTAAAGCGGATGTGCATCATTTCATAGCTAAGTTCTATCCTTTATACACTATAGAAGACCTTCCCATTTGACATTCTTCCAAAACTTGGCTTACTTTTCAGGCTTGCATTGATACCACATCTAAATGAAGTGGTAGAAGTGTACCGAAAAACAATAAGCAGTGGAACTGTGGTCTCGGCAGGGAAAACGGTAGGCGGAAGGATAGTGCAACATGTGACAAGGTGCTGCAGCTGGGGCTTTGCAATAGTCTAAGTAACTAAGGCTCCTATTACAACTTTGTACTTGCTCAGGGGCATGAATGAACAAATCCTCTATATAGAATGGTGAATATGGTCGTAAAAAGTAGAGGAATGGTAAACAGAAAATAATAAAAGTAGTGGAACACCGCTCCCGACCTTTCCCGCTCACTTCGATCACTGTGTGAGAGTATACTCATAAATGTTGCAATACAGCAGCCCTGCCTTTGCCATTTTTTAGTTTGGGCCAGTGCTTAATTTGTGGGGTGGTTGCCGGAGCCCAACACCAGCACTCTTTTTTGGGCATCGGAACTCATGCGGGGGAAGAGCACGTGCAATTGCTTTGTTTGTTCTTCCACTTCGCTTTAATTAGATTATAAATCATTGGGATTTGTCATTCTGATCTCAATCTCTCTCGTGCTTGCAGGTTACAGGCCATGGCTGGCTGGGCCTGGGAGGGGTCAGCAATAGCAATGAAAAAACAAACTGTTACAAACAACACCCAATGAAAACTACCATTCTGTTGTTACTATGCAGTATTTGATACATTCTGTATAGTAACACAAAATGTGCAGTTTTCATTGGCTGTGAAATTACATGGTGACGTGTTGTTGTTGCCACACGGCGCCACCTTCATTTCACGAATTACTGTGAAGTGAAGGTTTCAAGGCATGGCGTCGTCGGTCCTAACTTGTGAGAGAGAGAGCCTGCCTTGCTGCACTGCGTGGTGCGGCCTAGTTGCTTACTGGGGCCCCCTCTGCCTGCTTTTTCATTTGTGTGGGTGCCAGTGTGCGCACCCGGCCCCCCACCCTGAGGCTCCGACACAAGACCAAGTCCCAGCCGTCAAAGCAGGTAAGTCACTTGTTGTTGCGTGCAGTGCAGCCTGAGCCTGTCACAGTCAAGTGATCAAGCAAGGAAGGCCCATGTCGGGGCCCGGGTGGCGGCACGGTCCCCTGGTGGTGTCCTGACTGCCCAGGAGTCAAGACCCCACCAGGGGCCCGTCTGCGCCCGGGCTTCTGTCTGTGTGACCTGTGTGGAGTGTGCTGTTGACTGCAGTTAGTGCCAGGCCCAGGCCCAGCCCCAGGCTAATTTCTGTGTCCAGGGGCTGCCGGCTGCCGCAGACTGAGTCGGAAGACTCTGCCGCGGGTGGCCGGGCCCGTGGATTGTGCCCAAAAGTATGTTTTTGACTTTTTTCTTTGAGAACCTAACAGTCCATGGGGCCGGTGCCACGCCCCAAGGAAGGTAGGTTTTAAAAGAAATAACTTATTTTGAGTCGAAGTGATGGGCCCCAGCTGCCCAAATATACGTTTTTTCTTTTAAAATCTTACCTTCCGTGGGGCCACTGCGCTATGCACCTATTTTTGTCATCAGGCTCAGCATGGCCATGGCAGTGGTGGCCCCACAGAAGGTAGCCTAAGTGATTGAGGCAAGGCAAGGCAAA
Organism: Ambystoma mexicanum; assembly: GCF_040938575.1. Taxonomy (NCBI): domain Eukaryota; kingdom Metazoa; phylum Chordata; class Amphibia; order Caudata; family Ambystomatidae; genus Ambystoma; species Ambystoma mexicanum. The sequence goes on from NC_090933.1 coordinate 1,078,905,667, forward strand.
GCCCAGGACCAGGCGGGGCAGGGCGGCAGCGTGGTCCCACTAGTGTCTGTCACAAAAGAAATGAATTGGTCTTTACAACTTTGGCCACTTTTTCATTGGTGCCGAGCCCTACTCGAGACAATTGTATGCCCCAGTCCGACCCTGGATAACATTCATCTAAGCGAAACATGAACTGTGAATTTTTGCCTGGGTGTTTCAGTTCTTCATTTTAATATTATCAGCCTCATTAGTTCACAAATGAGCTTCAGCGAGGGGCCCCTCGAATGGTGCACGTATTGGGCCGAAACCGAACTGGCTGCACTTCGCGAGAAAAGCCCATGCAAAGACGAACTTCTGAAATGCCATTTCAGGTTTAAAGATACACACATGGAAACTAGACGGGGATAAACATGGTGCACGTGCCCACTAATCTGTTGTCATAAATAAAAGCACTAGTTGAGCATTCGTGTATAATTCTCAACCGTCTTTTGCTGTCATTTTTGTACATGATTGCAGCGCATGTTTTCTATTCTGATGTGTGGTTTATGCACCAGATGTGGCCCCTCAACCTGGGTACAATGAGCTCCGAGCATGTGCTCCGAATGAGAGCACATGCAATCCTCAGATTGGAATCCTCAGAGGGAGGGTGTCTGTTACACCCCGCAGTTTAGTGAAGTATGTCATGAACATGTCAGTGGGAAGGAGATATCCGAATATGCATTCTCCTCTTGCTCCTTAATATTGGGTGACAAAACATATTTAGTTTTTTAATCTGTGTTAAGGTGGAAAGAGGCCCTAAAGCAGAAGTAGCACAGGCCCATGATTTCACAACAATGTCTTGCAGAAATGACTTTTTCCAAGTTATATAACACCATGCTCATGCTTAAAGGAAGGGTGATGGGGGATGCATTTATGAGATTTGATGACTGACAAGGGCTTGAGAATAAATTGATTACACAAAACACCTGGATGAGGTGACTGAAGAACGGGCTGAGGGGAGGGTGCTCTTCCTGGAGGTAACCGATTAACAATACTTGGTGTACTTTAACAGACTGTCATATGGGGCAGAAGGGGTAGAGACAAATACAGTGCAACAGTGACTGAAACAGAATGCTTTTTTATTTATTTGCATTTTTAAAGCGCTCACACAGCCCGGGGGCATCGAGGCGCAGTTACAGGAGGAGCATGTCTTAGTTGCGTATTTACTACTAGCCTGTGCCAGCAGTTGCTGCAGCACCAAACGTGTGACATGAAGCAGCAGCAGTGTGATGGGCTGGTGGTGGGCCGATCTAGGTAGGTCTAGCACTGAACTGGCATGGCCAGGGTGCCCGCGCTGAGGGCGGCGCAGCGCCTGCGCTGAGGGTGGCGCCGCGCCCGCGCTGAGGGCGGCGCCGCGCCTAGCATTATGGGGCCAATATTTTTTGGCCACTGGCACTTATTTTTTTATAAATTAAGCACTGGTTTCGGCTCAATCAGTTCGGGGTAGAAACGACCCGTGGCATAGAAGGTATATGCAGGCTTAGCTCCTTTTTCTGGAATTTGGGGAGGGATTTATACACACACGCCAGTGTTATGGCCAGTAGGCTATTCTTGGTTTTATCTAAACCCATGCCACATTCAGGTGACCTAAACAGATATATTCTGCCTGGACAATCAGAAGAAGGCATTGGTTAACTGAAGCTAATCGTGTTAACCAAAAGAATATCTTTCCCAAGTGAGCCTTCAACCACTTGATTTTGAAGAAGCATGGCCCTGCAACACATAAACGTGAATTAGAGTGCTTAGCGTGTCTCAATTTCTCTCTTGTATAGGAAAGGTGAAGACTAGTAGTAACATGTTCTTTTTTTGCTCGTTTAAAAAAAAAAGGCACGGTGTAGAACAGTGAAAGCTCGATTATCCATCATCAATGAGAATCCGATTATTCCAGATAGTGAAGAATGATGGTTAACTGAATGTCTGATATCATCCGAGCTGGGTAACAAGGCAAACAGGTCAGATAAATGTCCTATTATATCATATCAGATAATCCTATCCTTTTTGATCTGTCATCCACCTTCAACTTTTTCTCACCCACCTTTTTCTTAACCAGAACCATTAGTATTACCGGCAAGGCAGTGCAGGTCAATAGAGCATTACGGTTAATAAGAACATGTTTTGTTATTTATAAAGCACGTTCGCCAAATCACTCTACATAGGACATTTAGATACAATTATCACCCAACCGAAGTTGGTACTCATTTATCGCCCTCAGAATGATGAAAGGCTGAGTTGGCCTTTTCGAACCTGCTAGCTGCATTTCTCACAACGTTCACAGCACTGAGCGTGCAACCCGCTGAGTTATCTTACCGGCTGTGCCACATAACCAAGCTTTCTGCAGCATTCTCTCAACTCTGTAGGTGAACCTGCACTTAGATTTAAACCAATGGCAAAAGCGATAGTGACTACACATATCCGTTCTTATAACAATTGCGAAATGCGCTGAAAAAGTCAGGATGTTACATACCTCTCTTCTCAACACAAAATGCAGTGTTGCATACCTTCCCATGTCACATTTCTCACCGTAGAAACATACAATACCACCACTTCTTTATCAAAAACTTAGGCCAGAAGGACCCAAGACACAAACCACCATCTCAACCACCACTACGTTTTCCGAGCACCTTTTATCCGACACTGCCACTGCCAGATTTCCAGCCTGCCACACTAGAGCTCATTCGCTCCCTCCAGGGACAACCACACAACGTTCTACTCCAACACAAATAAGTCTAAGACTCCTTTTATTGCATCTGCCACACCCAGTCTCAAAGCTGCCCCTTTGAGCGCTAACTAGCAGACAGCCAAACTGCCTGACCTCGAGTGTGCCGCACAACCAAATTCAGACTAACACAAAATAAATAGTTTCTGTTTCTTGGTTTCCCTCTAGATATCAAGCTCTTCTATTCCAGATGACTTACACCGACAAATGATCAATAATAGCCACGAGCTATCCATAAAGGAATGATTGAAAAGGCAAGCAAAGTATAGAGAAGCCACAAACCTCACAGAAGAAAGTACACTGAACACACACCAGAACTGCAAGGGAACAGTCTGTTGCCCATAACACAAAGGGTAGTTTGTGGAAACCCACCTCCATTTGCATAAAATCACACAAACAAGGCGTGATTTGAAAAATCATCCTCATTTGAATGAAACATGGAAAACCACAACAATATCTTAGGTTATGTACACCAAGTCTCATACACTAGCATTCTCCATAAAGCATAAGGTCGAGCATTTTCTTTAAATCTCTAAAAATCTCACTGCTATGAACTCAATGGTGCATAATAACAAATCATCCCATCCCAATCGCTAGCAAAATATTTAAATGTAGGATCCTGGGACTTCAGGCAAGAATGACACGGAGCAGGAACGCCTGGGTACTTGTAAGTAGAACAGGAAACCGCGTTCTTATTACAGGATTCAGTTATGAAGTTAGGCAGGAGAGTGCAAGCTATACAGCCATTAGCTTCAAGCTCCTATCCTGAGGTCCCGTATAACGGACTTTCCTGGAATCTGGGGCTTCTCAGATTCTTCATTCTGATGCACCTTCAGTAGTAAACAATGGCAGCAGGAGAGGATGCTTCACACCTCCCTCATTTATATAATGATGATCATTTATATAATGATGAAACATAACAATAATATAACTCAGGATGCTTCACACCGCCCTTCTTTATATAATGATGAAACATAACGATAATATAACTCAGGATGCTACACACCGCCCTCCTTTATATAATGATGAAACATAACAATAATATAACTCAGGATGCTACACACCGCCCTCCTTTATATAATGATGAAACATAACAATAATATAACTCAGGATGCTACACACCGCCCTCCTTTATATAATGATGAAACATAACAATAATATAACTCAGGATGCTACACACCGCCCTCCTTTATATAATGATGAAACATAACAATAATATAACTCAGGATGCTTCACACCTCCCTCCTTTATATAATGATGAAACATAACAATAATATAACTCAGGATGCTACACACCGCCCTCCTTTATATAATGATGAAACATAACAATAATATAACTCAGGATGCTACACACCGCCCTCCTTTATATAATGATGAAACATAACAATAATATAACTCAGGATGCTTCACACCGCCCTCCTTTATATAATGATGAAACATAACAATAATATAACTCAGGATGCTTCACACCTCCCTCCTTTATATAATGATGAAACATAACAATAATATAACTCAGGATGCTTCACACCTCCCTCCTTTATATAATGATGAAACATAACAATAATATAACACAGGATGCTACACATCCCCTTTCTTATAACAATAGTGAAATGACAGTAATATAACTCCGGATGCTACACACCTCCCTTCTTATAACAATTGTAAAATGACAACAATATAACCCAGGATGCTACACTTGTGTACAGGCGTGTTATAAATGACATATCATATCTCCCTCCTTATCACAATAGTAAAATGACAATAATATAACTCAGGATGCTACACTTGTGTACAGGCGTGTTATAAATGACATATCATATCTTCCTCCTTATAACAATAGTAAAATGACAACAATATAACTCAGGATGCTACACTTGTGTACAGGCGTGTTATAAATGACATAACATATCTCCCTCCTTATAACAATAGTAAAATGACAATGATATAACTCAGGATGCTACACTTTTGCTGCAGTAGCTACATGTCATTCGTTTTTCTGGGCTGTTTAGCAGAAAGTTCTAATCTACAAAAGTTGAAAAGTTATACATTTCTGAATGGGGGAACATGTCTCCCTGGAGAGCAGCCAAACTGTCGGCTTTGCCACTGAGGCGTTTTAAATGTTGTGATATGGAAGATGATGGCCTGTTGCATCAGAGGGGACAGCCACCTGTCACTGTGCATCTCGCCGGATTGCAACATCCTCTCACTTCTTTGTGCTCTTTTGCAACAGCATATGAGGCCTGCTGGCATGCGCTCTGTCCAAGCGTGTACAGTCACAAGGGGACATGTGCTGCGCGAAGGGCCTCTGTCTGCTATAAATATAGACAGGCCCGGTTATTTCTAGAAAATATTAATTACAGCTCAGACTCTTGAATTGTTTCTAACCTTTTACCCAGATGCAGTCTGTAGATCCAGGGTCACATACCCACAGCTTAGACAACAACGTTGCCTTTAACTAGACACCCTCGTAAGACGAAAGAAAAACAACTTACAGTTGTCATCGAAATATATGGACAGTTAAAAATGTCTTCGGAAAGTCTTAGCAGCAATGAGAACACTTGCAAGGGGGCTGAAATGCGCGCACTCACGCGTACCCTGCGTATAACATAACTACGTGTTCCTTTGAAGCCAGGGGAATGAAACGGGGCCCTGTAAAAGTGTCTGTTTTCTTTGGCGCCATCTCTTACAGCTAACAGCGACTTGTGCCCTTCGGTAGAGAGTGTGCGCACTGCAATCATTGTTCACGTCTGAAACGACGGTGACCTCTTTGGAAGGACGTGCAGTACACGGGCTGGAGCACAGCTGCCTCCCCCCTCAGGGTACACGCGTTCAGAACCCGAGCGGCGGCCTCTTCCGAGAATCCGTCTCAGTGTTTGGAAAAGATGGCGGCCTTCCATGGACCGCTGCAATGCCACGGCAGGGTCAAAGGCAGCGCTTTCAGCACAGGCTTTCAAGATGAAATAATAAGCTACTTGGGTGCATCTCATAAACATTAAGCCTTTACTCAAGCACAGCAATACAGCTTACACCATTACAAAGTGATAAGACACATTTATCATGTTTAACACAAAACATGCACCATCATCAATCACAAAGGACCTCATTACGACTTTGGAGGTAGTCATGGTGCTATTAGCACCATGGCTGCCTCCAAAATCGTGTCCGGGTCCGGGCTCCCTGAATGGGGAATTACTGGGCCATTCAGACTTTAGAAGGCCCGGTATTTCCTCCTTCAGGGAACCCGGCCCGGTCCTTCCCCATTCCCATTCCAGCCCACATAGGGCTCAATGGGAATGGGGAGGGAGTTAACAAAGGGCCCGTCAATTAAGGGCCTGTTGTTAGCTCCCTGGTCCCCTCGCGGGACCCGCTATGGACGTCTGGAAAAACCAGACGTCCACAGCAGGTCCCGCGAGGGGACCTCGTAATAGTGCAGAGTGGATTTAACAGCACCGGCACCCTTGCCGGCGCCGTTAAACCCATTCAGCTCTAGTCGTAATGAGGCCCAAAGAGTGGAGCTAAACAAACCCTATTCTGCCATAACTTGGGCATCTAGCGCTCTTAATTGGACTGCCAACACAGGCAATCAATTGCAACTAATCTACACACAGACTATCCATTTGCTCAGTAATTCCCAAAGCCCGAAACATACAAAAGAAGGCAATAACGGCACATGACGGATGTGTATTGACGCACATTTGCCATCCCTTGCTCGTGTTAAGGGGTGAGCCGCAAACGCATGATGGCACTGGGCACCACAGTGTCTAGAAACTGCTCTGTGTATATGCATTGTGTAGAATATACTGACAGAGGTCTGGGTAAGGGGAGAAGCAAAACAGAATTAAAAAATATTGGAAAAGATAATCGTTTTGACTGTTGTATGGGACATGCTAATTATTTCCACCATATGCCCAGCTTCTCACGCCATTTGCCAACTGCTGCTCCCATAGGTCCAGGTAGGACCATCCTTTTGACAAGTGATGCCATGATGTGCAATGTGGTTTCGTGTAAGTACCAGGGCATTTATTGGCAACATTCGAAGGAGGTCTGGGAGCCCCTCTACCGAGAAGGAACGCAGCCAAATATCATGTTCTATGGGTAGACCCTCCCAAATGGACCCCTTCCCATGGAACAGGATATTTGGCCGTGTTCTTTCTTGGTAGAGGTGCTCCCAGGCCTTCTTGGCAATATCTTGGGTACACATGGCAAATGGTGGCACTATCATCACATGGCACATCATGTGACAGAGTTTTCTGATCGCTGCCAGGAGTTGTGTTCTACCCTACCCCGGCTGGGATCTGGACCACGGGTGCCTGCAGGGCAGGGAGGGGGGATGGTAAAGCAGGTATCAGGCTATGCTGTCTGATGGCTTGCAGTGCTTCAGGTGAGTATCTCCATGCACTGGAGATTAAGTGTGTGGCCCCCTCCTTATAGCAGGAGCGGCGGCGCTATCAATAATCGCAGACTACTCCATCAAAGTAATAAGCCTGGGACTCCTTGCACGTGCGCACAGAGTCCTCCCTTTATTGCTCCAGTGACACCCCAAATGTAAACATGCACGCTTGTGGGTGCATTCACGAACAGTTGGCACATTCCCATTAGAACTGTATCCCCTATACAAAGCGTTTGAACCTGATAGCCAGTCGTACTTCACTCCTCCTCGGGTAGCTCTTCACGGTATGGTTGCCTGGGCACTGGGCCTCAGTTGAACATTCTCCTTCGACCTACCTGACTGGTGGGAGCCCCATGGCGCATCCTTCCTTGTCTCTCTTCAATGTTCAAGATATTTGGTGTGCACCAAAGCCCTATTGAGAACCTGGGCATGAAAAATCAGATCAAGGAATTTAGAGCTAATCACTTTTCGAACTTTTCAAAATGAGTCCATGGGCCTCATTATATGTTTGCCGTTCCGGAAACAAGCGTGCCGGTAAGCTCACCGGCACCCTTGTTTCCGTACCGGCAAACTACAAGTCTGCCTGCCGTAGCCGCTGTGCCTGACAGGTCTGGCGCTGCCAGGAGTCCTGTGTCCCCACTCCCATAGAGTCCCATAGGACTGTGTGGGAATGGGGATTAACAAATGTACCAGCGCCTGACTTCCCGGCGGCTGGACTTGTAATAGCCCGGTGGCCCCCAGGAAGTCAGGCACCAGTAAATTATCACGGCTCCGGTGGCAACCCACCGGTGGCACCGGCAGGGTTACCGCCAGACCAGTAATGAGGCCCTATTTCTCGGGATTTGCGCAATAGAGCCAGATAAAAAACAAACATATACATATATGGATAATGCAAGCACAATTACACACAAACGTATGACCACCAAAACAATGACAACACCTAGTTCTGATAGATAACAACACAATGGGCCTTCCAATTTCATCCCAACAACAGACTGGACATTTACCTGTTCAGTCTACATTTAAATTCTGATCGGAGGACTCCTTAAGCATCCGCAACAACTCTCACTTCAACCAACTAATAAATTCGCTCTTCAACCTACCAGCACCCATATAGACATATAGTAATATGATATCTGGTAGCACCACCCAAATCACATTAACTTTGTCCAAGCCACTCAGAACCCACTGCACAGCTCTCTATACCTTTTGTCCTATCACTCCTGCCTCCTTTCTTAGAATCTCAACGCTATCATCTGATAGATCTTGAGTTCTTCCCCTACGGATAAAACATATATGCAGTTATCACTGAGATGGCCTATATAGAACCATACCAGAACTCTGTCTTGGGTACGTCCGGCCTGCATCCATTAACACTACCAGATCTGCACATCCTGCTCCCTATAGCCAACTAACCACCCCTTCATCATTTGATGCTGAACAACACACCATGATGTTGCCAACAAACTGAAATGTTGCACCATAGAAGACCGCTTTACATTACACTAAATCATATTACACCAAATAGATTTCTTCAGACATGCTCATGGGTATTGGCAATGCATGAGCAATCACACACACAGACACGCTTGACCGCCAACCCGATTTCTTTGTAAATGCTCATGGATATGGATAATTTATGTACAATTGGGCACACAGATGTAGGACAATGAACCTGATTTCTTTGGCTGTGCCACTGGCCGGATTTCAACATGACAGCGTTTATTGTAAGGATGTCAATCTATGGAATATACCTACCTTTCTAACGTTTGATTCTTTTTCAGGAGAAATATCACTGATCTAATACCGCACACCATGACAATACCTCCCTGAAATCTAGGACAAGTAACAGGCTGTTTTAATCTAAATATTTCGTTTTATTTAAATAATAATCAAAGACATTAAAGGTTGTCCTCTAACTTTCAATGCTGGAAAAGGTCACACACAAGAAACACAGCTTGCCTGTTATTGTGGCTCGAATGGTTATACACAATACACAAACATGCATTCATATCAAATCAGATCTGATTATTCTAGACAAAAGAATAACATCCTCTCCAATATTAACATACAAATTGACATTGGTTGTAGGATTCACAAATAATTTTAGAATACCTTTTAGAACACATTACACTTAGTTTTCTCTGAAGCCATCAATAAGTGTTAGCCTCAGAGCAACATATTGACTTTCCGCTTCTAGGATTAATTCAACTCTAAAATGTTGGACATCATTGGTTTCTAGCTTGGACATAGATAGAAGAATGTTTGGTAGGGTTGACTTGGTTACACTTATTCAAAGTTTGGGCTAGAAATGTTTATTTCATTATAAAATTGAAATAGAGGAGGAATCAACAACTTCATTTTGATTGGCATTAGGACTCCACTGAAGGCAGAATATTTTTGTTTCTGTGTAATGTAATTTGGAAAAATAATGTTGGTTATTTTAATTGACATCATTTTCTTGTGAATGAAGGAGCGATAAACCACCTTATTCCATTAAGAGCAGTAAGAAACTCTATTCAGGGCTTTTATTTTATGAAAACTATGTTTTTCACGTGTCAAGAGGTTTACTAATCCCTGTGCACCATGTTGATAAAACAAGTTATGATTTGCTAGTCTGAAACCAAGATAATTAATTATTAATCTGTTACTGTCAGAGACAAATGTGTCCAGGACAATTTTGGATTTTAGAACAATCAATTTTAAATATACTTGAACAGAGTTTTATTTACAAGCCCAGTCTCTCGTTAGTGACATAGTTTGTAAACAGGTTCCCACAAAATACTTTTAATTGCAAGCTGGGATTTAATGTATCCAAATCACCTTGACCTGTACGTTGCCTTTGATACTGTTGATCACTTTGATCTCCTTAATACTTTTTCTCTTCTTGGGATTCGCGGTTGAGCCTTTGCCTGGATTGGTTCGTACCTAGAGCTTCACCAATTCCCTGTCTCCTGGAACAACAACAGCTCTCAACTCACTCCTCCAACTGTTGGTGTTCCGCAAGGCTCTGTCTTGGGTCCTCTCCTCTTTACACTCTACACGTCTGCTATTTGGGCACTAATCTCCTCCTTTGGGTTGTCATAGCACCTTTTCAAGGACGACACCCAAATCTTCTTCTCTTTTCCTGTACTTCCTCCGATCTCTCTATCAAGATTTCCAATTGTCTCTCTGCCATTAAATATTCATGGCTTCTCACGCTGTGATGTTATACGCTTCCAAAACATGAAGGCTCTTCTTCCCTACCAAATACCTTCCCCCATTTCCTCCCCAGCCTATCCAATTCCCACCTGACACTCTCCCCTACTCCTCCATAGCTAGAAACCTTGGCGTCATCTAAGACTCTTCTCACACCTTCTCTACTTGTATCTACAAAACTACAACGGTGGATCACCTCAACCCCCTAAATATTAGGAAAATCTGGCACCTCCTTCCTTTTAACATCACCAAGCTTTTCTTAACTATTCCTGTCTTCTCTAAACTGGACTAATGTGCCAGCGTCCTCTTTGGTCCCATAAACTATGCTTTCTGGCCTCTCAATAAGGTCATTAACTTTGTAACCAGGACTTTCTTTGAACTCCCGCACTTTACACCTACTTCTGCTTACCATCACCAGGCTGGAAGGTTGATGATGCAAAACAGGGCCAGATACACATTTCTTCTCCTGGTTCACAAATCTGTCTATGGTATTAATAGGGGTGGCATTCGCGCCACCCCTAGTATTCCGGTAATACCGGGTTAACAGGCATCAGGAATGCTAGTTTTGTTTTGTTGGAATTACCTGCCATCAGTGGTGGAAATTTACTTTTTTTACCACGGGATCCCATATAGTGCAGTGGGGAGGGGGGATCTTGAGGGGAAGTTTGGAAGCAAGACAATGCAGCGCAACACAGGTTTGAATCCAGATCCCGCGCTTAGAAACCATTCTTTGGTATATAGCATGTAATAAATGAACAATTAAAATAAAGAAATAAAAATTAAATGTAAAATTAAATCCTGGCCTGATATAGTTTAAAACACGAACGCACAGCAGCATTCTAACATATATGTAGAGTGCACATAGATTTCCCAGGAATGGGGAGACCATTTTTGCTGAATCCCTGACCCAGGAAGATCAGCCTAATGACAGCACTGCCTGCCATGACAAGTGGAAACTCTGCCCAGTATATAGCCTGTGAGCTCCAGGCACTAGAAAAGCCACCTAAACTAGCCTGTAGCCAGGCTCAGTGACCACTCTAGCTCCATTGTGGGTCCATGGGTCAGAGGCCACTTTAGGCTGGGGGATTGGTGGCAGGACCCCCTCATCTTACCTAAGGAAAGGTGTGTCCCATGGTGTGATGGATTTGACCTTCCGCACGGGGAGTGTGCGCTCACCTGGGCTTTTTTAGATGCTTTTTTAGGAAATGGAATGATGGGAGATCAACCTCTGAAAATGTGTGGGGCTAATCCGCATACATTTTCGTATGTTCACCGCACAACAAACACATAGGCCCTCATTAGGACCTTGGCGGAGGACCATGGCGCTATTAGCACCATGGTCCATGGCGCTAAGCTGCCAACTCCGCCATAAGGGTTGGCGGACTTACCGCCCCATTCCGACCTTGGCGGGGCGGTAAGTCCCCAATCCCCATTTACCCTTCCCCATTCCCATTTTTGCCCCATAGGGTATAATGGGAGTGGGGAAGGCGTTAATTACGCCACCGTAAATTACGGTGGCGTAATTAACAACAAGGTCCCTTAGCGCCATGGATTTTAACGCCTGCTAAAAGCAGGCGTTAAAATCACCATGGCGCTAAGGGGACTCGTACTCAGGCGGTAAGGTGCGCCATGGTTTACGCCGGCGTAAACCCCTTACCGCCTGGGTCCTAATGAGGGCCATAGTCCAGTGTACTCTGGGTACACAGCCTACAGGTACAGTCCTCCCTGTCACATTTATTTGACAGGTGACAGTGAAGGGTGCACAAAAAAAATCCAGAGGAGAAGGGCAACACCTTCCTCCTCCCATGGCCAGCCTAATTAAATATCGTCTAAGTTCTCTGTGGTAGCGGTGCATACTGATGAAAGTTAATTGAAGCAGGCCTGCGAATAGGCCTGGTCAAAGAACTTAACAATGGGCAGGAAAAAAAAAACCTCTTTGATATGCAATGTGTCACCTTGAAGCCAGCTCTCACCCCTCGGTATGAAGGGCAGTGAATTTCAAGTCTGGGACAACTGTTTACTGTAGGCACACTTCCTTTCAGAAGGACGAAGTATGTAATTTGAGGGAGACAAAAATCTGTTCTAACCACAAACTTCAAGGGAGACCTGTGCTTTGATCAACAGCCACAAAGGGCTCAGTTAACCAGAGAGACTCTTTGATCTACAACAGACAGGAAGATGGGTGGGTTTTAGGAGTACATGGTGTCACCCCTTACCTTTACTGTTGAAAAACACTCTGGTCCTGACCTCACTCATAACAGAAGATTGTTGGTGGCAACCCCGGATTGGTTCCTTAAGGTAGCCTTAGTGTGCACCAATCACGCAGCTCCAGTACCGGTACCAAGCCAGCATAAAGCCTGCCCTGCCAGGTTCTGACAGCAAGCTTCCTAGGTGGAAAGTACCAGAGAGTCTCTGAACAAAGGACATGGCCGGTGCCTGCAAACACTCTCCTCAGCTTTGGGCCATCCACCTGAAATGACACCACAAGCCCTGCGAAGACGCTAGGAGTGCCACACAAGCATCAACCAGCGTCCATCTTTTAATAACATTTTCGAGGTAGTCGAGCCCTCAAACCATGACCGGCTGCATCACTGACTGTTGTCACGCCGATAGTCACTAAAGCCGTCTGAGACACCTCGACCAGAGTTTCGGATCCGCCAACCTGCACAGAGACAACGATTCTTGACCCTGAGACGCTGTGTAGGCCAGCGTGCAACCGTCCACCCAGTCTCCAGCGTCCTGGAACCGACTCAATGCTGCCGACCATCAAGAACATCTCAAGCACCAGGTACATTGTGGTTCTATCCCCCTGGTCCTTCTCCGAAATCCCTTAGTGACATTTACGACCCCTTGCTCGCTTGGTGCTGAAACCAAATAACCTTGAACAGTTAAGACTGATTGCTTTACCGACTACCCTCCCGTTAATAGTCAGAGTGCATCCCTTTCCTTCGTGAAACTGTCTGTCCTCTGTGTTCCTTTACAGGGTGGGTTGTATTTTGTAGTGTGCTAGAACTGTCTGTTGTAATAATAATACAGTAGATATTTTAATACAACCTTGACTGGACAGACCCTTTTATCATTGGGTAATAATTGTACTTTCGCTGTGTTGCAACTAACCAACGAACCACAACTTTGCAGAGATAAGCCTGCCGTTCCGTCTATGTTACCAAACAGTGGACAAGGAGGTTTATAATTTGCTTGTGTTACCAATCTGTCCGGATCCCTTCTGGTGTACTAGAGGTGTGGGGCTGATTGATGGTTTAAAAATCGATATTCAACCCTGGACCACTGGTTCCCTGGAAGTTGATTTGTCACACAGGAGGGCTGAAACATTACACTTTAAAACGGTATTGCAGTGCAGGAAAGCTTCAGGACCCGGGTTTGGAAACCCTGTGAACAGACAGCATGCTTTTCCACCGTTAGAGACTTATTGCACCCCACTAAATCCCATTTAGATTGCCTAGGGTTAGGAGTAGCCAAGGGGGCTGCAGTGTATTTTGCAGTGTGGGCAAGTTAAGAGGATCTGGGTTCAGATTCAAGGATTTCACAAACATACTGCCCTTTTTTCTGCTGTTTTGGAAATAGGCACTCATTCCGTGCACTGTTGTGTAACAACTAACGTACCTGGCTTATTGTTAAACATTGAGCCCAGATTTGTAAATATCCTTAAATGTATTACATTTACTTCCACACAAAAATGCTTTGCTTGCAATATATCTTTGTTCCCTAAACATAACAAATGCACTCTTTCTATGCACTTTCAAAATGCATTTTGGGAAAGGCACTAGCATTTTTTTTAACATGGACACAATATATAAAGCTAAATTATCAGCACCTTAAATGCCCTTTCATTAAAAAAGTCCACTTGCTACTTAATAGCTAATAAATATGAGAAAGTCAGTCAAATACAACTTGGAATCTGTTCATGTGCACTTTCCAAGCGGCGCCATAAGTAAAAATTGCAATGTAATTGAAAAAGAACCAGTTATTTGCTTTTTAAGCATAACTATACATTATTTTTCTACAATGCAAACAAGTAATTTCTTTTCTGTATACATTTATTTTATTACACATTCAGCCCATGATATGAGGCTAAATGGTTACAGTCTTAAAACAAACAGTCTGTTCCCATTAGGTGAAAAACATGGAAGGCAATACAGTTAAGCATCTACAGGTAAAAGAACAATTTAAGATCCATAAAGAAGCAATGAAAGGCAGATGCTGCATTACTTATCAGAGTTGTTCAGGAATCAGCAAAGTAATCCAAAAGAAAGTTCACTGTTTGTCCCACTTCTTCAGCACATTGGCTCGCAAATCTATAAAACAGCACTAAAGGATCAATGCTACCCATGTCCCACCAATGTCTGTGCGGCATGAGCGGGAAAGAGGGCGAGGGCAAGACCAAAACTGTGGTGTACATTTCTATTCTGTTCTCTAGTTTTTCAGCGATAAAAGTACCTCACAAAAAGTGAACAGGGTGAAGGGGCCCCTGAAAGACCCTCGGATGTGGAATCAAGGCACAATCACCACAAACTGATATGCCAGACGCGAGGTTGTATTCCCAAAATGTAGGGTTTATTGCAAAACACATAGTCCCAGTTGACCAAATGGTCCCACGCCCCGCGACATGTGTCTAACAGACCTCATGGGACGCAAGAGAGCGAAAATCGTACATCAGCTACATATATACAAAATGAGCATCTTACAATCAGTAAGGACACATTCGATGCCGCCCCTAATTCATTCCCTTTGAATTGGAGGCGATGATTGACCATGGTGACGAATATGACACCTTAGACCACCATATTTAGTAACAGTTTGCAATCTCGAATTTACAGACACCATTCTTTATTTGAGAGAACACAGCTATTTTGTTTTCATGGGCAAGCTGCGCGTAGGGGACTGGCACATTCCAGGCCTTACTATCTCCTGGTTTCGATTCACGCTCTAGAGGTCAGCTTGATCTCTGGGGCCAGCGTATTGTTTCAACATGTCTTTAGTAACCTTGGACCATTGAAGCGGAATAATATCTACAGCAAAGCAGTTTTACATGAGGCAAAGTAGCAGCGTTAGAGAGAACAGAGAGAGAAAACAAAATGGCGATTCTGGTCATCTTAAAATGGCCGCACTCTAGTTGAGCTAGTAACTATGTAATGACTAATGAGCATATATTCTTAACACTTTAAATGAGGGGTTGGTCTTTGGCCAACCAATTTATCCTGCATTGCCTTCCGTTCGAGGGGTGTCTAATTTTTCTAGACTGACAAACCCTCCTCTTGGCCGTATGCCAAACGCCTCATCCATACATTGCATCCTCCTCCGACCAAGTGCTTAGATCAGATTCGGAATCTGATTCGAACTCTGACTCATATACGCTCGCTATCTCCTCCTGATTATTATCAATATCGATCGCCATGAATTCTTTGATCGTTTTGGATTCATTACTATTGTGAGTGTTTGGTGTAGTAATGTTTTTTCGTTCTACCATTTGTACACATTCCTCACTAATTTCAGTGCATACTATGGGGAGACAATGTATGCAACAACAACATGTCACGAATATTCCTAGAATTGCTACTAAGATTGCAAATAGCTTCCATCCCCAGGACCGCAACACTTCCCAGAACCAGGAGCTTATGTTCAATTCCCAGCCTCCTTCACGGGGTGAAGATCAGAGCTTAATACATGCAATTTTCTTATTGCTTCGAAAATCGTGGGGGAGGAGTCGCTTACAAATACGCAACACGCTGATCCCACAATTTTGCAAACACCGCCGCGATCAACTAAGATTACATCAAGGGCCATTCTATTTTGTAGTGACATCAATCTAATTCCTTTTTCCTCAAGAGTCATGTTATATAATATGTCGGTTGTTCCATTTATTGTCTCTTCTAATATTCTGGACAGTCATATTATATTATAAGAGTTTGTTGCTTGGCCCCAAAATGGTATAAATGATTTTGCTATGTCTTCTACAATCAACCCGTCTTCAATATTCCGGCGAGGTCGTGACCTGGTCAATTTGGCTATGTCTGCTGTTTTTGAAAGGAACACCCCAGGAAACAGAAAGCCTAAATAGCAAGTACCTCCCCAGTTTCTAGGTAACCAAGGATATGCTTTTTCTCCACATATGAAGTACACAGGATCTCCCACATATATTGGTTCCACTTCTTTATAAAGGAATGCTATGTTTTTGCATCTAGTGAATGTCCACACCTGAAAAGAGCCCTTTTTCTGTAAACAAAAAGGGACCGAACGTGGATTATAATTTACTGTATAGGAAGGGGGCATCACATCCTTGTTTCCTTCTGGGTTCATATGAAACGTGATCACAGATGATTTATAAGGCACAGACAATGTATCCTGTGGCATTATTGCTGGTGTAATTAATCGTGTTTTATGGAATATGGAGCAACCCACCGGTTTCATAGTCACTTCCTCGAATTCATTCATGTTTGTTTTGTCTAGTTGACCAGTTTCACTCTCGTTCCATTTCCCATAATATAAGGCACTCAGAGAGGCATAGCATGCAGAGGTCAATGGCAGGGGCTGTACATACCATCCTATTCCCTTACCACCATGCTGGGGCAAGTGGGCACAAACCCAACAGTTGTTTTTTCTTAGTATTGAGTGTGTCATGTTCATTATCAATAGTAATGTGTTGTTCCCATACCCTTCCCTATGTCTCTTTTCCATTGGGGACAAGGTGTAGGAAATCACATGAAGTGGACTTTCCGTCGTGGAAATGTTCACAACAGGCAAAAGTACCTCTAAAGGGTGCATTTCCTCCAGGTACCATAATACTGATACGGTCAATATTGTGGCTAATATACTCATTATTTACTTTATTATTGTTAGACCCAGCATACAATTCTTCCGACCATGTCCCTTTTTCACCTTTCTATGTACTGCGTTTAACTCATTATCAGCATTGGTGCAGGAGGCATCTTCTCTCGTTGTTCTTCTTCTCCCGCCGTGTTCGTCGTGAATATTCTCCTGTCGATGCGCTTGTTGGAATGTTAGAGAGTTTGATAAATGTCTACAGTCTTTCCATGCCAGTTCTTATCAGCCTGGATTGCTTAGTCATTTGGCAAGATCTCCGTGCATTTGCACATTGCTCTAGAGTTTCAGAGCAGTTGCCTTTGTACCATGTGTGCCCTGCTTGTCCGCTCGGGTTCCGGACACATGGATTTAACACCAAGGAGTTGCGTTTGTTGAGCTGTCTGGTTTGCACAACCCTCACGCCACTCTCCTCTAGGCCTCCGGTTCCTACTTCATCCAAGAATAGGAAACAGAGGCAATAAAATCACAAAAAGAGGAAGGTGTGATCACTCCTTTTTTCTGCTCCGCAGGTTATACCGATTTGCTCCCGGTATGGTGTGGTAGACAAATAGTGCGGGTGCACTTCCGGTCTCAAGCTTGGAGTGAGCCTGGGGCGCAATGGCAGATGATGATGGGCGCCCAGGCGACGATGCAGGCTGTGGCGCAACCAAAGATGGTGCGCGCCACAGAGGTATACGCTTGCTGTCGGCCAGCAGTGATGCAGAATCTGCTGTACAACGTTGGGGCATTCTTTGCCCTTCCTCTTTTATGGCAATTTCATCAGGCTTTGTTTCAGGATCGGGCAGTTTCTGTGGCAAGGAACTGGCAATTGTATTTTTTGTTTCGGGAACCTCTGTCTCTTTCTGGTCATTCTCCCGAGCAGTCAAAGTGTCAAGTGGTGGTGGGACTTTCTTGCCGTGCGTGGCATTTATCCACGCCTTTCGTCCATCCACCCGTATCGCCGTCTGCGTAGTCAGGAGGATCTGGTAGGGCCCACGCCACCTGGGTGCTAACGATGTTTTCCATTCAAAATGTTTCACTAGCACCCAGTTTCCGGGCTCCAATGTGTGTCCTGGGCCAGTGTATCTTATGCGCAGCGCCTCCTGCACCTGCTGATGAATCAAACACAGTTTTTGCATTAACAGATTACAATAAATGCTGAGTACAGGATGTTCCACTTCCCTCAGCCTTTTCGGCTGAGGTGCACACCAAACATTCGCTGGTCTTCCCATGATAATTTTGTACGGGGAGAGCCCAGTTCTCACCTGCACAGATGTTCGCATACACAGTAGCGCTATTGGCAATGCATCTACCCAACTTAGCTTGCTACGTTGGGTAGAAATACTCCTTCAGCATTACTTTCGCCGTGCTCAAGGCAGTGCAGTCTTTTAATGGATATGCTTCCACCCACTTGCTGAACGCACATATGACCAACCAGAACATACTTCAAGTTTTGGCATCTCTCCATTTCTATGAAATCAAAATGGATCACCTCAAATGGCATAGAGGGAGGGCCAAAACTGTCTGTTGGAGTCATTGTTCCCTTTCCCACATTGTGTTGTAGGCACGTGATACAATTCTGTACCAACCTCTCGGCATTCTTTTTTATGAGTGGATTTTCCCAGACTGTAGCTAGATGTTGAATTATTTTCTTTGCACAAATATTGGTGGGACTGTGAGCCATTGTAACCATTGCATTTACATAGGCATTTGGCAACATCCAATTCCCGCTCTTCTTATCCACCCAACAACCCTCCAGATCCAATTCTGCAGAGCCCTCAGCCCACCCTTGTATTTCATCGACAGTGGCTTCCGCCTGCATCTCTTTGACAGTGACAATTCCATTCTCTATCATACAGGGTACTTCCTCCGACTGTACTGTTAACATTTTTGTATTCAAATCAGTGGCAGTTTGTTTCTCAATTCTATCTGCAAATGCGTTTCCCTCTCCCACCTTGCATGTCACCTTTTTATGTTCTTCAAATTTTACTATTGCCAAGTCCTTTGGACACGTAAGTGCAGACAGCAATCGCACAATCAAAGGGCCATGTTGGATTCTAGCCCGTGTGATGTTAGAAAACCTCTCTCGACCCACAGTCGGCCAAAATTATGAACCACGCCAAAGGCGTATTGGCTGTCAGTGTATATGTTCACGCTTAGATTTTCAGAAATTTCACATGCTCTCGTTAAGGCAAGTATTTCCGCTGCTTGGGCAGAGTTATAAGGTATTCCTTTACTCTCTACAATGATTTTTAACGTGGTGATGGCATATGCAGCAGTTGATGTGCCATCAGATAATTTAAAGCAGGAACCGTCACAAAACAGTTCCCCATCTGGTTCTTTTAGTGGAGTGTCACTTAAATCAATTCTCCCTTTTGTTTCTTCCTCAGTAACCACTAAGCAATCATGGGGGGGTGATTAATTTCCACCAGGGTTTTCCTCAGGCATTGGCATCAATTCTGCTGGATTCAAAGCACTACACCTCATAATTTGGATGTGGGGTGCGTACAACACTATTTCATATCGAGTTAATCTAGCAGAGGTGAGGTGTTGCGTCTGCGTTCTATTGAGTAGAACGTCTATGGCATGTGGCACCATCAAAATTAAAGTGTGCCCCAATACCATCCCTTCTGTTTGTTTCAATGACGCAGCAGCCGCTGCAACAGCTCACAAACATTGTGGTAGTGCGCGCGCTACAGTTCCAGCGCAGAAGAAAAATAACCACACAGCCTATTTCTTCCACCTTGTTCCTGTGTTAAAACAAATAACGCGCAGCCTTCATTCTCATGCACAAACAACCTAAAAACCTTTCCATAATTTGGCGTGCCCAAAACTGGAGCAGAACACAATACAGTTTTGAGCAAATCAAATGCTTTCTGACATTCTTCATTCCACTGCAACGGCATCACTACATCCTTCTTTGTCAACTCCACCATTGGCTTCACAATTAACGCAAAATTCACAATCCACTGACGACAATAAGAAGCCATGCCAATTATAGCTCTGACTCCTTTCTGTGTCTTTGGAATAGGCATACCAGAAATGCTCTCTATTCTCTCCGGCGTTAGTCTTCTCCCTTCTTTTGAGAGTAGGTAACCCAAATAAGCAACCTCCTTCTGACAATACTGACATTTCTTTAAGCTTGCTTTATGACCAT
Source organism: Ambystoma mexicanum (assembly GCF_040938575.1). Lineage (NCBI taxonomy): Eukaryota > Metazoa > Chordata > Amphibia > Caudata > Ambystomatidae > Ambystoma > Ambystoma mexicanum. Next base: position 1,078,925,968 of record NC_090933.1, read on the forward strand.
GCGCAGCTAGATGAGTCAATAACGAGACAGTACCTTTTTTACAAATCTCTTCCGTGTCAGCAGCAATTAATAGGTCGTCAATATACTGGAGCAATACACAGCCTGTCGGAAGTTCTAGCATGTCTAGCTGTTCTTTTAATGCTCTACTGTATATACTTGGACTTTCAGTGTAGCCTTGTGGAATACGTGTGAATGTGAATGATCGTCCAACTAACGTGAATGTCAATTGATATTGAATTATCGATGTAAATATCACTAACCTGGGCGGACTGCGGTTCGCAACGGAGGCAACTGGCAGAAATTGGAAAATCCCCCGTGGGAATCTTGCTCCCTCTCTCCCTGTAAAGAATACCAGTGAGGAGGAAGGCAAGACCCCCAGGGAAACCCTCCTGGGGAAAAAAAACCTGAGTGGCTGTTACTCTTCGGACTGGACGGTAGAAGCCAGGACGGGTCCCTCTAGACGAGCTGGAACGCGAAGAGAATCGAAGACCTTACCAAGGAAACAAGACAGAACAGGTAAGTGCCAGCAAGAGAGACTTTTCAAGAACAGAATAATTATTTTCCGAAGGACTAAATGTCTTGGATAGATAAGCTACTGGTTTCTCGTCTCCTTGGTCGTTCTTTTGGAGTAAAACCGCCCCCAGCGCTTGGTGGGAAGCGTCCGTCTCCACCGCAAAAGGTCGATTTTGATCTGGGGTTGCCAATATCTCTGCTGAAGTATAAAGGCGTTTTAGCCTTTCAAAGGCTTTCTGCGCCTCTTCATCCCAATCGAAGGAGACCCCCTTTTTTAGCAGCCTAGTGATAGGGTGAACTGTTTCAGAAAAACTGGTGATGAATTTGCGATAGAAATTAGTGAAACCCAGAAATCTCTGGATTTCTTTTATGGATGTTGGTGGAGGCCAATCCAATACTGATGATACCTTTCTAGGATCAATAGAAATCCCTTGAGGAGACAGGACAAATCCTAAATATGTTACTTGTCTTTGATGAAATTTGCATTTTTCCGCCTTGCAATATAGTTGGTTTTCTTGAAGGCGAGCCAACACCAAATGAACATGATGGATATGTTCTTCCTTGTCCTTGGAGAAAATCAAAATATCATCGAGATATATTATGACAAAGTGAAGAAGAATATCGAAAATAGATGGTCCATGAATCTTTGAAAGATTGCCGGTGCGTTGACCAGGCCGAAGGGCATAACATGATATTGGTAGTGTCCAAAAGGAGTACGGAAAGCCGTTTTCCATTCATCTCTGGGAGTAATTCTGATGAGATGATAGGCTCCTCTGAGATGCAGCTTAGTATAGAATGAAGCCCCTTGAACTGCCTCCAAGATGTCTGGAATCAGCAGCATGGGATACTTGTCTGGAATAGTGATCCTGTTCAGACCGCGGTAATCTATACACAGTCGTAATTCTTCAGAATCTTTTTTTGGAATGAAGAATAATGAAGCTCCGGCAGGAGAATTGGATTCAGAAATTAGCCCGTTTTGGATGTTTTGTTGAAGGTACTCCTTCAAAGCGGCCTTTTCTTTGTGGGATAGAACATACATGCGACCGAATGGAATTGGTTGATCAGGCAGTAGATCAATATGGCAGTTGTCTGTGCGATGTGGTGGAAGAGTCGGAAATCTGGGAGTAGAGAAAACTGATAGGTGTTGTTGATGGCAATCAGGAATCCGTCTGATGTGACTAATGGACGGAATTTTCTGACATCTTTCTGTCTCTGACGGGATATGTACTCCTAACGAAGAGTGGGACAAACAATGAGAGACACAGTACTCTGAACCTAAAAAGAGAGTACCGGCTGACCAGTTGATGAAGGGATTATGTAATTTTAACCACGGGAGACCCAAGATAGCTGGAAAATGGGCCGTTCTGATGAGATCAAATTCCATGGTTTCTTGGTGAGTAATCACCGAACAGTTTAAAGGTATGGTTTGTTCCCGGATGGGACCGGAACTCAAAGGAGTCCCATCAACTCCTTGAATCGGAGTGGCTAGTGGTTTGGTTACTCTAGGAACCCGTTTCTTGGTTATCCATTCATCGTCCAAAAAATTCCCAGCTGCTCTGCAATTAATAAGTGCAGGGACGTTTTTTAGGATAGTATTCGGGAGGGTTATTGTCAAAGATATCACTACCACAGGTTGATCAACAAACCCAATGTCTGAGAGAGATTCATTTCTAGTAGGGGAACCCTGTCTAAAGACTCCTACCATGGTTCCTCCTACGGTAGGGGTTTGGCGTTTCCCGGAACCTGGGATTGGTTTCTATGAGGTGGCACTAGGGGGCAGTCTCTTAGAATGTGTGCTGAGGAACCACAATACATACACAGTCCTAAGGTCTTTCTCCTCTCCCTTTCTGTGGTGGATAAAGGACCCTTCATAGTTCCAATTTGCATGGGCTCTTCAGTAGAGACAGGCTTTGTGTTTCCGGGAAGAAACTCAGAATGGGCTCGAGGGCTCTTACCCTTCTTCCTCTCATAATGGCGTTCTTGTAACCGATAGTCTATCTGCATGGTAATAGAAATCATCTCGGCCAAATTTGCTGGTCTAGAAATCTTTGAGACCTCGTCCTTGAGCTCTTCTGACAGCCCTTGCCGAAATAAAGTGATAAGACCATCATCTGGCCATCCGGTCTCAGAGGACAATTGTTTAAAGAGCGTGATATATGAAATGAGGTCTTTTGATCCCTGTTTCAAATCGAGTAACCTTTCTTGTATGGAGACCGAAATTTCTTTTCGACCAAACATGGTCCTCAAGCTATTAGTAAAGGCGGGGTAGGAATCAAGGATGTCATTTCCTGAGGTAACCAAAGGGGTAGTCCATGCTAATGCTGGACCCGATAAATGGGAAATCACAAATCCCACCTTATCTTTCTCTGTGGGAAAGAATCTGGGTTTAAATGTGAACTGAATAGTACAGCTGTTTAGAAACTCTTTCAACTTGAGCGGGTTTCCGTCAAACATTTCAATGTGAAATGTTGACGGTGGAGTTTCAGAAAAGGCACAACCTATCTGCTGTTTTAATTGTGAATTATCTTGTTTTAGGGTCTGCATTTCTAACGACATGGACTGCATTGCAGCCATGAGTTGTTGCATCTGTTGCTCCATAGCTGATCGCCGTCCGCCCTGGCAAGCCGATACCTAATGGCGTCGCTATCTGTCAATTGATATTGAATTATCGATGTAAATATCACTAACCTGGGCAGACTGCGGTCCGCAACGGAGGCAACTGGCAGAAATTGGAAAATCCCCTGTGGGAATCTTGCTCCCTCTCTCCCTGTAAAGAATACCAGTGAGGAGGAAGGCAAGACCCCCAGGGAAACCCTCCTGGGGAAAACAAACCCTGAGTGGCTGTTACTCTTCGGACTGGACGGTAGAAGCCTGGACGGGTCCCTCTAGACGAGATGGAATGCGAAGAGGATCGAAGACCTTACCAAGGAAACAAGACAGAACAGGTAAGTGCCAGCAAGAGAGACTGCGAGGAAAGAAGAGTACTGAGTATTGGAGATGTGACGTAAAAGGAATTTAGAATGGGGTCATTAACGGGGTGCGGATTTTCTCGGAGATGTCCGGAAGTCCAAGGAGTCTGTTCAGGTTTGTTAGAGCTGTTGTGCTAAAGCAAACAGTAATGGAGAGGAAAGTGTGAGGTACGGCGGGAGAGAGAAAGCTGGAGGGGAAGTAGAGTTTAGTTGCACTCACTGACAAGGGCGGAACTCCTGACACGAAACTAATGGTGAATGAGGAATAGAGCCAGAGTATATGCCTGTGGGAATGAGATGCAGAGAGAGGGCAGAAGTTAGAAATGAGAAGGTAATGAGAGTTTGGAGTTACAGAAGGTGGAAATCCTAGAGGCAAACTTACGGAGCATCGGTAAAGGCAGTAGCGACGCGTATGCTAGCAACACTTCCTTCCTTATCAGGAGTCACGTGAACAGGTACGGGTACGTCAGATGTACGTGAAACAACTAGACCATTGTCTTCCACATGAAGAACCATCGCTTTGGGAGCCTGCATGATTACATTATGAGCCATTCTTCCTATTCTCCTGCTCTGCCACCATGACCAACGTTAGTAATGTGTAACAGTGAAGGCAAACAAATATCTGCTTTCCTTGTCTATTGGAATGCGAAGAAAGCATTCTTCAAATCAATAACACTAAAGTATTCTGCCGAAGCAGGAATCATGATCAAAATTGTGGTAACATCTGGAACTAACGGTAATTGGGGATCTACTACTTTGTTTAATGCACACAAATCAATTATAAAACGGTACTGTACCTCATTACCCCCTTTCTTATACACTGGAAGAATGGGGCTGTTGCATGTGCTGCCTATAATCTCTTCAATCACTCCCAATTTCCCCAAATCAGAAACAATACTTTTCAATCCTTTCTCTCCTTCTGCTGAAATTTTATACTGCGGGATGCGTGGTAACGTTACTCCTTCTTTTAAAACAATTTTCACTGGCTCTATCTTGAAACATCCCCAATAATTGTCATTCACTGCCCAAATACAAGTTGGCACCTCACTCAATTCCCCTGTTAAAGGTTTAGTCACAAATTTAGATGTTGGCATATGCTGGCATATTCTGAGGAGAAATAGTCAAGAATACCCCAATTGACAATGGACAATGTTCAGTAAAAGGCCCTATTGTCACTGCTACTGATTTGGACTCAGGATTTATTACTGGGGTACCTGCGAACCCTACTGAGATATTTTCTCTCCCTGACAGAGGTATATCTGGAACCAAGTGATGGTCTATCGAGCACTTCTGTGCCCCCGTATCTTCGAGGAACCTATGCTCTTCATTCCCGACTTTCATCTCTACGTAGGGTCCTTTCTGATTCACGGGAATGGACACCGGTTCCGACCCCTGTCGTGGGCTGTCCTATTGCAGTAACAACACATCATCCGAAATGTAATCACTGCTATTATTGTAATATGCACCCGATTGAGTATCAAAAATGTTCCCGCCGCTTCCTCTATTTCCATTTTGTATACCCTGCTGATTTTGACTCTGGGTAAAAGTAGTTTGATTCGGAGCCTGCTGGCCTTGATTCTGTGCACCATTCCCTTGATTATTCTGGTGCAGCTGCATATGGTTTCTGTTGTGGCCATTTGTTCCTGGGTGCCCTCTGTGCTGCCTTCTCTGACCATACCCGCCTCTATTTTGCAAGTGTGGACATTGCGCTCGCCAGTGTCCTTCCTCTCTGCAATACGCACATTGATTTAATCCCAAAGGCCCTCCATGCATGTTTAAATGATTCCTGCCCTGTGCATTTCTCCTTCCCCTGTTGTGTCCTGATACTTGCTGGAGTAACACCCCTACTATCGTCCGCAGGGCTTCTATTCTTATTTGCAATGGGTACTCATTACATATCTCATTTATTTCCCCCAGGGAGGTCCTAGGGCTTGACATCCATCTCATTGTCTCCTGCATTCGCAGTCTATTTCTATCACCTGTCTGCCCCGGTGGCGGCAAAGATTTCGGCTGCATATAAGGTCCCGCCGCTTTCTTCCTACCTCTCTCAATATCCTTCCTCTTATACCCCGGTGTGGCAAGTACTTCGGAATATTCCTCATCAAGTTCATTCTTAAGCTCAAACAGTCTGCTCACATGCTCTTTTATTTCTTCATCTCTCCCTCTACAACGGGCTAATGCATTCAAATCCAACAATCGTTGCGGTGGTAACTTCCCAATTAACATTTTCCATTGTGCCAACAAATATTCCCCCATGCATTCCAACAATACCTGTCTCTCACTGTTCCTTCTGAAGTCATACATGACTCTAGCGTGGATGCCCCTTCATTCTCGTCTATATACATTTCCGCCTGCTCTTGCAGCTCACGCTTTCTCTCCTTGCTGATCGCGCTGCGGGTCACTCTCATACATTCACTTTGTTCAAATTCGCTCATTGGGGGGGCAGTCGGGACAGAGGCACCCTCTTGGGAGCGAGGTGCGGAGGGGGCAGTGAGAGTGGGAGATGTCTGTTGGGGCTGTGGTAATTGCGAAACACTCAGGGCTGGCTGACTAGTGGGCAGTGCAGTTACTGATGCAGCCTGTGGCTGTACTGGGGTTGGCAGGGGCTGAGCAACGGGAGGGGGTTGAGCGGCAGCTACTGACGTAGTCTTTTTAGCCTCTCCCCTCGGGCCTTGTTTTGTTTCAGTTAATATTTTGTTTATTAATTCGTCTGATGAGTGTAGCTCTCTTTGTGGATATATTTTTTTAATATTCAATTGATCACGTCTATTTGCCTTCCTCAAACTATTGCTCCTCTCCTCCTCCTCCTTTTCCTCAGCTTTCTCCGCTTTTGACTTATGCCTGCGTGCATGTTTCTCTCTACTTCTAGATCGGAGCATTGCTTCCCTCCTCCAGTCCCTAAGGATATCAAGTGCCGCAGGGCGTGCTTTCTTACTTATCAAAACCTTTTCCAGGTTATCTGTCAGATCCATCTCAAAACTACCATTACTCGGCCACTGAAGATCTTCCTGCTTTCTGGTTTCCTTATCCCAAATTTCACAAAACATTATTGCTCCCACACCATACTTCACATACATATCATAAGCCAGCGTTCCCCCCGGAGGCGCGACCTGGCCAGTTTCCAAAGATTGTTCGCCGCAGCGGAAAATCCCTGCTAAGGTGGATAATACCCCAGGCATGTTGTAACCTTACCCTTGGCTAATCAAACTTACTCTGGGTGTTTGATTTTGCAAAATCAACTCTCAATCAATATCAGGATCACTTACGAATCGGGGCACGACTCACCTGATTAGTCAATTTGTCTTTTCAAGACACAATTCGTCTATATACTGACGCAACCAATGACTTCGCGTCTGCGTATCTTGGCTCGGCCTCGTTTCGGGACCCTCGCCCCCTTGTTCGCTGGCCGAGGACGTCGATCAGGGATCAGCTGTGTGCAGATCTGCAGAAAGGAATCTCAGCACTTACGCAGGGCGCCCCGAACACCTCTTGATCCCGGATCGATCGCTCCCGTCCTCGCCGTTCTTACCGCCTTCCTTATTTTGCAACGCAAACGATGGAACAAGTGGGGGGAGGGTCCCTATTCGGGTGCCATCTTGAAGGGGCCCCTGAGGGACCCTCGGATGTGGAAACAAGGCACAATCACCACATACGAACTGATACGCCAGACCCGAGGTTGTATTCCCAAAATCTAGGGTTTATTGCAAAACAAATAGTCCCAGTTGGCCAAATGGTCCCACGCCCCGCGAAGTGTGTCTAACAGACCTCGAGGGACACAAGAGAGGGAAAATCGTACATCAGTTACATATATACAAAATGAGCATCTTACAATCAGTAATGACACATTCGATGCCGCCCCTAATTCATTCCCTTTGAATTGGAGGCGATGATTGACCATGGTGACGAATATGACACCTTAGACCACCATATTTAGTAACAGTTTGCAATCTCGAATTTACAGACACCATTCTTTATTTGAGAGAACACAGCGCTTCTGTTTTCATGGGCAAGCTGCGCGTAGGGGACTGGCACATTCCAGGCCTTATTATCTCTTGGTTTCGATTGACGCTCTAGAGGTCAGCTTGCTATCTGGGGCCTCACAGTGCTCAGAAGGGGGGCCGAAAAGAAGAACATAATTCAAACCCTTTAATATTAGTTTCATACATTGCTATTCTTTTAAGGAGACTCGCTGGCATCCGTGTACTGATTAAAATGCCTTGCTCCTTGCCTTCAACGATATGTGAGGGAGGGAACCGGGCATTTCTGTCTGGCTCTCCAGCGTAATGTTTCAACATGTCTTTAGTAACCTTGGACCATTGAAGCGGAATAATATCTACAGCAAAGCAGTTTTACATGAGGCAAAGTAGTAGCGTTAGAGAGAACAGAGAGAGAAAACAAAATGGCGATTCTGGTCATCTTAAAATGGCCGCACTCTAGTTGAGCTAGTAACCATGTAATGACTAATGAGCATATTCTTAACACTTTAAATGAGGGGTTGGTCTTCGGCCAACCAATTATCCTGCATTGCCTTCTGTTCGAGGGGTGTCTAATTTTTCTAGACTGACAAGGGGTGTTCGATTAGTACTTGTTGAAAGGGAGAACTACAGTGGAACCAAAGGTGGGGTTAATCTGCGACAACAAGTAAGCTATTTATTGCCATGTGTCCATTTTATTCTTCTTTAATATTTTCCCATATAGTGAAGGCGGGAGGCAGAGAAAAGGATGCATATCCCTGCCACTCCGGCTTGGCACTATAGAGATTCTACTGGAGGGACGTCCCGATAAGAGGCCACCGCCTTTAGAAACAACTTCCTGACCCAATGCTTGTGGCCGAAGCCATTCCTAACATCCAACTTCCTGATGAGAAGACGACCTTCCACAGTGCAATATTCAGGATCACAGGGGAACTCATCCCATAAGAGATAGCAGATGGATGGCAGGGATCACAGCCAATGCGACTGGCAGGTGAGAAAACGGAATTTCATGCATTTCCACTTGAGAGAAAGAACATGGAACAAAGACCAGGACAATGAACAATGACGCCTTTCGTAAGATGAGCTCGGTTTCCGGAAAGGCTGACAAAGGTTCAATTTCATTTAAAACTGTAATTTTGGTTAAATCGTTCCGGTGAAGCCAGCTGGCTGAGTGGCCTGGGATAAAGCGTTTGGTCTCCTGTATTCGTGCAAGATTGCCTCAAGATGTGCCTCGCGCCCACCTGCACGGAATGGCATTTCAAAATGTGATTTACAATGTGAAGAGTGCGTCCTACCTCGCAAAGTCGAACACGAGGAGAAGAATGTTGGCAAGACAGTGGCCAGGGAAAGAAAGATGTGCATTCTCCATTGTTTAAGGGGCGCAAGGAAAGGAATCAGTTCCCTTGTAATCTGAGGAATGCAGCAACGGGGAGCGCTATTGCATCTCTAGCCTCAAGCACAGGGAAACGAATGGTGGAGCCAAGAGTGTGAACACCTTGAAGAGCTCTCAAAAGCTGTGAAGAGAGGCCAGCAGAAATAGAGAAAATAAGAACGGGAAGGAAGGAAGGGAAAGGTAGGGAGAAAGGAGAAAGGAAGCAAGGCAAAGAAAGAAAGACAAAGGGAGAAAGAAAGAACGAAAGAAAGAACGAAAGAAAGAAAGAAAGAAAGAAAGAAAGAAAGAAAGAAAGAAAGAAAGAAAGAAAGAAAGAAAGAAAGAAAGAAAGAAAGAAAGAAAGAAAGAAAGAAAGAAAGAAGCAGATATATGTAGGCGGCGCAGACAGAAGGGAGGGCAACACAAGCAGGAAGCTCTGTGCTTTTTCACTTTTCCCCAAATATTAACGATTTTACTAATTCTTTCTGATCTAATGTCTTGTCAGAGAGGTCAATAGCATGGAAGCCCCATGGAGCACACATAGTACCCTGCTATGGCACATGCAGAGCCTGGCACACCGTCTGCTCCCTCAGTGCACAGAGGAAGTTGGCTTTCTGAGGTTTTGGAAAGAAGTGTACAAAGGAGGCAGACACTGAGGGACCAGGTCGTTGGTAACGAGGAGGATCAAAAGTCATTTTCTAAAGACCATAATGTGCTAATAAAAAACTGTACCTGTTGAACCTTGCACTATTCAGAGTACTGCAGTGTTAAGTGTTGTGGGACTATCTGTACCACCGCCATGTCTCGTGAGCCCCACACCCACCACAGACTCTCACAGCAGACATCCGTTCAGTTTGGGCTCCCCGGTCACACTAACCACTGGGGCATGCCCCCTTTATATAAAGGCATGCAGCGGAGTGCAGCGTCACTCCGCCGTGTGCCGAAACCCTTAAAGGGGCAGCACCACACTTCTCCTTTTTCATGAGGACAAACATTAAACAATATGAACATCACACTTTTAAAATAGAACAATAACATCAAATTAGAACACTAGAACACTGCTGGACCCCTTTAATAACAGCCACCCGCTAGATCCCTTTAATCACAGCCACCCAGGTCCCCTTATCACTGGCGCACCCCACCGGGGTCGCCCGGAATCACTGTTCTAATACATAGTCACTGAGGCAAACAGGTTTCCCTTGCCCTGTACCTCCTGCTCGCCTCCTCAAGCGGGGATCCATCAGCAGCCGGCACGCTCACTGGAGGCCGAGGGAGGGGCCGCACCCCCACCCTCGTCTGGTACCTCCACGAAGTCCTGGTCCGGGGGCACTTCTGTCCGGGGCTCCCCCAGTCTCTTGAAAAAGCTCACATTCCTTGTGACCGATGCCTTACCATCCGAGACCATCACCATGGACACTTTTACAGCTACCATGTCCAATGGCTCAGGTTCGTACGTCAGGGATAACTTCCTGTGTGGGTGCCTGTTTCTGATTAGCACCTCATCACCAGGCCTGAGACCTCTCCTTTTGGTTCTCTTGCCCAGTCCTCAGCCTGCGGTCCTGCTCCACTTGATGGTCGCCAATGACCGCCGGCTCCTTTTCTCCAACCTCTGGTAGCAGTCACCCCGGGCACTGTTTGAATAGTGCTTCCGCCAGGGCCACACTCGCGTAAGTGTGGCAGGTGGTCCAGTAGACATGCTGGAATTGGTATAGCGCCCTTTCCAGACATCGCCATACGCTATTCAGAACACTTTGTTCAGGGTGCGCATCAGTAACTCTCCCTTCTTGTTTGCCCTGGGCCAGAGCGGGGTGATTTTCCTGTGTTAAACCCCGTAGTCTTCCATCAGGGCCGCAAACCGCTCACCTTGGAATGGCGCCCCATTGTCTGAACATAGAGTTTTCGGGAGTCCATGAGCCGCGAATACCTTTTCCATGGCCACCACCACATGCTCAAAGGGCACAGACTCAATGAATTCGACTTCTGGGTACCTGGACCATTCGTTGACCACCACCAGGAAGTGGGTGCCCTGCGTAGTGGAACCAAAGTCGGCATGGACCACCTCCCAAGGACGTGTACCTCGGGCATGGCTTCGATGGAGGGCTCTCTCTGCGCAGGGGACGCCGCCTGGCACCACACACACAAGGACACAAATTCATCCACTCGTTTCTCCAGCTCAGGGAACCACACCTTGAGGCGCAGGCAGGCTTTGGTTTTGGCCACCCCTTGATGACGATGGTGGGCTAGCCCAATGACTTCCTGGACCTTCGCCTGAGGGTCCACGATCCAGTCACCCCTCAATAGAAGGCCGGACCTTTTCCATGGCCACCACCACAGGCTCAAAGGCCACAGACTCAATGAATTCGACTTCCGGGTACCTGGACCGTTCGTCGACCACCACCAGGAAGTGGGTGCCCTGCGTAGTGGAACCAAAGTCGGCATGGACCACCTCCCAGCGACGCATACCTGGGTGCATGGCTTCGACGGAGGGCTCTCTCTGCACAGGGGACGCCGCCTGGCACCACACACACAAGGCCACAAATTCCTCCACTCGTTTCTCCAGCTCTGGGAACCACACCTTGAGGCGCAGGCAGGCTTTGGTTTTGGCCTCCCCTTGATGATGATTGTGGGCCAGCCCGATGACTTCCTCGACCTTGGCCTGAGGGACCACGATCCGTTCACCCCTCAGTAGAAGGCCGGACTTGGAGAATGACAGTTCATCCCTCACCTTCCACAGCTGCTCCAGCACCACCATAGCATCCTGGGTACGCATTGCCAGAGAGTCCAGTACACTCTTCCAGGATCCATGTTGCATCACGGCTCTTAGGATGCGAAAACATTTATCCTGGGCCGCCGCCACCTCCAGGTCTCCCAATGGCAAGGCGTTTTGGGGTCGCCGCTTCCACCACCAGTTGATCATGCTTGTCGGCCTCTTCTGCACAGGCATCCGTTCCACTCTCGATGTTACCTCTCGGATGGCGAGACAGATAGTCGGCCGCATTGTTGGAGCCCGGCCGGTAGACCAACGAGACCCCATATTCAAGCAGCGCTAGCAGCCACCTTTCGATCCTCACTGGTGGTTTGGAGGATGAACCGGCAAGATGGGGAGCAGAGGCTTGTGGTCGGTCATGACTGTCACTGGTCGGCCCAGAATGTATAACCAGAAGCGCCTGCACCCCACAGAACAGCCAGAGCCTCCCGCTCAATTTGGGAGTAGCACTGCTCAGTCTCAGACAGCAACTTGCTGGCATATGCCACCGGCCTGACACTGGAATCGGGGCCAACCTGTGTCAACACTGCCCCTAGGCCAAACGGGCTGGCGTCCACTATGATTTCAGACTGGAGGGCGGGATCAAAGAATGCCATATTGTCCTCTGCCGTAAGGGCACTCTTGATGTCCTCAAAGGCTGCTTTTCGAGCGGTCCACTGCCACACAGCCTCTTTCTTTGTGAGGGCCCGCAGGGGCTCTGACCGAGATGCCAAGTTCTTAATAAAGCGGCCACAGTAGGTCACCATGCTCAAGAAGCTCCGTACCTCCAAAACATTCTCTGGTGGGCATGCGTCCTTGATGTCCTTGACTTTGCAGGGGTCGGGGGATACACCTCCCTCCTTGAACATGAATCCGAAAAACTCGATGGTCGGTTTCAGAAATTCACATTTCTCCCGATGGAGCGTCAGGCCCAGCGACTGCAGCCGTTCAAAAGTCTTGGCGAGTTTGTGCAGATGGTCTACCGTTTATTTTGTGTCGGTACAACCTTCTGTGAGTAGTAAATGTCGTAATGAAACAGGATTCAGGGTGTAACAAAACCTGGTGGTACCCGGCCCTAAGGTCCAGCTTTCAAAAGAACCGGGCCCCCTGCAGCTCGGTGATCATGTCGTCTATGGTTGGTGTTAGATGTCGCTCTCTCCGGATTGCCTTGTTGGGGAGCCTCATGTCAACACAAATTCTCACCGAGTCTGGTTGCTTGGGTTTTCTTGCAACAACAATGGGGGACACTCCCGGTGTCGGGCCTGCAACCTTCTCGATGATATCGAGGTTGACAAGATTGTCCAGTTCTTTATCCACTAACTCCCTCAAGTGGAAAGGCACCCTGAGATGCTTGAGAGCGATGGGCTGCACCGAGTCGTCGATGTGCAGCCTCATCGGATTGCCTGCCATTTGTCCAATCCCCTGAAATAATTTGGAATATTTTCCTAGTAAAGTTTGAATGTCCTCCACGTATACTGAGTACGCAAAACTTACAATCCCCAGGGCTTCCGCCGCAGCACAGCTCAGCAGCGTGTTGGTGCTGACAGGTGTCACATAGAAGCATGCTCTGATTTTTGAACCACCATGCCCCACCTCCGCTACAAAAGCACCATCTAGGGGATTGTCTGGGAACCCCCAAACATAAATATGCATGCCCTGGGGGCAGTCAGTTTCGGGGACACTCCATGGCATCGTAGTGTTCCATGGCCATCTCATTGACGGAGGCCCCCGTGCCCACCAGTACCAGGACAGATGATTCATTGACTGCGACAATGCACCGCGGTTGCCTTCTGCTCTTAGATTTGAGGGCATCGCCGCTGGATACAAAGAATATGTTCTCTTCTTCCTCCTCTTCCTCCTTGTCCAGTTGGGCACCCTCCTCACCCTGATCGACCTGGGCAATGTTGGGTGGGCGTGTGTAAAGACTGGTAGGGGGTGTCTGTACTTCTGCTCTCTATATGGTAGAGGAGAGGCACAGAAGACCCCAGCCAAGATTCTCTATAAAGTAGCAATGGACGAGCAATCAAGGCCTAGCTTCTCAGGAGGTGATGCGGGCTGGTTCTTAAGTACAGTGTAGTACCCGAACCCCCACAAAGGAATGTCCACACACTGTATTACTGAAAACACAGTCTTTATATAATTAATATTCAAAGGTATGTACACGATCACAATAACGCACTTTGTACTCGGAAGTCAATAATGATAAATATATACAATTCTAAAGTGGTACCACTAATGTTATCGAATCTCATTAAAGTGCATCAACTGTACGGTTAAAATGTCACACAGATTAATAACGAGGAAACCAGCAATAGAGATAGGCAGGAACGTAAGATGGTTGAAACAATAGGCAGAATGCTGGCCCCGTTACCTAGACACAGTTCTGTGTGGAGATCCCCCCACCTGGGCAACCTGTAAAATAAGATATATCGCACAAGCCCAGTCCATATGTTCAATAGTCTCACTTCTTCCTATTAAGGTTTTACCCCCACAATGTACCTGGTGGAGTAGAGTTCTCCGACGATGCGTCGACCGATCCTTCTTGAGTGCCTCCCTTTCAGGTGGGAGCCACGGATCGTCCAGAGGTGTCGGGGAACTTGGCGTTCAGTGTCGGGGAATCGACGGCCCTTCTTGAGTGCCCTCCCTTTAAGGCGGGAGTCACGGGTCGTCGAATGTCCGACGGTGAACAGGTTGAACTACGGCAGGGAAGTGACAGCTTCGTTCCTAGCGGTGCTCGTTGACGACAGAGCGTTGGCGTCCTGCAAGGAAGAGGCGTGCGGGGCACCTCTGTGACGATAGTTCTGGACCGCAAAGAGATGATGAAGAGCTGTGGCCCAGCAAGGGTGTCGATCGTCGGCATCTCTGTGGTCTTTAGGTGGCGGGAAACCCACCAGTGGATGCTCCTCGGCGCGTCGACGGTCGGGCCTTCTCCAGCGGGAGACAAGCGGGTGATGATGCCGACGAGAGCGTCCGATGATCAATTGATGTTCTTAGGCAAACGGGAGCACTGCGGCTCCGGTCGGCGACGGCGGTCGTCGACAGTGGCGGACAACAGTCCGAGTGCTTCTCCTTGGAGTTCCGCAGCAGTCCCCGTATCGGGTCGGCAGCCTGTCGTAGGTCTGTCTACCAGGGAGCTTTGGCAAAGATCAGCTGTGCACGATGGTCCCTGGTAGCTCGGGAAGAGGGCGCCTTACCAGGTCCTCTCTGGGTCAGTCCTTGGAGGCACAACAGCTTTCAGATTGTGAAGGAGAGCAACAGCAATTCTTCTCGTCCAGCAGGGCTTCAAGGTCTAGCTTCAGTTAATCCAGTTACTCGTCATAGTGGACTGCAGCTTCTGAACACGATTCCTAGCAGTGAGAGGTCCCCAGATATACTGTCGATCTCCCATTCATTCCGCTGGGTCACACTCAAGCATCCAATCACGACTACGGGCATTCATGCAGGCAGGCAGCCAATCAGGCACACGAGGTATTCAGGCCATTCCCTTCTCTCCAGACACTCACAACAAGTTATGTGTATTGGGACCGAGCCATTCAACACTGCAAGCTGCATTCAGACCGGTTTCGGGCAGGGCTGTCTTAGTCATTGTGTCAACCACCAGATACTAGACATCCACAACACAGAATGCATATTCGTCACACACTCTATTCACCCGGGTCCCACCCACAGGAGGTACCCACAACATACATCACTGGGAAGGCTCCAGCTAGTCTGGCCGGGCCTTCACAACTACACCATATATGGCACTTCCATCCAACAGCCAGTCAGGGGGAAGGGACAGAGTCATGGCTTCCCAGGACTTTGGGAAAACAAGGTAATGGGTAATAGAAAGCAAGTGGCCACAGAGGCCATCTTGTTTTCCATCAGGAATCAACTGATCCCAATGGCAGGGCCGGGGTATCCCAAAATGGAGGATATTCCGCGCACCTGTCGATTTCAGCATGGAGCTGCCACCAGCCCATACCCTGCTCTGTGGGCCACCCACAGGTGCCCAAAAACATACACTATGGGCACAGTGTTGTACCCCCACCCATGGGTGCCATAAGGGTATCCCACGGGTCCGTTCACCAAACCAAAAGAGAGAGAGCTGCACCGCCAGGAGCCCCACATGAACTCCTGCGCGGAAAACACAAAACATGATAGAACACACGATAAAAAGCAGTAAAGGACAAGGATACGGAGGCCCTGTTCCTCCGATGCATTTCCAGCATCACAGTCGCCGCCCCCAGACTGAGGTGGAGGGTGCCTAATCTCCCACGGGATAGACACCCTCATCCAGACAGTCAACATACCTTCTGGAAAGGCCATCTGCATTATCGTGACTCTTCCCTGCTCTGTGCTCTATGGTGAGGTCTAACCCTTGCAGGCTAATGAACCACCTGAGCAGTTTCGGGTTCTCACCCTTCATCTGCATAATCCACTTCAGGGGCTTATGATCTGTTTGGACCTTGAAGGTAGACCCCGTAAGGTAGGGCCTAAAACGCCTAAGGCTCCAAACTATACTAAAACATTAATTTTCAACAGTAACCCACCTAAGTTCTCTACCCTTGAGTTGTCTACTGATGAATATGATAGGATGTTCTCTCCCTTTGTCATCTAACTGGGACAAGACAGCTCCAATTCCGGTGTCGCAGGCATCCGTCTGGACAATAAAAAGTCGGCTGTAGTTAGGCGCACACAATACGGGTGCCCTACACAGACTTTCTTTCAAGCCATCAAAGGCCCTCTGATAGTATTCAGTCCAGTTAACCTTCCTAGGCTGTTTGGGTGAAGTCAGATTTGTCAGTGGTGCAGCTATGGTTCCATAGTCCGCCATGAAATTGCGATAATACCCAGTGAGGCCCAAAAAGGCTCTTACCTGGGTTTGAGTAGTGGGAGTCTCTCAGTCCTGTACATCCTGTACCTTACTGGGGAGAGGTTGGATTTGACCCCCTCCTACCTCATGACCAAGATACGTGACTTTCCCCTGAGCTATCTGGCACTTGGTGGCCTTGATAGTGAGGTTAGCCCTTTTTAAGGCCTGCAACACTCTACCCAGATGTGTCAAGTGCTCTTCCCAAGTGGAACTGTAGACGGCAATGTCGTCTAAATAAGCCACACAAAAGGCTTCCAGCCCACTGAGAGCATGATTGACCAATCTCTGGAAGGTGGCAGGGGCATTCTTCAACCCAAAAGGCATGACCCTAAACTGGTAGATTCCCTCTGGTGTTGAGAACGCTGTCTTTTCCTTGGCATGGTCCGTCAGAGCTATTTGCCAATAGCCTGAGGTGAGGTCAAAGGTGCTCACAAATTTGGCAGCACCTATGGTGTCCACGAGCTCATCAGCCCTGGGCAATGGGTGCGCGTCAGTTTTGGTGACGGCATTGACTCCTCGGTAGTCCACACAGAGCCTCCAATCCTTGGTACCGGCCTGGGAACTTGCCTTGGGGACAAGGACCACGGGACTGGACCAGGGACTGGTTGAGGGTTCAATAACACCCAGATCCAACATCTTGGCGACCTCAGCCTGGATGTGGTTCTTAACCGTATCTGACATTCGGTAGCTCCTGCTCTTGACAGGCACGCTGTCACCAGTGTCAATCTCGTGCTTACACCACAGTGTAAGGCCTGGCGTCAGCGAAAACAGAGAGGCATAATGCTGGAGCAAAGTCCTGCAGGCCCTCTGCTGCTCAGTTGTCAAATCTGGAGAGAGCTGCACTCCCTCCACGGAGCCATCCTGAGGGTTGCTATGCAGCAAATCAGGAAGGGGCTCACTCTCATCCTCTTCTTGCTCTGAAGCCAGCAAGAGACATGAGACTTCGGCTCGCCTGTGGAAAGGCTTGAGCCTATTAACATGGAATACCTGAGGGGCTACCCCTGGGATTCCCATGTCAACCAGATAATTGACCTCGCCCATCTTGGAGATTATCCTGAAGGGTCCAGTCCATTTATCTGCCAATGCTCGAGGCTTGGTAGGCTCCATCACGAGGACCTCCTGTCCCGGAGTCCAATCCACTTGCGATGCTTTAAGGTTAACACCATATATGGCACTTCCATCCAACAGCCAGTCAGGGGGAAGGTACGGAGTCAGGGCTTCCCAGGACTTTGGGAAAACAAGGTAATGGGTAATAGAAAGCAAGAGGCCACAGGGGCCATCTTGTTTTCCATCAGGAATCAACTGATCCCAATGGCAGGGCCGGTGTATCCCAAAATGGAGGATACTCCGCGCACCTGTTGATTTCAGCATGGAGCTGCCACCAGCCCATACCCTGCTCTGTGGGCCACCCACAGGTGCCCAAAAACATACACTAGGGGCACAGGGTTGTACCCCCACCCATGGGTGCCATAAGGGTTTCCCACGGGTCCGTTCACCAAACCAAAAGAGAGAGAGCTGCACCGCCAGGAGTCCTGGAACAGGAACTCCTGCGCGGAAAACACGACAGAACACACGATAAAAAGCAGTAAAGGACAAGGATACGGAGGCCCTTTCCCTCCGATGCATTTCCAGCATTACAGCGTGACTGGCGAAAGTAGCCAGACCACACAGGACCTCTCGTCACCATCTCCGGCAGGGACGCCCTGCAAACTCGGGCATAGTGGTTGGCCAGGGCACATCGACCACAGGCCTTCCCCGCCGCTGGACACTCAGCAGGGTGGGGTAGGTCATACCCACACTTCAGGCATGCCTCCCCTGGCTTTCTGCCCATGTCGCGGAAGTTGCCTGCTGGCCTCCTGTCACCTCTGCCGCCACGACCCACAGCACAGACCTCTTCCGCCTTGGCTGGACGCACTCCTGCTACCATTCTGGACGCACGTACCTTAGACACTTCTAGGCAGCGACCCAGTTCCAGGATGCGAGGCAAGGTGATCCCAGGTTCCCTCATCACCTGTCTCCGTAGCTTCCCCGTCGAGCAACCTTGTATTAGCTGGTTCCTCGCCATATCATCAGGGTTGTCCTAGGCACACGCCACTGATAGCCGCCTGAGACGTCCATAGAATGTGTCCAGTGTCTCATCCTCTTTTTGGCAGGTGGAGAGCATCACAAACTGTTCATAGTCTGCATTTGCCAAGGGAAGGAAATAGTTCTGGAGCGCCGTCTTTGCTGCACCATGGGAAGCATCTGTTGGTTGGAGAGAGTCACAAATGTTGTGGACCGCAGGCCCTGCAGAGTACATCAGGGTTGCCAACTTGCTGTCCTCATTGGTCTCCATGGTGGCCCTGAAGTACATGTCGAGGTGATCAATCCATCGCTTCCACCTAGGCCCCAGGCTGGATGGAGGGCCTGTCACATCGAATTCAGGGATTGACTGTAGTGCCCCTGGAGGTCTCATCTGGGCCATGGCTTGAGGCACAGGTAGGGGCAAAGCTGAACCGCAGGTGGAAGCTGGACCTGGGGCAGTGGCTGAGCTATTGTTTGTCCCCTGTCTTGATCAGCCTGGACATTCAGGGTCAAGCACACAAGCAGCCCTTCTTGGATGGCTATGGGGCCGCAACACACCCAGACAGTCTAATATGTGTAGGCCTTCTTGATCTTCAAACTTCCTCACCCGAACAAGATATAGCATGGGCTAAGCAAATATGGCCCAGTCATAAACAGCCAGCCAATATGATGGAATTGGGGTCACAGGCAAGCAGGAAGTGTCCAATAATTGATCCAGGGAGGCCAAGGGTATTACCAGGAAAAACAGCAAGCTTCCTCCAGCACCTCACCTTCACTCGATGAAATACACATCAAAAACCGAAATTTCCAAGATTTGATGGTATTGTGCGAGCAGAAACAATGTCCAAAAATTAGGCCTGGGTGGCATATGGGGGCCCCTCCGGAACGCCCCAATCATCCTAGTCCTCATTGACAAAATGGCCACCAGCCGCATGGTCCACACCCTCTCCGCGGCATAGAATGAGATGATTCCATCCCTCGTTCGGTATAAAAATTATAATTATATTCACAGCTGGGCCCGTGTGTGACTCCGGTCTCATCCCCACTGTTGTCCCGTGAGCCCCACACTCGCCACAGACTCACACAGCAGACATCTTATCGTTCGGGCTCCCCGGTCGCACTGAGCGCTGGGGCATGCCTCCTTTATTTAAAGGCACGCGGCGGAGTGCAGCGTCACTCCGCCGCGTGGCGAAACCCTTAAAGGGGCAGCCCCATATTAAGTATGGAGAAGGTTGAGGATGAAGTTGTTAATCAGGATGCTCAAATGTCGCTGACGGGGGAGTCTTTTATAGGATGTCAACCAGGAAGCAGTGATGGCTTAAATTCAACATTGATCATTCCAACTCAGTCTCTAACTGACACGGTGGGGAGAGCTTCATTGAGGCCCCCCTGCAAGGCCCCTTGGATACTACATCTAAACGGGTTGCTATGGATTGTGAACTAAACGATACTCTGTGCTGGCAATGCTGTAAGGAGCGTATTTTTCCCAAGTTCAATCAATATGGTAATATTTTAGAGTTTGCCCAGTGGTTTGATTCTGTTGATAAGGGTGTGCCCAATGTCCATCATGGGATAGTGGACAGTGTTGTTAAATTGTCCAGGAGAAGGTTAGCAATGTTGTTACGGTCAGCAATGATAGTAACAAAGGGCAGGTAATTTGCCATGTTTACCGTATAAGCCAACAATATTACCTATGCCAGTAGAAACTTCCTGTGGAAATGTTGGGCCTCTATAAGGTTTAGTTGGATTCGTAGGTGCCATGCATAAGACCCCTTTACCAAGTGACATTCGAATAAGAAAGCCTCAATGCCTTAATTATAACACATGTTGAAACGCCAGTGAGGAATGATATGATATGATATGATTGGGTATTTATAACGTGCTTAATACCCACAGGTTTCTATGCGCGGAACCGGGGATCGAACCTGTGTTGCTCTGTGTCGTCTTGCTTCCAAGGCGAGCATGTTGCCCCTGAGCTATCCTCCCGAGAATGGCCAAAAGAGGCTCTTAAGAGCACAGTTTTAGCCTGGTACATTAGAGAGCTGGGCGTAGCTGTATTACATCACAGGAGTTGAGAGTTCTATGAAGGATACAGATTAAGAACTGATGTGCCAATAGTAACAGATACTGTATATTGGTAGGTTGTGGACACAGCGATCTTTCTCACTTCTTTAGTATCTGAAAAAGCCTATCAGATGTCCCTTCCAATTTGAAAATTGCAGTGGATTCCGTAGAAGATTTTTTGTTGTGTAATTCTATGTAGGAATTAGTGCTACCAGTTTTATCTTAATTGCTTTAGCGTTTAGAATCCTGATTGAATTATAGGATTATAGTTGTAATGTATCTTATATTTTGTCATATGATTTATTGTTAGTGGGTCATTTACTGATATCTTAATTTTTTGTGCAGTGATGTTTTTCTTATTTCGATATGGTTTGTATTATTTTACTTATTTGTGTGTATTGTTTGTTGTGTTCGTTTTTGTTGTTCTTTGTTGTTTTTTTTATGTTAGCGCCTGATGCCTACGGGCTAGTTTGGCACTATACAAATAATAATAAACTACACATTGTAACTAGTGAAATGCTTTCTCACTCTATCAACATGGAGTTGTAGTCCACCAAAATCATCAGATGAGTGGGACTGCTGCCTAACATTTTTGAATGGACTTATAAGTGGAAGGTCAATTTGGTCTAAACTTGTGGCAAAATCACTGGTATGTGGTGGGGTTATTTGCCTCTGAGACTTGTCAGTATACTCAAGTGGAATGCTTTTTTTTTACTATGTCTCCCATGTTTGGTTGGTAAGAGCGTGACCTTGAGGACCATCATCGGCCAAGTCAACGATTTTACTTTCCTACACTACTGGTGCTAGGCCTACCCTTACAATTCCCTACTCTTTATCAGCTGCTTCATCATCATATTCTGAAGCCAAAGGAGGTGTTCAACTACCTCTTTAAGTCCTTCTTTAGAATCTTTGCAAATCAAGGTAGCTCCTCTGTCATTCCCACTACACTCTGTCTGTTCACTGCTGCTAGATAAAGGGTTCGCCACAGCCACAACATTACCTGCTCCCAAATCAGTAATGGTACACAGCCCCTCAGGCTTGGGTGTACATCCCACTAGGCAATCTGCCACCACATTGTCCTGCCCTGGTACATATTGCTTCCTGACTCTGTACTCCATCAACTCAAGCCACCTACATATCCTGATTGTGTTGGTGCTCATGCTTTTAGATGAAAACATGCACTAAAGGCAGGTGATTTTTACAACTTACTAGAGGAATCAATCTTGTTAGTAAATTGAAATGTTTCGTGCCACTAAACATAGCATTTGTACCCCCTCTAGTTACCTTAATTCAACTCTACGTGCACCTTGATCATCCGACCCCAATACTGATGATCCATCCATTTGCAACCATATACAGCATGCACACCGCCGACCGTTTTTCAAATATATAAATGTGACCCACTTACTCCAAATCACAATAATAGAAGTCTTTTCAAATGCTGTTTCCTTTTGTCGAATTTGTTAACATGTTTCAACTCACCCTTGAGTTTCTCAAGATACAATTCTTCAGGGACTAATATGTAAGGCAAGCTGGAATCCAGGAGCATGCCAATCTGCAGCCCATTAATGCCAATTACATCACTCATCATTTGTGGCTTCCGCAACTCTCACATTTGCCCTACTACCTTTTCTACACATGCAAGCACAGCGTCTTTGCACGTCTCATTCACGACACTCTGTTCACATGGCAGGGCATTCCTTCATGCTGTTTCTATGTCCTGTAAATTCACATCTGTTACATCTCGAGCGCCTTCCCTCAAGGCCTATACCCAAAAAATATGTATTGGTTTTACTGTCTTCCTGACTTTCACCCTCTTTCCTACCCCTGGCAATGCTTTAGACATTGGTGTTTTCACTTTTGGTCACAGCAAGTTCACACTCGGCAACCAAATTAGTCTAACGAGCAATGACTTTCTTGACACCCTCGTGGATAAGTCAATGGCCGTGAACATGTTCATGGCCACTTGCAATGTAGGGTCCTTTCCTTGTCACAAGCATTCCTGTAATTTTGACCTGGAGGTGTGCATAATACGTTGGTCTTCGACATACAACTCTTGTAGCCCAGTAAATGTGCCTGTTGCAATGGGGCCTCGTAATTCAGCAATGCAGTGGTCAACCATCTCTCCCTCGTGTTGACATCCACAAACCAGAACCTTCTAAGGTATTTGTCTTAATATGAAAATGAGCTTGTAAATTCTTTAATGTTTTTTCATTACATGTGCCACTAGAAACCTCACCACCTGATCCACGGGCACTATTTATAATGGGCAAGTCTCTGCATCTGTGAAAGCCTTAATTGCCCAAGCAATGGAATAGAGAAGCTTTTTTTGGTCATCACATAATCTGTTCCCCTCTGATGCTCTTGGGTAGATTTGAAATGAGTCTAACCAATGTTTCCAGGGAATGGATGGTTCACCAGTTGTGAGGAAGCATTGGCTGTGTTGCCAAATGTTGCATGCTGGAGTGAAATACACAGAAAAAAGGACAGAACAGCAATAACATTCTTGCCAATCAAATACTGTGTGCCAGCATACACACCTAATCAGAATCTGTGCCTTTTCTAAAGTGCATTGTGGTCAACCAGTAGAGCCTCAGTACCAGCTGATATTCTAATAGTTACATTGTGTAGAGGGGACTTCCTACAGAGAGCTTCGAGTCTCATATTAAAGGAAGCAATGACGTAATAATGACCGGATCCAATGGCTGCACCAGTCATAATGAACCGGGGTGCAAGTTAATATGTCAGAGCACATTGATGGCTTTTAATGAGTGTCCCTAGGCACATTTAGAACAAAGTACTGTTGCTATTAGCATCCCAGGGCCAACTTAAGTTTAAAATAGAACCATGGCCATTTCCTTCGTTAGAAAAAAGAGCTACACAAGAAGATGGCAACTGGGGAAAAAAAGGAGAAGAGAACGACCTGTTGTCTCTTTTCCATTTCCTTGGAGGCCATGTGTTGATGAAGGACGGAGAGTTGAAGCGTGAGGCAGGCAAGTGTACTCTGGGGTAGGCACGGGAGTTCCTGTTGGGGGGCGGGGGAGGATCTTTTCTGCAGAGGACTGTTCTGCATGCAGAGATTAGGCGTGGAAACAGGGAGAGCCAGGGGATTTGGGGTCATGGGAGCAGTCAGACAGACGAAATAGAGGCAGGAGGAGTGCTCAGATCAGTTAGAATGTTGGCTAAGCGAGCTGATTGGTCCATGCATCCACCTTGGGTATTAATGTAAATTACAGTCCTCTTTCATCCCTGGGAATGAAGGCGTCATGTCTGACTATCAGTGTGCTTTTTTAATAATATTAAGGGCATCATTTTGTAATGGGTGGATCAGTAAACGAAGGGATAAAAGCAAAGGGGTAATGCTTTTTAAGTCTCCATTTCCTGCTCCAGCCCATTTTCGTGTGCACACAAGGTGGAGACGGAGCTTGCATCTCCGCCAGGCGTTCCTCCTCTGTCTCATATGCAGACTGTATTTTGCATTAGGTTTTCATGCAAGAGTAAAACGAATTGATTCCTATGGGATCCACCTTCATTTAGCACCTGTGAAAGAGCAGGCGGATTCCATAGATTCCTAAACGTCGTCTGCAAAGCATCATTTGCAGGTGCCATTTACTTTGTTACAAGAAGGCCTTGTAAAATGGTGTTGGCTGATCTTTTTGTGTAGTTGGAGCATGGCAGCGTGTTCCTTGATCTTGCCATTGAAGAGTAGGTGTGTGATGGGGCAGTAGTTTGCTAGGTCATCCAGATCGGTCGAGTGTGGGCTTCTTTAGTAGGTGTGCTATCTGGCCAGTTTTCAATGCATCAGGGAAGATGCCTTCCATGAGTGAGGCCTTAATAGTGTGGAGAAGAGGACTCATAGGCGTTCCTGTGATTTTCTTTTAATATGGAGGCTTGGATGATGTCCTCATAGGAGGTGGGCTTCAGTGATGCAAGGAAATGGTAACGTTTTTGCAATGTTAGAGGCTTGAATTCTGACCACCTTAGAACATGGTGCGATTTAATGGTAGGGGTGTCTCTGGTGGGTAGGGTGTCATCAATGTGGCGACAGATCTTGTAGATTCTGTCTGTGAAAAACAAGTTGATTGCATGCCATCTCTCCATGGATTTGGGTACTGCTTGGGTTTGTGGGGGGCTGATACAGTGTTTGATGGCCTTCAAGAGGGCTCTGCTCTTGTTGGAGGTTTATGTTATGGATGTTGTGTAGTAATGTGCTTTGGCTTATGTGATGAGGTTCCTGCAGCTGTGCAAAAGCTTTTCACGGTCGTGAGATCTTCTTGTGGTTGTGAATTTCTCCAGATCTTCACTTATTTGTGGATGTCACGTTTACTGTCTGTGAGTTCTGTGTTGTGGCTTTTTTATTTTTGGTTATTAGTTTCTATGGTGCATGGATGTTGGTGGAGTCGGTTGCAGTAGAGTGGATCGGGTTGAGAAGGATGAAGGAGTGAGTGTGGAAGACAAGTTGGTGCGGTTTTTTTCAAAGGTGCCCAAGCGGCATGAATGAGTGTCAAGGTTTCTGTTGTTTTCAGTTGCCCTCGATGGGCGAGCTTTGAGTGCTGTAGCGTGATAGGTATTGCTGCGTGATCAGTCGAGTTGTCTAGGTGGGAGGCAGTTGATGTCTGGGGATGAGGTGAGTACCAGGTCGAGAATGCGCCCTTTGGTGTGGGAGGATCAAGAATGAGTTATGTGGTGTGGAGGATGTCTTTGCATATGCATGTTCTATATGTTTGCCACTCGCTGCACTGGCAGAGCCACGATTGCCATCTTAAATAAATATCCCTGTCAGAGTTTATGCGGCATGACCCTTGCCGGCATCTGGGTCATTGAATTTGCTTCTGTCTGCGAGCCAGGATTCAAAAGCCTCTCCACCTTGATGTGTGAGTTTGTATTGTCTATGTCATTTGCAAATACACACACACCAATGTCTCTCAATCACCCCCGCTTCCAGGAAGGTCTAGGAGAGGAATGCCATTTATCTGGCGCAGACCCGCGCCCAAGCCCCTGATCTAAAGCATGAGGAATAAAGTCCTCAGCATCAGTGCAAAGTCCAAGAGGAGAAACCGTACTTGCATAGAGAAAACAACCAACATTGTCGATCCGCCACCGTGCAAGTGATAGCACACTAATGCTCCTATCCAGTTGTGACAAGCAGATACTTGGTTAGAGAGGGACACTTCACAAATGGTCGCGGGCATATGTATCAACCCCAAGGGGAACAGGATTCCTACGTTTTTGACATCTCATGGGCACTTGTGTTCATGGGATTTGACACACCATGTACAGCTAACACAGTGGCTAACCACAGTTGCTGACTGCGGCTGGAACCGGTTCTAGGTCATTTGGTCTAAAATAAAAGGTCGACAGGTCAAATGGTCGATTTTTTTTGTTTTTTTGGGGGGTTCCCCAACCCCCTTTTTTTTGCTAAAAACCCCTTTTTTTCCCTAAACGAAACCTAAAAAATATATATATATAATGGAAAAATCAACCATTTGACCTGTCCACCAAATTGTGTCGACCATTTGTCTGTCGACCATTTGTCTGTCGACCATTTGACTAGACACCGCTGGAACCCGCCAAGAGTGAGGCTCCATGACCTGGCTTACACCAGTACTGAAATCTGACCCATCCCAGGGCCTGCGCCCCGAAGTTGGAATAACGTGTGGCCTATGTACTGCTTTGGTAGAATGGCGAGGTGAGGCTTGTGTGGAGCGGCTGCACGGTACAACACAGCATGGTGCAGAGAAGAACCATCTTTGCTACTGGAGAGAGCCCTGTGTGGTGGTGGACGCAGATGCTGGTGTGTGTTGAAGAGGAAGCATTGCAGACTGCATCCACAAAACACGCAACCTCTATACAGAGCTGCTCACTGCTACACTGGATGGCCCTATATTTACAGAGGGGTGGCTGGTGGACCTGATTGCATTTCTTTGGCATCTCTCTTCTTTAACTTTTCCCTGGCAACAGAACGTCAATCATCCCAGCTACCCTTTACCCTGCAGGCCTCCTTGTGACTTGATCGCCATTTTGGTGGATTTCGCAGCCTTTGTGTGGATTCAGCAGTGTTTCATCTTGGCAGCAAGTAAGATGTTCATGAGGGGGTGATGTCCCTGATATACCACTTGTAAGCAGGGTCAGACTGGGTCATACAATTGTATTGGGCACCAATGAAAAAGTGGCCCACAGTTGCAAATAGAAATTCATTACTTTTATGACAGACTGAATACTACCAAAGAGAGAGTTTTTTGATAACATATTATGCAAATTATGCAATTTAAAGAACATTTATTCAGTAACACTGGTGCAAACTACTAACTGCATGGTGATGTAACCTATCAAACTGGCCCACATGGGCCAACAATGTGGCCCACTTTGACCATAATCAGGGGAGTTGCTAGGTCTGGAAAAGACCCGGGGCTAAGCTGATGTCAGAACTGTCGGGACTGGGGGCTAGCTAGTCTTTTGGCTGTAGCTCCTGAGATTCTATCCGGGGCTACAACCTAAAGATCAGGGGCTATAGCCACCTTGGCCCCCCCTAGCAACGCCCCTGACCATAATACCCGGCCCACACTAGCATTTGGCGTTTTTGGTTTGGGCATTGCCCTATTGCCCTATAGTCCCTACATGCACACTCCAGAACTTCGTCTCTCCTGTTGGAATTTGAGTCCCTTGCACCCTTGTCACTGCGGCTTCTCCATTTCACTGCTCATGTCGTACTGTTTGGGTTTTATTCGGTTTTTATATGATCTTCTCTTTCCCCCTGCTAGTGGCAAGAAGCGCTTTCAGGGATGCCACACACTCTACCTGTACAATTTAAATTACATTACAAGGCAATACAAATCTTTCCTTTCAAACTTTCAACCAACCCCAGGGTCACTAAGAAAAGGGCAAGCCTGGGCCACCTTCTGTATCTGGAACATTCTTGCTGTACAGATGTAACAATTAATTTACAAGCCCGTATTTCACACATCACTGTTTTATAACCTGTTCATTCATCACTGATTTTGTTTGAGCAAGTCACGCAAAGGGCACTTACTCTTGACTAATTACACTTAAGACTTCCGGTTTTATGGTATTTATTTTTCTGCCATTTCCGTCTGTATTTATCCATATTTGTTTTTGGGCCTTTTTTTCTGTATTTGTCTGCATTTATTTTTTGTCATATAAAAAGATAATTCGCAACCAGTATTTTTTGGCATTTATTCAAATAAAAAAATGCATTTATTAAAGCACACATGCAGCCATATAGGCAAGAAATACTGGCTCAATTCTTTCCATAACAATAAACGGTTGCTCCTGTGACTGCTGCTGCCTTAAGATATATGCTGGCAACAATTTGAAGAACATTAAAGGATAGTTCCGGGACTTTTTTTTTATTGTCCCTACGGGTCGGCCATGTGTTTGTAAGCATAAATCGGTAGATCGTAGGAAACTTTCCTAAGGACCTTGCCCGACTTTTCGCCCATTATCGCACTCGAAATCAGCCTCCATTTTGTGATAATCCTATCATTTCGCCCCATCGACCTGGCTCACCTGCCTTTGCGGCACTAAATCAAATCCCCCGCCCCTGAGCCTGACATCAGCAGACGCGTACTGCCCATTTCAAGCACGTCTCGTGTCAACAATCGCTGCGCCTCAGCTATTGACGTGTTGCCATGGAAATGGCAGGACGCCTCTTTCTCCAATAAGTATAAACAGACCGTTTCACAACATACAGCAGCAGATTTTCGATTCCATTCCTCTCTCTGTGTTACTTTGAGTATTCTGTGACTCGTTTCAGTGCTCTGGTCAGCTACCTTCGCCGCTTGTAGCCCGTGTGAACACCTGTACCATCTCTGTAAATTATTTTACTATCTTTACCGCACAATGGCCACAATAATGCCGTATATGTACGAGCCCGAGTACACCGAGGAGGAACTACTGGAAAGGCAAGCACGCGAAAACGATGGGGATTCGGACGGCAGTTGGGAGTACCAGTCAACGGATGAAGAGCCTGGACCATGTCGCATGGACGGCGTCTCCACCTGGTGCACGTGCAATCGGTGCGAGCTAATGCCAACTGAGGAGGAGAACTGCTGCTGCCGTGAAAATTCCGGGTGCTTGGCCTACATTTCGGAAAGCGAGCAAAGTCTGCAGGAAGGCGAGCAAAGTCCGCAATGCATCACCGAGCTGCCAGAGTTCAGGGAAGCCTGCCTCTCACGGACAGTGTTGAGGATGATGATGGTGCTTATGCACGAACTTCGTGGCACTGTTCGTCCGCGTAATCCGAGTAACGAGTAAGTATACTCTGTTTGTGATGTCAGTGATGTCACCACTATTTCATGGTCGTCTCCCTCATATAAAATTACATTTACATATCATTCGAACGCATGTAAATTGGTTCCATATAGTGCATTTTCTAGATATAATTTATTTCTAAGAAAAATGACATGTGTTACCTGAATCGACATTGATAAGAAAGTTTGGTCAGTTTAATACAGTTTGCATCTTTTTTTTTCACAGGTGGTACAGGCTGGTGGCCTATCGTTGCTTCACTTGGTGGCTTCACGGGAGGCTCGGACACCGCGTTCGGAGAGTAATACCTGCCTGTGCAGTACTTGCCATTAGACAACATTTCCCCAGTGACAGTGGACAGTACCGCGGATTTTCCCTCGATGTGCTGCAACCTCAACTTTACAATGTGTAATGTTTATTATTTATGTTTAATTAAAATCTAAAATAAAGCCCAACATATATTTTAACAATGGTTGTTTTGATTTTTTAAATGAATCTAGTGTGTCTCCGTTGAATAGCCTTCCAGTGCCTTGTCTTGTCACACCACATGTCTCCGGCCAGCATCCTCCCTCACGCTGGCCGCACACCTTCAATCCACATAACCGTTGAACCCATATATGCAGCAGTCATACATATATTATTTTGTGGGTTGGCATCAAGCGTTGGCAATAAAAAGCTGTTGGATTTTATTGATACAAAACATGGTTATAGGTAAATAATAAATATGGTTGATCATAATAAATCCTCTTTTTGGGCACCGGGTACAGAGATGACCCCCATATATTCTCCTGGGAGGGTGAGGTATTTATAAACTCACCCCCCTGCCTTCCATGTAGTAGATCCTGCAGCCATCCTCTTACATTCAGTTAGATGGCCTCTCCTTGGTGAGGCCCTGCGGCAAACGGGTCTTGTCTGCACGACCACCGCCCCGATCCACCCCCCCGCCCTATCAAAGGCAGTTCGCACCAGGGTACTTGCGCTGCTGGCAAGTGGAGCTGTCAGGGAGCGATAAAGGCCAAGAGGTGCCAAAGACCATGTACACTTCAAAGTGGTCTATAGAGCATGGGTTGTTGTTCCCATGTCTACCTCCAGACCCCGTGTCTCCTGCCAAGCATCCCCCCTCACGCTGGACGCCCCCCTGCAATCCACATAAGTGTGTCTCCATTCACGAGTCTTCCTGTGTCTTGTCTGCACGACCACCGCCCCGATCCACCCCCCGCCCTATCAAAGGCAGTTCGCACCAGGGTACTTGCGCTGCTGGCAAGTGGAGCTGTCAGGGAGCGATAAAGGCCAAGAGGTGCCAAAGACCATGTACACTTCAAAGTGGTCTATAGAGCATGGGTTGTTGTTCCCATGTCTACCTCCAGACCCCGTGTCTCCTGCCAAGCATCCCCCCTCACGCTGGACGCCCCCCTGCAATCCACATAAGTGTGTCTCCATTCACGAGTCTTCCTGTGTCTTGTCTGCACGACCACCGCCCCGATCCACCCCCCGCCCTATCAAAGGCAGTTCGCACCAGGGTACTTGCGCTGCTGGCAAGTGGAGCTGTCAGGGAGCGATAAAGGCCAAGAGGTGCCAAAGACCATGTACACTTCAAAGTGGTCTATAGAGCATGGGTTGTTGTTCCCATGTCTACCTCCAGACCCCGTGTCTCCTGCCAAGCATCCCCCCTCACGCTGGACGCCCCCCTGCAATCCGCATAATGCCACGACATATACACGTCATTCATTCACAAACACACCCCTGTTTCGAATTCTTTATAACCCACTTCATATTTCTAATGAGAACTTCTTTGCGCTTTGCTAGTCAACCCGTGAAGGTGCTGGTTATCTGCTCTTCGTCTCTGTGAACTTCCGTGACCACTTTGAGCAAACTCGTCAGTTTGCAACCTGTGAACTGCTCCCTGTTCTACGACAAGAAACTACTCTGATCCCTGCATCTAACTGTTTGTTCGTCAAGGTAAGTCCATGTACCATAATCATTTTGCGTCCAATTTTTTAATTTATATCTATTTGCTAGTAGTCATCAAATTGCATCCATGTTTTCTTTTCGTTCACGACAGTACATGCAAGGAACTAGTCACATGTTCTGAGTTTAGTCAAATTACTTTTTCTATTTTTTGAAAGTTATTGAAATACTTATCCGCATGTGAATAACGTGTATAGTTCCAAGAACCAAAACGGACCTTGCATTGAACCTTTTATGTGTCATTTAATGTTTTAACACATTGGTATTCATAGAGAATTGTTGATCTTTACTTTTCAGAACTTTCCATAATGCCTGCCTGTTCCATTGGCGGTTGCCCTTCGAAGACCCATAACAAATCTGAAGATACTATAATGCATGTTTTCCCTAAGACAATAGATCAGATAAGAGAATGGGTCCGATATTGCGGATATCCAGCCTCTGAGCTAGAAAGTAGAGTCCTAGAAGTCTTTGCGGACAAGAGGGGTGATCGATACCGCATCTGCAGCAGGCACTTTAGCCCAGACATGTACTCCACATCATTGCTAATAAAGAAGAAAACACCGCGAGCGAGGCGAAAATTGCTGGAGAATGGAAAAAATGTCAATGGAAAGTACATTCGCGGGCAAACGCTTCAGGCTAGCCGGTGATGGACAGTGCGACAGCCCAGGATTTTCAGCCAAGTACTGCACCTACCACTTTCAGGACATGGAAAGTAAGAAAATTGTGAGTTCGGTGGTCGTGCAGGTGTCACAAAGTACATCCTCAGTGGCCATGGAGAAAGTTGGCTTTGTAGCATCATTGCAAGAACTACAATCGCGGGGAATGGTGATCGACCTGATAGCCACGGACAGACACGTTTCAATTGCCAAGACAATGAGAGAAGAGTACAAAAATATAAATCACCAATTTGACGTATGGCATCTTGCAAAAACAATCAATAAAAAATTGTCGGCTGCAGGAAAAAAAAAAGATATGCAAGGTATTTCACAGTGGTCCAAGTCAATCAGCAACCATCTTTGGTGGAGCTCAAAAACATGTGAAGGGTCGTTGGAAATTCTACTGGAAAAATGGCGGTCAGTAATGTTGCACTGTAGCAACGTACATCGATGGTCGACAAATGAACATTTCCACAAATGTGAACATGGCCATTTGTCCACAGAGGAGGCACGGAAGAAGAAGTGGTTGATTCCTTCATCACCCACTCACAAGGCCATTGAAAAGATTGTATTTGATAAAACTATAACAAGAGATTTGAGGGGACTCACGGAATTCTGCCACACAGGAGATTTGGAGGTGTTCCACAATATGTGCCTAAAGTACAGGCCCAAAAGATTGCATTTTGGCATGGAAGGCATGATAAATCGGACTCTTCTAGCGGTCTTGGCACATAACCATAATGTTGGCCGTCAACAAAGTAGGACGACCGGAACTTTAGGGACGCTTCGCTACAATAAGGCCTTCACTAAAAGAAGTAAACAATGGGTGATCAAACCAGTGTTTGAGGATATGCAATATGAGTTTATTGAGAGACTTATCGTAGATGTCCTCGATAGGCACATACATGGAGTGGTGAACGAACCTATGCAGGGGACAACTGCATTGCCACCCAACATTGCCTCTGTTCCATGTCCACCTAAAGCAGAGCTCATTGAGAAATACACATCACGGTTTAAATGATTGTAATTTGATTGTCTGTTCTCTCGAGTCTCCTCATGTTGCAGGCCCAAACTAGAAATGTGTGCTCGCTCAAAGTGAAGGTCAGCTGCTTTGATGTTTTGCTCGGGTGGCGGAACGGCCCACGACCCAGTATAAGGTTCTATTGTGATTTGACCTTGACAGGCCGGGACCATCCCGAAAGACTAAGAAAAGATAATGAATAAAATTTCAGAAACGAAACGATGAGCCACTTTCATTAGAAGAAGTAACGTCGGCAAAGAAGGAGTGGTGTTTCGGGTCTGCCCTACACAGAGACACAATGGAAAATGCAAATATAATGTAAGTAACTTTTGATGAGTTTATACCGCAATTTCATTACTATACAGTGGCTTTAAAGACGGGTTCAGTTGTACTTGTTCGTTCTATGTGGCATATTGTTTTCTACCGCGCACTATCTTGAGGAGAAACATCTGCTTTTACTGAAGTACCTCAAAACCTTCCTCTTTGCTTCTGCTTTCTCTCTCCCTCTCCCCTGCTACAACTGGTCCACTGTCTGCGACCTCGGTCCTGGGCCCTTCCACTCTCCACCTGCACTGCCTCCCTGTCAACCCCTGCACTGGGGGACTGTCTCAGTATCCTACATCCCCCCCCTTCCCAGCACTTGTTCTGCACTTACCTTGCACTTGCCACCAGCTGGCCCTATTTATTTATTATTTTATGCTACTTACCTTGTACTCCACTCCCCCCCCCTCCATGCCTCGCCACGCCTTTAAACACTTGTGTACACCCAGTAGCGCTGTCCTCGCTATGAAATGAATAATTTTAATAAGGATCTGATGGTGAGACTAATTTCATTTTTTATGTTTTTAGGTACATCATTCACTACTGTCTGTGTCACGAGTACCAGACACCGGCGGACGGCTTCTACAGCCGCCAGTTGCTTCTCCGCGTGAACAACGTTACCACCCTGACCATTTTATGGGACGATCGCCAAGTACAAGTATGCCCTTACGCGGTACTAACGGTTAGATGCAACATACCTACCGTTGTGGTGGCCTAGTGCCTCGTTGTTGGAACAGCCATGCGATTATCAGTGCGACCGAAGAGCTTATTTTTATCGTAAACCAACACCCTGTGTACTGCACACGAACATCGCTTCCCTCAATACGAACTTTTTGGAACATGAGCAAATAAAAATGCAAATCGCTGAATATTCTCTAAACATTTGATGTCAAATAAATGTACTTTACCACATTTACAATCTTGCGGTTTGATTTCAAAGTACAGTTTCATATTCCGAATTGTGGTGCGCTGTATTGTGAGCTGATCTGTGTTGATTTCCGGGGTCTGTGTGGAGTCGCGTAGAAGACGCCTGGGTGCGTTTGCCTACGCAGCTCAGTCACGTCACGGATAGAGGCGGGGAATATGAATGTTTTGATAAAGTCTGTTTCAGGGGCGGGGGATTTGATTTAGTGCCGCAAAGGCAGTTGAGCCAGGTCGATGGGGCGAAATGATAGGATTATCACAAAATGGAGGCTGATTTCGAGTGCGATAATGGGCGAAAAGTCGGGTAAGGTCCATAGGAAAGTTTCCTACGATCTACCGATTTATGCTTACAAACCCATGGCCGACCCGTAGGGACAATAAAAAAAAAGTCCCGGAACTATCCTTTAACGCTATTTTTATGCAACTTTTACGCTCTCCATGCTGCCAATCTACAAAGTGCTTGGACTGCGATGTAGGAGTGACATCATAAAAAACCAGACAGAAAGACCTGTTTTTCTGTTTCCTTTAGTTTTTATAAATAAATACACACAGAAAGCAGATTGAATTCCGCCTGTATTTATGTGTAAACATCAGTAAAAACGGAAAACTGGAAGCCTTAATTACACTACATCTTGAATCCTCAGGGAACCTAGCTTCACAGCTTGCAAGGGTCATTATACTCTTTCTTTTTTAAACAAAAGAAGTTACCAGTCTGTAGCCAGTTCTTATTCAGCAAAGTTCATACATGTCCAGAAAGGCAAAAGACAAACACCTAGAACAAACACCATTGACCAAATCCTGATACACAAAGACGTTACCGGAAATAAGTTGGACGTACACCGGCAGAGGGCGATTCACAAAAGAAGTAATTCTGAGGCACTCTGACTTACACCTGAGTAAACTCTTCATTTACACACGAGCAGGAATATCTGATTCATAAAAGTGACTCAGAATAACTCTGACTTACTACCGGCTTACTCCTATTAAGTCCAGGGTAAACCAGGTGTACATCGGCGTTATTCAGAGTAACTTCTTTTGTAAATTTCAAAACCCTCTTCAGGTGTAAGTCAACGGTTAGTCAAATTTACACCTGGTAACATCTTTATGAATCTAATGCATATACTACATAAACCTCATTAATGTTTATGAAAATATGTTGCAGGTCATCTGCTGAGACAATAAACCTTTACGAGGACATTAAGGACCTGATTTTCTGAAAAATCTTCACATGGGAAAGTCCCATTGAAAATATTTTTGTAAAGGAGGCCCAAATATCTAACATATGGAATGATATTGAAAAGAAAGGCAATGTAATCATGTCTCATTTAGTAAAAGTAAATGATTTTAACCTTTCTTTGTATATTCTGTAATATGCCATGCCATTTATTTGTGCATTGTCAACTTAATGACTATGTTAAAAATTGTAAATATTCCCTGTAACTCTTATCGTCTGTAAACATGCTATGCAACTATGTACCTAAGAAAATGTGCCTAGATACCTTCGGGCTCGGTGTGCTATCTAAGCAAATAAAACCAACAAAAAAACAACAATCATCATACAAGTCAGTGAAAGTAAGTGCCATTGGACAAAAGAGGGGGGCAACACATATTCCCAAAATGGAGTCTGATTTATACTCCTCTGCAGCGTAGAAGCAGGATGTTTCCGATATTCAACACCGGCTTTGGTTTCTGCACCTTCCGACAGTCCTCTTGTGAAAATGCAGCTTGACATTACTCTTCATGGTTGAACATACTTCAACCTCTTCTCCATATTGCTTGGGACTGCAGTGTGCATCTGGCAAGGGCTGCCTCCATTAGATTATCCTGATGTAACTTCTTGATTAGGTATCAATTTACTTCCTCCTGAATCCACAGCCCCCTCTCACTCTCTGCAAAATCCATGCACCACTCTGGTAGTCAGGGATACCATAGCATCCAAATCTTCAGTCTACCTGATCTCTGTGTCTCTGTGTCCATAGAGGTGGCGGGAAGATGTTGAGTCCCATCAGATCTCTATCCTGCAATCTCTCCAACAACGTCCAGGCAGGAGTTGTACATCATTGGCATATCCTTTCTCAGGCTCAGCTGTCCACTCCATTTGCTTAGTTGGCTTTCATTCCATTGTTTCATCTGGAGGGCATTCAATTGGCTCGGTTTGTTCACAAGCTGGTAATTCGGCCATGATGCCAATGGTCACTTTTGATGAGGCCTTTTTTCCTGGAGGGCCTGTAGCATCGGCACCTTCGGCCATAGTCATGGCTTGGGCATCCTGCTGATCAAGGGACTATGGAGCTGGGTCTCACGGATGAGCACCCCCTCCATTGATGCTACCTCTCCCACCCTTGTGTGGGGTGTAATCCAAGGCCCCAACCAAATAACATAAGAAAGGGCTATGTGAGAAAGGACTATCTGTCATTACAAAAGGAAAAACAGCCTTTTAATTCACAATGGCAGAAGAAATTCAAAGGCCCCTTTCAAATGAAAACCAGGATTTTTAAACATTGACACAAACATGGCTTTACTTGTGCGTTTGCACTTGTGTGTTTGCGATTTGAAAGCATGAGAAAAATGTTCCCCATCTAACATAAAGATGTCAGGGAAAAGACTTAGGCCCTCATTACAACACCAGCGCTAAACCATGGCGCTATTAGCACCATGGTTGGTGCCGGTGTTGTAACGGGTCCGCCATGGTTCAATGGGGAATTACCACCCCATTCCAAGGTTGGCAGGGCGGTAATTCCCCATTGAACCATGGCCCTTCACCATTCCCATTTTCGCCCCACAGGGCTCTATGGGAATGGGGAAGGCACTAAGTACGGTACCGCAAATTGCGGTACCGTACTTAGCACCAAGGTCCCTTTGCGGGTCCCTACTTTAACGGCTGGTGTAGACCAGCCGTTAAGGTTGGGTCCCGCAAAGGGACCTCATAGTAAGGCGCTAAGTGTTTAACGGCTCCACAGCCTTTTACGGCGCCCTTAAACACTTAGCGCCAGGGTCGTAATGAGGCCCTTAGTGTGTGTTGACAAGAAGTAATGTATATTATGCCTCACATGCAAAATACTGGCAATTGAAAAGAAAAGGCCACTTTGTTCCATGGGTCACTGAAGATTTCATTTAGGCCCGAGGCAGACTCTTTTGTTTGTTGCTGGGCAGGCTTCACAAAGGACTTCCCCACTGCAAGTCTGGCTTTTACACTCCGCCAGCTATTTACAACTACAAAAAAGTATGGCCTGTGAAGGGTGTTGAAAACAAACTTTCCCCAGATTGGTTGTCACTGAGGGCTCCTTTCTGGGAATGGCAAAGGGCCTAGCCCATGCATGATTGGAATGTGGGAGGGACTGCAATCAAGGCAAGCTGAACTCTGTAAGAAATAGAAGAAAATAGGAGTGTTTCAGATCAAAATGGTGGTCCACTACAGATAACAGGACAGGATGCATCACAGGACCGGCCTAGCTCATTACCTACACTGGGAGATTTGTGTGTAGCTAAGGCCTCACAAGCATTTACGACTGACAACCTGCTAACTTCAAACAACAAAGAGGCTAATT
Source organism: Ambystoma mexicanum (assembly GCF_040938575.1). NCBI lineage: Eukaryota > Metazoa > Chordata > Amphibia > Caudata > Ambystomatidae > Ambystoma > Ambystoma mexicanum. The sequence continues at coordinate 1,078,963,231 of NC_090933.1, forward strand.
AAAACACAGCCCAGGAAGTTCTGGTCACGTGCCGGCAAGGAATGGCAGATGGCCTGGAGTAAAGGGGAGCTCACATTTGCATCGGCATGCATCCCAGACGCACTCAGAGCCACCCCTTCCTTCCATGTGTTCAAAGCTAACGTCAAACTCTGGCTTCACACCAACGACTGCTAAATGCCTCAACTGTACCTAATACTCTGTACATTTATTGTAAAATACTTGAAACTGTAACATATCCTACATGTAAGTCATCTGACATTGTAACATAAGAAATGCTTGATATATGATCCTGTAACATAAGAAATGTAACATGTTTATGTACCTGTAACTTAATATTTTATTTTTTGCAAGCGCCCAGTTGCTTAACGGCCAGGTGCGCTCTATAAATAAATAAACAATACAATACAATACAAACAATAACATGAAGATTTCCCATTAGCTTAAAAAGGACAATCATAGCATTTGTTCAGCAACCACAAGTCTGATTGCATTAATTTATGTGTCATTCTGAATATCAATTCCAGGCGATTGTGTTGAAATAAAATGTATCCACCTGTGACTTAGAGATTTGTAATGTAAAGCTACTATGTGTTCCTGGCTGTTTTTAAAATGTCACAAATTTAAGAGTTGGCGAACTGGTGGAGGGTAAAATTATGCATTTGGAGAGTAAATTGCTTGTTCATAACTATTATGCATTTTGAACAAACGGTGGAAAATTGCCACACGGCCGTGTGACGTGGTGCGGAACTGGCTGTCGTTTTATTAAATTCCCCATGATTAGCTGAAGCGCAATATATATATATATATATATATATATATATATATATATATATATATATATATATATAGTATGGCAGTTACTAGTAAATTACGAAGTTTTGCCACATAACTATATTTTTGCCAAAAGTTGACATGAAAACAAAAGGGGATTTCAAATGGGAGTTGCCAGATTTCTGCTCTAGACTCCTAAACCAATCCTTAGAGAGAGGCTGGGCTGGGGGGGTAGAAAGAAGGGTAACTGTCCTATCCAGGTTGTGATAATTCTTGTAGGGCACTGCCCAATGTTGAACTCTTGATGGTATCATCACTGGTACATAAGGTGGATGCACTGTGAGTGAAAGGGGCCCCTAGGGGTCCCTAACGTCTATGGAAACAAGGCGAGTCACCACACAGGATAGATACGCCAGACACGAGGTTGTATTCCCAAAGCTAGGGTTTATTGCAAAGCAACAAGTCTCAGTTGGCCAACTCGGTCTCACGCCCCGCGACGTGTATCTCTAGACCTCGAGGGACGCAAGAGAGTGAATTACGTACATCAGTTACATATATACAAATTCATATCAAACAATCAGCTATGACATGTTTAACACCCCCCTTTATTGGGTTTCTTTGAACTCGGTGTGATGATGGACACTTTCGACAATTATGACACCTTCAAATATCTATTCTAGTAACAATATGCAATTTGTAAGTGCGGAGGCATCTTTCAGTTGTTGAACAGAACACAGTGCTTCTGTTCTTGGAAGCGAGTTACATACGGGGGAAGAGTCGCCACACACGATAGATACACTGGGAATATTAGGTCTATGTTACCCATGGTAAGCACGGATGATTGCAGGCAGGACTCTACTTCCTTGTAAAACCCTGCAGGATTCTTTCTTATATCAGGAATCGTCTGCTTTATGTTGTTCACCTCCTGTCTGTAAAAGGGGACATGCACATATTGGGCGGTATAATGGGCTGGTGTTACCTGCGCCGCTACATTGCCCGCTGCGGGAACCTTTACTTTGGGCACAAAGGTAGGTGGGCCTCTCTCATAGGAAATGCCCCACTTACTGTCCCTCCCCCCTCTCTCATGTGTAACAATATTCCCAGATCAAGCGATAGGGCTGTTTCTCCTGTCCCTCGCTCTAGTGCTCTTTTATATACTGCCATTATTTCGGGTGGGCTGGCCTTATCGTTTTTTATATCTTTGTCTAATAAATGTTCAGCCATCGACTGCAGTGCTTTTCTTTTCATGGGCATAAATATTCATCAAATATCTCATGTATCTCCAATGTGGGGATACTGGGATCCGACATCCATCTAAACGCTTCACGTACACATACTTTTAACTTGTCGCCCCTCTGCACTGACGACATTGAATGTCGTCGTTGTATATCCGGCTCTACAGTTTCCTTCCTATGTCTCCCGATATTCCTACTCCTGTACCCAGGTGTAGTAAACATTTCGGCATACTCATTATCTAATTCATCTTTAAGTTCAAAAAGTACATATACATGTTCTCTCACTTCTTTATCCCTCTCCCTACAGCGTGCTAATGCATTCGAATCTAACAATCGCTGCGGTGTAATTTCCCAATTAACTGTTTCCATTTCTCCACCAAATATTCACCCATGCATTCCAACACTACCTGTCTTTCGTTGCTTCTTCGGAAGTCATACATTGAAGCCAATGCTGCCGTCCCATCATTCCCGTCTATATACATCTCTGCCTGTTGCTGCAATTCCACCTTCCTTTCTTTGCTGATCGCACTGTGAGTTACCCTTGTGCATCCACGTTGTTCAGTTCTGCCTCTCGCCCCCGTGGCTTCAACTTCAACCCCGGGAGGAACGGACGGTACAGAGTCTGTGTCTAAGACGGGAGGTGCGGATGGGACAATGGGAACAGGGAGTGTCTGTTGTGGGCCTGGTTGGCTAATAGGAAGTGTTACGTGCGCGGTCTGTGGCTGTGGGAGGGCTTGAGCTACAGGAGGGAGAGTTTGGGCTACGGGCGGGGTTTGGGCACTAGTTACTGACGTGTTTGGTCTCACTTCTGATCTTGGGCCTTGTTTTGTATGGGTCAATATATTTTCTATCAATTCATCTGCTATGTGTAATTCTCGTTGTGGGTATATTTTTTAAATATTCAACTGGTCGCGTCTACCTGACCTCCTTAGACTCTCAGTCCACTCCTCCTCTTCCTTCTTTTCCGCTACTTCACCTTTCGATTTATGCCTGCGCGCATGCTTCGCTCTACTTCTAAATCGGAGCATTGCTTCCCTTCTCCAGTCTTTAACGATGTCAAATGCTGCAGGACGCGCCTTCTTTCTTATCAACACCCTTTCCAAGTTATCTATTCTCGCTATCTCAAAACTACCATTAATCGGCCACTGATGATCTTGTTGCTTTCTGGTTTGCCTATGCCAAATCTCACAGAATATTATCGCACCTACTCCATACTTCACATACATCTCATACGCCGGCGTTCCCCCAGGTGGTGCAATTTGGCCATCTTCCAAAGATTGTCTACCACAGTGGAAAACCCCCGCTAGGGTGGACAATACCCCAGGCATGTTTCAACCTTCCCCCTGGTTAATCAACCTTACCTAGGGCGTTTGATTTTGCAAAGTCAACTCTCAACAAATATCAGGATTACTTTGAATCGGGGAATGACTCACCTGATAAATCAATTTGTCCTTTCGGACACAAGTCGTCTGTATACTGACGCACCCAATGATGTTGTGTCTGCGTTTCTTGGCTTCTGCCTCGTTTCAGGACCCTCGCCTCCTTGTTCTCTAGCCAGGCACGTCGATCAGGGATCAGATGTGTGCAGATCTGCAAAGGAGTCTCTCATCACTTCTACAGGGTGCCCCGAACACCTCTTGATCCCGGCTCGATCGTCCCGTCCTCGCCGTTCTCAGCCTTACTCAATTACAACCTATGCGATGGAACAAGTGGGGGAGGGTCCCGATTCGGGCGCCATCTTGAAAGGGGCCCCTAGGGGTCCCTTACGTCTATGGAAACAAGGCGAGTCACCACACACGATAGATACACCAGACACGAGGTTGTATTCCCAAAGCTAGGGTTCATTGCAAAGCAAAAAGTCTCAGTTGGCCAACTCAGTCTCACGCCCCGCGACGTGTATATCTAGACCTCGAGGGACGCAAGAGAGTGAATTATGTACATCAGTTACATATATACAAAATGCATATCAAACAATCAGCTATGACATGTTTAACACCCCCCTTTATTGGGTTTCTTTGAACTCGGTGTGATGATGGACACTTTCGACAATTATGACACCTTCAAATATCTATTCTAGTAACAATATGCAATTTGTAAGTGCGGAGGCATCTTTCAGTTGTTGAACAGAACACAGTGCTTCTGTTCTTGGAAGCGAGTTACATACGGGGGAAGAGTTGCATTCCAGACCTTGCTATCTATGAGGTGCTATTCGTGTCCTGGGAGCCGACACGCTCTAACAGGGCTCAGTAAAGGGAGGCCGTAAGAAGAGCATAATTCAAGCCTTTAGCTGCTTTATTCTAAACATATTCTACCATATATCGAGACTGGCTGGCAGCTGCGAAATGATTAAATGCCCTGCAGCTCTGTTTCAAGTCTACATCCGGGAGGGAGCCAGGCATTCTTCCTGGTGCTGCCTACGCTGTGTTTCAACGAACTCTTGTTATCCTCGCGGCCCTGCGGCCTTGTCCTTTTACGTGCAGACAACAATGTTTTACAGTCGAGCAGTGTAAGCAGAAAATGTACTGCGAAGCAATAAGAACAGAAAGCAATGAGCAATGGTTAGAAAACAAAATGGCGATTCTTGTTATATCAAAATGGCCGTTCATTGGCAAACTCAGAGACCTATATGTCTGTCATATCGTGCATGAGACGGTTGGCCCACGGCCATCAAAATACGTTTGCCGTTACATATGAGAGGTATCCATTTTTCTAGACTGACATGAGAGAAGGGAAGAGCTGCTAAGAATTACCATCTGACAGCAGCTGTGCAGTCCTTAACCTGACTGCCCTATTGTGAAGAGCTTGGAGCCATCCTTGAGAGTGGAGAGACCAGGACCCTGCCCTGTCCTCCAAGAGAGACCTGAAATGGAGCTGGATTTCCTGAACTCTAAACAGAGGTTTTAAATGTAAGTGGAATTGAGCCATTTGAAACTTAAAGGTGGGGGAGTCTGTGTCGAGTTCCTCTGGGATTATCCCTCATTTAGGGGAGATATACAGAGAGAATTCAGCCACAAGCACATACAAAAGCAGGCCCAGGCCTGTAATAATGACATAAGCCTCTGGCAGCTTGAGCATGGCTTTATTCTATCCTGCGGCAAACTGCCACTTTGCCAGCTCCATTCTGCGCATGCACATGCCTCACGCATTCTAATTGGTCCGTGTGATGGAGCGCTGAGGCTCCGTTTACTGTGTCCTTGCCAGGAGACAACATCTTCCCCCATCGAGCAAAACAAAGTCACTTACATTTCTATCTTCACATCTCTTCAATTAAGCACATGGGTCTTATCTGGTTGGCCTTGTCCGATGTTCTTCCTGCTCCTCTTCTGTCTCTTCTCCTGCCAGCTCGTCACGTGAGGTGGCAGGATTATCTCTCTCATCTTGTTCTTGATCCTCTTCCTTGTGCAGCTTGAACTGGGAGATATTTCGAGTGACCACCATTCTAGGGGAACAGGCAGTTACCATTGTTCCAATTACGTGGGATACCGTCAGATAGTCTGGATAAAATCTTGAGTCTGGTTTCCTGTCCTGCCGTCTGCGTACAAGCACCTTGTCTCCTATTTGCCTCTTGGCTTGCCTCCTGCTATCAGCATATATCGTCATGTCTTGTTGCCTGCATGCATCCGTCACTCGGGCCTGTTCCGCATCCTCGCTTGGGTCACTTGCCAGGTGAGAAAGTCTGGTCCTTATTCGTCTGCCAAATAGCAACTCTGCGGGACACTTTCCAGTCATGCCATGCGGGAATTCATGTAGTCTCGCAACATGTTACACAGGGCCTGATTGAGTGACAGGGACCGTAGCTCATTCTGTTGAAGGACTCGCTTTAAGCTGCCCATGAATTGCTCCACCATACCATTTGCTAATGGCCATAGGGGAGTTATCTTTCTGTGGTGGATGCCCAATGGATTGCATGAATTTTGTGAATTCCAAGCTGCTGAATGGTGGACCGTTGTCCGACTTGAGGACTTCGTGAATGCCCCATGCGGCGAAGATGCTATCTAGCACTGGTATGACGGTGCTGGCATTTGTGAATGGTATCATGTGTACTAGAGGAAATCAAGACTATTCATCCATGATGACTAGCCCGTACTTGCTTTCCCCAAAGGAACCGAAGGAGTCAATCGCCAAGGGAGTCCAAGGGAGATCTGGCATGTTGGAAATCTTTAAGGGTTTGGGGTTATTTAGCCTAGATGTGCAGTGACACATGCGGCAGGCACCAATCGTGCATTCCACCATCTGATCTAGTCCTTGGAACCACATGGTGTCTCTCAATTGTCTCTTCATGACCACCACTCCCCGGTGTCCTTTATGGGCTAGATCTATGAACTGTTGCCACAGATCTGTGGGAATCACTATCCTGTGTCCTCGCATGACAAGCCCTTCTGCTGATATCAACATCTCTTCTCATATGTTCCTGAAGGCCTGAAGTTCTATCATGACACATTCTCTGCCTCGCTTGTTTGTGATGCCTGTGTCTCTCCACCTTCCGGACCTGATCAGGTCCTGTAGCCGCTTCCGTATGACATCTTGCTCTGTGTTCTCTGAGATCATTTTTGGTGTGATGGCCCTTGGGGGCCCGTGCTGGGTGAGGAGTTCACATACTCCTTTGCCATTAAGTTATTGGTCGACGTGTCCAGTAGTGGGTGCCAAAACATGAAGTCCGCCGGGTTGTACTCCTTTCTGGGGTTTGTGAACAATTGTGAAGTCGAAGTCCTGCCATCACAGGCCCATCCTTCTGTGGCGACAACTTGCATTAAGAGCTACCGTAGATGGTCACCAGGGCTTGGTGATCCATCACGATCATGAAGGGCTTGCCAAGGAGAAACATCTGAAAGTGCTCGCAAGCCCATACGACGGCCAGTCCCTCTTTTTCAGGTTGTGAATATCTTGTCTCTACCTCCGACAGGCTCTTACTGGTGTATGCAATTACTGTTCTGAGGGATTCTTGCCCTGGTCGATGTTGCACCAAAAGTGCCCCCAGGCCAAATGGACTAGCATCAACAGTTACCTCTCTGCACATGTCTGGGTCGAAGTAAGCCATACGTTCAGTTGAGGCAATGTCTCTCTTTGTGGGAATGCTTCTTCACATTGCTGTGACCATCAGAATACCCTGCCCTGCTTGGTGAGTTCTCTGAGAGGGGCACTGATAGTCGTAAAGAGCCGGAGATATCGGCTGTAGTAGCTGGCCATCCCTATGGAAGACCTGACCTTGCTGACATCATGTGGAACTGAAATCCCAGAGATGGCACCCAATGTGCCTGGGTCAGGGCTCATGTCTTTGTCTGAGAAAATAAAAATTTAAGGCAAGTTTATTGAAAGGCACACTTATCCCTATTCAGTGTCAGGCCGGCCTACACAAGCTCTGTGCAGACCTGTTAAATACCTTAATCATGCTGAGCGGTGGGGGCTCCGAAACACCAGGATATTATCACTGTAGTTGAAACAGTTACTCACATGATGAATGACTCTCTGCACACTCTCTTGGAATATTTCAGCTGCCGAGCATATGCCAAAACTGAGTCTCTTGTATCTGAAGAGCCCAATTGCTGTGGCAAAAGTAGTGATGTATTGGGACTGTTGGTCCATGATGATCTGATGATAGCCTTTGTTCAAGTCAAGCTTTGAGAACACTTTCGCCCCGTTTAGCAGGATGATCATGTCATCCAGGTGCATTCCAGGATGTCTTTTGTGCACGATGGCCTTATTCGCTTGCCGCATGGCCACACATATGCATATCTTGTCTGGAGATCCTCTCTTGGGTGCAGTCACTATGGTGGACAATCAGGGTGTTGGACCGTCTGCCGGTTCTATTATTCATTCCTTTAGCAAGCACTGTATCTCTTCTTCCACAAGCAGTTGTAAGTGAAACAGTATTCTCCTCGGGTGCTGAGCCACAGGTGTTATGGATTCATCGATGTAAAGAGTCACAGGGTGTCCTTTTAAGCATCCAATACCCTTGAACAAAGTTGGGAAGGCTTGTGTGACTGGCAGTCTCCGCTGCATGGTGTAGGTCACAGCTGCAATCTCAATCTCAAGGGCAGTGGGAAGGCCTAGTAGGTTGGTCCCGGGGACTTCCCCTTGCAGTACGTGGAATTCTGCTCATGCACATTTTTACTTGTAGCAGATTGTTATGAAGAACTTCCTGTGATTCTGCACCAGCCTTCTCGCTGCCCACTGAAAACTCTTAGGTCAGACGGCTTTAACTGCGGTGGAGATGTCATCTAGCTATATTCTGATATACACATGATGTTTTGGGTGGCGTCCATGTCGATGGGAAACTTGGCCTGGTGATCACCCACCAGTAGAGTGATGTCGCCCTCCGATGCTGTGGTCCTTCTGTTCATTATATGGACGTAATCACGTTGGCTGACATGTCTTACGAGGTCCCTCCTTGCACCTGCATCCCTCCTTGGACCAGTGCTGCGCGTGCTGGACTACGGGTTATAGGGCATGAAGTTGTACCCCTGGTACCATCCAGGTGCAGACGACCATCAAGTTGTTCTCTCTGCCACACTTGGCACAGGCTTGTCCAAAGCAGGCCATTTCACACCTACCTGATTAGGGAATGGAAGGCCACATCTATGGAATCTTTCTGATGAAGAGGAACCTTGGATGTGTTGCTGCTTGTAGGCCGGCCTCGAGTTGCTGGCAATATCTGATATACTTGTTCACTTCCAGGGGTTTTGGTGGTTTCAGTTTGTAAGGCTTGGTATCTGCTCGAGACGTAGGCTAGCCATTTGTAGTATGGTTGCCAGAGAAAGTGGCTTGCATAGTAATTTCTTTCTGCGTGATGACGACAGGCATCCTCCTATAATCATCAGTCTGATGGCTTCCTCATTCGTGAATTTGTGGAGTGTGCCACAAGTTTACGAAAGCGGGTGGCGAAGGCATCCATGGATTTGCCCACCATCTGGCATGCCACGTTGAATGTGGGCCTCTCGTGATCAATGATGCACTGTAAGTCAAAGTATTTGCTCAGTGCTTCTTTGAGGCCTTCATATGTCGTGACGTCTTCCGCAGAAAAGTAGGTATGAGAACTTCTACTTCATCTATCACTAGATACACCAGCAGCCGCCTAGCAAACTTGTTGGGCGCGGATTCATCGTGGGCATGCAAATCATTTTCAAATCTCTAAATCCATCTCTCCCATCGTGACCCCAGGGCTTGTTGGTCTCCCATGTTGAATGGTCCAGGCCGGCAAAAGGCTGCTGCGCTACTTCAGTCTTCAACTTCTGACATTTCGTCAGTCAGATGACTTTGGTGGCACGTTGTAACCTTGTTTGCAGTGTGCGTCACTATGAGGGCCTTCTTATTTTTTTCAGAGGAAAAATCCTATCATTGTCGCCATTGTCGAGCTACGCTGATTTCTTTTGCAATTAGCCCTCTTTGAGGCGAGATATGCAGGGAGAATGCAACCACAGACACATACACATGCACGAGAAGGCCCAGGTCTGCAATAATGACAGGAGCCTTTGGCAGCTTAAACCTTCCCTTATTCTATCCTGCAGCAAACTGCTGCTTCGCGGGCTCCCTACTGCGCATGCACATGCCCCGCGCATTCTAATTGGTCCGTGTGACGGAGCTCCAATACTCTGTTAACTGTGTCCTTGCCAGGACACGACATTCTGCTTGCCTTAAATCCTTTCCATTTGAAGTGGGCAGGTGGTTGGGGGTCAAACCTGTGTAGATCCTTAGCATATTTAACTAAAAATGCTAATTTAATTAGTTCCCCATTTGGCAGACCACTTCAAGGTGATTTTTGTTAAAATTCTAAATTAACAAAGCTCATTTCCAGTGTGTGCTGAAAACCATAGCCGGTAATTGGGTAATCCTATTGGTCCAGCTTCCCCCAAACAGGTCTTTAAGTCAAGAGGGGTCTGAAATTCAAAAATCTTAAAAATCATCCCAATCTTTCTGTCCAGCTTTCCCAACACAGGCCTTTAAGTGGAGGGTGATCTGAAATCCAAAATTCCTAAAAAACATCCCAATTTTTCTGTCCAGCTTCCCCAACACAGGCCTTTAAGTGGAGGGGTCTGAAATCCAAAATTCCCAAATCATACTAATGTTTCTGTCGAGCTTCCCCAACACAGGCCTTTAAGTGGAGTGGAGGTCTGGAATCCGAAATTCCCAGATCATCCCAATTTTTCAGTTCGACTTCCCCAACACAGACCAAAGTAGGGGGTTGTCTGATAAACAAACTGCTAAATCTCCCTGTGTTTATTTAAAGCAAAAGTGTGGGTGAAATAATAATTGCCATATGCATTTGTACAAATCTGTAAATGAAACTGCTTGTCTTTTAAACGCGCAGGAAAATCGAAACTGCACAGCGTTGCATATGTACATTGATTTTGTTCATTGACCAGTGTTGATTATTTCTTGAAGTGAGTTCTGTAGAAAGTAAAGTATTGCTATTTGTGTTTCACAACCAATTTGTGTGATTTATTTCTGTAACCAGAACATTACGTTTGAGCCACAAAGAAGGTAGCGTGTGTCATTTTAGTGTGATCTCTATTTTCAATTATTCAAATAGATTCAAATATATTTCCTGTACACCAGCCAGGTTCTTGGCTCATTGGTAGCTCAGGGGAAGGGATCCAAGGGGTATGAGATGAATTGGAAATATAGCTGAATAAAGAACAGACATTAACAGTTTATTTTGTGACATCTGGCTTGGGGAGGGAAGGAAGGCCTTGTGTTGAGGGTGGCCTCTCAATAAACCGTTACAAAAGGCAATGGCAATTCAGTCCCCGGCCCATTCTATGTCCCATTATCCTCCACAGTGGCTTCTGCTGATTATTATCCTGCTTGTGTGGTACTCCTGGAACAGACTGTCTGTGAGTGGGTGAGTGTGTACAGTAATTTGTATAGAGCTGTGTACACTGCAAACTTAAGTGTCTCTTGCTGCTGTTCAACACTGCAGAGACGAACGCCATACTATTTAGAGAAGGCCACCACTAAAAGAAAAGAGTCTTAAGAAGCCTTATAAAGGGGAGATGATCATGCTTATCTCTGATATTCTACGGAAGACTATTCCAGTGTCTTAGTCCCCAAACAGAGAAATGACTACCTCCTCAGTCGACAAGTCATTTGTGAGGGATAGTGAGAACAATATTATTTGCAGATCTTAAAAATCGAGAAGTAGTGTAACAACAGATGCGGTTTAGAAGATAGACCAGAGAATGTTGAAATTTTCATATCATTTTAGATAGGGTCTAAATCATAATGCGATCTTTCACTCTAAACCAGTGAAGAGATCTTCTGTTTTCTGACAAATTATCATATTTCTTTAGTTTGAGATCTAGTCTAATGGCAGAATTCTGAATGACTTGAAGTTTATGAATGGATGACTCAGAAAGACCTATGAAGGGACCATTGCAGAAGCTCAGACGGTAGTTAAGTAAAGCTCTGGCTACCACTCCTCGATCTTCCATGGGAAGAAAAATGAGGATCTTTTTCAAATCTCATCTGAAAGAAACTGTTTTTTTAATTGATTAATGTGAGGGAAAAGGTACATCAGAGAATTAGACAGAACAACAAGATTTCTTACAGGGCTATGTGAGAAGATATTGTTTTTTATTTATTGAGTCTGCTAAGGCAACATTGCCGGTCTAATTTCCCTTCTATGTACAGTCCCACCCCACAATTCTGGATAACAAACAGACAGTGTGATTCTCAAAATTTGAAATGTATTAAAAAAATGGCCTAAATTTACACAATGGTGGTCTCCAGTTTTTCACCATGGAGATCATCACAACGGTATATGTATATCACAAACCAATAATCAACAAAACCGAATTTCTCTGCCTAAATAATTCTCACTATTATCAGTACACAAAAACATTCATTTCCAATAGTCTGTATATATATATATATGTATATATATATATATATATATATATATATATATACATATATATATATATATATATATATATATATTGTACTCTAAAAGATGCAAAGCATATAAACAAACCCCTTCTAAGTTTACATCTATCTAGACCGTACAATATCTTTCAATGATAATGTTGTTGCTTTTTGGCCAGGGTATGCATTTGTTGATGAAAAACAATTTCTGTGAATATTATTTCACTAAACATGATTAAATCCCATTGTGCTACACGGAAGGAACCCTTTATATGGCTTTTGTTGACTTACGCGTAGCCTTTGATTCCATTGAGTGCGCACTACTTTATGAAAAATTATAACTATATGAATGCCCTGATTCATTATTAAACCCAATTGATTTTCTCCACACGAACACCACAATGCAGATCAGGCTCACGCTTGAAGGGTTATTGTCCTCAGCCTTTGATACAAAACGAGGTGTAAAGCAAGGATGCATTTTAGCCACTACCTTTTTCAATTTATTTATTCTGGACATGGGCCAAAACTTTCTAACTACTGTAGCAGATCCTCCAAAGTTAGGTAATCAACAGATATCGTGGCTGCTTTACACGGACAATGTGGTTATTTTATCTAAAACTCTGTGCGGTTTTCAGAACCTTTTAGATAAATTGGATGATTATGCCAGAAATAATAATCTTATGATCAACACAGAAAAAAGGAAATTGTGGTATGTGGCAAATCTCAAAAACAGAGACTGTGTAAGCACTCGTGGCTATTGCAGAACTCATGATGGTACCTCATTAGAAATACTTAGGTGTCCTTATTGATGGCTTCATGAATGATACATTAAATACTCTTAATCTAGAGTCTAAACTAGTAAATCTTATATCTCAGGTGAACATTTTACTCTATAAGTATGACAAATTCACATGTAGTCACATAATGTTATTATATCAACAGAAAGTTGTTCCTATATTGTCTTATGGATCAGAATCAATCATGCCTAGGAAACAAAACATTTTGGGACTCCCTTGAGGCCCTTTTTTAGAAACGGGTTTTAAGACTCCCAAATTGTACACCAATGGCCATTTTACGATTTGAATTAGGTGTGTTGTCCCTGTATGTACAGATATTATGGAAAATGTGCTGTCTATTGAGAAAATGTTTACTTGGGACTGAAACAAATAATATCTTGAGTGTTGTAGCTCATTATCTGTTAATGTCCTTACACGATTTCCCTAGAAATTGGCGTAATTTTATAGCAGATGCATTAGCTGATGCAAGTATAACCTTGGAGCTTTTACTTACAAATCCAGGTAGAGCTAAGATCAAGCTGTACCAGTACGACTAGATATGCACCCAAGACAAATACTATGCTTATGTGGATTTCAATCCAATTCTGTTTGGCCACAAGAAATTCTGTGTATTGGCTGATTATTTAATTAAATGCCCCTTACCCCATATTCAAAACCAATACCTGAGGTTCAGATTACATTTGTGGCCGACTAATGCTATATTGGCAAGAAGAGGACTTATTTTACAAGAACAGATTTTATGTATCTTTTGTAAAGATTCTACTCAGAAAGAAACATTACAACATTTATTTGTACTGTGCGCCGCACTATCGAGAAAGCGTGAAATGTTCTTTAAAGAGCTCTTAAGTCATATAGCTATGTTACAGCTAATGATTACTGGCTCTCTATGTTCTCTGATTCCAGGCAATCAGTTAATATTGCAATAGTACAATATTTGGAATCTGTTTTCCCCAAGTCTGAAAGTCATAACTGAGCTCTTACACACATAATATTCCTAAATTAATCTTTGTAATTGATGGGCAATGAATTACAAAAAATATGACATTTTCTTTGCTCCCATGTATGTACTGGGTATTCTAATAATTCTTAATAGTTTTAGATGTAGCGCCTTTCTTGTTCGAATTTGAAAATACATTTGACTGAATAAAAATTCTGGGAAATTGACCTTAAGGAATGTCTACTATTATCTGTGAATTATCCGATCCTGTTTATATTTGATAGTATAAATTTAGTTGTAAATGTAAACATATTTTAGGGGAATGATTAAATGATGAGGTCTTTTATAGCTGTGATCTGTATTAATTGATGTATTTTATATGTATATGTTTTATCTGTATATTCATTGAATATTGATTCATTTTGTAATGATTTTGAAAGGTTGATTAATCAGCCAATCAAATAAAATAAAAAATAAAATAAAAAAACAATTTCCAGACCCTTGCTTTTATCCCCCGCATGACAAGTATGGTAACAGAGAAAAGTTACTTAAATGAATAACATTTATCACAATATATTCAATGTGGCTCCCCTGTGCAAGTGTGAGGTAGTGAATGTATAGGTTATGTACAGGTCATTTAAATGTAGACAATGTCCAGCTTTCTTCTGGCTCCTGCAGGTTTGAATTAGAAGCCAATATGTTCAATCTTTCTCACTCTTTATTCTAAACACGTGTGGGTGTGGTCTCCTCAGAATATGTATGTGCAGCTTTCAGTGAACATATATGTGTGACTTTCACTAAACATGAATGTGCTACTTTCAATCTATGCATACAATTTTCAGCATACAGAACTAACTCCCTATATTCACCATTGTTGCACAGACATCCAATTTTTGACAAGTCCTCTCAGATCTGCTTTAATGCATGATATCTCTCAGACTATAACCAATAAGGTGATGAGTGGAAGTTTTGAATAAACCTGAACCACTGGCACTGCTCTGGGAAACCTTCCACGCCACTGTTTTGGCCCGTCTGCGCCACTGCAAAGGGTCCCAGCCATATGAAAATCAGTCAGGTGCTGCCACCAATGGGAGCAGACCAGCCCAAACTGCTAGGCCAGGACCCCTCCACATGGAAACACAAGCAACCGCAGATATGTGTTTGCCTTGTTGGGCCTCATCAGTGATGTGCAGCTTCATTCCCTATGGCGCAGCGAGCAAAGGACCCACAATCGGGCATTCCCTCAGACGTAGATATCTCCCAGACAACAGTGTGACATGCCTACACTATGATACAAAAGATTCTACACCGGCTTCAGCCACAGAGTCTATTTTAAATGGTGCTTAATTTTACCAAGAGAATTCTACAATTAAATGGCACCAAAATGCATTAATATTTAAATTGGTCTCTCAATACAAAATACATTGGGTTTTAATAAAATAACATCTCACTTTGTGTTCAATGTAACTGGGAGAACACAGGACATTTAAGAATACTGCACTTGTGTTCCTGATCTCAAATTGTATTCCCCTGGGCTCCCAGTCCTCTATTCTCCCAGATTTACCCTGGTAAATCTATATGGAGAGTTTAGGATGTATCGTTATTTAGTTAACTTACTCTGTAAAAGTTGATTCTTGTTTTGTAGAATCAACAGGGAGTCCCAGAGTCTGGATTTAGTGCCTCAGCAAGGACAACTGGTTGTCTGAAACCTTATTTTCAACATTCACAAGAGCTTCTCTCTCCAGCCTGCCTATCTGCAAACCAGCCTCCAAGGTTCTCAGCTTTCCTCAGTCATCTAGTTGTTTTCAAAATCTTCAATCTTCATCTCCCCATATTCCATGATCATAATCATCCTTATGTTTTGTGTGCATGCAATTATATATCTTTTTGACTCCTCAGCTGCCTTGCGACTATTGGCCTCATTACACGGTTGGCAGAATGGGTTTACCGGCACCGGTAATGGTGCCGGTAAACCCATTCCACCTTATTACGAGGTTCCCTTGCGGGACCCGCTCAGAACGTCTGGTCAGACCAGACGTCCTTTGCGAGTCCCGCAAGGGGACCAGGGAGCAATAACGGGCCCGTTATTAACGGGCCCGTTATTAGCTCCATCCCCATTCCCATTGAGCCCTATAGGGACTCAATGGGAATGGGGATTGGTTTTGTGAATGAGGAATTACCGGGTCCTCCAAGGTTGGAATGACCCGGTAATTCCTCATTCACAGAACCCGAACCCGATTTTGGAGGCAGCCATGGCACTATTAGCACCATGGCTACCTCCAAACTCGTAATGAGGCCCCATGTGTGGTTTTTACCTGTCACATGACCAAATGGGAGGGATAATTCCATTCCTCATGAAAATATGTCAATTTTGTTTTTAAACCCTAACATTGGAATTGCATGTAGGAGATACATAAAATATAGATTACTATAATCTGTAGATCAGTATGCACAATTATATGAGTGAATGATCATGATGTGATAAAATTTGGAGGAGTTGCGTGTTTTTTCCACTTTCCCCTAATCATTACGTGGCACACTATAGGACATTTTACATGGTTTGATAGATATAACTTCTAGCTACAAAACACATTTTTGAGTCGATCAAAGATTGCAAAGCAGATTTGTGATTTTCTTAAGATTAAACTTGTGATTGATAAATCTACATATGTTGATTACTATTCATGTTACAAGCGTGAAGTTGATGATTTTTTTCGCAGATGGTACTGGCAGTGTGTCTTCTGCATAGTCCTTTTGCATGATGTCAATGTTTGTCATGACCAGATTTCTTTTGATGTGCACAGAACTGAATAACCTTTCCGTGACCTTTGGCTAATGGAGTTTGAGGCCTGGAATTTGATGGATGGTGACAGTTTCTTTGAAGCTCTGTTTACCAATGCAACCACCTTCTAATGTCTGTGCTGGCTCCCAGAACCGGTTTAGACACACCCAAGACCCTTGTGTGGTCTCTTCATATTTTGTATTTTGTATTCCTGAGCAAAAGTTTCAGAAGGGGCTCCAAACTGTTTCTCGTTATCCTTAAGCACTAATAGTAAAATAACTGGGCTTGCTTCCCATGAGTTTACATTGCATGCAGCATTATTTGAAGTAAAATACATACAATGTAGAATAAAATAATACTTTGTATATGGCTTTTTCTTTTGGGCCTTTTACATTATGTTTACATTATTTCAGTTGAAATTAAACATAGGCTAAATACAATCATTGACGTTATATGCAGTTTTCTATACTACACAAGTGTAATTTATTTTCTCTGTGCTTGGTACTTAGTACCTAGGATATCAGACATGGCTGCAGTAGGCCTTACAGCATTTTGTACTCCAAAATACTTACCTACTTTGTTAACTTTATTTCGGCTTAAAAGCCATAAAAGTTTGCACATCAAATAACAACATCAAATTACACAAATATGAACTATTACATATATAGTTTTCAACATGGAAGCAGCATTGGATGGGCAATAATCTAAATGGAGCTCCTTTCTGGTGCATAAAACACTAAGTTCATAATAGGAAATAGCTTAATATAGGCCATATTAATGATATAACACTATTAATGTAAAACAAACATTGGGATTCAATGCCGAGGAGTGTCACCAAAAGCATATTCCTCAGCGGGACAATGTTCACTCCCGAAAGCACAATCCTCTGGGGCTAAGTTCAATTCGGCCGTTTGGCAGTGTTTCCATGGCAATGGGTCCTGCTACAGCGCAACATGTGCTCCCGTGAGATAAATAGACAACCCCTCACCACTCGGATCCAGTGAATGCACTTATTTAAGAGTGCTTCACTGGGCTCATAGCAATTTTGTGCCAATTTTGGGACATTATGGAGATAAAGTGACCCTCCTCCCCTACCAGCCATAGGGCTGCTCTTATTAGTTGACATATTTGCCCTGGGTCCTCTAACTGACTCGGGCCAAGGGGGTGTGAGAGGATCGGTGGGGTAAGCTGGTGAGTATTCCTACTATGGGCAAGATTTACTAGAGGTACTTTCGATGGTGCTTCATCTCCCACTAATATAGGCGGAGGGCGGTTACTTGCTTCAACCCCTACATTAGACTGTCTGCCTACCTGGGTATCACTTATTTTATTGGGGCTTTTATCAGGGATAGATAAACCAGCTTGCACTTGCGGGTCTAAAGTCATTGTTTCAGCCACCTGCTTAATCAATGGCTCCTTCTTATTCATGCTCATACTCCTTCCAACCAATTCAGTCAAGGATAGAATTATATTTGTAAGAGTCAATATTTCAGCCAATACAGAACTGCATTTACAAATATTAAGCGCTGCATCTCCCACTTCTGCCTGGTTTAAGGTACAGTTTGCTACTTGGACACACAGAGATGAAAAGGCAAATGGACTTTAATCTAATAAAGGACGCAGAGTGCCCCCAATGTTGAAACCTCCATCCTCGATTCCACAAGCCCACTTGGCTCAATTTTTTCATTTTTTTCAGTTTCATCAGTTTCTATGCCCGTCAGTGGCCAATTGGAGAACCCCTGTGAGCAAGTAGCAGACGCCAGGGAACAGGGGTTATAAACAGGAACAGCAATCCTGGGTTGCATTACGTCTCCCCTCCCCCACTGGGAGCGCAAGTAGTAGTGGGGAGAAGATTAAAGTTACTCTATGACTGTGGATGACTGGGCAAAGAAACAACAGGAGCTACCAGGGGCGTAATGTTGGTAGTGGGAGTGATAATTCCAGAATCACAGGGTATGTCTCCTGCTACGGTCACCTTTTGAGGGACATCCAAGGGCATTAGCTGCACCACATTCCACAAGAACGTGATTTTTCCAGATGGATTGGAAGCAGAAGTGTCGTGGACAACAGTACCATCTCCCACTCCTCCCCCTCCCAGGGGTCCATGCTATCAGGGGCTCCAAATGGTCCCAAACAATTGTTGATTTCACTAACAAGTGAAAGAGCCTCTCCTGAGGACTTTTTAGAATTCACTAGCTTAAGCTCTGTATCACAGGTACAAGGCAGTGTATCTACTGGTGGGTTTTTCCTTTTTACCAGCAGCATTCTTCCTTTTGCAATAGGGACAGGCATTATTGGAGAGTTTGCTGGCATGGCACAGATGTCATGGGCCACACGGGGAGAGGGGCTACATGGCACGGGAGCTGAACTAACTCAATAGTAGCTCCATTTATGGATAGCTTTGTAATAGGAACAGCCATTCCTACTTGAAGCAGCGAATACGGCAGTCCGTAGTCACAATTTGGCAGAAGGTAGTTTGATAATCGAGTTATCTGCTTTCCACTGGCAAGGCTCACCTTGCTTCTTTGCCCCTCAGTCACTACAGCCTACACCAGGCTTTCCGTCCGGTCCTCAGCCCTTATAGCACCAGTGTCTGCTCTCAGCATGGGGGCCACTCCTAACAGTGAGCGATTACGGACTATCAATTAGAAGCACAGATGAGACTTCGGGATTTGCCTTGCAGAACGCAAACACCCTGCAGACACCAAGACACGTGCCCTTGCCCCCACGCAGATTTTGCCCTCGCAGGGGGGCTCTGTTGTTAAGTACTGTCTGGCATCTTGTTGGGGGCGGGGCTTCAATCCACAGCAGCAGGCAGCAGAGAACAACAATGCAAGCAGGGTAAGGTTCCGTCTGCATGTGCCAACACTCGCGCCCTTCTCCCCCGTGGGCTTCGCCCTCATGGGGGGATCAGATTTTAAGCACTTTCCAGCGTCTTGTTGGGGGCAGGGCTTCAATCCATAGCAGCGGGCAGCAGAGAACAATGATGCAAGCAGGGTAAAACTCCCCCTGCAGGCGCCAACACCCACGCCCGTGTCCCCCCCCCCCAGGCTTCTAGAATACATAGTAAAGCTAGTCATTGAATACAAATCACATTTAAACTGCAGATACATTTTCTCTACACAGGGCATGCTCGTATTACAAATTAATTTCCCTTATATACTGGGAATCAAGGAACATCACACTGGTGATGTATCTGTGTCATGTTCTTCAACACACATTCTGAGCCTGATGAATTATTTTGGGAGGTAAATGTACTCCAAATTGTTGGGCCTTGTCTTTCCCCCCATGTGGCATAGTTCTTGTTTGGTACTCCATGTGTCCTAAACTGTCAAGCAGTATCCCAAATAAAATATTATTTGAGTGTTCTAAATGTAATGTTGAAGTCAGGCCTTCGTATGTCACCTCAAAGCTTCTGCTTAATCACAATTTCCGGTCCCTCTTTGATATTGACAATAGATTGTATTGAAAGGGACCTTAGAAATGGTTGCAGCTGAAAAAGTTCTGCTGCTTTGATGAAAAAAATGTTCTTAGGTGTCTGCACATTTATTTATATTTACCCACACGGGCCACCATTTACTTGATGGCATTGAGCTAACTGTGCAATCCAACAACAATCACTTTTTAACAATGCCTTTCTTGCTATTTTGGAGAGGTTTTCTTAGTTCAGTTTATGTTAGGCCATTATCCTTTTCTCCAAAGTTTATGACAGCTAGGAGATATGGAGAGATTGGTCAGACTACTTGCCATCTGAACTGCCCAGATAATATGTTTAGTAATCATAGGGGGACTAAAATCCCTGTTTGGAATCGTTCAGCTGTTGCAAATTTCCTCTCATCTTAGACTGGATGATGAGAGAAGGATGTTGAGTAGCTTAAGCTGAGGTGGAGAGCAATCAAGTTTCAGGATGAGCTTGTATCATCAGCATAGGACGGATAACACATTTCATGCACCTAAATGATATCAAAGAGGGAGTGCATACATAGATTAAAAGGCAACAGGGGGAAAGAAGGAGGTGATAAAGGTGAGACAGAAGGAGGAGATTGGGTAACACCAGGAGGAGGTGATAGGAGATATACAATGTGAGAAAACAAGAACATGAACTTTCTAGAGGGCATATCTCAACGAAAACAGAGACCGGGCAAGACCCAGATCTGAAAGGTTGGAACTGAAGTGGGGGGAAAATGAGGTTGGGAGGATAGACCAGGGGCAATGTGGTTGTCTTGGAAACAAGACAACACATAGCAAAGCAGGTTTGAATCCCGGTCTCGTGCTTAGAAACCATCCCCGGCATTGAGCACATTATAAAAGAACAATTATAATTATAATGAGGGACATGGTGGAGTGAAGTACCATTGAGAGGTCGGGGTAAGTAGAGCAGGGGCCGTGTAAGCCGAAGGGGCAGTTCAGGGCTTTAGAGCAGGGTGTAACAGTCTCTAGGATGAGCCCATCCTTACCTACCTAGATCTGTCCAACTTGCTATCAGCATCTCCTTGTTGTCCAACACTACAAGGCAGGCCTAAACACCACATGATTGAGCTGGATAGCATCACTGAGGAAGAGAAAGTGACGGCAATCCTTTATGAACTCAAGACTGAAAGAGAAATTGTGGTTTGAGAAACCCTCAAAACCAAAACTGCAACATAAGGAAGAAGGGTTCAGGAACCTGTGAACCCGTAATGCCTACTAGAAAGGTTCTTTAACACCTTAAACCACAGAGACATAGACTTGGGAAAGCAGAGGACAGGACTGGTAACCAATCCAAGGCCTGTCCCAAGTCAGACTAGTAACTTTGAAGAACCCCTTGTCTTCAAAGCTTGATATTATCAAGGCCTGGACGTCTTATAAGAAGGCCATAGATTGTAGAAAACATAAAAATCAAAACCGAGGCTTGGGTCAATTCCTCAATTAATAACGGTGCTAAACTTTTTTGGGACATTATTATTAATGGACCCTTTTATAAATAAAAGTCCAGTGGCTTGTCCTCAGTGGTCTCTGATAAGAATTGGGTAACTCATTATGCTTTATTATATTTGAATGGCTCTGGAGACATGGCTATTGTTGGGCCCCTTGCATGGGACTCTAATCCATCATCTGGCTTCAAAGAGGACTTCATCATATTTACTGTTGGGGAAATCTTAACAGCTATTAAGAACTAAGGCAGGAATAAGGCCCATGGTCTGGACAATGTTCCTGCAGACTTGTCCTTGGTGGAACCAAATCTGTGGGCTCCCATTTTGACTTTGGGTCTTAATGCTGCATGTGCTGAAAGTATTTATCCTGTTTCTTGGTCCAGTGCTATCATCTGTCCAATCTACAAAAAAGGTCCAAGGGCTGTACCAACGTCTTATAGACCGATCTCTCTTTTCCATCCTTGGGAGACTGGAGTCTTGGGTGGAGAGTACAAACATCTTCTCTCCTATTAAGTTGGGTTTCAGACCAGGTTTGGGGAACGCAGAACAGGCCTGAATCGTTATCTGGTGGCGGCGCATTCTTTGTTTATCAAGGACAATCCCATCTATTTGGCTTTCATGTATCTGAGCACCGTGTTTGACAATGTCAGTAGTCATAGGCTATGGAGCATGCTCGGATTCATGAATTGCCCTGGCGCCTTGGTGGATCTCTTGGAAGGATTACATCAGTCGATGATGGCCTTTGTGAGGAGTGCACCTGCTGAACATTGCACCTCATTCTTTCAAGAGGAATGTGGGGTATGTCAAGACTGTGTTTTGGCCCCTTTGCTTTTTGTCTTTATATAAATGGTCTTTATGACCATTTACTAAAATCTAACTCTGACTTTCCCAGGCTGGGCAATAGGCGTTTGCCCTTACTTGCCTATGCAAGTGACACATTTGATGATAATGCACGATTTCTAAAGGTAAATGCCCAGAAGAAAGCTGTGATGGTTGGTCACAGGGGGTAGCTAGCGCCCCTGAGGTTTTTAGCTATTTTCTGTAAAGGGGAGTTAGGCCCAAGAGTGGCACACTTTGATTACCTGGGGGTGAGGTTTTCATCGAATCTTGGGGTGGAGTCACATGTGGAGAACCGAACCCTGAGATTTAAGCAGGCAATTGGGGGGGAAGGGCAGCCAGAGCTTTGGGTCATTTAAAAAAAAAACGATTGAGCTAGTTCTCAAAGTCTTTCATGGCAAAGCTACTTCTGTGGCAAGATATGGCATGGAGTTGTGAGGATTTGGTAAAACTATCCAGGTGGTTTAGAACACTTTTTATAAGAGCACTGGGTCTGCCTCCAATTTCACATTTCCATCAACAACTGGGCTGCTTCTTTCTGACTGATCTGATTGCATCTATGCCTGCTAGTCATTGACTAAGAATTTGGGGAAACACCAAAGCTACCTGGACCCAGGAATTGGTTAGTTACCTTGTGTTCAGACATCCCCTTTAGAGGACTCCATGGCTCAGGTATGTAAAAACCATGCTGTTGGAGGCGGGAGTGGGTCACTGTTTTTCCACAGCAGCCCTTTTTTCTAAGAAGGATGTACATTTGCAAAGAATTGTGTACTCCGGTCTATTTGAGACCAAGAGAGAGTCTTTGGCGATTATGAGGCCTGCCAATAGGAAACATTTGATCATTTTATCCCCTAGCTTGCAGAAGTAGCTGAGTTTGGCACAGCATCCGTTTTAACGCATCCTTATTTCTAGGGAGCATTTAACTGTATTCTCATAGGAGCTGTGGCGGCGGCTAGGATCAAGGGGGATGCGGATCAATCATGTTTGCTTTGTGGGGTGCCCAAGGAGGACTTGGCTCACTTTTTTATGCTTTGCCCAGCTTTTTTCATCAATTAGAGAACCTACTTTGAAACCTGTACTGTTGGGTCTGGGCTTTCATTGTTATGAGCCTGCATTGGGAAGTGAACCTGTTTATAATAGATGGCTTGGTTACTGACCTGTACTCGTTCCCACCTCTAGGAGAAACAGCTGATCAATGTAATATTTCCTTACCTCAAGGGGGGAACTTAAGACCAGCAGGAAACCAGCCACAGGAGAGACCATCCGGCAGAGAAGCTACCAGTGAGCAGGAAATTCCGGGCTGTGCATTCCTTACAGAGAGAAGGAGAAGGAAGAGCCAGAGCAGCAGCGTTGTCGTTGGAGTGTCCAGGAAACCTGCAGAATGCTGCCACTTGCTGTAAAGCAGAGGCACCAGAGATCCTGGTGAGCTTAGAGCCGTTTGAGTAGCGTGCATGCAATGGATGGGAATCAGAATAACTCTGACACCAAATAATCAAACCAACTCAGGAAGATGGCAAACATTACTCTTTTAATATCAATTGTCTAAAACAGGAAGTTACAATGGACATCAATGGACGTTCGCTCGAGCTTCTCAGCTCATTTCACATAAAAACACATTTATATAATAAGAATTCGTCATACGTGATGTCATACTATGTGGCAAATAGGAAAAACCTACGAAGAAATGTGATAGGCTTAAGGGGAACATCTAAGTATAGGTTCTATAAGGGGTAGGATTATAATTAGATGTCTACTGTCAGGTGGACAACTTTTGTCTACCTCTAAAAAGTGTCGTCTTCAACACTATTAAGTACACAGTATATCATTGGCTCTCAAACTACAAGGCCCTTCATTATATGGCTCTCTATAATTGGTTGGCACGCTCGTGCCATGTCTGGAACTTTCAGTTTGCTTAGCAGCACATAAACTCATACCCAGCTGCCAGGAGGTGGACTTGACTTTACCTCCCTACCCAATTAGCCAAACATCTCTCATCACCCATGCCTTCTGCCATGAAGATTGTCTTTGAACTTGACCTTGCAGAGTATTTTTGTCTGTAAGAATATAAGGGAGTGCGAGCATGCACTATCACTTGATCTAGAACTCCATGTCCAACTCTGTTTCCATCCTTGATAAACGGATTCCCCAACCCGGGCTGAAAAACCACTCACATAAATTTGTGAACAAATTTTGTGGAAACGGAAAGGATTTGGTGAAGAACAGTGTCAACATTATTGTACTGAGTGGAGATTTGAAACATATAACACGATACTCACCATTAGGCACTTTGTTCCACACTGACTCAAAAGTGATACTACCCTGCTCTTGTATTGGCACAATATACCAAGAATACCACAATGTTCCTATACAATTGATTTTGCACATACTAGACAGTAGCTTCCTCAAATTCTGATATTGATGTATAATACCAAAGTAATCCTAGAAAAGGCCCAATTTTCATACAAATAACCTGTTTCCAAAAACAAAAATGCAAAATTATCTGATGGATCACACCAAAGCAATAATGGAAGATACCCAATTATCATACGAGTGTCTCATACCAAAGACAATCATAAGTAATGCCAACACGTGTTTCGACCTGCTATCAGGTCCTCCTCAGGGCATGTACTAGTTATTAATTCTCTGGGTGCTTCAGGTAATTCAACCCACAAACACTATTTGCATATCCCACAGCTGCATCATTAATATTGCTGCATCTGAAAACCCTTGAAATAAAGTAAATGCCAAGTGTTCATACAACAGGGTCTTTCTTGAAATAAAGCAAGTGCCAAATATTCATACTAATTGGATGTCAAAGCACATGGAGAAGAAAGAAGGAATGGCTCATGTGAAAGGAGACATGTTTTGGAACATTTTGGAGCATTTAAATGTCTTAAATGAATAAAACATGGCACTCCTGGTGTTTTTTCTTTGCACCATAACAAGGGATGATTCAGTTTCTCACGTACACTGCCTTCAAGAATAGATAATCAGCCTTGGCTGCCATGACTTTCATACCAGGCCAAACAGCCTTGCCATTCGTATCCACGATCTCAGCTAATTCTTGTTACAACATAGTTCTCGCTTTCCTTCTCCATAGGTCTGAGTTTACTAAATTAATGACACTGATGTCCACTTTCTATACAATGGCGGCTCCGCCTGCAGTCTATTCACTACGTATCGCCAGCTTCTAAGATCACTTAGTCTACTTGCATTACTGCATCTGTACAGTTATTGAATGTTTTGCATTTTCTGCACTGTGCCACACACATGCAATCTTCTTTTCGCATATGAATGTTTACTCAATTCTTTACTTCATCATCAGTTTCTATAAGGTCCATTGCTTTCTCTTTGGCCAGTCTTCTCAGTGCATCACGTTCGTCTCTTTCATATTTCTTCAGGTAGTTCCTCCCTCAGATTGTTGTCTCTTCGGGAATACATTTGATAGGGTTTTCTCAGAGGGTACCTTCTTTCGAATATTCACTGTGGTATGGTCACAACTGCTGGTGTCAAGCGTAGCACAATCTCAGGCTTCCAACATACAGGAGGTAGGGGGTGGGATTACCTGCAGGGGCATGCAGCTGCTCCTCTACACTAGTCCTGCCGAAGTGGAAGACAGTTAAGAAGACGTAGGAGCAGCGGCTCAGTGTCCCGCTGAAGCAGCAGAACAGAGAAGCCATCCATCGTGAAGAGTATATGCTGCCACAGGAAGCACCACTGGGCTGACCAAAGCCATGTTGGAGGAGATGCGGTATCAAGCTTTCCTGATATCCCACCACCCAGCGGACCCTCAGCCGCTGGAAAAGAGGGACGCAACCTCATTCTGAAAATGGGCGACAGGAGGTGAGTCCACAGGCAAGTCCAAACCGGGGTACGAACATACACAATCCATGAGATAAAAAGTGAGTGAACAATACTATATGATATGATATGATCATTTATTTATATAGCTTCTATAAACAATTTGTTTCAAAGTGCTTCTAGGCAAGGGAGGGAACAAGGGAAAATACAATGTCATTCTTACAGGCCATGAACAGTAAGGATGTGAAATTAACTATCGTACTCGGCCTGACGACATTTCAGATAGTGCAAGAGCTAAGACATAGATAAGGAAGGGAGGGGGAGAGTGGGAAGGAAATGGAAACAGACAGGTGACTACCGCACTAGGCCTGACGACATTTCTGGTAACGCCGGAGAAAACAAAAGGTGAGGGAGAGGGGGTGCAGAAAGGGAGGGGAGGAACAAAACAAGCGACTATAGTATTAGGCCTGACGACATTTCAGATAGTGCTGGAGGGAGGAGAGTGGACAAACAAGGGGATAGGGGGGAGACTGACAAGGTTGCTATCATACTAGGTCCAGGGACAATTCTGATATAGTAAGTGCATAGAAGAAAGTAAGAGGAGGAGGGGAGGAGATAGGAAAAGGGAGAAAGGGAGAGAAGGAGAGAACAGATAGTAAGCAGTCAAAAAGAGTGGCGAAGCAAGAGGGGAGAGCGAATATAATTGCAGAAGTCAGTAGTAACACATAATGTTGCAAGCCTGGATACAAGATGAAGATGGGAACAGCATGATTCAGGGCCACCATGAGAAAGGGTGACGCACCGTCAATCGATGAAGTCCATAAAAGTCGAATCCAGCATTGGCCACAAGACGCTGATGGTGAAACCAGAATGTATCAGGACAGACTCCTGCAGAAGTAGGCTGGAGAAGGGGCAGGTGGAGCAGGGTAGAAGAATCAAGCAAAACAGGCAACACCTGTGTTTGCGAGAAGGGGGTGCACAATGGAAAATCACAGGGGGACCAGAGGGGTGGGGATGGCCTGTGAGGACAGAGGGAGTAAACACATGTTGGTGCATGCTTACCTGCTGTCTGAGCAGGGGTTCGGACCATGGGTCCTCCTGGTCTGAACAGGTCCAAACTGGAATTGCCCTTTTCTTTGTTTGCCCTTTGCTTCGGATGCCCGATCGAGAGACACCCTTGATCTAAGAGTTAAGAGCAGGAAGAGGCAGGGCTAAGAAGGTGGGCGGTGCTTAGGCCAGGTGACCTAGATCCACTTGCACCTGCCCCCATCTGCAAAGGAAAAGAGGCAAGAGGGCTCCATAAGTAGGGAAAAAGAGCAGCAACCAGGAAGGCACTAGGTGGGCGGGGCTTGCTAAGTGAGAAAAGGAGTGGCAACCAGGAAGGCACCAGGTGGGCGGGGCTTGCTAAGTGGGGGAAAAGAGTGGCAACCAAAAAGGCACCAGGTGGGCAGGGCTTATTCCAGGTGACCAAGATCCACTTGCACCTGCTCCCGATTTGCAAAGGAAAAGAGGTTGGTGGGCTCCTTAAGTAGGGAAAAAGAGCAGCAACCAGGAAGGTACCAGGTGGGCGGGTCTTGCTTAGTGGGAAAAGGAACGGCAATCAGAAAGGCACCAGGTGGGCGGGGCTTGCTAAGTGGGGAAAAAGAGCGGCAACCAGAAAGGCACCAGGTAGGCAGGGCTTATTCCAGGTGACCAAGATCCACTTGCACCTGCTCCCCATCTGCAAAGGAAAAGTGGCTGGTGTGCTCCTTAAGTAGGGAAAAAGCGTGGCAACCAGGAAGGCACCAGGTGGGCGGGTCTTAGGCCAGGTGACCAAGATCCACTTGCACCTGCTCCCCTTCTGCCTCATAGGATGACAAGTCCCAGAATCTCACAAAGGGAAGGAAAGAGAAACATGAAAATCAATTGCCCTTGGTGGAGTGAGCATACGAGTAATCCAGGAGGGGATCAGAGAAACCAGAGAACAAACCAGGCTCACTACAACCAAAACCCTTGCCAGGCTGAGCACATGAATATCCCAGGAAGGGTGGGACAAAGCAGAGAACAAACCGGACTCACCAGGTCGGAGCCCTGGTGGCCACACACACAAATACCCCAGAAGAGGTTGAGACAAATCATAGAAATAAACAGACTCACCATGTCCCGAGCCCTTGTGGGGCTGAGCACACAAGTAACCCAAGAGGAGTTTTTGAGAAACCAGAGAACAAACCAGGCTCACCAGGCTCCGAGCCCTTGCCACGCTGAGCATAGGAATACCCCAGGAGGGGTTGATACAAACCAGAGAACAATCCTGGTTCACCAGGCCCGACCCCTTGTCAGGCTAAGCACACAAGTAGCCCAGGAGGGGTTACTAGAAACCAGAGAACAATCCAAGCTCACCAGGCCCTGAACCCTTGTCGGGCTGAGCACAATATTGGAATACATGTGCAGCGTCCCAAAGTTGAAGGATATTCAGACTGCGTAAATACTGTTAGCAAGGAGAGCTGGTCATTAGTGTCAGTATTTTCGCTGTTTGTTTAAGCATTTCTGAACATGTGCTATTTGTACTTAGCTTTAACACACATTACAGAGCATCACACAGTGAAAGGAGTAGCAGCAACAAAATTGCTGATTATATTTAGAGTTTAGGCCCAGGATACATTAAGGGCTTTGGAGCTAGCCATACTGAATTAAGTGTGCTTTGCTTGTGAAGAGGGAAAATGGAGACCAAATCCATGCCCCCGCACCCCAAGCGCCCCAGCGCACCCATGGGTGACAAATATGCTGAAACACACCCACTTCACCAACAGTGCAACTTCTATGCTACATTAGAATCAATGCTGCAATATCAGAATCTACAAACACAAAAATCCCTGTTTAAAGGCTTGCAAATGCCTATATGAATTAACATGGTCTAAATGCACAGTGTAAAGCTATGTTTCAGGAAAATTACAGCTAAGTTCATTTCACTCACTGAACACTGAACACTGGCTGCGGGAGCCTTATCAACATTCCTCGCAAAAGAAGTCCGACCTGCCAAGGCCGCAAATTCAAGATAAAATTGCTTTCTGCAGACAGACATTTTTTAATTATCCACAAATGCGAATAAACCACGGCAACCCAGTGTGTTTTTTTTTCTTTCTGGGAAAGAAAGACATTTTCTCAAGGACACGCACAACATTGAAACATAACTTGTAACAAGCCAGAGCCAGGTGCGAACTGCTTGTTCAGCTAAAAAGTTATGGGAACAAAGTCACATTGCAACAAGATTAGAATTAGGTAATGGGGGCTGGCACAGCTAAATCAACCCACTGACGCAGGAGGTTAATATCCAATTATCAGGCTCTCTATAAGGGCTACATATGTAACCCACCACTCTGCAGCCAATAACAGGAGGAGATAGGTTTCTGGGAGCTGATCCAATTCTGTGAGGTCAGCCTGCAGTGTGATTATAAAACTTACTTGCAAGACAGCCCCGAGAGAGACGGCGCCTGAATTCGCGGTGTGCAAAATGCTTTGTGTGTTTTTTTTTCTTTTCTTCGCCTAGAAATAAATGCAGTTTGAAAACATGATGCTGCCTGCTTTGGCACTCTGTTGCATTTCTGGGGGCCATATGGGAGGTGTTGGGGCCTCCCATAGCTGGTGAGGGTATGGCTGCTGGCCCCCCACTGCCCTGGGGGTGGGGGGGGATCCAGCTTCTCCCCGACAAGTTGGTGCCCTCTGTGAGGCTCATTGCTCATTGTAACATGAGTGAATGAGCTCTGCCTGTGCAAGCCCTGCGGTGGACTGAGCTCCCTGCCGCCGACTCAAGGAAGCTGTGAGACCCTCGCCTGCACCTGAAGACCACCGGAAAAACGCGTAACCGGCTAAAGGCTTCGGGGGCCACTTGGAAATACCCCGCTTGAGGGCAGGTGAGAGCCCTGCAGGAGAAGGGGTCCGGTGAAGCGCATTGAGGGAGTGTCCAGCAGTGGTGCAACTGCCAGTGCAGCATAGGAAAATGTAAGTAAACCAGCAACATGGGCTCTGAGGGGGGGAAATGTTTAAAGTAGAAATGTTAGTGTTTTTTTTTTTTTTTTTTTAGGGAGGGATTGTAAATTGGGTGGTGGGTGATTGTACATTGTCACAAAATTCAGCGCATTGGTAGTGATCGGCACGTGAATTGTAGTTGGGACTGGGGTGGTGGCAGTGGTCCCTTCTTGTGTTTTTGAGCATATTGGGTGGGGTAGTGACTCCCTACACATAGAACAGGAGTGCCGCGCTGATTGGTCTAGAACAGGAGTGCCGCGCTGATTGGTCTGGATGGTGATTTCATGTACGGGGTCTGGATTTCCTATGAATTGACGTTATAGATCAATGAGTAGATGAGGTTCCCTGCTAATTGAGCGTTTTAGTTCAGTGAGTGGATGATGTTTTCCCGCAGGAGGTAGCTAGATTGTTCCCGAGTGCGGAAGATAGTTGGCTGGTTAAGGTCCCCTGGTGAGGAGCGTATCATGCACTAGGCGACGCAGTGTGTGCAGTCCAATTATAAGAGTTTATTGTGGTTTACCTTGTTCCAGTTGAGACAGGAAGACAGCTGTGGGGATTGTGGGGTTTTATTTTGGGATTTTTTGTGGGGTTGGGAGAAATGGGTTATTGTTCTGTGTATGCACATTTGTCTTTTCATTTGCATTGTGTTTTTAGTTTGGTGACGTCACCTTCAGATTGATGCATAAGGACACAAAGTTTTGATGGTGAGGAGATAGTGGTGTGGTTTTGGATTTGGAGAATAGGTGACCCAGAGGCGGTGTGTGGAAGACACATGCGCAAGATTGTGGGAGTGTGCCGGAGAAGGCAATGGTTTGGTGAAGATGGATTGCACGTGGAGTGCACTGGCTAAGGTGCGGAGCAAAGAAGGCTCACAGAAGTTGAAAAAAAAAAAAAAAAAATGTTCAATTATCTTCTAACTTTTGCTCCCTGAACAGCGGACTACCGAAATTTTCGAATTGAATAGAGGTAAAATGTATCACACAATACAGAAATGACTCCCCTTCACTTGTTGTGTAGCACACAGCTTCCATGCTGAAATAAGTCAGTAAAACATAGTGTGCAAAGATTCAAAAGTACTGAAGGTAAATTAAAAAGACCATGGCTGCTCATAGGCGGCTTCTCCAGAAGCGTGCAGCAATCGCTAAGGACACACATACACAGCACTTACACGGGAATAGCTTTAAAAGCACATGTGCAGCAATCGCTAAGGACACACATACACAGCACTTACACGGGAATAGCTTTAAAAGCACATGGCTACAGTTGAACTGTGTGCACGAAGGAAAAGGAAAATGCGAGGGGTCAGCTGATGTTGAACAAACACGAGCAGAGGGAAGAGGGGACTCTCCCTTCTGAACCTCCGGGAGTGTAATATTTGATGACACAGGGGCAGAGAAAGGCAGATGAGGACAAGTAGGCACAAAATAAATCATTCAAGCATGCGATGGGAGGGGCAGTTAAAAACAGCTTCAACACACACGCACAAGAATCACAATAGCAGTGTCAACAATCACCACAATATGAACCGCCCATGTGGGGAGGATACATGGGGCAGGATGGGATCATTTCAGCAGACACCACAAGCACCAATGCAGGTACTGTTACCACTACATGTACAGACACAACAAATGACAGCACCACTACCCCAGGACTGACTAGAATGACAACACAGGGGCACTGCACAGCAGCCAGCACCCATACAGAACACTGACACAATAGCAATGGTACCGGTTACATGACTGGGTGGGGTCTTCCTGATGGGGAACAAATCTTTCAAAGGACATAGATTGACATTATACCGCTAATAGGACAGCCCAAGACAACCTTGATTTAACTGACTCTGCCACATACACTCATGCTCCACCTCCCCGACAGAGCGGGCGAGACACGCGCCGACACACACACTCACGCACACTCAATAATGCAGAGGACAATTGCATAGGGGTGGTGATAGGTATCAAAACATTTTCTTTTCTGGGTGACAGTGGGGCGACTAGGCCATGCATTAGGGAAGAGACATTTGTGACATCATGAGCAATGTGGATATGACCACCTTATTAACAGAGAAATCCATAACTTGTTAAACACCAGGCATACACATGTTGAAAGTAAGGAAGATTGTTTAAGAATAATGGGGGTGCACGGTACAGAGGGGGGTGCATAATGATAGCGCATCACAAGAGAGTACATTTAGCTACATCTTTGAGCACACATCTTTCAGTGAGGGGATTGGGCTCATGAATACACGATTAACACAGAACAATCAAATGAGACACACAAGGTGGAAGAAGGTGCACTTGAGGGGGGGGGCTACATTTCATTGACAGTTCACGACAGGAGGAGAGAAATAGGGGTAAAGGGTGGATGATCCATGTTCCCAACAGAATTAATTTGGCGACACAATAACAGTGCAAGTGGTACTGCCACTAGCGCTTTTGAAAATAACACTGGCACAAATGCATTAGCCAACACACATAGGGAAAGAGGTCATTGCTGCACGAACTGGAGCATAATGGTTGTATTAAAATTTGAAAGCAGATATTGGGGGGAGAAATTTATATTGTTTAAATGTAACAGTAATTAGAAATATATATTGTTTAAATGTAACAGTAATTACAGTAGTGGAGTAATAAAATACTAGATTAAAAGAGTAATTAACAGAGTAGGTAGGCTTTAAAAAGTGGACATGGGGTGGGATAGAGAGAATGGGAGTAAATTGGGAGCGGATTTCATTAGTACCAGCTTAAAGTGCCTGCAGTTCACTGCAAGGCACACCCTGAGAAGTGAGAGAGGAGCCATAGAAAAAAAAAAAAAAAATAAAGGATTTAAAAACCCTGCGATTATTTTAACTAAGTAACATGGTGCACTTAATTTAGAAACACAGCCACCCTATATGACAAATGTACCACCCTGATGTTTCCCTATTTAGCTTGTCAGTGCCCGATGCCCCACGGGACAAAGGCACGCACTATAAACAGCTTACAACAAAAGCACAGTAAATACAAGGATCCAAAGGCCCATTTGTACACTAGCACCCAATTTGCATATATATGATCCAAGTGTGTAATGAGTATCTTCACAAAAATTAAGTGCCTACCCATTTTCTGGGTACATTCCGAATTGTGTAATAATTTACAGTCAGACCGCCATTGAACGCCACCAGGTGGTGACAGGATGGTGCATAGGTGTACCATTGGCTCCTCCCACTAGGACACTGAATAATGTGAGAGTAGTGCAGAGAGGTTAGGTCAAGAAAATGAAGAATATGTAAATTCTCAGGTCTCAAGCGCTTCCATTTCATTTCTCGCCAGATACAAAGGACCCAGGGCAGGCCTGAAGACAACGGACAACCAACACCCAATGGCTATGGACTACAGTGGGACATTATCCCCTCCTGACAGACTTTGTTAGAAGTGTAAGGCGTCAAGCCCTACAAAGCGGTGGCCACCCTGGCAACGAGGGAGCAACGATCAACAGGGCCAACGCAAGAGATTTTCATGAACTGCAAAATAGCATGAACTCTCCCGAGTTAGGGAAACATGGCCATCCCATGGTCCAACGCACACTAGCAACTAGAATAGGGACTGACACACGCATTTCCAAAGTTTAATTGAGTTTCATATTACATTTTTTGCACCTACAGCTGTAACACTGTTTTGTCTCTTCTCTTTTCCCCGCACATGCAGGTTGTTGCGTATGTATGCTGTTAGAAATGTGTAGGAAATTTCCTTAATGTTATCTTCCATTAGAAACTGTGAGGTCCACTGAGTAAAACATTGTGAAGCATTCCCCACTCAATTGCCCACCCTATCAAGAACCTCAGACCCCTTAGAGCATGTTTCCCTGAAGTATATTTCCTTGCTTCCATTGAATAAACAGCCCAAGATTTTCCCTACCCATATTGAGAAATTTTGAAAACACGAAATGTCCAGGGGGAGGTTTGATTTTGCCCTTAGTGATTGTTTAGTTCGCGGAGCTTGATGTTACTAACATGTACTAACGTATTAATGCTTTTCTTGCGATTTTCAGGCGGGCAACTTTATCATCTCATCAGCTGCAAGGACCCAGCAGCGTAAGTGGTTATGGGCAAGCAAATAAGGACTTTTACCTTCACGATGGGACTATTAATGATGAACAAAATTATGGGGGTGGTACTTTGAAAATTATTTGTAATAGTGAGCATTACCGCTGTATCCCCTGCTAACATTCCCTAACCTAAGCAGGAACAGTTACGGCGTCAGTGGGTAAGGAAAATCTGCTGCTAAAGTAAAGAGAGTTAAGGGCAGACACAAGGGGAGTAAAACATACACATAACACACATATCAGAAGTGACCAACAACATGCACACATGTACAAAATTGGTAGGGACACCACTGGAGAGAGCTGTCCTGACTGTTCTTTAACATATGCCGGAAGAGAATTGATTACAACAGAACTTACTACAGCAGAGCACGACGCCCATGTATGACAAGGTGCGAAGAAGATTGCAAGGGAAGACAGCAACATTGAGATTGAAAAAAAATAAATAAATAAATAAATAATAAAAGAAGAAAGAAAACAAAAGGAGAGAAGAAAAATAAAATAATAAGAGACAAAAATATGATAAGTGCCTAACAGAGTGAGAGAAAAGAGCAAAGATGGTCACTGAAGAAGGACGTATACTGTTAAGGTACCAACGTTATGTTACCAGCACAACAGTGACAAGAAGTGGACAATCATGCTGGATGCAAGAAGGTTGAGAGAAGTTGCGAGATGAGAGCAGGAAAATCACTGCTTATGGACTACTATTGAGCACATGCATCCAAAGATCAAGAGAAACTACCACTGAATTGGGGAGGAGAGTGTTCA
The DNA here is from genome assembly GCF_040938575.1 of Ambystoma mexicanum. Classification (NCBI taxonomy): domain Eukaryota; kingdom Metazoa; phylum Chordata; class Amphibia; order Caudata; family Ambystomatidae; genus Ambystoma; species Ambystoma mexicanum. The sequence goes on from NC_090933.1 coordinate 1,078,998,018, forward strand.
TTGGTGCGCATCAGCATGCCCTTGTTGGTGATGACCAAGGAAGATGTGGAGAGTGACACATTCACCTAGATGGAAAACAACGGAAGAAGAGAAACAGACAGAGAAGTAAAAAGAGGGGGGAATTACTTCTCGAGCGAGAAAGAAGAATGAGTGGGTGCAGTACCAGCATACCAAAGAATGATCAGCAAAAAATGCATCTGAAAAGAGAAAGCAAAGAACTAGCTAGTGCTTGCATGGTAATGGATGACATCATGACTGCCTGGTTGCTTGAAGGTGATAACGGAAGGACGAGTACCGAGCACAGCACCATTGTGCAAGATAGAGATACATTGCAAGAGAACAACAGAAGAAGTTATCGGAATGCAAATAAGAGACATGGTGAAAGGAAGAGCCGGACTAAGATAGCGGTGCGCAACATGGTTCCAGCAGTAATAAAGGTGGCCACTCCCTGTGATCAGAGGAAGTACGAAGGGAAGTGAGTGTGGTGGAACACAGAAGGAGAACACTCCTATATGTACTGTTGATCAACAACAATGCAGAAAATTATGGACACTTCAAGGAATTGGCAAAGATATGCAGACCGGAAGGAGGTGAATGTTGCTTGGTGGTGTGGTCGACAAAGTCGACCAGAGGGGGGACTGAAGAGGGAAAATGGAGACCAAATCCATGCCCCCGCACCCCAAGCGCCCCAGCGCACCCATGGGTGACAAATATGCTGAAACACACCCACTTCACCAACAGTGCAACTTCTATGCTACATTAGAATCAATGCTGCAATATCAGAATCTACAAACACAAAAATCCCTGTTTAAAGGCTTGCAAATGCCTATATGAATTAACATGGTCTAAATGCACAGTGTAAAGCTATGTTTCAGGAAAATTACAGCTAAGTTCATTTCACTCACTGAACACTGAACACTGGCTGCGGGAGCCTTATCAACATTCCTCGCAAAAGAAGTCCGACCTGCCAAGGCCGCAAATTCAAGATAAAATTGCTTTCTGCAGACAGACATTTTTTAATTATCCACAAATGCGAATAAACCACGGCAACCCAGTGTGTTTTTTTTTCTTTCTGGGAAAGAAAGACATTTTCTCAAGGACACGCACAACATTGAAACATAACTTGTAACAAGCCAGAGCCAGGTGCGAACTGCTTGTTCAGCTAAAAAGTTATGGGAACAAAGTCACATTGCAACAAGATTAGAATTAGGTAATGGGGGCTGGCACAGCTAAATCAACCCACTGACGCAGGAGGTTAATATCCAATTATCAGGCTCTCTATAAGGGCTACATATGTAACCCACCACTCTGCAGCCAATAACAGGAGGAGATAGGTTTCTGGGAGCTGATCCAATTCTGTGAGGTCAGCCTGCAGTGTGATTATAAAACTTACTTGCAAGACAGCCCCGAGAGAGACGGCGCCTGAATTCGCGGTGTGCAAAATGCTTTGTGTGTTTTTTTTTCTTTTCTTCGCCTAGAAATAAATGCAGTTTGAAAACATGCTGCTGCCTGCTTGGCACTCTGTTGCATTTCTGGGGGCCATATGGGAGGTGTTGGGGCCTCCCATAGCTGGTGAGGGTATGGCTGCTGGCCCCCCACTGCCCTGGGGGTGGGGGGGGATCCAGCTTCTCCCCGACACTTGCATTTAGGAGGACTCGGAATATGTTGTATTTGTAGTTGTGAAAGGGTGGCTGAAGTGCCACGTAATGCAAACATTAACTAGAATAGATATTGATTTTCTAGTAACATAAGGGCTGTCGGGCGTGTTAGCAAGAGTTCTGCCATTTTGAATTATGTTTCATTAGAGGTTGCAGCTTCTGTTAGAGTTTTAGGCCGCATTTTGGAACTTCGGTTATGTTCATTTAATTAGATTTTATTCCCCCCTCCAATGAGTGTTTAGACAGTCAAAGTCCCTGGAGGAAAGGGGAAGCACCGCACAGATAGTAGTTAATAGTGCACGACCGAGCAGTCCACAGGAGCTAGAAATGGAGTACATTATATCAGTTTTGTTCCTGACGATTAGATTAGTACTGCAGCTGTGAAGGACAAATCCTATTGAGAACAAGGCCTGGTGCCCACACATTGCCAAGGTGTTGATCCAGGTTGTGGTTATTCTGTCCCCATTTAGAAGTGGCAGGTCCATTAGAACTACAGGTGTCACACTAAATAGAGCAAATAAATCAGAGAAATTAATCCCCAAGAGCAGTGTCTTGGCTATGTTTTTATAAAACCGCCTAGTTTCAATGAAGGATGGAGAAGGATTCGTGGTAGGAAAGCAGCATGTTTCAAGATGTGAGTCGCAATAAGTGTTACCAAAGAGTGCAACTGCAAGGACGAAGAGCGTTTTGGGGTTGCCAAGTTGTGTGGTCTCGTGAAAGTAGCATTGTGTCCACTTCATTACCACAGGGTATTGAGTTCATTGTTCACATTCGCACACGATTGCTTCTTTTCAAGGGACATGCGCATCACAAATTCTCTGAAGTTGTTTTGACCAATAAGGAAAGCCCATTATTGTATCAAGTTCCCTTAATGTAATGGACCAATCAGAACAAAGTATTTTTTGCTGACTGCACAATTAAGTCATTCGCAGGAGGCTATACTCATGTTGTTACAGATACTTTATTGACCAATGGGTTAGTAAAATGTAGGCAATGTTTAGATTTTCGTATATGGGATAGCTAATAGGAAATGTGGGATTTATCTGTATTGCATGCATGTTGTTTATGTAGTTTTTGTCCTTAAAAGCTGTAAATAACGTGGGCATGTCGAGTGAGTTCTCCATGTTTAGGTCTATGGAACTAACTGACCCCCCCGGACGTATTTGCATGTAATACAACTTGTTTTTCCTTGCAAAATGTGGGCTCCTTATTGACGCCTATCAATCAATATTATCAATCAGTGTTTGGTCCTTTCTTACAAATGTGGTGACTGTGCCATGATATTCAGATTACCCTGAGAGGCCGAGGACTCCCCCTGCCACGCATCCTGGGTTGTGATGCCCACCTGCAGTGACCAGTACATGTGCACACCCTGAGGAGGTTTGCAGGTGCTGTGCTTCCAGAAGGCCTGGATCCTTGGAACGGGGTGCTATGCCCTGCTGTACAAGCAATTGAAGCAGGACACCACACAGGAGGATCGTAGAGAACAGTTAAGAACAGTTAAGAACGTGAGTGCACTCTTGCAAGAAAAGCAGGGTGTTGATAGTTTTGTTTTTGTGTGTATGAATAAGTGAAGAGAGACCAGGGGAATCTCCTCAAAAACAAGGAAAGACAACGTTGTGACTGCTGAGTTTTCTTTTCCTAGTAATAGAGGTAAATCAGGCATGAGCGAAGCAGTGAGAAGGGGAGGGTCAGCACGCGACGATGGGCACAGGCGAGGAGAAGGCCGGACAGATACTGCTTAAGATCAATAGTAGATTGGGCGAGGGATACCGCCATCCAGGAGAGGATCGAGGGGAATTACAGCAGAGGGACGAGCACATTCATAGCACAGACTATGACTCAGTATGCACCCAAGGGAAAACGTATGGTGCAGAGAAGGATGGTGAGATGGATGAGGAGCAGAGGGCATAACAGAGGGAAACCACACCATGGGGCCGAAGCCTTAGATCAAGACAAAGCCAAATGGCACTAGCAAAGGGCATGAAGGGAAGGAGGATATTTTTATGCTCACCTGGTACCCCCGGGGGCGTCTGGGCGGCTCTGAGATCTGGAATCCTGGGTGCATAGTTGCCCAGTGTAGAATAATTAATCTGCAATTACAGAAGGGAGGATTTGTGATAACTGTCTCTAGTGGGTGAATCTCCCACCTCCTTCTGACCGATTCCCTTCCCACTAGGTTCTTATTTCACCTTAGTTATTTGTAGGGTGAGCTATCCGTCCTGAGTTTCTTGTGCAGGGGTGCTTGATGTTTGTTGGCAAGCTGCCCGAGTTGCTTCACTGGTGCAGTACGCCTTCCTTGGGCCCAGGCCTGCTGTGACCCCGAATCTGTAGGTAGGCAGGTAGGTTTGTTAATTGTAAGTGTTTGTTCTGTTTATGGTGGGAATTTGATAATGTCTTTATCTCCTTTTCAGGTGTGAAAGTCTTCATGCTGGCGTGCCGGATGGAGAGGCACGTTTTCTAGGTAAGAGAAAGTGCAAAAGCAGCGCCTTTATTGTTTTTTAAAGCTAACCTTTGTTTTCTTCTTCTTTTCCTCACAGGCCACTGTAGTGCTGCGAGTGGATGAAAGTGCGATGAAAAACAGGCCCCCGGAATCCGTTAAGGCAAGTACAGCACTGTGCGGTTGTTTAATATTGAAAGCGAACCTGAATATGTCTCTTTTCCTTTGCAGATGTTGCTGTGGTGCTCCGGATGGAAGCATGGCATAGCGCGATGGAATTCAGGTAAGACTGGTGAAATTCGATGTTTTGGAAGCGCGCGTTCTAATATTGTTTTTCCATTTCTCGTTATTGCAGGTCGGAATCTTCGAACAGCAGCTGTGGTAGCGGTTCCCGGAAGTCCTTAGGCTAGTACTCATAGGTGAGTGATGTTTCTTCTTCTCTCGGTTTCCACAGTCCAGTTGAGATGCTGAGTGCTGGATGGTGTCTTCTCAGGTAAGACAGAATAATCTTGTTCTTCTTCTTGCAGGATTCCAGGAAGATGCTGAAGACCCGGAGCTGGACACGGTGAGCGTCACACTGCGGGTTGCAGAATAACACGAAGTGTGTTGTGCAGTCAGGGTGTGGTTTATATAGCCCAGGTAAAGTAGTACCAGGGAAAGTAGTTCCAGGCCTGCCACACCCAAAACACTAGACCGCATGGCTTGGTTCTTAGAACTAGACTGTGTGGGTGCTTCCATGTTGGATTTAAAGGCCCATGTACATAAATGGGACCTAGTGTGAACAGCCCTTCCTTCCTACATATGAGCCTGGTGCCCAAGGTGCCAGGACTGGCTCCACGAGCACTTTTGCAGTGGTTTTAATGCCCTCAGGGTTCTGGTGGGAGCCTGCTTGTGGCACAACTTGTGCCCCCTCACAGTGGTCATGACAGATGTCCCACACTAAGAAGAGAGGAAAATAGTTCCTGTAGTTTCAAAAGGGACTTGGGAGCACAGACTACATGCCCTGGCCCTATATGGATTGGAAACACGTAATGAAGGCACTAACCTCACTTACAGCGGGAGCAGACAAATGGACATATGCCCTAGAAAAGCAGACAGCAGGGATCACGTTAGCTGTAGGGGACATGAAGATTTTGTTTGCTGCACTGCTAGGGGAGCTGGCGGACAAAATATGGAAGAAGGCGGGATATCCTGGGGTACAACTGAACAGTGATAATAATGATGGCATGCCATTTAACAACTGTCAAGCACACGTATCCAGACACATCTGACATAAATTCGATCATGGCCCGCGCCATGAAGGCAGATGAAGACCCACACTTTGCATTCATCAGATTCAGGAGATGTGGCGAGCAGGGACGGGGAATCATCGGACAAGAATATAGCTATATTTTATCACATTTTACTTAACGGTCTACCCAAGGAAGTGCAAAATGATTTGCATAAAGTGGTTGGTATTGGGGCAATGGGATGGGCTGAAGTACATGCGCACACATAATGCATTATTGCATTATTGCAGCATGAGGCAAGAGAAAGATACAGTGTATCAAGCGCAAAGGGCTGAAGTTAAGCTGGTTCAGAAAATGTTTGCTAAATTGTGCATGGATGTAGTAATGATTACTAGCACCGTAGAAGGGTAGCCCAACCAGAAAAAGATGCAAAGTTGGGTCGGGGGTACGCAGATGACAGAAGGGAGATGGGAACATTTCAGAAGGGAAGAGGAGGTTTTCAGAGAGGAAGACGGGGGAATTGGAGGGATGAGGCCTAGGTGTGGAGGACACTATTGGTTTTATGAGAAGAGGGCATTTGACATGAGAATGCAGGAGCAGACCATGTTTTCGTACAACAACCCCAGCCCTCCAGCATTTCAGCTAACCTATCATCCACCAACCCGAAATGCGACCCCAAGTTATCCCATATGCCCCAGGTGTCATGGCCGCACAAAGTCCAATACAAATGCAACTGATTCAGTAGCCATCACCAAAGATCACACAGACATACGTGCAGCAGCCACCCACACAGATTCCTACACAGCCATGGGATAATAATCATCTGCCAAAAGGTACAGTGATGCACTACACCAGAGCTAGCGTTTTAGGGGGCAATCCCTTCCCACTTCCAGGCACAAATGCTTATCCCCAATAGGAGTGCCCACAAAAAGCTCTGATGTGCCCAGTTCTATCAGTCACTTATGACTTGGAAGAGGAACCCCAGGTAGGAGTGTAGATAGTAGATAGAACATTAATGTTTATCGTTGACACAGGAGCTGCAAAGTCCTGTATCAGGGAAGGGAGGTTTCCCTTGTTAGGTAAAATAATGGACAAACAGAGATTCAATGGGGCAATTTTATCTATTTCTTTCACTGAAGATGTACCCATCACTGTAAGTGCACAGGAGATGTCAGCACCCTTATTGTATTGTAAAGATACTCAATTTAACCGCCTGTGCAGGGATCCCCTGAGTAAACTGAATATGACCATTTAATTCACTGAGGAGGGTATAGTGTGTTCAACACCAGGCATATACTATTCTAGGGCGCAGCAAAAACACAAGCACTTTGTAATGGCAGTGCCACACAAGGAATGCCCCTACATCTAGATTTGGTTCTCTACAGGGTAACAGTATTGCTAGGATCGGTGCCTGTGATTAAGGATTGGACACTGCACATTAATTTATGTTCAGGACAGCTGTTCCCGAGGAAAAGGCACCGGACACAATTAATACATTAGATTTGGAAGCAGTGATTACAAAAAAGGACAAAGTAATTATTTCTGGTACAGGAAGGGGAGGAATGGTGCACAGTTCTGTGCATAGACCCAACCCAGACACTGAGGTGGGCATCGGATGAACAGCTGTTCGAAGATACAGAGGACACATGAGAAAAGGTGTTTGAAATGTGCGTACCCTGCTAAATAATGACACAACACATCGAAGTACCTCACACTATCCTCCTTGCCAGGGTATTACCATCACACTTACAAGAGAAGTCTGAGAAGATACCCTGTCACCTATGGACTAGCAACCCCCACCCCCACTGTGTCGGGTTATTGATGAGCATAGGAGCAGTTGGATAAAACTGCCAGGTGCAGTGTTATTCCGAGTGAGCTAGTACCCCATGTCAAGGGAAACAGATGAAAGGGTCTATTCCCACCATTGTGGCATTATGGCAACAAGGCATCATACAACCATCAGAATCTGCATGTAACACGGCTATATTTCCTGTGAAGAAAGCAAAGGGTTCAAGTTTAAGGGTGGTTCAGGACTTACGCCGTTGAGCAATATTGTAGAAGCAGCATTTCCAGTGGTACCAAATCCTGGCAACATCCTTTGCAATATTCCCACCAAAACAACCCACTTCACGTTAATAGATCTCAAGAATGCATTTTTCTCTGTCCCATTACACCCTGACTCTCAGTACCTCACAGCATTTACCTATCAAGGCCAGAGATTTCCACACACATGATTACCTCAGGCATACTGTGAGTCCCCTAGCATCTTTAATAGAGTAGTGCAAGTGGACTAAAGAAAATGTACAAGTACAGATCGCAGTCATTCAATAAGTAGACAACCTTTTGATATGCAGCACAATAGAAGAGCACTGTAGAGAAGACTCAGTTAAACTTTCAACTTTACTAGCAGAGAAGGGCTACAAGGTAAACAAAGACAAACTGCAGTATTGCCAGAAAGAGGTAGTATACCCAGGTCAAGTAATATCATCAGCAGAAATGAGAGTAAAACAAGAAAGAGCAACAGCAGTGCAGAACGACCCACAGCCAACCACAGTGAAACAAATGCAACCCTTTTTAGGACTATGTAACTATTGTGGGTCTTGGATATTTGATTAGTCCAGCGACACCAAACCCCTGTTGCAAGGGTTAAAGGAAGCAAAGTAAAGGGATCCATTAGTTGGACAGAAGAAATTACCAAATGTTGTCAGGAACTCAAAAATGCAATCAGTTATGCACCATTGTTAGCAACGCCACATTACAGCAAACAATTCTTTCTATTCTCACATTCAAATGGTCAGGTGATGATGGCTCTCCTCACGCAGCAGACATCAATGGGGCATAAGGCTTTGGCTTAATACAGTGGACTTTTAGTAATGCAGGGTCCATGCAAGCAACCTCTAGCAGCAGCAGCTTCTGCAATACACAAATCCTCCACCATCAAAATAGGATGCCCAATCACATTATATGTGAAACAAAAGGTTTTTGCTATTCTAGAGAAATTGAAATGCACCCTCACTACACAGAGAGCTTCAGGCTACGAAGTGATACTGTCCAACTCCTCCATTCACATGGTTGGATGTCATACAGTGAACCCCACAACATTCATTGCAGAACCCGTACAGCAAGAGGATTCAGTACATGATTGTGCAACATACAAAGGGGATGTCTCGGGAGGATAGCTCAGCGGCAACATGCACATCTTGGACACAAAACGACAGGAAGCAACACAGGTTCGATCCCCGGGTCCGCGCTTAGAAACCCCTGGGTATTAAGCCCATCATAAATAACCTATTATATCATATGATGATGAGGGTACCCCTGTCAGGGAGGATGCGCTTGAGAAGAGGGAAGTGCTTTTTGTTGATGTTTCATCAATAACTGATCAGAATAAGTGACAGAGGCACATGGGTGCAGCAGTAGTGTGCCTTGTAGATGGGGAGTACAAGGTCATGGTAAAAAAGAGATTGCCCTCACATTATTCTGCACAAGCAGCAGAACTCATATCCCTCATAAAGGCATTGGAAATGTTTAACGGATGTCAAGTTACCATTTACTGACACTCCGCATATGTCACGTCCACAGTGCATTAAGGTTTGTTGAGGTGGCGTAGGAGAGGGTTGACCAAATCAGATGGTGCATCAGTACAACATGCAGCGTTGCTCTCCAGGGTGAAAGAGGCATTGACATACCCCAATACCCCACAGCAGTAGCAGTAGTAAAGTGTGCAGCCCATACAGACAATTTAAACCCAATACCTTATGGCAATGATGCAGCAGACAGAGCAGCCAAAGAAGCAGCATACCTGGAAGTACCAGAGGCCAAGAGGTCCCCTAACATAGCATTGCAACAGGCGCAGTTACCAGTCCCTTACAACTTGGATTCATCTAACTGACATTTGAAAGGACACCAGCCTAAGAGTTTTCTTAATATGTTATTGACATTTCTGAAATCAGTGAGTCCTTTCAGATGAGCAAATGCTAACCCCTTTTCACAGCCTCCAAAAATGGCAGATACAATTAGGAGAATTATGTTATGTATTGCTTGTTTCTCTCTCTCTTTCTCTCTCTCTCTCTCTCTCTCTCTCTCTCTCTTTTTCTTTCCCTTTTTATGGCAAGATTTATATGGTTGAGAGTTGCAAAGGGGGCACATAATAATACTGAAATAGCATAAAGGTTAGCAAATGATAGTGTATCCGTGATCAGAAGAAAAAGGGACACTGTGGATCAGGAGGTTCTTTTTGACATTATTTTCGACTGCGCATCACCCTGACACAGATCATTTATGGTACAATAAAACGCGGGAAGTGGGTAAAGGTAAGGTAAAAAATTCCTGTTATATTTGTTCTTTAATACTGCATGCAACTGGCACACCCAGACTGATTATTCCCAAAGAAATTCCATCTCTAATAGCACATTGTTTAGTGCATCTGGCTCTATGTAGGGTGTGTGGGTTGCTTCAGGAACATCAGGTTCAAGCAACTGTGTTAGAAGCAGACAACAGTGAATGTTCTGAAAAGAACGAGCAGGAGCAGTTGCGGTGCAGAATAAACCACAATGACGACAATCAGTGGGTTAAGAGACTGATGGGGTGCAGAGCAGAAGGACTGGTGTGGTTTTCAGAGGAAGCCGTGGAACAGGAACATATCAATGAGACATGTTAGGCTGTGTGTGGACGATATATGGAAAAACTGACCTAGATCAAACAATGCGAACGTCACAATAAGGACACAGTTACTTACACAGTTTTCCTTGCATTTCAGAGGAAATGGAAGCCTGCCTGTTGGTACAAAAGGACAATGCAATAGAATACTTCATTTTCCAGACCTCAATGGAGGAACTGCAGTGCTAATGGACTTTTTCTGGACATGTGGTAGCTTTGCATATGTCCAACTCCCACAATTCTGGAAGGGGTACTGTTCCCTGACAACTTTACATTCTCCTGTTCTCATTGTGCCAGATGCCATCACACCATAAGAAATGTGCCCCCTGTGACACTTGTGCCCCCTGTGACACTTGTGCCCCATACCTATCAATGTGGCCACCACCACAAACATATAAACTATTTTTATCCAGATTCAACAGAAAAGTTTAAGGCCATCCCTGAACAGTACCGGTTGTTGAGCAAGATAAACATTGTTTACCTACCTGCTTGTTCCAGGAATACAGACAGCTGTAAACTCAAAGTGGTTACAAATTATGCACTGGGAGTTTGCGAATGACACAGAGCATGGCCTCGAGACAATCAGAGAGGAGTTGAGGGCTGGTCAATTAATGACACTTTAAAACTGTTACATATTGGACCTATTTACTGCCATGGAGGGCATTGTATGTGCCAAAATAGGGAGTTCCTGTTGCACCTACATTCCACCCCATGATTCGGATAACGGGTCCCTGACACATGCCATTGGAGTCCTACACAATTTACGTGTTACAATGGAAAAGGAAGTTGAGGTGGGGGAACACGATTGGCTAACTAATATGTTTTCATTGGTTCCTTCCTAGATGAGCATAGCTGTAAAAGTGCTGGTGCCCATTGTTGTCCTGTTGCTGTCATATTTTGCTCCTGTCAGCTGGTCCTAAGTTGGTGCACGAAGACACTGCCCAGAGGAACGGCTATGATGTCGCAAACACAGACAAATAGAATGCAGTAATTGAGCATAAAATGGTCAGGATATCGCACCAAAATGGACCCCCAGGTACACTTTCACAACCCCCATCAAGTCCCTGGAGGAAGGGGAAAGCACAGCACAGATAGTAGTTAATGGTGCAAGACCGAGCAGGCCACAGGAGCTGGGAATGGAGTGCATTATATCAGTTTTGTTCCTGACGATTAGATTACTTCTACAGCTGTGAAGAACAAATCCCTGTTAATGTAGCTTTTGTCCCTAAAAGCTGTAACTAAGGTGGGAGTGAGATCTCAGTTATATAGAGCTAACTCGACCCTCATGGGCATGACCCTTTGGATGTTTTTATCAATTCGTTTTTAGGCCAATTTTACAACAGTAATAGCCCTAGGAGGGGTTGAGATCAGCCAGCCAACAGACCAGGCTTATCAGGCCCCTAACCTTTGGGGGGCTGAGCACATGATTAACCCAGGAGAAATCAGAGAACAAACCGAGCTCACAAGGACCCAAACCCTTGGTGGGGTGAGCACACGAGTAACCCAGGAGGGGTTCATAGAAACAAGAGAACAGACTGGGCTGATCAAGCCCCAAGCCGTTGTCAAGCTGAGCACACAAATACCCTGGGAGGTGTTGAGAAAAACCAGAGAACACACCGGGCTCACCAGGTCCTAAGCCTTTGTCAGGCTGAGCACACAAGTAACCAGGGGTCTTCAGAGAACAACTGGGCTCCCAGGTCTAGAACCCTTGTGGGGCTGAGTACAGGAGTACCCCCGGGGTGTTGAGACAAACAGGGCTGGACTGGGAACTAAAAGAGGCCCTGGAAATAATTACTGGGGACCAAAAGAGGCCCTGGAAATAAAGTTCAAAGTGGCCCCAAATGACACATTTTCTGCAAGCCCAATGCTTTTCCTATGAGAAAATTTGGAAATACCACAGAAAAGAGGCCCAGGGTGCAGAGACCCACCAGGAAAACTCCAGAGTTCCGTATAGGCCAGTCCACCCCTGGAGACAAACCAGAAAACAAACTGGGCTAACCAGAGTCCCTAGCTCTTGGCAGGCCGAGCACCTGAGTGTTCCAGGGAGGCTTGAGATAAACAAGACATCAAACAGGCCTAAATAGGCCCAAAACCGACCACGAATATCCCATTAGGGGTTAAAGAAACCAGGTTAATAAACAGGATGGGCAGGTTAATATACAGGGCAGAGTAGGCCCTTAGCCCACCCAAGGCTGAAGAGTCTGTGACTCCATGACAGAGTACATAAACCCGCACTGCCCAAATCCCCTGGTGCAGGTCCTCTTCTGACTTTGTATTTTATAAAATGACTTCCTGATGTGCACAAATCCACGTGTACAACATGATCAAGAAGCTTAAGACTAGAATAAGAATTCATAGCAAACTCAAGGTGAAGAGCTTTTTGTATTGTATCAAAATGTCTCAATACAGAAACATCTTCTAAGCATTAAGAAGACCACAAGGCACCAGTCATGTTAAAATATAACATATTTTATAGCAGTTAGCAGTTCGGGATACTGAACTGCTATGCCTAGAGGTATTTAGGATATTCAAATTGGGGACTCTCAAACCAGGAATAATTAATGAGGATATAGAAAAAAAAACCTCTTTCTTATAATATCTTCTAATCACTAAATAACCGGACTACAGTCTTAACTCTTTCTGTTTGCCCCTCCCGTGTCGTTGTTTGGTTCACTTTGTATTTCTATTCAACGCACAGTCATCTAAATACAAACTTTCAGAATTCTACAACTCTATTGGAAACAGTAATACTTGGAGCATATGCCCAGAAGATTTGACAGTACCAGGATGCCTTCTGCCCTGGTAACCAACATCACGGTGCCATGCAATCCTGATGTTGAAGGTTTCACCTCATGAAGCAATCTTGGAGTGAATTCAAAATGGATGAACTACACAACGATTTAGTGAAAATGGGTCGTAAGCCACACTACAATGCCTGTAAATCCAGTGAAGAAGCAGACAAAAGAATTTGGAAGACAGATATCAGCGCGGGTGGTTGAAAGTCACCTGTGAACAGACCAGATCCTTCCCTGGACTGGCAGAATTGATGGAGTATCATTAGGGGGGCGATTATGCATCGGGGACGTTTATGCATCATGGGCTGTCTTTGGTAGTCCTTAGACACATGCTCTTTCTCGGCTCATGTTTCCCTTTTTGCTCTTTGTTCTTTTTCCTGCTAAAGGATTTAACTAAGACCCACCCCTGGCTTGACACATATTACATGCACATGGGTCTCCCTGTATGGCTTTGTATTGTCTCTACCTCCTCTCCCCGTGTGCTCCAGTCACCACATGGTCCATTATATGAAGAACGAAGTGCGTAGTTCTGTTATTTTAGTTACATGAAAAGATTAGTGTGCTGCTTCCTTTATTGCTTTTTATTATGAAGTCATGTGATGTGCCATGCATTAATACATGCATACAGCTGGCGTGATGCATGGAAGATGGCATGCATGTGCTTGGTGGAGGAATATTCAGTGGATGCTATCTAAGAGTGCTCCATAAATGTTAGTTGAGAGTTGGCTGGCTGGTGACTGGACAGACCGCTGGGTATTGCCAATGATTCCATTCACCACAGGAATTGGGCAGTAACTGAAGAATGAAAAGCATGTCCTCTAGTACTCATGACTCCTGTGTGCAACCTGAAGTGGAATGCTTATTTCTGTGCCTAGGGGGAAACCCTTGCTCTAACTACCCAAAGAGGTAACCTACCCTTACTTTACTTTGAATTGGATTCCAGCCTGTGCCAGTGGAATTTTTGTTGGTGTTCTTGCTGCTCATGTGTGATCATTTGGGGGAAGGTATGATATGTCCCCTGTACTACTGGTGCAGTGGGTGCCACATTTTTGAGACAGCAATAGCTGCACAGCCCACTGCACCTGGAACCTCTTGCCCTGCTGCGCGTTCTTGTGACTGGTGAGGTTGCGGATCTGCCTAGGACTTCCGCAGAGCACATATGGCGCTGCAGATTGCAGCATTGTGCCGCTTGGTTCAGTTGTCCGGCGGTAGTACGTTGGAGGGCCATTTGAGGTGTAGTGCGCCATGTACTGTGGAGGGCCTGAACGCTTGAGCTGTTCCGCTAATTCCTTTTGCCCTCTGGGAGTCACTTTTGCATGGTTTCTACATTTCCAGGAAGAGGTTTGGTGATGGGTCTTGAAGGAATGCATCCATGCTGGTGGAGTGATGTCAAGATGTACTGGAGAGTGGAATACTGAGCGGCTGCTGTCAATGTGTACTGCATGCTGGCTCAAGAAAGGATACACTGTATCTGTGACTGAGGAATAAAGGACACTTGCATCTTCTGCATCCTACTTGAAGTGGAATGCGTTCTTACACATCTCATTTCATGTGCACAGTGGCATGCACGAATGAACATTTTCTCTATTTGTTTTCCGTAGTTGGTGATGGGTTGTAGTTCATTTTAAGAGATACATATTTTCTCACACTGTTGATCATTTGATATCATGACACAATCGGGTCTATACTCGTCTGAGCGCAGTAAGGAAATCAAGGCGGTCCACTTGCAAAGTATTTCTGGATTTCCAAATTACCTGCATTGCCTCTAAGTAACTTGCATCCAAACTGGAATCCAGCTGAACCATGGGCTCTCAGCATATTTATTTATTACTTAGTTATACAGCGCTTATACACAGGTGAAGCATGACTTCTTTTACCAATGAACATCACTGGCGACTTTTCTTGCAGGCATCTTATTTTCCTGTTGAAATTCTTTTGCCTGTAGCCTGGGTCCTTTGTTTGGATTTAGTAGTATGGAATACATGTAATCACCTTCAAAAGACTTCCTGTGGTAGTGAGCATGTGTGTCCTTCATTAGTCCGTCAAAGCAAACAAACACGCTGTTATCAATTTGACCACATTTGGATGTGGTATTAACCAAGTGAGAGTCTGAGCTTCATGTTGAGGCATACACAAATATATGTATTATCAGGGTGCACTTTATATTTAAAGAGACTGAAGAATTACCATTGTCGGTTCCCACAGTCTAGTATGGAAGTACTATGCAATATACCTATGTGGTTCCATGTGTTAATATCCTCGCAAAAATATTGCGATACAAAAATATCGCCATATTTTTGCGGCAATATTGAGGCATGTCACCTGCGGGGGACACCCCCGCAATCCCCCCATTATTTTTAAAGTGCGGGGGACACCCCCGCAACCCGCTCTCCCACAAATTATCCCCCCCAAAAATATTCTTTATGGCGTTCCAGGCGATACAGCAATATTATTGGTGGGAATAATATTACCTGATACCACCTCTATGTATGAATACCCGAATTGAGGCAACAACATGAGCTAGTGTACACATTTCATTTCCAGATCCTTCTAAAATTGCACAAGGCTTGAACTCTTCAATCATAATGCATAAATGTATACAAATAAACAGACACTGTTTTCATTTTTTCCAAAAAAGAATATAATTCGATATTCCAAAACAGCACAAAATGCACAAACATAAATAAAAAGCAAATGCTGGTCCCTGGCATTTAGAACAAAATATAAGCAGGCAATCCTGAATGGTTGCTTTCAACCAATTATGAGGCCGATTCATGGAATAATTAGCGCGGCGCAAGTGGGCAAAAACGTGCGAATCGCAGTGGAATAGCGAAAATCGCAGTGCAAGTGCGAAAATCGCACGAAAAGCAGCGCACGTCGATTCATGGAAGGCCGTGCGCGAGAAAACCAGCGGATGTGCGATAAAAAAGTGCGCGGCGCACGTTGGCGCACGTTGGCGCACAGGCCATCTAACAGCGTGCGCCAGGTCACAGCGAAAATCGCACAGGCCACAGCGAAATTCGCACATAGCGCAGCGCACGCAATAAAAGTAGGCGGAACACGGGCGTAACACTCGGAATGGGGAACAACTTGCCAAAACGTGGGCGTCACGGGGGAAGTACAGGGCACAAGTGCGCGGAACGCCCACACGCTCGCCTACAACACGTATTCATGGAATAGAATAGGGGAAAAAAGCGCACGCTCAAACCAGCGCACAGGCACAAACACGACCGCCACAAGAAAGCAGGCGGTAGCGTCTCTGCGGCTGTAAGAAATGTGCGCCAAAAGGTGCGCCAACAAATAGCACCTATATACTGCCATGATGAATGTCCCATACTGTGGCCCTCCAGGAAAAATGACGTGCAAAGGGGTACCCACAAACACGGACACCCGCTGACAAAAAATACGTGTGCGTGTATACCGGGGTGCGCGGGAAGTCTAACACGCGATTTCAGCAGGGTACGTGCATCACAGGGGTTCGCGTGAAGTTATTCACGCGATCGGGCCTGGGGGAGCGGGCTATGTGTATTTCAGGGGGTCGCGTGAAGTTTCACACGCGATCGGGTCTGGGGGAGCGGGCTACGTGTATTACAGGGGTTCGCGTGAAGTTCCTCACGCGATCGGGCCTGGGGGAGCGTGCTACGTGTATTTCAGGGGTTCGCGTGAAGTTTCACACGCGATCGGGCCTGGGGGAGCGGGCTACGTGTATTACAGGGGTTCGCGTGAAGTTCCTCACGCGATCGGGCCTGGGGTAGCGGGCTACGTGTATTACAGGGGTTCGCGTGAAGTTCCTCACGCGATCGGGCCTGGGGGAGCGGGCTACGTGTATTCCAGGGGTGCGCGTGAAGTTCCACACGCGAATAGCCTGGGCGCGTGTATTTCAGGGGTGCGCGGGAAGTTCCACACGCGAATAGCCTGGGCGCGTGTATTTCAGGGGTGCGCGGGAAGTTCCACACGCGAATAGCCTGGGCGCGTGTATCTCAGGGGTGCGCGGGAAGTTCCACACGCGAATAGCCTGGGCGCGTGTATCTCAGGGGTGCGCGGGAAGTTCCACACGCGAATAGCCTGGGCGCGTGTATTTCAGGGGTGCGCGGGAAGTTCCACACGCGAATAGCCTGGGGGCGCATGTATTTCAGGGGTGCGCGGGAAGTTCCACACGCGAATAGCCTGGGCGCGTGTATTTCAGGGGTGCGCGGGAAGTTCCACACGCGAATAGCCTGGGCGCGTGTATTTCAGGGGTGCGCGGGAAGTTCCACACGCGAATAGCCTGGTGGCGCGTGTATTTCAGGGGAGCGCGGGAAGTTCCACACGCGAATAGCCTGGGCGCGTGTATTTCAGGGGAGCGCGGGAAGTTGCACACGCGAATAGCCTGGGCGCGTGTATCTCAGGGGTGCGCGGGAAGTTCCACACGCGAATAGCCTGGGCGCGTGTATTTCAGGGGTGCGCGGGAAGTTCCACACGCGAATAGCCTGGGGGCGCGTGTATTTCAGGGGTGCGCGGGAAGTTCCACACGCGAATAGCCTGGGCGCGTGTATTTCAGGGGTGCGCGGGAAGTTCCACACACGAATAACCTTGGCGCGTGTATTTCAGGGGTGCGCGGGAAGTTCCACACGCGAATAGCCTGGTGGCGCGTGTATATCAGGGGTGCGCGGGAAGTTCCACACGCGAATAGCCTGGGCGCGTGTATTTCAGGGGAGCGCGGGAAGTTGCACACGCGAATAGCCTGGGCGCGTGTATTTCAGGGGTGCGCGGGAAGTCCCACACGCGAATAGCCTGGGCGCGTGTATTTCAGGGGTGCGCGGGAAGTTCCACACGCGAATAGCCTGGAGGCGCGTGTATTTCAGGGGTGCGCGGGAAGTTCCACACGCGAATAGCCTGGGCGCGTGTATTTCAGGGGTGCGCGGGAAGTTCCACACGCGAATAGCCTGGGCGCGTGTATTTCAGGGGTGCGCGGGAAGTTCCACACGCGAATAGCCTGGTGGCGCGTGTATATCAGGGGTGCGCGGGAAGTTCCACACGCGAATAGCCTGGGCGCGTGTATTTCAGGGGAGCGCGGGAAGTTGCACACGCGAATAGCCTGGGCGCGTGTATCTCAGGGGTGCGCGGGAAGTTCCACACGCGAATAGCCTGGGCGCGTGTATTTCAGGGGTGCGCGGGAAGTTCCACACGCGAATAGCCTGGGGGCGCGTGTATTCCAGGGGTGCGCGGGAAGTTCCACATGTGATTTGACAGTGTGGGTCCTCCCAGGTGTACCCTGTACACCCTCCACGGCCCCTGCAGGCAGCCCACACCACAGGGGACTACCATGCATCCCTGGTCATGTCCCGCAGACAGCCCACCCACCATGGGCATGCCCCCCAGCAAAGGCACATGTCTCCTTGAACTAATGAACACCAACTCATGTCCCCTTGCACCCCCACCCCCCAGCACTGTGGGGCACCTGCCAGCAGGCCCCCACCCATGTCCAACTCATGTCCCCCACCACCCCCACCCCCCAGCACTGTGGGGCACCTGCCAGCAGGCCCCCACCCATGTCCAACTCATGTCTCCCACCACCCCCACCCCCCAGCCACCAGGGTCACCCTCCACCAGGCCCCCACTCATGTCTCCCATCACCCCCACACCCCAGCAGTGCAGGGTCACCCTCCACCAGGCCCCCACTCATGTCTCCCACCACCCCCACCCCCCAGCCACCAGGGGCACCCTCCACCAGGCCCCCACTCATGTCACCCACCACCCCCACCCCCCAGCCACCAGGGGCAGCCTCCACCAGGCCCCCACTCATGTCACCCACCACCCCCACCCCCCAGCCACCAGGGTCACCCTCCACCAGGCCCCCACTCATGTCTCCCACCACCCCCACCCCCCAGCCACCAGGGTCACCCTCCACCAGGCCCCCACTCATGTCTCCCACCACCCCCACCCCCCAGCAGTGCAGGGGCAGCCTCCACCAGGCCCCCACTCATGTCACCCACCACCCCCACCCCCCAGGGTCACCCTCCACCAGGCCCCCACTCATGTCTCCCACCACCCCCACCCCCCAGCCACCAGGGTCACCCTCCACCAGGCCCCCACTCATGTCTCCCACCACCCCCACCCCCCAGCAGTGCAGGGGCAGCCTCCACCAGGCCCCCACTCATGTCTCCCACCACCCCCACCCCCCAGCCACCAGGGTCACCCTCCACCAGGCCCCCACTCATGTCTCCCACCACCCCCACCCCCCAGCAGTGCAGGCTCAACCTCCACCAGGCCCCCACTCATGTCCCCCTGCACCCCCACCCCCCGGCAGTGCAGGGGCAGCCTCCACCAGGCCCCCACTCATGTCACCCACCACCCCCACCCCCCTGCCACCATGTGCAGCCCCCACCAGGTCCTCACAATCCCCAATCATGTGCGTAATGGTCAG
The DNA here is from genome assembly GCF_040938575.1 of Ambystoma mexicanum. NCBI lineage: Eukaryota > Metazoa > Chordata > Amphibia > Caudata > Ambystomatidae > Ambystoma > Ambystoma mexicanum. The sequence continues at coordinate 1,079,017,205 of NC_090933.1, forward strand.
CCTCCACAGCCAAAAAGCCCTACCAAGTAACCCATTCACCCACATGGAAATGGAAATCACATGTTACACCCCCAATGTACATGAAGCAAATGAACCCATGTCCGTCACACACATATTTTCAAATAGAATGGGAAAACACACAACATGACATGCATGAAACCAATGAGATGAAACCACACAGTGAACAATGGAAAAAAAAATGTATTGAAAAAAATACAAATGCCAAAGAAAGAAAACTAACTACAATGTAAATGTGAAAAAATAAGCTGCATGTCCGCATAAAAACACAAAACTAGAAAATCAAATCAAAAAAATTATGTCCAAAGTGAAATGTAAGAACTCTCCATGCAACAAAGAACTATGTACAAAAATAACAAGGGTCCATCATCACAACTGAACTAAGGAAACCTCCTAAAAAACCTACCTAAATATCAACTATATACAAAAAGTGGAGCAGTGTCCGTCGACTCCAAATAACAATAAGAACGAAAGGAAACCTAAAACTAAAGAACTATATACAAAGGCGGCGGGCAAGTCCAGCGGCTCACTCTGTGGTGTTCCGGGCCAGGGCATCATCAAACTCCTGTTCGATGTCCCGGAGGCGGTCCAGTTCCATGGCCCCGAGGGTCCGCAGGGACGACGCCGTGTCCTCCTCCAACCCCCTGCGGATTGCCTCGAGGCACTCGGCCCGCCTCAGGGCCCTCCGCATGGAGTTCTCCGCCCTGACCATTGTGAGCCGCGCCTCTTCCGCCCGCCGCCGCTCCGCACCTATGGCGTGGCCCAACCGCTGCCACACGGAAGACACTCTCTGTCCTGGGTCCTCCTGCCCTCCGGCCGATGCCTGCCCCTCCGATGTCGAAGGCCCCGAGCCTTCATGGCTCCCACCATCTTGCTGCTGCTGCTGCTCTGCCTCTGCCCGTGCACTGCCTCCTGCTGCCTGCACATCCTCCGCCGGCTGGGGTGCACCTGTTGATGTGGCCACCCCTGCTGGACGTCCGACTCCCGACTGTAGCAGGGATGCCTCCTCCACCAGCCTGGCCGCACTGTCAGAGGCAGCTCCACAGGGCACCCAGGTGACTGATGGGTGGGAAGATGGCACAGAGGACGACTGGCGCGTAGGGGGTCCAGTTGAGGAGGGGGTCGGAGAAAGCCCCATCAGACAGCGGAATCCGGCCTGGGTGACCTGTCCCAGCAGGCTGACGTGGTCAACGAGCCATTCGAGATGACGTGCAGTCTCTCCATGAAAAGACTGCAGGTCACCTCGCATGGCCCGTTGACGCAACGCCACACCAGCCAGGACAGGCTCAACCCGGACCTGGATGGCCACGTCTGCAGGCAGAGGAAGGCCAGTTGACGTCAGCTCATCCCCTGCCTGAAAACGGGTCTGGACGTAGGCATCCCTGCTGGTGCAAGATGATGCAGGGACAGGATCGGGGACAGGATTGCACACAGGCACCTCCGCGGCCGCCTGTGCTGCCTCCTGTCCCTGGTCCTGCACTGCACCACTAGCACCAGTGGGATCCCCACCTCCAGACCCTGTCTCTGGTGCTTGCGCGGCCCCCTCCTCCACCAAACCCCCCACCAACCTGGATGACTCTGTGCCATCTTCCCCTGTTGGGCCCTGTGGGGTCCCAGCTGCCCCTTCTGCTGCCGAGGAGTCCAACTGCAACCTCCGCCTCTTGGACCTCCCCCCGGCAGCTGCGGCCTGGGACGCGGCACCGGACTCCTCACTCCCCGACGAGATGACAACACGGGAGGGGAGCCGGGCCTTGCGTCTCCGGCTGGCGGTCGGATCCCCGCCGCTGTGCTCCACAGCACCTTCTCCGCCCTCTTCATCAGTTGACGCTGCAGACAGGGAGAAACAAAACACAGGCATCAGGGCACTGTACAATGGACACATACACGCATGACAGTTGCACATGAGTGGCATTGGCAAACCTCAGACATGTCATCACAATCCCCAACACACATGTCATTGCAACTGGCACACATGAGCCATACCACAGCCATATCGCAACTGCCACCACCATCCCTACACATACAACAGCATCAGCAGCCAAAGGGGAGCCATACATCACATGCAACACAGGAAGTGCACCACACATGTACACACACCACCACACTTGCATGCATGTCTACACCTCTGCCAAGTGTCGCACTGTTCAGACGGGCATCCATGTCACATCTGCCAATCAGGCTTCCACATACCGCTGTCACATGCATCCATGTAGCATCACTGTTGCACCTTTGACAAATACACACACATGCACATGTACACAGTGCTCATACATGCAGCCGAAAACAACATACATGCCTGACATCACGGACATGTCTACTTACATACACATTCATCCAAACATGTGTGCACGCACAACTGCATTTGCCATGCAAGCCCACACACACAAGCACCATCCATGTCTCACACATTACAGCCCTCGCATGTGTCAGCCCCACGGCCCTGTACACCCCCACCCATACTCCACCCCATACAAACAGATGTGCAACCGGCACAATGGGGAATGATCACCACACGCCCTGCTCACAACCAGGATGCATGTACACTCACCGCTCGACTCCAGACGGCTCTGCTTCTCTAGGACCTGGACGTGGAGCGCTGGGGATATGCGTTCCAGGACCCCCATCTGTTCTTCCGACAAGTGGCCCCGGCGCCCCTTGGCATCCGCTGCCTTCAAGAGGCGCCGGGCCTTGTTCAGGGTCCTGGACCTGAAGTCCTCCCAGCGCTTCCTGACATGTTGTAAGTCCCGGACTGCCACCCCCTCCGCGTTGATGACAGTCACGATGTCAGTCCAGATCCGAGTCCGTCCTTCCTTGTCGGCGCGGGAACTTCCAAAGAGGGCATCATACTGCCCCAGGACTTGCTCCACCAGGACACCAACTTCGGTGGCACTGAAGCTGGTGCCCCTCTGCCTCTCTGGCCGGGGGTTGTCAGTGGTCACAGATGGTGTTAGCCCCGACATGACAACCCCAGAGGCAGGAGTGGGTGGGCAACTGGGTCCTGGGGCTGGGCTGTGGAGCGATGGAATTCCAGTCGGGAGTCTTCTGTTCCAGCAGGGGTGGTCACAGCAACAGCACCCCTGGCTGATGTGCAGGCAGCAAATGGCAGTGCACATGGGCAGCAGGCGGTCAGGCAGCAGCAGATAGCAGGTGGGAGCGTGCTCGGGGCTCTGGGGGGCAGTAATTCAGCCTTCTGGGCAGGAGCGTGGTCTCCCGTGTGCTCACGCGTGGCCAGCTTGGTACGGAGTGAATTGGCACGTGAAAATCCTGCACGTCAGCGTGAAAACCGAGGAAAGGCCCTTAGCGCGTAAGCGCGTCAGCACGCATACGCAATTCCATTGGACCAAAGGCCCTCAGCGCGTAGGCGCGTCTGTGACGTGACCCGCACGGGTGTTTCCCACACAGCACGTGATGACAGAGCACACGTGGAAAGACTGCACGTCAGAGTCTCATTGCGTGTGATTGGTGGAAATGGCCGTACACCGGGATACAGGTGCGCTGACGTACTTGCGTGTGTAAGTGTCCGCGCACACCTCATATACACGTACATAGGCCAATCGCGTGTACACGCACTTTTGTCCAATTACACGCGATGAGACTCTGACGTGCAGTCTTTCCACGTGTGCTCTGTCATCACGTGCTGTGTGGGAAACACCCGTGCGGGTCACGTCACAGACGCGCTTACGCGCTGAGGGCCTTTGGTCCAATGGAATCGCGTATGCGTGCTGACGCGCTTACGCGCTAAGGGCCTTTCCTCGGTTTTCACGCTGACGTGCAGGATTTTCACGTGCCAATTCACTCCGTACCAAGCTGGCCACGCGTGAGCACACGGGAGACCACGCTCCTGCCCAGAAGGCCGAATTACTGCCCCCCAGAGCCCCGAGCACGCTCCCACCTGCTATCTGCTGCTGCCTGACTGCCTGCTGCCCACGTGCACTGCCATTTGCTGCCTGCACATCAGCCAGGGGTGCTGTTGCTGTGACCACCCCTGCTGGAACAGAAGACTCCCGACTGGAATTCCATCGCTCCACAGCCCAGCCCCAGGACCCAGTTGCCCACCCACTCCTGCCTCTGGGGTTGTCATGTCGGGGCTAACACCATCTGTGACCACTGACAACCCCCGGCCAGAGAGGCAGAGGGGCACCAGCTTCAGTGCCACCGAAGTTGGTGTCCTGCTGGAGCAAGTCCTGGGGCAGTATGATGTCCTCTTTGGAAGTTCCCGCGCCGACAAGGAAGGACGGACTCGGATCTGGACTGACATCGTGACTGCCATCAACGCGGAGGGGGTGGCAGTCCGGGACTTACAACATGTCAGGAAGCGCTGGGAGGACTTCAGGTCCAGGACCCTGAACAAGGCCCGGCGCCTCTTGAAGGCAGCGGATGCCAAGGGGCGCCGGGGCCACTTGTCGGAAGAACAGATGGGGGTCCTGGAACGCATATCCCCAGCGCTCCACGTCCAGGTCCTAGAGAAGCAGAGCCGTCTGGAGTCGAGCGGTGAGTGTACATGCATCCTGGTTGTGAGCAGGGCGTGTGGTGATCATTCCCCATTGTGCCGGTTGCACATCTGTTTGTATGGGGTGGAGTATGGGTGGGGGTGTACAGGGCCGTGGGGCTGACACATGCGAGGGCTGTAATGTGTGAGACATGGATGGTGCTTGTGTGTGTGGGCTTGCATGGCAAATGCAGTTGTGCGTGCACACATGTTTGGATGAATGTGTATGTAAGTAGACATGTCCGTGATGTCAGGCATGTATGTTGTTTTCGGCTGCATGTATGAGCACTGTGTACATGTGCATGTGTGTGTATTTGTCAAAGGTGCAACAGTGATGCTACATGGATGCATGTGACAGCGGTATGTGGAAGCCTGATTGGCAGATGTTACATGGATGCCCGTCTGAACAGTGCGACACTTGGCAGAGGTGTAGACATGCATGCAAGTGTGGTGGTGTGTGTACATGTGTGGTGCACTTCCTGTGTTGCATGTGATGTATGGCTCCCCTTTGGCTGCTGATGCTGTTGTATGTGTAGGGATGGTGGTGGCATTTGCGATATGGCTGTGGTATGGCTCATGTGTGCCAGTTGCAATGACATGTGTGTTGGGGATTGTGATGACATGTCTGAGGTTTGCCAATGCCACTCATGTGCAACTGTCATGCGTGTATGTGTCCATTGTACAGTGCCCTGATGCCTGTGTTTTGTTTCTCCCTGTCTGCAGCGTCAACTGATGAAGAGGGCGGAGAAGGTGCTGTGGAGCACAGCGGCGGGGATCCGACCGCCAGCCGGAGACGCAAGGCCCGGCTCCCCTCCCGTGTTGTCATCTCGTCGGGGAGTGAGGAGTCCGGTGCCGCGTCCCAGGCCGCAGCTGCCGGGGGGAGGTCCAAGAGGCGGAGGTTGCAGTTGGACTCCTCGGCAGCAGAAGGGGCAGCTGGGACCCCACAGGGCCCAACAGGGGAAGATGGCACAGAGTCATCCAGGTTGGTGGGGGGTCTGGTGGAGGAGGAGGCCGTGCAAGCACCAGAGACGGGGTCTGGAGGTGGGGATCCCACTGGTGCTAGTGGTGCAGTCCAGGACCAGGGACAGGAGGCAGCACAGGCGGCCGCGGAGGTGCCTGTGTGCAATCCTGTCCCCGATCCTGTCCCTGCATCATCTTGCACCAGCAGGGATGCCTACGTCCAGACCCGTTTTCAGGCAGGGGATGAGCTGACGTCAACTGGCCTTCCTCTGCCTGCGGACGTGGCTATCCAGGTCCGGGTTGAGCCTGTCCTGGCTGGTGTGGCGTTGCGTCAACGGGCCATGCGAGGTGACCTGCAGTCTTTTCATGGAGAGACTGCACGTCATCTCGAATGGCTCGTTGACCACGTCAGCCTGCTGGGACAGGTCACCCAGACCGGATTCCTCCGTCTGATGGGGCTTGTTCCGACCCCCTCCTCAACTGGACCCCCTACGCCCCAGTCGTCCTCTGTGCCATCTTCCCACCCATCAGTCACCTGGGTGCCCTGTGGAGCTGCCTCTGACAGTGCGGCCAGGCTGGTGGAGGAGGCATCCCTGCCACAGTCGGGAGTCGGACGTCCAGCAGGGGTGGCCACATCAACAACTGCACCCCAGCCGGCGGAGGATGTGCAGGCAGCAGGAGGCAGTGCACGGGCAGAGGCAGAGCAGCAGCAGCAGCAAGATGGTGGGAGCCATGAAGGCTCGGGGCCTTCGACATCGGAGGGGCAGGCATCGGCCGGAGGGCAGGAGGACCCAGGACAGAGAGTGTCTTCCGTGTGGCAGCGGTTGGGCCACGCCATAGGTGCGGAGCGGCGGCGGGCGGAAGAGGCGCGGCTCACAATGGTCAGGGCGGAGAACTCCATGCGGAGGGCCCTGAGGCGGGCCGAGTGCCTCGAGGCAATCCGCAGGGGGTTGGAGGAGGACACGGCGTCGTCCCTGCGGACCCTCGGGGCCATGGAACTGGACCGCCTCCGGGACATCGAACAGGAGTTCGATGATGCCCTGGCCCGGAACACCACAGAGTGAGCCGCTGGACTTGCCCGCCGCCTTTGTATATAGTTCTTTAGTTTTAGGTTTCCTTTGTTTTTTCTTATGATTTGGAGTCGACGGACACTGCTCCACTTTTTGTATATAGTTGATATTTAGGTAGGTTTTTTAGGAGGTTTCCTTAGTTCTGTTGTGATGATGGACCCTTGTTATTTTTGTACATAGTTCTTTGTTGCACGGAGAGTTTTGACATTTCACTTTGGACAAAATTTTTTGGATTAGATTTTCTAGTTTTGTGTTTTTATGCGGACATGCAGCTTCTTTTTTCACATTTACATTGTAGTTAGTTTTCTTTCTTTAGCATTCGTATTTTTTTCTAATACATTTTTTTTTACATTGTTCACTGTGTGGTTTCATCTCATTGGTTTCATGCATGTCATGTTGTGTGTTTTCCCATTCAATTGGAAAATATGTGTGTGACGGACATGGGTTCATTTGCTTCATGAACATTGGGGGTGTAACATGTGATTTCCATTTCCATGTGGGTGAATGGGTTACTTGGTAGGGCTTTTTGGCTGTGGAGGCTGACCATTACGCACATTGTGAGGACCTGGTGGGGGCTGCACATGGTGGCAGGGGGGTGGGGGTGGTGGGAGACATGAGTGGGGGCCTGGTGGAGGGTGCCCCTGCACTGCTGGGGGGTGGGGGTGGTGGGAGACATGAGTGGGGGCCTGGTGGAGGGTGCCCCTGGTGGCTGGGGGGTGGGGGTGGTGGGTGACATGGGTGGGGGCCTGGTGGAGGCTGCCCCTGCACTGCTGGGGGGTGGGGGTGGTGGGAGACATGAGTGGGGGCCTGGTGGAGGGTGACCCTGGTGGCGGGGGGGTGGGGGTGATAGGGGACATGAGTGGGGGCCTGGTGGAGGCTGCCCTTGCACTGCTGGGGGGTGGGGGTGGTGGGAGACATGAGTGGGGGCCTGGTGGAGGGTGACCCTGGTGGCTGGGGGGTGGGGGTGGTGGGAGACATGAGTGGGGGCCTGGTGGAGGCTGCCCCTGCACTGCTGGGGGGTGGGGGTGGTGGGAGACATGAGTGGGGGCCTGGTGGAGGGTGCCCCTGGTGGCTGGGGGGTGGGGGTGGTGGGTGACATGAGTGGGGGCCTGGTGGAGGCTGCCCCTGCACTGCTGGGGGGTGGGGGTGGTGGGAGACATGAGTGGGGGCCTGGTGGAGGGTGACCCTGGTGGCTGGGGGGTGGGGGTGGTGGGTGACATGAGTGGGGGCCTGGTGGAGGGTGCCCCTGGTGGCGGGGGGGTGGGGGTGATAGGGGACATGAGTGGGGGCCTGGTGGAGGCTGCCCCTGCACTGCTGGGGGGTGGGGGTGGTGGGAGACATGAGTGGGGGCCTGGTGGAGGGTGACCCTGGTGGCTGGGGGGTGGGGGTGGTGGGAGACATGAGTGGGGGCCTGGTGGAGGCTGCCCCTGCACTGCTGGGGGGTGGGGGTGGTGGGAGACATGAGTGGGGGCCTGGTGGAGGCTGCCCCTGCACTGCTGGGGGGTGGGGGTGGTGGGAGACATGAGTGGGGGCCTGGTGGAGGCTGCCCCTGCACTGCTGGGGGGTGGGGGTGGTGGGAGACATGAGTGGGGGCCTGGTGGAGGCTGCCCCTGCACTGCTGGGGGGGGGGGTGGTGGGAGACATGAGTGGGGGCCTGGTGGAGGCTGCCCCTGCACTGCTGGGGGGTGGGGGTGGTGGGAGACATGAGTGGGGGCCTGGTGGAGGCTGCCCCTGCACTGCTGGGGGGTGGGGGTGGTGGGAGACATGTGTGGGGGCCTGGTGGAGGCTGCCCCTGCACTGCTGGGGGGTGGGGGTGGTGGGAGACATGAGTGGGGGCCTGGTGGAGGGTGCCCCTGGTGGCGGGGGGGTGGGGGTGATAGGGGACATGAGTGGGGGCCTGGTGGAGGCTGCCCCTGCACTGCTGGGGGGTGGAGGTGGTGGGAGACATGAGTGGGGGCCTGGTGGGGGCCTGGTGGAGGCTGCCCCTGCACTGCTGGGGGGTGGGGGTGGTGGGAGACATGAGTGGGGGCCTGGTGGAGGGTGACCCTGCTGGCTGGGGGGTGGGGGTGGTGGGAGACATGAGTGGGGGCCTGGTGGAGGTTGACCCTGGTGGCTGGGGGGTGGGGGTGGTGGGTGACATGAGTGGGGGCCTGGTGGAGGGTGACCCTGGTGGCTGGGGGGTGGGGGTGGTGGGTGACATGAGTGGGGGCCTGGTGGAGGCTGCCCCTGCACTGCTGGGGGGTGGGGGTGGTGGGAGACATGAGTGGGGGCCTGGTGGAGGGTGCCCCTGGTGGCGGGGGGGTGGGGGTGATAGGGGACATGAGTGGGGGCCTGGTGGAGGCTGCCCCTGCACTGCTGGGTGGTGGGGGTGGTGGGAGACATGAGTGGGGGCCTGGTGGAGGGTGACCATGGTGGCTGGGGGGTGGGGGTGGTGGGAGACATGAGTGGGGGCCTGGTGGAGGCTGCCCCTGCACTGCTGGGGGGTGGGGGTGGTGGGAGACATGAGTGGGGGCCTGGTGGAGGGTGCCCCTGGTGGCGGGGGGGTGGGGGTGATAGGGGACATGAGTGGGGGCCTGGTGGAGGCTGCCCCTGCACTGCTGGGGGGTGGGGGTGGTGGGAGACATGAGTGGGGGCCTGGTGGAGGCTGCCCCTGCACTGCTGGGGGGTGGGGGTGGTGGGAGACATGAGTGGGGGCCTGGTGGAGGGTGACCCTGGTGGCTGGGGGGTGGGGGTGGTGGGAGACATGAGTGGGGGCCTGGTGGAGGGTGACCCTGGTGGCTGGGGGGTGGGGGTGGTGGGTGACATGAGTGGGGGCCTGGTGGAGGGTGACCCTGGTGGCTGGGGGGTGGTGGGTGACATGAGTGGGGGCCTGGTGGAGGCTGCCCCTGCACTGCTGGGGGGTGGGGGTGGTGGGAGACATGAGTGGGGGCCTGGTGGAGGGTGCCCCTGGTGGCGGGGGGGTGGGGGTGATAGGGGACATGAGTGGGGGCCTGGTGGAGGCTGCCCCTGCACTGCTGGGGGGTGGGGGTGGTGGGAGACATGAGTGGGGGCCTGGTGGAGGGTGACCCTGGTGGCTGGGGGGTGGGGGTGGTGGGAGACATGAGTGGGGGCCTGGTGGAGGCTGCCCCTGCACTGCTGGGGGGTGGGGGTGCAGGGGGACATGAGCAGGTGTGCAGGGTAGTCCCCTGTTTTGTGGGCTGCCTGCAGGGGCTGTGGAGGGTGTACAGGGAACACCTGTGAGGACCCACCCAGCCTAATTGCGTGTGATAATTCCCGCACACCCCTGTAATACACGTACCTGGCCAAATCGCATGTGAGAATTCCCGCGCACCCCTGTAATACACGTACCCAGCCGAATCGCGTGTAGAACTTCCCGTGTACCCCTGTAATACACGTACCCAGCCAAATCGCGTGTGATAATTCCCACATACCCCTGTAATACACGTACCCTGGCCAATCGCGTGTAGAACTTCCCACGCACCCCTGTAATACACGTACCAAGCCAAATCGCGTGTGATAATTCCCACGCACCCCTGTAATACACGTACCTGGCCAAATCGCATGTGAGAATTCCCGCGCACCCCTGTAATACACGTACCCAGCCGAATCGCGTGTAGAACTTCCCGTGTACCCCTGTAATACACCTACCCAGCCAAATCGCGTGTGATAATTCCCACGCACCCCTGTAATACACGTACCTGGCCAAATCGCATGTGAGAATTCCCGCGCACCCCTGTAATACACGTACCCAGCCGAATCGCGTGTAGAACTTCCCGTGTACCCCTGTAATACACCTACCCAGCCAAATCGCGTGTGATAATTCCCGCGCACCCCTGGAATACACGTACCCAGCCAAATCGCGTGTGATAATTCCCGCGCACCCCTGGAATACACGTACCCAGCCAAATCGCGTGTGATAATTCCCGCGCACCCCTGTAATATACGTACCCAGCCAAATCGCGTGTGATAATTCCTGCGTACCCCTGTGATACACGTGCCCTGGCTAATCGCGTGTAAAACTTCACGCGTACCCCTGATATGCACGTTACCCGCTTTGCGTTCCTTGTTTGGCAGCCCTGTGGACTGGTCCAGGGTTAGCGCTGCCCTTTGCGATGATTTAGCGATTTTGATGGCTTTTCCTTGCGCGAGGGCGTTCTTGGGGGCGTTACTGGCGCTGCTGCAGGGTCGCTGCGATACTCTGCGCCACGGCTGGTTTGGGAGCCTGAAATCCATGAATACGCTGTGCGCGGAAATCGGTTTTAGCGCACGTGCCTGGCGCAGTCAATCGCACGCGGACACTCTGCGCCAGCCGCTTGCGACACTTTTCTGCGAAATTCTATGAATTACCCTGTATACCTTCTGATAGTGCAAAGGAAATGAAACGCATTAGACATGTTAAGAGACGTTTTTTGTATTAGGGTTGTAGATCAGCTAGGTTCCAAAGCCAGTGTCAACAGATGATAATATATAATAAAACATTATTCTACTTCTAAGTCTCATCATCATCTTCACTGCTATTTTTTTGATACAATAATACTGTTCTCCTGTGCATAAGGATGCTTGACCAGTTATATCAATAAAGTGCTGATTGCTTTTGTATTTGTTCATGAATTAACTGGTCAGGTTTACCTAGTCCTTATTGACATTGAGCTCAGCGAATAAGTGTTTTGGTGGTGGGTGAAGACAGAGTAAGTAATTTTAAAGACAACGCCACACTTATTTAAAAACATTTTTAAATAACGTACAATCAATATCACAAATTAGAAGCTGTAAACATTTCTCTAAATAATCGTCTACCCGTTACATGTTACTGCATTCACCACATCAATGCTGACCGCAGAACAGACTTCCTTTTGGCCTCTATCCGATATCCTTCAGTCAGCCCATAACGCTCCTTAGTCCTCGAGAGGCAACTGAAGAAATTTAGCATCACCCGACTTGCCCACAAAGTAACCAAGATATGTTCTCCGTGCACCCATACTTTGAAACATATTCAAATAAAATAGTAATGTCTCCCTTGATAAAGGAATACTTCCCTGAGCAATGTAGCTACGGGCTTTGCCGGGGACACTTAACTGCACTTAATGGTACAAATACAAATTCTAAATATATTATTAGTTATTGAAAATATACTTGAAACTGGATCATATATACAATTCCATGAAGATTAAATGAGAAACGTTGAGTCATGAGTTCTGCTTTCAATATGAGTACCAGTTTGAAGTGGACAGGTTTACTCTGCAATCCAGGTTTTGCTCATGAATAATTTGAAGCCTGGGGAACAAACTGCAGCGTAAGGCATCCATGATCAAACAGCTTGTGTGGCAGCTTTCCCTTGGAGCTCCATGTGTCTGTGTCAGGATCGTAGCAGTCGAAGGAGTTGGAATCTTCAATGGTGTTGTCGTTGGTCAGGTAGCGCCCGCCGGTGATGTACAGCTTATTTTTGATGACTGTGGCGCCGTGGTGCATCCGCCTGTCTTTCATGTCGGCACATTTAATGAACTTGTTGAGTTTGATGTCATAGGCAATTATTCGCCTTGTATAACCTATGTAAAATAATGAAAATTTGATTAAGGATCTAATCGGTTTCTCATTGCAAGAATCAGATCATAAAATGGACAACACAATACGCTCCAGAGCATTGCACTGTTGCAGCGCACTGCTGTTCATGCAACAGCAGAGAGGAGTCTAGAGCTGCATTCTTCAAACCAGCAATACTAAAAACTTTGATGAGTATAAGAAGGAGCAACATAGTGAGTCTTATTCACAAATATTTTTGTTGGTGCCAATGGGGAGATGCCAAGGACCATCTCAGATTTGCACCTGCTCTCTTACACCCGTTTCACAAGGCATACACCTGGGGCACACCCGGAGCATCTTCGGTGCTTGGGTCTAAATCAGTTTCATAAAGCTTTGATCAAGGGCATCTCAAAGATACACCAGACGTCTCATTATTAGCCCCAATACACAATTATGTGAATAAAGCCCATTATCTCCATTGGAATTTATTTCATGGAAATATATTCATTGTAGATAGTCTGAACACCTCGACTGGATTTTGCTATCCGGAGCCCAGCCTTAATACAATTATACTTAACTGTTGATATGGTCATAACAATTCAATGTCATTTAGCATTGAGAAGTGTGATGAATCCAATTATGTCATCACTCGTTTCCTAGAGGTAGCCTCTCCTCATGTGGCACGGGGATGGCAGCCGCTACCTGATCCTGACCTTGGTGGTGGAAATTTGAGGGAGGACCACATGGGGAGGCGACCCTCAGAGGGATGGAGCCCTCATGGCATATTGTGTCAGAAAACCTCCATATTCCCCAACACTCAGTCATAGAACTTTTAAACATCATGTGGTTAAATGAATAACAAAGATTTACATGAGGAAGAGAGGAACCAGAATGCAGATCGCTCAGCTAGACCAATGTGAGCGGTCTAGGTGTTGGAGAAATCCGATTTGCTCCAAAAGGCTTCCACGGGAGTTCTAAGATGGAGCCGTGGGGAACTGCAGAGAGACCCAACCGGCTAGTGACTGCTGGGGAAACCAAGCTGTCAGGTGGACACGCAAACAAAGAAGCTGCACGAAGAATGAGAAAGGCGGCCTCTGGACTAGAGACACATTCTCGCAGGCAGGAGGGACGCGGAAGTGGGACGTGAGACAAAGGAGCTTTGCACCGGCAAGAGAAGCTGAAGCTACGCGCAGACCGCCACCAGCAGCAGAGACGTGTCACTAAAACTGGAGAGAGAGCGGAAGCTGAGAAGGACCCGAGCAGGGTCAGAGAAGCCAAGGGAGTCACCCCAAAGCCAGAGACCCCACATTGGAAGAGTGGGGCACCGGGAGGGAGCTGGAGGAGGCATACCTGGTCCCTAACTGGAACGGGAGGCAAATTCCCTTTGGCTTAACTCAAGAAGTGAGTTCCATAAACCGTCTTTCGGGGAGATACAAATACACCAATGATAAAAGAAATTATCTAACATCCTTCAGAGGTCAGTTAACTGAGTATCGACTGACTATAATAATCACAGTGCCTAGCTGTTGGACGAACCATGTATGAAGCGCTACATGAAGTTAAACACCTATCTGGATTATCACAGGGACAGGTTTGGCTGAGTTTCAATTTCAATTACAAAAGTAACTTTCATTTGTTTGTTTTTGAACAGCGCTTGCACTTCCTGAAGTGTCAGCTTTTGGATGTTTTAATTGTAGTCTTGAAGATTTGAGAGGCTAGAACACCTGTGATGTGTGTAACGACAATCCCTCACCCTTGAGATCTGCTGCCACTGACCATTTATAGTAATGTACCCCATTGAATGCAAACTAGACCATGCATAGTCATCATTTTACACACTGTTTTTATAATTAGAGTGTACATTAAATATAAGTGTATAAATTATCTGTCTCTGATTATGCACACATCACAGAAACTCTGAAAAATACAATTGTGCAATGCTGGTTTGTTTTCACTGGGAACAAAAAGCATAATTTGCTACAAAATATTAATTCTCAATTGCAACTTAGTTTTCCATCTTATTAATTTTACAATCCTAAAATGCTAGGAAAATAAATATGCACAGTGCTTCTGTTTGCTCCATGAGCAGCAACACAATAGAAGCTGAATGGAAATAAACCATTCCTTTTATCACAGTGTGCAGTTTCTTTTTTTGAAAGGCTTCAGAGAAATACATTCTGTTTCAGGGGCGTTTATCCATGGCTTGCAATTAGATCCATGTAGATAAAAATCAAAAGAAGCGTTCTGGTTTGTGCCAACTAACCTGACCTTTTCCACTGCCCTCTGATCTAAACTTGTGTGCAAATGTACACAGGAAAATAATAAAGCTGTTGTATTTACAAGAAATTAATGCGTAAAAAGGCTTAGTACGCACCTTATCTGGAGGCCTGGGTGGAGAAGTAAATGTGGATCCCTCGTTCCAATGTTCATATTGTGGAATGCCCGAACATCAGCCCGGAGAAACCATGGAATGCCACGGAGCCACTGACTCTGATGATGGCAAATCCAAGATGATGCCACATGCCACAGACTTCTTTGAAACCTCATTAAAGTTAATGGAAGCCATCAAATAATGAACCAATATCAGACCTTGACTAATAATACCCTGTTGACTAAAAATACCATAAGGAGAAGAATTGGGAATGAAGGGGGAATAAACATCAACTGAGAGAACCATAAAAATCACCCCCAGCATAAAAAAAATAGAAGGGTCTGGAAATGTGCAGGAAGGAGGAGACTATCAAAGAAAGCAGACATTTCTTGAAGAGGCTGCCTTGATACAAGGCGAGATTGATGAGGAAAAGAATGCTGGGAAGGCTGCTGACTGTAGGAAGGCAGTGCAGGGGTGAAGGACTTGGAAGGAGGGACTAGGAGATGATAACACCATAAAGCCCTGGGGATGAAGGCTAACTAGAGTGGTAAATAAGCACCTCCCATGCCTCTGGGAGAACCAGAGCCTGAGGTTTTCCACCAGTACCCTGGGAAGGGGACACAGCAAACCAGATCTGTTGCAGGAGGGATACATGATAGTGTCTGCTTGAAAATTGCCCTGAACTAGAGTGAGGGCAATACCCATTCGACGTGGATTAAGTGCTGACATATCCCAGGTCAGGACGAAACCTGAAGTTAATGCTGAGAAGCCCCATGTCAGAACAAGTATTTTAGTTAACGCTGAGAAATGGCAGGTCATGAAGAATGCTGTGAAACCCAAAGTCTGAGAGAGGCCAGACATGCATTTTGAGAAGCTCAGGTTCTGTGAAATAGCTGAAATAAAGGTTGAGAAAACCCAAGGTTTGGGAAAAGACCAGAAGAAAACTCTGAGAACCCCAAGTTCTGGGAGAAACCTGAAGTGAATGATGTGAACCCCAAGGTCTGGGAGAGACCTAAAGTGAAAGGTGAGGAACCACAGTCTGGGAGGGAAATTATGAGAATGGTGAAAAACCCAAGGTTAGGGAAAGACATGACTTCAAGAGTCAGAACCCCAAGGTATGGGAGAAACCTGAAGTGAACACTGAGAAACCAAAGATCCCGGAGAGACCCAACGGGAAAGTTCAGTGCAACCAAGGTCCTGGAGGGACCCATCTGATTGTTTAAAGTATCAAAGGTTGGGGAGGATCCCAACTAGCCTACAAAGAATTTGGCTGGGAATTAACCTCAAATTGAGGAAACCAGAGGCCGAAGGGAAGCTTGACCAGAGAAAACTGGAGAGGGCTGAAACTCGGAGAAGCCTTGAGAGCACATGAGTATTAGGTTTTTTGCCTGCAAACTACTGATCGCATACAAAAAAGACTGAGTACCGTAGCCTGCAAGCTGCTAGCTTTCCAAGCCACACCCCTTACTACACACAAGTGCACGCAGGCGCTGACAAGTGCAGCCGGGACGGAAGAGAGGAGTGGTGGGCATTACAGGTAAGTATGCGTACATGCGTTTCTGTGGGGATTTAGGGTTGGGGGCTGGGAACAATGGTCATGTGGGGGATTAAGGGGTGCTTGGGAGTGAAAGCCCCTGGCTGAAAAAGGTGGGTGGGTGGTCGAGTGACTTCCAAGGTTTTGGGGGTGAAGCCCCCCTGAAACTGTAATAATGGCCTTTGAAAGCTGCACAAATGCAGCCTGTTTTCAGTGTGTACTTCAACAGTTGGGATATGACATAGAACCACTATAGGTACACCATGAAAGAGCCTTCCCAGGAAAACTTTTTGTTGTTGCAATAGATTGCGATGGGACATTTCAGACTAAGATTTGTCAACTCTTAAATTGGCCACCCCTTGGAAAATTTGTTTTATAGACAAGGGTAGCCGGGAGGCTACAAACTTGTTAAGCTTACAGTTTTGGAATGCTCTGTTGGCTATGTCGTCGGGTATTCCTTTTTAGAATAGTGTGTCGCAAGGAAAGACAAGGATTTGTAAGAATAGGTTGAGAACTTCATGATTTGGACATTAATCTACTGTCGGTGTTGGACATCTGGAGATGGACCCCATTTGAGTTGACACATCACTGCCCCTGTTTGTTTTGGAAACATCCTTATTATTTGTGAACATTTCCCTATTTCTGTACGCCGATGTTGCAACCTCTCCACTAAAGATATGTTTAATGAGAGGCGTCCTTTTGAACCATACTATCTTTGTGTCCCATGTATCCTTGCTCAGCCTTAGCACAGTGGGTAAGGAGAAATTCACACTGATCTCTATAAGTGTCATGGGTACTTCACTCACCAGGAAACCGAGGAGCTAACCTGTGCTCCTGTATCCGGAATCAACAAACCAGCTGTGTTGCGTGATCCTTTGCCCGTGTGCACCACCATTTGTATTGGCTGAATTGGGCCTTAGCTGTTAAAGTTCTCTGATTAATGTCCATTAGTAATTTACATGTGTGTAATGTGCGAATTGATGGCATGCATCATGCAGCACACACACACGCATGCACACCCTACCCACAGTTATTTTAACATTCATAATATCTCACTGAAACATTCTTGGGGGAACCATCCTCTCATCAATACAGGTGCAATTATTATTTTTCTTTTGGTCTGTCCCAAGGCTATTCATTGCCTAAAAAAACGATGTGAATGTGTTGCACAATTTCTAGTTTTCTTTTTTTGGGTAATTGGAACAACATGTGAAAACATTCCCCAGGTACTTTTCAGTTTCCAAAATAAACCAATGTGTACAGTCGGAGCTTTAGTGGTTATAAGCATACTATGAAATGCCACCAACATTTTAAAAGTATCACTTGGCTGGCCACTGAATAAAAAAAATTACGACCAAGGTAAGACTTCCCAAAGCTCTTTCACAAATATTATATTTGTTTACAGTGCCCCAAAACCATATTGCAATAAGCAGTTAGTATGCATAGGCAAGAAACTGAGTGTAAGCTACTGTCAGATTGGGACAGAGGCAGAAGTGGATTGCAATGTCTTGCATTATACAGAGAAAATAAGACATTGCGCCTTTAATAACTAGTTACCTCCGACAATGATAATACGGTCTGCGATCACAACTGCTGGCGCACAGACATTTTTCACCATCCTGGTTTCCATTCTGAACCACATGTTCCTGGATACATGGTACACCTGGTATGAACACAAAATGAAAAGGGCAATGACTGACCAGAGTGCACACTTTGTAGCTCGAGACACATCTCTACAAATCAAAACCTATCATTCACATCTTAAACAGCCCTAATAAAACCAACGGTATGGCATGTATGAACGAGTTGCACGTCAGCGAAATACTAAATGGTATGAGTGTGGAGCCATGTCCGCCCCTCCACACTGTTGCTTGTCACGAGAATTCATGGGTACTGCCTGAAACTGGCCCTTGCATGCTGCAACTAAGATTGTGCAAGTGCAAACTACTGAAGAGGAAGCTGTGTTGCTCAAATTCTCCTCTTGTTTCTCTGCCTTGTCTCATTGACTTCATTTGTATCAAGGTAATGGGCTCCAAGAGAATTGAAAGTTTACTTTGCTGTGCAATGTATCAGATTAAGAAGTCCTAAATCTGCCCTGTTATTGCTGGGTGGGTGACTTTCTTGCTCTTTAACCTGCTCTTTGTACTATTCAGCCTTCTATTCTGGCCAGTGTTCAGTAAAAACAAAACATCCATACGGAGACAGACAGCAACTTGGCCCCATGCGAGGAAAACAGCCATTTTCGTGAGGATTGCCAAACTGACCACCTGGCAGGACACAGTTCTGGAATGTAAAAGTGCAAGACGCTGGGGTAGAATGACATTGGGCCTCATTACGAGGAAGGCGTTAGAGGGTTAACGGCGCCGGTAGAGCTGCTGGTGTCATTAACCCTCTACCGTCTCGTTACGAGGTCTGCTCCACTAAGGACGTCTGGTAAAACCCTATGGGGGCTCAAATGTGAATGGGGATGTACCGGGTCCGGGTCCCAGGAAAGGGAATTACCGGGCCCTCCAAGGTCAGAATGGCCCGGTAATTCCTCGTTCCTGGATCTGGTACCCGGTACCCAGTATGGGGGTAGCCATGCCGCTAAAAGTGCCATGGCTACCTCCATACTCGTTATGAGGCTCATTGACTTCTCAGTTATATCAGCGAATGTGAAACAGTGTCCTCTTGAACTTTCAAAATGTTACTGTCAGGTTATGATTAATTGCTTCGGAGTAAAGCACATGAGAAGGTACATTAAGGTGTGTAATCTGTCACAAATAAGCATCACTTGTGTTTGAAACATTAGTGCAACGTTCCTGGAACTATTATTGCACACAAAAGAAAGCAGTTTATAATCATAATTGGCTTCTTTGACACTTAATGTTGACTGTTTAAATAACTACGAACAATCTTAAAAGGATACGCACTCGAGATGAACCACCAACATTTGATTTCCTTTCTATTGTCTTTTAAACATCGCCATTAATACCCATTTCATCAAAGTCATCCAGAAAACCACAAACAAATGAAAACAATTGTTTACAATAAACATGCCTAAACAAACGGTAAGATAATTTCAGAGCTTGCATATTCAGATGCCAAGAAAAAAAGAGATATCTATACCCTAAATCAGTGAAGTAGGGTTTTCCACCTGAAATGTATTCCAACACTGCCTTCGTCCTATGTTGGTCATGTGCTGGGCATTTGATGGATCCGGCTGCTGGCAGATGAGCTTTCGTACACCTCCTTTCATTTGATACATATTATAGTTTTGTGGAAGAGACACTACTGTTAAGGATACCTGTTACTTTACATTGAAGAGAGTTTTTCCATCTGTCAATTTTGACCTGGTCCATGAAAGCTCACCAAATATGAACGCACATTTCAAATGTAGTCAGGTTTCATGACAATGCATGTAAAAAGAAAATGTTTAAAAATATGTGGGGGACAAATCAAATGCCCCCAACCAACATAACTGAGGAGCCCCCTGGGAAACTAACCTGCCAGCATCCAGAAAAAGTGGGCCTATTTAGACAGACTATGCGGGTGTCTTTCTGCAAGGGAAATCCAGAGAAGACTAAAACTGAACTGTAATCAGAGTGAAGATTGCAAAAGCACATCACACTGCGGGCTGAGAAGTAAATGCAATTTTTCACTGAAACTGTCACCCATCAAAAGGGGGTGTACTGTGACAATTCAGACCCACTTTTCAGCAGAAAAACAGACAGCAAGTAATTAAAGTGTATTTTGTTAATGCCTGACAGAAACAGCCCTGCACTTTCAGCACAAAATCAAAGTGAACTCTGATCAGTAAAATACACTGTGTGTCAAAAGGTTAAAGGCTGATGTTAGCAAATGCAGTATGTGAGTTCATTTCAGCCAAGGACAATTGGCAAAATTCACAAGTGGTTCCCCCACTGCCAGCCTGGCTTGTGAATCCCCACTGTTTACAACTGCAATAAAATGTGCCCTGTCTGGAAGGTGTAGAAATGGCTAGCCTCTCGGCAGAACAATTGGCCCTGGCTGGTGCATGGCCGGAATGTAGGGGGGAGGTGTGAAAACAGGGGCTACAATCAAGGGGAGCCGAATCGTTGAAAGAAATACACACAATAGAAGCCTTTCAGATTGGAACGATGGTCCCCTTCAGATAAGAGGACATGCCTCGTGACATGACAGGGCCGGCCTAGATCATTATCTGCAGTGGGAGATCTCTGTGTAGCAAATGCATCCCCATTTACGATCTGTAGCCACCAACTTCAAACAACAAAGAGACTAATAAAAAACGATGGTCACGGGCTAGCTGAGAGAGAGACATATTACCTGGAGGAAGCAGAGCTCCCATTTTCTGAACATACAGATTTACAGATTTACAGAATTCATTTTAAATGACTGTTTTAGCATACGTCTTTTTCCCAGCAACCACAATTCATATTGCATTGATCAACTGGAGACATAGGTATGGTGACTGCCTTGCATCAAATCTGGACATGGATTTGATGATTGAACCGTGTCGCATAAAGATAGAGCTATCGGAACGGGCATGGGTCACAACTAGATAGATCCATGGGGACCAGTTTGCATTAAGCACAAACTGGGATGGGAGGGTTTGTCAGAGTAACAGCAAAGATAGAATTGCAGAGACTGACTAGTGTGACATATGGACAGAGAAGTGAAGGACAGCCTTGTGTAATGCCAGAACAAGATCACTGTAAGGAAGGACATGTGTCTAAACCTTGAAAGACTCACAAAATGAACATGTGTCTCATCAGACAACAATGCTAATAACCAAGCCTACTAAAACCTCACCCCTCTGCATCCACCTCTCAAACTCTAACTAAACACAAGCATACCTCTGAAACCACAGCAAACCACACACACTACACTACACTGCAACAACAAAACAAACTACACAAAGTCTTACACAACAGTAAACAATGGATACCGACCGGAAACCACACCAAAAAGCTCAGCGAACAGTGTTAATCGAACTGAAGCTATAATGGTATGAAAAACGGAGTGGAGACCACCCCATAGCACCCAGTGGTCACTGCTTGCCTCCTGCCTGGAGGCTAAATTCGGTACTTGAAGTTATATTCAATTCTTAGTTGAGTTAGATAATTCCTGAACTTCAGCATAATCATTAGACTTCATTCTTTTAGAAAAAGGGATTTCAGCCACTTCATTTATCAAAGTTTTTACTCGGGTACTTGTGTTCATATCACAAAATACATTAGGCGTTTTCCCAATTCCTCTACCACAAATCACAGCTCTTGCCAATGCATTTCGGTGACTAGGCCCATCTTCAGGGCTAAATTGCAACATACATTTCATCACGTAACACATGTGTATAAATTATGGATCATAAATGTTAAATGTACATACCAGCAAGGAGATTGGTTTCATCACATAAAAGAAATACAAAAGAGAAAAAGTGCAATGTGAACGTTAGTGTCATTCTACATGCAGACGTCGTTACCATTTATTTTTAGTAAATGTGTGAATTCAGCCATGTGTGAATTCCATTACTTTAGCTGTCTCGTAAATGTGTAAACGCCTCATAAATGTTGAAACATCAATGCAGTGTCTCTGTTAAGAGAGGGTGAAAGACTATGAGCTCTCTAGCTTATTCAGTGACCTTAATTGCTTGCATGGAATGCCGTGACTCGGCAGAACTTCTTATCTTGACTCTGCTCGCGAGTGAACTGCTCGTAGAACGGGCTGCAGCTGCGTGTGCCCGTGCGTGGCCTAGTAACAACGTAACCAAGGAGCTGACGGCACCGCCCGTCTTCCGGGATAGGACAGGACAGGCGTGCCTCCTGTCCCACCTCCTCGTGTGAGCGTGGGGGCGGGACTATCTCCTTGGTAACCCTTCGTGACACCGTCACATGAGGCAAGTTCTCTCCGTGCTTCCTAAATGTCAGAGTTTTTTTGAAAAGATGTGCATCTCCACGGTGCTCGCACCCCGCCCACATTCAAACAAGCCGGGATCGCCGGCGTTCGAGCATGTGCGGAGTGCAGAGGAGCCGCGAACTGACACATATCCCAGCGTCTATCACTGTGTATCACTCTAGTCCATGGGTGCACAACATACGGCCCGCAGGCCAGTTGCGGCCCGCCATGCCCTTTTGACCGGCCCGCGAGGCACAAGGACTTTCCTAATGGAGGGCGGCCCGCGCGGCCGCCCTCCATTAGGAAAGTCTTTGTTGACTTCCGGGCCGGTGAAAAAACTGGCCCTCATTGGCTCAGCACACACACGCATCACGTCGCTCCTATGAGCCACGTAATGCGTGTGTGCAGCACCAATGGAGGGCCAGCACTATGGCTGGCGTGGTCCATAAGGCTTGATGCCGGAAGGC
Organism: Ambystoma mexicanum; assembly: GCF_040938575.1. NCBI lineage: Eukaryota > Metazoa > Chordata > Amphibia > Caudata > Ambystomatidae > Ambystoma > Ambystoma mexicanum. Next base: position 1,079,039,508 of record NC_090933.1, read on the forward strand.
ATTTCAGCCTTGGACCATGCCAGCCGTAGTGCGATTCCAGCGACTTCCAGCTTACCTGCCTTCCAGCACGTCTCCGGTAAGTGGTCTGTTTGTGTTTGTGTGTCGGGTTTGTTTTGCTTTATGTTTGCGTGTGTATGGGGGGAAGGGGGTGTGTATGAATGTTTGTGTTTGAATGTATTTTGTGTGTATGTTGAGATGCGGGGGTGGGGGGTGTGTCCGATGTGTATGAATGTTTGTGTTTGAATGTATTTTGAGTGTATGTTGAGATGCGGGGGTGGGGGGGTGTGTCCGATGTGTATGAATGTTTGTGTTTGAATGTATTTTGAGTGTATGTTGAGATGTGGGGGTGAGGGGGTGTGTCCGATGTGTATGAATGTTTGTGTTTGAATGTATTTTGAGTGTATGTTGAGATGCGGGGGTGGGGGGGTGTCAGATGTGTATGAATGTTTGCGTTTGAATGTATTTTGAGTGTATGTTGAGATGCGGGGGTGGGGGGGTGTGTCGGATGTGTATGAATGTTTGTGTTTGAATGTATTTTGTGTGTATGTTGAGATGCGGGGGTGGGGGGGTGTCGGATGTGTGTCGGATGTGTATGAATGTTTTGATTTGAATGTTTTTTGTGTGCTGAGTTGGGGAGGTGGCGGGTTCGGGTCTGTATGGGTGCATGCTTGAGTGTGTGTGCTGAGTTGGGGGGGTGGGGGGTTCGGGTCTGTATGGGTGCATGCTTGAGTGTGTGTGCTGAGTTGGGGGGGTGGGGGGTTTGGGTCTGTATGGGTGCATGTTTGAGAGTGTGTGCTGAGTTGGGGGTGGGGGTTTGGAGTTGGGGTGGGTTTCGAGTTCGGGACTGTATGGGTGCATGTTTGTGTGTGTGCTGAGTTGGGGGGTGGGGGGTTCGGGTCTGTATGGGTGCATGTTTATGTGTGCTGAGTTGGGGGGTGGGGGGTTCGGGTCTGTATGGGTGCATGTTTGTGTGTGTGCTGAGTTGGGGGGTGGGGGGTTCAGGTCTGTATGGGTGCATGCTTGAGTGTGTTTGGGGCATAGTGTTTGGTTGGGGGTGGGAGCCATGGGGCATAGTGTTTGGTTGGGGGGTGAGGGGGCCATGGGGCATAGTGTTTGGTTGGGGGTGAGGGGGCCATGGGGCATAGTGTTTGGTTGGGGGTGAGGGGGCCATGGGGCATAGTGTTTGGTTGGGGGTGAGGGGGCCATGGGGCATAGTGTTTGGTTGGGGATGGGAGCCATGGGGCATAGTGTTTGGTTGGAGATGGGAGCCATGGGGCATAGTGTTTGGTTGGGGATGGGAGCCATGGGGCATAGTGTTTGGTTGGGGATGGGAGCCATGGGGCATAGTGTTTGGTTGGGGGTGAGGGGGCCATGGGGCATAGTGTTTGGTTGGGGATGGGAGCCATGGGGCATAGTGTTTGGTTGGGGGTGAGGGGGCCATGGGGCATAGTGTTTGGTTGGGGGTGAGGGGGCCATGGGGATAGTGTTTGGTTGGGGGTGAGGGGGCCATGGGGCATAGTGTTTGGTTGGGGGTGAGGGGGCCATGGGGCATAGTGTTTGGTTGGGGATGGGAGCCATGGGGCATAGTATTGCACTCCAAGAGTGAACTCAATAATAAAGCTAAAACAGGCACAGTTAGAAATAAATGATAGCAATGGAAAATGTGTAGTACAAAATGTAAGGTTGAAATGCAATAAAAATCGTTACCCCTCAAAAACATATCTTTTTCCATGTCTTTAATACAAATTGGGGGTTGAAAAAGCCTCCTGACATGTCCCGCCTACCGCCCCACCCACTTTTACTTTTCGGCCCACTATAGCCCTCATGTAAGGTACTTTCGGCCCTCTGTCAAAATCAGTTGTGCACCCCTGCTCTAGTCCTATTCTCATATTGTATGAATGGTTATCGTGATGTTTCCTAGATTGCTTCAAGGCAAATATCTTTTTCAATCAACGCGTCAGTACTTTTAACAATATTACAGAATAAATATCTCGATCCGAGGTGGATCTGTTTGTACTTATACACTTCTCCTTCAACCGCTGTATCTAACACACATCATACCCACAGGGCAATTACATCCTATTGAAAACGAAAAACTATAAGATGGGTAAAAAACAATTTGCATATAATCTAAACCAAACATGTTATTTCACATTCTGTGCATACATTTCTTTAAAGAAAGCAAGCAAAGTTAATCTCTTCATTGCGTCCTTTCGGTGTGAGCGTTCCCAGGCGGTCTATCCAAAATGATTCTCTTTGATCAAGTCTTTGTTGCAAATTCATATGAGGTTCATTTTTCTGGACCACCTGTAAGATTTGAAACCTTATCTGGGATAAATTATGTTTTTTGTGATCCCAGTGTCGTGCCACCGCCGAAGTTTTATTGTGAGTACGGATACATGAGCGATGTTCATTCCATCTTGTCTTCGCTGCTCTTGTTGACTGCCCTACATAGCATAACCCACACGGGCATTTAATTGAGTAAATTATATTGACAGAATTGCATGTTCCAAAAGGTTTCAATTTGATCTTTTCTCCAGTGTGTGGATGGTTTACTGTATTGCCTTTCAATATATATCCACAATTAGAACAACTCAGGCATGGATAAGTTCCGGTTTTGGTTGTTCCCTCTTTTTTCTTCTTCAAGCTTCTTGTTCTCACCAGCTTGTCCTTCAAATTCTGACTCCTTTTGTATGCAAATGTTGGCAGTTCTTTGAATAAAGGCTCCACTCTTTCATCTAGAGTTAGTATGTTCCAGTTCCAGTATTGTGAATAGTATATCTGTTTCTGTATAGGTTGCTTCTTTCAGATATTTCAAGAAATGTGTTATGTCTTTGACATATGTACTAGTTTTTGGTATCAGTGGTTGTAGGAAGTAGTCAATGTACACTCCTAAGGGTTGTAGAATACTGTTGGTGCCTGCCACAATGGGTCTGCCGGGTGGGTTGACCAAACTTTTGTGCACTTTGGGTAATGTGTAGAAATGTGGTATCTTCGGGTAATTGTTCGTCAAAAATCTTTTTGTATGATGGTTGATCCAGCTTAATTCTTCTGCTTTGGTAAGTAATTCTTCTAAGTTCTGCTTGATCATGATCGTATGGTCTTTGTCGAGTTTAGCATATGTGTTACAGTCATCTAATTGCCTCATACATTCGACATCGTAATCTTTCGTGTTAAGAAGTACCAGTGCTCCTCCCTTATTGGCACTGCGTATGGTGTGCTCCCATTCATAAGGTTTCATGTTCATTCGTCCTTTGGATTTAAAGTTGATTTTCTCCAAATCTCTAATGGTTTGTTTGTGAAAAATGTTTATGGAAGGTACATTGATCGGTGGAATTAATCCACTTTTTGTTCTAAACTCTTTCAGTTCTTCCTTATCCCTTTCTTTTCCTTCTGGTATCTCTAATTCATTAAAAAACACTTTTAGCTTCATCTTTCTCACCAGTTTGAACAGTTCCACTCTAGGGTCGAACAATGTGCTATTATGGGTAGGCACAAAGTTGAGTCCTTTGTGCAATGTCTTAAATTCTTGTTCAGTTAGTATCCTGTACGAAAGATTCAGTACTAAACTTTTCTCTGTTTCTGTTGTGTCTCTGGCCCTTCTCTTGGTTTTCCTCTTCCCCCTCCTGGTTCTTTTCGTTCTTTTGGGCCTTTCTCTAAAAAAGAAGAAGAAGCTGAGGCCCCACTCGTGGATGTGGTGGGCCTTCATGTGGGGCTTATGGTTCCTGTTGTTAATTCCTCTTCTTCTTCCGGTTGCGCAGGATTACTCTCGGTTCCGGAGCTAGATGTTTCACTGTTGTGGCCAGACCTGGGTTTCGGTTTGGGTTTACCTACCGAGGGTCCATATCTTTCCATCCAACTATATATCTCTCCGTTTAGATAGTCATATGTGTCCCTACGGAACTTCCTCACTTTCTTGGCTTCCAATTCTGATTTGTATTCTGAAAGTTTATTGTTTATGTCATCCAGAATTGTTTGGACCTCTTCTTCCTTGAGAGTTTTCACCAGTTCTTTTTCAATTTCTTCAATTTCCCCACGTAGTGTCGTCAGGTTATTTGCCAGATCTTGTATAGTTAATAAAATTAAGTCGAGTGAGCATTTATTTAGAATTGCCTCCCATTTCCTTACAAATTCTTTGCTCTCTTTAGATAACGTGGGGCGTAATTGCATTCGCAGCCCACGTGGTATTCTTTGGTTTTTATAATATCTGCCCAAAGGGATTGCATGAAGTTTGCGGTTGATTTCCTTTCTGATTAAATATTCTAACTGTTTAATTTTTCTGGCCGGATCCTGTCCGGCATTCGAGCTAGTGCCAAGGGAGGAATCGGTAATCAGACCTAAAATTCTGTTGGCCTTTGGCCTCCTCGGCCGAGAACTGAAGCTGCCAATAGCACATCACAGCTCTCTTGCTCTTTGTCCAAACTTTGTCCTACTAACGTCCCCCAACCCACCCCCTTCTTTTTTCAGATCTGTAACAGTGCCAGGGGACCACTCTGGTGGTGATAGTGCGCGGTATAAATATCCTTTAACATTAACATTTATGTGTCATTTTTTAGATCATTTGCAGGCGATTTTGTTGAAATAAAAATCATCCACCTGCGACTCAGGGAACTTTAATGACCAAAGTAAATTGTGTGTTCATAATTGTTACGCGTTTTGGAAAATTGCCACATGGCTGTGCAACATGATGTGGAAATGGCTGTTTTATTAAATTTCCCATGAGTTGCTGAAGCAGAATATATTTATACTATGGCAGTTACTATTAAAATTATGAAGTTCTGCTACAAAACTAAATTTTCCCCAAAAGCGGACATAGAAACAAAAGGGGATTTCAAAGGAAAATTGCCATATTTCTGTACCAGACTCTTAAACCAATCATTACAGAGCGGCTGGATTTGGGAGGAGAGAGAAGGGTAACTGTCCAATCCTGTATGTGCAAAATCGTGCAGGGAACTCCCTAAGATTGTAAACTTGATAGTGTCATCACTGCTATATAAAGTGGATGCACTATGAGGAAAGTAAGAGCTCCTAAAATTACCCTTGTGAAAGGAGCTGATAAAACATACCATCTGCCCTGCACAAGGAAACACCAAAAGGAGATTTTGCAGAGATTCCTCGGGGTCAAGCTGTCTATTCCATGTGTCGTTTTAGTGTGATGTCCATTATCTTTGGCTTTTGTGGGGCTCGCCCATCTTCAAATCGGTCCCAGATCCTGGTATGCTACGTTTGCCGGTTCGCTACCCCAGCTTCACTCAATGTCCACCTCAACAGACCTGGTGTACTCTCCTGACAGGTATTGTTCCACATAGGATATTTGGTAAAGTTCATTTCAACTTTTACAATTTGTTCGTTACCCCTTTCTGCTTCTCGGGATATTGGTATGTGTCTTTTTAACTTATTTGGTGCCCTGCATGTCCCACAAGTCTGCCCGTCCCTTTCCCTACCTTTGTGAAATGTTGTTGTGGTCTGCTGGGGGTAGAGTGGGGCTTCTGCACTCCTTCCACATTTGGCATCCTGCCCTTTGCGACTCTGCAGCGGTAAGCTCTCTCTTGCGGCCCCGGCTGCGCATCTTCCCTTTCATGTAGCTTTGCCAGTCGGGTTTCCTCTTTCCCCATTACTGGACAGGCTCCCGCTCCATGAAGCTCCTGGAGACACTTGTCCCTCCTCGACAGTCTCCTTCTCTTCCCCTCAGGCCTCTTGCCACAGAACCGGCATCTGATTCCACGCTACTCCAAGGCTCCACAGTCCTTCCTTGCTTTTTATCGCCAGAGTGGTCTTTAGTAGACTGCACCGTGTATGTTGGATCCGCTGTGAGCTTTTGTCTCCTGGTCTGATCTTCATGGTGTCAGTGATTGTATGCACTCCACCTGGGAACACTATACTCTTGCTCATCCTAGTATGATCTGTATGAATGAAAGCCTTTACTCTACAGAGATACATAGAGGGGTGGGGGTCCACAGGGAACTGAGTGTGGTGAAAGGATGGAGGGGACAGAAATGAAAGGGGAGAATACCGCGTTCTCACAAGACGATCGTTACTGGTCCCTATGGAGGGCTTCCCTCCCCGTGAGATCCACCCACTTGGTAGCACCCCCAGGGGGACTATGGGGTAGCAGCCTCACCTCCCTGGCCTCATGGAAAGGGACTCGCACCATGTAAGCAGTGACAATACCCTGGGATTCGTCACAATACATATGCACAGCAAGAGTGCAATATGGACTAATAGGCATGTTTACTTATAATGCATTTATTTATTACATTTATTGGTGTTTTTGAAGGCTCTACCTGCGAATCCAGTCTATATTTTAGTGTCCCAAAAGGAAATAGAGGTAGGTGCGTGGGGAGGATGGGGCGGTCTAATACTGGTACCTTCTGGACCAGTTAATTGTATGAAGGAGGAAGGTGAGAATGCATAAAATACATGGTAAAAAATGCAGATGTGTCAAGGTTATGAGAGATTACAACAGAACAAATCAAGAGCAAATTAAGTACACACTGGAGATATAAGCCTGTGGTGCAGGTTACATGTATGAATGCTAGTCTCAGTGAGCTATAAACTACAGGGGGCGTCAAGTCTCATAGTTCAAGTGTTCCAGATCCACCTTCAGCTTGTGCTTCAGGGATAGCGTTATGAGGCAGAGTTAAGAGCCGCAAGATCTCTTGAAAAGGTGGGGTTTGAAGGGCCTGATAAAACCGTGGCTTTCTTCCTCTCGGAGGGAGATTGGCAGGTTATTGAATAATCTTGCCCCTGCAACATCTTAACAGCCTTAAAGAGAGAGATTTAGTGCATGATGATCTCAGTGGCCTGACAGCAGGACAGTATTTGTTTGTATTTCTTTTTTTATATAGCACACCTGGCCCAAAGGCATCTGGGCACATGTCTTAGGTTACAATCACAGCATCAATATATAAATACACATATCATAAGTCACAATCGCAGCATCAATATACAGTTACAAGACATACTATACATGGTGAGATATAAACTGAACAATAACAGGGCATTTAAGGTATGTACAATCCGGCTAAGGCAGTTGCAGTGAATGAGCCAGGTCCTGGAATTAGAGGTTACGGTAGAGGATTGTGTGAGACTTGGGTCATGAGCCATGATTTGGCTTTGTTCTTGAAGGCAAAGAAGGAGGGTTCTAGTCTAAGTGAGGTAGGCATAGAATTCCATAGTTTGGAAGCGAGGACCGGGAAGCTGGCCCCACCAGATTTTTGCAATTTAAATCTGGGTACAGATAGGCAGTGGGTTTGGGCTGCTCTTTGTGGCCGGCTTGAGGTTTGCAGAGAGAACCAGGTGGCCAAGTATGGGGGTGCCTTCTTAGTCAGACATTTATGTGTGAAGGCCAGAGATTTAAGGGAAACCCTTTGGGCAACAGAGAGCCAATGCAGGTTGCGTCGGGTGTCCGATATGTGTTGGTTCCTGGGGATGTTCAAGGCAGTCCTTATGGCATTATTTTGGATGACCTGAAGCTTGCTAATGTTTCGTTGGCTGGTCCCAAGATAAAGGGCATTGCAGTAGTCCACCTTGGACATAATTAGAGTTCTAGCAAGAGTGATGCAGTTAGCTGTGGTGAAGAATGGACGGAAGGCAGTGATAAGTTTGCAGGTATATGCAGATGTTGGGATCACAGCATTAGTTTGTCTCAAGAGAGATAGGGTAGAGTCGAGGTAAATACCTAAGGTTTTGGTGTCATTGTTGACTTCGGTCTTCAAATAGTTAGCAACAAAGCCCCAGTAAGCCCAGTGTATGAGGCATAGGAGCTTGACAAGTGGAGGGTCTTCACTGCTGGTGTAATGTGATCTGTAGGCCTCAAACACAGGATCAGCCTAGCTGCCTCATTTTGGATGACTTGGATCGGAAGTCCAAGTTAAGCGAATAGGTTCTTATCACTTCACTTTGTGGGATGTGTTTAAGCATGTATAAGTGAAAATCCCATCTTGTTGTTAGGTCTTGAATCAGGTGGGGGGATAGAAGGTAATGAGGCCATTAAAGATATGCCCGAGATTTCTTGCCTGAAATACATGGGTGAGTGTTGGGCCCAGGGAGAGCAGTTAAAACAGAAGGGTAGAGGGGACTATGGAGACCATATGGATAATCTTCATCTTGGAGATTTAAAGGTAGAAACTAGTGTTGATCATCTGAACCTGGATATGGGTAAGGCGGGATGAGGCGAGTTGGGAGTCTGCAGCTGCTTCACTCAATTTGAAGATGATGTGGGTGTCCTCTGCATATGTTTGGAGGGGGAGAAAGGGGTGAGGAAGTCAAAGAAGGGCTTGATGCAGGTGTTCAAGAGCCATGGGGACAGCACTAAAACCTGCAGGATGCCAAAGTTGCAGAAAGGAGGGTAGGATGCAGACCGCACTTGTATTACATTGTCACTTGCAAATATCAGGTCACACCATGACCAAAATGCTATGACATGTATTTATTTATTTTTACATTTATAGAGCACGCTAAGCCCTGAGGCATCAAGGTGCTGTTACATGACCAGTTACTCACATGGCAGTACAAGCATTATATTATATACAGTGTTAATCGGGCACCAGGTTTTGTCAGTTTCACAATTACCCCCAGGACGGAGGAGGCACTTGGCACTTGGCAGTTCATATTAGGTGAACATCAATGTTTTTAACGCTCTCTGGAATGTCCAATAAGAATGTTCGGCTCACAAGGTAGGTGGGAGAAGGTTCCAATGTTTGGCCGCAATGGCCTGGAAGCTAGAGCCGTTTAAACTTGGGCTGGGCATGGGCTGCCCTGGTAGGTCCGGAGGAGGATGCCTTTGTGATTTTCCGGGATAAGTAAGGTGGGGCATCCTTGGGCAGGCAAGCCTCTGTGTGTGATGGAAAGTGTTTTCAAGAGAATCCGTTCATGAATAGGGAGCCAGTGTGCTTTTTCCTGGCTGCAGTGATATGGTCAGCTTTGGCGATATTCTGTGCTGCTAAGAGTGCATTGTTCTGAATAACCTGCATTTTGCGAATGTTGTTATCACTGGTACCTTCAAAAAGGGTATTACAATAGTCAAGCCTAGATCCTTCGGTGGCTCGGGCTATTGTAAGGCAGCTGTCTGGTGAGAGGAAAGGTCTGGATGTGTTAATTAGCTTAGTCATGTAGGTGGCAGAAGAGGCAATGGTGCTGATTTGCCGTGAGAGAGATAAGGTGGCATCAAGATATACGGCAAGCCTTTTGACAGAGGGTGAGACTGGGATCGGGATACCGTCAATGTTGAATGGGGAGTATTGGGGAGTATTGGGGAACAATCTTCTTGATCACTGACGGGGGCCCACCAAAGGTATCGCTGTCTTCTCATCATTTAGGCATAGACAGTGTGTGGCCATCCAGGCCTGGATGGTCATGTAGACAGAGTTTAGACAGAGTTTAGAATGGTGGAGACTTCATGGTAGGGGGAGTAGAATTTGCGTGTCATCAGCATAGTTTGTATAAGATATACTGATTGAGTCAGGAGGGCAAATAGTGGTATCGTGAATATGTTATACAAAGTTGGGGACATGCAGGATCCTTGGGGCACACTGTAGGTGATTGGTGCTGGGGGGTCGGGGGGGCACTGGCATTCTCTGCAAATACTCTAAAGAATCTATCCCCTAAGAAGAAAGCAATCCAAGATGTGGCCTTGGGAGAGAAGTTACCTGAAGAGGATAGGTGCTGACCTGGGAGTTTATGGTCCATTAGGTCGAACGCTGCTGATAGGTCAAGGGGAAGCAGCAGAGCAGGCTTGTCTTTATCCCTGATTTCGTAAGTCTGGGTTTTTAGGTCGAGTAGTGCTGACTCCGTCTCGTGGCCTGGGCGGAACCCTGACTGATGCATACCCAAGATATGATTGGCTTCTAGGTATCTCTGGATTTGCAGGTAAGCTGCTATATCCAGAAATTGTAGCAAGAATGGGACAGTTGTGATGGGACGATAATTGGTAGGGATAGTAGGGTCTAGTGAAGGTTTTCTTTGGATGAGAGGAAGTACCTAAGCTTCCTTGAGGCTGGTAGGGACTGTGCCAGTGGAGAGGGATGCATTGATAATAGAGGCAATGAGGAGTGCTATGATGTCTGCACAGTCTTTGATAAGGCTCGTTTGACAGGTATGTGTGGTAACCTGCATGTTGTCTGATGCGTGCTGATTATCAAATGCCTGATGGAACATGGAGTGTGAGTGTGTGAGGGATCCGAGAGTGACGGTTAAGGGACTACAGCATGGGACTAGAGCTGTTAGGATGCAAACTCTCTCTGGTCCAGTATTTATCCTTACCTGTAACTGAAGATTAAAGTACAAGCTTACCTTTTGTACTTACCGCCTCCACCTGGTCTCTCTGTCAGAGTCTCCTGTGCTGAAGACTTCATTTTGGCGACAAGGATTAAGGAACGCATTAGATGAGGTTTGTTGGGTTGTTGCTCTGTGTAGTGGAGCTTGGTTGTGCCCAGGGGTGGGGGACCTGAAGACCTGGTGTGGCAGGCCAGGTCAAAAGGAGGTATGTTGTGTATGGATGGTAGTGAGTGTAGGTTGGTGTGTTGCCTTGCACAGCGGTTTTACCCATGTGTGGGTAGTTGTGTTTGGGTGTGGCAGACCCGAGGCCATGGCGTGGCAGGCCAGGCCATATGGGAGTGTAGTTATTTTTGAGTGTATGTCATCATGTTGTGCTTTGTTGTCTTTGGTTTGGAAATGTGCTGGGTTGGTTCTTGTTTCTCTTTGGGAAGGAGGTGTCTGGTCACCTGCATGTTGTCTGCTGGGTGCTGCTTATGGAATGCCTGATGGAACGTGGAGTGTGAGTGTGTGAGGGTTCCGAGAATGACGGTTAAGGGACTTCAGCATGGGACTAGAGCTTTTAGAATGCATACTCCCTCTATTCCTTTCTTTATCCTAACCAGTCACTGAAGACTAAAGTACAAGCTTACCTTTTGTACTTACCGCCTCCGCCTGGTCTCTCTGTCTTCTGTGCTGAATACTTCAGTATCTCCTTTACATTGAGATGGTTTAAGACCTTTTAAAATGGTTTTTACTTCATCTTCAGAGACGTTGGTGAAGTAGAACATGGGGAGATCTTGGGGCTGATGGTGGAGGGAGATCATTCTGTCAGAGGATGGTAGGGGGTTTCCAGTTCCCTGGGAATAGTGAAGAACTCATGGGTGTTGGATTGGCATTGGCAATGCAGGCATTATAGGTGGAGGATTTAGGAGAGAGGGTGTTTTTTTTATATAGTGTTTGGCATCCACAGTGAACAGTAGCTTCTTGGCTTCTGATGGTGATGTCTTCCAGTTAGCTTCTGCTAACTGTTTGTTAGAACTCAGCGTTTGGAGTTCTGGCGTGAACCACAAATGTCTATGTGCAGATGTTTGAGTTTGCGTGGCTTGAGAGGGGCTATGATGCCAATAGTGGCAGTTAAAATTTGGGAATATAGGTCCGCAAGTGTGTTGGGGTCATTGGCGAAGGGGGGCTGGGGTAAGAGTGAGCTGAGCAAGGGAGCGAGACCTTCCTTGGTGAAGTTTCTGGAGCTGCAGGCAAGAGTGGGGGGGCTGTGGGATAGCGATAGGTGTAGCGTGTCCAGTGGGTGAAATGGAAAACTGCACTATGTTGTGGTCAGACCACAGGCAGGGGCTGTTAGTGTGGATAGACCCGTTGACAATTGAGGTCCGCAATCCAGTCTAAGATGCAGCCTTTGTTGTGTGTGGGAGTGCTGATACATTGTTGAAAGCAAAGAGCGCTAAACGAGTTGGAGAGTGATGCGGCTGCTGGGTCATCAGGGTCATTATAACCTAAGTTGAAGTCTCCCAGGAGGATCGATTTTGAGGTGGGCTTAATGTGGGCACCCAAGGTGTGTAAGAGGTTCTCCTCAAAGGACATGGCTAGGCCCGGACAGTCGTAGATGGTGTGAAGAGTAATGGTGTCAGAGAGGGTCAGTTTAGCAGACAAGATGTCGCAGTTATCGGGCAGGGTGGAATTCAATTCTCCAATGGCCAGTCCTTTGCTATGAGGGCTACTCCTCCACCTCTGGCATTTGATCTGTCATAATGGAAGATGGTGAACCCGGGGGAAAGGCAATAGAGATGGCAGGGCCAGATGCGTAATGCAACAATTTTTCTGTGGTTGCTAAAATGTCAAGGTTTAGGGTGGTGATGAGATCCTTGATATCAAAAGCATGCGCAGGGATGGAGCTTGCATTGATTAGAGCACATATTAGTGGTAAGGTGGGTGTGTGCTTGGTCTGCTGGCCATATGGGACCTTAGTGGTGTCCTTCTGCTGGGTGATAGGCTTTGTTGGCTTATGGGTGCTGCGGGTTGCGGCCAGCTTGGTTCAGGGTCTAGGGGAGGTTACTATCCAATCCCCTGAGTGATTGTTTCTTTTGGCAGTGATTTGAGGGAGTGAGATGTGCCGAACGAGTGGTGACTCTTGAAGTACAGTGAAGCTGGGGGCAGTCAGGTGAGGTAGTGCATGTGGTTGGGGGCCGAGCAAAATGCTCTGATGTCCCCTAGTACTGTTAGGAATGCCAGTGATGGACTTATCAGGGGGAACATCGGCCCTCCCAATGGCTGAAAAGCAATAGCTGCTAAAGTGCTCAGAAGGAGGTAGAGAGGTTGTAGGTTTAGGAAATACATGACACCTGGCAGTGCAGGCTAGGGTGCTTGGCACTAGCAGTTGTGTGTAATGATTAATACGCTTGGGGCTTGTAGTGGCTTATCATTAGGATTGGTGCTGGGGGTGATGAGGTGGTGCTCATCAGTGCGTTAGGGTTAACAGGCATGGGCATAGAGTCCAGGTTCTGTCTTGGTGGTGTAGAGGCTGAGTGCTGCAGCTGGGGAGGTGTGGATTTTGGGCAGAGACATGGTGGTTTGGTCAAGGGTATGTTTTGCTGCAAGCATGTGCAGTAGGAGCAGGGCAGGAGTCAGCTTGGGGTGGAGAACGAAAAGCATGGTGAGTGGGTGTCTGAAGGGTGTGGGCTTGTAAACCTGCCAATGCAAGGAGTGGTAGTAGGTGGTTGAAGTCGGAAGGGGGGCTTCGGTGAGGCAAGTCCAACTCAGGGGTGAAGGAGATGGTACGCAGAGTGGGCGTGAGGGTGGGTTTCAGAGTGCCAGGAGCTGATGGCGATTGTCTCCTGAACTGCAGGGGATTTTGTGTAGGCACAGCATGGCCTAGTGTAGGTGGCTGCGCGATGATGGGTAGTAAGGTATAGCTAGTGGGTGGGGGGTGTGCTGTAGAGATCTCACTGGCAGAGGCACCTGTGGGAGGCGGGGCAGGGCATGTAGTGGACAAAGGCAAGTTACAATAAGCATGGGCAGCGGCAATAGGCAAACGTTGGCAATGCAGAGGCACTTGTAAAGAAATCGGTGTTTGCGCCATGGCGGATGGCTCGGGCTTCCAGGACGGGGGCAAGTGCGTAGTGGTGGGCACATTGGTCTCTGCAGGAGGCCGAGGTGAGCAGGACAAAGACGCTTGCACGCATATCAATGCTTGGGCCATGGTGGGCGGCTCGGGCATCCAGTATGGGGGCAAGTGCAAGTTTGTGAGCACAAAGTTGTCAGGAGGTGGGGGGGCGAGCAGGCTGATGGCCGTGGGATGAAAGCATGTGCATGTTCAGATGTGGAAGCATTAACGGGGGTATGACGAAATGGCAGTACCCTGATCCGGAGACACGCAGGGGTGGGCAGCTCAGTTCTCAGTAGTGGCTTGTGGCAGTCATCTCGAAGTGGTGGGCTGTACGTTACCCTCCACAGTGATCGAATGTACAAGGAAGAGGGAGGGAAGATTGAGTATGAACAGGTAGGACACTTGAGGCTATGGCATGTTTGAGGTGGCAATGTGCATATTGAGAGGTGATATTGGATGAGCTGGGGTATGTAGAGTGATGGGAGGAAACACGTTGGGGGGGTGGGATGGGGATTGCATGGGAACAATACAGTTAAACAACAGAGACCAGGCACATGGGCTTACCAGGTGTTTGAAAAGGCAAAGGAGGCTGATGCAGACGTTAATCATAATGTGTGGGTCGGCTTAGAGGAGGCGTTTCGAAATCTTCCATGCCCCGACAGGCCCGGACAGGAAGAGCCCTTTGGCATGGTCTTTCAGGGTGGCCCGGCTTTGCATGCCGGCTCACTTCCTGGGCCTGTGACCAGTTGGAAGTCATCTCATTGGTGGGATGGCAGCCTTAGATGCTGCAATGGCAAGGGTGGTTCTTGCTCTGGCCCAAGCTGTGCAATGCATACAGTAAAGGGCTCAAATTCGGTGGCCAATTTAGAGCTATGTCCTCGCTTGTGTGAGTTCAACAGAGGCAGATGGTCAGCCTCAATGCAGGGTACAGTGGGGATAGGATCCCAAGGTGGGAGACCTCCCAGGCTGCTTTCTTCTTTGTTGTGGACCCAGACAGAAATTGTATGGTAGCAAATAAAAACACACAATAGATGCAAGTCACCAAGAGAGCAAAGTAACATTTATGTACCCATTTTCATGATGCCTTTGCCACTCTTTGGCAGCTGCCCCATTCCACAAAGCTATAGGTTCTTCTTACATGTGTGTTTATGTACTTTTCTCTCTCTTCTTTGTTTTTGTCTACGCATATTCCACTAATTTGGAATATGATCACATGTGTTGGGAGCCCACTCTTGTAAAACGTAACTACTAGCCCCTTTGCCCCCAACATCAGGAGCACCCTTCCAGTATTCGTTGTGTCTGAAATTGTAGCCCACCGCTGCGCTAGGGGTAGATACATATATGAACTGTAATATTAAATATACTTTTTCAGCTAGTATACAACAAAGGACACAGAAGAACCTGGGTAACGGTTACATACATTGGTCTGGACATTCTAGCCACCAAGGGTTATAATCAGGGACACAGGGTTGGATTACTCAGGACAATATTCCAATTTAGCATACATACTTCATGTTTTGAGCACATCTATCAGATAGGGCAATATGGCATAGGCCAACACTTTGAGCTTTACAGAAGCAGAAATATTGGAAATTATGATGGGACCATCGCTCTTTAAACCCACAGGTACAGACCAACCCCTTACTCTCCAGTCCACAGGGGAAGATCTAATCAAACTTAAGAATAAATGCCTATGCACAGTGCATGGACACTTCTTGCAAGAGTATTTAAAAGCAAATATCATACCAGCCGGGCTAGTGGTCGAGAATGAACCCGCTTTTTTCCTAGATGACATGAATATAGACATTAATTCAGTCAAATAGTCACCAAGTGCAGAAGAGATCTGATGGTTCACACCATCACCACAGCATTACGGATAGGCTGTAAAATACAAGAACTAGACAAACAGGAACGTGACTTTCTTAACAATACAGCTATTAACAACACCCGAGAGAAACTTAACAAAATCAATTCACAATATGAACAATTCAAAAATACCACACTCAACAAAAAAAATGAAAAGCTCACAAAAGATACCAAGGATTTCAAACTGGAAATCGCATACCCCTATCTAGTGGAGAACTACTATGACAACAGACAGGACGACACAGGAGGGGGAAACCAGCAAATGCAAAAAAACAGGTGCAGATGGGTGACTTTCAATGACACCTCAAGTGCAGATTCAGGTGATGATGACCCGAGACAATACCACACAGGAACATATGAACAATCGAGAGCCAGAATGCGGGCTTTTTTAGAACAAGGGGACCCCAGATACTTCTGGGGTCCCGACAATTTCAGCAACAACAGGTACCCCCAAGGACTCAGATACTAACAACCATGGAGGCGGCAACAGCAGAGGAGATGGATGTACAACTAACACTCCCTGTGTTCAATCTCACATCCACGGAACTTACTGACAATGAGAAATCACTCCTCAGTAAGGGCATGTCCTTTGTTCCCACCAGAAACACAGACTGGTACCAATTGGAATTAGGAATGCGTAGCTTCTTCAGAAGTCTTAGACTGAAAATATTCTTTCGAGAACAACAAGATAAAGAAACCATTGAAGACACCGGCCTCAGACCGAAATTTACTTTCACACCGCAGGGCCACCAAATGCCAGAGGAAATCCTGGCTTATGAAAAATGTGTGCTCTTGGAAGTCCTTAAACTACCGAAACAAAAAACGTCTGTACGCAACAACCTGACCAATGAAGAAAGGGCGGCCCTTACATCCCTGTGTGCCAAAAATAAGATCATAATTAAACTAGCCGATAAAGGAAGACATTCTGAACCTCTTATCCACCAACACCAAAGGATCCCAAGCTATGCTCTGACGAGGCCTAAACCTTGGCCTCCACAACCCCAATGACCATCTTGCCCTATCCGTAGATAACACTATCTCCAATCTGGCTTTTATAAACAGAATCACAATACCTACCCATTCCAAAGACAGAATGCTGGGTTGGGTTTCCGACCTTAACTGTTCCATTTCCATCACCAAAAACGAACCCGTAGCTTGGTCAGACCACCATTCCAGGATCCTCTGTGGCCAAAACCTCACTAGCACCCCCTTTGCTATCCAGAAACTGCCGTAATGTCACAATAGACAATATCCAGCCCCTTATGAGTGACATCCTTAACAGGTCCACATTCAGCAACCTTGACCCTCCTAGTTTGGTAGACCTCTACAATAATACTCTCAAATCTGTGCTAGATACTGTGGCTCCTCTTATACTTAGGGAAGCCAAACCCACAGCTCATCTCAACAAGTGGTTCACCCCGAACTAAAAAATCTGAGAAACTCAAAAAGATCAGCTGAATTCACTTGGCGTAAAGCACCGTCTGTCAGTAACAAAACTGTATTCACGTCAGCGTCCGCCACATGCAAAGCAGCCATCCTCTCAGCAAAAAAAGAAACCTACAATTCCAGAATTCATAACGCAGAATCTCCGGCACCACCCTCACAAGACTGCATCAAAGACGCAGAGTGGTGCTCCAAAATCCAGCAAGCTCTCGCAGATAAAATCACCTTACTCCAGAACAAGATCAACGCCAAAAAGGCAAGCCTCACTATCGGCTCCCAGCCTGTCCCTGACCCAGAGAAAAAACCCCTTCATTGCACTCCCTTCTCCTTCTCACAAGTAACTGCTAAGGAAGTGGAAGACATCATAAAAAGCCTAAAACCTTCACACTGCCAAGGCGATATCTGCCCTGCCACCCTGATTGAAGAGGGAGCAAAAAACCTAGCACCTTTCATCACCACGCTGATAAACTCCTCATTCGCATCTAATCAAGTACCCAATAATCTCAAGGAAGCCTGGGTTATGCCCTTACTTAAAAAAACAACCTCGACCCAGGCCCATCACCACCGTCCCATTCCTTCTAAAAATTCTGGATCGTGTGGCCCATCTGCAAATTCCAAAGCACTTAGAGGAGAACGAACTCCTAGGACTCAGACAATCAGGCTTCAGACCCAGACATGGAACTGAGACTGCACTCCTAGATCTAAAGATCCAAATGAACGAGCCCAAGGATATGGGTAAGCTAGCAATCCTCCTACTCCTCGACTTATCCGCCGCCTTCGATCTCGTCGATCACCAAATTCATATCAGCCACCTCCACACAGCTCCAGCATTCTCCACTAATGCCTAAGACTGGATAAAATCCTTCTCATCAAATCAGACCACCAGAGTCTTCTCCCCTTTTGCCTCAGCAGACCCAACACCGATACACTGTGGGGTCCCGCACGGCTCCTGTTTGTCACCCACATCATACAATATATTTACGAAGTTACTCTTCGATTGCCTAGATAACCTGGGTGTCATCTACACTAATTACGCTGGTGACACCCAAGTCCTCATCCCCATCACTGGCTGTTATGACCATGACCCTAAACTGCTAAACAACATCTATCTTGAAATCCAAGCCTGGATGGCCACCAACAGTCTTCCCCTCAACGACGACAACCGAGTTAATGATCGTGGATACTCAGGCACGCCTGAATAAACTCGACTCCAGATACTCGGCCATTGTCATTGACAGCAATACTATTAACGTCTCCAAGAGATAAAAACTCGGAGGGTCTACCTCGATACTACTCTTTCTCTTAAAAAAGTTAAGCAGGTTTGCTTCCTCTACAGCCTACACCAATAAACTAATCTACAACTGCAAATCTTACTTATCCACCAGTAGTTGTCTAACATTGGTTAAAGCATTTGCGCTATCCAAACTCGACTACTGCAACACACTATTCCTGGACTCTTCTGAATACAATCTAAATAAACTCCAGGTTCTCCAGAATAACTCTGTGAGAGCAGCACTTAGTCTTCCCAGATCTTGCCACATTTCCACTCACAGACAGAACACCAACTTGCTACCGATTCATGACAGAATCACACTACGCACCCTGGACATCACGTACAAATGCCTTACAAACTCAGCCCCGAAATACTTGGCTGACAAAATATGCAAACATCAACCTACATGTACTACTAGGTCAGCTCACTCCCACAACCTGGTGGTACCAAGATTTAATCTGAAAACAGCCGGAGGAGCTAGCTTCCCTGTCCAAGCGGCCAAACGATGGAACTCTATTCCCATCCCCTTCAGACAGGAACCCTCCTTCCTTATCTTCAAAGCCAACATAAAAAATTGGCTGAGTACCAAGCCTCCCCTGTAAGAGGCCTCCACTATGTCATTTGACCACTGTATATTTATGTCACTGCTCAACACATTGCCTACTTTTGACATAAAGGGGAAAGCAAGGAAGTTCAAACATTTCTCCAACTTCAAGACGGCCAATGTCATCTACTTTGTGCAATGCCCATGCAATGCCCATGGGGAAAGCGATATGTTGGCCAGACCTGTCCACAAAAGGATTGTGGAACATCGCTCGAAGATCAGGTGCAAAACACTTACAGCACCTATGGTTACCCACTTCATCAGACACCAGCACTCCCATAAGGACATGTGGTGGGTCTTAGAAGTGATTAACAACATGCCTAACATACATGCCTCACTGGACCGAAAAGAAGGCTGGTGGATCCACACCATGAACACTGAATAAGAGGGCCTGGATGAGGTGCACCTTATACTGTAATCACGAGTATGTTTCACAGAGTGGATCCGCCCCCCTGGATCTCCAGACATTTATCTGTCAGCTGCTTTTGTGTCCTGGGACTGCGCCCCTAAAAGGGTAGTTGTCCAATATATAATCAAGGCAGGCCTTACATCCCTGCACTCGGGGGGTGGGAGGGCCCTCCCCTCCATCTTCCCTGCCCTCCCTTCCCCCCAGCACACTTATCCTTTCCTGGCTGGCCCCATTCCCACCTTGGTCATGATCGACTCAGCCTTTCCACAGATGTCTCAATCTACACGTCCCTCCATGCTGGACATCTAGTTTGCACCTCCTCACCTCTGTGCATTGGCGCTCAACCAGCCCCTGTCCTCCCATTAGGGACTCAGTGCGCCCTGTGTTATTTCATGGGTTCTCCCCTAATTTTTACATTTTACGTCTGTTACACACAGCCATGTGCACTCGGTTATGCCTCTGCCACCGAGCCATTCCGCCCAGGATTCGCTTTCTTTTTTGCCTGAATTGCGCGAATATCCATGGGCCCCGGGGCTGCCTAGCAACACTCAGAGTTGCTACAACCCCTCGCTGATCTTACATCTGCGTCCACCACACAATCCTGGCAGGACGCCGACTACACACTCAACCCATCACATCGGCACTATCACCTCAGGCCCCATCTCCATGACAACAGACCATATACATTTATTCAGTGTGTGCACTGCGCCGGCTCGTAGCTTGCACGCTGGCAGTTTCGTTGGCAGCAACTAGACGCTGTCCCAGACACAGCCCCTTCTCTGGGCCAGGAACGCACAGTAAGAGGCAGTCTTTCCCTACTAGCCAGCCTATTACATCCCGTGACCAGACTTTGTGCACAGGAGCGTTTCCTGCTCCTGTCAGAAACCGTACTAAAATTAATATCTTTTTTGCGTTTTACACCTTCCATGCCTCATGATAGATTCTCTGTGGAACCTGCACCCAACAGGCCCGCCGGCATACTGCGGGACCTCCATGTTACTGGCTCCCGATGCTACCACTCTCCTTGACGATCAGCTTTGCATAGCCTGGTGTTGTGTACGTGGTACACGTAACGCGCATGCGCGGCCCGCGAGCCGGCGCATGCGCGCCAGTTAATAAAGGCGGCGCCCGGCGGCAGTTCGTGCCGGAGCGCCGGAACAGGCGGACGTCTCCAGTGTCCATTCTTGCGCGATCCATCTGCACGCAGGGCCCCAGATCTAGGAGGGGCCCGCACTCCACCACAGTGGGCCCTCCGATCACAACACTGGCGACGAGGAGGTACGGTCCACTTCCGTGCCCGACGACCACGGAGTGACGGAAGTCTGCCGTGTCACGGACCCACGGAGCACCGGCGGCCATTTTCTCTTTCACCCGCTCCCCGTCACACGTGGCGACAGTGGTTGCGGCCCAACAGGGTGCTCGTGCGCCACTCGCCAACGGCGTCGGAAGACACCAAAGAATAATTTTTGGAACGCCCACAGTCCTGCAGGCGCAAGACTGTGGCAACCGAGAAGAAAGAAGGGGATTTCGCGCCCAACCCTACCACGAGGCCGAGATAAGCCATCCTCTCCTGAGACAGCCAACTGTGAGTACGTGGCACTGAAATGGGTGAAGGTGCTGACGATGAGGGTGCCGCAGCCCCAATCCCCCGCAGAGCTCGCAGCTCCCTAGCCCCCATGCCGGAATTCGATGCCACTGGCCCCCCTTCCAAGCTAGGCCCGAAGTGGCTATTGTGGGTCAAAAGACTGGACATGTTCTTTAGGGCATCTGGGGTAGACGATGATGACGAAAAGATTGCAACCATGATCTATTCGGCAGGCGCAGAAGTCCACAAGATCTACGACTCCCTCGTCATCCCCGTGGTCACATACGACGCGGTCAAGCAGGCACTCAAAGACCACTTCCTACCCATGGCCAATGTAGACTTTGACAGGTTTGTCATGGGCGCTGAGAGACAATTGGACGATGAGCCCCTAGACAAATTCTGCGCCCGCCTGAGACACCTGGCGACCTCCCGCAGATGGGCCAACGAGGAGGAAATGGTCCGCAACCAACTACTGCAGGGGTGCAGCTCCGGAAAACTTCGGAGGCAAGTATTGAGGGAGCCTGGCCTGACCCTCCAGCAGATTCTAGACCTGGGCAGAGCACATGAGCTAGCAGAGGCCAGAGGCGCGAAAATGGACGCTGCCTCACGACCAGGACACAACGAAGACGCATTCGCAGTAGGACGGTCAGCTGCGGGTAGGTCGAGATGGGCGCCGAAAAGGCCTGACACCACGTCCACACCAAGCAACGCCCCATCGTGCTCGAACTGTGGGTATGACCTCCCCCACAGCGGTGACTGCCCGGCGAAGTCGAGGACATGCGCCCGGTGCGGAACACCGGGTCACTTTGCCAGAATGTGCCGTGCGGCTTCCCCTGTTGCAGCAGCGAGAGGACCAGAGAGAGTGGGGCGAGGTGGTACTCGCAGAGTGAGAGGCATCTCCTCGATTGATCAGGGCCTGCAGGACCTAGACCTCGCGGAAGAAGAAGAGGAGGAGGAAGAAGTCTTCTTCATCTCCAGCATCGCGAAAGGTCCCAGCACGAGGCGCCAACCCACGTGCACCGTCAACATCAACGACATTCCCACCCCCATCCTTATTGACACCGGAGCTTCAGTCTGCGTGCTAGCCACCGAACATTATGTAGCCCTGCCAGGCCCACCAGAACTGTCAACATCCACAGCAAGGATATATGCATTCCGTGGAGACACTCCCTTACCCATCCAGGGTGCGTTTGTCGCCCCAGTATCTCATGGGCAAAACTCCATCAAAGCGAGATTCTTCGTCACCGACGTCAGCCCACATTCCTTGCTGAGCTGTGCAGCGTCGGAAGCGCTCGACATTGTCCATTTCACATTTGGGGTATACCACGCCGACCTGAAAAGCATGCTACACAAGTTCGAGAGTCTCTTCAAGGGCATCGGCAAACTGAACGCAGACCCTATTCGCCTGCACATCGACAAGTCTGTAAGGCCGACAGCCCTCAAACACCGCCGAATTCCCTTTCACCTGAGGGCCCAAGTGGAGGAGGAGTTGCAACAGCTGATTGACCGAGACATTATCGAACGGGTAGAAGGCCCCACCCCTTGGGTTTCGCCCATCGTAGTAGCCCCAAAGCCGAAACAACCAGGGGCCGTGCGCATCTGCGTGGACATGAGGCTCCCAAATGCCGCCATCAAAAGGGAACGCCACCTCACACCCACCCTGGATGATATCGTCGGTGAACTCCAAGGCGCCAAAGTCTTCTCCAAACTGGACCTCAGATCCGGCTACCATCAACTGGAACTGCACCCCGAGTCGAGGTACATTACGACGTTCACAACGCACGAGGGGTTGTACCAGTACAAGAGACTTAACTTTGGGATCTCATCCGCGGCTGAGGTCTTCCAGAACGCCATAAGAGGAGCGTTGTCCGGTCTGAAGGGTGTCATTAACATGTCCGACGACATTCTAGTCTTCGCCAAGTCAGAGAGCGAACACCTCAAAAGGCTAGAGCGCACGTTTGAGAGGCTCCAGGCGGTAGGACTAACCCTGCACCAAGAAAAGTGCGAGTTCCTTAAAGACCGGCTGGAATTCTTCGGGTTCACTTTTCATGCAGGCGGCATTTCCCCAGACCCTGGAAAAGTAAAAGACATAAGAGATGCACCTCCACCCACATCTCCAGCAGAAGTTCGGAGCTTCTTGGGGATGGTCAATTACTGCGGCCGATTCATCAAAGACCTGGCCTCCCTATCAGAACCACTGAGGGCACTTACCAGAAATGACGTGCCGTGGCAATGGACAGCGACTGAACAAAGATCCTTCAATGCCATCAAAGAGGCCCTGTCAGAGCAGGAGACAATGGCCTATTTCCACCCCAGCCGGGAATCAGAGATCGTAGTTGACGCCAGCCCTGTAGGACTAGGGGCAGTCCTCATGCAGGCCGACGAACTGGGGGCCATGAGACCCATAGCGTACGCCAGCAAGGCCCTCACCGACACGGAAAGGCGCTATTCACAAATTGAGAGAGAGGCCCTTGCCATCCTATGGGGGTGCAAACACTTCAGGATATACATCCTCGGCAAACCTGTTGTCGTGGTCACAGACCATAAACCCCTGATTCCCATCCTGTCTGGAACATCTTCCAAGCCGCCTCCCCGTCGCGAAAGATGGATGCTGTCACTCATCGAATACGGCGTCAGGTTGGTGTACCGCCCAGGCACCCATAACCCCGCGGACTACCTGTCCCGCCACCCAGGCACGAGAAATGCCCAGAATCCTGTGGAGTTGTCTGACGCTGGGGACGCAGTGCATCTCGTCGTTGAATCAGCCCTGCCAGTGGCCCTGTCGAGGGAGGACATTGTGGATGACTCGAACTCTGACGAGGCATTCCTGCGAGTGAAAAGAGCGGTAGCCACGGGGGAACGGCGGGACGTCCTCCTGAACAACGGCAGAAGAAACCTAGAGGTGCAGAGAGACCTACAACTACTGTGGAAGGCTCGACACGAGCTCTCGGTGTTCACGGACGGCCTGCTACTGCGGGGAGACCAGATCGTGATCCCCAGGTCCCTGGTCACGAGAGTCCTCCAGCTAGCCCACACAGGGCATCAAGGCATGGCTAAGATGAAGGCGCGCCTAAGGCTGAAGGTCTGGTTCCCCGACCTGGAACACAGGGTGACCGAATTCGTAAGGACCTGCATCCCCTGCCAAGCCGCGAGTCCCGCGGAAAAGAGCCCGCCCATTCGAGCCATGGAACGGAGCGACGTGCCGTGGGGTACTGTTCACGCAGACTTCGGCTCGACCGGTAGAGGCCTATACTTCTTAGTAGTGACAGACCAGTGGTCGAGGTACCCGGAGGTGGAACTTGTGGAATCCACCGCCAGCGATCACACCATCCTGGCCATGGACAAAATTTTCGCCACCCACGGCTTCCCACTTGAGATCTGCTCAGACTATGGAGCCCCGTTCCAAGGGCAGCGTTTTGCCAGGTACTGCGCAGAACGAGGCATCAAGCACCGTAAGGTGACCCCGCTGTGGCCGAGGGCCAATGGAGAGGTTGAGCGTTTCATGCGGACGCTTAACAAAATTTTTCGCATCTCTGTCAATGGTGGGGAAGACCTGCGCCATAACCTAATCGACTTTCTCCGTGAGTACCGGTCCACCCCACATCAGTCCACCGGAATCGCGCCTGCCGAGGCACTGTTCAAGCGAATACCCAGAGGGTTGATACCGGAAGCGGGAGAACGACGCCCAGGGGTGATCGATGACGCACAGGTGGCAGCAGACAGGGCCGCGAGAAACGAGAGTGAGACAACGAGGCGGAGGCTGCCGGAGAAAGAGATAGCAGTAGGAGACACCGTCCTTGTCCGAAACAGGAAGCCGGAGGGGAAACTCTCAATGACTTATGAAACACAACCGATGGGAGTAACTCACGTCAAAGGATCCATGATCACGGCGGCGAACGCGCGTGGGACGGTGACCAGAAATGTGTCCTTCTTCAAACGCATAGGACCAATAACCTCAGAAGAAGAACCGGATCCCGGCCAAAGGCTGGCGGCAGAAGCGCCGCCGGAAAACGTTGAACCGCCCGGAGATCCTGGGAGGCCAGAGAACCTCGAAAGGAGCCCGCCCAGGTACCCCCGCAGGGAAGGGCGCCGCCCCCCACAAAGGTTCCAAGACTTCATTATGGACTCAGCAGCCTGAGCAATCAAGTCTGTTAAGTATAAAATGTTTTGAGCCACGTTGGCTCCCCATGTTTAATGTTTTGTTGTTTGAGGGGAAAAAGGAGGGATGTTGTGTACGTGGTACATGTAACGCGCATGCGCGGCCCACGAGCCGGCGCATGCGCGCCAGTTAATAAAGGCGGCGCCCGCCAGCAGTTCGCGCCGGAGCGCCGGAACAGGCGGACGTCTCCAGTGTCCGTTCTTGCGCGATCCATCTGCGCGCAGGGCCCCAGATCTAGGAGGGGCCAGCACTCCACCACAGTGGGCCCTCCGATCACAACACCTGGCATTCCGGCAAGCCGCCTACAATCACTGCCAGCCAGTAAAGGAAGAGACCACACCTCTTCCGCCATTCCAGCGACAATTACTTTTCAAACCCTCATCTACCTGGCATGGTTAAGCATGCATCTATTTGATATATCTTGTGGCTGCACACATGGTGTCTACCATCTAGGGCACTGAGTTAGTGGTCTTTATAGCGCTTCCTGACACAGTCTTCCTTTTTTTCATTTGCCCTCACTTTCAGGACTTGTCGCAGTACAGTGCTCCACACTATGTATACAGATACATTCCTCAAGGTCCCCCTAGCCGCATCAGCTGCACCCAATGCAGAGGTTAGTACATCCTTTCATCCTGACCTACGTTCTATGCTTTTGTGCCCACTGCCCGTTTTACTCCTTCCTTTGATTTTCTCTTGCGTTCTGTTTATCACAGCATACATACTCCTTTCTGTTTATGTCTGCACGCAGTCCCGAAGAAGGTAACAGTCAAACTACAGAGACATTGGCCCTCATTAGAAGGTTGGCGGAATGGGTTTACCGGCACCGGTAAAGGTGCCGGTGCCGCTAAACCCATTCCGCCCTACCACGAGGTCTCCTCGCGGGACCCGCAACGGGCGCCTGGAAAAACCATGCGTCCATACCGGGTCCTGCGAGGACACCAGGGAGCTAACAACGGGCCTGTCATTAACGGGCCCGTTGTTAGCTCCACCCCCATTCCCATTGAGCCCTAGGAGTGCTCGAATGGGAATGGGGATGGACCGGGTCCGGGTTCCTCGGACGGGGAATTACCGGGTCTTCCAAGGTTGCGATGGCCCGGTAATTCCTCATTCGAGGAACCCGGGCCCGGATTGCGGTAAGGAGGCAACATGCCGCTAAAAGCGGCATGGATACCTCCAACCTTCTAATGAGGGCCATTTGCTGAAACGTCTAACCGGTCCGACGGATTGGCAGCTTGCCACCATTGCATGGAGTTAGTGACACGGACTATACATTACTTTGCCACACACTATGAAATCTCATTAATTAACGTTTTCCGACGAAGACCTGCAACACGATTTAATCTATTGTTGAGCTAGACAGACAGAGGCCCTAGCCTCAACCCATTTGAAAAACGGCACCAGTACTTAATATAGTGTGCCTATTATTATGTTTTGTTTGTTTTGTTCAAATAGTTTTTTTGTCCCACGCTTTATTGGATATGTTTTTTACCTTCATGTTATATGTTTGATGTTATATATTGCACCAATGTGTAAAATGCACTGAATAAGCATAAATATATATTTTTGATACATATTGGAGTACTGAAGTTCATTACACAAAGGAGACTTTGCCACTCTTTGGCAGCTGCTCCATCCCACTTAACTATAGGTTTTTACGTATGTGTTTATGTACTTTTTTCTCTCTTCTCTGTTTTTGTCTATGCATACTCCACTAATTTGGAATATGATCACATATGTTGGGAGCCCACTCTTGCAAAACTTTGCCCACATCATATGCCAGTATAAAAGATATTGTCATACTGGCTGTGTCTATACATGTCCATGCAGGCTGCACCAATATATGCCAGTATTACCATATAAGAACTCCTCACTAGTAAAAGATATGCCATGCTACACAAAGGAAGTATATACAGACTGGATGAACCAATGTAGACAGTCTAGACATGTAATCATACTTATGTTAGCTTTTGCCCTTGATGCACAGTACAAAAACGTCATGCCACACTAACAATATGTGGCCCGACTGGGACCACCAATGCAGGGCAGGCAAGCGATGTAATAATATTTATGTCTACTTTACCCTTGGTGCACAGTAAATAACATTTACTGTGCATCAAGGATAAAACAAAAAAGAATGCCATGCCCACAGCAGCCTCCACCCCTATGAATCCCATGGCCAAAATAGGATCCAGCTAGGCAGGGCTACATGCTTGTTCCCTGTGGGAAATAGAGAAATGTAGACACAGATACCATGGTGTACAGACAAATATTTTATTAAATGATATATTTATGTAGTGTTTTGTGCTTTTACTTAAAAGGGCTTACCTGGACTGACCCATCCAGCCCACCATAGGGCTGGATGGAATGTGAAAAGAAAAGAAAAAGGAAAACTAGACAATAAAACTTCCCTGCCCAGCCGATTCCAGAGAGTGTTGAAAAACGAGACGGTTAAAAGAAGGGAATAACCATTGGGGAAGTGGAGGATGCAAGAAGCTTCAGGCGGTGGCTCCCGGGGAGACTGTGGCCTCGAGCAGCCCCCCAGGGTTGACAGTCTTTTAATAACCAAACACGTGTGTTGGTGCAACACAGCTGGTCCACCTGGCCCAGGCTGCATGCCCAGAGCAGCCTGGAAAGTCACAGGTCTTTGTGCGCTGTCAGCTTGCCGGGGGCCCAAACCAGGCAGGCCTAAACAGTAAAAATCGACAGACTGCATGTGCGGGCCCTGAGGAAAATGTCTTCCCGGGCCACATATGCAAGGTACGGTCCAGGCGGTGAAGAGTGGGAGAAAATGACAGAGGTCCGCCCTGCCATATCGGGCAGTGAAAGGAAAGCACTGGGCTGCCCTTGAGGCCGGGGAGTGTACGGTCCTCAAGACATTTGAAGTGCAGCGGGCATGGTGGTGAACAGAGGAAGTGTCCACATGGCAACGGGGATACTATCAGAAGAACACAATGTACCAGGGCATGGCAGTTATGCAGGGGCCCCCCCAGAGCATGGTGGCTGCCGAAAAGGCGATAAAGAGTGACCTGGGTGTAGCAATGAGTGTGATGACCCCCACCGAGCATGGGACTGCAAGGAAGAGAACTAAGGGGCCTGCGGGATGCGTCGGTGAAAAGGTGGCCCCACGTGGCAGACAGAGCTGCCTGAAAGACAGTGATGAGATGCAAGTTGCACAGGGTGATCAGGTGGCACCAGGCCAGGCAAGCAGGCCAGGTCCCATCCACCACGTGGGGCCACCACCAACAGAATCATGACTGGGATAACGCTGCCGTTATTCCCGCTCGGTCAGAGCTGGACCCCATACAACAGGACAGCACCACAGGTATTGAGAAGGGGTGGCTGGCTGCATACATAATATATATTTATGTGTTATTTTTTGTAGTGTGTGTAATTGTGTATTCATACTGCATTTTAATGTATATGTGGGTAGGTTTATTGTTATAGTTATCAAGGCATAAATTAGTTTTCAAAAATAGACTAGGAGAGTTTGGTAATTCAAATGTTCTTGATTAGCAAACAAACCCATTTGATTAGCAGTGGTATACTAATATTTTTAAATTCACCATAAATTGTTTCTACACAGGACATAAAACTACCAACAATACAGCATTTTTGTGTACCGCTTAAGTAAGACATTAGTGAAAAAGAGTTGGGCCTTGCAAATTCTTCAAAATTCTGCTAGACCTGCAGCTCTAGAAACGTACCTACTCGACCTATAAGAAATGCACTTGTCCCTTGGCAATAGATGACAAAGCATGTAAATGTGCTTTATGTGAAACGGTGCAAGTCACCAAAAACCCACTTTTTGTTTGGCATGCTGCTGCCACCCAGAGGCCAGCCTTGCACAGTGAAACCTTTATTTCACATTTACTGCAAACAAAGTAAATATGAAATAAAAGTTGTAAACATCACCTGTAAATGGTTTTCACCCATCATAAAATCTGCTCGACTATGCGAGTGGGCAAGTAGACTTTGCGTGCCCTGGATGAGTGTCTTTAAAAGTTACATCTCCATGAATAGACACAAATAGATACAATAAAAAGGCTCTGAAAACAGTTTCCACCTCTCATGTTTGGGCTGTTATACAAGGCAATCCTAATCATAGAGAAAAGTAAGCTCCGGAGGCTCAATAATACAGTGGATTGTATTGCAGCAGATCTGTAGATATACAGACTGGATGGAACTATTGATCACTACTTTGCATACATATGTAGTCCGTTTTGTGTGTTCATTATGTAAGAGGAAGGACAGTAAGAGACTAAGCTGAATGGATGGCATAGCTGGCAGATAACTGGACAACTAGGTGGACAACTGTTGTTTGTGGCCAACTCACGTTTAGGGTAGCTGGTATAAAGCAACTGGGTAAAAGGATATCATGCACAGGAGTATGGGTTCAGCTCATGGCCTGAGCAACAGTTGCAGATGTATGCAACTAGTAGATCACAGAACTAGGTTTGCCATCAAAAGTATTTGGCTGTGTAATAATGTACATTTTCAAAAGTGTTCCATTGTCCTGATGATGCATCTTCCCCAATAAAATGAAATGTAGTTGTCACTGAGATTTAGATACACTAACCTAAACTTTACTGTAATGCATGGAGACATTGCAGTGTTTTACAGTAGCAATACTGAAATTATTCATTATGTAAGGAATGGAATTGCAGGACTGACTTAAAAAAATATGAAGTTAACACATACTCGTTTTTGCCAGACAGGATATAGTTAGCTTAATAAAAGTGTCATACTGGCTTGCAATTATTTGGTGAAAATAAATTCTTTACTAGCACTCCCACACCGGCCTTTGGCACTTAAGAGT
Organism: Ambystoma mexicanum; assembly: GCF_040938575.1. Classification (NCBI taxonomy): domain Eukaryota; kingdom Metazoa; phylum Chordata; class Amphibia; order Caudata; family Ambystomatidae; genus Ambystoma; species Ambystoma mexicanum. The sequence goes on from NC_090933.1 coordinate 1,079,069,038, forward strand.
GGAGAAGGGGATCTGTGCAGTGAGTAGAGCAAAAAAGGGTGGAGAGAGGCCTGGGGGCAACAGCGGAATGCAGGATGACTGTGCTTTAATTGAACAAGGCAACTTAAATAGCTATTTTTGCTACAAAAGGGTCAATTTAATTAGCAAACCCATGGAATTGCATAGCAAATTGCTATACGACACTGCTTATGTTTTGCCTTGCAGTTATTAATAGGATAGTGAATGTTAGTAATTAAGGAGAGTAGTGTTGCGTTGTTGTTTATAAGTTGAAAGGGATAGATATGAAGGTGTTGCAGGGGTGTAATCTGGTGTGACAGGAAAAGGAGAAGTGGTGGCCTGCCAGGGGTTGTCTAAGGCAGCCATCTCTTGCCCTTTCCTCGCAGTGGGTGGTGCCAAGTAGGACATAGGGGTCTGTTCCATCAGTTTCAGACTACCGTTGACCCTGCTAAGGGAGGGTGGGCTGATGGAGCAAATCCCTTAGAGGGAAATAACGTCAGGGAAACCAAGAAGAAGGGTTCTAGGGTGGGTAGGGCTTTTTGTAGTTATTAGGTTGTATATTCTATAAATGAAAAGGAGTGTCCTATGGGATCCCTAAAAAATCCACCTTGGTGTCTGTTTCACCTTTCAAGGCAGAGGTTATGGATTCTGGGTGTAGCCCATCTCCTGTTGTAGCATCAATTTTATTTACAGGTGGCACAGTGATTTCTCACAGTACAAGTGTCACAAAATGCAAACTATTCAGACTCTATCCCTGTTCCCAGAGGTAACACAGGTGGTTTTATTTATACCTACCTCAGTTCATATGTGAGGGGTCTTCCCTTGTTCAAACTGGCCACATGACAGGTATAATCAAGGTGTACAAGGATGATTTCTTCACAGGAGTTTCCAAAGAATCTACCTGTGAATCAGACCTGATCAAAACACAATCTATATCATCCCATGTTGCACTAATTGCATAGGACAATATCTCAATGCGCCTCGATGAAACTGTAAATAGCCACTAAAGATTTCTGAAACATTACTAAAACAAATCTCAAGCTATGGTTTGATCTAGGGGTCTGCTACCTTTGGCTTTCCAGATGCTTTTCATTACATGATCAGCTCTAGCAAGCATAGTCCATGGTGAGGGACAATGGGAGTTTTAGTCCAAAATTTCGGTCCACATCTTTTGCCATCCTCAATATGGAACAAATATCAGGAACAGTCAGTGTGCCATTTCTTTTGAAACTGTAGTGTAACTGGTCCGCCCATCCTATCCCACTGCCCATACCTGCTCTCTTCTTTCTGCGGCATGCATCTCTTCAACCTTCCTGCAGCCACAGCACCCCTTTAGGCTTGAGGAATGGCACACCAAGCTTCATGGGGCACTTTGAGGAATCCAGACTCCTCCTTTACTGCTCATTTCCCCACGAAGAAACGTCAGCAGGCTTTCAGAATCATTGTGAAGCTGTAGTTATGGAACATCCGCAAAATCAGATGAGGGGTGGCAGGGATTCCATTTTGGACTCTGGCTGCATCTGAGGAGTTTGAGGCTTGTGGAAGACACTTGGGTAGACTTCCAGGAGAAATGATCAGGGATTCTGGCCCCCTGCCACAATCACCAGACTAATTCCTTCCTATGCCCCGATGGACAAACGTCCTAGCTGGCTACTGATTACAGTACTTGGGCAAGTGAGGTTTGAGACAGCACTCCGACTGCCAACCTACGTAAGGTGGAAGTTGAGAGGAGTCTTCATATCTCAAGTAGCTGGTCCTCCAAACCAAAAATTCTTGTCTCCAATAACCCTTAATGCCGAGCTTATGATAATAAGTGGAGTCACCAGACTATCCTCTTTCCAGGGCCTTAGGGTACATAGGATTGAATGGGGTAGCGGTCAAGTGAGTGAGATGGAACTTGTCTGCAAGAGACTAGTGGCAAGGATGCCAAGTTTAAAGTCCCTTTACCACCACAGGCACACAAGCATCCTTTTCAGACGTTAATCCCTCTATGATCTTGACAAAGAACATCTGAAAGCATATCCCAAGCTTAAAGGTACTTTAAGTCTACATGGATCAATTCAACAGGAAAGTTATCTTGTATTTTCCCATCACTCTCCAATAACCTCACCACATCATCTGTTTCAGAGCCACCAGAGTATCCGGAGAGCATGCAAACGGCATTGAAGCGCAGTGTAAATCACAAGATCATATCATATGATTGGAGCACGCTCACTTGAATAGGCTAGAAATTGCCATATTAGGTCAGCAGGAAGCACTTGTATGAAATGCTTGTTGCAGTAATAAATGCCCGTCTACATCCAGTATCGTCCCATGCACATGTCCGTGTACAGATTCATATGCCATTATAGCCGGTATGCCAAGTGCAGCCATCATATACTAGGTACAGACTCAAATGCCCAGTTATTGACATCTTTTGCATGAAGCAACCTCAATCTATAAGCACAGCTATCATCTAGCCATCCATTTCTGTCGTATTGCTGTATCCTCATAGGCCCCGTTACAACCACCACATGCGCCCAGGTATAGACTCATATGACAAAGTACAGCCTTGTTTGCCTAGATATGCACATTACTAATTAGCTGTACCATTGTATGCTTGAGCACAGCTGGCATAAGCCCCAGTACTACCTAGTGTAGGGCCGTGATATGCACGGAACAGATTCAAATACCAGGGTACCACCATTACATGCCATGTGAAACCACCATTTGCCTAGGCACAGCCATTATGCACCCAGGCACTGCTAATTATGTACTCATATGTCTATGTAATCCTTTCAATTGGCTAGTTTTGCCATCATATGCCAAAGTGCTCCCATCACATGCCATTCATTACCATTATATGCCCAATTTGACCCACCACATGGAAGGGATTGGCCTCAATGCCCATATATTACTATCAAATGCCCCCTCATGTGGCAGGAGTTTCCTTCAATGATGATGTACTCCCACCTCACACCAGATATTGACATTATAGGATCAGATATGCCCACCACATGCCAGGTATTGCCATATATATTCCAGAAAAGATTTTGAGGAGTGTGTATTGTACTCCCTAATTTTGAAAGCTGGGGATAAAATGATTTTTCATGGCACAGAAAAGTAGTTATTATTGCCGACTGGTGTATTCCTCGCTAATTACAACTCAATTTTAATTTTACAAACAAGACTGTTTTTGTTGTAACATATTCTTTCTTTGTCCCCAGAATTTAACATAAAGACAGAGATTGCCAGCTTCTAGGCCATCTTCAAATCAGTTAACACAATACTAGGGCTTCTCTTTGTGGCATATGTTCTGATGCCTCCTGTCTGACCACATCACCACAGTAGTGCAGGCGACACAAAAGGGCAAAGACCTGTTTATCCATTACTTAGGAGTATCTGCCTAGTTACAGGAAGTAGAACATACTGATATGCTGCTTGCCTGTGGACAGGTTGCTATCAAATGTCCAGGTTTGCCTTTGATATGGCAGGTATATCCATATATATATATATATATATATATATATATATATATATATATATATATATATATATGCCCTGTGGATCACATCATCTGGCAGGTATTGCCCTCATATGCATGTCAACTCTACATAATATGCCTACAAATTGCCATTAATACCAGGGTTCTGCCCCTCCCATCCACACCCATTTAAATAATTGGGTCTTGCCCAATGTGTAGAGGGCCGTAGGAGATGTGGCATGGTATGGAAGACTGGGGGTCACAGGAGATCTGATCAGTCGCCTGGGACTGCACACAAAGTATTTAGTGTATGCTCAAACCCCCTCTTGTTATCGCAGACTACATATTAATGTGGGGAAGAGGGGCTCCAGGCCAAAGGTGACTTTTGGCTGGGTAGAACTTTTGGCAGGAGGTAGCAGGGAGCAGGTCAGGTCATCCATAAGTGCCACTGTGTGTATGTGGCACGAGCTGCTGAAAAGCCTGGCCAAGTTACCTCCCCCACTTTGTGTTGCTGTTGGGAATGATAGTGAGGAGAAGGTTGGAAAGACCGAAGGATTAAGGAGGCAACGGGGGGAAGAGGAAGCCAGCCACTGAGATCCCACCCACAACTAACCCCTTCCTCCACCACTTCTTCCTCCTCCTCTTACTCCTCTTTCTTCCTTATTTATTTATTTATTTATTTATTAATTAAATTTATATAGCGCGCAGGCAGCCCAGGGGCATTGTGGCACTGTTACTTGCAAGGAAGACTTAGTTACAATGTGTGCAGGTTGTGCCTTGGGTTACAGTGAGGCAATGACCTGTGATCAGATATACCACATAATACATCATACAATACAATTATGAGGGCTAGGCCATGTAATTGTTAGATGAACAATCCCAGCACGGTACTGCTGTTATCCTCCAGGGGACATGCAGGCACCACAATGTTTGTTTTGTAAAGGACAATATTGAAATGATCTCCGAAGGTGGCACTACTTATTTAAGTCACACAAGATGAGTGACATTTTCTAGGTCTGACAAATATTCACCTTCATTGAAAGAGAAACACTCAACTACTACTAAAAAACCAAAGCACATTTGCAAATCCCTAACAAAAGTTTCATTTAACTTTAGCAACGTTTAGGTATTTTGGTCATTTTGCAGTTGAATTCACCCGGGCCGGGAGCTACAGCTCTCTTGAGGAAGACCTACAAATATATACACTCATGAACATAATAACTACAAAAAAAAGTGTCAGCATGGGCCCAAAACTCAGGGCTAATGGACTGTAGGCAGACTGGCTTTACGAAAGGCGTTGGAACCAAAGTAAATCTGGTGCTTCTGACATTATTATAACTAGAGGCAATGATAAATAAGCAAAAGCTGTTTCTCGCATTTGTAGATATGCGACAAGCATTTGATACTATAAATCACGATATACTTTGGGCTAAATTGTCTCAGAGGTCATGTCCATTGTCATTATTACATCTGTTGATGGCTCTTCACAACAATACAAAGATCCAAGTGCGAACAAATGATTGTGGCGAACTTTAAGAAGAACTTAATACCAAGAAAGGGGTTAAACAAGGTTGCCCCTTAGCAGCTCTTCTGTTCAAACTGTATATCGCTGACATTCCGGCAGCACTTCAAATGGTTCACTGTTTTCCACCAAAGGTGAAAGGCCAGTCAATAAGATGCGTAATCTATGCTGACAATATTGTTTTAGTAGACTCAACCCAAATTGGTCTTCAAAGGCTTTTAACGTGCCTTCAAGAATATCTGAAATCTAATGATTTGGAGATCAATGAATTAAAGACAAAGCTAATGACAATTGACGGTCCTGGAAAGAAGAAAGACCAACACTTTAAATGGTCTGTACAAGGAAAGACGATTGAGAAAATAAAATCAATCAGTTACCTAGGAGTACTTGTCAACACTTCAATTAGAGAGTGGGAATGGTCAATGGACTTGAATCAAAGGATGACCACGTTCTCACTACAAGGAGCGAAGTTGTATGCCGAATATGGCTAATTTACATTTTTGCCAGTCCTGCAATTTTACAAGCAGAAGGTAGTCCCATCGATAACTTTTGGTGCCGAAGCTGGGTGGAACTTAAACCATCATATTTGGTCATCCTTAGAAGGACTGTTCTGGAGGCGTGTTCTGAGACTGCCAAAGAATAGCTCAATGATTACGATATGGCACGAACTGGGTCTAGACTCTCTCTACGGCACCGTCCTCTGGCGGTCAATATCGCTGCTAAGGAAAATGTATGTATCCGATATGGCACCTGCATACCGGATTTTGGAACCTACGCAAAAATATCCTCATTCTGGTATTCTGGCATGCTGGGCAGAAATGATAATTAACATCACAGAACATGTCGGAATAAAATGGCAAATGGTGGTATCCTTTCCTCAACTAGTGAAGAAGAAACTGTGACTATGGAATTGGATTCAGAACAACGAAAAAAGAGTGCATTAAAATCATCACTATACACTGGATGGGCAGCTAATAGTTTGGATCAATTACCAAAATATCTGAAAAAATTCCCCTCTAAACATCACCGCAATCAGTTCTTGAGGTTGTGGTTAAACACATACAACACAAAGGAAATGCTGTGGCTAAAACAGGACAAAGACACGGCTGACAACCAATATGGATTCTTTAAAAAAGCAGTGGAATCATCAAAACATGTGATAACTGAATGCGTTGAGCAAATGAAAGTTCATTGTTTTTGGGGAAATTTGCACCGTTAACAAAAAACCTAGATGATGGGTGGTTTACTATGCATTCAAGTAACAATGTTCAGAAAAAATGTGCGGTTGTTAACTATCTTGATAAAGCCTTTCAGAAAGATGTAGAGTAGTTGACAATGTTCGAGGGTGAACTAAACTAAAATTGTCTGAGTGATAGACTTTGTACTATGGATAAGAACTGTTAGATTTTGTTTGTTTGTTGTTGTTGCTGTTATTTTGTTGTTGGTGGTTAGGAATGTATGTATGTTGGTTGTTAGTTTGTGAAGAGTTCAGTTTGTTGGTTGGAGTTTAGCATACAAGTTTGATGACGTGGTCATTTTGTTGTGTTTTGTAATAAAAGTTTTTAATAAATGTACTAAATGTTACAATAAAAAATTAAAAATAAAAAAAAACAATCGGTTCCCTCCAAACCATAGAAAGGACATATAGAACTGCCTGAGGAAAGAGAAATGAACTGCAGAGTAATATTTTTTGGAAGATACCTGTAATACTATAAAGACAAACATTGTATATGGTCAGATTTGTCAGAGGGTAGTTATAAAATAAAAAGAGTGAAAGTTGATATGGCAAACACAACTTAGTACTTGAAATGACAGACTTTATATGGTGGAGTATCTGGGTTCGTTCCATAGGGCCATTGTTATAAAGTAGGTTCTTGAGGCAGAATTATGTCATTGGGAATTTATTGAGTTACAGGGTAAATCAGGTTTCTTCAGTATTCCGTATAAATAATCAAAAGAGCTAAGATATTATGGGGAGAGCCCACTGGCTCCCACCACCCAGGCTGCATTTCCACCAACGGCCTGGGTTGGAACTGTGAGACCAACATATACATTCCACCCGAGCTTGAAGTCTCGGGAGGATAGCTCAGGGGCAACGCGCTAACCTTAGAAGCAAGACGACACGGAGCAACACATGTTCGATCCCCGGGTCCGCGCTTAGAAACCTCTGGGTATTAAGCGCATTATAAATAATCAATCATAACCCACTCACTCAACATTCGACTGACATCGCATCATTCAAGCAGGGGAAGAAACAGAGTACAACAGCCATCAGTTTAAATGTGCTTATTGGGCCATTGGAGTTCAGAATGGTATTATCCCAATGGATGTGAAGGAGCTTACAAAATATATGATTGAAAATTACCTGTATTAACCGGACAGGGTTCTGCATACAATCCTCGCCTCCAAACAGATAGAGTCTTTGGTCTTTTGCAGCAACCGCAGGATGGAGCACAGCAACAGGCATATTCGCCATAACCTCCCAGGTATTGTAAATAGTGTCATATCGCTCCATAGTACTCAAGATTCCATGGTTGCTTCCAATACCTCCAATTGAGAAAATGTAGTTCTTGAAGGCCAGACTCCTGTGGGAATAGCGTGCGGCAAGCATTGGTTCTCCGATTCGCCACTGGTTCAATTTCAGAGACAGAATGTACACAATACAGCTAACCTCTCGTTTCACGCTACCAACCGGCATTCCTCCTAAGACATAGATGTTACTATGTAAACCCACAGCAGTGGCCTTGTAAAGACGCAGCGGAAGCTTAGCAAGGCTCATCCACTGCTGGGTTTTCTCATCGTACAGCAGAACGTCTCTAGTCGTCTGCTGGCTGTTCTTCCTACCGCCTACATTGATCATAAATTCTTGCTGCGAGTACCTGCGTGGAGCATGCCACATGGGTTTGATATCAGGGATGTTTGCGCTGGAAAGACAACACATTAGCCTGCGGGCAGAATCGAGGATGCTTTTGCAAACGGGGGAGGACTGAATGAGTGGGTCATTAGCAATAAATTGAAAGAGAAAGGTTGGGTGGACATACTGGATCCTAACCTTCTCAAACAAGTCCTGCATGTACCCTTGCCTCGCTAATAGGTCGTGCCGGATCCAGACCATGAGGGTTTCGAACACTTGCTCTTCTTCACCGCACAGTTCATCGTCTCCGAGATAACTCATCAGTTCCAGCGCACAGAGGTCTTTCAGGTCCTCGGAGGCAGCAACTTCAGGAAAACATTTCAGAGCCATATCCATGGCTTTCCTCTTGAGATTCTCACAACACAGAATTTCTGATAATCTTTTTATGCTCAAGCAATTAGTTGGATTGAGTTGGTCCTGCAGGTATTTGGAACAAGCCTCAAAGAGCTTTACGTACTGTAGCATGGAAGCGGCTTCTATGAGGCATAGCACGTTCTCCCCTGTTATGAGTATTTCGCCGGTGTATACATAAAGGATAATTTGCTGCAGTATCTCTGGCTCAACACCCTTCAAGTCCACTTTTTCCTGATGACTTTCTTTAAAGTTATTGCAGAACATGGCCTTAAAGTAAGGGCTACTGGCAGCAAGCACATTTCGGTGGCAGGCAAATTCATGGTCCCCGGTGCAAATCCGAACATCTGTCAGGACCTCATTTTGCCTGAAAATGTTAAATTGTCTTAATAGTTCAAAGGCGAAGTCCTGATCTTGGAAGAAGAGTCCCTCTGGAGATTGTTCCTCCATTTTGGAGCAGGCTTTGTTTGTGAAGCATCACTGAACTGCCTGCCTTAGTTGCTCCATCATAATAAACACAACAATAATAAACGCTTGTATGGAACAGAGATGAGATGTGCGGAAATAAAGGGAATGGTGTGAAGCTGGAAGCAGAGCTTTAAACCTGAGCAGCCACTCAGGCACTTCTCCAAATGTGGCTGCGCTGGCACGCAGCACTGAATGAAGTGCGTCTTCTGTCAACCTAGCAGAAAGCAGAAGAAATGGAAAGTACACAGTTTATTGCAACGTTTCAGCTACAGCTTTAGTTTTCAAACAAAGTATTGGTTAGTTCAAGGCATATATACTCCATTAATAGCTTTCATTGTACAAACAAAGTATCATCACTAGTACGGTGCTAACTATACGCCAGGGCCTTGCAGGCGCCAAGAAATCCACTGCACAGAATACTATATAAACAAAGTATAGTTTCAATGATTTAGATAGACTAACACCTCACTCCAAGTCCACTTACAACACATAGGCCCTCATTACAGTTTTGGTGGTATTCTGCCGGTAAATCTGGTGCCGGAATATTCCAAGTGGCGGAAACTCTGGTAAATCTCCACTCCATGTAGTCCCACAGGGTTCCATGGAGGGGATTGCCGGAATTATTGTCACCGGAATTACCAGTGGCGGTAATTCTGGCATTTTTTTGCCAGTGGGGGCAAGATTTATCTCCAGCTCCAGGCTGGGTGTACATCAGTGGCCGCACCAGGCAAACTTCTGTTCTGCCGGTGCAGTGAAAGTGCCACTGCTGGAATTACAGGCAGGTTTAACAGCCCTTTTACCACACCGGCAAAACTGTAATGAGGCCCAGAGTGATTGCATTTTCACATGTGATGTGCACCAGGAGGGCCTCTGGTGCACATCATGCACAGTGGTGGATGGCAATCTTTTTAATTGGGCGGGCGGAGGGGGTGAAAGTATTTCCCACAAATATGCCGGAGCTACCAAGTGTACTGAGGGAGCTTGAACCAACCAAGGGACTTTCAGGTATTTTTGTTTTACTGGGTTAAAAATGGTGTATTATATAGAACACTTTCGGTGAAGAACTGTGTAAGAAGCCAGACAGTTAGCAATTTGGTTTTGTAGGTTAACTCCAATCCAAAAATGCAATAGATGCAAGTCACCAACAGTGCACAGAAGTATTTCCCAGCGTATTTTCATGATGCCTTGGCCCAGAATATATGCCAGTACAAACATATGTTCACACTGGATGTCCCCATACATTTCCATGCTGGCTGCACCAATATATGTCCGAATTCCTATATAAGAACAAACTCATGTTTGCGTTGAACATAATGCCAGTAATCATACTACATGAAAACATGTCCACACTGGCTCTGCCAATACTTGGCAGTATCCCCACATAAGGACATACTCCTGCTGTCTTTACCTTTAAAAATGCCCTGCCGCAATAAGAAAAAATGTCTAACCTGGAAGCTCATTTTAGTCCAATCTAGACACAATATTTCTCATCATGTTTGCTTTATCCTTGATGCCTAGTGAGAAATGGCAAGACTGGCTTCCCCAAAATGCCATTCTAGCCAAATAATAATGCTTAACATGCTTGATCATAAATAGTTAGCATAAAAACATGCCCAAAATGTCAGTATAGCCAAGTAAAAACACATAGCATGCTTGGCTTATCATATATGCCCAGAAATAAAGTGATTCCATAGTATGAAATGGCTAGACTTGCTTCCCCCAAATTGCCAGTCTAGCCAAATAATAGCACGTAATATGCTTGATCATAGATGCCCAGAATACAATACCATCCCACAGTAAGAAAGGACTAGACTGGCTGTCTCAAAATAACAGTCTAGTCACATAATAACTGATAAGAGGAGAATTACCATTTTTCACAGGACATCTATGATAGATGGCCAGTAAAAAATGCATTGTTGCCATGGCCCCACACCCAATCCAGCTTAGCCCAAACACACATGTGCACACACATACACATAGATCATTCACTCATTCACAAGCACACCCATACATCATACATGCACTGTGACGAATCAAGGGAATTCATCACTTCTTCCCAAGGGGGGGCCCCCCCTGTGAGGCTAGGGAGGTGAGCCTGCTCTGCAACACCCTTCCTGGGGATTGAGGCAAGTGGCACCTCACTGGGAGAGATGGGGCATCCGTTGCAGGGCTTAAGGACTCCTGTTCCTTAGGCTGTTCACACCATTTCCTACATGGGATGCTCAACAATGCCAGCGATTGTTAAACACCAAGACTGGGATGAATAAACACTCACTAGATGTCATTATAGTATAGGAGAAGGAGAAAAAAATGTCCCTTTAAATCAAAATATCCAATCCACTGGGACGAGTACGTTGACTAGAGTGTGTTCGATGAGCAATGAAGAGAGAGAGGAACGCATAAGCAGGCAAGGGAAGCCCCCGAGCTGGGTAAGACCGGGAGAATTCAGACTAAGCGTAAACCAGAAGGTCCACAAGATTCAAACTCGTATGATACTGGAGAGTCGGACTCTAGCGATACAGCAAATTCCCAGCCTGAGAAACTGAAAGGACAGGATCCAAGAGGAAGGTGCTGGCGAGACCACGAAGGCTCTGTGGTGGAGAGGAGGTCCACAAACCATTGCCGATACCACCCTTGGCATAGAACATCAGGGTGTCTTGTCACTCATTGGGACACAGAGACACTTTGAGGAAAAAAAGAATTTCAGTGAGCACAACCTGACAGTGATGCTGTGCGAAAGAGAAGGTTCCTGATGTACAAGGCTCCCGAAGAAGTTCTCCTTCAAAGTCGAAGGTAACGGGGAGAACCGGACTAATGGGAGGCCTGAGGGAATCTTTATACCATGCACACAACCTGTCTCAGTAGAAATCAAGAGGAAAAGTCAAGTTTAAAGCTGATGAACTGAAATTATTGTGATACAAAAGAAGAGATTCCTATAAATCTGCATGTGGAGAGAAAGGAAGAGTAAGGGAAGGAAACTTAACATTCTGTACAAGAAGAATATGGTTATGTAAAGAGAGTGAACGTTATGAGCCATAGTTCAGAGGAACTATACAATTGAATCATGTGAAAAAGCAAATGGATCAGAACAGGTTGAATGACAATTACCGTGGAGGCAAGGCTTACCAGAAAAATAGAACCTTCCGAGAATACGGCAAAACCAGCAACCAAGAGAGTCGATCTTGTAAAAGATCGCCAAAAGGTACTCCCAAACAAGAGAGACAAATCAATAGTCCATTTGAAGAGTTATAAAGCTAATCTACAAAATCACAAAAGACTATTCGAGGATTGTGTATTAAACAAAAATCCTGCAGACTGACACTAGAAGTATCCTCAGGAGAAGGGAGTAATTCTCCTGATTTAAGTTATTTATTAGGTAGGGTCACTTAGGGTCGTTTTTGACTGCAGACTTATTCCTTTGGACATTCACGCATGACTGACGAGCACCTTAGTTAGTAACATAGGCAGGGACCATAGGGACAGGGAAAGTCAGGCCGTATAAATTTACTTTGAGGAAATATTTAACGGAATGTTATTAGAGTGTTTTCTTCCTTCTTCTGGCTCCCCAGAGTACTCATTCACACACACACGTTACATAAAAAAACAAATTCTTACCTGCACTCAGCCTGATCCTCCGAAGCTCCACAGTGGGCTACAGACAGTGCTCCGACTCCTGCTCGTGCATGAGCAGGAACCAGGATGCGGACGTGTTTTCTGGTTCCTGCTCATGCACAAGAAGGAGCCGGAGCACTGATGATGCAGTGCCTCATCTGTATGTGCGGGGAGGTGCGGAGTGTCCTTTCCAACATACAAACGTACAGTACCCCAGTCTGCATCTCCAATGGGCCATGCAAATCTGGGGAAGCAAACCACCCCTGCCTTGCATGGCCCACTGGTAGGAACTGTCAAGGGGAAAGCGCATTTTCCCATGACAGTCCAAGGCAGTTGAGGGGTACTCCCTCAGCTGCAGCAAGTGGCTGACGGAGTGCCCCTGTGCTGGCCCAGCTCGTCCTTAATTGTGAGCATTTTGGTGGGTCAATGCCCCCTCGCCCATTATGGATGAGCCGCCCCTGATCACGCAACTCATATAGGCAAACGCTACTCTTCATGTGAAGTATACATGAGAAGGGAGACCTTGTCAGTCTGAGGACCCCCACTGACTATGAAACAAACCAACTATTTTAAGAAATAGAACTCAGGCCCTTCAGTTCTGATAGGGGTGTACTGACGTCTTATTATAAGTATTTGTCTGCAGTTCACATGAAAAAAGCTATTTGGCTTCTGCCGAATTCTTTCATGGTACCAGGCACCAATTAACTTGAACAACAAAGATGAGAGAGGCAGTGATGAAGTGTGGGCTACCTTAGAGAAAGAAAGTAAACATTGGCCAACAGCACTCGATTGACCACTAGACTAAAGCGTATGTGTGCGGTGGACAGAAAAGGAGAAGGGGAGAAGAGGAGCAAGGAACCGGTTTCTGTGGGACAGGCCTATGGGGAAACTGGAAGATCTCCCAGCCGTTGGGTGGAGGTTGATAGGGATCGGACAAACCTAGTTACATGTCAGACAGAGGGAAACGTGCCCAACTCTTTCCAGTCCTGCTAGCCTCTTAGCGAAATGCCATGTGGGAAAATCTCTCAAACGTGCCTGTAGGCCAGGTGGTAAGCAGCGATACGTAAGAGGGCTGTGTCTACATAGCTGCGGTGCAATGAGGAGAGCTGGACTGGCCTATTATGGCATTTGAAGACATCCCAGAGCATACATTCCTCTTATATGACAATATATCTGGGAAATCAATTGCATGTCAACACGTGCCTAACGTTGCCCACTCCTATTGGCCTCTTAATGAAACGCAACCAGTTGGGAAATGCCCCGCTTGCATAAAGGCCAGTCTGTCACAAGCGGGTATGGAGGGAGAGAAGCGAGGACTGGGTATGTGAGAGATAGAGACCTTTGTCTGTGGGTGGAGCCAACTTTGCTCAGTGAGATAGCAAGAGCTATACAACCCTTCATCCTCTGGTGTGGTGGTTACTCGGAGGTGTAAGCAGGGGTGGTATGGCCCATCCAGGAATAGGAAAACGCCCCCAAGGCAAGAGGATTGGTTGGTCGTGTGTTATGCTGAGGGACATGTGATGTACACTGCTCCAGCCCAACTGGCCTCCCAGAAGAAATCTCTGTTTGGAAATAACCCTTGGTGACTATTGACCAGTGCTCCACAGGGTGTACGCAGGGAGAGTTGAAAGGGCTGTTTGTGGGACAGAAAGTGCAACATCTGGAGCCAGGTGCTTGTACTGGCCTGATCGCTCTGTCCTTTGGGGGCAGGGGGACTGAAATGCATCTCAATGGTGGCTTTTGAATGTGCCCCCTACTGCAGACACGAGGGCATGCCAAGGGCAGCAGACAGGCATTTCCATTTGGAATGTGGCTCCTCGCCTCTGAGTTGCCCCCTTAACCTCCATCTCATCTGCCTGCTGGCTATCTCACCTTTAACCTGCCTCTGTCCCTCACTTTCTCTGCCTCCACTCTAGCACTTCACCCATCATCCCGATCATCCCGAGGACAGCTGCTCGTACCACCTACCTGCACTTAAAAATGTCTAATGTTGGTTGTCCTTAATCTATGTAGCCCCCCCATGTATTGCCCCCGGTGATTTTTCAATTTACTCCCCTCCACAGTCTAGTCAGAATGTCATTCAAAGTCACCCCTTTGTCAGAAGCTCACTGCTTCCCATCAAATCTGATTTCTTATGTATTGTGATCAAAAGAGCATTGTGCCTCTATGTATATAAATAAATACATTCAAGTCCATTGTCCTTGAAAAGGACCAACACACAATGCATAAAAATGTGCTGCATGGTGAAAGGGGCTTTGGGGTGCACAAAGTAGTCTCGGGTGTCACTGCCCGCAGCCCCGATGACAGGGAATGACCAGGGCACAGTAGAAGCCCTTCATGGATGCTGAGCGATTGCATTAGCAGTCAAAAAAACAAGACTCCATTCGCTTGCGAGCTGCAGGAATGGGAGCAACGCCCACTTTCTTTCTCCTCTGCAATGCGACTCGCACGAGCGCGACATGTAGCATTTGTGAATCGCACCGCACACAGTACACTGCGGCCTGGACCTAGCATTTGCCGAGGAAGCTGCTTTTGATGAAGGCTGGCTTTGTGTGTGCAAAGTACTGTCCTAAATCTGACGCCCATGGTTTTCTGGAAATGTATCCTCATTTGACATGTAGGTTTTATGATGTAGCATGAACTTGTAAAAATAAAGAAGTAGACGATAACACTTAAACAAATATTTGAACGAGTGGTTATAAAGTATTTTCAGCAGGTTTGAAATTTGGGTCATTAGAAATAAATAAATAAATCGACTATTCGTCTTCATATTCAGCTTTGGCCGAATACTTGACAAACAGTTATTCAAACGAATAAGAAGAATGCTATTCAAGACGCCCCTATTTGCAGACCAGCATTATGGTGCAATCCCTCAATCACTCCCCCAAACAATGCTTATGTGAGAACATCCTGGTGATTCACAAAGATATGAACCAGGGCCTTCAAGCTGGGCGCTCAAAAGTGTAGAAAGATCACACCTGGCAAGATAGCTCAGCAGGTTGAGCGCTCGCTGCTGTGATCTGCAGGTAATCCCGGCAAGGCCAACTCAGCCTTTCATCCTTCCGAGGTAGATACATAAGTACCAATTTCGGTTGGGTGGTATTGTATCTAAATATGTGCTCTGTAAAGCGCTTTGGATTAAGGCGCTATATAAATAAACACATCATTATCATTACCTGTGTAAGCGGCTAAAAAGTTATTACTTTTAGGGCCTGATTCATGGAACTTTTAGCGCAGTGAGTTAGCACTGCCAACAATCAGGTTGTTTGTTGGCAATGCAAAGTGACTTTGCACCGCGCTAAACATTCCACGAATCAGGCCCTTAGAATGTTACCCAAATCTGCATTGCATTTCCCTGGACAATCCTCTGATACTACCCCAGACGGCCGCTTTTGCAAATCCACTATTACATGAGTGTGTGTGTTGTATCCTCACAAATGGTGCATTAGGCACACCCATGTCCAACATCCACATGTACACTGCAAGTCAATGCACTTATGTGAATCGAGAGTAAAGGGTGCATGCATGCGTGCATTACCACCTTTCCTCGGGTATACTTGCACCATACGCCTGGAGAAGGCCTCTTTGCACGAGGGCAGGTGCACGCAACACTAGGGCAAACATTTCGTTGGTGCAAAACACATATTCCTGCCATGCATTTCTGGTGTAGTGCAAAGGAATGGAACTTCAGGAAACACTGGCCTGCGTTTACACTAGGGCAATGTTTGCCCTAGCGCGTACACTAGTGCCACGTGTTTGTGCATATAATCATTGATAGGGATCTCCTCTACCAACTGCAGCTATTTTGACTGGTTTATCCGTAGACACCTGCAGTAAACACTTAAATCACTTATGACACACACATGAACTCCCATCCCATCCTGCAAACGAGCACACACACCCAAAAATGTGTTTTTGTTTTCATCTTTTGAACACATGACACGGAAAGTAGGGACATAAAACATATGGTGATTCAAAGTCAATGGGTACCCAAGTTTGCAGACCGGGGCTTTCATTTAACGAATTAAGGCATTCTGGGAATTGTAGTCTTGAAAAACAAACTGAACAGAGGACCTAAGCACGCGATATCAATGATTTGTAAAGCCACAACCCATGCCTGGCTAAGAGGTGTGGCGCTTAAAATGGCGTCAGGGGAGTTATTAGATATGGCCATATTTGTAAATCCTTTGGGAGAGGTGCATATAACCAAACAATGACTGAACACATGTTATTACACTAAAGCGGACATACAGTTTGCACAATAAAAGGCGCTGCTTACCAGGCTAGAGTCTGCTAAGGTTGTCCTTCTTTCACTTCGCCTCTCCCGACGAACCCCAATTTCCACGCTTCAGAACAGCACTTAACCCACAGTATTCCTTCAAAGGTTCCTGGCTTCTGGCGTTGTTCGTTGAAGACACTTTCACTGCTTTCTGGGGCTCTGTTAACCAACCACGGAGCAGCGAGACACAGCAAACTACATTCCAGGCCTAATTATAGCTGCACATGAACTTGGCAGTGTTGTTGCATGTGACTTGACTGCAGCGGTGACGCTGGCAGCGACTGCGCATGCTCAAGATGTGTTTACATTTTAGAACTGGTCAGCGGGATGAAGATTTACTTATAAAAATAAAAAGCTGGCTGGCGGCTTGGAAAATTGCTGAAGCCTCTGGATCTAACCTGCTTAAAATCCCTAGAGCCTAGGAACAGTTTGATCCTTTGAGCTTTATTCTTGGAGACAAGGAGATGGGCAGTAACTAAGAAGCGTGAAAGGTCAGCAACTGTGTCTGAACAGAGATGAACCTGCCAGGGGATACCAGCCCCAATACATCTGGGAGATGCTAAACCAGTCCTGGTTTTAATTTTGCAATCTGGGATCTTGTAGTCCTTGATTTCCCCATTATAAATCAAACAATGTAATGTCCTAGAATGCGGAATTAAAACTGTCAGGTTGCCCACATCGTTGTGTGGGCGGACCCCCGTTGGGTCCCACAGGACATGACGTCCCGGACGTGACGTCAGGGGAAGGGGAGGGACGAGGGCAGGTTCGGCAGTTCCGCCGATGCGTTTAATAAAAGAGGTTGCCTCACACCCCGGCTCCCGTGTATCATTCCTGCGCAAGCAGGGACTTATCCAGGGGAACGCTTCGGGAAGAAGCGGCGCCTCAACACTGGCGACGAGCGTGCACGGACTCCCGCTGGCACCGTGCCGAGGTCTGCGGTCGAGCAGTCCAGCGCGTCGGCGCGCCTCGGGCACGACGGCCGACTCCACACGGCCCCACCTCCCGCATGACAAAGGCCTGGATTCGGCACACGGGCGCCCCAGAATTACGGGAGCACTGACTCCGTGCGGCCCTGCCTCCCGCGTGACAAAGGCCCAAACTCTTCACACGGGCGCCCGCGCGAAGGCGTGCAGGCGCGCCCAGTGACAGCAAAAAAAAAAAAAAAAAAACGGGAGAGTGGCGCCAGAGGAAACCTTCCTCTCGTGCAAATCACAACCTCCCTCCCACGTGCGGCGTGAGGCTGCGCAGGCCAAGAAATAAGGCCACACCGCAAGGAAGCGGTGAGGTGGGGAAGGTAATTCACCACACACAGCAGAAGGACTGCTGCTGCTACCCAAGCACAGTCCCAGGTGCCACAGCATATCGACACACAAACTCTTCACTGCAACGCAGTCATGTCGGACACGGCGACCACGCCAGCATCCTCCTCGGGATGGGTAGGATCGGCGCCTGGAAATGCTGACACAGCACAGGACAACAGCCAGCATGCACACCAGGAGGGAGCAGCCCAAGTCATGCACATGCCCAACCCATTCGAAATCAGAGATACCTCTAATCTGGGGCCCAGATGGAATATATGGCTACAGGACTTCAAGTTCTACACAGGTGCCATAGGATTGACGGACGACACGAGGCTGAAAAATACACTGTTCATGGCAGTGGGACCAGCGGTAAGAGACATTGCGGGGGAGCTGCTGAATGTAGAAACAGTCACATACGGGGAGCTACACGCCAAGCTGTCCGAATACTTTGCACCACATACAAACGTGGATTATGAGCGCCACATGTTCCACACAACAAGACAGGAAAAATGGGGAATCAATAGACAATTTTGTGATGCGCCTCCGTATCAAACTGAAACATTGCGAATTCCATAGATACTCCAATGAAGAGGCGCTCAGGTCCCAAGTAATAGCCGGATGCCTCTCACAAGCCTTTTATTAGTGAAAGCGCATATCAGTCTTTGACCACACAGTCAAAAATCAGAAAGGCCACGGTAGACATATACCCCTATGGCTCCACGACACCCCTGCCATGCAAAGGCATGATCACAGTCAGATGCACACATAAAGGGCACTCCGCAAAGATCCCGCTGTACATTCTAGACACAGAAGCTAACAGCGGATGTATACTGAGCTTCCGGACAGCAGTAGACATGGGACTAGCACACATCTTATACCAGCTGATGGCCCACAAGTACTTCACAAAACCGGACTCAATCGAACAATCATTCCCAAAACTCTTCACTGGCCTAGGCAAGCTGCGAAACCGGAAAGTACACCTCCACATTAATCCTCAGGTCAAACCAGTGGCCCAACACTATCGAGGCATTCCGTTTAATATCCAGAGACAGGTAGAAGAGGAGCTGGACAAACTCATCAAAATGAACGTTATAGAACCTGTATCGGGCCCGACGCCATGGGTATCGCCCATCGTCCCCGTCCCCAAAAAGTCACCAGAAGGATCCATACGTTCATGCGTAGATATGCGCAGAGCCAACACAGCCATCGAAAGGGAAAGGCATCAAGCGCCCAGGATCACGGACATGATTCACCTTCTTCATGGGGCGAGAGTCTTCTCCAAGCTAGACCTTACAAAAGGATACCACCAAATTGAAATCGCACCGGAATCCCGTTACATCACCACATTCGTCACTCATCTTGGCATGTTTCAATACAAAAGACTCAGTTTCGGCATATCCTCGGCCGCCGAGATCTTTCAGGAGGAGATTCACAAGGTCATCAGACACGTCCCCAACTGTCTGAACTATTCGGACAACGTCCTAGTCTACGGCAAATCACAGGAAGAACATGACCTAGCACTACACAGGGTATGCCAAGCACTGGACGACGCAGGGCTAACCTTGAACAAATCCAAGTGCGAGTTCTCGAAAGGATCTCTGAGGTTTTTCGGGCACATCTTCTCAGATAAAGGCATGAGACCCGACCCGGAAAAAGTAGAGGCCCTCAACTCAGCCACGCCCCCCGTGAACACCACCGACCTCAGGTCGTTTCTAGGACTGGCCAGCTATTGCTCCAGATACCTGAAAGACTACGCCACAGTCAGTAATCCCCTACGCCTACTCACCCGGAAGGACATTCACATTCACCATTCACATGGTCGAAGGAGTGTCAAGCAGCGTTCGAAGCGATAAGGAAGGCCATCGCACAGGCAGAAGACATGGCATACTTTGACGCCAGCCGCGACACCGAACTAATAGTGGATGCCAGCCCGGTGGGACTCGGCGCCATATTGACCCAGAAAGATCCCAGGGAGCCACACATCACACACGTGGTAGCATACGCCAGCCGGAGCCTGACGACCACGGAACAGGCATACTCGCAGGCCGAAAAAGAGAGCCTCGCGGTCGTCTGGGCTTGTGAATATTTTCATCTCTTCCTGTTTGGCAAGGAGTTCACCATCATCACGGACCACCAGGCACTACTTACCATATAAGGCAGCCCAAAGGCCAGGATGCCACCGAGAATTGCCAGATGGGGCCTACGCTTACAGGACTACAAGTTCCAAATACGGCACCGGCCAGGAAAGGAAGAAAACCCAGCGGATTACCTCTCCCGGCATCCCATGTCCACGACGGCGTCTCAACCGTCCATAGCGGACGCATACATAAATTACATCATACATCACCTGCAACCACTCCCAGTAGGGTGGCTGGAGCTATCGATACAATCAGAGGCAGACCCAGCGCTGCAAATCGCTCGACACTGCTTACAGATGGACAAGACGACCCTCATGAAACATCAAGCCAGAGGTGAATCGGACACTACGAGGGAAGACATCAAGTGGCTGGACCAAGTCCGGGAAGAGCTGACCGTGGTAGAGGACAACATCATACTAAAGGGTTGCAAGGTCATCATCCCGAGAACGCTCCGGGAGAGGATAGTACACCTAGCGCATGAGGGACACAGAGGCGTAGTCGCCACAAAGCGCCTCCTTCGCCAAAAAGTCTGGTTCCCTCAACTCGATCGCTTGGTAGAAACCATCGTGGGAAGTTGCCACGTGTGTGCGCAAGTGGCACCCCCGCCACACCCAAACCCATTACAATCTTCACCGTTGCCAAACAAAGTGTGGGAGGAGCTAGCAGTAGACCTATTCGGACCGCTGAACAACGGGACACACGTGGTCGTACTTATGGATGAACATTCAAGATACCCGGACGCCCAAATAGTAGAGAGCAGTGCCATATCATGTGTCATTCCAGCTCTTGACAGGATGCTCTCTGCCTATGGCATCCCCAAGATCATAAAGTCTGACAACGGTCCCACATTTATAAGTCAAGACTTTCAGCAATTCGCAAAGTACATGGGGTTTAAACATCGACGTATAACCCCCCGATGGCCACAGGCCAACGGTATGGTCGAGAGGTTCATGGCCAACATAAAGAGGACCCTCCAAATAGCCCATGTGCAAAACAAGCCATTCGAACAGGCCCTCAATCAATTACTACGAGAATACAGGCACACGCCACACAGCACAACGGGAGTGTGCCCCGCAGACCTGATGTTCCGAAGACCGATCACCATGCGACTACCTGAAGACTCGAGACCACAAGAACTGACACCGCTAGAACAAGAAGCGCAAGCAAATGACACCGCGAGGAAAGCAAAGACGAAAGAGATCACAGACAGGAAAAGAAGAGCTTGGGAGAACATAATGCAACCAGGAGACGAAGTATGGCTCAGGCAACCCAAGAACCGGAAAGAAGAAGCCACCTTTGCACCCACGCCTCTGGTCGTGACACACAAGAAGGGCTCTATGGTCACAGCACAAAGGGATGACCGCTCAACGGTAACCAGGAACAGCTCGCACTTCAAACGAGTCAGACTGACTCCAGCAGGTCAATGGACCTGGGACAGAGATAGTGATGAGGACAGACCACGCGAAGAAGCGTACCAAGGAGATGGGGAAGAGTCAGAAGGCGAGGCGCCCCTCCCCACACTCGCCAGGGACGGACCGACCCCGATCAAAACAACACGACCGCAGAGGAGTCGCATGAAGCCGACGCGACTCATCGAGGAGATAGGGTAAGAGGGGAGCCACTCTACTGGCATGTTAAAAAGGGGGGAGATGTCAGGTTGCCCACATCGTTGTGTGGGCGGACCCCCGTTGGGTCCCACAGGACATGACGTCCCGGACGTGACGTCAGGGGAAGGGAAGGGACGAGGGCAGGTTCGGCAGTTCCGCCGATGCGTTTAATAAATGAGGTTGCCTCACACCCCGGCTCCCGCGTATCATTCCTGCGCAAGCTGGGACTTATCCAGGGGAACGCTTCGGGAAGAAGCGGCGCCTCAACAAAAACCAGGTCTGGAATGAGTAGTGCTGGCATGTATACACCAGAAGAACAAATCGTCTGAGACCACAGTTGCCGCCACACACATCACATATACATCAAGTAAATGCTGTAACACAACCTCTAAAAAATATTAAAACACTCAGACCAAGAGGAGGGGGATGCCGTTTTCCTGGTTTTGCTGTACGGATGTTTTTATGTGGACCCTGGAGATTTTCATAGTTGATGGAAGGAAGAATGCACAAGTGAACACTCTGCCATCTTGTTCCTTGCTACCCTGCTTCAGGTGGAGTAATCACAGGATATCTGAAAGGCTGCCAGTCAAGGTACAGGAACATTCTCAGGCAAAAAGCCATAGAGCGATAGGGGGGGAATTTCTGGGAAGCATGTGCAATGTCAACAACCGCCTCTTATGTAGCGTCATGTGAAGGGAAGTTGGCAGAAAAAAAAACTGGAGCCCCACCTCCTGTTGACTCCCTGTGAATAGCTATTATACTGGGATGCCATGCTTGCCAACAGCCTCAGGTGGGTGCAGTCCTCTTGTGTCTGTGGTGCCTCCAGCAATGACATTTTATGTTTTAGGTAGCATCTATTCGCAAGGGCGGAGGGGAAATAGTGCAGAGGTTCTACCACTTGCAAGGACAATGGGCCTCATTATAATGTTGGCGGTCACGGTATGAACGGTGACGTTAAGGCACCGGGCACCGTTCCCGCCGAATTACGAGTTCTGCCCGCCGGTGACTGACAGCCAGGTTTGAATAATTCCATCTATATGTTGCATACATGCCAACATTTTGCAGCACCTGAGAGTGAGATTCTCTCAGAGAAAGCAGTAGCATTGAATTTCCCCATTCGATTGCATTGGGGTTACAAATATTTTAGGAGGGAGACAGTAAAATATAGCAGCGTTTTTGTTAAAAAAAAACGGGAGTCTTCTTCCTAAATCGGGAGGGTTGGCATGTATGATGGTGACGATCCTGGGGTCTACAGGAGACCAATTGCTGTGCCACAGCGGTCTGATGATAAAGTTGTTTGTGGAAGCAGAAATAATTATCTCGGAGGCCCATCTCTGGACACCAAAAGATGAACTGCTTCGATGCATATGCCGGAGGTGCGTTATGCAGCACTTCAGCTAATATTCTTAATGATTCCTCATGTATGGAATGTTCATGTATAAGGGCTCCATGCCTCCCACCAGAACCATTCCGAGGTGCCCCGTCCCTCCCATCAGATCCACACCCAGACACCCCATCCCTCCCACCAGGCCCACACCCAGACGCCCATTCCCTCTTCCCAGACACACACCCAGATGCCCCATCCTTCCCTCCAGATACACACCCCAATGCCCCATCCCTCCATTCAGATCCACACCCAGATGCCCATCCCTCCATCCAGATCCACACCCAGAGGCCCCATCCCTCCCACCAGATCCACACCCAGATGCCCCTGCCCTCCCACCAGATCCACACCCAGATGCCGCTGCACTCTCTCCAGACCCATACACAGATGCCCCCTTCCCTACCTCAGACGTAAATCCAGATGGCCCATCCTGCCCTCCAGATCCACACCCAGATGCCCCATCCCTCCCACCAGATGTCCCATCTCCCCCTCCTGATCCACACCTAAATGCCCTATCCCTTCATCCAGATCCACACCCAGATGCCACATCCCTCCATCCAGATACACACCCAGATGCCCCATCCCTCCCACCAGATCTACACCCAGATGCCCCATCCCTCTGACCAGATCTACACCCAAATGCCCCATCCCTCCTTCCAGATTCACACCCAGCCGCCCTGGCCCTCTCTCCAGACCCATACACAGATGCCCCCTTCCCTACTTCAGACGTACATCCAGATAGCCCATCCCACCCTCCAGGTACACACCCCGATGCCCCATCCCTCCCACCAGATGTCCCATCTCTCCCTCCGGATCCACACCTAAATGCCCCATACCTTCATCCAGATTCACACCCAGATGTCCGATCCCTCCCACTTGATCCACACCCAGATGCCCCAACCCTCCCTCCAGATCCACATCCAGATGCCCCATCTCGCCCACCAGATCAACATCTAGATGCCCTATCCCTCCCTCCAGATGCCCCCTCCCTCTCTCCAGATACCCCTTCCCTCCCACCAGATCCACACCCAGATGCCCCATCCCTCCCACCAGATTCATACCCACATGTCCCTACCCTCTCTCCAGACCCATGTACAGATGCCCCCTTCCCTACCTCAGACGTACATCCAGATGGCCCATCCCTCCCTCCAGAGCCACACCCAGATGCCCCAGCTCTCCGACCAGATGACCCATCCCTCCCTCCAGATCCACACCTAAATGCCCCATCCCTTCATCCAGATCTCCACCCAGATGCCCCATCCCTCCCACCAGGCCCACACCCAGACACCCCTTCCCTCTTCCCAGATCCACACCCAGATGCCCCATCCCTCCCACCAGGCCCACACCCAGACGCTCCTTCCCTTTTCCCAGATATACACCCAGATGCCCCATCCCTCATCCAGATCCACACCCAGATGCCCCATCCCTCCCACCAGATCTACACCCAAGTGCCCCATCTCTCATTCCAGATTCACAGCCAGATGCCCCTCTCCTATCTCCAGAAATATACACAGATGCCCCTTTACCTACCTCAGACGTAAATCCAGATGGCCCATCCCGCCCTCCAGATCCACACCCAGACGCCCCTTCCCTCTTCCCAGATCCACACCCAGATGTCCCATCTCTCCCTCCGGATCCACACCTAAATGCCCCATACCTTCATCCAGATCCACACTCAGATGTCCGATCCCTCCCACTTGATCCACACCCAGATGCCCCAACCCTCCCTCCAGATCCACATCCAGATGCCCCATCTTGCCCACCAGATCCACACCTAGATGCCCCATCCCTCCCTCCAGATGCCCCCTCCCTCTCTCCAGATACCCCTTCCCTCCTACCAGATCCACACCCAGATGCCCCATCCCTCCCACCAAATCCACACCCAGATGCCCCATCTCTCCCACCGGATTCATACCCAGATGCCCCTACCCTCTCTCCAGACCCATGCAGAGATGCCCCCTTCCCTACCTCAGACGTACATCCAGATGCCCGATCCCTCCCTCCAGATCCACACCTAAATGCCCCATCCCTTCATCCAGATCCACACCCAGATGCCCCATCCCTCCCACCAGGCCCACACCCAGACGCTCCTTCCCTCTTCCCAGATCCACACCCAGATGCCCCATCCCTCCCACCTGGTCTACACCCAAGTGCCCCATCTCTCATTCCAGATTCACAGCCAGATGCCCCTGCACTCTCTCCAGACCCATACACTGATGCCCCCTTCCCTACCTCAGACGTAAATCCAGATGGCCCATCCCGCCCTCCAGATCCACACCCAGATGCCCCATCCCTCCCACCAGATGTCCCAACTCTCCCTCTGGATCCACACCTAAATGTCCCATCCCTTCATCCAGATCCACACCCAGATGCCCCATCCCTCCCACCAGATCCACACCCAGATGCCCCATCCCTCCCACCATATCTACACCCAAGTGCCCCATCCCTCCTTCCAGATTCACACCCAGATGCCCTGCCCTCTCTCCAGACCCATACACAGATGCCCCTTTCCCTACTTCAGACGTACATCCAGATGGCCCATCCCGCCCTCCAGATCTGCACCCAGATGCCCCATCCCTCCCACCAGATGTCCCATCTCTCCCTTCCGGATCCACACCTAAATGCCCCATCCCTTCATCCAGATCCACACCCAGATGTCCGATCCCTCCCACCAGATGTCCCATCTCTCCCTCCGGATCCACACCTAAATGCCCCATCACTTCATCCAGATCCACACCCAGATGTCCGAGACCTCCCACTTGATCCACACCCAGATGCCCCAACCCTCCCTCCAGATCCACATCCAGATGCCCCATCTCGCCCACCAGATCCACACCTAGAGGCCCCATGCCTCCCTCAAGATGCCCCCTCCCTCTCTCCAGATACCCCTTCCCTCCTACCAGATCCACACCCAGATGCCCCATCCCTCCCACCAGATCCATGCCCAGATGTCCCATGCTTCCTGCCAGATCCACACCCAAATGCCCCCTCCCTCCCACCAGATCCACACCCAGATTCCCCATCCCTCCCACCAGATCTACACCCAGGTTCCCCATCCCTCCATCCAGATTCATACCCAGATGCCCCTGCCCTCTCTCCAGACCCATACACAGATGCCCCCTTCCCTACCTCAGACATACATCCAGATGGCCCATCCCTCCCTCCAGAGCCACACCCAGATGCCCCATCCCTCCCACCAGATGTCCCATCTCTCCCTCTGGATCCACACCTAAATGCCCCATCCCTTCATCCAGGTCCACACCCAGATGCCCCATCCCTCCCACTTGATCCCACCCAGATGTCCCAACCCTCCCTCGTCTAGATCCACATCCAGATGCCCCATCTCGCCCACCAGGTCCACACCCAGATGCCCTATTCCTCCTTCCAGATGCCCCATCCCTCTCTCTAGATACCCCATCCTTCCCACCAGATCCACAGCCAGATGTCCCATTCCTCCCACCAGATCTACACCCAGATGTCCCATCCCTTCATCCAGATCCACACCCAGATGCCCCATCCCTCCCAATCGATCCACACCCAGATGCCCCAACCCACCCACCAGATCCACACCCAGATGCCCCATCCCTCCCACTAGATGCCCCATTCCTGTTTCCAGATGCCCAATCCCTCCTACCAGATCCACACCCAGGTGCCTCATCCCTCCCACCAGATCAACACCCAGATGCCCCATCACTCACACCAGATTCACACAGAGATGCCCCATCTCTCCATCCAGATGCCCCATTCCTCTCCCCAGATCCACACGCACATGCCCCCTACATCCCACCAAATCCACACTCAGATGCCCCATGCCTCCCTCCACATCCACACCCAGATGTTGACTTAGATGAGTTCATGGCCCCTGTTGCAAAGTAGAATTCCTTTAAGTTTGAGAGTAATAGGCTGCTGTTTGCAGTCAACATTTTCCACTTTGAAGTCTAATAACACAGTTCTGTAATTGAGTAATTTGTCAATTGTGCACTGTTAGTTCTGCCCCTTCCAGCCATGAACGCTTGTGTTTAGCTTCGGAATACACAAGGCAGCAATGTACCTTTGTAGGGTTTACAGGCATACCCTAGATGGTTACTAGGGGACAATCCTTACATCACAGCATGTATTACCAACATGCCATTTGGCCTAGAAGGAAATAGTTAACATTTAAAGTTAGTGGCATACTTGTAAGTGTGCGTTGACGCAGTATGGGCGGAACAGGTGAGTAGCACAAGGGGGTACACTTCCTTTCCATTGAAACATTTTGACAGGTGGACATGCTCACCATTTCCGGTCTAAGACCCGCCCCTTTCCCACCCCGGCCCATTGATATTGATTCGATATAAAGTTAATATACATTTAATATATCAATTTTATTCAACCTGAATAATTTTTATATAAACTTAACATACATTTTATATTATTTTTATATAAAGTTAGTATACATTTGATAAGAACGCCAATATTTTTAATAACATTTTTTATATAGTGTAAGTTTTGTGCACCTTTCCAGCTTTCCCAGGGGCTATCAGGCTTGGTAGTCAGGAAACAACTATTATGAACTGCTACCGTTACGATAAGAGTAAACCCACCCCTCCCCCCGATTCCCCACAGGTTCTGACCATAGTTATACCCTGGATTGTCTTACAGTGCATGCTGGGATGGAATATGCTCAGGATTTGATGGCCGACTACGAACCTGAAGCATTTTTGGATGACAACGATGTAGTTATGGAGCAGGAGCTTGTCATTGTGTCTGGGCAAGCATCCGAGGGCGATGTGAACACTGCAGACAATGACTATGAATCTATGGTTTTACAGGTGGATGCGACTATATGCCGGAGAGTGACCCCGGCCCCCAGGGCCTGTGAGAAGAGCCACGCTGTAGCAGAGACTATCAATATTTACTCTGTTGGCTGTTCAAATCAACTTGAAAACCCAGGGAATTGTACTAATAGCCTATGTAAGGACTGCATTTTGTATATTGGAGACCAATTGCATTAAAGACAATGTTATTATTAATTTGCTTGCTTGTGATAACAGTCTGTGTAAGGAATGTATCTCGCTAATGGGGACCGATACGAACACAACGTCTCTTCCCCCCTTTGATAACCGGCTGCCCAGGGATTTATAGGGCAACATGACAATGCCTGATTCAAAAACACAAAATGCTAGTGGGCCAGTTTGTTTGGCCAAAGTGGGCCACTTTTGGGCCAGTTTGATAAGTTACTTTACCATGCAGCTAGCAGTTTATCAACCCCCTGCTCCCTTGGGTACTAATTAAACAATCTGTCACAAAACAAATGAATTGCCATTGTCAACTGTAGGCCACTTTGTCATTGATGACTGAGATAATTGTATGCCCCAGTCAGATACTGGTGGGCTGTAAAGGTTTGTTGTCAATATTGGGCTACGTGTCCAAAAAAGTGCTCCCTGAAATTCTTAAAAAATATATATTATTGATTAATTGGCAAATGTTTTTATATTAACTATGGAAGTTACAGATAATTCCATAGTAAAATGATGAGAGCAGCATCAGCGCTTGAATTGTGATGCGTTAGAGGGTTTTGTTAATTGCTACAGAAGCTGCAATATGGTTTTTATGAAATTAACTGTGGATGTGTTCATTTTTGTTCTTGATTTTATAATTGTGTACTAATGTTCTGTCTTGTATATTTTATCATGGTGTGAAAAGTTGTAGAATTGAAACATACTAAATCAATTCTTTTAAAAAGGGTCTTGATTTCATTAGAAAATTTGACAAATATAATTGTAATCTTTGCCAATCTTATTTCATAAAATTGAGACCAACCTTACGTCCTGCCCCTAAAAATCATGTTAACAGCATTCACGTCTCAGCTCTTCCTATGGCTGGTAGCAAAATCCTCACGCTCCACCAATCTGGAATCAGAAGCATGGCGGAAGTAGTATGTCTGAAGGGAGCCTACTACATAGCACAATGGTTCACACACTGTAACCAAATCCTTTCCTGTTTGTTATTATGCCTCTTATGTTACAAACACAGAAGTTGGAAACATGTTCTCTCTACTTTTGGGGTAAGATAGGTTCTCCCCAAACTAGCGTATAGCACCAACAGGTCTCTACGGAAGCCGAGGTACGAAACCTCACTGTGGAAAGATTAGAAAAAACACCAGTTCACCTCTTTGCATTGCGACACCCGCATGTAGAAGGTGCTATTACAGTAATGTATTACCTGAGCACTTCATTGAAAGCCTCTTTGCCTTCACCATTTGCATCCCTCCAGAAGATCAATGAGGAGGATGTAAGAGTGACATTATGCAGAACGCGCACCACCAACTAAACAGTGTTCCATGCTTAGGTGGAGAAAGAAATACATAGAGAAATAACTAATAGAAAGGGTGTAGAAGGTGACAGAAAATCATTATATTACATTGTGAACTCTTGTGCTATGCCTTTGGCTGTAAAATTGTGCGAGTGCGGATACCTTGGTACAGGGTGTTGAAATAACTCATACATGATTGTCTCCATCCTGATATTTAAAGACAGGAAGTATGGCTGGCTTCTTGTTATGGTAAAAGATTGGCAAAGATTTCCATTTGGTTTGTCAAATCCTCCAACTGCTCATCCTCAAGATGATTGCACAGATGTCAACAACTGGAAGAAGGCTGAAAGCCAGGCAGCTTGTGTTCCCTAATAGTTGAAAGAAGAGAAGGACACGTAGAAGAAAGTGAAGAAACAAGGAAAGAAGAGAAGGAAATAAAGAGAAAGAGTGCTGGTCTGGCCTGCTTTGCCCCTTCCTAAAGAACTGCACACCCCCCACCACCAGCTCGGCAACAAATCAAAGGTCGTACCACACTCTGGACCTGCCTAGATTGCCATGCTTGGACAACACGAACGTGCTGCTGCAGGGGTACGCCGCACACTGCACTAGGAGAAAGATATAAAGATGTGTTTTTAATGCCATATCATTTGCAATTGTTTTGCAGGGTAACACCAATCCAAAAATCCAATGCATGCAAGTCACCAACAGTACACAGGTACATGAATGCTTTAATTAATAAAATGCTTTGCTATTAAAAATGAAAACATGTCCAACTGCCTGCACAATGTAGACCAGTTTAGACACGTAATAACATATTACAGTAAAACATGCCAGGCCACATTTAGACATAGATTGATCTAGACTGGTTGCACCAAAATGCCAGAGATAGCAGTCAAAGCAATAACACTTATCATGGTTATTTTATCACAGATTCCCAGAATAAATACAATGCCATACTAAGAAACAGCTAGATTGGCTGTACCCAAAGGCCAGTCTAGCCAGGTAATTACACTTAGCAGGGCTGCTTTATCAGAGATACCCAGTTCAGAAAAAGACAAACTAAGAAATGACTAGACTGGTTGCACTAAAATGCCTCTCTAGCCACTAATACCACATACCATGCCTGCTTAGCCTGGACATGGATGACCATTAAGATGTATTGCACAATCCCACCCTACCTCACACCCCACACATCTCCCCTCCCTCCCACCATTTGCCCCACCCCCCAAAATCAGCTCATTGGCCCAGAATGTACTTCTCCCTTGTCCGAGTGCTTACGTATGAGGCACCTTGCCTCCTAGGTAAATACTGGGACGAGGAAGAGTGGGACTGAGTGTAATGATGATTACAGGTAAACTAATCCATGCATTACCTCCATGTCCCTCTACCTCATCCCAGAATCTGTGTATGAGGCAACGTGCCTCATACACAAGTACTCGGACGAGGAAAAAGAGGGCTAGGAGTAATGAAAATTACAAATAAGTAATCAAGGCATTAAACACAAGTAGTGGTGCAACACCATTGAGATGATTGGGCTTCAGCCGTTCCCTGAAATGTTGGGCTATGTTGACTCAGCCTGGCTGACCTACAGGGCCGTTGCCGGACAGAACAGGACACAGATGTTAAAGATTGCCTGGGTTTCACTGTAAACAAAGGCCCGGCAATTTTCACTGTTAATACCTGCCCTCAAAATGCATAATTTTTTAGGCAATTGAAATCGTGATGTGGGTTTAGTGCTTGCATGCCAGGGGAGTGATTGGAAGGGCAGAGAGGGGGCATGAGACCACACATTTTCACAGCAGTCCATACATGGGTGCTTTCAGACTAAAAGGAGAGGGTTAACTACTTGTAACATTGAAGCTGCACTAGAATAGTCTCATTAGAATGCGTAAAGAATAATAAGTTCGCTCCATTCCCACCGCCTGTGAAGTTAGCGCCTCTCCCACCATTTCAAGGGATAGCCCTCCGAAATGTAGGTTTTGTTGCACCCTTGAACACATGCAGACACATGCACACCCAGCCACCCATACATTTAAGTGTCCACCCTTTCACCATACAGGCACACCCAGGCAGCAATCCATACATTTTAGTGTGCACCCTTTCACCATACAGGCACACACACCCAGGCAGCCACCCATAAATTTATGTGTGCTCCCTTTCACCGTACAGGCACACACACCGAGGCATCCACCCATACATTTAAGTGTGCATCCTTTCACCATACAGGCAGACACACCCAGGCAGCCACCCATACATTTAAGTGTGCTCACTTTCACCATACACTAACACAGGCAGACACCTATACGTTTAAGTGTGCACCATTTCACCATACATTCACATACTCACACCCAGACAGCCATCCATACATCATGCACTCACTCCTTCATGCACATTACATGACATAAATATATTCACACACACACTTACATGCACACACATTTAAAAAAATGTTTTTTTTAACTTAAATCTGTTGGTCCAGGGAACAAGGCATCAGCTCCCTGCAGCCGCCAGGAACGCTTGTTCCCGTCATCTGCAGAGGATCTGGAGGCCTTCATGTCATGGGGTGAAGGGGAGCCCTATTACTTAAAAAATGTATGGTTTCTCTGACTTCATGAACAAGTTATTTCCATTAAAGGACTGTGCCGTAAGGAAATCATTTCTTTATGACAGCAGAGTGACTTCAAAACTAAACTATTTCTTTTTGAAGTCATAGGGCTCCCCAACCGCATGATATGGAGGCCTCCAGGCTGGAGGCTTCCATGTCATGGGGTGGGTGGAGACCTCAGACTTCAAAAAGATATATTTTATTTTTGTAGTCACTCTGGCTTCATGAAGACATTTTTTCTGTTACGATGTACTATTTCTTTTTTTTGTTTTAAATGTTTATGTCTGAGGGGGTCCCTCCCAGGACATGTGGTGGGGTTCCCCACACCACAGGTGTGCGGGGGCCCCTGCTACGCCATTGGTATGACCATCGAGGCCAGAGTTGTTCCGGTGAGGTGTGGTTTTCTCTAGGCTTCATGCACGCTCTTCATGCTTTTCAATATCTACATGGAGCCACTGGAAGAGCTGGTTGCAGAGACTGGAAAGCGGAGTATCTTTGGGTGTCTCCCCAATGGACTTGCTCTCCCATTTACAGTTATTTATTTTCTTCTCTTGATATGACCCCTATCCTGGTGTCCTCTATAAAATCCATGGGTTTTACTCTCACTTCCAATCTTAGTTTTTAGTGAAATTTCATCTGCCTTTTTTCAGGTATTCCTTCTCAAAAAGATGAATCCTTTTAATGTCATCCATACGGCTGTTCTAGCATTAGTAGGATATCGCCTTGATGAGTTAGACGCGGTGGCCCGCCTCATCTCTGGCATCATTAGTCAGTCAATAACTTTATTTCGGCCTCATTTCATTTTCGTATCAAAGCCCAATATGCCATAAGCTAATCCCTGCCCCCTGAAATCAATCCAAATACAATCGAGAGCTCTCACCCCCTGATAGTGCAATCTAGTACAGTTTGGGATGTCCTCACGGGTTACAAAAAGACAACCACGTACAGCACAGAGCCAATGGCGACATTTGTTGGTAAGCAGTTCCCTGGTTTCCAAGAGGTCGGAGGAAATTTGGGGACCTTGTGCAAAAATACTATGCCCGCACGGCCTCCTCTCGCCTTGCTATTTATCCTACCCTCCCATCATGAGGTCTATAGGCCCTGTGGTGAACACCATAG
The DNA here is from genome assembly GCF_040938575.1 of Ambystoma mexicanum. Classification (NCBI taxonomy): domain Eukaryota; kingdom Metazoa; phylum Chordata; class Amphibia; order Caudata; family Ambystomatidae; genus Ambystoma; species Ambystoma mexicanum. The sequence goes on from NC_090933.1 coordinate 1,079,102,092, forward strand.
GGAGCATAGCTGGGTGCCACAGAGCCTGCCCTGCCGGCCGGTTTACCAGCCGCGGGTTTAGCGGTAAGAACACAATTTACCCGCTGGGTAGGAACCTGCAGGGAGGGTTGCGCGGCATGGTTCAGTGATCTGGGGATGAGCGCAAGGGAGCCTATCTGGATTTGAACATGAGGCCCCTGTCCAGCAAAACGCCATTGTGGCCTATATTTTCGCTGATTTCACTGCTGGGCCCCGGCCCATCCATGTTAATTCTGATCATGTTTGTAAGATCATGGGAGTCTGCAAAGCCTACTTGACGACTGTGCACAATTCTGAAACCTCCTTGAAGACTGTACTCCGTCCTGCAGCCTCCTTGATTGGTTTACTGTAGTCTGTTTGAAGACTGTGCCCCATTCTGCAGGCTGCTTGAAAACTTTACTCCATTCTGCAGCCTGCTTGAAGGCTGTACTCCCTTTTGCAGCCTGCTTGATGACTTCTCTCCACTCTTTAGCCTTCTTGAAGACTGTACTCCATTCTGGAGCCTGCTGGAAGACTTCATTCAACAGGGTGCTTGAACACAGCAGCCTGCTAGAGTACAGCACATCGTTCTGCAGCCTGCTTGACAATTGTACTCCATTATTATTATTTTTTTCTTTAATTGTATTTGGTTAACTTAACCTTTTACAAACATACAAACATTCAGCGTTTCCATATATTAACATAAAATAATCAAAAGGAATGAACAATTCATGAAATCAATAACCTAATCAAAATTTAAAACCTGTATAACAGTTAAAAAAAACTATAAATCACCTTTTACCAGACCATTCCCTGGAACGCATTGCTTATGCTACCTAACAAATCCTCCAATTTACAAACGAATACCTATTCCAAAGTCCTTATACTTGTACTCCATTATGCAGCCTACTTGACAACTGTGCGTCATTCTGCAGCCTGCTTGAAGACTGCACTCCATTCAGCAGCCTTTTTGAAGACTGTACTCCATTCTGTTGCCTGTTTGAAGATTGTACTATATACTACATCCTGCCCGAAGACTGTACTCCATTCTGTGGCCTGTTTGAACACTGTACACCATTCTGCAGCCTGCCGAAGACTGTACTCCATTCTGCAGCCTGCTTGAAGACTGTACTCTCTTCTGCAGCCTGCATGAGCATCATACTCCATTATGCAGCCTACCTGACGTCCTTGCTCCATTATGCATCCTGCTTGAAGACTGTACTGCATTCTGCACCCTGTTTAAATACTGTGCTACATTTTGTAGCCTACTTGAAGACTGCACTCCATTCTGCAGCCTCCCTGAAGACTGTATTCCATGCAGCAGCCTGCTTGAAAATTGTACTCTAGTCTACAGTCTGTTTGAATGCTGTACTCCATTCTGCAGCTTGCTTGAAGACTGTACTCCATTCTGCAGCCTGCTTAAAGACTGTGCTCCATTCTGCAGCCTGTTTGATGGCTGTACCCCATTCTGCGGAGTGTTTGAGGACCGTACTCTATTCTGCAGCCTGCTTAATGACCCTACTCCATTATGCAGCCTGCCTGATGTCTTTGCTCCATTATGCAGCCTGCTCTAAGACTGTACTCCATTCTGCAGCCTGCTTGAAGACTGTACTCTATTCTGGAGCCTGCTGGAAGACTGCACTCCATTTTGCAGCCTCCCTAAAGGCTGTACTTCATTCAGCAGCCTGCCTGCAGACTGTACTCCACTATGCAACCTCCCTGAAAGCTGCACTTCATTCAGCAGCCTGCTTGAATACAGTACTCCTTTCTGCAGCCTGCCCGATTATTGCAATCAATTATATAGCCTGCTTGATGACTGTGCACCATTCTGAATCCTGCCTGAAGACTGTACTCCATTCGCAGCCTGCTTGACAACTGTGCTCCATTCTGAAAGCTGTTTGAAGACTGTACTCCATTCTGCAGCCTTTTTGAAGACTCTACTCCATTCTACAGCCTGCTTGATGACTGTACACTATTCTGCATACTGCTTGCTGGACAACTTTATTCCATTCTGCAGCCTGCTTGATAGCTGTACCCCATTCTTCAGCCTGCTTGATGACTCTGCTCAATTCCGTAGCTTGCTTGAAGTCTGTGCTCCATTCTGCAGCCTGCTTGACAACTGTGCGTCATTCTGCAGCCTGCTTGAAGACTGTACTCCATTGAAAAGTCTGAAGACTGTACTCTATTCTGCAGCCTGCATGAGCATCATACTCCATTAGGCAGCCTACCTGACGTCCTTGCTCCATTATGCATCCTGCTTGAAGACTGTACTCCATTCTGCACCCTGTTTGACCACTGTGCTACATTTTGCAGCCTACTTGAAGACTGCACTCCATTCTGCAGCCTCCCTGAAGACTGTATTCCATTCAGCAGCCTGCTTGAAAAATGTACTCTAGTCTACCATCTGTTTGAATGATGTACTCCATTCTGCAACCTGCTTGAAGACTGTACTCCATTCTGCAGCCTGCTTGAAGACTGTGCTCCATTCTGCAGCCTGTATGATGGCTGTGCTCCATTCTGCGACCAGTTTGAAGACCGTACTCTATTCTGCAGCCTGCTTGGTGACCGTACTCCATTATGCAGCCTGCCTGACAACTTTGCTCCATTATGCATCCTGCTGGAAGACTGCACTCCATTCTGCAGCATCCCTAAAAGCTGTACTTCATTTATCAGCCTGCCTGAAGACTGTACTCCACTATGCAAACTCCCTGAAGGTGGCACTTCATTCAGCAGCCTGCTTGAATACAGTACTCCTTACTGCAGCCTGCCAGACGATTGCAATCCATTATGCAGCCTTCTTGATGACTGTGCACCATTCTGAATCTTGCCTGAAGACTGTACTCCATTCTGCAGCCTGCTTGACAACTGGGCTCCATTCTGAAAGCTCTTTGAAGACTGTACTCCATGCTGCAGCCTTCTTGAAGACTCTACTCCATTCTACAGCCTGCTTGATGACTGTACACTATTCTGCATCCTGCCGGACAACTTTACTCCATTCTGCAGCCTGCTTGATAGCTGTATGCCATTCTTCAGCCTGCTTGATGACTCTGCTCAATTCCGTAGCTTGCTTGAAGTCTGTGCTCCATTCGGCAGCCTGCTTGACAACTGTGTGTCATTCTGCAGCCTGCTTGAAGACTGTACTCCATTCTGTTGCCTGTTGGAAGATTGTACTCTATACTGCAGCCTGCCTGAAGACTACTCCATTCTGTGGCCTATTTGAACACTGTACACCATTCTGCAGCCTGCCGAAGACTGTACTCCATTCTGCAGCCTGCTTGAAGACTGTACTCTATTCTGCAGCCTGCATGAGCATTATACTCCATTATGCAGCCTACCTGACGTCCTTGCTCCGTTATGCATCCTGCTTGAAGACTGTACTCCATTCTGCACCCTGTTTCAATACTGTGCTACATTTTGCAGCCTACTTGAAGACTGCACTCCATTCTGCAGCCTCCCTGAAGACTATATTCCATCCAGCAGCCTGCTTGAAAAATGTACTCTAGTCTACAATCTGCTTGAATGCTGTAGTCCATTCTGCAGCCTGCTTGAAGACTGTACTCCATTCTGCAGCCTGCTTGAAGACTGTACTCCATTATGCAGCCTGCCTGACAACTTTGCTCCATTATGCATCCTGCTGGAAGACTGCACTCCATTCTGCAGCATCCCTAAAAGCTGTACTTCATTCATCAGCCTGCCTGAAGACTGTACTCCACTATGCAAACTCCCTGAAGGTTGCACTTCATTCAGCAGCCTGCTTGAATACAGTACTCCTTTCTGCAGCCTGCCCGATGATTGCAATCCATTATGCAGCCTTCTTTATGACTGTGCACCATTCTGAATCCTGCCTGAAGACTGTACTCCATTCTGCAGCCTGCTTGACAACTGTGCTCCATTCTGAAAGCTCTTTGAAGACTGATCTCCATTCTGCAGCCTTCTTGAAGACTCTACTCCATTCTACAGCCTGCTTGATGACTGTACACTATTCTGCATCCTGCTTGATGACTCTACTTAATTCCGTAGCTTGCTTGAAGTATGTGCTCCATTGTGCAGCCTGCTTGACAACTGTTCTCCATTCTGGAGGCTGCTTGAATACTGTGCTCCATTCTGCAACCTACTTGAACGCTGTACTGCATTCTGCAGCCTCCTTGATGGCTGCACTTCATTTAGCAATCTGCTTGAATACTGCACTCCATTCTACAGTCTGCTGGAAGACCGCACTTTATTCAGCAGCCTGCTTGAACACAGTACTACTTTCAGCAGCCTCTTTGAAGGCTGTACTTCATTCAGCAGCCTGCTTGAATACAGCACACTTTTCTGCAGCCTGCTTGATGATTGTACTGCATTATGCAGCCTACTTGACAACTGTGCATCATTCTGCAGCCTGCTTGAAGACTGTACTCCATTCAGCAGCCTGATTGAAGACTGTACTCCATTCTGTTACCTGCTTGGATATTGTGCTCTATTCTGCAGCCTGCTTGAAGACCGTACTCCATTCTGAAGGCTGCTTGAAGACTGTACTGCATTCCGCAGCCTGCCGAAGAATGTGCTCCATTCTGCAGCCTGCTTGAAGACTGTACTCTGTTCTGCAGCTTGCATGATCACCATACTCCATTATGCGGCCTGCTTGACGACCTTGCTCCATTATGCATCCTACTTGAAGACTGTACTCCATTATGCAGCCTGTTTGAATACTTTGCTCCATTTTGTAGCCTCCTTGAAGACTGCACTCCATTCTGCAGCCCCTCTAAAGGCTCTACTTCATTCAGCAGCCTGCTTGACGATTGTAATCCATTATACAACCTGCTTAATGGCGCTGCACCATTTTGCAGCCTGTTTGAAGACTGTACTCCATTCAGCAGTCTGCTCAAAGATTGTGCTTTATTCTGCAGCCTGCTTGAAGGCTGTAGTCCATTCCGCTGCCTGCTTGAAGACAATACTCCTTTCTGTAAATTGCCTGACGATTGTAATCCATTATACAACCTGCTTAATGGCGCTGCTCCATTATGCATCCTGCTTGAAGACTGAACTCCATTCTGCACCCTGTTTAAATAATGTGCTACATTTTGCAGCCTCCTTGAAGACTGCACTCCATTCTGCAGCCTCCCTGAAGACTATATTCCATCCAGCAGCCTGCTTGAAAAATGTACTCTAGTCTACAATCTGCTTAAATGCTGTAGTCCATTCTGCAACCTGCTTGAAGACTGTATTCCATTCTGCAGCCTGCTTGAAGACTGTGCTCCATTCTGCAGCCTGTCTGATGGCCGTACTCCATTCTGCGGCCAGTTTGAAGACCGTACTCTATTCTGCAGCCTGCTTGATGACCGTACTCCATTATGCAGCCTGGCTGACAACTTTGCTCCATTATGCATCCTGCTGGAAGACTGCACTCCATTCTGAAGCATCCCTAAAAGCTGTACTTAATTCATCAGCCTGCCTGAAGACTGTACTCCACTATGCAAACTCCCTGAAGGTTGCACTTCATTCAGCAGCCTGCTTGAATACAGTACACCTTTCTGCAGCCAGACCGACGATTGCAATCCATTACGCAGCCTTCCTAATGACTGTGCACCATTCTGAATCCTGCCTGAAGACTGTACTCCATTCTGCAGCCTGCTTGACAACTGTGCTCCATTCTGAAAGCTCTTTGAAGACTGATCTCCATTCTGCAGCCTTCTTGAAGACTCTACTCCATTCTACAGCCTGCTTGATGACTGTACACTATTCTGCATCCTGCTTGATGACTCTACTCAATTCCGTAGCTTGCTTGAAGTATGTGCTCCATTGTGCAGTCTGCTTGACAACTGTTCTCCATTCTGGAGGCTGCTTGAATACTGTACTGCATTCCGCAGCCTGCTGAAGAATGTGCTCCATTCTGCAGCCTGCTTGAAGACTGTACTCTGTTCTGCAGCTTGCATGATCACCATACTCCATTATGCGGCCTGCTTGACGACCTTGCTCCATTATGCATCCTACTTGAAGACTGTACTCCATTATGCAGCCTGTTTGAATACTTTGCTCCATTTTGTAGCCTGCTTGACAATTGTAATCCATTATACAACCTGCTTAATGGCGCTGCACCATTTTGCAGCCTGCTTGAAGACTGTACTCCATTCAGCAGCCTGCTCAAAGATTGTGCTCTATTCTGCATCCTGCTTGAAGACTGTAGTCCATTCTGCTGCCTGCTTGACGACAATACTCCTTTCTGTAGACTGCCTGACGATTGTAATCCATTAAACAACCTGCTTAATGGCGCTGCACCATTTTGCAGCCTGCTTGAAGACTGTACTCCATTCAGCAGCCTGCTCAAAGATTGTGCCCTATTTTGCTGCCTGCTTGAAGGCTGTACTTCATTCTGCAGCTTGCTTGAAGGCTTTACTTGATTAATCAGAATATAGTACTAGTTTCTGCAGCCTCCTTGAAGGCTGTACTTCATTCTGCATCCTGTTGGAATTCAGTACTCCTTTCTGCAGCCTGCTTGATGGCTGTGCTCCATTGTGCACCCTGTTTGCAAGGTCGGATTGGCCTCTCGGCCTTGCGGCCCGTGGCTGGGCCGAAACCATCCCTGGTTGGTGGGGCTGGTTTCTGGCCACGCCTGGGCCGGTTTGGAAGATCGAAAATATTTTTTTTTTTTTACTGTTCTCCATTCAACTGGTTGCTGGAATACTCTACTTCATTTTGCATCATGGCTGAATACTGTACTGCATTCTGCAGCCTGCTTAATGACTTTAATCTATTCTGCAGCCTGCTTAAGGGCTGTACTTCAATCAGCAGCCTGCTTGAATACAGTACTACTTTCTGCGACCTACTTGACGAATGTACTCCATTTTACAGCCTACTTGAAGGCTGTAATGCAGTCAACAGCAAGCTTGAAAATCAGTACTCCCTTCTGCAGCCTGCTTCATTACTGGAGCACAGCTATTCGAGCACTTTGCCAACACTTTGATTTCTCTTCATTGGTTGTCTATTCACATGCGCATTTTTCCAAAATCTGGGACATTACCTAAAAGCCGGTTTACCAGCCGCGGGTTTAGCGGTAAGAACACAATTTACCCGCTGGGTAGGAACCTGCAGGGAGGGTTGCGCGGCATGGTTCAGTGATCTGGGGATGAGCGCAAGGGAGCCTATCTGGATTTGAACATGAGGCCCCTGTCCAGCAAAACGCCATTGTGGCCTATATTTTCGCTGATTTCACTGCTGGGCCCCGGCCCATCCATGTTAATTCTGATCATGTTTGTAAGATCATGGGAGTCTGCAAAGCCTACTTGACGACTGTGCACAATTCTCAAACCTCCTTGAAGACTGTACTCCGTCCTGCAGCCTCCTTGATTGGTTTACTGTAGCCTGTTTGAAGACTGTGCCCCATTCTGCAGGCTGCTTGAAAACTTTACTCCATTCTGCAGCCTGCTTGAAGGCTGTACTCCCTTTTGCAGCCTGCTTGATGACTTCTCTCCACTCTTTAGCCTTCTTGAAGACTGTACTCCATTCTGGAGCCTGCTGGAAGACTTCATTCAACAGGGTGCTTGAACACAGCAGCCTGCTAGAGTACAGCACATCGTTCTGCAGCCTGCTTGACAATTGTACTCCATTATTATTATTTTTTTCTTTAATTGTATTTGGTTAACTTAACCTTTTACAAACATACAAACATTCAGCGTTTCCATATATTAACATAAAATAATCAAAAGGAATGAACAATTCATGAAATCAATAACCTAATCAAAATTTAAAACCTGTATAACAGTTAAAAAAAACTATAAATCACCTTTTACCAGACCATTCCCTGGAACGCATTGCTTATGCTACCTAACAAATCCTCCAATTTACAAACGAATACCTATTCCAAAGTCCTTATACTTGTACTCCATTATGCAGCCTACTTGACAACTGTGCGTCATTCTGCAGCCTGCTTGAAGACTGCACTCCATTCAGCAGCCTTTTTGAAGACTGTACTCCATTCTGTTGCCTGTTTGAAGATTGTACTATATACTACATCCTGCCCGAAGACTGTACTCCATTCTGTGGCCTGTTTGAACACTGTACACCATTCTGCAGCCTGCCGAAGACTGTACTCCATTCTGCAGCCTGCTTGAAGACTGTACTCTCTTCTGCAGCCTGCATGAGCATCATACTCCATTATGCAGCCTACCTGACGTCCTTGCTCCATTATGCATCCTGCTTGAAGACTGTACTGCATTCTGCACCCTGTTTAAATACTGTGCTACATTTTGTAGCCTACTTGAAGACTGCACTCCATTCTGCAGCCTCCCTGAAGACTGTATTCCATGCAGCAGCCTGCTTGAAAATTGTACTCTAGTCTACAGTCTGTTTGAATGCTGTACTCCATTCTGCAGCTTGCTTGAAGACTGTACTCCATTCTGCAGCCTGCTTAAAGACTGTGCTCCATTCTGCAGCCTGTTTGATGGCTGTACCCCATTCTGCGGAGTGTTTGAGGACCGTACTCTATTCTGCAGCCTGCTTAATGACCCTACTCCATTATGCAGCCTGCCTGATGTCTTTGCTCCATTATGCAGCCTGCTCTAAGACTGTACTCCATTCTGCAGCCTGCTTGAAGACTGTACTCTATTCTGGAGCCTGCTGGAAGACTGCACTCCATTTTGCAGCCTCCCTAAAGGCTGTACTTCATTCAGCAGCCTGCCTGCAGACTGTACTCCACTATGCAAACTCCCTGAAGGTTGCACTTCATTCAGCAGCCTGCTTGAATACAGTACACCTTTCTGCAGCCAGACCGACGATTGCAATCCATTACGCAGCCTTCCTAATGACTGTGCACCATTCTGAATCCTGCCTGAAGACTGTACTCCATTCTGCAGCCTGCTTGACAACTGTGCTCCATTCTGAAAGCTCTTTGAAGACTGATCTCCATTCTGCAGCCTTCTTGAAGACTCTACTCCATTCTACAGCCTGCTTGATGACTGTACACTATTCTGCATCCTGCTTGATGACTCTACTCAATTCCGTAGCTTGCTTGAAGTATGTGCTCCATTGTGCAGTCTGCTTGACAACTGTTCTCCATTCTGGAGGCTGCTTGAATACTGTACTGCATTCCGCAGCCTGCTGAAGAATGTGCTCCATTCTGCAGCCTGCTTGAAGACTGTACTCTGTTCTGCAGCTTGCATGATCACCATACTCCATTATGCGGCCTGCTTGACGACCTTGCTCCATTATGCATCCTACTTGAAGACTGTACTCCATTATGCAGCCTGTTTGAATACTTTGCTCCATTTTGTAGCCTGCTTGACAATTGTAATCCATTATACAACCTGCTTAATGGCGCTGCACCATTTTGCAGCCTGCTTGAAGACTGTACTCCATTCAGCAGCCTGCTCAAAGATTGTGCTCTATTCTGCATCCTGCTTGAAGACTGTAGTCCATTCTGCTGCCTGCTTGACGACAATACTCCTTTCTGTAGACTGCCTGACGATTGTAATCCATTAAACAACCTGCTTAATGGCGCTGCACCATTTTGCAGCCTGCTTGAAGACTGTACTCCATTCAGCAGCCTGCTCAAAGATTGTGCCCTATTTTGCTGCCTGCTTGAAGGCTGTACTTCATTCTGCAGCTTGCTTGAAGGCTTTACTTGATTAATCAGAATATAGTACTAGTTTCTGCAGCCTCCTTGAAGGCTGTACTTCATTCTGCATCCTGTTGGAATTCAGTACTCCTTTCTGCAGCCTGCTTGATGGCTGTGCTCCATTGTGCACCCTGTTTGCAAGGTCGGATTGGCCTCTCGGCCTTGCGGCCCGTGGCTGGGCCGAAACCATCCCTGGTTGGTGGGGCTGGTTTCTGGCCACGCCTGGGCCGGTTTGGAAGATCGAAAATATTTTTTTTTTTTTACTGTTCTCCATTCAACTGGTTGCTGGAATACTCTACTTCATTTTGCATCATGGCTGAATACTGTACTGCATTCTGCAGCCTGCTTAATGACTTTAATCTATTCTGCAGCCTGCTTAAGGGCTGTACTTCAATCAGCAGCCTGCTTGAATACAGTACTACTTTCTGCGACCTACTTGACGAATGTACTCCATTTTACAGCCTACTTGAAGGCTGTAATGCAGTCAACAGCAAGCTTGAAAATCAGTACTCCCTTCTGCAGCCTGCTTCATTACTGGAGCACAGCTATTCGAGCACTTTGCCAACACTTTGATTTCTCTTCATTGGTTGTCTATTCACATGCGCATTTTTCCAAAATCTGGGACATTACCTAAAAGCCGGTTTACCAGCCGCGGGTTTAGCGGTAAGAACACAATTTACCCGCTGGGTAGGAACCTGCAGGGAGGGTTGCGCGGCATGGTTCAGTGATCTGGGGATGAGCGCAAGGGAGCCTATCTGGATTTGAACATGAGGCCCCTGTCCAGCAAAACGCCATTGTGGCCTATATTTTCGCTGATTTCACTGCTGGGCCCCGGCCCATCCATGTTAATTCTGATCATGTTTGTAAGATCATGGGAGTCTGCAAAGCCTACTTGACGACTGTGCACAATTCTCAAACCTCCTTGAAGACTGTACTCCGTCCTGCAGCCTCCTTGATTGGTTTACTGTAGCCTGTTTGAAGACTGTGCCCCATTCTGCAGGCTGCTTGAAAACTTTACTCCATTCTGCAGCCTGCTTGAAGGCTGTACTCCCTTTTGCAGCCTGCTTGATGACTTCTCTCCACTCTTTAGCCTTCTTGAAGACTGTACTCCATTCTGGAGCCTGCTGGAAGACTTCATTCAACAGGGTGCTTGAACACAGCAGCCTGCTAGAGTACAGCACATCGTTCTGCAGCCTGCTTGACAATTGTACTCCATTATTATTATTTTTTTCTTTAATTGTATTTGGTTAACTTAACCTTTTACAAACATACAAACATTCAGCGTTTCCATATATTAACATAAAATAATCAAAAGGAATGAACAATTCATGAAATCAATAACCTAATCAAAATTTAAAACCTGTATAACAGTTAAAAAAAACTATAAATCACCTTTTACCAGACCATTCCCTGGAACGCATTGCTTATGCTACCTAACAAATCCTCCAATTTACAAACGAATACCTATTCCAAAGTCCTTATACTTGTACTCCATTATGCAGCCTACTTGACAACTGTGCGTCATTCTGCAGCCTGCTTGAAGACTGCACTCCATTCAGCAGCCTTTTTGAAGACTGTACTCCATTCTGTTGCCTGTTTGAAGATTGTACTATATACTACATCCTGCCCGAAGACTGTACTCCATTCTGTGGCCTGTTTGAACACTGTACACCATTCTGCAGCCTGCCGAAGACTGTACTCCATTCTGCAGCCTGCTTGAAGACTGTACTCTCTTCTGCAGCCTGCATGAGCATCATACTCCATTATGCAGCCTACCTGACGTCCTTGCTCCATTATGCATCCTGCTTGAAGACTGTACTGCATTCTGCACCCTGTTTAAATACTGTGCTACATTTTGTAGCCTACTTGAAGACTGCACTCCATTCTGCAGCCTCCCTGAAGACTGTATTCCATGCAGCAGCCTGCTTGAAAATTGTACTCTAGTCTACAGTCTGTTTGAATGCTGTACTCCATTCTGCAGCTTGCTTGAAGACTGTACTCCATTCTGCAGCCTGCTTAAAGACTGTGCTCCATTCTGCAGCCTGTTTGATGGCTGTACCCCATTCTGCGGAGTGTTTGAGGACCGTACTCTATTCTGCAGCCTGCTTAATGACCCTACTCCATTATGCAGCCTGCCTGATGTCTTTGCTCCATTATGCAGCCTGCTCTAAGACTGTACTCCATTCTGCAGCCTGCTTGAAGACTGTACTCTATTCTGGAGCCTGCTGGAAGACTGCACTCCATTTTGCAGCCTCCCTAAAGGCTGTACTTCATTCAGCAGCCTGCCTGCAGACTGTACTCCACTATGCAAACTCCCTGAAAGCTGCACTTCATTCAGCAGCCTGCTTGAATACAGTACTCCTTTCTGCAGCCTGCCCAATTATTGCAATCAATTATATAGCCTGCTTGATGACTGCGCACCATTCTGAATCCTGCCTGAAGACTGTACTCCATTCGCAGCCTGCTTGACAACTGTGCTCCATTCTGAAAGCTGTTTGAAGACTGTACTCCATTCTGCAGCCTTTTTGAAGACTCTACTCCATTCTACAGCCTGCTTGATGACTGTACACTATTCTGCATACTGCTTGCTGGACAACTTTATTCCATTCTGCAGCCTGCTTGATAGCTGTACCCCATTCTTCAGCCTGCTTGATGACTCTGCTCAATTCCGTAGCTTGCTTGAAGTCTGTGCTCCATTCTGCAGCCTGCTTGACAACTGTGCGTCATTCTGCAGCCTGCTTGAAGACTGTACTCCATTGAAAAGTCTGAAGACTGTACTCTATTCTGCAGCCTGCATGAGCATCATACTCCATTATGCAGCCTACCTGACGTCCTTGCTCCATTATGCATCCTGCTTGAAGACTGTACTCCATTCTGCACCCTGTTTGACCACTGTGCTACATTTTGCAGCCTACTTGAAGACTGCACTCCATTCTGCAGCCTCCCTGAAGACTGTATTCCATTCAGCAGCCTGCTTGAAAAATGTACTCTAGTCTACCATCTGTTTGAATGATGTACTCCATTCTGCAACCTGCTTGAAGACTGTACTCCATTCTGCAGCCTGCTTGAAGACTGTGCTCCATTCTGCAGCCTGTATGATGGCTGTGCTCCATTCTGCGACCAGTTTGAAGACCGTACTCTATTTTGCAGCCTGCTTGGTGACCGTACTCCATTATGCAGCCTGCCTGACAACTTTGCTCCATTATGCATCCTGCTGGAAGACTGCACTCCATTCTGCAGCATCCCTAAAAGCTGTACTTCATTTATCAGCCTGCCTGAAGACTGTAATCCACTATGCAAACTCCCTGAAGGTGGCACTTCATTCAGCAGCCTGCTTGAATACAGTACTCCTTACTGCAGCCTGCCAGACGATTGCAATCCATTATGCAGCCTTCTTGATGACTGTGCACCATTCTGAATCTTGCCTGAAGACTGTACTCCATTCTGCAGCCTGCTTGACAACTGGGCTCCATTCTGAAAGCTCTTTGAAGACTGTACTCCATGCTGCAGCCTTCTTGAAGACTCTACTCCATTCTACAGCCTGCTTGATGACTGTACACTATTCTGCATCCTGCCGGACAACTTTACTCCATTCTGCAGCCTGCTTGATAGCTGTATGCCATTCTTCAGCCTGCTTGATGACTCTGCTCAATTCCGTAGCTTGCTTGAAGTCTGTGCTCCATTCGGCAGCCTGCTTGACAACTGTGTGTCATTCTGCAGCCTGCTTGAAGACTGTACTCCATTCTGTTGCCTGTTGGAAGATTGTACTCTATACTGCAGCCTGCCTGAAGACTACTCCATTCTGTGGCCTATTTGAACACTGTACACCATTCTGCAGCCTGCCGAAGACTGTACTCCATTCTGCAGCCTGCTTGAAGACTGTACTCTATTCTGCAGCCTGCATGAGCATTATACTCCATTATGCAGCCTACCTGACGTCCTTGCTCCGTTATGCATCCTGCTTGAAGACTGTACTCCATTCTGCACCCTGTTTCAATACTGTGCTACATTTTGCAGCCTACTTGAAGACTGCACTCCATTCTGCAGCCTCCCTGAAGACTATATTCCATCCAGCAGCCTGCTTGAAAAATGTACTCTAGTCTACAATCTGCTTGAATGCTGTAGTCCATTCTGCAGCCTGCTTGAAGACTGTACTCCATTCTGCAGCCTGCTTGAAGACTGTACTCCATTATGCAGCCTGCCTGACAACTTTGCTCCATTATGCATCCTGCTGGAAGACTGCACTCCATTCTGCAGCATCCCTAAAAGCTGTACTTCATTCATCAGCCTGCCTGAAGACTGTACTCCACTATGCAAACTCCCTGAAGGTTGCACTTCATTCAGCAGCCTGCTTGAATACAGTACTCCTTTCTGCAGCCTGCCCGATGATTGCAATCCATTATGCAGCCTTCTTTATGACTGTGCACCATTCTGAATCCTGCCTGAAGACTGTACTCCATTCTGCAGCCTGCTTGACAACTGTGCTCCATTCTGAAAGCTCTTTGAAGACTGATCTCCATTCTGCAGCCTTCTTGAAGACTCTACTCCATTCTACAGCCTGCTTGATGACTGTACACTATTCTGCATCCTGCTTGATGACTCTACTTAATTCCGTAGCTTGCTTGAAGTATGTGCTCCATTGTGCAGCCTGCTTGACAACTGTTCTCCATTCTGGAGGCTGCTTGAATACTGTGCTCCATTCTGCAACCTACTTGAACGCTGTACTGCATTCTGCAGCCTCCTTGATGGCTGCACTTCATTTAGCAATCTGCTTGAATACTGCACTCCATTCTACAGTCTGCTGGAAGACCGCACTTTATTCAGCAGCCTGCTTGAACACAGTACTACTTTCAGCAGCCTCTTTGAAGGCTGTACTTCATTCAGCAGCCTGCTTGAATACAGCACACTTTTCTGCAGCCTGCTTGATGATTGTACTGCATTATGCAGCCTACTTGACAACTGTGCATCATTCTGCAGCCTGCTTGAAGACTGTACTCCATTCAGCAGCCTGATTGAAGACTGTACTCCATTCTGTTACCTGCTTGGATATTGTGCTCTATTCTGCAGCCTGCTTGAAGACCGTACTCCATTCTGAAGGCTGCTTGAAGACTGTACTGCATTCCGCAGCCTGCCGAAGAATGTGCTCCATTCTGCAGCCTGCTTGAAGACTGTACTCTGTTCTGCAGCTTGCATGATCACCATACTCCATTATGCGGCCTGCTTGACGACCTTGCTCCATTATGCATCCTACTTGAAGACTGTACTCCATTATGCAGCCTGTTTGAATACTTTGCTCCATTTTGTAGCCTCCTTGAAGACTGCACTCCATTCTGCAGCCCCTCTAAAGGCTCTACTTCATTCAGCAGCCTGCTTGACGATTGTAATCCATTATACAACCTGCTTAATGGCGCTGCACCATTTTGCAGCCTGTTTGAAGACTGTACTCCATTCAGCAGTCTGCTCAAAGATTGTGCTTTATTCTGCAGCCTGCTTGAAGGCTGTAGTCCATTCCGCTGCCTGCTTGAAGACAATACTCCTTTCTGTAAATTGCCTGACGATTGTAATCCATTATACAACCTGCTTAATGGCGCTGCTCCATTATGCATCCTGCTTGAAGACTGAACTCCATTCTGCACCCTGTTTAAATAATGTGCTACATTTTGCAGCCTCCTTGAAGACTGCACTCCATTCTGCAGCCTCCCTGAAGACTATATTCCATCCAGCAGCCTGCTTGAAAAATGTACTCTAGTCTACAATCTGCTTAAATGCTGTAGTCCATTCTGCAACCTGCTTGAAGACTGTATTCCATTCTGCAGCCTGCTTGAAGACTGTGCTCCATTCTGCAGCCTGTCTGATGGCCGTACTCCATTCTGCGGCCAGTTTGAAGACCGTACTCTATTCTGCAGCCTGCTTGATGACCGTACTCCATTATGCAGCCTGGCTGACAACTTTGCTCCATTATGCATCCTGCTGGAAGACTGCACTCCATTCTGAAGCATCCCTAAAAGCTGTACTTAATTCATCAGCCTGCCTGAAGACTGTACTCCACTATGCAAACTCCCTGAAGGTTGCACTTCATTCAGCAGCCTGCTTGAATACAGTACACCTTTCTGCAGCCAGTCCGACGATTGCAATCCATTACGCAGCCTTCTTAATGACTGTGCACCATTCTGAATCCTGCCTGAAGACTGTACTCCATTCTGCAGCCTGCTTGACAACTGTGCTCCATTCTGAAAGCTCTTTGAAGACTGATCTCCATTCTGCAGCCTTCTTGAAGACTCTACTCCATTCTACAGCCTGCTTGATGACTGTACACTATTCTGCATCCTGCTTGATGACTCTACTCAATTCCGTAGCTTGCTTGAAGTATGTGCTCCATTGTGCAGTCTGCTTGACAACTGTTCTCCATTCTGGAGGCTGCTTGAATACTGTACTGCATTCCGCAGCCTGCTGAAGAATGTGCTCCATTCTGCAGCCTGCTTGAAGACTGTACTCTGTTCTGCAGCTTGCATGATCACCATACTCCATTATGCGGCCTGCTTGACGACCTTGCTCCATTATGCATCCTACTTGAAGACTGTACTCCATTATGCAGCCTGTTTGAATACTTTGCTCCATTTTGTAGCCTGCTTGACAATTGTAATCCATTATACAACCTGCTTAATGGCGCTGCACCATTTTGCAGCCTGCTTGAAGACTGTACTCCATTCAGCAGCCTGCTCAAAGATTGTGCTCTATTCTGCATCCTGCTTGAAGACTGTAGTCCATTCTGCTGCCTGCTTGACGACAATACTCCTTTCTGTAGACTGCCTGACGATTGTAATCCATTAAACAACCTGCTTAATGGCGCTGCACCATTTTGCAGCCTGCTTGAAGACTGTACTCCATTCAGCAGCCTGCTCAAAGATTGTGCCCTATTTTGCTGCCTGCTTGAAGGCTGTACTTCATTCTGCAGCTTGCTTGAAGGCTTTACTTGATTAATCAGAATATAGTACTAGTTTCTGCAGCCTCCTTGAAGGCTGTACTTCATTCTGCATCCTGTTGGAATTCAGTACTCCTTTCTGCAGCCTGCTTGATGGCTGTGCTCCATTGTGCACCCTGTTTGCAAGGTCGGATTGGCCTCTCGGCCTTGCGGCCCGTGGCTGGACCGAAACCATCCCTGGTTGGTGGGGCTGGTTTCTGGCCACGCCTGGGCCGGTTTGGAAGATCGAAAATATTTTTTTTTTTTACTGTTCTCCATTCAACTGGTTGCTGGAATACTCTACTTCATTTTGCATCATGGCTGAATACTGTACTGCATTCTGCAGCCTGCTTAATGACTTTAATCTATTCTGCAGCCTGCTTAAGGGCTGTACTTCAATCAGCAGCCTGCTTGAATACAGTACTACTTTCTGCGACCTACTTGACGAATGTACTCCATTTTACAGCCTACTTGAAGGCTGTAATGCAGTCAACAGCAAGCTTGAAAATCAGTACTCCCTTCTGCAGCCTGCTTCATTACTGGAGCACAGCTATTCGAGCACTTTGCCAACACTTTGATTTCTCTTCATTGGTTGTCTATTCACATGCGCATTTTTCCAAAATCTGGGACATTACCTAAAAGCCTCTGGGGATGGGTCAACTGGCTTCCCTGGCAACCAAGTTAAAAAAATGATCTGGCCTCATGTTACTCCAAGAGTGTACATTTTGAGATGAAACATACTAAGGTTTGGCCATTGCCTCTTCTCAGCCCAAGCATTCTCTCAAGCTCTACAGTCGGTACCCATTTTAGTTTGCATTTTTCCTTCCGCGATTGCATTTCATAAAGCCTTGAAAACTCACCTGTTTACTTTAGGTTATTCATACGTTGTTTTAACTGTATTCTCAATTTTTAAAATTGTATGTTTTATTCATTTTATTCGACATTTGATGGCTGCAAACTGGTGTAGTATAGCATGCGTTGTCTCACTCGCTGTTAGACCTATTATTTCATGCATTGTATTAACACTGGCTGTACCCAGCTGTATGCCATTCTCGCACCTCTCTCTCTCCCCCTATTTCTCTCCCTCTTCCTCTACTGTAGCTGTCTGGAGAGCCATGTTGTGTTTTACTATAGCAATAAGCATCCTTTCGGGGGGCTTTACTGGGTGGTATCGGCCCAGGGTCCCATGTTATAGGTCTGAGTGAAGCGAGGGCCTTAACGCTGGCCCCTATGCCTGTTGCTAGTCGGCGAGCCGCCCAGAATGGATACTTATTGTTATTAGCACGCCAGGTTTTCAATTAGGAAACGCGGTGTGCTAACAGCAATGCATTTTGCGGCGTCCAGTTCAAACAAAATACTTACCCAAGATGGCTGCCATGTAGCTGGAAGACGGGGCTCCATATTTTATTTTATTTTTATTTATTTAAATTTATATAGCACACATCGGCCTGGGGGCATTGTGGTACTGTTACAGTATGCTCACTTGGTACAGGAATACATTACAGAAATTGGTACAAGAATCAATTACAACGGGTAGGTACATTCATAGCTTTACATACAGTCCATATAGCTGAGAGGTGAAGCCCCTCTTCCATTTCCATGACGACGGCATGGACACGGAGCAGCGAAGGAATCAGTAAGTGGGCCAGGGGGTGGGAAGGGATATTAAAACCTAGGGGGAAGGAAAGGGAAGGGAGGGAGGGGGTAGATTGCAAAGCGGGTAAGCATCCATCAGGCTGCTTGGAGCGTGGGCTGAGAATGTGGGATTCAGCCTGCGATCCGAGAAACCTGATTGGTTGGCTCCTCCGCCCGGGTGCTAATTATAGTTTGTAGTGCAGGATGCAAGGTAAGGAGTCTCTCCGAATTTTGGAAAGGATTGATAAATTGGAGAACAGTGGCTGTATATGTAAGCTGACCTCGTCAAAAATGAGGATAAACTACAAACATAAATTGGACTTAATTTGATAGCGGCTGCCAACACAAAAGTAGGACTATACTTCAGTAACATGGGGGTAGGGTCCGATATAAGATGTTTTCTAATTGGACATTTTACAACTTTAGCAGTGATGACATACCTTGTAAAGCTAATCAAGGTAATTTGAGTTTGGAAAACTATTTGCCCAATTGGAAGTTATGCCATTGATGTGTTATTGCATTGAAATAAAGTCAAAATGGGCTGATGTACTATTCTTTCTCCCTGTTATCCGAGGACCTCGATATTTATAAGTGATCTCTGAACTGCTTTTGATGCGGTTGACATATTAATATGCAGAGTATGTGAGGGTAGAACCATTTGCGAGTGTGCTTTGACCGTTCTGCTTGTGGTGTGGCGAGCTGCGTCTCCAGCACAGAAGATTTACCCTAAACCTCTTATGGTAAGTATGTGTTGATTGTTGGTGCAAGTGAATCGCGCTTGGGCCTGTAAGTGGTATTTGCTAATCAATGAAATATATTGCATTCATCTTCTATACAATGCACAGGTTTGAGAAGTCAAAAATTCAAAATTATTTCGGCACCAAATGTATTTTCATATCTCAGCCGACACGTGTTTCAACACTGGGTCGTTTTCAAGGCTGATAGTTTATGCATAAAACATATCAAAATCATATATTCTGATACAATAACACAATGAAAAATTATATTAAAATAAAGTTAAATACCCAATTCATAATTAGTGGGCAGGAAGGTATGTCATGAGGAAAAACAAACAGGAGCAAATATTCATAAATTGGTCATACTGTTACAATTCTCTTCATTTACTCTTTTATTGGCCTAAGGGTTGTGTGGGGCCCCATGCTACCCGTGGCGGTTTCTAATCTCCATGCCACATTTATCATGCTCATTATAGTCATAACATATATATATATATTCACTAAAAAAAATTTTGAAAAGGGGACGTTATGGTTAAGTTGCGCTACTAAAAACCTGTGAAATTCACTAAAAAAACTTTAGAAACGTGACATTATGGTTCAAAGTAAAACCGAAAAACCCCTGAAATTCGCCAGTTATGGTAGGCTAAGCAACCATACCTGCCCGTACCACTGTGCACTGCTAACACTAACACCCAGGACATGAAAGATGGCATCACAAATGTCATTGATGACATCACTGATGATATCACATGTGTAGCCGCTTTGTTTTTGGTCACTGCTATATATATATATATATATGTATATTCAGTAAAAAAAACTTCGTTAAAGGGATGTTATGGTTCAAAGTAAAACCGAAAAAACCCTTGACATTCGCTAGTTATGGTAAGCTAAGCAACCATAACTCGCACCACCTACATGCATTGCTAAGACTAACACCCAGGACATCAAAGATGACATCACAAATGTCAGTGATGGCATCACTGATGACATCACATGTGCATGTACTTTTCATGAAAAGTCTGCACAAGGGAGCCTTATTATAATGTTGATAAAAAAACTGTGAAGGCTCACTGGAATAGATGACATGAGCTATGTGGTGCATTAAGCAATGCATTGACATAAATAGCATTCTATTATGAAGTTCTTTACATTATAGTAATGTACTCATGCATAAACATAAGCATTGTGTGCAGCATACATGATGGAGGTGCAATATTCATAATCTTCCCATGTTAAATAGTGAAATGGTAAATGCTTTCTTATTAGAGTTTTGTGTACTGTGCAACATGTTATAAGTAGCTAATGAAACCCACTTCCTATATAATTTCATTATTACATACAAAACACAAAGACATAACAACAAATACAAATATAAGTATATACAGTGACAGTGAAGTATGAAAAAAGCAGCAGTAGAACCAGAAATTGTTCATAGCCTACCTGATTATTTTTATGCACAGAAAGGATTGTTCTGCTTCAAACCTACTGGTTCCCTATGTATAACTATCACTTGTTGTGACTGCACCCTAAAGAGAGTAATGCAAATACAAATATGAGCATATCCACAGAAAGTACAGTAAATCGGTTTACAGTATTGCCAGGTAACCATAATGTAAAGCAACTTCTGACTTATTTAAACACCTTGTGGAGAATACCACTTGACAATATGCTTGTGTACAGCACGGTAACGTGTCCCAGAATCCGTAAACACTTAACAGTAAGATGTTTACCTCGTGGACAATGTGGAAACAGATTTTGTATTGATGTAGGAAGTTCCACCTGCAACATATGCCTTGCACAGCGCCAACACGTATTGGTAGTCAGCCATTAACAATTTAGTACACATTACATACTTTTAGCAAAAGTTTTAGTTATCCGAAAATGACATCAGCTAAGGCCATCCCTCCTTCCCAAGAAACAGCAGCACTTCTGTAATGAAGGAGCATGACAAACACTGCCCCAACCTTAGAAATAACAAACACACAATATTTTTGCACCAGACACCCACACCCCCATATCACTGTTTGATGCGTCTTTCCTCATTTCCGTTCACAAAAGGCCTTATTAGCTGTCCTACCAAAAAAAAAAAACATCCGTTAACAAAGTAAATGTTGCATTAAGAAGCACCTTTCACAGTGTAAATGTGTTCAAAAAATAAATTGCATTCACTCCATGTACTTTATATTTCTCAGTAAAGGATACAGACGCTATAAGATTTATCAGTAATAGTATAGATGTGCAAAGAAGTAACATGTGCTACGGAAAAATAGGATTTCTGGTTATAATCCTTTTTCAGGATTGCCACCATCGAAAGGAAAGGCGGTTGTTGCATATATGGCCGTCTTCATTTTCCATGGCAGCAAGCTAAAAGCAAAGGTACGTGCCGAGATGCAGAGCCTGTACATAAACATACAGTGATTACAAAACAAAATCCTTTTTCAAGATGGCCACCATAGAAAGGGAAAGCGGTTGTTACATACATTGCCCCTCTTCGCTTTCCATGACAGCCTCCAAAAAGCAGCAGTACGTGCTGTGACGCAGAACTTGTAAATAAACATACAGGGACATATAATGTGGTACCTTACATTTCGAAATGATAAACAGGATTTTAAAAGAAAACGTTAACAGTTAAGAATTTGTAAAGTACTTTTATTTAACAAACAACTGTCAGAGACCAACGGACTAATCCCATTTCCAATTACATTGTATCAATGGTTCTAAGGGCAACATTGACAATGTTCATGGTGATACGCACGCTGTTCTTTTCGCATACACAAAGTATGCGTTTCTGTTAAAGCACCCGCTTTGTTTGCACAGGTATTTGCAATACGGCACCATGACCGTTGCCTTACACCAACATAAATGATGTTATGTCACTCCTAATAGCTAGTTCAGCGTAGGGACAGAGGGGGCCAGGCCTGTCATCCCATAACATTATAATGGACAGGCAGCCGGTCACAAGCAGTTGCATCTGGCGTTGAAAGAAGCTGTCACTTGGCATCTGTAAACCATGGCATGCACAGTACGTCAATATGTAGCTAGGCGGAAAACGTAAGAGAAAATCTGTGTCAATACCCAACCTTTAGGAAAACATTTCAAAACAGACACAAAGATTGGGGAAAGTAGTACACAAATGGAAGTGGACAAACATGACATTTTAAGGAATTATTGGTGTTGACCATGGGTACATATAGTCCAAGCCTACAAAGGCCGCGAAACAGCAGTCACCGTAAGGGTTAAAAAATATGGCAACTACACAGTGAGAGGGTAATTCAGTTATATAAAGCCAACATGAATGGACAAGCAAGAAAAAAATTACATGTCTTGACGTTACACAAGACCAAAAGAACATGCAAACTGATACACAAAGCTATGTGGGCAAGCATAACATTTGAAAGAAGAAGAAATAACGGTCAACAAGTGAGACTCAACTCATAGCCTGCAAACGCTAACAATGTGCACTCTCTGTTATTGAAGGAAAAATATAACTGCGCAAAAAGATAATACTTCAGTTACATTGTCACAATTAGTGTTTGGTAATATAAAATTAAAATGCGGGTCGGTGTCAAAATTAAACTTACATGATCTTGATAGCCTCCATTGCTTTTTGGAAAGTCAGACAGCAATGTGTTTGAATCAAAGAATCTTTGTGAACTGATATTTCATGGTTCTTACAAACGATTTTAAAACATAACCTTATCAAATGGTATGTTTTTCCAAGCTCTCATTCCTTGCATAGCTTTTGAAGTTTCCCTTTCGCTCAAGGTAAAAAAACAACAGCCCCTTATGGATTGACTTGGATGCGTGGGCCTACTGAGCTCACAACCAAAAAAGCAAATCAATTGACCTTCACTCAGAAGGCAAATACATTCTCACTTTGCAACAACATATGACAATACAATCTTGAGAACCGCTGCTCCCATATGCCTCCAGAACCACTGTTTCCAACAAATACTCCAGGTGGAGGGCTCACATTTCAAAATGTAGGACGCCAGTCCGACTTCAATATGAATCTGAAAACATTGTAACACAGACGCAGGCATTGGACGCTGTACATTGAGCACCAACTTCCACTATACCGTATGAATTTGGTGGCAAGAAAACAACACTTTTTGAGTTTGCGCTGCCACATTCCATCCCAAGCTAATTAAAGCTCACCTTCAGAAACAGTATTTCATAAGTATATCAAGTCCATAGGTGTCTTGTTTTGTATGTGTTACTGGCGATGTCCGTGTACACCAAAACATGAACGAAAGATGGCGGAGGCAGCAAAGAAATGTGAAGCACTTCACGCTGTTCCACAGCCAATCAGTGAAAGCGCCACATGTCCGCGGACATGATGCTACGGATTATCCAATCGATTTCTTGTCCGCGGAGCGAACAGGGAAGTATGACCGCGGAGTGGACATAGATATCACTAATTTTTTCAGACCTACTTTTGAACGTTTTAAAGAAAACTACTGGACAGATGTTCACCAAATTTACAAAAGCATGCTTTCAGGACCAAGCCGCTGCCCCTGCCACAAATTTGGTGAAAATCCGTCCAGCGGTTTGGCCCATAGGCATGCGCAAAGTTTTCCCCCATTCAGTCTATGGGAAAAAAAGATGTTTTGGGACCCCCCTATAACTTTTCCCCCCATGGACCAAACATCACCAAACTTTGCAAAGAAAATTCAGAGTGGCCCTTATACTTTTTTTTGCAAAGTTTGGTGCTGATTCGTCCAGGGAGAGCGGAGTTATGGGCCGCCCAAAAAGTGCTTTTCCTATGGAAACAGCAACTTAACCATAACTACACAGCCACTAGTGTGGCTGTGTAATATATGTGCTCATGTATTTATTCAGGAGACTGTGAGGTCCATGCTGAGCGTTAGTTTCGGTGATGGGGCCACCGGTTGATAAAATCGAATATAGCGCGTTGTCGTGTCCCATAGGGAAAACAAATTTGACGGTAAGCAATGAGCTTCGAACAATGGGGCGAGTTTGAGTGACAGACTGGGTTGTGGTGGGGAGTAAATGGAATAGTCACCAGGGACAATTCATAGGTGGATGAAAATACATAGATTAAGGACAACCAACATTAGACAACTTTAAGTGCAGGTATGCGGCACAACCAGCTGTGGTAGGGATAAGACTATGATGGATGAAGTGCTAGTGTGGAGGCAGAAAAAGTGGGGACAAAGGCAGGTTACAGGCATGGGAGGAATGTTAGCTAGCAGGCAGATGAGAGTTAGTCTAAGAGGGTAACTCTGAGGTGAGGAGGTAGGCTTTTAGTTTGTTTTTGAAGAAATCGTTCTGGACACAGTTAATGCAGCGTGTGGAAGTTGCGCATATGCATTAGGGTTTTGACGCGTTTGTCGGCAGTGTGAAAAGGAAAGGGAATAAATGCAGACTACTTTACCTTGTCTCTGTGTCCCACATTTTGGCACAAAGCTGCACAGTGACAGTTAGATAGAACACAGGCCCCATAAAAGGTGGGACACAAAAGACTGCTTCTCGGATGTCTGGGGAAGAGAATTCCATGCAAGTGTTGAGCAAGAAGAGAAAAGGAGCAGAAGCGAGAGGAAGCACAGGGAGGGCGAGGAGCCACAGGGTAGTCGAGGAGGCAGAGGAGAGATTACAAGAAGGCTTGTAGCACGGGATAGAGAAGGATAGATATGGTTATGCCTTACTGTGGATAGATTTGTGAACCAGGACAACACATTAAGATATGGCCCTGTTTTGCATGGCCAGCCATCCAGCCTGGTTACGGTACAAGGACACAGGTGTCAAGCGAGGGAGTTCAAAGAGAATCCCAGTATCAAAGTTAATGATCTTGTTGAGAGGACAGAAAGCATAGTTGGGGAGACCAAAGACGATGCTGGAACAGTAGTACAGTTTAGAGAAGACAAGAGTGGTTAAGAGAGTCTTGGTGGTGTTGAAAGGAAGGAGGTGCCTGATTTTCCTAATATTTAGCAGGTGGAGGCGAGCTGCTGTTGCAGTTAGGAGATACAACTAGAAAAGGTGTGAGAAGGGTCATAGATGATGCTGAGGTTTCTAGCTGAAGAAGAGTAGGGGAGAGTGTCAGTTGAGAATTGGATAGGCAGAGGAAGAGATGAGAGAGAGTCTTTTGCAACAAAGAAGACCTCTGATTTGGTAGAATTTAATATCCAAATTTTCATGGCAGAGCAACTGCTGGAAATGTTGATAGAGAGATCAAAGGAGAGTTCAGGAAAACTGAAGATGTGTGTGTCGTCCACGAAGAGTTGGTATGGGATTCCAAAGGA
Organism: Ambystoma mexicanum; assembly: GCF_040938575.1. NCBI lineage: Eukaryota > Metazoa > Chordata > Amphibia > Caudata > Ambystomatidae > Ambystoma > Ambystoma mexicanum. Next base: position 1,079,127,277 of record NC_090933.1, read on the forward strand.
GGAGATTAGTGCTGCAGTATGAGCATTCACTGCTGCTGTCCGTGCTGCGCTTGTTCAGTCTGTGAAGGAAGTTTGCACTGTGGCTGCCTTACTTCACCTTTGTGCCTGTGTTTATTTATGAAATTTGAACTTCTGCTTCCCATTCTGTACAACATGCCCATGTGCAGGAAGCACCCCATCTGCGTATTGTGCAGGAGCACCGCAAACTCAACTCCCCCGTCTCAGGTTATGGTGTCTGTACTTAGAATGTACTCAAAATACTGTGACCCAAGTGGGGAAAGAGAGTTAGGGGAATGTTGCTTGTACAAGTAAGGGTTTTTGGGAGAACTGGTAAGAGGGTTAGGAAATCGTATTAAATGTGAAGAGGTGGTAGGGGTAAGAAATGGAACTTGCCGCTTTTGGCTTTGTTATTAATTGCATTATTCATTGTGGGCCAGCCCTCTAACTCATGCACACTTGTTTTGTTCCATTACTCACACTTTGAGTATGTTATTTATACATAGTACATTGTTAACTGCACATTATCACAGTCTCAGCACATGCCCATATTATCAGCATATTAGTGTCTTCACAGGATTGTTATCAGAACATATTCTTAACATATTGTCACTGATGGCTTCACAAAACTCCCAAGGCCTCATCACAAGTTGGGCGGTATCCCAGCACTAATTGCGCCGGGATACCGCCCAATGCAATTCTGTTACTGCAACTGAATCCGGTGCAATTTGCGCCAGATCCCGAGTTACGCGGGCGGTAAATCCCCATTCACCATTGGGCCCTCACGACCCATTGGGCCTCGGGGGTGCTATTCCCCCCAACAGAAAGCTGGCTGTAAAACTGACACTTACCGCCCAACTGGAGATTTAGCCAACCCTTAAATGCAGTGGTAATAGCGTTACCACCACATTTAAGGGCTGAGTCCAAATTCGTGATGAGGCCCCCACACTTTGAAATGATTCATGGGTCTTTATTGAACACAACGGAAATATTTTGGTATTGTGGATTTGTGTTTCACCGGTGGGCACTATAATGGGTATCCCTCTCTCAACCTCCCATGGACTCCCTCCACCCTAGCCCCGATTTCCCTAACCCCCCCCCCCCTGTGGACTTCCGATTAGAGTTCGGTAACATCTAGTATCTATTTATCCTGCTGCGGTGAGGGCCTAAAGGCCATTGCCTTATCTGCGTAACTCCCTCTGGGACGTCCTCAGGGTTCCCTAACTGTAAAGGTCTTTTCCCAGGTTTCAATAGCAAGCGCACGTTTCTTGAATGCGTCAGCAACAGACACCCTGCTCGTTGCGCTCTCTCGCACTTGCTTCCTTTCTGTCCTGGCCCCGATTGTGTCTGTTACTCACTCCTCCATCCTCTTCCTTTCCTCGTCACACTCACTCCTGCTCCGCTCTCTCTCCCATCTCCTGTCTTCCCTTCTCCCTAATCTCTGCTTCTCTTATTCAGTGGTCACACACTCTCCCCTTTCCCCAATCCCCTCTAATCTCTCTCTGATGGTCACACACTCCCTCTCTCTCTTTTCCTTTCTCCCCTCTCTCACTTGCTCTCTCTATTCGGTCGTCTCTCTACTCTTCCCTCCTTTTCACCCATTTCTCCTCTCCTTTCTCCTCTGCACTCCTCTCCCTCGGCTCACTTACCCCTCTTTCCCAACACCCTGCTCACTCTCACTGGCTCTAATTCATTCACGCATCACTCTGACTCTCTGGTGCCACTCTCTCCCTCACTTCCAACACCTCACCTGTAGCAATCCGACCTACAGCTGGGTTGGCAAAGCTGCTACCTCGGCCACAGCTCTTGCTGCCTGTGCGCCCTCTGAAAAGGAGCATGTGCTTCGCCTCTTCGGAAACGTATAGACGAGGCAGAAAGCATCAAAGGCGTTAACACGCTTTGCTTTCAAGTCCTGCAGGAAACGTTGCCTGGATTAAACAGTTCCTATCAGTGGCCTGTGAAAGGATTAAGTGAGCGGCGAATTGATGGTATGTGTATTTTGGGCGTGTTTGGATAAATAGCCATCTGCAGGGCGAGAATGTAAAGTAAAGCAAACCTGCAATCCTGCATCATTCTCACTATGAAGCCATTTTAAGAGGAAGTGGATGGTGCAGCAGTAGGGTGCAGAGGCGTGGCAGGGCTTTTGTGCAAGGAATGTGGTGGGATTGGGGCAGGGGAGGTGTAGCTGTAAGGGTGCAGAAGGTGAGTTCACCCTTACATAGGTCTGTGGAAAAGCATAGCTAGACACTGGACCTCATTCTAAGTGTGCCGGTTCGGGAAACAACAGTACGGTAAGCTTACCAGCACCGTTGTTTCCGGACCGGCACACTACAACTCTGTCGGGCCAGTGCCCTCCCACCCGGCAGGTTAAACCTGGGTGGAAGGGCACCCACCCGCACAGTTCTCACAGGAGCACCAGTACCGTTAGCAATGGTGCCGGTGCTCTTGTGTCCCCATTCCCATAGAGTCCTAGGGGACTCTATGGGAATGGGGACTAACGGAATTACTGGCGCCTGACTTACCGGCTGCCGGACTTGGAATAGCCCAGTGGCACTGGGAAGTCTGCCACCGGGAAGTCTGGCGCCAGTAATCTTTTACGGGTCTGGCAGCAACCCGCAATAGCACCAGCAGGTGCCCAATGTCTCTTGAAAGTGCAGATGATGGTTTGGGCAGCACAGTCCATTGAAAATAATTAAAAACAACAGATATTGCAGCAGCATGCACATCATGTTAATTGAATATATTTCACAGGGAAGAAGAGAGTTTCTGAATTTGACGTCTAGTAAAGTGTAAGGCATATGGCACACGTCATTAACCGAAGGGTAGAAAGAGCCCCATATGTACATAGTTTAAGAGCTGCACAATTGATTAAATCTAACTTTCTAGCTGCATTGTCCATTGAAAATCAGCACAGGGCATGAGGTGTGGAACAGCATCCCACACCCTTAATGAAAGGCCTGACTACTACTGTATCACTCGTATCAGTCTTGTGTAAATGATTGGAGGGTGGAGGGGTTATTGTGTGCTTCCACATGTGTGGCGGGTTAAATGCGAAGAATCAGAGAGAGGAGTGAGGGGATACGTCACCATGTGTTCTTTTCATGCAGGGGCTGTTCCCAAATGTGTGTTTTTCTAGTGACACTGGGAATAGAGCACATGGCTTTACTCTGAGCAGGATGGTGCTGTATAGGCCTTAGATCTGAATGGAGCACCCTCTGCAAATCTGTCTGAATACATGTTTGGCAATTTGCAAGGCACTGAAAAGCATGGGATACATCAAAATAATAAATAGTAAATACAAATAATTCAGTGCTCACTGATGGCTTCATCAATGAAAACAATAAGTAATGCATAATTAATACTTTCTGTAAAATGCTCACTTTAGAGCTGCTTTGCAGGAAAAGTTCCATGCAATCGGATTTTGTCACAACATGAACTTAAAGTTACTTGCATTGCACACATTTACGACCGAAAAAGAGAGCTTTCACATTTCCAAAATGGCTTCCTGATTGCGAGAAAGGAGAAGTAATAGGTTTGATGGAGCGGCTTGAAATCTTCTACTCAGTTGGTGAAGGGCTTTACCGAGTTAATGCAGTGATCACCCAGTTTATTAGGAATTCACCAGGAGCAAATCTAGTCAACCATGTATTATGAGTAGACCAGGTTCACGCACATCCTCCGATGTTACAGAGAACCACAGGCATTGGAATGCATAAAAACAGGGAATAAATCAAAGCAATACCTGGAAAACAAGTAACAGGAAATACTGAATGCTTTCACCCACATCCTGTGCTCATTTCCTGTACCGAAGCAAAATATTAGCTTAAAGACAAACGCATCCAAAAAACAGGAGATATATTAAAACAATGAATAATACACAAGTGCATGAGAACAAAATACTTTGCAGTATGGTATGCATTGTCAATCCTATACAACAAAATAACATTGATTGAGGGGGATATTGATGGGTCACTGAGTTGAGACATTTGCCCACTTGATAAGGCGTTCACAAGGCTTAAACCCTGGTCGCCATTCCATTAGGGTAGACCCAGCAGGCTCTCAGGCACACACCCACCAATGTGATAGTGAACCAATGTTATAGAGAAGCCTGCTGGCGTAAAGGGCGCTGCTGTTTGAGCTGTGCGGCTGCACTTACCTTCTGCTTCTGTTCTTCGTGCTACATTGTGTCCCTGCTCCAATTTGCGTAAGTCAGACAACTCCTGCAGTCAGCGGTTGAGGAGAGCGGAGCATTTCTTTTTTTTCATCATTTCACCGAGACCAGTCACGTGAACGGAGTCACATGACCCCATTGCGACACGCCCACAGGAAGAACTCGTTAAAATCACCACAGTGCGACCCTTGTGGCGTGAAGCCCGCTGGCGTAAAGGGCACTGCTGTTTGAGCTGTGCGGCTACACTCACCTTCTGCTTCTGTTCTTCGTGCTACATTGTGTCCCCGCTCCAATTCGCGTAAGTCAGACAACTCCTGCAGTCAGCGGTTGAGGAGAGTGGAGCATTTCTTTTTTTTCATCATTTCACCGAGACCAGTCACGTGAACGCAGCCACGTGACCCCATTGCGACACACCCACAGGAAGAACTCATTAAAATCACCACAGCGCGACCCTTGTGGCGTGAAGCCCGCTGGCGTAAAGGGCGCTGCTGTTTTAGCTGTGCGGCTGCACTTACCTTCTGCTTCTGTTCTTCGTGCTACATTGTGTCCCCGCTCCAATTCGCGTAAGTCTGAAAACTCCTGCAGTCAGCAGTTGAGGAGAGCGGAGTATTTCTTTTTTTTCATCATTTCACCGAGAGCAGTCACGTGAAAGGAGTCACGTGACCTCATTGCGACACGCCCACAGGAAGAACTCGTTAAAATCACCACAGCGCGACCCTTGTGGCGTGAAGCCCGCTGGCGTAAAAGGCGCTGCTGTTTGAGCTGTTTGCGGCTGGAGTCGGCGGGATCGCCCATCATGGACATCATGTCAGATCCGGACCTGATAGGTGCAACCACCAAGGTTTCCCTCACTGCTGGCGACACAGGGGCGATAAGGAAGGTGAGTGATGCTAGCAATTTAGAGCCAAAACTGTCCACATGTCCACTGAACAATTTACATGTAATTATTACGGCTCAAACCACATCACTGCTCATGACTGCTCACCCAATGGCTCTCGCACAACCTTCCAAATCCCCGTCTCTTAATTGTACGAACGATCTACCCCCACATACACTATCACAGTCAGCATCCGACTTAGCTCCGTGCTCCGGCAACATTAAAGTCAACATGGCGAAGAGGAATTCCATCCAAAATAACATACCTGCCTCTGCCGAAACACTTGAATCAAGTGATGCTGCTCAATGGCACCATAATAATCCACTTGAAAATGTAAATGACTTGAAAGAGATGACTCAATATGTCTCATCATTACAGTCACTTTCAACGGACCTTCTTGATATCCTGGCAGATAATGATCAGGCTATCATCATATCCGAGACACTAGAAGCCACGGCAGAATCAACTCTACAGTTAGAACCAACAAAAAAAAACTCGAAATCGGTTGTTGATGAGCACATCAAAGGCGACCAAAATGCAATCAACACAGTAACAAATTCTCTTAATCTTCATTTAGCTAAGGTCCCGCGCAAGTGCACCAATTTAAATTTGGTGCAAGCAGCAAATCCTAGCACATCGACACCAACCTCAGTTGCTGTTAACAATAACCATCGGAAATTTGATTTCCACACAATGTCACACCAACAGGAAGCACTAGATCAAAGGTGTCTAAATGTCTCAATGCTTGGAGGTGGCAAGACCAAACAACGCTATCTTTTTCCATAGTGAACCATGGGCGCTTGATTGCCTATGTAGTTGGAAGAACATATTTGTCACACTTTCCTTGCAGTTCGTTTGTGGCAGGGGCCAGCACATCCAGGTTCTTTGCACCCCATTGAATGACAAGGACCCACATAGCGGTGAAATGATAAACACCGCCTCAGCATACTCTGCCCAGTGTGGATTGGAGATAAATTTGGATAAAATACTGAAAAACGTTGTTAGTGAGACAGCCGATTCAGCCAATAGAAAAAGGGCAACATGTACAAATTCCTCTCTCAAGTACAGTGCATTATAGCACTATGTCTATGGGAAAGTCAGTTTGCCTTTCTTTTACTGTCTGATAACTTCATATGCTGGAAAGGGTGCAAGATTTTATATTGTTTTTTCTATGAGAGCCTAGGCAGGCAACACACAAATATAAAGTGTCCTTTATTATTAAAACAATGTACTAAGACTGTCGGGCACCAACAACCCCCACCAGCAGACTGTCTTTTACAACATTGCCTTCGTTCCCTACCTCAGCGATCCACATTTCAATACATCAATCTTCCCTCAATATTCCCTTCTATTACAACAAACTCCAATCAAAGAACACATTCCCCATAAAAGAATAGAACCACCCAATGTTGTGAAGAATACCACAGCAACATGAGAACCATCGAGCTGTAACATACCAGATTCTTTAAAGAACATGTTTCTCCCTCTTGAAAACACACATTTCTTTATGCTATGCTCATCTACAATTACACCTCACACTCTGTTTTCATGTTTCCACCAACCATCTGCATCATTCAACATGTCATCTATCTCGCGTTACTGTAGACAATGCTTACTTCCCTCACCTGCATAGTGTGCAAACCAATGCACATACTGCCTATTGGATTACTGCAACACCCACAATTGCCTTTTGAAAATGTGCTTAGGACCTTATCATCATCATCATCATCATCTCAACTTTATTCCGAAATTAATCCATAAAAGTTTACAAAAACTTATAACAAAACATAAAACATGATGATATGGGTCATATAACATATATAAACAATGCTTAGGTATGTTTCCATACTCTAAGCTGATGCAATTTCTCAGTGTTAGGTTGCCCTCTGCTGTCCAAATGGCAAAGCGCACCCACTTAAACAACCGCTAACATTTCAACAAACAGAATGAGCATGGTTCTATGCAATCACCTTCACCTTCCACTATCGCAAACATTCAGAAGTGACTTCTTTCCACCTACACTGTTCTTCACACAGCGTACGGCGGTTCCAGTGTCAATGAACAATTAATCAACGGCTCAACATTTCAGTCTGTAATTAGTGAAGCGCTGTAGGACGATTGCCTCCTCACGTGCTAAGACTGAAAGTATGTTATATTATGTTAGATACATTTCTAAAGCACAACCTACACCCGAAGGCATTTTGGCACTACAATCCACAGGCCCAGACCAGAACAGTGGGACAGAGGGGGTGAGCCTAAAAGAGGTGAGTCTTTAATAGACAGCGAAAGGATAGATGAAGTGTCACAGCTCGCAGATCACAGGGGAGGGAGTTCCAAGCCTTTGCAGGAACCACAGAGAAGGCTCCACCCCCAACACAAGAATGCTTTACAGGTGGAATCTGACTTTTCAAAGAAGATTGGGAGCGTAGTACCCTAGCAGAAATATAGGGGGGAAATTTGGCCTGAATATATTCAACTCCAATTTTATAAAATGCTCTGTGCACAATACACAAAGACTTAAAGAAAACACATTTCTTCATCAGAAGCCAGTGTAATTGACAGAGGAGATGAGTTATGTGGGAGCCAAATGGAGGGGGAAGAATTGCCCTAGCTGCCATATTTTGTAACATCTGAATTTGGTGGAGAAGGTAGACAGGCTGTGCCAGATAGAGAGAGTTACAGTAATCTATAGTACTGAGAACAAGAGAATAGACCATGAAAACAGGAATGGATGAAAGGAATAACCTTGTGGAGAGTCCTCAATTTTAGGTGACCTGATTGACAAACAGTGGAGATCTGATCCTTCATCGACAAAGAGGCAGCGTAAGTGCTGTAATTACGCTACTAGGCAATCTTATGCCATCACAGGGATTCTGCAATGGAACAAGGTTGACAATTATGCATCTACAAAGACACATCATAGAGGCCTGCGTGATCGATGGAACTTAGATACTGTTCTCATACCGTGCATACCTCTCATTTCATCTGATATGTGTAGCCTATTCAATGGCCATTAAAAAGTCACAGGAACCTATGCCCCCTACCTGGAAGTGATCGGTAATAATTCCAATACTTAAGAAGGGGGACAGAAGTGAACCTATGAATAACCGATCGATATTGACCTATGGCGTATGATGGCTAGAATGGCTTATGTTATTCCAGGAACAGCTAGTATATTATATAAAATTTTAAAACCTCGAAACTTTAAACTTTAAAACATTGAAACAGGGGGCCAAAAATGCAGATAACATATTTCCTAGATCATTGCACAAATTTCAAGGAAATTCCTCTCTTCTTCCAAGCACTACCCATAAATGTTCAAATGGCATAGACATCTGCAGACTTTACTCTTTTGCATAGGTGTTCTGCCACATTCAGTGATGTTGTACCCAAATTCAACATACAAGATCTTAAATTCCTCTTCCTTAGAGCATCAAACTGAGGGCAGATAGAAAGAAAGTGCTGGAGATTTTCCCTCACGGAAAGACAAAAACGGCACATTGCGGAAAGATTACCATTCCATTTGGCTTGTGCAGTTTGCCAATGAGCGATTTCCTAAGCGCATTCTCATTATTAGGAGGCGCTTTAGGGGATCATCCTCCAAACATATAAGACTCCTTAGCTAGTAGATGCTCGTACCCCATGGATCGATTCAGGCATTTATTAACATACTCATCCCACTTAAACTACCTGTAAGCATCCTGGACAATCGTTTTATGGGATCACCTAGGTCCAGCCTCAACAATACTTTGTTTATATGCCGCAACCACCCAACTATGATGACCTTCCCATGGGTCAGTACATTGTTTAAGGCCTCACGGAATTCCATATGATATTCCCCTGCACAAATCTGTACCCAAGATAGGTTCAGCTTCAGCGAATCACATCCGTAATGCATAAAAGGCCAAGTTCCATATGAAGTGGAATATTTGGAGAACTGGCAGGGACACATAATACACTTTAAAAAAAATGTTTATGGTTTGGTTAAAACCTTTACAAAACATTAGGCATATACAAAAACAGGCATATATAAAACACAATACGAAACATTCACATATAAGACCTATAAAAATCGATTTTTACATGATCAGTGTAAAACAACTAGACTTCTCAAAATGATAATTGATTTGATATTATTGAGTACAGTTCTTAAATGCAGAGTGCATCTGTATAAACAAAGCAAGAGTTAGAAACCATATAAAACGTTGAACCTGATTCTTCCATCAAAGAGTAACATATTATACATTAGCCATGTGAACTGTACAATATAAAATATTCCATTCACACCAATCGCAAAAGAATAGGCAAATTATTCCAATAAAAACAGAAGACAAATGCTTGTAACAAATAAACTATCTGATAAGAAATGTTCTATTTGCACTGAGGTAGAATAAGCAGTCAGTTTTACTTTTTACGCGCTTTGCCCAAAGTGCAATATGATGTTGAAAAAAATCAGGGCTCAGATCGCAAACCAATTACAATCCTCAATTACCTATAAACATTAGAGACAATTAAAACACCTAATCAAGTGATTTAGAGTTAAAAACTCGGAACAATTGAAATGAGTAAATAGACAGCAGACAGGCCCACAAAGTCTATGGTACAAATTGCTGTCAGATGCAATAACGTACCATTGCATGTAGGACCATCCAGACCAAATTATGCATAAAGTTCCGTTTTTATGGTGATTCATTTGTGACTCAATAATTCAGCTTCTATTACCTTCAATAATTGTACCAGTGCAGAAATCAGTGAATTGTGTTTCCTGACATCATCTTAATCCAAAGGAAGTCAAGGGAATCTTCAAAATCAATACTGGTAAATCTCATTAGTAGACTAGTTCTCGCTACTCTAAATTGCGGGCATTCGAGTACTAAGTGCTTCAGTGTTTCTTGGGTTCAGCATAATTCACGAATCAACAATTCATTCTGTGGCCATAACCTTTTCCACTTCACCAGTGCCTTATCCTCTCTCAGGTGTACAATTGATTGAATTTAAAACGCATGTAATACATACGGGTAAAATTACAAGGAAACATAGTTAAATAGGAGCAACACACGTCTCTTTTCAGAATGTGCTTTGCATAATCCTTATAGGTACTGTATCTATTGAGTCCCTCAGTCGTGAGAATCCAGTCCCTTTCAAATAGCTGTACGAGAGCATAGTTCACTCGGCGTAACTTTAAGTTCTTCAAGTAACACTTGTATCCTCTTATGGTATTGCATAAAGGAGCCTGAACTACAACCCAATATAATTTTGTGGAAGTCTTGAGAGAGTGAATTCCTGGGAGGGTCAAGAATTTCTGGCATAATTAGACAGGGCTCGCCATTCCCATCTACAGGACAATGAGATTAGCCCAAGCTCATGTCGGATTATACAATTCGGAATAGATAAAGAAAGGTGCAATGCAGTTTTCAATAGACATCCCTGTAGAGTATTGAGGTGCGTCTTAAGGTTGAACAAGCACATGTCAAGAGCATATAAAAGAACAGATTCCACCTTCAGCGTGAAGAATTATAGCAACGGGACCAAAGAGAATTTGCAGTACTTAGAAAAAATCACTTTCATTTGGCACAACAAAGGTCTTGATTTCAGGTTAGGTCGGTCAGTCCAGTGTTTAATAGACGAGGCATTGCTCATAAAATAGCCAAGATAAGTAATTTCCAAGAACTGTGAAATTGCAGCTCCCTCAATCTCCCATCTGTAATGCTTCAACTTTTTATCTGCAACAAAGACCAGCATCGTGGTTTTGATAGAATTAGATCTAAGATTGTGCAAATACGCAAATATTTGGAATATTTGCAGCTTCCTTTGAACACCTGAGGGAGTAAGATCTTATAGAATAACATTGTCTGCAAATGCTAACCAGTGCAGCCGCAAGATGCCTAGTTTATCGGCAAATGTGTTTGAATCCTTCCACTGCTCTTCAGGGTCGCTTAAGTACAGATTAAACAGCGTTGCTGCTAAGTCACAGCCCTGCTTTAGTCCAAGATACGGCATGACGGATTCCGTCATCGCACCATCACGTGTAATTCTGACCTTGTAAGAAGTGTTAGTGTGGAGCAATGCGATCCAATAAATCAGAGCTGCTGGGATACCTAAGTTGGCCATCCTATTCCATAAAAGATTCCTTACTACAGTATCGAATGCAGCATACATGTCGATAAAGGCCATATAGACTGGACTAGATCCTTTAATTTTAGTACCTGCTAAAATGTGTGCCATTATGGTTACGTTTAACACCGTACTCAAGCCTCTGCGAAATCCAGTTTGAAATTTGGAATGAATGCTATGTAGAGCAATATGTTTTTCTAAGTCAAATAAGATTAGAATGGAAAAAAACATTTGCGCAGCATCCGTTAGAGAAATAAGGCGATAGTTATTCGGAATTGCAGGATCACCTTTTTCATGGATGGGTACTATGATAGAGGTAACCTAAGTTTCCGGAAGAGAAACAGTCGAAAAGATTAGATCAAATTTGATTTTGAGGATTGTGGCCCATAATGATCGATCGGCCTTGTAGACACATGGCGGAATGCCGTCTGGTCTAGCCACTCGCGAATGGGTCAGCCTACCAATGGCCCACTCGATATCTTGCCTGGACCAATTGAGTGATTGCATTGCAGAGCTTTGAGTAAGCTGATAAATGATATCAGTAAAGCGTGCTGGAAGCTCGTACTTCTTTGCAATATCTGCTTTTCAAACATCAGCCGGAATCATATTATTAGAAATATCACTACTTCGAGGATCCGGCTGCTTAATTACTGACCAAATACTTTGGGTGTCATGCTGACAGTTAGATCTAATCATTGCGCAGCTCGCTTTCTTATGACTGAGGATCCGGATACCTCAGACTTTATTCTTATATGTTTGCAGAATACGTTTTTTCAGATAGATGTACTGGGATTTACATAGTTGATCAGTTTTATGAGTTCTCAGATTCTTATCTTTGCTCGTTTTAGCATTTTGAGATTGTAGTCAAACGGGTGTTTGGTCAGTTCTTGGCATGGCTTCTGCTTAGAGATAAGGTAGGCTAAGGCTGTGGTAACAATATTAGAAAGTATCGCATCCCACTGCTGGGATGAGAGGCAATAGGAGGAAATTCCTGTTATTTAATTCAGAAGAAACCATAGATGCGAGTTGTTGGCACAGTTCTGGATTGCATCTGAGGGAGATGGGCAGACAATCTATTTCCCATAATTGCAACAATTCGTCAACGGCAAGTTCAGTGAAAGAAATGCCAATAGACAGCTGTATAGGTGCATGTTCACTGTAATTGATCCCATGAACAATCACTGGGTCTACTATTTGTTCAAGTGAGTGGGATGCACACAAAAAATCGATCATTGAGCACGTCAAACTGCGGTTCCATGTATAATTGGGGGACAATTCCGCACAGTTGACGAAGCCCAAGTCCCAATCATCAAGGTAAGCCACACATCTCTTACCTCTAAACCTAATCCTCTTAGCACCATCATTTTTTAATACATCCACCTCCTCAGACCTCTCAAGACAGGATTAGTTCAAATCACCTCCAATAATGATTTCATAATTAGAATTATGGATATATGCAGTTTCCAAGCAGTAGTCAATTTCATCAAACATATCGTCAATAGGAAGTTTAAGTGGATTCCAGTAAAGACTCACCAATAATAATGGTTTTCATGCCCTTCCTTTTAGTGTCATGGCAACCAATAGAAGGTGCTCAGATGTATACATATGCCTAGTATGACAGTCCATATTGTTGTTAATGGCAATAGCTGGGCCTCCAGAAGGGCGGCCTTCCCGGGCCTTAATGGCATGTGAGCAGAAAGTTCAGAATCCCTGTAAAACCAACACGTCAGTTTTCATAGTTTCCTGCAAAAGAATTACATCCGGAAGTTGGCAGGAGGAAAGAAAAGCCAACCACTAGGAGAGATTAAGGTATCCACATGAGTTCCATGAAAACAATCACCAGTTTCTGATTCAGCTGATGCTAGGTCGAAGTCTTACCTAGTTTAGTAGTAAAAATGGTTCTCAATAAAGGCTCTACCCATGACAACTGCTTGTTGTTACCAGCAATGAATAACAATTGCGAGATACACAATTTCTCATCTGCAGAACTTCCAATCCCTCCAGTGATTCGCTACTCTACCAAACACTGACTGATCGCTTGGAGGTGCAAGAATTCATGGGCAACATCCTCGTTGTTAAAGGTATGTAACGTGAATCCTAGATCCAACAATTCATACCTATATGACCAAATGAATTTAAGGATATTTGCAGATGGTAAATAACAAATCATTCTATAGGTGTTTTGACGTGGAAATTAAATCCTTTTGAAGTCTTTTGTGGTTAGTATTCTTAAAGATGGAATACAAGAAATTAATTCAAGTAGATAGCTGCGATGGATTCTTGCATCTCCCAGAATGTCAGCCTTCCCTTCGAGCCCAAGGATATTCATTGCACTGCGATGAGACTGCCCTGAGGACGGGATTGTCAGATAGATCTGCAGCCACAGTGAGCACCAAGATATTCTCAGGCTTAGAGGCTATTTGAGGAACAGAGGATGCCACATCCCCGCTTTGAATCGTATTGCCCATCCCAAATGGCAATCCGCTCTCCACAAGATCAGTTACAGGACACGATATTGCTCCAATTGCTATCATTTGAGTATCAGGAAGTTGGATGGCAGACCCAGGTAAATTTAATTGTTTCATTAGAGAAGTTAGCAAACCATCTTCCAGGGCTTTCTTCAGGGTACCCAAATTATGTACATGGGATTCAGTCTTGGAAGAGCTAGATATAAAGGATAATAATAATAAACTTTAAAGAAATGCGTTCTCTGTCACAACCAGTGTTGGTGGGGCCCCACAATTCAGCTCCGTACAGGACCATTACATTTCCTTCCCAAATTTGCATCAGCCTTCGCTACATGATTATTCCATTTGCCATTGTTTGAAATGTTGACCCCCAAGTAATCAAAACTCTTGACCTATTTGATTCGTGCCCCATTTAAACCCACAATCATATTGGTCCAGTGGCCACGGCTTTTGCCATATTTCATAAGTTTTGTTTTGGAGGCGTTCTCCTCCAAACCCTTCAGCTGGCAAAATATAATGAGGCGGGCAACCTGTTTCCTTAAGCCTATGGGTGTACGTGATGTAAGAACAATATCATAGTCAAAGAACAGGATACCCACTCTTTCGCCAGCTAACAAAGGGGCGTTCGATATACCCATTGGAAAATCTTCCAGAGCACCATCTAAGAACAAGTTCAAAAGCAAGGGGGCCAATGTACAGCCTTGCTTTGCTCTTTATATCATCAAAATGTATTTGCAACCTCACCCCCTGGGTCCCATCTAACTCTGGCTGTGGAACTCGCATAGCGTTCCATGAATGCCCTTAATAGGTTCAATGGGACCCACCTGTCCCGCACCACTGTCTCTAATGCTGATCTGCGAATACTATCAAAGGCAGGCTTAAGATCAAAAAATATGAGATAAAGGCTGCCCCTCAAAAGTTTAACATATTTATAGTGGATCAGACTTCATCCCAGAATCTGCTCCACTGTGCTAAGTCCCTTTACAAAGCCCACTTGCAGGTGGCTCAATACTTCCTGTTCGAGGACCCATTCTTCCAGCCTTGTTTGCCACAATTTCTACAAGACTCCAATGGGATGTCTAAGGCCGGACCACAAAATGATGTTAAATAATCTATTCAAATAAGGTCCCCATAACCGCGACTCACTCTATAAAGATCTGCTGGCATACAGTCTGGTCCTGGTGCTTTTCCTGGGACTTGGCGACCCACAGCCTTCGCCACTTCATCCAGGCTCAGCTGTAGTGCTGGAGCAAGCTGCCCATAATCATGTCCCAAAACCTGCTTTCTTACTCACACAAAATCCCCCTTTGGCAAACAATTTATTTTCACTTCTATTCTGTATGGGCAAATTTTGCATATTATATGGTCTTCCCCTTCCACTGCTCTCTTTCACCTATTTTTCAATTACAGGACTCGTTCTCTTTTGCCCGCTCACAATCAATACATTCCTCAGTAACAGGATGGCTTACCTACCTATCCACGATTCAGACAGTGACACATCAACTGCTAAGTGCAGAGTTTTACAATGCAATCACAAAGTAGTCTACGCTACTTCCCTCCAGTGCATGCCCACCTCCAAAGACTGCCTTCTTTACTTGCTCCATCTTTCCTTTAGTTTGAGGATGCTAGCACATCTCTCTTTGTAAATTATACCAAAATTCTCTCGACTGAACTGTGGACAATGATCAGCAACCACATCACTAACATATACTGCACAATTAAAGCATCTAATTTAATGTAACTATTTAATAAAAGGCCAGATGTATGTTTGTCCCTCTGTGTTTGTCCGATGCAGTAGCTTTGCCTTTTGTTAGCACTAGAGGGCGCTGTTGCCTTAGGAGATATAGAGAAAATATCAATTCACATAGCTTCACCTGTTTTCACCGCTAGAGGGAGCTGTTGGCTTAGGATATATACTGGTACTACTGTGTCAATGAAAACCTGCACTTTGGCCACTTGTACAAGAGCATGTACCCTAGTCATCAATAAAGTAGCACCTGCTGTGTATTGAGCGTTGCGCCTCCGCCTCTGGATATTTACTAACCAGCACCATCTTAAGATGACTGCACATCTGTGACTGCACAATAAATAGCCTCATTATACTCACATCCATATTATGTGAAAGGCACAGGCATATATCAATGGGTTATGAAGGAGCCATTGGCACCTCAATGGCCTGGCTACTGGTCTGGCAAATATCACCTCACCCATTAATCCATCATGAGCCACGAGTATTCTCCCGACACTGTTATTTATGAAGCCCAGGCCTAAATAAGACTGATGTGACCCTAGGCCCTAAAATGCTGCTCTTAGTTTCCACCAGACCTGTCCACTAGGCCCTAATCTGATGCCAAGCGGGGATTTGTACCTTGAGCAAGGTTTCTTTTATTATTTGTGATCTGAACTCATTGCAAACAGGTATGTACATCACAAACCTTGTCTCCATATAAAATGTTTTCAGTGCAAAAGAGCCTGGTCGTGTTCACACATATTTCTCTCAATGAGGTGATAATGTCAGTATTTGGAACGCATATTGGGCAGTCCCTTCCTTTCTTTGCTGCCAGAAAAGCACCCAAATGATATACACGCATATATCTTTTGTAATTAACTAATCTTTAATAACGTTCTTAATACTGGGCACCAGTCTCTAAGCGGGAGCGGGATTCGTACCTGTGTTGTTCTGGTGTATCTTGTTTCCAAGACAAGTGCACATTGCCCCTGGGCTATTCTCCCAACCCTTACATGCTTGTTTCCACTTTCAAATGAACACGAAGTCGGTGAGCTCTTAAAATCTAGTTGAACTCTCCAAATAGCCTTCCCTCCACATCTCCCTCCACAGCCACACATGGCGCTCTACAGCCAGCACTCCCAACAGTCACCCTCCACCGCTAGCTCATCTCAAATAGTAACGTATAAACGTCACACTTTTCCTTCGTCTCCATGGTCGCACATTCTTTTTTTTTTCCTTTAAATGTTTTATTGGTTTTATTCAAACAACAACAAAAAAAAAAACCCAAACCAAACTTACAGTGAATGCATAGTTTGCTCACATATACACATACCTTATTATGGTCTCGCTCACTGTATTTCCCCCCTCACCCCTCTGCCAAGCCTACATTCCTACATTGTTAGTTTCCACCTCAAGCGGTGAGGAGTCCTCTTCCGCCGCGCTCATTGAGTCACCATCACTTGGTCCATCATACGAGGGCCCAAATAGTTCTGCTATCAGTTGCGTTCAACCCGACAGGCCTCCGGCTTCTCCCTCTATATCCCCTTTGCACGCTTCCTGCCATGCCACTGTTTCTGCCTCCGCCCACTTCTGCAAGTCCCTCCACCACGTTTCCACTTTGGGCCTGTGACATGCTTTCCAACCCATTGCAATCCTTCTCTTTGCCAAAACATACGCTAGATCTTTTAATTTACTTACATGTTTAAGCTTACGCGGTCTGGGGAGCCCTCCCATCAAATAGGCCCACGCAGTATCCACCTTCATACAGATCCCCTTATCTTCCATTTTCTGTGCTATTTCCCCCCAATATCTCGCTATCAGTGGGCATGCCCAGAACATATGTACCATTCCTGCATTTTCCTCATTCGATTTGGCGCACACTTGGCTTCCAGCGTTCTTAAATTTAGCTATCTCTAGTGGCGTCAGGTATGCTCTGTGAGTTATATACAACTGTATCTGCTGCAGCCTAACATTTCTCGATACTTTTTTATGATATCCTTGTGCCCTCTCCCACAGCCCATCGCTCATTGGGTCCCCTACCTCTTCTTCCCAGTCCAGTCTAAGTTGTAACACCTCCTTGCCCACTCAAGTCATTATCATCTCATACACTCTAGATGTTTCGTGCCCCCCTTCCGCTATGCCATATATCATATCCAGTATGGTTTCCGGTTCCTCTGCCAGTTCGACCTCGGACCAGGTGTCTTTCATTCGCTGCAGCATCCCATGATACATAATATACTGCCCGGAACTTAACCCCGTTTGTTCCACCAGCTCCTCAAATTCAAGTATCTTCCCCTCCTGCCACACATCTCCCATAGTTGCTATTCCCACCGGTTCCCAGTGCTTCCTAATCATTAACCTTAGTTGCCTTTCTGTTCCTACCACTGTGGCCAGTGGGATCTGCGAGGAGCACGGGGATGGCATGTCCATCATCCGGCATGCTCTTTGCCACATTCACCAACCAAGACCCAACATCCTTGGGCGTCCTCTCAACTCCCGTTTGGGCAACCATATCATCTCTTTCAGGAAATATGGGGCACAGTCCCCCTAATTATGTTCCAAAGTAGGCTCCTCAAAAAGCCATTTAGCTACATGTTGTAATTGGCTTGCTATATAATAAACTTCCCAGTTTGGTAATTTAATGCCTCCTTTCTCATATGGATTTTGTAATTTCCATAGGACTACCCTATTCCTCATCCCGTGCCATAGAAATTCCCTACATATGCTGTCCAGCCTGATCAAGAATTTCCGAGGTATGGAGTATGGGATGTTCGCGAAGCAATGCAGCAATCTGGGCAGTGCCACCATCTTGAGCTTCACCCCCGCCCCATCATTGCCAGGGGGAGTTTCACCCAGAACCTCATGCTATTCTCCAGTTTTTTGACCGCTCTTTCAGTATTATGCTTATGTTCGGCTTCTACCGTATGGTATATGTCCACCCCAAGATATCTGAAGGTTGTGACCTCCCACGGTACCTGTAAAACCGGCAGATTCTCCACCGAGAGCCGTCTATATCTCCCCAGCGGAAACACACAGGACTTACTGGGTTTTACAGCTATACCTGATAGTTCTGCAAACCTCTCCATCACTTCCAGTATATATTGAAGGTTCTCTTCTGGGTACCGCACATACAATAACATGTCGTCTGCATATAATGAAATTAGATGCAATGTCTCTCCAACGATAATGCCTATGGAATCATATTGCTGCCTTAAATAAATTGCCAGAGGTTCCAACGCTAAGATATACAGCATGGGGGACCAAGGGCATCCCTGCCTGGTGCCCCTACCAAGTTGCCACCTTTCAGAGATCACCGTTCCTGTCTTCACTCTCGCTAGTGGTGCACTATATAATAGCTCCACCCAATGAAGATATCCTGGCCCCATACCGTAATTGGCTAGGGCTGCTTTTAACCAGGGCCACTTGACCGAGTCAAATGCCTTGACCGCATCCAGTGACACTATCACCATCTCGCCTGTGTCCCCGTCCGTGTGTTCGACCACTTGATGGAGTCGTCTCAAATTACTCAAGATGTTTCTGTTCGGGACATATCCTGTCTGGTCAGGATGTATTAACTTGCTGATAACCTTCTTTAGTCTATTTGCCAGGACCGACGTTAAGATCTTACTATCTTGGTTCAACATAGACAGAGGCCTATAGGATCCACAGTCACTACCGGGCTTATTGGGCTTGGGAAGTGGTATGATGATCGCCTCGCGCAAGGATTCCGGTAATTTCCCAGCTTCATATGCTTCATTAAGCATCTCCAGCAACGGGGGGGGAGTACCTCTGTTTTGTATGCCTTATAAAATTCGCTTGGGAGACCATCGGTTCCCGGGGCTTTACATGTGGGCAGCTGCCTCACTACTTCCTCTAGTTCCTCTAGGGTGATCGGGGCGTCTAGCTCCTCCCTTTCCTCTGCCCTAATCTGGGGCAACCCAATATCTTCCAGTGTGTCCCCTATCTCCTCTCTGTTGCTCTCTGTCACATCCCCATACAGGCGTCTGTAATATTCCACAAATTCCTGATTAAGCCCCTCTTGCGTATCCGCTATGTCGCCATCGTCCTTCACTATTGTTCTGATTGGGGGCCTGGGGGTCTTGTTTTTGTAGAGCCACACCAGGACTCTCCCTGGTTTGTCTCCTTCCGCATGTTGTCTCTCTATATACTTTTTATAGTTGAGATTGCATAACCTCTCCCAATACCCTGCACATTTCTGCTGCAGGCCCAGTGCCATTTCTGTATCTTTCTTGGTACTACTACCCCGTGCAAGTGCCCTTTCTAGCTCCTTTTCGGAGTCCTGTAATGTGGCCAGGATCCCATTCTGCAACCCTTTCAACTTGGCTATGGTGATTCCCCTCACTACTACTTTAAAGGCCTCCCAGCGCGTACCCGCTGTTTTGACACTACCAGCGTTTATCTAAAAATAGCTTATTATTTCCTCCCGCATATCCTCCCTGAATACACTATCTTTAAGCGCCTCAGCACGCAATCGCCATGTGGGTATCCTTCCCCGCGGGGGTCGGTATTGCCACACTAGCATCAGTGGCGAGTGGTCTGAGAGGACTCTGGCTTTATATTCCACCTGCGGTATGTCAGTCATTAGTTCCTGCGTGACAAACACGTAGTCTAATCTAGTATAAAGGCCCTGTAGGGCTGCATAGTGTGAATATTGTCTGTCCTGCGGATGACATGACCTCCGTGCATCTATCAGCCCAAAATCCGCCAACAATGCATGCAGTGCCTTCGTGGCCAGAGTGGGTCTATCCACTTTAGTGTCTGATCTATCCAGATTCGGGTTTAGTACACAATTGAAGTCTCCCCCCCACAATACCGCCCCCCCTACACTACCACTAAGTTTACTATACAGGGACCTAAAGTACACAGCCGTGTCCTAGTTCGGGACATACGTGTTCACAATGCAGATCTCTCTGTTTTCCACCAACCCCTTCATCACCACTATCCTGCCATTTGCCTCTGCCACAGAGCTCAGCAGCTGGAACGGGACATGTGGGGCCACCCATATAATTACCCCTCTCGCATAGGCAGAATATGCTGCTCCTACTACTGTCCCCCTCCACTTCTTCCGTATCATTTCCAGTTTATCTTGCGTTAGATTAGTTTCTTGTAATAAGGCTATGTCCACTTTCTGTCTGCGCAGGTACATCATGACCTTGTTCCGCTTCAAATAGCTGTTGAGCCCCCTGACGTTACAAGTGACTATTTTAAGGTCTCCCATGGTTCATTCCGTTTTCCCTGGGGTGTAGGTTTACCCCATAACACCTCCCCAACTACAACAAACCACTGCACGCAACCCCTTCCCTCCCCCCTCTCCCCTCCCCACCCTACCCCAACCCCAACAAATGCCCAGCTCCATCCCTGGATCTCAGGCTCCCCCGCTTTTGGATCTACCCTGGATTCCCAGGCCAAGACCCCAGCAGGGTGTCACCGCACTAACGGTGTCCTAACTACACTCTAAATGGGGGTATGAAGATTGGCCCTGTTAGGCTCCCTAACTAAAGCATAATAATAGTGCTTGCGGATCATGTTTTTCCCCAGCCTGGCGCTACTAGTCGCCGAGCCGCTTTAGCCACTATAATCAAGTCCCATAGTCTTAAGTCCCAACACCCTCTGGTGCCCCCCACGCTCTTTACTTATCCTCTCCACCTCCTTCTCCCATCCGAACCTCCGACTCCTGGAGGCAACCCTGCGCGTCGAGCATATACTATTAATGTAAAGTGGAAGATATGTTGCCAGATAGAAATATTTTCAGTTAATCAATATGGATAAAATAGCTTACCACTAACAAACAAATCGATGCAGCAAATGCAACAGGAGTAGATTGGAACTTTAACCATGCATGATATGCAAAACATATATCATGTAACAGTAGAAACTACTGCATGAATGAATAAATAATGTGGACAAGTAAGGGAAAGCCAAAGGCAAAAGACAAAACATGTTCCATTGTGAGAAAAAGGGGAGGGTAGGGGAGATGTATACTATAATTATTATACTAGCAATCAAGTCCAACACACCACTACTAAAAATAGGTTCAAATTAATAAACGGATAAAGGTAAACAGATCTCATGAGCCATGTGTAAACATGTTATGAAAAGTAAGGTAATTGGTGAAGTAGGACCATTTAACATCATGCTTAGTTGATTGATTAAGACGTCTGGACATCCAATGTTCAAGTCTTTTTACAATATTTTTCCACCACCCTTTTACAGAAATATTATTAAATTGTTTCCAATTAGTGGTAATGAATGAAACAGCAATAACAATGAAAAGATCATAAAGGACGAATGACATATCAACATCATGTCTATTGAGTGCCGAGCTACACAATAGAATATTTGAAAAGGCCAAGGGAATATTAACTTTGAAAATATTGCTCAAGTAGTTCCAAACCTCCTGCCAAAACCCATGTATACAGCCTGGGTTGTTCTTACACGACCAACAGTACCCATCAAAGCCATGTTGGATGACATGTAATTTCATCAGGGTTATGTATGCTCTGTGTACAAAGAAAAAGAGGCTTTGCATGATGTTGGCTGGGATGGATGTACACCTAACATTGGAAAATGCTAGCAACCAGGTCCTTTCATCAAACACCACACGCAAGTTGGCCTCCCATTGGGATTCCGAAGCCCACTTCATATCCGGTGATCTGATATGCAACAATAAATTATTAAATTTAGCAGCTTTAATTTCAAAGGCTATGGCCAAATGTAATCTTGTGGAATCAGGTATAAGTTTGTTATTAGTATAGTGGTCAAATTTATGAAGGCATGCATTAAATACTTATTATAAAAGTTGAGATGCGACAAAGGTAAAGAGAATATACGTCTAAGTTCATGGAAGGATCTCATATTGCTACCATGGAAAATGTGATTAATGCACCTGAGACCTTTGTTTAGCCAGAGCCTCTGATACAGTCATCTTCTGTTAATAGTAATTGATTTATTCTGCCATAGATAAGGGGTGAAGCAATGAGATTGAGATTTTGTAAAGGAGAAGAGAAGAACCCTCAGAGCATTAGAGGAGGCCAAAATAGGGCCAGAAAGCCTAGAGTGTACATGGTCAAAAATATATATCAGATAGCAAATACTGATTGGGAGGACTATTTATTTTTCTAGAGTAAGCCAAGTGGGGGAATCACTATCTATAGAAGGGATAATACAAAGTCGTGCCTGTTTCAATAGGAATGTGCTGTGATAGCACTTAAAGGCCCTCATTACAACACTGGCGATAACCAAGGGCGCTATTAGCACCATGGTTGCTGCCGGTATTGTAACGAGTCCGCCAATGGTAAATGGGGAAATACCGCCCCATTCCAAGATTGGCGGGGCGGTAATTCCCCATTTACCATTGGCCCTTCCCCATTCCCATTTTTGCCCCATAGGGCTCAATGGGACTGGGGAAGGTGGTAATTACGGTACCGCAAATTGAGGTACCGTAATTACCTCGGAAGTCCCTTTGCGGGTCCCTACTTTAACGACTGGTCCAGACCAGCTGTTAAGGTCGGGAGCCGCAAAGGGACCTCGTAATCAGGCGTTAAGGGTTTAACGGCGCCAACACCTTTTGCGGCGCCGTTAAACCCTTAACGCCAGGGTCGTAATGACCCCAAAAGTCTGGAAATCTGACTACACCATTTCAAAGAGGGAGCCTTGAGTTTGCTGATGCCAATTCTCTTTTTTTCCCCATGGCCCACAATGAATTGACTAGGATTCAGCTAATGGATCTAAAAATGGAGGTGGGAGCTGGGAGCATTTGCAAATAATAAAGAACAATGGGTGAAAGCATTGTTTTAATGGTTTGCAAATGTCCCCACCAGGACAAGTACAGTGGTGGCCAGGAAGATGTTAAATCTTTAAGCCTGCTGAGCTAAACATCAGTAGTAAATTTCATGGTACTGCCAATCAATGAGGCACATTGTACTGCTAGATATTTGAAAGAGCTATCACACCATTTGAGAGTGAAAGAATAATTTTCTTGTTTAAAGCATAAAGGGGTGAGGGCCAAAACCTTGGATTTATCTCTGTTGAGTTTATAGCCTGATGCTAAAGAAAAGTGATTCAATTTCGTTAATAAATTGGGAAGGTGGGCTTTGGTTTTCTTTAATGGTGTGAGTATGTCATTGATATATGAAGCAATATTAGCCTGATGTTTACTACATACAATCCCTGTGATGTGCATATCACGTCTGATAGGTTCCAAAAGTGGTTCAAGGGATAGGACATATAAAATAGGATATACGGAACATCCCTGTCCAGTTCCCCCTTTTAGAGGAAAAAACAATGAGGCTTGTCATTTTTATGTAGATAGAAGTTCTGGGATCACAATGAAGGAGTCTAACAAGGGATATGAAACCTTCACCACAACCATGGCACCTCAAAGTATGGAAATAATAATTCCAATCAACCCGATCAAAGGCCTTCTTGGCATCTAAAACAATAGCAGCATAGCCTTTTCTGTCTTTTTTATTGTTCTTGACAAGGTGAATACCATCAAGCAGTAATCTAGCATTACATGATATATTCCTTCCCTTAATAAAACTAACTTGATCCGATTTGAGCAATTTAGGAAGAAATAATTCAATTCTATTAGAGAGGACTTTGACAAAGATTTTTAATTCAACATTAATTAGGGATATAGGTCTATAATTCCTTGGGAGATCTACATTTTTCTGTGATTTCAGAAAAAGAATGACCAATGTCTCAGTAAATAAACCAGATGAGAGACCTTTATCAGAAAAGTATTTGAAGAGTACTCCTAACTTAGTGGAGAGACAGTTAGAGAAGTGACTGAAGAACTCAATGGACAAACCATCCTGGCCAGTGGCCTTCCCTTTCCGTAAGTCTCTGATGGCTTCAACAATATCATCTATAGTGATGTGATTGTCCAACCCACCAAGATCCACGTTCGGGTTCCTGCTAATGTTTTGAAAAAAAGGAGTTAAGTGTAGAAAGTGGGCAAACAGTTTCAGCGGAGAACAAATTACAATCAAATGTCTTAAATACTTCCAAAATAGTTCCTGTATCTGTGACTGTAGAACCATAATCCTTTTTAATGTGAGAGATGAAGGCTTATTAGCTATTTTAGCTTTAACATAAGAAGCAAGGGCCCTGCTTGCTTGATTAGAAGTATGATAGATCTTAGATGTATGTTTTAGGAGGATACCTGTAGCTTGTTCAGTTAATATCTTATTAATTTGGAAATGTAAACACAAGACCCTATGATGCCCCTGCTCAGAAGGTGATTGATAAAATTGTTCCTCAAAGTTAGAGAGCTGAAGAAATAATGATTCTAACTCCTTTTTTTCTCTTCTTACTCGTGTTAGCAATACAATTGTCTGTTAACACTGCTTAAAGGCATCTCAGTTATTAACAGTAGAAGTGTCTTCATTATGATTATTGTAAAGAAACTGCTGTTGGTATGTGAGAAATTTTGAATGAAACTGCTTATCCTTTAGTAGGAAGTTATTGAATCTCCTATATTAGGGTGTTTTTTTTTAATATGAAGAACGTCAACAGTAGTTACAACAGGGGCATGGTCTGACATGATGATATTCTCAATTTATGAGTTAATTATAGTCCCAGAAAGGGTCTTTACAGCACAAACATAATCCAAGCGTGATAGCGTGTCATGTGGTAGGGAATAAATAGTGAAATCGAAGTCAGTAGGATGAAATAACCACCAAGTATCTATGAGTCCAATCTCAGCTAAACAACGTGTAAACGATTTGTGAGATCTAGAGCTTTAGAAGACTTATTTAGATCTCCTGTCCATGAATCAGTCAATAACGTTATTAAAATCTCTACACACTAAAAGATTAGTAAAATTAGATTGCAAAATAACTTGTCTAAAGGTATCCCAAAACCCTGCATCCGGATTGGTCGTCCCATACTTTTTCAAAATGGCTATAATATCTGAGCCAATTTATAATTTAATCTAGACCCCTGCTATCAGAGTCTTTATGAAGAATTTTTGAGGCAAACCTTTATTATTTAATATTGTTACGCCATTTCTTTCCCATCAGCTGGGCTTGCAATAACATCCCGAACCTAAAAGGTTTTAAGTTTCAACGATTCAAGCAAGGATAAATGGGTTTCTTGGCTACAAACTACTTAGGGATTGCGCTTCTTCAGGTGGTAAATAATCTTATGTCTCTATACGGGGTTATTGATTCCCTTGATATTCCACGACACACATGTAAACACCATTATTGAAAATCTGAAATTTCCAATGACTAAAATAAAAATATAGCAGAGCATAGTACAGTAATCACAGCATATTAATAAAGCATATGAACATTCGGGACAGTAACAATGATATGAGGATGTTGCACTTGACAAAATGTGTATGACATATACGGGAAAAACACAAAGAGAGTAGGGAAGTTGTAAAACTTGACATAGTTACTAAACAAAAGAAGAGAATGAATAGCGAGTTGAAGCAAAAAATCAAGAAAGAATACAGTTAAATTAGTCAAGTTTACAAAAGGATCGAAAGGAGAGAAAGCTAAGGCCGGTTTAGGACATTTAGGGTCAATAGAGGTCCAACGAAAAAACCATCACCAATCCACCACCCCTTCCAATATGATTTCAATTTAATAAGAAAATCAGAAATCCATAACACCCAAACCACAGTAAAAAGCTAATGCAGGCAAGCAAAGAACACACTCAGGAGACTGTTACTGAGGGACTTGAAGGCAAACATGTATACATATATTCTGTTTTAGATTTCTAATGAACAACTTGAGGTCATCAAAAACAGATGTTCTACCATTGATGGTAACTTTGAACGAGCATGGATGGTAGAAACTGTATCTAACATTATGTTGCTTCAAGACCAGGCGATAAGACAAAAACTCCCTCCTGCGTAGCGCTGTTTTCTTTGCCACGTCTTGGGATATATATATTCTGTTGCCTTGCCACATACACCTGTTCCTTTTTTTTGCTTTATGAACAAAACGTTGAAGTTGAGTATACTCCAGCATTAAGATGATCAATGTGCGTGGAGTAGAGCGCGAAGCCTGAGTGCCAGTTTTTGGACCAATACGGTGCGCTTGTTGAATATTGAGGACCACTTCTGATCAGATATGAAGAAGAGCAGGCAGCATTTTCTGTAGAAATAGAATCACAACACTACCTTCACATGCCTCAGGCAGACCCCATATATGAAGGTTATTGCATCTGCCTCTATTTTCCGACTCCTCATTATGCATTTGCAGCTCCTTGATAGCCATTTCCAAGTGTAAGACTCTGGGTGAAATGTTTTCCACAATACATATCCTATTTTCAATTTCCCCTTTCCTTATTTCAAAAACACCCCATTGTCATCAATCTATTGTAGCTTCTGGTTAGTGGCTTCCATAAAAGCCATAAAAGCCTTGAGGGGACACATTTCTTGTAGAAGCATATCCAAGACTGGGTCAGAGGCAACAAGTGGGGTAGGTGATTCACTTCTAGGACTTTTATGAGTAATGGAAGGGGCCAAAGCTGGAACATCCCTTTGATTCTACTTGCACACTCTTAAAAAGAGAAAAGAATAAGGCATTAAGACAACTTAAAACAACTTCCCTGGGAGTATTGCATTGCCGAAACAAGCGGCTACAAATTCTGAAGGCTTACAAGCAGAATCTCAGATTTGCTCGCATCCTTAAATATAACAGGGAGAATTGTGAACTCATAAAAGCTATAACATCACATGACACTCGAGTAATATGGAGTTCAATTTTTTTTTTTTTTTTTTTTTTTTTTTTTTATTGGTTTAGCTGATTACTCAACTTTTCAATTTTTACAAAGGAATGATGAAACCAAGCAAGAAAAGGAAAATTTTTTTTTTTTTTTTTTTTTTTTTTTTCCTTTTCCCTGAGCAGTTTGTTAAAAAGGTTAACAAATACTTAATTCATTGTCGTCAGGTTTTCACATAGGTAATCATTCATAAAATATGCATGTGTCGACACAAGATCATAAAATTACACAGTTTTGTAAGACTCGTACTTATACTTACTTACTTAACCAACTTAAAACCTTAAAACATAACAACTATATGTAGATCATCACATAACATTACATAGTATAACATGGTAAACTTCGCGCTAGTTCACAAGTCATCATAGAAGACTTCTTCATGTTATATTTCAGTGGGGGTAGATTCGTCTTCTAATTTTAGAGCATACAAAAAGTTAGTTGTGGCTATGTATAGACTCATATTTTCAGTTGTGAGTATAGTTAACCATCTATGTTCAGGTAATATATGAGACATGTAGAGCAAATGATTAGCATAGTGTATCGTTCTCAGCTTACATAGTGCAGTACATTTCATAACAAGATGTTCGAGTGTTTCCCGAATAGAAGTATTAAAGCAAAATCGACAGTAATTACTTTCCGAATTTAGCTGTTTTCTCTGAGCTTGAATATCTCGAGTGGGCCACAAATTCAAGCGTAGACGTAGGATCGCTGATCGTAGTTTAGGATTTGGAGCTTTAAGCAAGTAGGTCTCAGTTACTCCCATTTTTTTATCCAGAAATGCTTGTGCATTAAAATGTTTATATAAAAGACAGTTGGTACGGGTAGTTATCCAATCTTGCATAAAGATTTTTTTTTTGACATGATTCGGATTGTTAATTAGCATTTCAAGAGTAGTTTCCGCCCTAGCCAATATTACTATTACATTCTTCGTCCAGTTTTGAGCAAAACGGTGTTTAGAGTGGAACATGTAATCTGATATAGTTGCTAACAAGGTGTTATTCTTGTCATAAACTATACATTTCCTAAAGAGCGCACATAATTGCCAGTGATATCTGGCGTGTAAAGAAGTGAGTCCCAGCTCATATCGTAACCAAGAGCCAGGTGTACAATTCGGGATTCTCAATGAGTGTCGCCAGTATTTTGCTTCGATTTTTTCAAAGAATGAATTTTCAATATATGGTCTGGTTTCTAGTCCATAGAGAAGAGTGGGCGTGATTTTCTGTCGCCAATATTGGATTGCCGGGGCTATTGAAAATTTGCCAAATTTAAACAGAATTATCCTGGTTTGCGATATGGCTGGGATCACCTTATTTGCAATGATGAGTTTTTGGGTGTCGATGTTGGGGACATCATCAAAGGCCAATCCTAAGTATGTATAATTTCTAACAATATCAAGTTGGACGTCTTTAATTTGCCAGTTCATTCTATTGTTCAAAGATCTTTTTGGGACGTATTGCACTATTTGTGATTTTTTCATGTTTATAGTGAGTTCGTTTAGGTCAAAATATTGTGACAGGGCTGTCAAAAGTTTTTGTAGGCCACTAGGTGTTTTTGATATGAGTACTAGATCGTCGGCATACCAAAGGGCTTGTATAATCACATTGTTTAACTTAGGAGAATCTGATGTTATTTCTCTAAAAATCTTTTTTATATTTTGAATATAAAAGTTAAACAAGGCAGATGCTAGTAGACAGCCTTGTTTTAACCCTTTTGATGTTTTAATAGAAGCAGATAGTAGACCCATTATTGATAGTCTGATACGTATTGATGTTTCAGAATGTAACGCATGAATAATATCAATCAAGGTAGGGGGACATTCTTCTTCAATGAGCTTGTCAATGAGTTTACCTCGAGAGATAGAGTCGAAGGCTGCCTGTAAATCGATAAATGCAAAATATATAGGCGTCTTGGTGTAATGCGCTTGTTTTTTTAGAGCATGTAATGTAATTAAGTTAACAGCTGTTCCCATGCCTGGTACAAAGCCCGTTTGATTTGGGTCTCGATGTTGGGTTTCCAGAGTCCATTGGTTAAAATCTCGCAAAACAAATCTACAAAAGATTTTGCTCGGGGTGTCCAGAAGAGCGATGGGGCGATAGTTGGAAGGGGCTTCACGGTTTCCATTTTTGAAGATAGGAACTATTAATGACGTGCACCATGATGCAGGTATAGTTTTTGTGTATAGAATCTGTTGGAATATATTGTTTAAGATTCTAGCCCATGCATGTGGGTGTTCTTTCATCATTTGGTTTGTTAGACCATCGGGTCCCGCCACTCGAGATGAAGAGGCCTTAGTTATGAAGCTTTCGATGGTTTCTGTAGAAATATCAAGATTCCAAGGTGCATTGCTTGGTGTTAAATAATGATAATGTTCAAAATTTTCATCATGATATAGTTTGGAAAAGTGTTTTATCCATTCTCTCTCTGTCACACCATTTAGTTGTGTATCGACTTGTTTGTGGACAGCAGTTTCATTCAAAAGGGACCATATTTGAGCTGTATTTTTGGTTCGAGCTAGGTCCATGAAATTTTCACTGTCTTTTTGAAACATGGAGGCTTTATGACCACGTATCCAGTTTTTGTATTTGCATTTTAGATTTCTTTTGACTCGTTGTTGCTGATCTGTAGGTAGGATTCGCGTCTGTCTTAGATCTTTTCTATAAGCGGATTTCACCTTCTGTAATTGGTGGTCATAGACATGTTTGTTTTTTTTTTTTGATGAGATAAGATGTATATGGTGAACCTCATTGAACATATTCAGGACTGTTGGATAAGATTGAAATGTAGGGGAGTTTGTTTGTACTTGAAGTGCTCTTTCCATTGCTGTTAGCTTGTCTCGGGTCCATTTAAATCTTGTTTTAGCATTATTAATTTGTAGATTTGGCATCATTCGATGTTGTGGATCTGCTTGGAGTTCTGTCCAAGGCCAAGTCAATAGCAGCATGTTATGATCACTTGTTGATTGTTGTATGATTTCAAATTTTTGAGCCTTCATGAATAAGTCTTCAGAAAGGAATAGATAGTCGATAGTACTTGTAAATTTGCCTCTGTGCCACGTGGGTCGAGATGGTATATCGCCTGGAAGCGAGCCATTCGCGAGAAATAAATTCCACTCAGTCATGAAATTTTGAGCTCTAGTGATATCTGGAGACAAGGTTCTTTTAAGTGTGGACATATCATGTAGGTTGAAATCACCAGCAATTATGATAGCTGAGATGTTCGAAGTTTTCGAGATTATTTCTAATAGGTTAGATAAATCTTTATAAAAGATCTTGTCAGGAATTGCCGCTGGATAGCGATACAGATTAATTAATGCAATACGCACCGCACCTCTCGAGATTTCGACTAATTGCATGAAGTTGTTCGGAGAAGCCCAAGCGTGGAGTTTAAGGCCTGATGTAGTTCTAACAGCCACTAATAAGCCTGACATAGGTCGACCTTTTGTAGAGGTGATTGCTGGGAGATGTACCACAGAATGCTCATCCCATAGTGGGGTTTGTGTGATCCATGTTTCTTGCAGTGCTACTATTTCAAAGTTGTTTATACAATTCTGTTCTTGATTCAATAAATGTCGAAAGCCTCGTGAATTCCATGAGATCAAGGTAATATTTTGTTCAGACGAGCTCATTGATGGTTATGTTTTGGTTGATAAGTTGCAAAAGGCGCATATACATGCTTCTTGTCGTTGATTGTTTTGTGTATAATGATTTTGTTTTGGTTTTTGCTCTTGTTGTTCATTGTGACTTCTTTCTGGGTCTTGCGCCAATAAAAATCCCATTTCGAATAGGGCCATTTTTGCTCGCCATAGGGTGTTTAACACAAGACCAGATCTGATCCAAAGACGGACGATTGAAAGATTGCTATCGCACAGAAACTCTACTTGGTCAATGTCAGCTGATGAAATATCTTCCAGAGCTGGTAGTTCGCCAAATATGTTGAGAACACTTGTTCTGGACAAGTCATATTGAGCATGTGGAGCGTTGCGGCATTTCAAGATAAGAGTATGAAAGTTATGAAATTTGTTCTTCTTGGTTTCTTTTTTTGGAGGAATTGTCTGTGTCTTTTTTATTGGTTGTTCAGCAGTTGCAAATTGGACTACTTTCTTATTCTGCACGTCGTTAGTCAAGATGGATCGTGGTCCTGTTAGTTGACATTTCGAATGGGCTACATGTGTCCAATCATTTTCTATGGGATAATTTTCATCCTGTATTTGTAAGTGCGATTCCCAGTTTGCTGCTTGTCTGGGATGGTTGAAGTTAGAATGTAGTGAACGATGATATAAATATTCATCTACAGCTGCTTTAATTTCTTCAGCTCGTTCAGAAATATAGCTTCGGTCAGAGTTCGCACTGAGAGATGTTTTTGTGTGTGATGATGACGATGATACAGCTGGGCAAAATTGTGTCGGCTGATTTTTGGAATTAAGATCAGTATTCATCCTGGGATCTTCCGTTTCTTCAGATAAGGCGATCAGTGCATTCAAAGGTGAGTGTGAGGATGGATGGATTAATCGCGTCTGAGTAGTAGAAGTATTTATCTGAGAGTCACTTGGGGATTTGGTGCATTGTTTTGGAGCAGGAAACATAATAGCTGCTGTTGGTACTCGATGTTCATTTGGCGTCGCTCTGATTTGGTTTGTTGTTTCTGCTTGTTGAGCAGTAGAACTAGATTGGATATTAGTAAGAGCTTTTTTTTGGATGGCGTCATTCATCACTAAACGTGCTTTCGCTTTCATCATTCGTCTTGATTTTTGTGTGGTATGACGTGATCTTGTAATAAGAGTTCTTGCAGAAGGGCCCTGATGGGCTTGTTTTTTAAAGACATCATAGGTTGCTGAAGTTATCGAAAGTGGGCTTGTAGGTATTTTGTCAACACTAATCCATGATGCATTTGAATCGTGATTGGTGTGATTAACACTTTCCACCGGTCGGATGATACCCGGTATAGCAGGAACTGCAGTTTCTTGGATTTCATCCTCAATTAAAATTGCCTGGGAATGTACATCCTCTATATCATTATGTGGTTTCGGTTGATTCATATAGGGGTGCAATTGTATCCACGTTGCAATTTTATCAATTTGTTTTGATTGATGATTAATTTTTTTTTCAAGGGTTTCAAACATATTGTATAGACTTTTGATCGTGGTGTTTACCGCTGTGAGGGTAATCTCTAAGAGGCCATTGTTGATAGAAGTTGACGGGTGTTCAGGAGATGTTAAACGTCGTCGAGGAGTGGGTTGTATGAAAGAGACTACTGAAGAAACACTAGAGTCCATGGAACACGGTGCGCGGTAATCCGGTGTATTTGACACCACAGAAGAGTTCTGAATCATATTGGAGACACATGACGGTGTATTAAGAAACACTTCGTTTTGATCTTCTTCCTCAGCCACAGATGGTAGGGGTGCATATTGTTTTGGATTGATAGTCGGAGACGTGATGGTTTGTAGAATGGTGTTGTCCGACATGCACTGTTCTTCATTTTGTAAAGAGCGAGCTTGAAATGGCTGTATTTGCTTTAAAGTTAGGGAGGTATTATTTAGAATCTTTTCTGATGGGACTGGGGCTGAGATGACGGCCTGTACATGACTTGTAGGCTGCGCACAAAAGGAGCGAATATCATACTTCGCTAGAGAGGTTTTGGGCACTGGTGTGAGTGTTATGCTTTTTCGAGTGGCCAAGCGTTTGGCTTTGACAGCAGTTTTGGAGAAACTGTTTGCTGGAGTAAGTGGTAAATCCGGTACCTCAGGCATGTTAGTTTTCAAAGTGTATGAACGCATAAAAGGAAAATTAGCTTCAAAGGAGGTAGAACTAAGTAGTGGTTTCTTCACAACTGCAGGGGTAGTAGGACTGTTAATCACAGTTAAGTATCGTGAGCGATAAGGAACTAAATCATGATATTGTAATGAGCCAAACTTAAAAATAAGCCAAATTTGCTAAGTAAAATTGAGTAAGTAGAAGTAAATAAATAATTTAGAGTCAAAATCTTTCGCCGCAACGCCGCAACTTCGCGGCTAAGCGGCCAAGCGGTACTTGCACGGTACTTGGTACGGTGCACGCGCGCGGTGCGCGCGGAAGTTCGAATAAATACACGCCTCCAAGGGGGTGTGTCAGCAGTTGTTGCACAGCCTAAACAGACAAAATAAAATAGCTGTGAGGAACTTAGTTCATGTAGTAATGTCCTTTAGTCCATACATATATGGTGTTCACCTGCTGGAATTTGAAGTCCTTCTGTGAAATGGAAATCCAAAGGTAATCGAACAGCACACAGCGGTCAGCGGACAGCAGGCAGCGGCCAAGCGGTACTTGCACGGTACTTGGTACGGTGCGCGCGCGCGGTGCGCGCGGAAGTTCGAATAAATACACGCCTCCAAGGGGGTGTGTCAGCAGTTGTTGCACAGCCTGCTGGAATTTGAAGTCCTTCTGTGAAATGGAAATCCAAAGGTAATCGAACAGCACACAGCGGTCAGCGGACAGCAGGCAGCGGCCAAGCGGTACTTGCACGGTACTTGGAGTTCAATTAAGAGTGGTGACAAACGCTCAGTACTGGCTACTTATAACTGTATATCTGACCAAGTATGGCAGGAATATATAACAGCTAAATTTCACATTCCAACTAAATTTGAGGTTGTCCCAGATGTACCGCTATGTTATAGTAAGATTACCCGTTTGGAATGGTCTTTGAAAGATCTTGAATGGGCCATCTCAAGATTATCTCATTCCCAATCTGCTGGCCCTGATGGCCTTCCCCCTTGTCTTTATAAAGCTGATCCTAAGTTTTGGGTAGGAATTCTGAAAACCAAATTTGACTTCATTATCAATACCGGCTTTATCCCCCCTACATAGACTACTGCAAATATTGTTCCTATTTTTAAAAAGGGTGATCCCACCCTACCGCAGAACTACAGACCTATTTCTCTGATTGATACAGATGCGAAGCTGTTCGCCATTCTCCTACTACATGATCTTGAAAAATGTATAGAGGAAAATGACCTGTATTCGAAATATCAAATAGGCTTTAGGAAGGGAATGAGTACTTCTTTGAATGCTGCCATTATGGCCTATATGATAGATGGTACAAGAGGAAAGAACTCTCAATCTGTTTACATAGCCATGATAGACATGATGTCAGCATTCGACAATGTAGTATGAAATCTCTTGTGGAATAAAATGAGAACCATGGGAATCCCTTCAGTGCTACTTTATTGGTTCATCAAACTTTACACTAACACCTCCTATAAAATTAAAATTTCAGCGGATGGCAGAACTACTGAAACAATTAGAACATCTATTGGGCTCAAGCAAGGTTGTAACCTTGCGGCAACATTTTTAACTTATACCTTTCAGATCTTGATAAAGAATGGGAACATAGCAATCTGTTCTCGGTTAAAGTTGGCTCTTTGCGCCTGAAATGGATCGCGTTTGCAGATGATATTATCATTGTCTATCCTACTCCTGTGGGACTGCAAACGAAGCTCTTACTTTTTGAAGAATTTGCAGTCGCTCATAATCTGACCCCTAACCCTTCAAAAACTGCTATTTTGAAATTTGGCACCAAACAGAATACCAAGGGATATCGATGGGAGATCATGAAAACGCAAATTCGTAGTTCCACTAGTGCGATTTATTTGGGTTACAATCTTTCATCTCAAAACTCAAAGTTTGGACAGACTTAATTAAAAATAAGATTCGCCAATTACTGTCCCAACTAGAAATGATTTACTCAAAATTTTGTAAATTTTCATTAACACCAATGATTGATTTCTTGACATTAAAAATAGAAAGTGTCATCTTATATTCTCTTGACATCTGTTTATGTGACATGAGTGCAACCTTAGATTGTATCCAGGGGTCATTGATAAAAAGTGCTACTCATCTACCAATGTCCGTTCCAAATGCAGTGATTCGTCACGAGTTTGGGCTTGTGGCATTATCTGGACGCTGGAAATGGCGACAATTATGTCGCTACGAAAAAATCAATTTTCCTCAAAAAAAACTCATTATACGAAGATTTGCAAAACATGCTGAATTGCACTACTTTGGCCTCCTTTTCTCAATACCAATCTAAAATGGAACATCTACTGAACACTTTATGCATCTCAATTGAAGATGTCCATCAACGTCCAGGTTATGCCAAAAAGAAGCTCTTTGAACAGCACTGGCGGTTGACAATAGAAAGAATATCTTCCTATAAAATGTATAGGGAGTATGGTGCATTCATAAAACAATGCATACCAAGATTTGATCATGTTGTTTTATTTCCATGTAATCATACTAGAAAAGCTTACATATTGTATAGAATGAACCTATATTACACTCGGGAAAGAATTGCTAACTGGAGCAACAAAGATGAACCCAAACAAATTAAATGTTGTTTTCCCTCATGCAACAAGCCCTTTGAAACTATGAAACATCTTATTCTTGAATGCCCTCATTTCAAAGCAATGCGAACTAACCGTCTGATGAAATTTGTAAACATTGATTTTAAGGATTGTTTGCAACTTCTATGGGCCCGTATGATGCAAGGTATACATAAACCCCTGATTTTCGAATTGTTTAGCCTGTGTAAGCATATTAAAAAAGAGCTTCTTAGCTTTAATAACTAGAAGATACAGGGAGAAGAGAGAGTCATAAGCTACCCCTATTTCACCGTGTTAACTGCGGTAGGTTTTCAAAAGGCAGGAGGCTAGTTTGTAATTGCTAGCTGTCGAAAGTCACAAAAAATATATATATAGGAATGGAAAGAAATTCTGGTTTATTCAGACATAAATATAGAATATAGAATTCATAGTAAAGAAAACACAGTTTGAAATGAAAGATCACATGCAAGCCTAGTTTGGCTTGTAACAAAAGCACACGAAAAAATGGAAATAATAATAAGTACAAAACTGTTGATACATCACAGTTTGGTAGATGAGGGTTAGTAACATATATTGTGGATTTCAAATACTACAATCAGATTGGTAGTATGTCATAGTGGTCAACACATTGTTATAGGTGTTTCTGGTTCGGGGGGTATTCAACCTTCACTGAGTAGATAATGTTCACAGATGAAGGGTCTGAACTTTCATCAGGACGTTGTTGGGAACGTCTATTGGGAGGGAGGGAGAGGAGAGTATGTCAAGAGGAAAAAGTGTGACCACACAGAGGAATCCATATGAAAAGTATACTGTGCTATAGGAAACCTACCTATGTTCTGTCAACGGTTGAACTGAATTGTATAAGTCTCTGTAACAGTGTGTATTGTCATTTAGTGACCATACCATATACTAGCTTTAAAAAAAACTCTTCTATTTCTTTATTGGCAACAGGAGATAATATTCAGTGTCTATAAGTGAGTTTCAAAAATAATTTAGTGGCCATATCAAGTACTAGCTGGTTGTTGCATAAAAAAAGGTCTTACAAATCTTGGCAGGCAACAGGTGATTATATTCAGTGTCTTAAACTGAATTGTTTATCTTTGTATGGCCATACCAAATTCAAGCTAGCACTTTCAGAGAAAATGCCTTATAATTCTTAGTAGGTAGGAGAAGAATATATTCAGTGTCTGCAAATGAAGGTGACATCTTTTAGTGGCCAGACCAAATGCTGCAAATAACCAATTGTTTTGCGGTGCACCCTGTTTAGCTGAAAGCATCATATTTAAGTGACTATACAAAAATCGTGTTTATGAGAAAAAGCCATATATTTCTTGATAGGCATGATGAGATTATACCCACTGGTTGCAAGTGACTGTGCCATCCTTTAGTAGGCAACCTAAATATGAGTTAGTAGTTCCAGAGAAAAAGTCTTATAATTTGGTGGTAGGCAGGAGGAGATTATATTTAGCGGCTGTGAGTGACTGTTCTGCGTTTTAGTGCTCAAACCAAATACGTGTCACAAGTTGCAAAGTTGCAAACAACAAATCCTAGAATTATTTAAAGGCACCACAGTGCATTCATTTCTGCAACTGGGCGTGTTGTCTTTTGGTAGCCATCCCACATTTTATTTGCAAAGAAAGTCTTATAGGCAGGGCAAGATTACATTTAGTGACTGTGAGTGACTTCACCATCTTTTAGTAGCTGAACCAACATCACGAAACCGAGCAGGATGAACATAAGGTGACATACTAAGGTTAGATTTGAATTACATTATGGATTAGCTGGGCTGTCTTAATGTGTTGGCATAATTGAGTAATAGCTAGTCAAATTCAGAACCATCTAATGTTTTTGGGTTTCATGGTTTTTTAACATACAACTAATAGCCCTAATCAATGCCTAACATGTGTGCTTCTTCAGGGCAAAAAACAAACAAATATGTGCAAAATAATGAGAAAATGCTAAACTAAATGTTAATGTTAAAGCTTGTTGTATCATCTATCTTATTACATAATGCAACCTAATAGTTATTAATGATCATGCCCTTTGGAATATATTAGAACATACTTGATCTAATAAAGAGATCTAGGGTTACTCTTCGAAATGAATTTAATGTTTTATAGTAGATTAGGTTCTTGATCTGTAAGAAATAGATACAAATGGAACTCCCCAAAAGCACTATGCCAAAAGAATGTTCAAAATATATATTTTTTCTGATTAAGGAAGAATGTATGCCTTCATTACATTGGATCCCTGGAAAGGGGGTAATTACTTCTGGAGAAGTTTGAAGTGTCTATCCCTTCCTTTTCATAACATTCATATACCTAAAAAGTATGCGTATAAATTTGTACCTTGTAAACCTATCAAGTATGTTGATACATTTAAACACCCCGATAATAATAAGTACCTGCAAAGTTTTAAGTTTATTCCTGAAAATAATTCACTGTTATTGTGCTTTGAGTTATGCTAATTAGAAATGTTTTTTTCTTATTTTTCTTATTCCTTTGTTAAAAAATTTGAAAACAAAAAGCAAATCAATATTTAAGGATGTACTACCTATAATCCGACCTAGTGGCCCTAGAAAGAAGCAAACTCATCATGTGCACTCACAATTTATGTAGAGCCAGATCCGCAGTATGTTTTCCTCAGGAGGGAGTTGGTGGGTGTAGACACATGTTGCCACCATTTTGTTTGAGTTTGTATACTCTCATTTTAGCCTCCATTTTGGAGGATATTAGTCAATCACATTAGCTATTGGTGACGTCCCTTTTCATGGAACTAGAAAAGGACTGTTAGCCTCCATTCCAGATGATATTAGCCAGAATGGAAAGGGCTAATGCAGGGCTCAGTTTCGTCAATGGCCATTTTGATAGAATGCCTTTCAATCAGGTTCTTCATAATTTGATGTAAACCGACAGAAATGATTTTGAGTCCAGGCATTCCCAAAAGGATTCCATTTTTTGTATGGAAATATAAAGAAAGGACTTACTACATAGCAGTTTTTAATGGTTGCCATATTAGTAAGGTTAATATTACCTCCTTACTCTTGCAGGAGATTTCTGTAGTCAATAGCCATTTTGATAATAATGAAACCAACCTGACTGCTCATGGTTAGATGTAAACAAACATATGTTACTTTGAGACATTTTATCTCTAATAAATTGTTCATATCATATGTGTAAAAACTATGAAAAAATGTATAAAATGACTTTACTATAATAGGGTATCCTGTTCAATGGTTTTAAATGAAAACAAATGGGGGCCCATTTAAGGCTATAGATCCAAGTAATTTATAGGTAATGTTTTAAAGAAACATATTTTCTGTATAAAAATCCCCGCACGGGAGGAACCTGGATATTCTATCGGCTCCCTTTTGAGAGAAAGGTCCTGTCCTCCTGATAGTTCGCACAGGTTGTTTAAAGGCATGAATCAAGAAAGTGATGGGTCCACTATTTATAATGTGGGCGCAAGTAATAATACAGTGGCTAGTACGATAAAAGTTCCCCAGGGGATTGATAAGACCAACAAAGAGATACCCCTTGATAATAATAAGATCAAGGGTGTAATGCCAACTGATTTGACCGGCACTGAAACAAAGTGCGATTCAAAAATGGATTCTGTACATGTTACACCAGATAGCTTTGTAACTGAGGATTGTGTACGAAGGATCATAAAAGATCTACTTAACAACAAAGATGTGGACACAGCATGCGGAATAATTAGAACATCACCTGTGAAGGTAGCTTTGGTAAACAAAAGGGGAACAGAAATGGGCTTTCAGACGGACACTTATAGATCAGGGTGGGAGAGTACACAAGACAAAGCAGAAGAGATGAGGTGGTACTCCCAATTGGGGAATGACAATAAGAGTGTTAAGGAAAAGTCTATGCAAAACCCTCAAGTTAATTAATTCTCTAGGGATTCTAAGTGTATATTGCTTCAACCTCATTTTCCTGAGGTTCCAAGCCTCATATTACATTATGCATTTGAGGATCGATACTCCCCAACCCTGAATAGACCTTATATACTGAGTTTGTTTTGTGATATCCCAGAATTGTCATTAATAGCCTCTGCCGACATACAGCTAGTGGATTATATTAATCCACAAAGGATTGACTTTGTGCGGTTGGTGATCCAGTCACCTTTAGTACGTTCCCTGATCCTGAAGGAAGCCGGTTCATTGCAAAAGAGGGGTTTTGATGTATATAATTATCAAGAGCATATATCTGTTGAATATCTGAAAAATAGTGAGTTGATGGCACAAAATTTTGTTCCATGTGTTAATAGTGTTGAGAGTGCTCATCAGCTTCCGGACGCCATGCTTCTTTCGGATATGAAAGAATGGCGTACGTTGGCAGTGTCCCTTAAAGACTCTATAGAGCAACTCAAAAACTTAAGCCCCTTTAGTGTAGGCGGCTACTTCAGGCTGATCTCGTGGAATTCCAGGGGGTACACTCATCTCGCTCTGAATACATTTTGTTTTAGTACAGGAATCTTGGGCCTGTGGGCAGCTGTTTTGGGATGGATATGTGGTGCTACATCTTCCTGGTACTTGTGGGCCTAGAGGATGTCCCAAGGGTGGCCTGGCATTGGCTTTTCAAAATTCGAACACGATTGCAAAACTATCGGAAAGACACCTGTACACCTCATGTCAAATTGTTACCTTTTTTTTAATTAAACAAAAAGGAAGAGTGGGATTAATGGTCATCAATGTTTATTGGAACAATGCTGCGTATGGTGATCAAAAACTGCCGAATTTGTTAGATGAATTGGATGTTTTGATTGAGGAATGGTTAGCCTCCTCAGCTGGCGGTCATATTATAATTGCCGGCGATTTGAATGCTGATTGTAATTTATCAAACACAGAGATAGATTGGTGTTTTATGGATAAGGGCGTGAGTGGCTCAAAAAAGGGTAGCAAACGGTACAGAGGTGCTCTCTGGCGCAATTTTATAAGAGTATCAAATTTTATTTACTAAGATACATTATTTTTTCAATGAATTAATCATCTATTAATATACACATTAAATTACATAAATGTTGCAGGAGAGCTTGGTACACCAGATTCTAAAACAACCTAACACAACCAACATTCTTCAACAGTCAAACCATCATTTGTACCTCAAATCAATCAACCTCATTCATTCACAATAAAAATTTGGACCAAACAATTGGTGCAATATATATGTGTAGTAGCACTTCATTGATAAGCCCCACATAATCTTTGACATTTCATTTCATCCACATTCAGTGTGTATTAGCACAATAATTGTCCAAAATGTGCTCTATTCCGCGGAGTGGGTGCATTGAACAAAAAATGACAGATCCCATCCCCGGATGTTCTTCTACCGGTTTCGACGTTTGAGGATAATTAAACCAACGTCTTCATCAGGAAAACCAATTATTGCAATATAACAACTGAAAAAAACAAAACAAAAATACAACAATTATATGCAATTGCCTATATATGCCTGTAACTAAGATTTTTGCAAGTAACAGCGCCTCAATGCCCGTGGGTTACTTGCGCGCTATATAAATATAAATAAAAAAATAAACTAGCTGGCTCAAACTGACAACATACAATTCTTCAATTGCACTTTTAGAATTTTTAACTAGAGTCACCAAGAAGTGATCAGTCCCAAGGTGTCTCTTATTGTTCCAGAGTATAAGAAAGAAGGGGGGGTTTGTGAAGCCCTAGCACCAAGAAAGACACGGTGTCTAAAGTGAAATTACACCAACACCATGGAGAACCAGAACACCGAGACACAATGGCCAACACAGCCATGCTAACCTGATTTCCAGTGTCAAATGCTCTCAATGGTTGGAGCCCCAAATATGACTCAAAACGAGTTCAGAAGGATTCCAGATCTAAGAAATGTATGTAAACCATAATAAGTTAAAGAGTATTTAATTGAACTGCATGTCAGTTGTGTATGGCCAGGAGCACCATGGTTGGACCAACCACTCACCCCACGCCAGATGTCGGAGATATTCCAGTACTGTGCCTACAAGTGCCACGTATGCCATCGAAGTAGATAAAAATTCAACTTGCACGGATCAAAATTTCATTGTTATCTGTGCAAAAAAGGGAGGGGGGAGAATAAATATTTTTAAATTAATTATAGAGCCTCATATTTAGCAGTCAGTCATAATGGCAGTATTTAAACGGTTGTGTTGAAATAGAAACACATACGGTTTACAAAAACGAACAGGCTTTCCGTTTTGCGCTGTTAAATTTTAAATTGAACGGGAGCTGGAAGAGATAACATTCGTACCGCATAGGCATGGAAATAAAATTCAATTACTTACCACTACCGAACGCTGGACAAAGCCTCGCCTACTACAGAAGAATACTCCCAATTTGGACTCGTTTCCGATGTCTGCGGCTCTGTATCTCACGCAAAAATACTGATTGCGTGCAGGCGTGGGGGCGTGGTGTTGAACGGGTCTCCTTGACATGGTCATGTGATTACTACAGAAGACGATCACGTGGGTGAAGTTCTGTAGTAATTAAAGGCACTCGTCTTAATTTGAGAAAACAAAAGGGAGGTGCACTATGTGCTACGCCAAAGAGCCTCTAAGTGATGTTAAATTGTCTCACTATGCTAAACATTCCACTATTTAAACCGCCAAGCAAAAGACGGTGCATTTACTAAAATAAATCAAAAGGTGTTGGTGAGAAACCCAGGTGCAAGGTGTTTCACATGCTAAGTGTAATGGGATTACGAATAAGGCAATTTGGGGATGATGTTTTAAATTATTGCACTTATTTTTATTAGTAAGGCTAAAAGTTAGTAATCCAAAAGTCACACTTTACAGATGTTCCGGGTATTGGGACAACTAACTAAAAACTAGTGCTTTTACTGAATGAAACGAAAATATAATTAGAACAAAGTTAGTCAAGAACTGAGTTAGCTATTGTACTTGTTGTTATGATCCATCGTACTAGAGAAACCAATATAGATATTATGTGTACAGAAGCAATTGCTGCGTGATGTTGGAAACACATGCAGAAAAAGGCACGCACACAGGAAGAAAAGGGGTTGGGAGTCAACCTGAGTTGAACTCCCAAGGGTCCAGCGTGTTAAGCCCCCTATCTAACGTTTTAAGATTACAAATCCACAATTGTTCTTTATATGTCAACTTGTTCCTGGTTTGAGCCGGTTCAATAGTGGCAATTTTCTCAATGCAGAACCACATAAGATCTTC
Source organism: Ambystoma mexicanum (assembly GCF_040938575.1). Lineage (NCBI taxonomy): Eukaryota > Metazoa > Chordata > Amphibia > Caudata > Ambystomatidae > Ambystoma > Ambystoma mexicanum. The sequence continues at coordinate 1,079,169,958 of NC_090933.1, forward strand.
CACACTATGACCTGTCTCTACAAAATGAAGAACCATGGGCGCATTAAGGTTCCGAGTGCAAATTTTTGAACTGTGTTCGTTAATGCGAACGTGGACCTCTCTTGAAGTTTTTCCTATATATAACCTGTTGCAAAAAAAAACTCTGGACAATTTTTTCAGTATACCCTGTTACCTAATACCCTGGTCCAGGGTGTGGGGTGTTCCTGCGCCTTTCAGTACGGAATTTTATAAGAGCCAGGGGAATGGAGATGTTGTTCAATGACAAATGTACATGGTCTGCACAAGGTGGGTCGACAATTATAGATTATATATTTGTAAGTGATAAGCTGGTTAAAGATTCTGAAATGATGCGTGTCCAACCTATGGACGTAAGTGACCACGCTATGATATCAATTGATTTGGTTCTAGAGAAGAAAGTCTACAATGATAATGTGAATTGGGGACCCATAATTGTAAATGTGAAGGGAACCAGGGTCAAATGGAATACCCTGAAGTCTATCAAATTTAACAACATGATGTGGCACGACTATGAAAAAAAATCGTTAGAACAAAAAAAGTAACATACTCGATAGCAGCATTCAATGACCTACTAGCCTTCAGGTTGGATCCATTTCAGAATGCAAGTAATATTGCATTTTATAAAAAAAGACTCATAAGCATGTTTTTAGAGGTTAAAGAACAGAGAGCTTTGCTGCACAAGCAATTACGTGTTCTAAAGAAACTTGATTTACCAACAGATGAGTATAAAAAAGTAGTGAGAACATGTCGCCAGGCTTATAAAAATTGGATGATTCAGCACTGAGCCAATCTCGAACAGAAAGACGCAGAAGCTATGCTTGGTGCTATGAAGGAGACCAACTCTAGAAACTATTGGTCTCTTATCAATAGCACTGAAGCATTGCAGGTGCAGTTAATCACTAATCCGATTGGGGAATCAGTATGGTGCAATTATTTTGAGAATTTATATGCCCTGTCCACCAATGACACACTAGCAGTTGAATACAAAGAATATAAATGGTGTTGACGTTTCAGTGGTAAAAATAAGAGCAATGATTCAAAAGCTAAAACCCTCTGCCACTCCGGGACCTAAAAACCTGACATGCTCTATATTGAAGCAGAGTGCCGAGTTATGGGCCGGGATACTGCATCTAATCTTCAGCGATGTAAAGGCAAAGATTTTTGCCTCGATAATATTGGAAAATCTGCTGCTATGGATGGAGGAGAATGAAATCCTAGACGTGAGGCAATTCGGGTTTCGAAAAGGATTGGGGACTGATGCGGGTGGTCTTTTTGTATCTATTTTGCAAAGCCCAGCTAGGAATTCTAACTATGGGCCTCTTTACGCTGCTTCCATGGACTTATCCGCAGCATTTGATATGGTCAACATACCAACATTATGGCAAAGGTTCGATACATTGAAAATTGACAGAGGGTTGTTAGCGATGATTATTCACCTTTATTCAAATACAATTTTAAAAGTAAGGCTTAACAACGAAGGGCTGATGTCCAGAGAAATCAAAGTAATGAATGGCCTAAAGCAAGGCTGTGCCTTGGCGGCCATTTTATTTAATCTTTATGTTTCCGGCGCAAATGCAAAAATTGCGTCTTCTGGTTTAATCACTTCAAAAATTGGTGGATTTGCAGTGAATTGGGTAGCGTACGCTGATGATTTCTATTTCTTGCTGTTAGATCGTACAAAGATAGGCTTACAAAGACTAATTTATGTGTTTGCAGTCTTCATTAAAGAACTAAAATTAAAAATCAATCCCACAAAAACAGTTATTATCAATTTGGGTCAAAATAACAAAGCAAACTCAAATGGGTGGTTGAAGGGACCAAGATAAGGCTTCAGAAAGCTTTTAAATATCTAGGGTATTCCTTTGCTAGCAGTATGGCACTAAATGTTTCAATAAAATGTCTGGAATCCAAAGCAAAAGTGGCGGGCAATCAGTTGACGGCACTTGAAATGAAATTTGGGAAATTCACTATGTCAGGATGCAGAGACATTTACCTGCTTAAGGTTATCCCAAGGCTAACCTATGGTTTAGAATGTTACCCGGTAAAAATGATTCCGTATTTAAAAAGACTGGAAGCACTTATGTGGAAAAAAGTATTGTACTTCATACCAAAATGCATTCCAGTAGAAATGATAAGGCACGAATTCGGCCTGGGTTCGCTTGAAAGTATAGTGGAATGTGAAAGAGTTATGTTGTATAGAAAATGTATTCTGGCAGGGTCGAATTCACTGTACAACATATTAAGGGATGGTGATACTGTGAAATATATGACTGACTTACAATCTGATGTAGAAAAAACTTTGGTAAAGATTGGAGCTTCAAAGCAGTGTCTATTAGAGAAACCAGCTAAAACTAAAATATTGATAAAGGCATTTGATTGGGCAGCTAATAACGCTGTGATCATGAATTCGAAACTATATAATCTTTTTTTTTTTATTTGTTTTTGGTTCATGAGAAAACCTTTACAAAGAAAGAATATTAAAAGTTCCAATTTCATACAAAAAGCAGTTGTTTCCTGCGTATTTAAGAGTACAGAAAGCGAAGGAGTAAAGTGACAAAATAAAATAACAAGGCAAAATACAGGCTCAGAAACCAGGGATTTGACTAGACAGACTGATCCCCTTGACTGGAGAGTTCAAGAACATGACTAGTCTGTTGATAGTTCCTTAAGATAGTAAACTTCTCCAAAATGTTTACTATCTCAGCAGTTAGCATGACTTCTTGGCCAGAGATCAGTCTATCCCAAAATGCGTCCTGAACTAGGCTCTCCTCTTTAGTTACAAATCTCCCCAGTGATGATACCCTGATCGCCCATGTGGCTTCGCACTCCAGCAGCAGGTGTTTGAGGGATTGTAAATTCGGAAAGGCACAGATCTTGCAAAAGCTTATTGCCTTCTCACCCTGGTTTCTTTGGTCCAGTATTTCACCCGTGTGGGCCATATTCAGTCTGAGTCTGAGGATATTGTTTCTGATTCTTTGGTCCGGGAATTTTTCCAGGTAGCGCGGGATGGTGCCGAGCTTTCTGTCCGCTGTCAGGAATAGGTTTGGGGGGTTAAGCTTCTGATTCCCTCGATCGTTTTAATCCAGTCCTCCGTTTCTAATATTTTTTTGACTTTCTTTAGGATTTTGTGTGAGAGTTTCTGTTGTTAATTCCAGCCTATGTAAAATGCAGGCAATCTTTTCTTCCAAGCCGAGGAGTTTTTTTGATTTTGACTTTTTTAGATGTTGATTTACGTCGAAGAAAAGGGTGGATACATTGGCTGTAATTATGTTAAGATAGAGGGACAGTAGCTTCCACTCTGGTCGGCAATTCAGAGAGGTCAGACCCAACTCAAATCTCAGACTAGCGAGATGAGTGCACGATGGGAGATGAAGAGAAGATTTCCACAAAGAGCCCTCAACTTTGCTCCAATAATAGTTCCACAAAAGAAGCTTTGCCTCAAGGCCGTAGAGAAGGACCGGGACAACTTTGCCTATGTAGAACTTCTTGAGCGGAATTATAGAAAATTTGCAGAATCTTCCATTCAGATTTTTCATTTGTGCAATAATTTTTGATTTCTTCCCCAGAATGGAGTGTATCACCTTGTTTAAGGTAGGGTGGGCAAGAATTTCATATCCCAGGTATGTTAACTCGTCCACCCGTGGGATTGCTTTGCTGTCCAAAACCCAGTTTCTTGAGGTCACCCTTTTTTTTGCATGTTTAAAAATGAGGACCTTAGATTTAAATGGATTAATTATGAGACCCTTCAGTTTGGCATACTCGTTAAGTTTGGATAGGAGTTGTTGTAACCCTATCGCTGAACCATCCAGTAGCACCAAGTCATCTGCGTAGGCTAAGCAATGGAGTTTTCTTCCATTAATTCTCGGGCAGATTAATGATGCAGATGCTAGGAAGTCTCCAATGTCTGAAAGAAACAAATTAAAGAATAATGGTGCACCCAAGCAACCTTGTCGTACTCCCTTCACGACTTTGATTGTTTCAGATAGATTGCCTGGTTCGTCCAATCTCACTCTGATGGTAATGTTCTTGTGGAGTTCTATAAACATTGCAAGAAGGGGTACCGGAATCCCCCAATTATTTAGTTTCTGCCAGAGGAGGGATCTGTCTACAAGGTCGAACGCTTTTGATAAGTCGACCCACGCCCCGTATAGTGGAGAACCTTCTTTCTCATTTGAGCTTTCGCTCAACAGGTTCAGGATTAGTCCATTAAGACTGGTAGAAAGGCCTTTCCTGAAACCTGTCTGCTGAGGGGGAAGGATGTGTCTAGAGTCTACCCATAGAGTAAGTTCTTTCAGTATTAGTCTCATAAAGATTTTGCTGTCTATGTCCAAAAGGGCGATGGGTCGATAACACGCTGGGTTTTGCCTGTCACCCCCCTTAAAAAATGGAATAATAAGTGCGCTCTTCCATGATGGTGGGAAGACTTTATTCTTTAGAATTTCTTGAAATAAATGGAAGAGTAATTTTGCCCACAACTTTGGTCGGTTTTTAAGCACCTGATAAGTGAGGCCATTCGGACCTGCTGCCTTAGAGACAGAGGAGGATGTAATAAGGTCCTCAATTTCTTCCTCAGAGAATGTCAGCGACCAGGTTACGTTTGGGTGAGGATGATCTCTGAGTTCAGTTGCTTCAAAGTTTTTGGACAAATATTCCACCCACTTGTGCTCGGGGACTAAATTGCAGAGTGAGCTATTTTGGCCGGTTTCCAGTTGGTTTAATGCCGCCCAAAAGTTCCTGCAATTATTTGCATTGAGGAGGAAAAGCATTCTCTCCCCGTCTTCTTGACGTTTTTGATGCTTGTGGTTCTTTGACCAATTCCAATACGTTTGTTTAGCCTTTTTGAGCTTTTGTATACAGCTGGGCTGGTCTTCTGTTTTATTTTGTCTTATATGGCGTAATGTTTGGCGCAGTATTCTCTTCTTGTTGAATGTTTCCTCATCGAAATTATGAAGGTGCATCTGCTTCCCTGCAGTCTTTCCTTCACTTGGCTGGCAGGTGGACCACACAAATCAGTTGTCCCTGTGTGGAAGTGGTTTCCTATACTTGAATCTTTTCTGACAAAATATGCGTCAAGGAAATTTCGTAATAGTGTGATGCGATTCAGGTTCAATGTTTTAAATACTAATGAAATTAGCCATGTAAGAAAATTAAACATTGAGAATAAGAAATCATGCAGATTCTTTGAACAGCCTGAAGTGGTAGAAACATTGGTACATTTGTTATTATTTTGCCCCATGTTGTTAAGTGAAAGATGTGTTTTATTTCTGAATTTGTGTACGATACTGCAAACATTTCCAGGGAGCGCTTGTGGTTTGAAATGATGCATGGTACCAATATTGCTCTGAAGTGTAAAGTGGTTGATTTTTTAATGATTGTCTGTAAGATACACTAAATTAGGCCCATTTCTGACCAATTGACGACAGATTCTGTACATAGAAAGCTGGTACTCGTAATTACAAAGAAGGCTGAACTTGCAACATAGTCGGTTATTTTTGTGTGAAATGTAGTCCGTAGTGAGTCCGCGACTAGTCTGCGATATATTATGTTGTTCGAGACTACCGAAAGGGGACTTTTGTTTGGATATTAAAATAAGTATATTTTTTGCAAAGTATGTTCTGAAGGAAATGTTCAAGGATGTAATTAGAAGTGTAAATGTGATGAAATGATTTTATCTTGTTTGTTTTAAGATTTTTTATTGATGTAATGTTTTGTAAAGGTTTAAATAAACCAAATACAAATAAAAATTTTAAAAAAGAAACATATTTTTACCTATTTTCGGTTGATTACATTAAATCTGTCTCATGGTACAGATGATTTACATATTCATATATATGTTCTGTGAAGGTATTATGAAGTAAGACACAGTAAACTAAACGAAACTAAACTAAACAGATAACAGTTTCAAAGTTCAAAAAGAAATTATGTATTAACTAAAATGTCAGGATAGTAGAAGGCCTAACTTGCTCAATGCTAAAGTGGGATTTCCCTGTCTGAACGAAACTAAGGAAAGTCAGAGTCAAAGAGTTCAACTTAAAAGTCTGTCTGTGTCCAAAACCTATGCTTGCCCTCACAACTAAAGCTAACCAACGAGTAGGGATGTCAATAAGCAAAGAAATGGTGATCAACACAAAGTTCGGAGCTTCTTCTAGCTCTTAGTTTCCTTCTCAGCTCCCCTTCCCCAAGTTCAATAAAGTTCCATAAAAGTTTCAAGATTACCTTTTCCAAGTTCAACGCAATATATTTCCACACAATTCTCAGGGTTCCCTTCCACAAGTTCAATACAACACAGATCCCACGAAAAGGCTCTTGAGGCTCCGTTCTCAAGACGATATTTGTAGATTCTTCAAGCCTTGGGGTTCCCTTCCCCAAGACTTTAATTCCGGCACTTATACTTGTTTTAGTCTTTTCAAAAGGTTCAACACCACTCTTGGCTTGTTTCACAATGTCTTTAGTTTTCACAATTTAGGGCTCACTGGTCTAGGCGCAGTTGTCAGACCAGACGGTCCACCCACCACAGGTCGTGCAACCAGGATTCCTGGGCTCTTTAGCCCACACATGTTCTTTTCTACTTACCCCTATGTTCAGAGTCAAATTCACTTAGCTCTTCTTTGTTGACCTCGTGGTTTCATGTGTGGGCTTACACTCCTATGACTTCTGTTGGTTAGCCTCTTGGTTTGCCACAACGCATCACACACCTCTTGCCAGTCTTTGGCCTTGCTGCACCGAGTCCATTCATAACGTTCACTTTCAGGTGGTCATATTCATGCCCCACCTTTCTATGACACTATTTTAACGTTTGCGTGTTCTTTTCCATATGTTGCTTTCACACGGGCACTTTCCCTTTGGCTGACATCGGTTATTTATTTTGCCCATAAAGTTGTATACTATTTAGTATTCAAAATGCTTAAACTCGAGTTTTCATTCAGTTCAATCTTCAATATGCATAATTCGACTTGGTTTCGAGTTTTAATTCAGTTCTGTCTCTAATATGCATAATGTGTCTTGTTTGCCTGTTTTCATTTAGTTTGTGGTGTTCAAGATGCATAATGCACATTAGTTTCAAGTTTTCATTTCATTCGATACTTTGTTACATATCCGCAGCACGCTAGGCACGCTCAGGCTTCGTTTGGCTCTCCCTGCCACTCACCGGTCCTTCGGCATCCTGGTCAGCAGCTCCCACTGCTTCCTTTTGCTTCTCTGGTCTACGGACCGGCCTCTGCGAGCACCACTTGCACGCCGGATGCAGTCTTGCACACGCTGCCTACTCCATTGTCTCTGCAGGGACGCGGATGGTGTCCTCTCTCTTGTTCTGCTCGTCTGCAGCTGAGGCAGCTAGTTTCTAACACAAAGACTCTCCCACACCTGTAACAGCCCTACAGCCTCTCTCGCCTTGGGCTTCTCAGGCCCTGCCGGATCTCTCATGTTCTGCTCGTCCACAGCTCTAGCTGCTCGTTTCTTACACAAATACTCTCCTGTATACCTGTCACAGCCTCACGGCCTCTCTCGCCTTGGGCTTCACAGGTCCTGCCGAATCTCAGCTGGTGTTCTGGCTCCTTTTCCAGTCCCACCCCGGCTGCCTCTTCTCAGAAAGGGTCCACTGCTGGTCTCTCCCATACAGGCCTTCCTGTTTCTCCCTGTGCAGTTCTATGGGTCTCCATTTATACACCTGCAACCCCTTGAAGGGTTGCAGGTGTGTATTCTTAATTGGGCTTGCCTGACTATAATAAAAGGGATATTCCTGACCCTCATAGTACTCTGCAGGCATCTCCCTCGTCTCAGTACTAGAGTGGTAAAATGTGTTTTTAGTGTTCATTACTCCTAGTCGCCTCTTCCTTGTCCCAGTCCTAGAGTGGTGAACTAGGTTACTAGTGTTCACCACTCCTAGCCGCTTCTTCCTCGTCTCAGTACTGTCAGATGAAAATTGTGGAAAAATGGGGGTAGAGGTTTTGCAGCAGCCCATAAAGGTCGGGGAAGTTGGTTGTCAATAGGAAAAGGGGGATACCATGTCTCACCTGTGGCCATTCCACTCCCAATCCCCAAGGACCCTCCCAAGGATCCAAGAGCGATGGCCTTTCTCTGGTCACCTGCGAAGAGATTTCAGGGGTCTAGGTGTGAGATTTCTCTCAGTTTACAGATGAAACTGAATCTAAAAAGTCTCTTCACCTGCATTATTTCAAACATACGCCTTCAAACACTTCAAACCATTTTCTCATTCTGTGATTTCTTTCTGTTATAGCTTTCCAAAATTCTTTGAAATATTGATATTGTCTACCTTTTAATGGAAAAATACAACAGTCTGTTTTGTAATGATCCTACTGCCATAGATGGTGTGTGAACCTCTAGAATGCATGTTTCAAACATATATTAAACACCTATGAAAAATCCTGTCTCCTACTTCTCAAAAATAGTAGCACTCTATAATTATAAAAAAAACAGACTTGCATGCACTTAATTAACAGATACACAAGTACATTGGTACATAATTGAAGACATATTAGATCCCACAGAATTAAGTGGAACATATCCAACTTTATACGAAAACTCAGAGAAATACCTTGAGTTCATGGTTCCCGTGTAGCCCCAATATGGTTGTTCTAAGATGGTATATAATATTTGCTTCCAATGGTCTCATCTTTAGACAACCACTTTTTTTGTTTTTTAAATATCTTTTAGTTACGTTTTATTTTAAAATAAACAGTCACCTTTAACCATATTTCTATTACAAAAGATCAGGCTTTATCAGCGCTATCTGTATCCCTCTCCAAGGTCAGCTTTCCACATCTTTATGCCATCTTCCAAGGCATTTATCTTTCCTTCACGTGCTGCATAGCCCATTGCCCTCCCTTGACGGCAACTATCTACATCAAGCAATTCCCCCACGAGACCCGCCCTTTCCCTTGCACCACCGTCTATCCTCCCCCTACTCCCTGCAACCACTTCCAAAACGTATGAAACAATGAAACAACATATCCATATTTACCCTTGCAATGCATTGTCGCTCTGTACTATTTTCTCCATGCCCTCTTTGATTTGCTTCTGCAGGGAGACCAACAAATCATGTCCCATCCCATAGCATTCGGGCGTTCCTGAAGCAAAGCAGTGAGATTTTGCATCTCGTGAGTCTTTACCCCCTTTCTAGCCCACTCTCTATGGGTATGTAACATAGGTCTCTTTGAGTGTATGGTAAGGCACGCCCTTGCTGCTAACAATACATTCCTAGCTACGTGTTATGTTATGGAAATTTGTAAAGCAGTCGGTCATCCAGGGGTATCTTGGCGCTTGAGAGGGAGGGTCTAGCCTAGAAGAGCTAGAACATGTAGGTTTTTAGAGCCTTTCTAAAGGACAGGTGATTAGATGTGTGATAAGGCCTTCAAATATTCCCCTTCTTCTTCAATGGCAAACAGAATCAATACAGGGCTTAGGGGTTCCTCTACACCCACCACTACTTGTATGCATGCAAGGAACTCATTCCTGTATGACTCTACTGCTGGACAGCTCCACCAACTATGCCAGAAAGACCCCACCTCGCCACATTCTCTCCAGCATCATGGGTTTAATCCTGCATACATTCTGGGCAACTTCTGAGCTGGGTATTGCCACCTATTTAGCAGCCTAACCTTATTCATATTGTATTGCATTGAAATTGAGGCTTTCCAGTCTCATCTAATAACCTGTCTCCACTGCCTGTCTCCAATTTCTGTATTCATATCTGTCTCCCACCACTACTTAGGGGGTGTTCGCTCTCTTTTCATCTGTGTCCATCAGTACTACGTACACATTGGACACCAGTCCCTCCTTTGCTATCTGCTAAACAAGTGGCCTATCTAGCTTTTCTCTCCACCCATGGCCCATCAACGCTCCCTTTAGTTGCATGTACATGAATGGGGACAACTGCCCCATTCCCAAGATAGCCTGTAATTGCTTGTGCTCCATAAACATTCCATTTTCCCACACCTGGCCACCTCTCACTAAACCTTTCTCATACCATTGCTGGTACCTAAGCGGCTAATGCATCCTGTCTCGTATATAGGTTGCCCAGAGACAAGTAACGGGTGAGGGTCACATTGTTACTCCCTTTATATATTCCCGATTCTTCCATTGTGCACACAGTACTTTCTTAGCAGGATGGGCCTGTACTCTATTCTGGATTTTGCCTGTCGAAATCCATAACCATTTCCCTACCTACAGCAGTGTCAGAACATCAGTTTCTAGGGCTGCCCATTGCTTTCCCCAGTTATTCCTGAGATGATCCACTATTACTGGGAATTGTGCCGCTCTGTAATAGCATTGCAAATGGGGTAGGCCCGCCTCGCCCTCTTCCGATTATCATAAGCAACCCTCGCCTTCTTCCCCTGCCACCAGAACTTCAACAATGTCCTCCAAACATCTTAGAAGAAGGGCTGACCTATAATTATGGGTAGCATTTGAGACAAGAACCACAGCTGGGGGAGCAGGTTCATCTTAATCGTGATTAACCTTCCTCCCCGTGACAAAGTACATTTTTCCTACCGCCCCATGTCATCTTGCAGTTGCTTCCTCAAGGCTGGGTAGCTAATCTCATTCATCTCTTCTGTGATTTTTGTGATATAAACCCCTAGATACCAAAGAGTATTTTCACTAATTCATATCCATGACATTGCTAGTCTGTCTCAGACCTCCTCTGAATAGTGTCCGAAGGTTAGGGCTACTGACCTATATAGATTAATTTTGAAACCAGACATTTTCCATGTTTCAAGCAACTGAACCAACCGCTGGACCGATTCCACGGGTGCTTCAGGTAAGCCAAGATGCCGTCAGCGAATAATGCCAATGTACACATCTAACCTCCAACAGTAGACCTTTTGACTCCTCTCTTAAAGGGCCAACATGGAGGGCAAAATAGGGAGAAGATTCTGCAGGCTGTCTCTGGGCAGAAGGGTGAGCAGATTTACAGACAGTATCCCCTGACGAGCCATGAGGAAGGAGTGCAGAGGAGCAGGCTGTAGAATATTCCTGCTCTCCTCCGCCACCGCCTACATCCACAGATGATGAGTCTGACAATAATGATGATGTCCAGGATAAACGTGATGTATGATTTTGGAAACAAGTGATACACTAAGATACATAGGAGGACAAGAAAGAGGACAATGTCACAATGGCAGAGATAGGAAGGAAGAACAAAACTGTTCCGTTGTTCTACAGGGTCTTTAAAAGACATCTTGTCAGATCTGGAAGTGCACAACATATCTTTAAAAGACATCCTGTCAGATCTGAACGTGCACAACATTAGTGTATAGCAGCCACATGGCTGATTCTGCCAGCTCCACCCGCACCTTTATGGCCAGTAGAGGCTAGGATGACATATCTAGTTTCTCCAGCTAGAAAGTCCAAAGTGTGTATAGTCTTCATAATACAGGACAAGGAACAACAGCATCTCACCGCCTGCATGCTGTGCAATAAAAGTGTGTGCTGGGAAAGTCTGGGACAAAGTTGGGTACCGCATATTTGTTGTGCCATGTGACACAACACTGTGTACAGCACTGGGATGTACCCAAAAGACCTCTGCTGCAGCCCTATCACAACCAGTAGCCAGTCACCCCAGAAAATGACTGACTGCTGTGGACGTCACTGACTACAATACCATTAGCATTTGTGCTATTACTGTTATGATCTAGAGTCATACTCCCACTCTTTTATAACCTCAGTAATACACAGAGAACCACCATCCAAAAGGTCACATAGTAGTATACATGGTAATTGTTTTCATTTCTCCTTGTAAAATGAGATCTGCAAAACTGAGCATGTCCCCCCAGTCCAGTCCATGCTAGTCATCGGAGCACAGCAAGTATGATGTACATTTCAAGAGCAATGATTGGCTGTGGTGCATTTAAATGCTCTATCGACTGTATTAACAACTGTATTAACTGCACGTGTCTGCTTTTGATAAATTACAAACAAGCAAACAGCTTTTGAAAACTCACCATCAGCCCCAGGCCATTAATGACAACAAAATGGCAAATTCACCAGGTAGGTTTGGAGTTGGGGCTTCTACTCTATTCTGACCAGGTAATATTGACATTTAATTCAGTGGTGTCATGATGAGTTTTGCATAGGTCTCCACCAAATACACATTATAATTGTTTCCATCCATGACAGTTATTGAATAATGTAAGGGGCTATTCCTAGCTAGCAGAGTTTTGCATGCTGTCGATGAAAAATGCAAATATGAACACTAAGAACAGGCGGAACATAATTCATTGGCTTCCTGTCTTCAGAAGATTTTATGGCAGTGTGCCAGCAACCTAGGTTTGCAGATGGCAACCATGTGGGCCAACATGTAGTGCATTACTTCCATTTTGGCCTGGACTAGCTCATTCTACTGCAATTAACTCCTTGCTGGCTTCATAGATTTTTGCACTCCCTATCCAAGCCTGCTGACAGTTGTACGATTAAGCCGCTTCTATATCTCATTGCGGCCCTCTCACATACCTTGAGAGACACTCCCTCAATTTGAGGACTCTCATTCCAGCTTGCAGGGCAGTTACACCACTGGCCTTTTAGCTACCCTCTTGCCCAATTCTAGCCAGTCACCTCCAGAGATTAGGGATTAGAGTTGTGCCAGAGCATCTGACCTTCATTGGCAACCACCACTGCCATGTGGTTCAGCTGACATGACTAAAACCCTTCAGACAGTAGAGGGAGTATGTGCCTAGATGATGTGTCATGTGTCCCCTCTATGCATGCTCAAATTGTGACACCGCCAAAAGGCTACCAACAATAAGAGTTGGCTTGTGGATGGCGCAAATGATGCAGTATGCAGGGGGGAAGAGGTGCTTTGGCGGGCTGAGAGTACAGGAAGACTCAGAAGTGTCAGCACAAAACAGGTATGTCCTCACTGCTCTCCCGCAGTCACTGGAAGCTGACCTGTGTGAAGGACTAGGAAGGCTATGCTTCTGTTCCATGTGATTGTGCATTTCTATGACCCCCAAGGAGAAAGCATTCTTTGGTGTACTGGTGTGCTGCCCAGCTTGCATATCACAGTGTATTTCACCCACTAAATGTCTTCCCCCTCCGACCTAGAGTGCTTCAACACCCATGATGACGTGTGCACTGTATAGGCCAGGGATGTCCAATGGACACTTGAAAAGAGACACCTGTGCCTGCCTTTCCCTCTCTGCAAGAGCAGGCGCAGATGCCACAACCTCTGACTCTTCCTGGGGCATCTGCTGAAGAACCAGCTCTGCCTCCTACACTTGCTCCTCCATCTGCACCTGCACCATTATACATACCCTCTCCTCGTCTGTGTCCTGGCAGCCCAACACCTCTGCGGCACCCAATGCCTGTGTTACTGGTATCTCCTCCCCAATGACAAAGTTGGTTGCATTTGTTATCCACCACTGCCCTCCCCCCTGTTGCTCTGCTACGACAGTGCCATTCTCCTGAATTAAGGAATATATTGCCTGTCAGTCCTCACCTGTCATATCAAATAGATCTGATATAAGGACTTCCGACAATTGCTGTGCCCCCTCCATCTCCCCCTCTGCCATGTCCTCTTGTGACAGGGTTCAGTTTGTTAGACCTACCTTAACCTACTGCTCCACCTCTATTGCAGCCATTGTGTCAGTGATTATTCCTTCCCTGGCCCTGCTTCCTCTCCTCTTCTTAATCCGTCTCACAATGGCTCCCATCCCAAGCCACACCTGCTCTGGCTGTGGGCATGTGACTCCTACAGGGCCAACAACCACAAGAGGCACACCGTTCCCCTCTGAGTCCTCCACCTGGCAATTAATATCCTCATCCCACAAGACGTCAACCTGCTCTTGCTCCTCCTGCGTCATCATTTAAATGTGCTTCTTCTTCTTAAGAGGACTAACACACTAGACAATAACAACAGGAAGGTGGCTCAAACAGCAAGAATGCTATGGTTTTGACGCACAAATTGGAAGGTTTTCAGGTTACACAAGTAAGTGGGAGTTTTTGTCGTTTTAAAGTTAAAGGCAAAATAAGGGAAACAAATGGAGAAAGTCACACAAGGCCTAGTAGGACACAGGCACAGCCAAATGAGCCAAATGGTATAAAGAATACAACAGGGCCTTTTAATTGAGCTTTTTTTATACACATTTATGGGGTGACGCAAAGCAGGAAAGGAATAGGGAAAGGGACAAGGGTTGAGGGAATTTAAGGGTAAAAAGGAAAGATGACAAAAGTGGCACACAAAAAGCTTTCAAACCAAATGCATTGTCAGGAAAGATCACCAGATTCTACCAGAACTCCCCTCAAATACAAGTTGTAGGTTTTCCCTGTAAACTCCCAGTCCTACAGCCAAGCAATACTCACAAACAGAAAGTGAAAGTGATTTGTTCCCTTTCAGAGTGCTCCTGAACACACAGAATCTAACCAGGGGCCTATTGGCTGCTAGTGAGTGGCAGAACCAATGGGAACCCCGAATATCATGGTATGTATTCTTTTTAAGATCTGGGCAAGGCGTGGGATGGCTGGCTCGGCTTCAGCCAAAACTAATCAAGCAAATCAGTGAGTCTCCAACTCATTTTTTATTAAGTTTTCTTCTTTCAGTGTTGATGTAAGGTACATATCACACTGTGCAGTCATTATACAAAAACATATGTATATTAAGAATAAAACACTTCCACTGCATCTTAAAGGTGGTAAAAAACAAGTAAAGCAAACATCTGAGTTGTCAGGTTCTACATTGATAACTTAATCTTCCCTTCATCCGCAATCTCCAAAAACTAAATTTCTTGGTTCTGAGTATTTATCATTTTTCCATATGACCGGCCAAAGTTCAAGTGAAAATTCAAGCAAGAATGTCAGTGGTTTATGCAAGAGTAAGAAAGAGTTTTTATTCTCAAGCAAATGTTATCAGGCCCACCCATCTTAAATTGATAAAGAAACGAGACAAATAAAAGGAAGAAAATGTAAAATGCCTTCACAGAAATTAAATATTTTACGCAACACGTTTTCTACAATTGACTGTACAAAACCTCCATTTCAGTGTTCAAACCACTGAGCGTAATGAGTGAATACCACTAGCTATGATAAACTCTTCCATCAAATATTCTTATATTTTTACGAATACATAATTCTTAAACTTTGCCAGTTTTCTGTTGGGATGATGCAAGACAAGTAGATAGATTTTGTAAAATGTTTAGAACTGGCCTTGTCTTAGGTTACATTTGATATATTTTCGAGGCAAATGAACTACTGCTTTTTCCTGGTTGGTCCTTATTTCAGGGTTTCCTGTGGACTAGCATCCGGAAGGGTCTGTTCAGTGAAGCAACGCCAGCAGCAACTTGCTGAAATCCCCGGATGTATCGGATTTGATGGTGTCACTCAAAGATTTGCTGTACATCTGCTGGTATTTCTCCTTTATTGTTTGAAGATCAATCTGTTGAGAAATTGAAAGGGTATTTAAAGGATATCTTTAAATGTTTAATGTCCGGGACATTTTCAAGTTCCAAACATTTAGCGCATCAAAGGATTTGTTATTAAGATTCAAAGAAAGTGATGGAATAAAATAACTACCAGGTCCATTTAGTCAACACATCCTGTACCTATTGCAGCACTGAGAGACCTTTGTCTTGGTTAGATAGCTGTACACCGGTGGTCCGTTTCTTTTACTGCCCATTGTGAATAGTTGGCTAGTTTAGATCCTGTTCCTTTGCTGTCCACCAATTACAAATACATCTCAGTTTCAGATGTCACATCTGAATTATTCTGTTTGCTCCTGTAATGCCAGGCAGAATATTAAAATACACTACTGGATTAGCAATAAAAAGAAGAGTCATGACATTGCTAGGGATTTCATGCATTCAGCAAGCCCATCTGGTACAGTTGCTGGCAATAGTTTTAGGCAACTTTGTTGAGTTCTTTATTTTGCTGCATTGCACAATTTTTTGTTTGGGATGCAAAGCTATAGCTTATTTTGCAATTGGTCTGCATTATGCTATATTGTCTATGCCCTCCCCTGCGTTGAAACATTACACCTGCTCAGGTTTGGTGTGCTACAACAGGTTATGTTATGCTACTCCATGTAATGTTTTTAAACTGTAAGACCATGGTGTGTAATGTTTTTCAGCTGGGATCTATGTGTTTTGCCCCCAAAGCTACATACATTTTAACTTTAAACTGCTTTCATTTTTATGTATTTTGTTCACCCCTTCTTTTTTAATTTTGGGAGATGATGTCAGTTTCAGTTCATACTAGCTGGTTAGGTCATGTTATGTCAGATTATATAGTATGTAATGTTTCATAATGCTGTTTTTCTTGAATGTCTAATATTCAAACACTTTGAAGAAGCCATAGAAAAACACAAGAACAGAGAGTAGACCTGGAAAAGTAATCTGATAACCCACACCCCTGTTTCGACCTAAGATTAACATGCTGCCCTCTATTACCTGGACAATGTAACTGCAGCCCAGGTCGAGAAAGCTATACACAGACTGTATTATGCAGATTTACTTCCTTATGTACCGCTATAACCAAGTCCATAAAGGTCCTATCAACCATCAGGATCCTCCGGGAAACCCGACCCACCTATTTAACTCTCAGAGCAGCCATGGCTGAAAGCCCACCCTCATTTAAAAGTGCCCATATTTTCTTACAGCTTATCCATCTACATAACCTGGTTGTTTCTGGACGGTTGAAGCATAGGGGAGTTAGTTGAAGGGCTCTGCACTCTCTGTTTTCTTGGGCATGATTTCAACATGTCCTCACGCAAAATGACACTCTAGCACTATGGAAGGCTTGAAAGTCTGACCGTTGCCGAGCCAAAACCGGGACCATGTCTACACACTCTGCACAAAATCAAAAGCCTAGGTTGCTCTGAGACTACTGTGGTGGTAACTTGGTGCAGTATAACACCTTTATTTTTTGCTTAGCATAAAGGGGACAAAGAAAGCAATTGTGCTTCTTTTTCAGGGCGTTCAAACATAGCAAATTCACATGGCTTTACTGTGGCATAAAGTGCTGTACAGGGCATGTTGTAGCTCCATTGTATGAGTCAAAGCGTAGTAACATATTATGAGAGAAGTGTGGCAGTCTGCCACTGCATACAGAAGAATGGACATCTTGCCCTTCTCTCGCTACTACCCTTCCCATACTCTTATCATCATATCCTCCATGGGAAGCTTAGGCTATAATTTCTCCCTTTGGAAGACTCAGCATTACTATACTCTGATAGCCTTCTTCCAATTGAAGCACCACCCCATCTCACTGTGAACTAAACTAAAGTATAGCCTGGCATAACCCACTACAATCACTACAAAGGGCATAGACCACTCCTCCTGTGCCATTTTCTCAGCACCAGTTTCGCTAGCTCTGCTGTAAGCAATGTTATAGCTTTGGACAGCTTTATCGAATTAAACACATTTAACTCGGTTTTTAGTACTGAAACTTGGTTCACTGAAAGCTCTACTTCTATTTTTCCTCTACTCGTGCCATCCAATTTTCATATTAAGTGGGTGAACCGTGATAGGCACATAGGAGGGGGAATCACGATTCTTTTAAGTTCTTTGAAAATCTTGCTGGCTTTTAACCAAGTTAGAGTAATAGAGCGGGATGAATTATCCCACATCTGCACATTTCACTTTAAGTTATCCTCCAACTGATCACTTCATATTGTGTTAAGATATCGCCCTCATGGCTCCACTGTCAATTTTCTCTATGAATTAGATGATTTCTTTGCCACTAAAACCCTTAATTGTTTTAGACTACTCGTTTTAGGAGATTTTAATATATGGTATGCAGTTCCTGATAATCCTCATACCATTAAGTGAACCAATTGGGCCTGATTCATGGAATTTATTTGCGGGTGAATCGTTACTTTGCGTATCATTCTGCATGCAAAATACCCATTGTCGGTTCATGGAATCGACTTTGCAGGCCTTTTCTGGGCACTGTGGGGACTTTGAGCTGGTTCGGCACGTCTCTGCTTGCAGTCGATCGACTTGCGATAAACTCTGTGCAAACATGGGAGGGGCCTAAGCAGAGAACTAACCAGGGGGCGGAACATGCAGATTGAGAAAGAACAAGGGAAATTGTGGGCGTGTAAAGGGACGGCCTGTACAAGAAAATCACACACCCAGGACCACGAGAAACCAAGCATATTCATGGATCTGACCGCGTAACATCATGTCTGGGAAATGAGCATGCAAAGCACCCGATCACACTGCCACGTGAAAGCAGGCACAAGTCCCCAATTGCATATGAACCACCACACAAAGGTAAATCCAATCGGGAATTTAGGGGTGCATGCAGGCAGTTGGGGTGTCGATCGTAGTCAGGGGTGCGCTTTTTCAGAGTAGTAGGGGTGCAGCCACGGTTTACGGGGGTTTGCACTATATTTACCGGGGAATGAGTACAGTTACAAAAAATGGTATGTAAATTGATGAGGTGCTGTATATAGTTATACAGGAACCCACGCAGTGTCGCCAGGATGCTGCCTTGGTTAGGAGGGATCCCATGCTGTAATGCCAGGGTGCATTACTTCACAGACGAGGAGTGCACAAAGGTTGGTATATGTGGCTGGATTTGCTATGCGTAGGGGCGTGTCGTGGGCATTCTGGTCGCTACTTGTGCATAGGGTTATTTTGTTGGAATAATTCCAAGAATACACAGAGTACGAAAAAATTATTATGTGTGCAGGGACTCGCAAAGTCATTTTCGGCATGCGACCATTGAGGGATCAGTGCACACTTGTTTCTGTGAATCCGCCCATAATTTGCTATCCTTGGTCTCTTCACCCTTTCACCACGAGGGACATTGTCTTGTCTTGATATTCTACAGAGGCCCAGCGATTATATATCTTGACAGAATACCTATTTCCTGGGCCGATCATTTCCCCAGAATTTTAAGGATCAAAAAAGACCATATTAGAAACCCTGGAGCTCCTACCTTTACTTTCCGTGCTTCACACAGCTCCTAGGACGTAAGTAGAATTACAGAGTAAGATCTCCCCTAAGCCCTGTTTGCTTTGGCACGAGCAAAGAATATTTTTTATCCAATATGAATGCACTGTGCAGTCTATGTAATCGCATTGCCCCTATTAAAAATAGACAATCTAAAGAAATTTGCAGCAACTGGTATTCCGCCTCTCTTTGAGTCCTTAAGCAGGAATATTGAAAAAGATACACAAAAAAAATTCGATCTTATCTGCTAAATCCAGCTGTCTTTGGAATCATATAAATACTACGATTAATAAACCCAAGGAATTTGACGTCATTAAAAAATGTAATTCGCAATGCGCATACTCAAATTTGCTGCCTACTTTAAAACTAGCAAATGTGTATAATGATTTATTTCTGAACAAAATCACCCTTTCCAGAGGCAATATTGCTAATTTATCTGCGACTCCCAAACCTCCCCTATCTGAAGATACTCCTGTGATAACCAACTCTATCTGTAATTTTGACTTCTCTCCAGTTTCGTCATAGGAAATACTTCCACTTTTACAGGCACACAAACCCACTAATTCTAATTACGATAACTTGCCGGCCAGCCAATCCTGTCGTCAGGCTAGTGTCTTAGGAGATTTCATTACCGGTTTTGTTAACTCCTCAAAGGACTTGAAAAGCTTGGCTTTGACACCCTTGTAGAAAAAAACATCCATGGATCGTAACATTCTGCAAAAGTGTCGGCCTATTGCTGGTGTTTTATGTCCAGCAAAGATTCTTGAAAAGGTAGTCACCTAACAGTTCCAAGAATTTGTGGAAAACAACCAGTTTTTAGATTCTTTTCAGTCTGGATTTTGGCCATGTCATGGAACAGAAACAGCACTCTTAACTGTTTGGGACGACATTCAGTAATGTCCGGAAGGTGGTGCTGTCTCCCTGTTGATCACGCTGGACCTCTCTGCATCATTTGATAAGGTTGACTTTGAAATTCTATTGTCTAGGCTGACTGAAGTCGCCAAGGTATCTCAGAAGTCCTTACGTTGTTTTAAATCGATTTTAACTGAAAGGACTCCACAGGTCAAGATTGGACCTAACTATTCTGATCCAATCCCAGTGACCTCTGTGGTCCCCCAAGCCTCCTCTTTGTACCCGCTTCTTTTTAAGATATTTATCCAGCTATTTGTATCTTTTAATGTATAATCTTCATGATCATTCCTTTGTAGATCGCACACAGATCTACATGCGTGTGAACAATTCTTCTGATTGTTCTGATTCCCTTCAGTGCTTTGTGGACTGCACTTCGGAAGTAAGGAGCTGGATGCCTCATGTTGTTTGACTTCCTAAATTTCTTTCCCAGAAGGCCAAAAATGTTGTATGTATTTAGAAACCCAACCTTGACTGTGGCCTCTAGGTGGGGAAAACAGTAAAGTTAATTCATTACCGCCTTTTACTACTACGACCAATCCTTCCCCTCATTCCAGCGGCAAACTGACCAGCTGTGGCCAGTTCGCTGATCATTTATGAACCTGGAAAAACAACTTTCAAGACTGCAAAAGGCACAAAACCCAGCTGTGAAACTATTGTTTCAAGTACCAACATTTGCTTCCATCTCACAATAGCGCAGGTCTTTCCATTGGCTACCGGTAGGACAGTAAATCATCTTTATGGTTTTCTTCCTTGTATTTAAATGCCTCAATGGACTTGTTTCTATTTATTTAACTACTAAAATCTTAACTTCCCAACCAGCCCAATCATGACGATCCTCAAATCAACATCTGTTATTGGTACTTGCCTCCCATTTCGTTCACAGAAGAGATGGCATTTCTCAGTCCTGGGCCCTCATCTATGGAACTCACTCCCAACTAATCACAGAATGATTGATTCTTACGTTATTTTACAAATATCTTGTAACCTATCTAGTTCAGTAATCTATGTTTCCCTTCCTTTGAAGTGCAATCATCTGCACCCAGATGCAGTCTAGTCTGCTCAGTTTCCCTTCTGGAGGGAGGATATGCACTTGATACATAAATAAACACAAACTCATCATTAATCTAAAAGCGAGAACTGGACTTGGGATCTTCCAACCAGTAGGAGAAAGCCAGGTTTAAGAAAGGGAAGGGGCATGGGTCCAAGGATAGTCTAAGGATTGTCCCTCGCAATTTGCAACCACAAGGTTCAGCAGGAGTGTCCATGGTGATTTTTCGAGACTCAGTTGATAACCCTGGGAGATAACATATCCAAGACAGCACTTCCTTTTGTTTATTGAGTTAGAGTTTTCTGCTCTTCCCTACTCATGACATAAGGTTGATGCACACAATGTCTTTCACGCCATTCACTTGGTGGGGGTATTTTCCTTGTCACCACCTTGCTTTCACACTTCACCACAATGCTTATCATTTCCTATTCACTTTGTTTCCTAAACCCTTGTTACTGGCTTTCATTCAGTTCATACTTTCATATAGTTCATTAGTGGCCTTTTGCTTGCTTTCTCTGTATTGTAAAATGCACCTTACTCTCATTTC
Organism: Ambystoma mexicanum; assembly: GCF_040938575.1. Classification (NCBI taxonomy): domain Eukaryota; kingdom Metazoa; phylum Chordata; class Amphibia; order Caudata; family Ambystomatidae; genus Ambystoma; species Ambystoma mexicanum. Next base: position 1,079,191,388 of record NC_090933.1, read on the forward strand.
TCTTGTACGATGCTTTCATGTATTTTGCATAACATTTCCTTAGTTCGGTATTCAATAATGCACAAAACACTTTGTAGCTTGTTTGGTATTCACAAAACATTCCATCGGTCTCCCGACCCTCTTATTATGATCTTTCATCTGATCAGCATTTCCTTGTGCCCAAGCCCAGCCCCTGGAGTGCCCCGCCCCAGAGTGACTATTCCCTTTTCACCACTCACCCATCTCCGGCAGCTCCCCAGGGTGCTTCTGACTTTCTCCACTGGGGTTTCTCACTCGCCGTACCCTTCTGCTGCTTCTTCAGTGTCCCCCAGCTCCAGCGGGGAGCATGCAGCACTGAGGCTCCAGACATCTTCTGAGCCCGCTCGGGCTGCCGTGTCTCTCGTGCTCTCCTGCAGTGCTGGCGAGCCTTCCACTGGTGCCTCACATGCCTTCCCTGTAGCGGGCTGCTGTGTCCTCTTCTCCCGGTCTTCTTCCTCCAGGTGGGTCTCCTGCCCCAGGCAGCTCACTCACCCTAGGGGGATCTCTCTCTGTGGTTTGCTGGCTTTTCCTTATATACAACTGTAGCCTTTCAAGTGGCTGCAGGTGTAAATCTTTTTCCTGACCTCAATTAGTGGAACATGCCTGACCATGGTTGTTGGTACAGTCCTCTTCTTCGTCTCAGAGTGGTGTGCACCAATACAAGTGTGCATTACTCCTAGTTGCCTCTACCTCGTCCCAGTCCCAAAGGCATATAAATGTGGAACAGTGTGTGTGTGTTTGTGTGTGTGTGTGAAAGACGGGCAGACTGAAAACAAACTTTAAAGGTATGGGGAGGGCAGGGTGCATTTTGACAAGGGAAAGGGGATACCGTGCCTCATCTGAAGACATCCTCTACCCACACCCCAAGGCCCCTCCACCGAGGTGATCCTCCCTTGCGTATCCACTCCCAGGGTCAGGATACAAAAGTGATGGCCTTTCCCAGGCCACCCGAGAGGAGACTCCAAGGGGAATAGATGGGAGGATGCACTCAGATTCCTCACAGCTCATAGAAGAAACATGGTGGAACATGGGTGAGGTGAGGGGGAGGTGATAGAAGGAAGTGTAAAAGAGAAAGGGAGGACCTTGAGGAGGTGAAGGAAAAGGTGATAGAGAGTGTGTAGAAGGAGTGGAATAGTGCTAAGGAGGAGGAGGGAGACTTTACATCAGTAGTGAGGCAGATCCGGGGGTACACCTGGGAGGGATAGTGGCATAAGATTGTGGCATGAGATCCAGGAGGTGCAAACACTTTGTACAAAGAAAGAGTTAGAGAGAGAGAGAGAGAGAGGGGGGGGGAGAAAGAGAGAAAGGGAGAGAGAGAAAGAGAGAGAAAGAGAGAGCGAGAGAGAGAGAGAGAGAGAGTGAAAGAGACAGAGAGAGAGAGAAAGAGACAGAGAGAGAGAGAAAATGAATCAGAGCCAGAACAGAGAGGGAGATAGTAAGATGTCTAGTGAGCCCTGTCAAGACCTTAGCATGGCATCCCATCTCCCTATGATTCTGGGTCTTGGTTGAAAAGTCTGCAAACAGGATCTAGTCTGGAGCTGAGATCCCAACACGAAGACAGAAGAAGGATGTGGCAACCACTTAAACCCAAGATTAAGAACATGGGAGAGACCCTGAGAAGAAGAAGGGAAGAAGGGTGTGGAAGCCCCTAAAACTTGAAATGATGAGCACGGGAAAGACCATGAGAGGAAAAGAGAAGAATGCTGCTGTTTTCCCTAATCCAAGGAGTATAAGCTTACTGGTAATTGTGTTAATGTACTGTGAGAGTCCCAGCCCCAGACCTAAATATAATAATAATAATAATAATAATAATAATAATAATAATAATAATAATAATAATAATAATAACTTTAGCCTTCTAGAGCCCCCGGGCCGGATAGATTAGCAAACATAGTGATCAAATCATACATAATCCTGAGAAGTGGGCAGTGATACTGCTAGAATTATATACATGGATATATCCCAACTAGTTGGCGCAAGGCCATATTCATACCAATCCATAAAAAAGGAAACAGAAGTTGCCCTAAGAACTATCGATTCTAGCTGCAAAATATTCTGCTCTCTATTGCTCCAAATTATTAATACATAGAGCCAGGAGAATAAATTGCTATCTCCTCTTCAAACAGGCTTTAGAGCAGGATTTAGTACTCTGGATAACATGGCAGCACTAAATTATATAGTTGCAGACACACAGAAAAATGAAGCAGCTAATTTATATGTATGGTTTATTGATTTTTCAAGCGCATTTGACTGTGTTATCAGAGACAGATTGTGGTGCAGGATAGCAAATTGGAAAATCTGCCCATTAATATTACACCTACTAAGAGAAATGTACAGGGAAACAACTGTCACTATTTGTTTGAACAAAGGGATTAATAGATCTATACCAATTATAAAAAATATGGGCCTTAAACAGGGCTGTGTAACCTCATCTGTCTTATATAACCTATATGTGGCAGACATGGGGGAGAGGTTTGAAAATATTAATAATCACCCACCCATGATCGGAGAGTACCTAATCAGCTGGATGTCAGATGCGGATGACACAGTTCTGATGGACAAAACTCTCAGTGGTCTACAGAGGTCTTTGGATGAGCTATAACGGTGTGCTATAGAGAATAACCTTAGTATCAATGTGGAGAAAACTAAAATTATGATCTTTGGGGTAAAGAGAAGAAAGAAAGAAAAAAGTAAGTTAAGATGGAAAATTGAGACCCAAGTGTTTCAGGTGGCGGAAATATACCCATACTTGGGTATGTCAATAATAATATCAATAATAATAAGAACAGTAATAATAATAATAGACTTACTGAGAACTGGGAGAAGCTTTTGTTTTAATACTCTTTACTTCCCCAAGAGACACATTCTTTTGTTAAGGAGTCCCAAAGCACTGCCCACATCTTGGGGAACAACCACCCAGACAACAACAGTTTAGTTCTGACCCAACCACATTGTTATTGCTGCTCCACTTTGTACAGAGTCCTAAGAAAAACGTGTGTTAAGCAGATCCATTTGTGTGGCCTTTCATCTATTGATTAGTGTCAACCAATGTCAATCACATGACAGTATCAAGGTCCCATGATTGAGTTGAGTCAAGATGAATGTGAGGTGCGAGATGAATGTGATTGGGGGGATGCTGTCCGCAATCTGGTGTGAGGGAAGCAGGCTGAAGGAGCCAGTGGAGCAAAGCTTCTGGTGTGATCATAGGTGGGAGTGATGGTAGAGGGTGGTGGTGAAGTAGAACAAGAAACAGCCAATTATCCTGGGGGCAGCGCATAGATGACTGGAGGCCAAGGCTAAAAGTGTTTACATTGACTCATTTTGGAGAAATAGGGTCATAACTGGTGAATGGACCTGGAATGTGTGAGGAAAACATCAAGACATATCACAAATATACGAATGCTATTTCTCTGTGGATGTCCTCTAATAGTCACAATCTAAATGGCCATGAAACTGACATCTTCCAATCTTCCGTGTTGGAGTGGCGGCTTGGCACTGGATGCCTTAGATATGGCCCAATACCACAGGCCCCTGTCCTTTTCTCTCCCCAGTGTTCAAATATCTCGGTTTTAAAATAGACCAGGAGTTACTCTTTGCTCCCCAGATCAAACAAGGTGCTCCCATTTGTTATTACCAGGTTCTAAACAAATGTTTCCATACCTAACCCAATCCTGTCCGACCACCTTGGTTACAGCTGCAGGTACATCATGCTTAGGCTATTGCATTGCTGTACACTCAGGCCTCCCATTTAATCATCTTCAACCGTTACAAATCATTCAATGTTCTGCGGAGAGTCGCATTTCATTGTCTAGTAAACAGGCCCATACCTCACCTATTCTGCATTGGTTGCCAATTAAACATCATGTTTCTTTGAAGGTTATTTGCTGCGTGCATCTTTGTTTCTACAGCAAAGCGCCTACCTTTTACTCTTCTCATTTTATCTCTCACTGACCTTTGAGAACCCTGCATGCAGTGGGTGCCTTACATTTTATAATACTACATTTAAATTGTTCCCATCTGAGTTGTGGTTCTTTCTCTACTGTTTCCGGCTCTTTATGGAATGTCCTTCCTCTCTCTTTCCGTTCCATTTCTAACCTGCTGTCATTCAATCAAGCTCTTAAGACCTGGCTCTTTTATCTTCCTTTGGAATCACTGCCTGATGATATCTTAGCTAATTGCCTGTGTTCTCTAGCTTTGAGGATTCCAATCGTGAGTGTATGTGCACTCTCTAAGTGTATCTTTAATTACATTACAAGACCGACAGAGTGTGTAAAATAGAGATACTGGGGGGACCGGAGGCAGCGAAAAGGCTTAAAGAGAGAGAGAGAAAGAGAGAGAGAGTAAAAGAGAGGGAGACCCTGAGAGCAAGAGGTGGCAGAGTAACAGCCTGTGAGTCAAGGAGGCATCAGTGACTGGACAAAGGAACAAAAGAACAGGAGTCAGATGAACTACTAGAATACAAGAGAGGGAGCATATTAATGAGGCGCTACATGAGTACAATAAAAAAATAGTCCATAGTCGACTCTCTGAGAGAACGAACACAGCATAAATGGCCTGTTCTATGGGAAGGTACCCACTTTAGAGTCTGCAGCCACACTTTAGCTCACTGTACCTTTCACAGATGGGAAATACTCATTTGCATATCAGTCTTTGTCCCGCCCACATGGGCAGTCCAGTACCGAAATGCTACGGCAATTCCCCTCTGAACAAGAGTACCAACAGCAACCCCATACACGTGTTTCAGACTTGTTGGGCCTCATCAGTGAGGTGGAGCTGTGCCTCCCTGAGCACAGTGAGCAAGGGGTCCACGTCTGGATGACCCTAGGAAACTTCGGGTGACTAAACCTAAGTCCCTTAAAAAACCTAAAAATAGTCCATAGGCGCCCCTCTGCGAGAATGAACACAGCTACATGAGTACATGTAGAAATTCACAGAGACTCAGAGTTGGGCTGTAGAAATGGCATTGAGTCGCTGAGCATGGGGTAAAGCCTATATTACCTAATATATCTATATTATGTTGCCAGGTGTGTCCAATATTAGAAGGATGCTTTATGTATATGGAAACCAGGGAGTGATTGTGCCCATAGCCACAGCCACCCCTAAGGCATGACTTCTAGAGTGCACAGGGCATGTACTCACCAGCCTCGCCAGGTTCCCTGCCCAATCCATTCCCATTGCTCTGCAGTACTTGCCGACCTGCTGCATGCCTTAGCCTTTAGTCACATCATTCTTTCCTGCTCCGGCTGCCGATTGGACCATACATCTGCCAGGCTCTTGCACAAGCTGTGTCGTGTGTAGCGAAGGGTTATGCATGTTGCATCAACAAAATAGCCACAACATTCATCTTTCTGAGGACAGCAAGTGGGTAAGCTCATGAAAGCGAAACAAAAAGCTTTTCCACCATCAAAGAACACTGCAATTGCTTGAGTCTGAGGGTATACCTTTGTGAGTATAAGGAAGAGACTGTGAAGATTAAGGGCCTTGGACATATTTGGTATAAAACCAGAATGGTCAGGGTGCACCATAAACGCCACCTTTTGGAGAAGCCTACCCATCGGATTCCTGGTGGGAATTGCAACATCGCTTTTAGGTCATGAAAGAGGCAGGTATGACTGACATATTAGAGGATACTGCAGTGAACCAAGACGGACTCCGGCTACAATGGGTCATGGTGAAAATGAATTTATTCAAATAAAAGGGAAAAAATCCTAACTGGCTCTATCACTAAGAGGTAAATTCCCTGTCCTCTAAAACAAAATCTGGGTGCTCGTCATAGTCCAAAATAAAGAGTCCTGAGTCCAAATCCCTAATTAATTACTGTCCCTACCACTTTAGAAAACCTAACTAAAAAGCAAAGGAAGCTTGCACTACAGCCTTGGAATAGGCTTCTGCCTGGCCTGGCTCTTACAGGACTTATTATCAGTCTCAAAGTTATGTGTAAATGTCTCTGAACAGTGCACATTCCTCATGTGTAGTTCGTCAGTTAAAATTATAACTATCTTCTAAAAAGTTCTCTCTTCCGCCTCTCTGAGAAAAGACACATTTTACTTCCTTTAAGTTATGCCACTGTTTGCCACTGGTTAAACCCCTCTGGGACGACTTCAGCTTTTACCAGTAGTAACTAACATCCCTCCTGGATTACTTGGAATATACCTTTCTGTGTCCCACCTTGTGGCACTGGGATTCCCCAAAGTCCTGTGGCTCTTTGGTAGGATTATTAGTTTTCAGTCCAATTACTTTCACACATTTGTTGGCTTCCACAGCGTTGATAAGAATAACACATATTTCTTTCACTCCCTGGTTCACGGACATGTGTTCATATAATTCTCTCACCTTCGGATACTTCATAGACAGTGTTCATATTTCGTTTACTCTCTTTTGCTTGGGTCGAATGCCTGTTCCACTCTGTCAGGCTCTCACATTCCCAGTGACTTCTCCAACCTTGATATGCAATATTCGCAATCCTCTCGGTCCATATTACCCTTGTCTTGTGCCTGTTCCGGTTGCTCAGTTTCTCGTACCGTGAATGGCTTTGCCAGTGTTTGACCCCACCGTTTACAGCCCTCACTGGTGTCCTCACAATGGGAGCATTTGCTTCCCTCATTGTGATTGTCTCGTTAGTATCGGCATTCACTGTGTGGAGTTCGGGTACTCTGGCTCCCTGCTTTCTTCTGGTCTTGGTGCTGGTTGCTGGGCACCTGGCCCATCACTGCACTCGAGTGTTTGTGCCACCAGAAAAGACGGATTGCTTCCTATCTAGGCTCCTTTCCTGACCAGAGCCTCCAGCTCGGTCATTGTACCTGCTTCATAGCATTCAGCTAGCCTGTTTCACTCCTGCTACTCCACTGCTGGCTCTGCAACTGCATATAGTTACACCCCATCAGGATGTTTTTCCAGAGGCTCTCCTCTGTGTACCGTGGATTTTCCTCTCTCTGTAGGAGTCACACACGCCATCTTCTCCTACTGAGTTCTCTCCCCATTCACAATTCTTATTGGGTGTATGCATGTGATGAAAGTAATGTGTGCTTCTTCCTATACAGTGATATTCAGATGAAAGCCAGCCTTACCTGAAGCCAATAGGGTGGAGGAGGATTGCAGGTATGTGTAGTTAAAATCTGAGAACCAACAGTTCTTCCAAGGGGAGTGACTCCCAATGAGGTACCACTTGCCCAGACCCCTAGGGAGGGTTGTGCAAAGTGCGCTCCCCTCCCAAGCCTCACAGGGGGTGACTCCCCTTAGGGGACAAGGGTCAAATTGTCCAGATTTGTCACAATACTTCGAGGGTTTTAATAGCTGCGTGATCTGCGCATCACAAATGAGTGGGAGCAGTCGGGCCTCCATCGCATCCTCCCAGCCCACATGAGATGGGTTCAAGTGGTGATCTATATTCCTTGTAGAGTTTGGCTGTTAAATAATCTGCTCCAGGATCCTTGAAGGATGGCAGGGCATCATGATATGGAGTATCTCCTGAACTGAGATAGGTTCATTGAGGTTGTCCATGACAGATGTATCCAGCTGCTTCAGGGGCTGCAGCTTGGTATGCAGGTAAATTCTCCCGCAACCTAGAGACCATCTCAGAGTAAATCACAGCATATTAATCTGTCAAAAGAGAGTTGACCTCTCTTGGGTCCACGTGGATAACCCCATTATTATACGCAATCACTGATAACGCTGTGACTCCTCTGCCATTGTATATTAAGCGAACACTAAAAGGTAGTGCTGCTACTCGTGAACTCGACCCAATTGCTTCCTTAAAGGGAGAATAGCCTTTTAATTGTATTGGGGAGCCTTTCTACTTAAACTCAAGGAATCAATCCCAAAGTTGATTCCCCAAGAAATTGTCAAGGAAGAAAAACCACACATACTCAGTGGGAACTGTTGCATGGAATATGCTTAACTGTATTTGGACAAAAAACTAACATTTCCTTATATACACTTACATGTGAAACATATTAATAGACTGTAAAGAAAAGATATATGTTAGTGTCATAGACCAAGGGGCAACATTAACCATATCCTGGTCTGCAGAGTAATACAATCAACAGAAAAAGACAAGATCACAACATAGACTGAACATGCAGCATATACGGTGGGTGCTATTAGTTTTGCACCTGCAGTTGTTGTATTTGATGTCCACATTTCTGGTACAAAAAATGATTATAACATGAATTATTCAAGTGCCCAGACAATTATGCTGGTCATCCATCTATCTAATCAATTGACATAGAAAAGTGTGAATAAGTCTAATAATTGTATATTAAGCGCACAAGAGTTCTGCCTGGCCTCTCGTTCTCCACATATTTCCTGGCCACTGTAGGTTGGGATAAGAATTTAATTCTGTTGCCAGCAGTTGAACACAAAACCTCAAGTTTCAATCTAAGGGCCTGGAGAAGTGCCCCATCACAGGACAACAATGATTTATTTCTAAGTAACAAAGGGAGTCCTCAACGTTAGCAAGCTCACATCTAATAGTCCTGAGAATGCCACCCTGAGCACCAATTAATATTCCCCTAAAAAAACATTGAAGGATTCCCATTCTGCCGATGCATGATAAGTAAGAGAAGATTTGAGATTTAACCTCATGGGCAAAGGCGACATCTGTAAAATGCAAGATCTTAAACCACCACACAGACCGCTCTAGGTAACATCTGGATAGGGCCAACTGAAGAAGAAAAGCAGAATGGTCGAAATAGGTGTGTCTTAGCATTGTGCATTTAGACATACAAGGAAGACTAGCTGAGAAGGAACAGAGTGCCTCTGACTTACAAATGCAAATAACGCAGCTAGGGATAAAAGTAATGCTTGCAACGACCAGGTTGGGGTATTCTCCACACATTTAGATGTTTCACGTGCAGCAAGGATGGAATGATCTCCCATGCAGCGCACATCAGTGCTCGGGGAGTAATGAAGGATCTATCCAGGTTGGCATTCCCAGCCCAGATAAGGAAGATAGATAACTGTGGACTTATGACATTTATTCTCAAACTGTATAAAGAAGCCTGGATTAGGAATATCAGTGCATATATACATTCAGCATGGTGATGCATGTTCCCCTGATAGAGCCAACATAATGACTCAACTCCCTTTAGTATCTATGTCGACCACTGAGGGAGCAAATGCCAAAGGTACATGAACTAACATAGCAACATCCCTCTAGCAAGAATAGCTGGTGTAAAACCGGGACAGACCTCAGGACTTACTGAAGGAACCATGACCAGGTTCTCACAAGATGCACCCGCATTCTGTCCATACAGGCTGTAATCTTCTAAACCTTGATGTAATCATTCTGCCACAACTTTTCAAATAAGAGAGGTCAGGATATCAGAGTTATTGGGCCTCTGCCAAGAACCAGTGGTCAACACAGTGCATCAAAAACATATAAAGGCAGCGACCCATAATTGAAAGGTGTTCCTGCACGTAAACAATGTGACTATTTTCAGTTTTCCAAGTCCAGAGAACCTAACCAAACCTCAGACCACACTGCATCCAGCACTGCCATACCCAGCATGCAATCTGTCAATCACCCCACAGCAAAACATACCAATTCAAAGGTGCATTTCAAATGATATCAGCTATTGCCAGGGACCACTACTGATGCCACTCCAGAAGGCCGAACATTCTGGCAAGACTGTCCAGAAGAGCTTCAAATAATTGGAACGGCGTATTTACTGTGCAGTTACGACGCTAAAGCAGAACAACATAGCGCGGGATTAAATGGTAAGCCAGTGAAGGAACCAAAATGGATGACCATATGCAAGGAACCCAACCATTGTAACAAGTCAATATGGCTGTGCATAAAGAAATGCATCGCACCTCTGGGTTCATCCATGAAAAAGTAAATATAACACATACACAACACTAATATTCCAATGCGTACGCAGTTACGTTGCAAGAACCACACATGACATGACACGATAGGTTATTTATAACGCGTTTAATACCCAGAGGTTTCTAAGCGCGGACCCGGGGATTGAACCTGTGTTGCTCCATGTCGTCTTGCTTCCAGGGCGAGCACAATGCCCCTGAGCTATCCTCTGCACACAGATCAATCTGTCCTGCAGCTGCAACCTCTGCCCAGCCAGCACATGACCCAAATAGGAGAAGAATGAGAACAGCTGGCTGAGGACTCTGAAGTACAGGACTGAACGGGATATGTGGGTGTTTAATAACTCACAGGGATAGACCAATTGGGTGCCCACAACTAATTAAGGGCATGAGCAGCCTACAATGCCTTGCCTACAATGATAGTACACCGAAAAACAGCAATAAACTAACAGTATTAACATGTTCATTATTAAAGTCTTGGCAAGGGGGTTATATGGGCATAGTGGGGGATTTTCAGTGAAAGATACAGCGCTAGAGCTCTCAGCAAAGCCAGTCACTGGAGGATGACTAGGCTCCTCAGGCCACCCACCGCATCTCAGGAGGGGAGACCAAGCCAGATGGCAGTCTATCAAGAGAACCAGGGAGTCTTCACAGTTCAGAAAAAAGAGGATCATAGCTTTAGGTCTGACACAAGGTTTTGTGGAAATAGCTGGCATACTTGATGCCATACTCATTCATTTTAAGGTTGTGTCGTGCTGCTTAAAGCAGAGGATGCGAAACGAGGAAAGGTAGACAGTCTAGAATTCTCATTGTGTAAGTGTGGCAGCTTCCTAGCTCGGAGATCAAAATCATGTTCGTGGTAGTTGAGGAGTCACGCACTGATTGGGCGTGTTGGCTTGCCTAGGCTTCAGAGGGGGCACTGGGGATTTGTGTGCCCCCTCTACAATGAACTGTAAGGAAAACAGTAGATTCTCTAGACTCTTCTTTAGGGGCTTTGATGACTACCTCCATGACAGATGTTGAGGTGGATTCATGCAGTCGCAGAATGTGAAGTTACTACGGTGCGATTGGGCCTCTAAATCTTTATTTTTCATCTGGATCCCCTAAACACTTGTTTCAGCTCAACAAGTCAGGTCTGCATCAGAGACGCTACATGCTTCAAGGCACTCAAACCATTTCAACCTGAAGAACACTGTACAATCCATATTGATCCTAGCTTGCAGTGTCTCAGATTTAAAGGCTAGTTTGTCCGTTTTTAGGCATGTGGAATCTAACCCTACTTTCATCTGGCCCAAGATAACGGCAGTGTCCATCGTGGGAGAAGAGCCAGTGGCCCCCGAGGAAGGCGAAGCCGCATCGGCCAGCAGGAAGATCGGAGCGTCAGAGGTCATCTCCTTATCAAATTCCAGCTGAGTCTTCCTCTTACCCCCATTTGCCATAGAATGATGGTGTCATGCTAAATGTGGTACAAAGAGGTCACGCAGTGAAGCAGCAAATGCAGTGGTAGGTAACAGTCTACAGAGTAACTATTGATCAAAGATCAAAGATGACAGTTTGAGGGAAGTAAACATGCAGAGAGTCTCTGCTGGAGAGGAGATCATCAAGGTATGTGAAGGAGTGTGTGTGTGTCTCCAGGAATTGGGAGAGCACCTTTGGAGATGACCCCAGCATGATCGTGAAGGGCAGGGAAAATCACTCGCTCGAGAGAATCCATGCAAGACAATCGTGCAGGAGAACCTGCCTTGAGCTAAGAATATGAGCAGTCAGCTGCAAACTCTGGGCATGTGAAAGTCCTCAGGGAAGCCGATGAACATGCAGAAAATAGAAAAATGAGGCACCTCAAGGGAATATCGGGGAGCAATGCCCTTCAGTGTTTCATAACCCTCAAAAACGTAATTGGTTGTCCATCAAATTCAACACATTTTACCTAAAACAAGCACCTCATGAAATGGTCAAAGCACAGTCACTGGGACATGAACAGAGAATTGGGTGCTGCCAGCTATCTTGTCCGGGAAGGACACAGTTCAGTGTATGTGACAAAGAGCCCTGACGTACACACACAAAGAGACTAAGGGGGATGCGCGCACTTGCGCATGGGCAAAGAGTTTTACTGCGCTCGGCAGTTCACCAGTGCGAAGATTAGAGGAAGGAAGGAAGTGAACCTGTCTCTGTTTGAGGAAAGCAGCATTCACTACCACTTTGCAGCAATACCCCTCACAATGGCTCCACGAGGGGGGGCGAGGAGGCAATAAGATTGATCAGCTTCATGAGACTCACTGCTCCTGCACCACCTACACCGGGAGGCACTCGGAATGAGTAGGAGGCTGAATCTATTTGCTTGCCCTAAGTTCCTCTGGGATCATGAGGCAAATGCGGGAGTCAGTCAAGTAACGGTGGTGCATGGAGACAAGCATAGGTTCAAGGAACGGATGCTGTAGGTTTCCGAGGCAACAGGGCACCAGTACTGATGGAGGAGAAAGTCTGTGTACTACGCTGCACAGCAGCCACAGTCACAGATTGGGACACCAATAAAAGCGTGGGGAACTAGTACATCCATGCAGCACCAGGCTCACCAGCTGTAATATAGCACCTGGTGCTCTGGAGCAAATGTGGACCTCCCAAATAAATCTCAGAATTTCCGCCAGAGAGCCAAGGGAAACCCCAAAGCCAGAACACTGGTAACAGGAACAGTTGTATAACAAAGCACCGGCACAGCAGCTCCAGGTAATGGCAATGCTCTTGTAATATGGAACAAAGACGGTGGAGCCCTGTTACTGCACAGCCACCACACATTTTTCCATACTAATTTGAAAGATTTCAGGACTCCATCTGCTTTTTTAAAGGTGTTCTTTAACTCCTAGTTTAGACCACTGTGATTGGTGGTTAGCATGTTATGCTCTCCGCTTGCCTGACTGTGTAATCCAGGCCCCCTTTCTCTCTGCCAATTCATATTTCCTGTTAGGATATGGATGCCCCTGCATCACCTTTTAATTTTTAGTCTGACAGACTAAAACAGATAAAACAGATAGAAACAGGATGTCCACTGGAGCTGGAGGAAGAGCTAAGAATGCCCCAGGTACATAGATGTTGCCTTGTAAGAGTTTCATGGTGATTGGGATCAAAACTGAACTGGGAAAAGAACCACACTGGAGCAGATGAGTTGTGAATCCGGAGCAGATGAGTTGTGAATCCTTCCATCCTTTTACTGTCTTTTAGTGTCTTTTACTGTATGCTTGTTTACTACATCATAGCCATGTCATGAGAAGAGTGTGCACAATTCACACTGGATCTATAGAAAGCAACATGCTCAATGACTACCCCAGATCGACCATAAAATACCCGTATCAGCATGCTGAAGTTGGCAGTCATCTTGAGGATGAAAAAGCTCAGAACTTGTTAATGCACAAACCTCTTTCTGTGGCCACAACCTGACATGACCGGGTCCAAACCTAGCATGATGTCACAAATGCCATTCAACACTACCAAAGAAGCAATGCCGGAGCTCCAAGCTGTGATGCAGATCCTTCCTCATGCATCGGGCACCATGCTGATCCCAATTAGTTTAAACACTATGCTGACCCTGATATTCAACCCCACCATGCTGGACCAGACAACTCTGGCCGCCACACAATTAACCGGTGCACAGGCAAGACTCTTCTCCACAGGTAATTTGGGGTAATCTCTGCATGTTCGTGCATACCTCCAGACTTCTTCACCTCATTCTCTTGATCTGTGTCTTGCCATCCACTCCTTTCCTCAGTGCACTTTCACGTTCATGACATTATCTGGTTTGACTCTACATTCTCCTTTTCTATAAGCTTCCATACTTTGTGTCCTTGTCTCACTGCTGCGTCCCTGCCTGCCCTCCCACCTTGTTAATGTCCCTTTCTACGTTGTACCCCCCAGCTGGCAGCTTCAGGAAACAGCAAGGCAAAGAAAAGGTCCTACTCCTTCCATCTCATTCCTGGTTCCTGCTTCAGTGCAGTTAATGATGTAACATGTACTGCTCTCCCCTGGAGTTACTGTATATCTATTCGAAAGATCAGGAGGAGGAGGAACGCTGAGAATGCAGGAGCTGTGGAGCATGAGCCCGCGGTGGGGAGGCAGTACGCACACTGCCTGAGGAGAGGTGGTGCAGGTGGCACCTGGTATGACATTGGAGCTCCCAACATTCACAATAGTCACTAGGATCTTTGGAATCTGGAACTCCTTTGGGGATTATTGCTGGAGAGTAAAGGATCCCGATGGCTGCCAGCATCTCAATGTGCTCTGCCGGTTTGGGGTGCATCGTGCAATGCAGCAAGGACAAGTTCTGGCATGGATGAGATATGAATGGAAGGTGTGAGTGTAGGAGTGTAGGTTCCTGGAGAGGCAGTTATTCCGAAGACCTGTTCTGCAAGACCCAGTACCCTGTACTTTATATTTCATGTATTAAAATGCAGTTTACTCAACTGCCCCCCCGACTACATTTAACCACAATGTCCCCTCACTTAAAAATAGGTTTCCTTTTTGTATAGGAATGAGTCTTTTCCTTCTTAAATCATCTTGAGAAAAATTCAGCAATTATGCAGCCGGTGATGACTGAGCATTATTGGGGCATGAAGTGGAAGAACATTAGTGACAATCCTTACCTCTGCCCTGGTCACTAGGATGCGGATCAACAGCTCCTCATCCGTGCCGGCTCCTTTCATGGCTTTGTGCAGTCGCTTTGCAAAGTATCCTTGGCAGTCTCTGGCACACCGCACTAAAGAGAGGTGGAGAAATGCCAATACAAGTTAGACGGACACAGTACTCAAAATGCAGCACATCAAGAGAGAACACACATCCCACTAGGAAAGGGGAGAAGCAACAGATCCATGCTTTTCATCAATTTCATCCATTCTTGGTGGACCTTTGACCGGTGCAGATTCAACTTTTGTTGCTATATGTGTTACCTCACCCTTAAAACTTCCTGTAACTCCTTTTGGCTCTCTCTTCTTTTTGGCATTTGTTTACTGGATTGTTTTAAGTGACCCAAATTCACATTTGCATTTAACAATTTCACACAAAAATATCACAGATGAAAAGACACGTCACCGAAACAGCCCTGTCCCATGTGACCTAGAGTGTCACGGCATTATAGATAGGGCCAGTAACGGCTTCTGCCTGCAATTAACCATGGACAAATATTTGGCAGGTCAGTAGTCACCAAAGGATATATGCCAGCATTAGTCCTAAAATACGTGTTTTATTTTATTACATATAGCAATTATGACCACCGCATTGTTTATTTGTAGTTCTGGGAATGTCAATGTGTCATTGATTGAAAGGAGAAGCCAATTGGTTTATAGAGCAGCACCTGGAGACATTTCGAAGATAATTCTATAAAACAAACATTCTGTTTACAGGAAAATGGTAATATTGCGAATCATCCGCAATTCCAATGAATTCCCTTCCATTCATGAACATATTGAAATGCTAAAGAATCTTTGCCTTTCAGTGGAACAGCTGGCTTTGCCAATTTGGCTAGTCTTCCTTTATTTATTCATTTATTTCTATAGCTCCGATAAAGACAAGGACAACAGGAACAAATGTACAGTTTGCATGGCTTCTCAACTAGCGATTTTGGATAGGTTTGCTTAATAGCAGAATTATGACTCGCTACACACAAAAAAGAGTTTAAACAGATCAAATGCAGTGAAAATGGCAATATTACAGAAAGCTTTGCCCCCAAGAGTGGGCAGTTATTTATTATGCCAGGCAGAGATTGTCTGCACCAGGACGGAGAGGGATCATGAAAGTAACCAGGCATTGCCATGTGCCAACTTCAGGTACATGTAAGGGTGCTTTGCACCATTTGGATTTAACCCCTCAGCTCCCTCACCGGCATTAAGGTGTTCACTTACAGCAGATAATACATATAGGCTGAATGTAGGCAATGGCGACTCAGGCAGCTCTGAGCAGGAGTGGGCATCGCGGCACATTTGTCTACTGCACAACTGATCGTCTTCTAATCAAAGATCAATGGTGTGAGGCTGGAATACATTTGAGGTGATGAAAAGCAGAATGTTTGAACATTTGTTGCATACCATAAGATATACCCGACGTTGCCCAGACTAAAAAAGTAACCAAACCTATGTTTTTCCAACAGTGAAAAAGACATGAGTTGACTTGGCTAAATAGTTCTGTATTCTTTATCACTTGATAGTCATGCATGTACTGTGATGATATTGTCGGCTCGGCATTGGCCGGGAATGTGCCAAAGTGCGCGCGGGACAGCAAAGCAGAGAAGCAGACGGTGTCTGAGGGAGAGACATACTTGCAGAACGTCCACGACGCAGAAGAAGGGAAAGCATACCCACCAGTGACCAGGGCCAATGGAGTGCAAGGACACCACCGCTGAACTGCACAGGAGTGTCACAAAAGACCAGGGACGCTTCTGGTGAGCTACAGAAGCTGCCGAAGCTCATGGGAGACCAGCAAACAACGGAATGGTGACGGCCAAGGCCCTACAGGTACAAGGGTGTCTAGAAGGCCTGAAGTGGATAACAGAAGGAATACTCACCTGGGCGAGTGAAGGGGGTCTGGAACCCATATCAGGAAGGC
This sequence comes from Ambystoma mexicanum, assembly GCF_040938575.1. Classification (NCBI taxonomy): domain Eukaryota; kingdom Metazoa; phylum Chordata; class Amphibia; order Caudata; family Ambystomatidae; genus Ambystoma; species Ambystoma mexicanum. Next base: position 1,079,207,816 of record NC_090933.1, read on the forward strand.
GTACCCCAACCAGTAATAAAGGGGAATATGAACTTTGCAGATACAAGTGACAATCACAAACCTTGACAAGAGAGTAAACCAAGGCTGTGGAACGAAGAGAGATTAGACACAGTGAGCGTTGTGATTAACCAGGTTAAGGGGGTCTGGGACCCACATCCTACCCCGACCATTAAAAAGGGAAATAAAGGAAAATACAGATGATATTCACAGATCTTGGCAGGGGAGTAAACCAAGGCTGTGGTTTGAAGAAAGATCAGACAAAGAGAACTGGGAGAGTAACCAAGTGAAGGGGTCTTTGACCCACATTGGGGAAACAAACGCTAAACAGTACTAAAGAGGAATACAAACTTTACAAGTGGAATTCACAGACCTTGGCAGAAGAGTAAACCAAGGCTGTGGGTTGAAGTGAGAACTGAGAGAGAGAACTATGATAGCAACAAAGTTAAGGGGTCTAGGACCCATGGTGGTGTCATACACCCCAAACAGTGATTGAGAAGAATACGAAGCTTGCATGTGCAAGTGAGACTCAGAGACCTTGGGAGGAGAGTAAACCAAGGCTGTGGTGGAAGTGAAGACAGAGAGAGAACTGTGAATCCAAGAACATTGAGTATCCTACTTGGCAGGAGAGTGGGCCAAGAGGAGGGGTACTGAGAAAGGGTTGGGGACCCTCAGCAAAACTTAGGAGAGAGAACCAGGCTATCCTTTAATTTCACAGTAGCTGCGAGCCGGGCCTGCTCAGAAAGGGTCGGGAAACCTCAGCATATTTTGGGAGAGAGAGAACCAGGGCTATTCTTCCTTGTCGCAGTATCAGAGAGTGGTATTAAGAGTAGGGTCTGAAACCCAAAGCAATTGAGAGGAAAATCCAAGCACAGCTTGGAGAGAGAGACCCAGGCTATTCTTTATCGTCGCAATATGGAGCAGTCAGGCCTGCCCACCAAGGGCCTGGGACCCTGAAGACTGCTTGGAAAAGTGCCAGGCCATTTGTTCTTGTTGCAGGGCCTAGGAGCCAGGCCTACTAAGAAAAGCTAAAGACTTATCCTGACCATGAAGGATACCGAGACAATCTTGGCTAAAGTAGAAAGACTCAGGGGAAAGGTAAATCAACCCATTGAGTCTTCTGGAACTTCTGCTTGCTTTTTCTACACCTTTCTGGAACCTTTTTTTTTAACTACAAAGCTGGGCTGCAGGTTGACAGTCAAGAGACATTTCCCTTTTTAGCTTATGTTGAGTTTAGCTTGTGAGGGATAGATTAGGGTTTGGACACAGGACGGAGAACTTTACTTTCGACATTCTGACAGAGACAGATTCATTAGCTAGTTTTGTTGAGGCAGGAAAAACCCTCTCAGAGGTAGAATTATTTACGATTTCCTCCAACTTCCCCCCATTTTTGTTGTTAATAAAAGTCTTTACCAATCAACTTACCATCCATGTGTCCGAGTCTTACTCCTACATCCTCAAAGTACATACTTGGATGTCTCTTGCGGCCTCACTGTCTGTTTTTATTTTGCTAGATGTCATACGAATAATCCTTACTTGAGACCTCCTTTCTCAAATATCGGGACTGGTACATGAAATAACATACTACCAATATCTTCACACAAGTCCAACTCATATGCCCTTATTTAATAAACACAATATTAGTGTGCAGACGTGTAAATTGATGGACCTGTTTCTCTTGTGTCCTTGTGTCCAAGACTAAAGTTTTGTGTTATAACTTTAGTGTCACTCAATGAAACTGAATGAAATTTTACAATATCATTCTAAAATTGACTCTGAATGCAAAGACTGGTGCTGTTCTTACAAGAGGGAACACAATTAGAGTGGGGGGAATATTTGAAAGGCTTATAAATGTAGTGCAATTTGACAAATCTGCACAAAAGTTTGCAAAAAGATTTTAGACTCAGATTGAAATGATTTTGCAAAGTTTGGTGGGATTTTGTCAAGAGGGGGCAAAATTAGAGGTGGGTCTCAACTTTTTTAGATGGCCTATAACTTTATTGCCATTTGACAAATGTGCACAAACGTTTCAGAAAGATTATAGACCCAACCTTGAATGTTTTTGCAAAGTCTGAATGGTTTTTGTCAAGTGGGGGCTAAGTTGTATGACTATTTTATGTACGTATATTTTGACACTTCAAAAAATAAAACATGGACGGGTTTGCAGCAAACTCGTGCAAGGAGCATTGGCAAGGACCTGAAAGCATGGTTTTTGCAAATGTGTCTGTGTTTTATTTTTTGAAAAGTGTCATAATGTATGTACAAAAAATAGTGATATACCTTTGGTGACTGAGGTATAGCCTGTGGCCATAGGCAGTGGCCAGATTGTCCGGGTCATGGGAAAAGCCATGACCCAGACAATCTGTCTACTGGCCATGACCATGAGGGACCAGCAATGGGGTTAAAGTGGCCATGGCCATCAGGGACCGGCTAGGTGGTAAAGTTTTTTTGAAATCAAGATAGGTTTGAATGGGAAAAATAATTCTGCTCGTGGATACACCCTGAAGTGCTGGACAGGACTGCAGCAAACATTCATGAGGAGCATCAGCAAGGACCTCAAAGCATGGTTTTGCAAATCTGTCCTGTGTTTTATTTTTTCTGAAGTGTCAAAATGTAAATACAAAATATTGTGATATAACTTTGGTGCCTGGACAATGGCCTTGACCCTGAGCAAGGACAAATGTGTACTCTGATTTGCTTATTGAGGCATGCAGCATGGCTTAAGCACTAGGTTTGAATGGGAAAAAATATTCTGTTTGCGGCTACAGCCTGAAGTGCTACACTGGATTACAACAAACCTGCGCAAGGAGCATCAGAAAGGACCTGAAAGCATGCTTTTGCAAATCTGTCTTGTGTTTTATTTTTCCAAAGTGACCAAATGTAAGTACAAAAAATAGTGAAATAACTCCGGTGCATGGGCAGTGGGCCTGACCCTCAGCAAGGACAAATGCCTACTCTGATTTACTTATTAGGGCATGCGGCATGGCCGAAGCCCTAGGTTTAATGGAAAACAGATTCTGCTTGCGGCTGCAGCCCGCAGTGCTGGACAGGATTGCAACAAACCTGCGCGATGAGCATCTGCAAGGATCTGAAACCATGATTTTGCAAATCTTCCCTGTGCTTTACTTTTTTGAAAGTGTCAAAAAGTAAGTACAAAAAATAGTGATATAACTTTGCTGCCTGGGCAGTGGGCCTGGCCCTCGGCAAGGACAAATGTCTACTCTGATTTGCTTATTCTATTGGGGAATGCGGCGTGGCCGAAGCCCATGCCCCATGGATTATGGAAACTGGCCAAGGCTGCAAGCCATGAGCACTGGCCAACTGTGATATTATGAGGGTATAGTGGACACTGAACTAGGATGCAAGGTAGGTGCAGTGAATAATGGGGGTTGTTTGGTGGGGCTAGAATTGTGGTTGAGCCTCATGCCCTAGGCAACCATGAATTGCATCCCCAGCATGCGCTGCTGATAACGACACACATCAGTATGCTTTGCTAAAAATATGTTTGTTAAAGGAGGTTTACAGTTCTTTCATATACGTTAAATGAGGAATTATTAATAACTTATATGCAGTGATGTAACATCATGAAACATTTTCACTCATAAATACATAGGAAATTCACAGAAATGTTTTTGTTAAAGGTACGTTATGGTTAAATTGCACTAATAAAAACCTATGGAATTCAGTGGAAAAACTTTGTTAAAGGGACTTTATGGTTAAGTTGCACTAATAAAAACCTATGAAGTTCAGTGGAAAAACGTTGTAAAAGGGACGTTATTGTTACAAGTAAAACCAAAAAGACCTAATAAAAAGCTATGAAATTCAGTGAAAAAACATTGTTAAAGGGACATTAAGGTTACGAGTAAAACTGAAAAAACCCAGAAATTCTCCAGTTATGATAAACTAAGTCACCATAACTCATGCCACCACCATGCACTGCTAAGACTAACACCCATGACATCACAGATGACATCACATATGAAATAATTTTGATGAAAAGTCCCTGCAAGGGGGTGTGTTTATAATGTTGTTAACAAGATGTCAGGGGTGATCGGGAGACCTATCATCAACTACTTAATCTATTAAAGAATGTACTCATCTAATATCATTGTAGTGTAGTGTTGTTGTTAATACAGAAACCTAATCATATATAAACATAGGCAATGGGCCTCATTACGACCCAGGCGGTAATCTGCCGTCATTACCGCCATGGCGTAATGAGCGTTTACGCCGTGGCCGATGGCATAAAGAGCGCCACATTACGACCCATCGCGCACGAGCATTACGCCATGGCGGTAATGCAATTAACGCCATGGCGGAAAAGGCCCCTACCGGCATCGTAGGGCGAGCAAGGTGCACTTCCGCCACCGTAAGTAGCGGCCACCGTAATTAGCGGCCACCGTAATTAGCGGTGGCCGCAATTAGCGGTCACCGTAAAAAGCAGAACCGGAAATAGCGTCATTGCGGCGGAACGTGAAACAGCACGTCGGCCATCTTTAAAAACACAATCCATTGCCATCCTGCCGAACAACACCAGATCCAACCCTGACACCTGTCCCAACCAATCACCCACCCATCCAACTACCCAAAAATGCCTAAAGTTGTTGAGAAGGCATGTGACCGCCAGCGCCAGGAAATATTTAGCCGGGAGGAACTCTGCATGCTTGCGGAGACCCTGCAAGACAACGCAGCTGTCGTTTTCTCGCCGGAAATGACCAGGCCAGCGATAGCAAAAAAGAAGGCCATCTGGGCCCTGGTGGCCGAGCGCATCAGCGCGGTGGGGACCGTACCCCGCACCCCACAGCAGTGCAGGAAGCGCTGGCATGACCTTCGCATACGGGTCAGAGCCGTCATCTCTGCGCACCGCAACCTTGCCCTGGGTACCGGTGGAGGTTCGGAATCCACACTAAAACTCCAACCGTGGGAGGAGATTTGTGCCACCACGATTGGCATGGAAGGCATTGAAGGCGTCGGAGGGATGGAAAGGGGAGTTCCGACATCAGGCGATGAAGGTAGGTGCCTCAAACAAGACATGCCATAGTCACTGCAGTCCATTCATGTGTAGCACAAGGTTGCCCTAGAGTGTAAATGCAACACATTAGCTCCACACTGCCCATAGCCACATGCGAGCACCACCCTGTATACACTGCTGGCACCCACATACCTGCATCCACATTCCACACAAAAAGGAGACAACCTGCATGGCCCTGCCTGAAATCTGCCTCATCTACTGACCAGAATCATGTCAATCATTGTCATTCCAAAGTCCGCAGACCCATCAATAACGCCCTCCCTCCTTTGTTCCACCACAGGCACAGATTCACACCCCGAGGACCAGGACACCCCTGCGACGAAGAGAGCCAAGAAGGCCAATAATACCATCCCTGCACCCTCAACCTCAGCTGCAGTGAGGCAGACCCCACAACAAGCAGAATCCACTGCAAGCAAACCGGACGGCCCACTGGCAAGCACCCCTGTAGGCAGCAGGCCAGCAGCAGCTCCACCTGTACCAACATTGCCTGCCACAGAAGGTACCGGGTCTGCGGCCAGCAGCAACATGGGTGAAACAGCTGCAATTGCTGCATGTACAGACTCTGACATTGAGGAGCACGAAGTCAGAAGCCCCACTGACCTTCTACATTCCCCCTGTTTGTCAAACGCCAGCCCCCATGAGGATCACACACAGGGGCACACAGAGGAAGAGGAGTGGCCTTCTACCCCATGCCCAGTCCTCAGTCCACAGGAGGGGAGCAGCCCCTCCATCACACCACCAGCATTGGGCATGGCCCAGCAGGGGCAGCAGTCCCTCGAGGACATCATAGAACGGCAGCAACAACTGTCCACGATGCTGACTGAGCATGCCGCGGAATGTGTGGGGGCTAGAGCAACCATTGAACAGGCCACGGAGACCCTAAGGGCCGAAGTAGCGCAAAGCACTGCCACCCTGAGGAATGCCATGCAGGCCATGTCTAGGGACATCTGTGGTGAACTTGCCGGGTTGCATCGTGCGCTCACTGAGCTCACCCACACCCTACAGGACGTACATGCACGGGGGTAGGCAGGGACATCCTCCGCTGCCAGTTCTGCACAGAGCAGCCCCGTCCGACGTTCCGGACGTAACCTGCGCTCCACAGCCAGGGGTGCCCCGGGGGCCGGGAGAGGGGGCTTGTAACAGCCTGTGCCCACTGTCACAGGCATCTGTTGACACTTACATGGGGTGTGTTGGGGTGTGCAGGGGGGAGGTGGGAGGGGGTGTGTTGGGGTGTGCAGGGGGGAGGGGGTGTGTTGGGGTGTGCAGGGGGGAGGTGGGAGGGAAGGGGTGTGTTGGGGTGTGCAGGGGAGAGGGGGGAGGGGGGAGTGGTTGTGTCAAGACGTTTTATGATTGAAATACACTTTTTGCTTTCCCGAAATGAAATGTGTGGACATTTTCATTGCATATGTGTGCTTTCTTTGGTGTACAGTCCACAGTGTGCATGTCCCAGAGACACACAGTGCCCCAAGTGCAGTCTCCATGTGATACACACCAGCCGTGTGTGCTAGAAGCATTGGTCGATGATAGTTTGGCGCATTGCACGCCCCTCCTGTGCATCGCCTCCTCCATGGGGTGCCGCCCCATCTGCACCCTCCTCATCCTCATCGTCAGGTGGTTGCAGTTCTGCGTCAGGGGGCAGGGGCACATTCCGTCTGACGCACATATTGTGTAGCATGACACATGCCATGATGATCTTTGCCACCTTCTCATGGCGGTACAGGAGTGCCCCACCAGACCTGCTGAGGCATCGGAACCGTGCCTTCAATAGGCCGAATGTCTGCTCTATGACCACACGGGTACGTGTATGTGCACGGTTGAAGTCCTCCTCGTGCTGGTTCTGCGGGTTCCGGACTGGTGTAAGGAGCCACCTCTTCAGGGGATAGCCTGCATCCCCTGTATGTAGGCGAGAATATATGTGTCAGTCATGTCGTCTGATCAAGAACATGATGTGCCACCATGGCTTGCATCCAACTGTTACTTTGGCTCAATTCTACATGCACTAATTGATTCACGCAATGCAACCAGTATATGCTCATGGCTCCCATGGCCTGTTTTGCATGCCATCACCCAATGTATGCAGAGGGGTTGAGTGCATTGTGAGTGCCCATCCACTGTGTCCGTTCATGCCGTTTGGTTAGTTGGCCTGGCACATGTCCTGTGATGGCAATGCGCACATCATTGCAACATTGCTGTGGGCCTCATCATGACCCCAGTGAGCAATGCTGATGTAGACAGGGACATTTTGGGGGCCCTGCTGTCTGTGTAATGGTGTGTTGATGTTTCTGTCCGTCATGTGCCTCCTTCGTGGGCAGTTATGGGGGACAGGCCTATCGGTTGATGGTGTTTGGTGACGTGCATGTAGGTGCTTTTCATTGTTGACAATGTGGTCTGATTTGGTAGAATGCACTTGCAGATGGTTGTGTCATGGTTGGGACACAACCCCATTCAATGTATGGTAGGGCTGCATACATTGGCTATTGGCTTTACTGGTGTTGGGTGGAGTATGGGTTGCTTCAGGGTATCCTCTGTCTCCGTTCTCTCTGCTACTCACAGCCAGGTGGAGTATGCATCATTCCCCCCCCCTTTCATCCAGGTGGAGTATGCATCATTCCCCCCCCCTTTCAGCCAGGTGGAGTATGCATCATTCCCCCCCCCCTTTCAGCCAGGTGGAGTATGCATCACCCCCCCCCCTTTCAGCCAGGTGGAGTATGCATCATTCCTCCCCCCCCCTTTCAGCCAGGTGGAGTATGCATCATTCCCCCCCCCCTTTCAGCCAGGTGGAGTATGCATCACCCCCCCCCCCCTTTCAGCCAGGTGGAGTATGCATCATTCCCCCCCCCCTTTCAGCCAGGTGGAGTATGCATCGGTACGTCATTCACCTGCCCACTTCCATGACATTGGACTCACCGAGTAGCCAGGATCTTGGGCCTGCATGTCACTCCATGTAGCGTGGTATTGTGGCGTTCCTCAGGACCATAGAATCATGGGTTGATCCGGGGAATCGGGCACAACAATGTGTGATGATCTTGTTGGAGTCACAGACCATTTGCACGTTGATTGAGTGGAACTGTTTCCGGTTGCGGTACGGTACCTCCATGGCACGTGGAACCACCAATTCCACATGGGTGCAGTCGATGGCACCAATGCAACCGGGTATGCCGGCTAGTGCATGGAAACCCACTTTGGTGTTTGCAATCTCCTGGGCAGTCCGTGGTAATGAGATGTGGTCGTCTGTGTGCTTGAGGAGGGCATCGAGCACTTGGATGAGTGTTTGTGAGAATAATGGTTGTGAAATGCCATGCAAGTGCCCCACTGTGTGCTGGTAGGTGCCTGTGGCCAGGAAGTGGAGTACAGACACTACCTTCAGTAGGGGTGGGATGGTGGTTGGAGTTTCTATCATGCTGACGATGTTGTTGTGTGTCATGTCTACGATGGCGGTGATGGTGTCCCGGTCCAAACGGTACAGGGTGTGGATCTGCTCAGCAGTGAGGTTGAATGGATTGGCTCTGATGCGTGGGATTGGGGGCTGCCTGCGTGGTGGCACTGGCTGTGCTGGTGGGGCTTGCTGGGCCTGCCTTGCCCTCCTTCTCCTCCTGCATCTCCTCTGTGCTGCCTGTTGTTGTTGTTGCTGTTGTAGCACTTGCATTGCTATCAGGTCCTCCAGCCCCAACATTGCTAGTCGTATTGGTATCATTGTGGAGTGTGACTGGGTGTGGGACAGGGTGGGGTGTGCTCTTTTTGTACTTCCTGAGTCTGTATTGCCTTCACCTGTGCTGTTTCTGTGCACCTGTGGCAGCTGCATTCACTTTACATGGCCCTTTACGGTTGGTTCGCGATGGCGTAATTAGCACCATGGCGGAAAGGTACTTAACGGGCTGGGTGATGGAGTTAGGTGCATGTCCACTTGGGTCGGCATTCGCGTACCTTTCCGCCATGGCGCTAAGTACGGTGTGGGAGGTTGCGTGCGCGCGCCCTTGGCGCAGTTAGCGGCAGCGTTAACTACGATGCCGCTAATGGCATCGTAGTTAACGGTCACGGGTCATGATCGGACCTGGCGGAAAACGATGGCGGTAACCATTTACCGCCATCGTTTTTCACTTAGCGCCAGGGTCGTAATGAGGCCCAATGACTGCAGCATGCACCATAGAAGTACACTATTTATAATCTTGTCATTTTGGATAGTAAAATTATGAATGCCACCATATCAAGAGTTTGGAGTAATGTTAAACATGGAATAAATAGCTAATAATTCAAGATTTACTACATACTTGTGTTAGTACAACTACTACATATGAAGACCCACAATGCATACAAATCAGAGGCACATATAGGGAAACTAAACTAAGGAAGAAAGAAACAACATCACCAAAAAATGTCAATAACATTATAATTCATCATTATGTATTATTGCCCCATATATGTGCACCATGAGCTGAGACCAAACCCTAAGGAAAGTACTTTAAGAACATTCAAGAACATAGATTAACGTCTGGATATATAGCACCTTTTCAATGTTCATATTCTGACTGTCAGTGAACAAAACAGCCTCACTTGGATATGTAAGTGAACAAAAACAAGTGGCACAGACATGTGATGTCATCAGTTATGTCATCAATGACATTTGCAATGTCATCTTTGATGTCCTGGGTTTCGTTTTAGCAGTGCACAGTGGTGGCACGAGTTATGTTTGCTTAGCTTACCATAACTGGCAAATTTCTGGGTTTTTTCCTTAATGTCCCTTTAACAACGTTTTTATAGCTTTTTATTAGTGCAACTTAACCATAACATCCCGTCCCTTTAATAATGTTTGTTCACTGAATATATATATATATATATATATATATAATATATATATATATATATATATATATGTATATACGTCTCCTGTAGGAGGCTGTTCAATACGTTGAATATTACCTCTGAACATTACTGGTTCAGTATCATTGAAGAACCTTAAATTCCAGGTCTAATCATATGCTAAAAAATGCTTCGTTGTGATTATACTCTTTAGGAAATTAATATTGCATACATTCATGTTCATTCCAAGTTTGGTGAAAGTGGTCAATATTGATGGCAACGGAATTACTGCCAATTTTACTGCTCTGCCAAATTCTGAGGGGAATAGGAGGAAATACCTCCAGCACATGGTGGTTCCTCCAGAAAAACTGAGCAGGTATCACAAGTGGCCTTACTAATAGCGGTAATTCCTCCGTTCATCACAAAGCCCTAATGGGACTCCATGATGGGATTGACAAAATCTCAGAATCTGGAGTATTTAACTCCAGTTCTGAGGTGGTAAACCCATTACTACGGCTAGTAACAGTAGACACTTTTGTCAGAATTATCATGCGTAATTACGGCAAGCTTGTAATGAGGTCCATTATCCTGACACTCTCCTTTTATGTCTTAAAGTTTGAAAAATGTATTACTTTGCAAGACCATATACAGTAGGACCTGCTTCAATCTGTTGGTATTTTGGTGGCCACATGACATCCTAAATAGGCCATTATTTTGGAGATTATGTTTATTGTATGAATTCTCTCTCCTTTAACACACAAACATGCATGCTGCTCTCCCTGTGGTCTTGTTAAATAGTTCAGACGCTGTGCAGTCATCTGACATTCTTTTCAGAAATGGCCTTTTTTTCTAGAAATGAGTTGTGTGGTCTAAATAAATTGATTTTCACTTGACTATGTTGAGTCTATATTTGCATCTCATAGACCACTACTCCAGACCCTGTACATAATGCTTAGCATCTTCTTCCAGGATCCCAAATCAGGACAGTTCTTCATAGAATCTGCAAATACCTTTCTCATTAAGAGTTGGACGGTAATGGTAAAAACATGCAGTATTTCCTAACACTGCATGTATTACTGTTCTGCCAAATTGTGTATTTCGCATCTGAATCTCTTAGAAACTGCCTGATTTTGTGTGGATGAAATTTCCGATAAAAAAATCAATAGTGCAAGAGGATCACCCAGTACCCAGTAAGACTTCATTTCTCCAATGGAGTCTAATGGTACTCCAAAATGAGGAATAGCTGAGGGATCTGCATGGCTCTAACTCATGTAGAGCTTTCCTGTTACCGGTAATGACAATTTCGGTTGGCGGTCTTACCGAAGTAATACTGACAAACTCTTAGTAACGCATGAGCCTTACTAAGAGCTTCTATGAAATCCAACCTATGAATGCATTGAAGAGCAATGAGGGGCCCCCCATTTGTCATCAAAATGTCCTCAGGATTAATTTGTCACAAGCACCCCTGGAGCCTAATACTAATCTTGACCATACCATACCCCAATTTACTATCCTTGGCCTTCTTCCCAAAGATGCTCAATTTGTTGACAAATCCGGTGCATGAAATTGAAGCATAGTATTTACCTTTGTCTTAGCAGGTCTCGTTCTTCGCTCCGCTGTCATCTATAATGTCATGCACTTAGTTAGCATTACTTTCTTCCAGTGCAGTCATGGACCTGGTTATCACACATTTCAAAGGATTCAATTATATATGTTTTTCTTTACAAGTGGTAATAATGTTGATGGTCAGTTTAACGAGCCTGCAGTTTCCAGCCTTCCACCTGATCGTTCATTTGTGGAGTGTGGTGATGTTTGCTTTTATTCAGTCTTTCAAAACCTGTGCCTTCCTTTTGCTTTCTGCAATGCCACTGCCTTTTTCAACCCCTTTAATTTCCAAGCTGGCATCCCACATATTATAATTGCGTTGTCCGGTTTGCAAGATTGAGCATAACTTCCTTTGAAAATGGGCGTGCACTTCCGCCCCACAGTTTGCCCTTCTGCACCTCCTCTGGAGTAATCGATCAAAGTGTCCCGTGCCTCTGAATACATCAAATGGCCCCTGCTTTGTTATGGTGTGGCAAAGCATAACATAGAGCAAGGCACCTAAGAGCAGATCCGTTAGAAAAGACAAGGCTTTTATGAACAAGACATACACGGAGAAGGCATGCATTCTGGATTTACCTAAAGTTAAGTAGGCCTTCTTCAGGTTACCAGATGCTTCACTTTTAATGACATCTTCAATGTCTTTTCCGTGCAGCTGAAAGCGAAATATGAAAGAGGTTAGTAGCTGAAAGGCTCATCGCCAGCACATTAATCTCCGGATCACATTAAATGAATAAGTAATGGGCTATTAAGCCCGGTTGATGAGCAGTTTTGCACTGACATTTTCACAGACTTATCAGTGCAAAAATGGCATGGAATCTAGTAACAAGTGCAGAAACGACTCCAGTGTACTGTCTGATGATAACAAGAACTGCGTTTGGACCTTGTTGCTCTTAAATTGCTGTCACCAGTGCAACATTTTTTGTTCTGGTTGAAATGTATGTGTTCCGGCCTTAAGTGTTTTTATAAAATTTAAGGCTATTTAATTTATTTATTATAATACACAATAACAGTTTTTAAAAAGAATATTAATATACACATTTAAATACATACCACTAAATAAATAGTCTACAAAATGTCTTTGATCAATAACACACCCTCAGCAAAGGTTGATACAGAGGAACCCAAATCCAAAGTGATTATCCATGATATCAATATTTAATCATTTCTACATTTCGTGATTTGCCTTCAGTTCATATAGAATATAGAAATAAATAATATATAAAATATAAAAATATCTTACTAATATCTTCATCTTTCACATTATCAAAAATATGCATTTGCGGTTCAATATCACTATTACAAATTCTAGAAATGATTTAATGTGAGCTTATCCCATACCAAGAATCCTCCTATATTAAAAAGGGGGAGATACCAACACTACATTTTAAAAAGAACAGTGTAATAGGCAAGTTCATTATCAGTCCTCAACACTCTTAAGTTTTTGTATAGCAGATACAAAGGACACTTGGTCTAAATGTGACTTTATGTCTACTTCCCATACTGGAGATACATGAGGACTGTTCAATGTTCCATTATCCTTATCCGACTTTAAGCGCAGTGAATTCAATGCATGCATAATCTCCATATCATTGGCCACAAGTGCACACTTATTTGTTGAAATAACTGATGTTTCAGCGATCCCAATATAGAGTCATTTCATAATTTCCAATATTTTAAAACCATTCCAGAAACCTTTTACCCAATCTTAGTTCAGAAGAAATGGCCCTTATGGGTCATAGTTGTGTTCACCAGGGTATCCTTGGGATTTGGCTTTCTTCAGTCTTCCTGACCAAGGAAATGACTCCCTCTCTTCAGGTACTAGTTCATAATGTCAGGGGGATGTCTCCCTCCCCCTAACGTTTCTCAGGCTTTTCAGCAAAATCAGCAAAATATGGGGGAATGTCTCACTTTCCCAGGCTTTTCTCAAGCTTCTCAGAAAGTTCAATAAACGATGGGGGAAGGTCTCCCTTTCCCTGGCCTTTCTCAGTCTTCTCTTTCTTCTGGACAGCCCTGGTTCACTAACCTGCTCAGGACTATCTGTCTGCTTTACATATCTAGTGGACAGCCCTGGTTCACTAACCTGCTCAGGACTATCTGTCTGCTTTACATATCTAGTGGACAGCCCTGGTTCACTAACCTGCTAAGGACTATCTGTCTGCTTTACATATCTAGTGGACAGCCCTGGTTCACTAACCTGCTAAGGACTATCTGTCTGCTTTACAAATCTAGTGGACAGCCCTGGTTCACTAACCTGCTAAGGACTATCTGTCTGCTTTACAAATCTAGTGGACAGCCCGGGTTCACTACCCTTTCAGGGGCTGTATATCTGCTCCACAGTTCACACTTCAGCTGCAGGTCCCAGACCCTTATTTCTGTACTCTTTTGGCTTGCAGTATTTGTGAACCTCCTTTCCCAAGTACTGCAATGAGGTATAAAGCTTAGGAGGTTGCTTGTTACATGTTGGGGGTCCCAGACCCTTTCTTTGTTAGTCATCCGCCCTTCGGGCTCCCACCAACTGTTCCTGGACACCCAGTGCTTTAAAGGGTGCTAACCGGTGCTCTCCGGTTGTCTGTGGATCTCTCCGACCGCCCAGACTTCTTCTGACTTCTACAGGGGCTGCAGTGCTACTACGGCATCTCCCTGTGAGCGTGTACACCAGTGTCCTCGACCGGCTGGCTGCCCGGGGGTCTGCTCGTCTGCCACTCTATCCACGGCAGACCTTCAGGAGATGCCTCTGCCTTCGGATAAGTGTCTCGGTTCGTGCTCTCCTGGCCTCCCTTCTCCTCTTGCCTTCGAATCCCCTGGTTTCTCCAGGATAGGCTTCACTCCAAACTAAGTCCTTCTTCCCCTTTTATTATATGCTGCAATTCAGTTGGTTTAGGTTGTCTAGTTTGTTCATGTTGTTCCGTGGGGTATTCCACATTACTCCGCACTTTGCCCTCGTCTCAGTGATGCTCTCACTCTTCACTAGGTTGCCAGTGTTCTTCTTCATTTGAGTTTCTGAGTGTGCTTTCCCTAAGTCAACCATATGCCTCCTCATCTCAGTATCTCCGGAAGGAGTGATCCCATCTACCCTACATAGACATATAGAAGTGTGCGGGGTAGGTGGAGTCTGGATAACGTAAGTAGCTGAGATAGGGATTACTGTCCAGTGGACATAAGCGCGTTCTCCCTGGATAGTCATCTCTGGTCCCATGGAGATTTCCCTCTCCATGCGAACCTTCCACGCAGTAAAACCCCCAGGTGGACTTTCGGGTAGCGGCCTCACCTCCCTAAGCCTCACCCTGCAGGGATGATGTCACATAATACAGTAGGTAATGGTACATCATTGCTAGCACCTAACAGTAAGGTCATTGAGGAGTTAATAAGTGGTGTCATAACTGATTTCTCATATAATGTAATTTGTGATGTCATCAGTGTGCTTAGGGGCTGTGCAATCGTTAAGGTGGGGTAGCTTCCAACACCTGCCAAATTTCAAGGGTTTTTGTTGCATTAAACCAGCACCTTAACGTCACTTCAACTAGAGTTTTTTTCAATGAATTTCATGGGTTTTGTTGTTCTGAACCTGTTCATGAACTCCGATACTTTTCACTTGCAGGTTGTTTTCTAGCAGATTAACCCTTTATTTATCCCTTTCCCTGCATTTAGGATGGCTAGGGTTAAATAAATGTTTAATCTACTCCAAAGCCACCCATAAGCGAAATGTGTAGGGGTGTCTATTTTGCCTTCTGGGATAAGCTCAAGAGTTAGGTGAAGATGGTCAAATTTGACTAAATCTTCTGTAACGCTCCGTCTAAAACGTATGTAAAGACTTTCATATAATCTATATTAATCCGGCAAAAAGGCATCCCTTATTAGGTGGTATGTGGTTATCTTACCACCGAAACCAATATATGTGAAAATGTGGGCACATATGTGGTTGTTCCAAATTTACCTCGGCACAGGAGCGGTGAGATTCCTGTATCCATTTAGGTGCTGGTTATTTAGCAACACTACATTGCAAGTGTAGACTAGGGGTAGGCACTCCAAGGCTCAACCGCCCTTGCCACGAGGCTACCAAACATGTTGTCAGTTTGATCCAACCATTGAGCATGAGCAAAATGGTAAAAAACAAGGCCATGTTCACCATTTCCCAAGAGCTCAGTGGACGTGAACAATGAGGGGTGAGCAGGAGCGGATGTTGTGCCTATATTAGAAATCAATTCTGTGTCATAGAGCTGACCTACCTAGCTCATGATATTGATTACCTAGCCGGCTTTTAACAAAGTACCAAAATTACTTGCACGTTAAGGCAGAACGGTCAGTTGAAGGGCCAGGATCCTTGTTCTGGGACAACCACTCTTGCAAACGCACGTTATTACTCCCAGTGGCCGTGAAAGTATGATTTTTGGGATCTGCCTCACTCTTTTCATGGATCTTTCCTTCCACTGCCTTTGTCACCACCACCACAACTCAGAAGCACCCACTAAAACGCTATGGTGCTCACACTGCTAGAAATTGCCACACTGGTTGGTGTCTCTAGCACTGAGGAGGAAGACACTGTGTCAGGATCATTTACAGGTATTAGCTTCCCACAAGGAAAGGTGGCAGCAGGAAAAGGTACTGTGTGGGATACTAAATAAGCAGAACCCCAACACAAGGTGGTGCAGTTTCTTCTAGGCTGAATTTGGCACACGAGCCGGACGTAAGGAAAGAAACTCTTCTGGGCAAGTGGCAGTAGGACGAGAATAAGGGAAGCTTTCTTCGTGCTTCTTATCTCCAGCCAATATGGCAGCTGGGTAGACCATTTTGCGTCCTTATCAAATTGACTCCTGTGTTCCCTAAGTGAGGTCCTGCCTCTGTTTTTTGTTCTGGGAAGAGCTGGTTGGCAGATGCCACATATTCCCATTAGGAGTGCATAACTCTTCATCAATGTGGGGGAATAGTCAATGGTCCAAAGACAGACTGCTTGTGGTAGGTTGTTGCCACACATGATAAGGATCCCTTTCTAAGCATTGGCTGATAGTTACAGTTTTCAGGATATTTTAGGATCCTTTTTTTATATGTATTTCGTTTTCTTGAGGCAGCGGCATGCTTGACAATAAGCAACCAGAGAAAGTGGGTTGCGGCTCTATTGCAGTTCCTGTATGAACATATTCTGGCCTAGTTGCCACAGCAAATCCTAGGTCCAGTTCTCACAATATCTTATATTTGGAGATAGATCCGGCTCCCTTGTGATCATTTGTGGGGCCTCTCCTTTGTTTTCCTTGATAGCAGGCTGGTACTGGAAGGTTCTGCGCTTCCACGGCTCTAGAAGTGGTGGTCGGGTTTTCTCTGCAGCTGCTGCTTTATTATGGAACAAGCTTGCTCGCTCTCTTCGAGCCACTAAAAATCATTCACTGTTCCGCGTCATCTGAAAACCTTTCTGCTTTAAAAACCTTTCCCCCCCACCTCTGCTGTCCCTTACTCAGTTTGTCTGAGCGCCATGATGCCTTTTTTGGTGTGAGTGGTGCTTTACAATTTATATTGGCATAACCTAACATAAAAGAGCCAAACGATCAAGCAAGAACTATCACAACTGTGTTCTGTTTCTTTAAGAACCAGCAATAGTAGTTCCCATGGCCTCTCAAGCCCATGATGTCAGATGTCAGCTGGGTGTGGTGATACTCTCATTATCTTGCTGGAATCATACATCAGCAGGTTGGTTGAACGGCTTTCTTGAACCCGTCTAAGCAAGAAAGTGCTGTAGGGGGGCTTATTAGCACCCAAGAGCCAATATGGACCTCTACCTGCAATTCCATACCTGCATACATGCAGTCAGGAATGAAAATCATGTTGCCCTTCACGTGACTGTAACATGTTCAATGACCTGTTGTGTAGTGGACTCACTGCACATTATGTCTGGTATGAAGGATATTTACAGATCTGATTTTAAGAGAAAGAGCAGTGGGTTTCTACAGCTTGTTAACAAGTCCTCTGCAGAAATGCACTGTGGCTGCAGGTTAGCAGTAGCGTGGGGCCCTCATGCCATGACCTGTGGAGGAAGAGTCAGTGCTGACCTCTGAATGCTCACAGGATCAGTTTCATGGATGTAGAGGGTGGTGCCATGGCCTGTGGAGAAAGAGTCATCGCTGACCTCTGCATGCTCACAGGATCAGTTTCATGGATGTAGAGGGTGGTGCCATGGCCTGTGGAGAAAGAGTCAGCGCTGACCTCTGCATGCTCACAGGATCAGTTTCATGGATGGAGAGGGTTGTGCCATGGCCTGTGGAGAAAGAGTCAGCGCTGACCTCTGCATGCTCACAGGATCAGTTTCATGGATGGAGAGGGTTGTGCCATGGCCTGTGGAGAAAGAGTCAGCGCTGACCTCTGCATGCTCACAGGATCAGTTTCATGGATGGAGAGGGTTGTGCCATGGCCTGTGGAGAAAGAGTCAGCGCTGACCTCTGCATGCTCACAGGATCAGTTTCATGGATGTAGAGGGTGGTGCCATGGCCTGTGGAGGAAGAGTCAGCGCTGACCTCTGAATGCTCACAGGATCAGTTTCATGGATGGGGAGGGTTGTGCCATGGCCTGTGGAGGAAGAGTCAGCCCTGACCTCTGAATGCTCACAGGATCAGTTTCATGGATGTAGAGGGTGGTGCCATGACCTGTGGAGGAAGAGTCAGCGCTGACCTCTGCATGCTCACAGGATCAGTTTCATGGATGTAGAGGGTGGTGCCATGACCTGTGGAGGAAGAGTCAGCGCTGACCTCTGCATGCTCACAGGATCAGTTTCATGGATGTAGAGGGTGGTGCCATGACCTGTGGAGGAAGAGTCAGCGCTGACCTCTGCATGCTCACAGGATCAGTTTCATGGATGGGGAGGGTGGTGCCATGACCTGTGGAGGAAGAGTCAGCGCTGACCTCTGCATGCTCACAGGATCAGTTTCATGGATGTAGAGGGTGGTGCCATGGCCTGTGGAGGAAGAGTCAGCGCTGACCTCTGAATGCTCACAGGATCAGTTTCATGGATGGGGAGGGTTGTGCCATGGCCTGTGGAGGAAGAGTCAGCGCTGACCTCTGAATGCTCACAGGATCAGTTTCATGGATGGAGAGGGTTGTGCCATGGCCTGTGGAGAAAGAGTCAGCGCTGACCTCTGCATGCTCACAGGATCAGTTTCATGGATGGAGAGGGTTGTGCCATGGCCTGTGGAGAAAGAGTCAGTGCTGACCTCTGAATGCTCACCCCTGAGAACTGGAGCCATACTTCCTGCCTGGACACTTACTTTCTTAAGGCACCCTCTGTAGACATAGAACTTGGCCACACTTCTTTCATTTGAATTCATTGATGGGAGGATGGCCGGCCAGTAGGTGTTTATTTGTTAGTGTTTATTGTTTGTACTTTGTGTGTGGTGTGGCCACATGCAAACAAGATGCCAGAGAACCCTGTTTAGACTTCTTGGCAAGCCCTCCCCCCCACCCTAATAAACCCTGCCCCACTGCTTTTCTGTAACCCACTTATTGGGCTCACTGGCTGAATGTTTCAACGTGTGTGTTCTCAATTTGAGGAAAATTGGTGTTGACTTTAATTGCAATGTAAATAGAAAGACAGATGACATTCTACTGACTGCCAACCTGTTGCAGCTGCAGGCAGTGTCCCATGACTAAAGAATAGGGAACTACTTTGTTAATTCTTTCAAAGGGACACTTTTATTTAAGTACTAAAAGGCAAGAAGTACATACTAGCAATGATGTTCACCTAGTTTATAAATATACATTTTGGAAAATGTATGAAATTAATACAGACTCATTTTGATTTTGGAAAAACAAGGTATTGTATGATAAAAAATACAATAAATACTACAATCAAGTCTGAAAGTGAATATTTTCTTTTCTGAAGGACTGTGAGCGCACGATTGGTACTAAACTGATGCTAAAAATCAAGTACAAGTATTGCTGCAGTCACAATATAGGTACCAACAGTGCTGATCACAGCAAGAACCTAAAGAATAAAAGGAATCGCCCAAGAGAATCAAGCCAACAGTGACTGTAAATCTATTATAAAAAAGTAGCTTATAAATATACCTGATAAATATACCTGATGCTTCCCTATTTTCCACCAATGAAGGTCAAAGTGTGTTTCCTGGTGGTATGTATGTCTCTATTTCCCCCTGCCTGGGTGTCTTACTTCCTGAGGCAGTGTTGCCTGTACATTAGTGCATTGCTTTTAGGAATGCACATACTTCTCCCACAGGCTTTTCTGTAATGTTTGTGACGCCATGAGCATCATTCAAGCATTCTGGGGTCTTTTTAACTCCCAGACCCAATGCCCCAAACTATTTGTTTATTTATATTTTAGGGGCTATTTTCACTCGAGGCAGAGAGGAGCCACAGAGTCAGGGTGAGAGGTTTCACTGACTTGCCGGCCTCTTGTTTCTAGAATGTGCTGTTGCATCATGCTCTGCCCGCCACTCCACCACAGCCAAGCAGGATACGTTCACACCTGTGACGAAAATGACTAGTGCTCTGCAGGAGTACAGGGATGAGTAGTGGATACAACTCATACTGAGCCCCACACTGCTAATAAACCGGAAGCGATCGCAATCAGAAAGGTCAAATAGGCGTGGGCTGAGGGGAGGCTATATACTTCAGCAAGGAAGCATCCAACAGCAATAGTGTTCGGGTACCAGAATAAAGGATGTCCAACGAAGGTTCTATCCAAAAAGGAAACTTTATTTCAACTGAAAATATAAAAACATTAATGAAAACGACTATACCCCACCCCTGTAAGAAAAGACACAAAACATGTAGTCTTTGTGATGAAAGGGGGCACTCTGATTCTGAGGTCATGGGTGCATAAGCAATCATTTTAGCAGCAAAGTTAAGTTTACTGAAGGTGTATTTTGAAAAAGGCAGAAGTCTTAGAAGTCACTAGGGTCTTTTAAGGCACGTCTGGTGGACAGAACCACTTCAGATACCCTATGAAGTTGTTTGTGGGAATTGACAGCGCTGAGCCAGGCTCCTAGGCAATTTATCATGGGTTGAGTTGGCATTGAAATGTTTCGAGTTGGTTGTTCCCAGTGGATCATGGTCATCAAGACAGCTAAGTTGGCTCGAGATGTGGCTGAGGTCCTTTAGCAGGCAATGGTTGAGATGCTGGCTCGAATCAGTCGAGTTGGCTCAAAGAAGTCCAACGATGAGAGTGGTTGTTCAGTGGAGACTGACTTGAAAACGACTGGCGATTAGTCAGGCGATGGGGTTGGTTAGTGCATATATGGCTTGAAAGTGGATAGAAAAAAGCCTAGAGTGTTAAAGGCAACTCTGGGTGCTTGCAGTGGCTTGAAAAGCATCTCCAAATGATCAAACCAGCTTTTAAACAGATCAAAGTGGGCAAAAAGTGCCTAGAACTGGTTTTTTGACTTTAGGTTGCTGGGGAAACCTATCCAGAGTGTGCAGGGGCAATGTGGGTCCATGCTTTGCACTTCCCAGCCATGAAGGTTTCCAGAGAGCCCTTGCAGGAGCTGTCAAATTCAGCTTGCAGTAGTCCTTGTACAGTCAGCAGATCTTCTTGTCACGTGTTTTGTGTGTTCATCTCTTGTGTCTATGCCTGCATCTGATGCTGCAGGCTGCAGGTGTACTACAAATACATAAATAAATAAATCACCCCCAAATATTCCTATGGGATGTTTTATGGAAATGGGTTGTTCCTTTCTTGGAAGTCCTTGTCTTCACCTCCATTGAAGAGAATTTTGGGGCAAACAGTACACCCAATAATCTTGTAGGTGAAATACAATTTTTGCCCAAAGATGATTTAGCAGAGGAGGGAATCCCCTTCTAACCTACTGTAAGGGGTCAAATCCCGGATGTGTTGTTCAGAGTTGTTTTCCTGGTGATAGCATTCCCAGAGTGCTTTGTCTGCAAGAGGTGGGCTTGGGCATAGGAAGCGAGGGAGCCCTGGCACTATTGAAGATGGGGGCAGCCCTTCTGTGGATGGGTGCTTCTCTCTTTAATACTCTAACTCCACCCTCTCTCCTGTCCGCCCTCCATTAAGAATGTCTGTTAATTACCACCCGTTGCCATGGCAGAGCTCAGCTTAGAACGAGTGGTTTCCAGCTAACCACCTGGGGGATCCCCCACCCTTTGGTGAAGGTGACGATCCTTGCCAGAGAGATCAAAAGGGGGAAGCCGGTTTCTGGGTTGGACCAAATGGTTGTTTTGGATGAAGCCCAACCCTAGATACTGATACACATAAGGCCCTGTCAGTGAAATGAATACCTAGCTACCAAGTTGAACATATTATGACATCAATATGTTTTGTGCCGTATAACTGTAGATTCCCAGAGGCCACCATTTCAAAACAAGACATGGGGTATATTTAGATTTTATTCTGTCACCAGAATCTGGGGGCACACAATGATAGAGTCTTGGTTCGGGGATGGCCATGATTAAATGCAGAGCCAGCCTGCTAGAAGTTTGTGTTCCATCAGGCTGTTGGCAGGAATGCGCATGCCACTTTGTAACTGCCATGTTAAAAAACTACAAGTCAGCTGCTGAGATGTGTCAGTAGACCGGCTTAGTAGAGTTATATGTTCGCACCATACTTTTCAGCATGGAATTCGATCACAATGTTGAAAGGCTAAAAGTGAGTGTTTGTTTTTTCCCCATCTCGAGGATCAATAAAGTTAGTTGGTATCTGTTGAGTGAGACTTGTGCCTCACCCAGAAGTTGAAGTTACGAAGCCAAATAACTAGTGTTATGCAATATCCGAGACTTATATGTCAGGCAGCCCTGGTTATAGGTGATCCTAGAGTCAAGGTGCAGCCAATGAAAGGATGACATGACTGTGCACTCTCTTTACTAAGCGGTCAGTTCAACACTCTTCCAGGACTATACATTTGACATGTTATGTTCTTAGTAAATATGTGGATATGTGTCTTATTAATCAGACTGAGCCTGCAATTAGTGTGCGATTTATGTGGTCTTTTGTCTGCTTTAGGGACTCTTTCCTCCGCACACAACACCTCCTGATAGCAAACCCCAATCTTCTAAACTACAAAATCTGAAGAGAAGATTTATGGAAACATTTATGGAAACAGAACTTTTTTTCAAAGTTTGCAGTAGCCTGAAACTTCCTTCTAGTCTGAGCCTTTTACTTTATTCGGGTCCGTAAGCTCCGTACTTACGTCCAGTTCATAGAGCAGCTGACCGGCTTCAGTGCTTTATTGTTTTTTTATATCAATATTTTGATTGGCTTCTTCTCTTAGTGGGTCTTGGTGGACTCCGTGACAAGTTGGTCCCTGGCCAGAATCCACAGTTAGGCCTATCTCTCTTAATAGGATGATTTTACACCGCTGATGGGATTTGATTTGTTTTGTGCCCTTGTTCTTTTTTCAGGATGGTTTTACTGTCATCAACACGAGGGTTGTCCAACTCCGGAGCTCAGGGGCTGGGATCCTGATGGGTTTTCAGGATAACCCACATTAATATTCCTGAGGGAAAATGTGCATGCATTTAGAATCAGTGTATGCAAATTTATCTCATGAATATTAATGAGGGGTATCCTGAAAACCCGGCCTGGATACGGCCCTCGAGCCTGGAGTTGGACATCCCTGGGCTACACTGTGAGACCAGCTTCCACGTGATGTTATTCGTGTGTTGAACAGTGATTTTGCTTTGGGGTAGGATGGTTGAAGTCTCTCATGGCACTTCTAACATGCTATAAAGCCTTACTCCACCACTGCAACCTTCTATTATCCATGGGGTGTGCCTGCTGGGTTACCATGTCCCCCCAGAGACACCTACACAAATCTGCAACCTGGCCAAGCCACCGAAGATTCTTGGCCACCCAGCTCATTACACGCCTCCCCGCTCATTAAAAGCCAACCTTCCATGCTTATCCTCTGAAGGGATTGGTCCAATGAGACGGTGGCTAATACGGTGTTCTACAAACCACAACCTTCATCTATCCAAGGTTGAAAAATGGTGAACCCTTCAGTTGGGTTATAAACCACCTATTAGGAATCCCACTTGAGGTACTGTATGAAAATGTGATGTTACTGTCATCATCACAGATGCAGCGTCACCACCAAAGCAGCTCATTCAGCAGGAAGCACCATTGTTTAAGGCCATTCTGAAAAGTGAGAACTGCTCTTAGGCAGATGGTCTGAGGGAGGGTGCTCCATAGTTGTGCCATTACAATCAAAAACAAAAACAATTCTGCACCCCATCATTTACACTTGGGGCGAGTAAGTAGGTGCTGTTAGGCTGCTCTGAGCTGCCCAGGGTACACATTAAGCTCAAACGTCTTGCCCTAAAAGAAAGGACTGATGTGATGTACTAAGTGGTGTATACAGTAAAGGCCATAGGTTCTTCCGGCTTAGTAACCAGAAGCCAGAGGGTCCCAGCGATCTATAATGGGGTCTACTGCATTCTGGCAATGGTACCATTGGGAATACCAAAGTTGATGCCATCGTAATCACTTTATTATAATCAGCATAAAATCATTCACTACTCCCAACTATTATAGAAAAGTTAAATGCTTAACATTTGTATTTCAGATGATGAAAAGCGTCCTTTGTCACATATTGGCTTCACTGCACCAAAGGACCTTGCAATTCAAAGCTGTCCTGAAAGGGGTCCGCACAACCGCTACAAGCAATGGGGTTGGACCAAACTGCTGCAGCCTATGCTCTGTCCCACCAATCACTGCTGCAGCCTATGCTCTGTGCCACCAATCACTGCTGCAGCCTACGCTCTGTCCCACCAATCACTGCTGCAGCCTACGCTCTGTCCCACCAATCACTGCTGCAGCCTACGCTCTGTCCCACCAATCACTGCTGCAACCTACGCTCTGTCCCACGCAATCACTGCTGCAGCCTATGCTCTGTCCCACCAATCACTGCTGCTGCATACGCTCTGTCCCACCAATCACTGCTGCAGCCTAAGCTCTGCCCTACGTAATCAATTGATGCAGATGAAGCTTCAACTTGTTTAGGGCTGTCCCCCGCCCCTCCAAATGGCTGGACCTAACACATCACTCATCCATGGATGCTGCAGAATACCGCCCTAGGAACTGATTCATAGGGCAACAGCATTACTGCCATTGGCATAGAAATACAACTGCAGCCCATGCGGCCATCTAATGTCCGCAGATGACGTATGGAGAAGGGATAGATGGGACACAATGTAACCCATGTCATGCTCGCATTGATGAGGCCATGTGAAAGAATGGCTGCCTTCTCATCTACATTTTTTGTAGGAATGAAGCAATACCCTCTGGATTGGTTACTCCTTAACTGAGAGAACCCTTGAACAGCACCACATCATCGGAATTAACAGCAGCACCGAATAAAGGCAACATAACAAGTACCTAAAAAGCAGCTTCACCTGCAAGTGGGAGAGCAGCTGATGAGAAGAGAACTCACTCTGTCACACCCATTGTGTGTGGAATCCAGATTTGGATACACCAAAGAAGCCTGCATAGTCCACACTAGTCAAAGGCTGGCACCCTCTTCTTTCTAGTGAAAGGCTGGCATCATTTTCTTTCTGGTCAAAGGCTGTCACCCTTTTCTTTCTAACCAAGGCCACCATCCTTTTATTTCTAACCAAAGGCTGGTATCCTTGTCTTTCTAGTCAAAGGCTGGCATCATTTTCTTTCCAGTCAAAGGCTGGCATCCTTTTCATTATCGCCAAAGGCTGACACCCTTTTCTTTCTAGCCAAAGGATGGTATCCTTTTCTTTCTAGTCAAAGGCTGGCATCCTTTTCTTTCTAGTCAAAGGCTGGCATCCTTTTCTTTCTAGTCAAAGGTTGCCATCCTTTTCTTTCTAGTCAAAGGTTGCCATCCTTGTCTTTCTAGTCAAAGGCTGGCATCATTTTCTTTCCAGTCAAAGGCTGGCATCCTTTTCATTATCGCCAAAGGCTGACACCCTTTTCTTTCTAGCCAAAGGATGGTATCCTTTTCTTTCTAGTCAAAGGCTGGCACCCTCTTCTTTCTAGTGAAAGGCTGTCACCCTTTTCTTTCTAACCAAGGCCACCATCCTTTTATTTCTAACCAAAGGCTGGTATCCTTGTCTTTCTAGTCAAAGGCTGGCATCATTTTCTTTCCAGTCAAAGGCTGGCATCCTTTTCATTATCGCCAAAGGCTGACACCCTTTTCTTTCTAGCCAAAGGATGGTATCCTTTTCTTTCTAGTCAAAGGCTGGCATCCTTTTCTTTCTAGTCTGGCATCCTTTTCTTTCTAGTCAAAGGCTAGCATCCTTTTCTTTCTAGCCAAAGGTTGCCATCCTTTTCTTTCTAGTCAAAGGCTGGCATCCTTTTCTTTCTAGTCAAAGACTAACATCCTTTTCTTCCTAGCTGAAGGCTGGCATCCTTTTCTTTCTAGACGAAGGCTGGCATCCTTTTCTTTCTAGCCAAAGACTGGCATCCTTTTCATTCTAGCCGAAGGCTAGCATCCTTTTCTTTCTAGACGAAGGCTGGCATCCTTTTCTTTCTAGCCAAAGACTGGCATCCTTTTCATTCTAGCCGAAGGCTAGCATCCTTTTCTTTCTAGTCAAAGACTAACATCCTTTTCTTTCTAGCCAAAGGATGGCATCCTTTTCTTTCTAGCCAAAGGCTGGCATCCTTTTCTTTCTAGACGAAGGCTGGCATCCTTTTCTTTCTAGCCAAAGACTGGCATCCTTTTCCTTTTAGCCGAAGGCTGGTATCCTTTTCTTTCTAGTCAAAGACTAACATCCTTTTCTTCCTAGCTGAAGGCTAGCATCCTTTTCTTTCTAGTCAAAGGCTGGCATCATTTTCTTTCTAGCCAAAGGCTGGCATCCTTTTCTTTCTAGTCAAAGACTAACATCCTTTTCTTTCTAGCCAAAGGATGGCATCCTTTTCTTTCTAGTCAAAGGCTGGAATCCTTTTCTTTCTAACCTAGTCAAAGGCTGGCATCCTTTTCTTTCTAGTCAAAGACTAACATCCTTTTCTTCCTAGCTGAAGGCTGGCATCCTTTTCTTTCTAGACGAAGGCTGGCATCCTTTTCTTTCTAGCCAAAGACTGGCATCCTTTTCATTCTAGCCGAAGGCTAGCATCCTTTTCTTTCTAGACGAAGGCTGGCATCCTTTTCTTTCTAGCCAAAGACTGGCATCCTTTTCATTCTAGCCGAAGGCTAGCATCCTTTTCTTTCTAGTCAAAGACTAACATCCTTTTCTTTCTAGCCAAAGGATGGCATCCTTTTCTTTCTAGCCAAAGGCTGGCATCCTTTTCTTTCTAGACGAAGGCTGGCATCCTTTTCTTTCTAGCCAAAGACTGGCATCCTTTTCCTTTTAGCCGAAGGCTGGTATCCTTTTCTTTCTAGTCAAAGACTAACATCCTTTTCTTCCTAGCTGAAGGCTAGCATCCTTTTCTTTCTAGTCAAAGGCTGGCATCATTTTCTTTCTAGCCAAAGGCTGGCATCCTTTTCTTTCTAGTCAAAGACTAACATCCTTTTCTTTCTAGCCAAAGGATGGCATCCTTTTCTTTCTAGTCAAAGGCTGGAATCCTTTTCTTTCTAACCTAGTCAAAGGCTGGCATCCTTTTCTTTCCAGTCAAATGCTGGCATCTGTTTCTTTCTAGCCAAACACTTACCTGAATCCCCGGCGGGGGAGGATGGCAGCCACCAGCCCTACAGAGGCTCGGAGGCGGGATTACCCTGTTCTGAGCTTCCTCGTTGGCTGAGGGGCTGCCACACCCCCCACCCCCCGCCGGGGATGTGAAAGAAGCTAAAGCTTTGAGGGATTCTGCGTGTGGTATGGACCGGGTGAGGGCCAAACAGATTGTTTGTAACATTCTTATTGACCCTCGCCAGTTACTAATAAAATCAACATTATTACATCTACATTGAGGAAAGCTTTTGATGGATTTTATCAATGGACATTTGGCTTCATTGCGAGTTGGGCAATATTTCTTTTGGAAATACCGCCAAATTAATTTACCATTATTGTTACTCAGTCTAGCGGATGGACCCCAAATCATGAGTGGGGTTAATGGTGCTAATCCCCCCTCCCAGCAGTCCACCGGACTCCATGAAGATTTATCAGGGCTTGTGGTTCTGCCTGTGGTACTTCTTACAATTTGTGCCAGGGCAGCTGAGAAGATGTTTGTATTTGTATTTATTGTGGTTATGTAGCGCTTTAATCCAAAGCGCTTTACATAGTGGAAAAAAAAGGTCTGGGTGCCCCTCTACCGAGAACGAACACGGCTAAGTCACCTGTGTTGTGTGGAAGGCCCCAACTCGCGAGGGTCTACAACCACAAAAGTCATAATTCGGCAGTGCCTAAAAGTGGCGGCAAAGTGGCAGTGACAGAACCGCCACGGCTTTCCTGCTACTTATTGCAGCTCTGCAGAACCAGCAGTGAGCCCCACTGTATTGAATGGAGGCCGTGTGTTTTTTGCACTGTCACTGAACTCGCCCTGATTGGCAGCAGCACCTGTCTGCAGGCATCCCGGAAGTGGTAACTTGAAGTGGGTTGCGTGGCAGACTGCCTCTTGTGAAATGCCGTCTCGCTGGTGATGGTGGAGAGGCACACGCTACCGTTGCGGCAGCTGTGGGTGTGTAAACAAATACAGGAGGTGAGAAATAGCAACACGCTTGCACAACCCATGAAATGTACAGAAGTATGTACCGCAGAAGTGCCTACACAGGATCCTGAGAAACACAATTGCATGGGAGTGTCCAGTGCCGCCTGGGGAGAGGCATGTCACACGCGTACACCGAGCTGAGCCCCATGATCTGGAGGCCTTGAAGATATATTGGTGACTGCATAACTCATCGCACCAGGAAAACAATCATCCGGTTACGGGCTGGCATTACTAACATACTAATGCTTTCTGGGAAGTGTAGTCTTGGTAACTTCGTTTGAACAATTTGAACTTAAGCATCTCATACCAATACTTTGGGAAATGATTCATTAGTGGGTCAGTGGAGTCCCAGTCGCGTGGTTCCCCCCGTTCCCCGTGCTCCTGCCAAACCAAGGGAAGCCAGACTTTTCAGGGTGGACGGTAACGCTGGCGTTTCCTTGAAACAGACATAACACATGCCCTTGCTGCAAGCACTAAAACGTCTGTTTCTCACATGATGCAGAAGGAACATCACATCAGCCTGCAGACAACCAAGGACAGAGGCTAACACATGTCTAAGTCACAACAGCACCTAGTTATAGCTAATTTAATCCACATTGTATTTTTTAAACAAAACAGAGAAATAGTTAGGTTCTCCCCACAACCTCGAAAAATACAAATGCCAAATGTCTATCAAGAGAAGCAAAAGTCAGCATCTGAGCTTGAGCCTCCATTTTGTAAAGGTGATTGCAAAGTACAAACGTATTTCATAATATCAATTATGCCATATAGAGATATGCATTATTGTCTGCGCACTTCCAGGCATAGTAGTAGGTACAAATAAAAATGTAAATAGAAAGATACATATAGATTACCCATGTGAACCTATTAATAATCTCAGCAGTTGTACAAACAGAGCTTCATTCACCCTGCTTCCTAACCACACACTAGGCGGCCACAGTACCCCAAAGCCTAGCAGCCTTATCCCTTACTCTGTTACTTATTAAAACCAATAGTATATTTAATTTTGTAATTCCATTCCTGACTAGTTTGCCTTTGTGATGAAATGCCATTAGGCAAGGGTGTGAAAGGTCTGGCTTTTTTTATTTTTATTAAGTAATAAAATGATGCAGGTAATTCAATCTCTGAAAGGGAAATCTGCTAATCAGATTACCCTTTCATAATCGCCATGCCAAAAGCACAGTGTGCACTTCTGCCTTGCTACATCAGTATCATAAGTCGCAGCACATGCTCTAAAAATGGCACAGAGCAGGTTCAGAGGTTACAGGTGCCCTCTTTACAGCAAGTCTCTGCAGTGCTGGGGCTGCATTTAAAATATGTAGCCTTGTTCCAAAACCTGCATAACCCTGGAGCTCCTGTTCCGGTGGCACAATAAACTAGAGCATCTCTCAGAGTTATCACAGCCACATTAAATTGATTTTGCACACGTGTCAGCCCCGAGGACCCAGTTCAGCTGTGCAAGGATTATCTGTATTACTCCCAAACAAGGTCCACCACTGTCCATTGACAGGACTGTAGCCTTGTGGAGATTGCTTCTCTTTGTTCCTTTGTAAGGGCAGGTAACACCCTTTCCCCAGGACAGCAACTCCACAGGAAGCTGGCCTTGGAACAGAAACCAAGAGGCACACCCATTCACAGAGGGCCAGGCCTCACACCAAGGGGCTGCATTTCTAAATGTCCTTGATCCTATTGAGAAGGAGATGGTGCAGGAGTTGCCTAGCCAGAGATGGATCGGTGCAGGTTTGGGAGGGTTCTGTCATCTTGATTCTCTCTGCCTCTCTTTCCTGTCCCCTCCACTTCGACTGGAGCAAAGCACTTTGGGTGTGACTCATAAGGGCAAAGGCCACACATTTCAAGAGCAGGGATTGGACCACTGAAGCAGGGTAGCTTTCGTCCAATCACCTGCAGTTCTTTTCCTATAAAGGAAGGGGCCTCCCACCACTTCTGGGAGTCATCTTGAAGGATCCTTGGATCATCACTTGAGAGGATTTCACTGCATCCTGCTGAGAGAGCAGTCATTTCTTAAGTCTTCCAGTCCTGAGGGGAAGGCAGGGGCCATTGAGGGTGATCTGCTGCTGGAACAGGACCTGCCTCTCTGGCAGCCACAGTGGTACCCAGCACCTCACCATGTTGGAGGACCCGAGAAAATAACTCATCTTGTCCCTGAGCCCCTGGATTTGGACCCACAGCACCCTGAGAGCTAACACTGTTGGGATCCCAGTGTCTCTGCCATTGAACTGTTTTGAGCATGTTTCTAGAATTCTTCAGCATATTTGAACCAGCAGGACCCTCTTTTGCTACATTTAGCTATCGCCTGATCTTCGCTCAGCACCATTAAGACTGGTTTGGCACTGCCAAACCACCAATAACTGCAAGAAAGGTACTATTGACGGCTCACTGCCCTCTTGGTCGATTCATGGTCCGTAGAGAATGGTTAGGTCAATTTCCACCCTTTCTGCTCACAACTACATATTCTTTTTCAAGAACATTGTTCCTTTTGCTTGCCTTTCATGCCTTATTCATTACCCAGAGTGCTGCAGCTACTATCTTTGCTTATTCTGGGTTATTTCCTCAGGGGTGGGTTTTGTGTTGTGGTGTTCTAGTTAGTTATTATTGTACATTGTGTGTTTAATTAAAGTGTATATATTTCTATAAAACCTTGACTGGACCTTCCTTTATTTTGGACTGTAATACTTCACTGTTTGGGTTGCTACTGAACCACAGCCACACCCCTCTTAAGAGTATAGCCTTCCCTCGGCCCACATTACCACAAAAGGCGAAGGAGGTATATATCTTAACTGTGCCTGTTTTACCTTTATGATTGTGCTGGCTCTTGGTTTGTAGAAGTGTGAGGAATGAGTGGGAGTTTTAGCCTCTACTCATCCTTGTACTCCTGCAGGACTGAAGTCAATTTGCCACAGCTTTGCAGTCTGTTTCTACTTGGCAGTAATTAGATTATGAGCTATTTTATCGACTAGCAGCAAAGGTGGACGACCTACAAGAATGACTTCTCTGCCTGACCTTTTTTTTCATACTCCTGGCTGGTAGTGGCCAGTGCATATAGTTCTTGGGCATGGCCACTAAATATGCTCCCATGAATCCAAACCAGATTTGCATCTTCAACATTAAGTTGCAGCATCTTTGTATGTGGATCTTTGACAGACGATCTGCTGAGTTGGACCTGTAGAAATATGGAATCCATTAAAAGTTTACCCCACAAGGAATCGAAGGTGACATTGTGCACAAACAACCTAATTCCTCCTTGTCTATTAAGAACCTGCTCCTCCACTGAAATTTCCTTCTTATTTGAGAATAATCCTCTCTATCAGTATGCTCAAAATTTTGGTACGGTCTGTGTTAAGACGGATTTCTGAACTCTGTCCTGGAGGCGCAGAGGTTCAGAAGGCCAACCTAATTACTTGGAACAGGGTAACCTCTGGACAAGCCAGACCAATCAGGGTAGCGATAGCGGCGGTCAAGACTAGGTCTCAAGAGGGGTGAGGGTGACTGAAAGCCCGCAATGAGCACACAAAGCAAGGACACTTACAAATTACTCCAAACAGGTGTTATATTAAAAATATATACACATTTATTCCAAGGCCTTTGTAACAATGACCGTAGCGAGAAATCACAATAAAACACTAGTAAACCAACACATACCAAACCAATACAATATATATACAAATACAAACAAGTCTAAAGCGTTAGATGCACGAAATGTGTAGTCCACCTAGAAGGGGAGGAAAACAGGCAGTGCGAAATAATGATTAGACCCAGTCTGCCTTCAGAGGCACCTAACTAAAAGGAAGTCCAAGCCCTACGAAGAGTGGAGCCTTGTGCTCAAAAGTACCTGCACACGCTGGTGCCAACGGGCAAAAAGGGGAGTCTCTTCGAGGGAATCAGGCAGTTCAGTTTGGTGCACAAATGAAGAAGAACAGAGTTCTGCGACTCAAGCGCAGCCTCCACTGTGGGCAGAAGCAGAGCGCGAGTACGGAAAGGCGTGCTGTTTGACACAGCGGGGAAAAGCTATGGGCTCCTGCAGGAGGGTGACCAGTTCCTAGCTATGCTACTCACCGGTCCCCGATGCAAGCAGACCCGGGATTCTCCGCGTCAGTTTCAGTGCTCTCAAGTTCAGATAGGAGCAGGAGACGTCTCGTCGTCGTGTAGATTCTGCAGCAGCAGAGTTGAGTTAAAGATGTCCCAAACGAAGTGAACCCGCACAGTTTGTTACCACAGCAGGGCAACGGAGCGGCCGTGTGTATCTCAGCCAAATGTACACTACTCACTTCAGACCTGGGAATGCCAAGTGTACGAATCGTGTGAGAGGCACAAGGACTCGAAATACAACACAACCTGACGGCGGTTACAGAGCAAGACTCCTGGGTAGGCTGGTCAGTCTGCTGGATGGCCCAGAGACACTTCCGAAGGCTTACGTGTAGGAGATGGTGAAGATGCAGAGAATAGCTGTCCCCGCTATTCCAAGGGTCGAAGTACCAGTACAGGCCTTCTGATTCGATCAGAGGTAGAAAGGGTTTCACAAGGCGACAGCAGTGAAGAGGAGCAGTCCTTCAGCGGGTCACCAGCGATTCCTCGGTTCAGCCTCATGGTTGCAGGATACTTGGCTCCTGTATTCCTTTGTTCCTGAGAACTCAGGAGATCGACATGGTAGTGGTGTTTCCAGCCCCCTCTTATCCATGGTTCCCTTCGCGCCAAAACGGAGGGGACCCAATGGGAGATCCGCTCATCAAACAGTCACACCATACGTGGACCTATCACGGACCATGGTGGTCCCAGGCATTCACACCACACTAGACTCTCTGGCACCCAGGATGTGTATTGGGACCAGACATCTCAGCCCACATCCTGGAGGCACACACAAGGCCTGTAGAAGCCCGCGAAAGCATCTGTGTTTCGCGGGAAAGTACATGCCCAAATAAGGAAGGCCCCAGGTCGGCTCAACCTGGGGAAGGTGAAGGGGGCAAGACGGTCAGCGGACAGGACAAAGGAGCCTTGTGGTCTGGCCATTTTGGGAGCCAGGCCACCATTTTGGGCTAAGCGCGAGAAACGCGCTTAAAACGCCAAAAGGAGCTCAAAAACACAAGAAACGATCGCTGCCACCATTCCCGTCCGTGATTCACTTGCACCGATCATTTACAATCCAAACAGAGTATCTAGGGCCTGTAGAAGACTAGAGACCCAAGAGAGCAGTAACTTAGCTTACAGTGCCCTCTTGTGTCATGTTGCACGAAAGCTGCAACATGATAAAGAAACTACGGAAAACAGCGTTTCCCGGTACTGACTGTTTTAAGGGCATGTCAGTTTCCCCGTAAGAATGGAGCGAAAGCCCAGAGGAGTGCGGCAGAAGGCTGCACTTCTCTGGCAAAGTCTAGATCATGGTGTAAACAACAGCAAAAGGTTTAGGGGTTGCCACATGGAAGGAAAATTACCCACAATTAAGAAATCTTTCCTAACAATCTGGAAATACCACCCTTCTCAACCGTTAGCTCCACAATCGCTGAGCAGAGAGGAGAACAAATATAGTGCCATGCAATTGTAGATACCTAAAGAACTACAAGTTAACATTAGGGCCACTGGCCAACCCCTGCTCTTGAAAAGACTGTGTGTTCCTGACTGCACATGGATCATCAATAAGCACTATCCCTGCATTTTCCCAGTTTGCGTCAGCCGGGGTAAGTATTGCAGGCAAGGCTGAGGTGCCCCAGATAAGAATACTGATGGACCATTCTCAGACCTTGAATTTACATCTGATTTTAAAATACATACTGCATAGATCTCTAAGCAAATCACTTTGGAAGTTCTTATATACTTAGGGTTACTGATTTCTTTTTAAGACACATTATCTCTAGCTGAACCATTAACTCCAAAATGGCACCTCAAGGGGAGTACCCTGCTTGGATCTAATAATATTTGTACATAGGCCACACAGGCTACCAAAATATTTCCCCTGATCTAGGAGTGCCCATCCTTCTGCATTGGGCCTACATAAATGACTTCCTAACAGCCAATACCAGAGGTGGAGCCTCAGGGTTTTTTACTGAAAGTGGCAATGTTACCATCTGTGTAAACTCGCCTGAATCCTTTCCTTCACACCTTGTATCCAGATTGTGCCTCCTACAAATCTGATTGGTTAATCTATCTTCTGTTTTCTCCTAAAACTTGAAAAGCAGGAGGCAAGACTTGGACATGCAAGAGTTTATCATGGCTCTCTACAGTGTGAGGCAACATTCTCAACATCTACATGGCAAATTAACAAAGTGGCTGTTACTTTACTGTCCACCTGAAACTCTAGAACACAATCCTGCAAAGTCCAAAGACAGTCCAGTTAATTTAAAGGGATGAAACAACACACCCAACAGCAGCCTGATGGCAAGATTTTATATAAAAAATGTCCTGGCAACAATATGTATCACGGATTACCCTTCAACGGGCCTTCTTTTTCTTCAAACCCGCCTCATTTTACTGAAAATGTATTGCTCAATCTGAGATCAGCATTCCCTGGACGATCATGGGCATACCTAGATTATTATTTAATCTGAGATCAGCCTTCCCTGGACAATCATGGGCATGAATGGATCATTACTCAATCTGAGATCGGCATTCCCTGGACAATCCTTGGTATGAATGGATTGTTACTCAATCTGAGATCTGCATTCACTAGAAGATTGTGAGCATGAATCAATTTTTTTCTGTAATCTGAGATCAGCATTCCCTGGACAATCATGGGAATGAGTGGATTATTACTCAATCTGAGATCAGCATTCATTGGAAGATCATGAGCATTGATCGATTTGTATTTAATCTGAGATCAGCCTTCCCTGGACGATCATGGGAATTAATGGATTATTATTCAATCTGAGATCAGCATTCGCTGGACGATCATGGGCATGAATGGATTATTATTCAATCTGAGATCAGCATTCCCTGGACGATCATGGGCATGAATGGATTATTATTCAATCTGAGATCAGCATTCCCTGGACGATCATGGGCATGAATGGATTATTATTCAATCTGAGATCAGCATTCCCTGGACGATCATGGGCATGAATGGATTATTATTCAATCTGATATCAGCCTTCCCTGGACAATCATGGTCATGCCTGGATTATGACTCAACTGAGATCAGCATTTACTGACGATCATGGTCATGCCTGGATTATTACTCAATCTGGGATAACCATTAGCCAGTCTGGGATAAACATTCACTGGACAATCATGATCAAGCCTCGATTATTACTCAATCTGGGATCAGCATTCAAATGAACGATCATGGTCATCAATGGATTATTAATCAATCTGAAGTCAGCATTCCTTGGATGATCATGGGCATGACTAGATTATTACTCAATCTGAGATACACATTAATTGGACAGTCGTGGTCATGCCTGGATTATTACTAAATCTGAGATCAGTATTCACTGGATGCTTGTGGGCATGACTGGATTATTACTCAACTGAGATCTGCATTCACTGGATGATCATGGGCGTGGCTGTATAGTTACTCAATCTGAGATCTGCATTCACTGGATGATCATGGGCGTGGCTGTATAGTTACTCAATCTGAGATCTGCATTCACTGGATGATCATGGGCGTGGCTGTATAGTTACTCAATCTGAGATCTGCATTCACTGGATGATCGTGGGCATGACTGGATCATTACCTGATCAGAGTTCAGCACTGACTGGACAATTATTATATTATTATTAGATATTTTCAGATCACTCTTCCACCAGTTTAATAAATAATTCTGCAAGGGATGTTTCTCTCGTGTAAAAGCCTACTTGGGATCACTCTGTTCCATTAACTTCCAGCGTTATCCAACATTATGGAGAAGTGTGGGATTTTCCAGACCCATACTCCTGGAATATGATTGATCTCTTGAGAACTGTGAATGAACGATGCACAGTGTTGATGCACCAATCCTTCCCAACCACTCAGCTGCATCAACACTGTGCACCATCTCATCTTCCTGTGGAGGATCAGAACTGTGGCCTATGTTGTGAGGTGACCCCACTGTTAGATAATTTTGGAGGGTCTTGACCAGTCAGTCCCATAAAATCAAATGGACTCCTACTTTGCCCAGCCCTATGTCTGTGACATGTGAGTATCTACTCTTCCCCCATCATATTCAACACCTTCATGGCCCGGCTGTTTCATGTACTCATGTACTCAAAAACATAGGTGTTTGTGTTCATTCCTATGGAGACAATACACATCAGCGCTAGAATTTAAAATCAATCTGACCCGGAGAGACTGAGGGGAAAACTCCTGACAAGCATCTATACTTGAAGATCCTTTTTTGCACAGACGGTGCCAAATCTAATGAGAGTGAGGGATCCATAAAGAGCAATTGTCTCTTAGGGGAAGTCTCTGGCTGATCAGACTTTGCATGTGGATTTGCGAACTGCGGTTCAATTACAAAAAGAGACTTGTGAGAATTTCAGAGCACAACAAAGCATATCTCGAATGTGTTTGGCAGTACACAAACTCTGTCTCTCACACAAATATGTGCAATCATAAATGCACATGCCTAAACCGTAGCCAACACATGCCTGCATGGCCCACTTCACATGATATAGACCTGGCCAGGTGCATAGACTATGGTACACTAGACTCAGTAGAACCGACCGGATAGTTCGATGTGTACTTACTATTTCATAGGCTTTAAACGTAGCTCGTAATTGCATGTAATTCCTCTTTGCCAGCACAACGTTGAATTGAAGCTCATCTGTGCCCCAGCGACCTTGGCCTGCCTGGACGGAGAAAACAGACAAATACATTTCTTATGTATAGGATCAAAAATGCAAATACATGGCAAATTACGCAGTTGAGCTCCACCTTACATAAAGTAGCCAAGACTAACAATCCGGGTGTCCAACACCCCAAAAATGACATATGTTCTACCCTTCCACACTTCATTCCATGCCCCACCACACACAGCAGTTTACATTTCTCAAGTTTGTACCACACCAACTCCTAGTGCAGAAAGTTGGTACAAAAAAACATAGTAAACTTTGGCTTTATTTCAGCACTCATGAGTCCATTGTCCAGATCTAAAGTCTGCAAACTAGGTTGCACCTGGGGAGAGAACAAATAGTCAGGTGGAATAAATTAACTATGTCCTAATAAACTTTGCTAATCTTTAATCACCTTGAACAGAGGCCACAACATGTATCGACCCTCTCTCTCAGCCAGCCTCTCATCAACTCTGCTCCTGCCTGCTCCTACATTAGTGAAGCATTGATGTAGCAGTCCCTGGGCAGGTGTGCCCCCACTCTACCATCAAGGATGCAGCAGTTGCTGCCACAGAGGTTAGCCCTGCTGGGCTCCACTTTAACAATATACTATCCGAAAATAATTTAAAAATGGCTGCTGCGTACCGATGCCCAGACCAGCATGTTCTTTTCTCCTGAATGCCCGCCTCTGCAACATCTTGATTGGCTGCCTTTCCCTGATGTCCTGGAGGCCCATGGGAGCAGGCAGGTGAAGCCAGCCCCAACAAAGGCCACACACCAAGGCCGGAGTCTGCTCCTGTCTGGTTGTGTCTGCCGTTGCCATGCCTCCGCCAGTCCTGGGAAGCCTCCTTATTGCATCATGAGTGCGCCGCATATTGCTCCGGCACCTTTACGGCCATATCTAGGTAAGAAGATAAACTCGCATTCCAATCACTGCGATCTGGACTCAGCACTCCTTTAAGATCTAGCTCGTCCTACTCGTTTTCTGCCTGTCTTAATGCCCAACACTACCCCTCTGTGCTGACCACCAGCTCTAGTCTCCTGGAACTGCCCGCTTCCATCCCCGCTCACAGCAAACCTGTCCGACACAACCTTTCCGCTCTCCTATGTGCCCACCGGCATCTAATGAGTTAATCCCTACCGTGACATGCACATTACTTGACCTCCAAACCGGTCCAGATCGTCATGGACTGAGACACCAATTCCCACACTTTGAACAAGGCAAACGCTACCTGCCTTCGTCAGCCCAAGTTCTTACTACAGCTAACCAGCATATCAGCACAGAGCATAGGCAGCTTCATCGCCCAACACCCTTTCTGACAGCAGCACTTGCACAGCATGCACCCTGGAAACACACACTTCAAATACCAAGTACAGCACTTCTAATACCAATGTGGCAACATCTGGCTCTACTGCTCCACTCAGACTCATGACGCCCCGCTCTCTGTGCACACCGTCTGCCATACTGGACAATGTCAAACAGCCTTTTCTGAATCACTCCAGGCCCATCCTGACCTCCAACACCTACCAATTCTCCAAACAACGCTCGGCACATAAAGATCCCAGGCCATAACCAGGCCCTGCATTAGCCTTATTCACCTGTCTACTAAGCTAAGGCATCCACATTGGCCACAAGCCAACCTCTCTCCACTCAACAACCACAATATCACCAAGGAGACACTGCCCTGCCTAGGACTTGCCTGTCTGGCTAGACCTCGGGTCAGAACATCCTCCCAGGTGCCTACCACTGCTCAGCGTACGCTCCCACCATTAAGAGCTACAAGACATTCCCGACTCGGCTCTCACACCAGCCCTGCCTCCTTACCGCCCAGTAGTGATGTAAACCTGGCAATGTCCAACAATGCCCCCAGCCTCCTCGCAAATAAACTGGCACTCTAAAAGGCGCACTAATCAACGTACGTTCCCTAGGAGCACACACCACTGACGTTCATGATCTATTAATGGAACACCAACTTGACATCCTTGCCACCACGGAATCATGGCTACATAGCACCTCAGGTCCTCTGCTCTCGCTGGCCACCCCCCCCCAACTATACTATCTTTAGGGCAGATCATCTCAACGCTATATGTGGAGGACTTGCACTAATAGCCAAATCCTCACTAAAGATGAGATCCTCACCCATTCCCGAGCTTCTCAAGCTCCCTACCAATCCTCAAAACCCCTTTAACCTGCACCTGCTCTGTCACCAACCCAACGGTTCCAATCGCCCTGACCTTGACATCCCCCTCCTCATCACGCCTTTCATGAAGCTCACAACCAAATTTATGATTTTATGTGACCTCAATCTAGGTTCCCATGACCCAGCCGACCCCAAAGCCTCTGCCTTAGCACACGCCCTAGATGACATGAATTTCAGCCAACTGATAAACTCACCCACCAATGCCAAAATACGGATCATGGACTCGGTCCTCGCTACTAACGCAACCATTGACATCACAACCATCAGTGAGCTATCTTGGTCTGACCACGTACTGACTCTGTTTAACCTCACCCTTGCCTCACCTCACATTGCTCGTTCTCCTAACCAAACCCAGTTTGTATCAGAAACACCCGCAAACTGACACACAACCTATTGAAACCAATCCTACTGGCATCCCTCCATTCCTCTCCTTTATCCACCTAATGAGCCCACACGATCTAGCCGACCAGTACCATGACTGCCTTCTCCACACCATGGACTTGCATGCTATTCTCACTACCAAAACTCCCAAGCCCCACAAACCTAATAATATCTGGTTTATGGATGAGCTTGTCGCACTACGAAGGAGCAAAGGATCCCTGGAACACCTGCACAGAAAGCATCCTACACCCAGTAACCACATATCCCGCACCACTGCCTCCTGCTCCTACAAAGCAGCGATAATCAACCTCAAAGTTGAGTCTAACAATGCGCAAATCCCAAATGCAGGGTCCAATACTAAAGAACTATTCTCCACTTTCAGAGAACTCGAGTCCCCGATCCCCATCACTACCCAGTCCACACGGACAAAGCCTGGTGCACTACAATAAAAATGGCTCTATCACACAAAATTGAAATACTTTGTGATAAAATCAATGCAAAACAGCAATGCTTGCAGCTAAATCCCCTACGCTGAATCCCCCCCGAACCACCCAGGGTGTCCTGTTCTTCCTCACCGCCATCTTTCAAGTTCCGCTAAGTCACGGAAGAACGGGCTCTAGCCACCATTTGAGCGCTAAATGCATCTAACTGCAAACGTGATACATGCCCCGCTCACATTGTGAATCTTTGTGCTCCCACACTGGCACCGATCATCACAGACTTCGAGAATGCCTCCTTCCTGTGCAGCACAGTGCCATCGAGTATCAAAGCAGCTTGTATCACCCCTATCCTTAAAAAGCCCTTCCTTGACCGGCCCTCCTCACCAACTATCGACCAATTACCAGTGCCCCTTTTCTGGTCAAAATACTTGACCGACCTGCCCATGCTCAAGTACAACACTTCCGGGAACATTACCACTTGCTCGGCATGAGACAATCTGAATTCCGTCCTAAACATAGTATGAAAACAGATCTCCTGGACCTGAAAATCCAAATGGATAGTATTCGAGATTCAGACAACTTAGGCATTCTCCTATTATTAGATTTATCTGCCGCATTCAACCTATTCGATCATGACACCCTGTGCCAAGACTTCACTCGCCACTTCCACTTTTCACCTGAAACCACTGCATGGATTAAGCAATTCCTCAGCGAACGCTCCACAGAGTATTCACTGGGGCGCATGCGGCTGATCCCATTCCGGCGCCACTAGGTGTAACACAAGGCTCCTGCCTTTCACCCCTGCTTTACAACACAGACACCAAGCCCTTGTTTGACCTCCTAGACTCCCAGGGTATCATCTATACCAACTCTGCAGATGATACCCAAATACTTATCCCGATCACAGGCGTCTATTCCCTGGACGCTGCCTCAAGCAACTCAGTGTGCAGTACCACACAAACTAGGATGGCGACCCACAACCTTTGCCTAAACGATGAGAAAACCAATCTCCTCATTGTTGGTTCTGAAAAACCTGGACACAGCCTTCACCTCCTTCTGCATCGATGGAACTGCCATCCCAATCCTGTAGCAGGTTAAAACATTGAGGGTACATTTGGAAGCAGAGCTCTCTATGGCCAAGCATGTTAACAGCCTTATATCTTCTACTGCCTACACATCCAGACTCACCTCCCTGAGCAGGCAATTCCTTTCCCCAAGCAACTGCCTCACGCTCGCTCGAGCTCTTATCCTCTCCAAACTAGATTATTGCAACGTTCTCCTTTTGGGCACCTCTGCAGTGAACCTGCCAACATCTCGGCCACCAGACGCAAAGCCCACTGGCTACCTATCAAGGGTCGGATTGACTAAATGCCGAGCTTTAATCAAGTCTACGCAAAAACGACGCGCATACTCGTCCTTAGCACTTAAGGGCTTACAAGCTTACAACACTGACTATGGCCCACAGAAGTGTTTATAAAGAGTTGCCTCTATATCTCAACAACGCCCTATCTGAAAAAGTCCCTGTTTGCTCTTTGAGATCAAGCTCCAGCATTTTGCTACTCACCCACCTGCCCCACTACCCCCGGTATAAGGGCAAATCGAGCAGGAGGAGCTACCTTTGGTATCTCTGCTCCCACGCTCTGGAACTCACTCCTGAGAGCAACCAGAAACAAACAATCGTACACCACGTTCAAAAAGCTGGTTAAAACCTAGCGTTTCGACAAGCATGACGGACTGCTTAATCCTTTACAACGCCGGCCTCTCTTGTTGCTGTAGCAAAGGCCGTGATACCTGTGGGTCTGGGCGCTATATACATGTTAGAAACTGTCACTCAGAAAACACTCAGCAGAGAGCACTCACTGAACATACCACATCCAGCATGACATCCCATGCACACAGTGGACAGGGAAAAGGCAAGTCACAGCATTGTGGCATTTGATTTCTCTGGTCATTGCTGGCATTCCCTGGGTCCTGGGGTGTTTAGGGGCCGTGAGAGAATGGGGTGGGGTTGGATAGAAGGAGCGGGGGAGATGGAGGGAGTGGGAGCAGTGCAAGATGGCTTTGCTGTTGTGTAGGGAAGCTTAGACGTGGCATGTGTATACTGTGGGGGGGGGGGCATGTTTCTTATCTGTCTGTCTGTCAGGTTCAGCGTTATGCTCATGTGGGATGTTCAGTTCAGCCGTGGGGTGGCAGGGGAGGGTTTGTGGTCGTTGCGTTTGATGTAGGGCATTAAAAGTTAGGGTGCTATGGCGAGATGTATTCTCACTGATGGTCCGAGCTTAGTAATATTGGTAACATCCAAAAAGCACGTGGGGCCTGATTCACAGAGCGTTTCCCTATGGGATTGCGCCATGAAAAAACGCTTCTGTGAATCGGGCCTTTAATCTTACAGTTTGCAATAAAGGAGCAGAAACTAAGGATGTATATGTTTTGGCCGTGGCTCAATTGTTTGCGGTGGCTGCGAAGCCAATAAAACCCCCACCGACGCCCCACTTACCTTTTTGCTGTCTGTGCATGTTTTTACCATGCAGCGTCAGATCCGTCCCTCCTGCGGGTCGGATCTGACGTCAGGGCCGTTATTTTTTTGTCCCCCCACCTCCAGAAGCGGGGGACACCCCCGCTACCCTCAAAGGCAATCACTACCAAACATGGAGAACCGGGGAACGCCCCCCCCCCTCGCTCCCCATGTTTGGTAGTGATTACCCAAATTGGTCGTTTCAAATCGACCAAATGGTACAGGCCGAATTCGGCCAGTTGTACCATATGGTACAAATGTAGCCAAATTACCAATTTGGGTAATACCGAAACTAAAGGAGGGTGAGTAGCATAGTCAATGAGCGGCACATCGCCCATGGGCAATCAAGATGCCACCTCTAGCAAAGCATA
Source organism: Ambystoma mexicanum (assembly GCF_040938575.1). NCBI lineage: Eukaryota > Metazoa > Chordata > Amphibia > Caudata > Ambystomatidae > Ambystoma > Ambystoma mexicanum. The sequence continues at coordinate 1,079,250,473 of NC_090933.1, forward strand.
ACATGGCATAGCAATGCACGACATGGCATGCGAAGCGGTATGAAAAAGCGCAAAAAGCGCACATCATGACAATGTGGCCTAATCCTCAGAATACTTACTTCATACAACTCCTTTGCATCCTTTCCGGCCAGATCTTCGTTTATTTCGAGGCCTTCGTCTCGGTTAGCCTAGGCAGGGAGAAAGACACTTGTAATATTCCTCAAACAACAGCAAAGTGGAAACGTTTTCTATCCAGTGGACGTGCAGTGTCTGCTGCCATCTAGTGGGCATTCCAGTCAGTGCCAGAGAAAGGGGCTGCACTCGACTCCATTGCTCCCAAGAGAAGGCCATCCTGGCATGCATGAGTAGTGACTTTATGTATGGCAGCCAATGCAATATGCAAAGCACGTTACAAAATACATGATGGATCTGAGTGGCTCTCCATTGGCTTTAAAAAAATAAGCGATCTATTGCAGAGCGTGTGAAATACATGAACACACACAGCGAATGCGTGGTCACATTCAAAGCACATCTCTGTAAATTAGACAAATGAATACAGTTTGTTGAGTTGTATAAAATGGAAACACGTAATGCTTACGGAGATACTGATATATAAGAGATCTCTCCCACGGTACAAATGTCCTTTAACATTAACATTAACAATGAAGTACCAGCGTGAGTACATTTTGAAGCAGCAAGTTTTTAAACAAGTATTGGCACTCACACAATTACCAGCGGTTGACTTCAAATGCCCAGGTACTCACATTATTAGCGTAGTATTGATAGACTAGAGTGGGAAGTGAAAAACACACATTCAACGCGGCTGCACAAGTCCAGACTTTAAACTCTAAAGACACGCCATACTCTCCTCCGTTCCTCCGTTTCGGGAAGCCTGCATTCCATCGCATTATGTGCTGTGTGTATCTTTCTGCAGTGTGCTACTTTACGTCGAGAAGGATAGGCGCAGAGTGACACATTTGTGAAATGCAGTAGTTAGTGCTGTCGATCACTTGCTCCTCTAAAATTCACGTGACAAAGTTGGCTGAACCACAATCAACCAAAACTAAAAGTGTCAAACTCAACTTTCTAGATTGCGCTTAGGTTCTTGATTTCGAGGGTGAAGAGTTTCAATGATATCCCGGCCTAAAACGGGCGAAGGGGAAGAAGAGAGAGGCAGCACAGGTGTGATGGGGAACTGGCAGGTTGAACTGGACTTTCAATCCCAGTGTGGAAGGTGAGGAAGGCAAAGTTAGCCAGTCCAGGAGAATGTGGCAGACCGTTACTATAGCCTTATAGACTGAGGGAGAGGGCGTTATTGCGGGATAATGACCCGCCACTAAGCGTCTAGGGCCCTACATTAGGGAAAGGTTATTATCCCAAGTGATAATGGTCGCCCAAGAGGTCAATGAGGCTATTAGGACACAGTGGCAGTAGAAATGCATGTTTTGGTGTTGAAGTAAAAAATGTGACTTAAATTGTGAGTAAAGTAAATAGACAAACTGAGTTAGTAAATTAAATGTGGTTTATTTTGTAGTAATTAAAAAAATGCTTGTCTTCATAAGTTAAGTATTTTAATTGCAGCTTGGTTGAGCTAGAACAGGTTTCAGACAAGCATGCATTAGTTGTCATGTAAAAGTAAATGGTTTCTCTATAAGAAAGTGAAAGCATTTTCCAGTGTGTAAGCATTCTCTTTTTCATGTGTTAAACAGCATTTTGAACCCAAAAAGGTCTTTTCACAGAGGAAGTGTCTTGTTGAAAAAAACGCGACTGGAGGTTGCATTGCTTCCCTATCAACATCTGAAGACAGAATGTTCAGAATGCAGTCAATACCAGTAGTTATTGACTGCTCTGTTAACATTCTGATTGGCTGAGGGGAAGTCAATAATGATCTCCATGTGATAATTGATTTTAATTATATGATATGATAATTTATTTATATAGCGCCTATACTCAATGTGTTTCAAAGCGCTTCAAGGCAAGGGAGGGAACAAGGGAAAATACAATGACATTCTTACAGGCCATGAACAGTAAGGATGTAAAATTAACAATTGTACTTAGCCTGACGACATTTCAGATAGTGTAAGAGCTAAGACATAGATAAGGAAGGGAGGGGGAGAGTGGGAAGGAAATGGAAACAGACAGGTGACTGGTAGAGCCGGAGAAAAACAAAAGGCGAGGGAGAGGGGTGCAGAAAGGGAGGGGAGGAACAAAACAAGCGACTATCGTACTAGGCCTGATGACATTTCAGATAGTGCTGGAGGGGGGGCGGCAACAAGTAAGGGGAGGGGACAGGAGACATACGAGGTTGCTATCATACTAGGTCCATGGACAATTCTAGATAGAGTAAGTGCATAGAAGAAAGTATGGGGTGGAGGGGAGGAGATAGGAAAAGGGAGACATTGATGGTGAAACTAGAATGTATTTGTATTTGTTTTATTTGTAACGCGCAAACCATCAGGCCCGGAGGCATCAGGACGCAATTTGTACAAAGTTGCAGAAGAAGCATATATACAGACATGAAAAATTACATTAACAGAAATATTAACAGGGTTACTATCTACATATATTACAGTGGTTTCACCGCCGCTAAGGCTTAACAGTGGATGTACCCGTAGGGTGTGCAGAAAGAGGTAGTAAGGGAGGTCAGCGGGTCAGAGTATGTGAGACAAGGGAGCTGAGCATGTCTTAAAGCTGGTCGAAAAGCCAAGATTTGGTTTTGGCTTTGAATGTATTGAATGAGTCTTCAGCTCTGATTGTAACGTGGAGGGAGTTCCATAGCTTAGAGGCTAGGACAGGGAAGCTCGAGCCCACAGCTTTTTGCAGAAGAAGGCAGGAGCCGGGAGGAGGAGCAGGGTAGAAGAATCAAGCAAAACAGGCAACACCTGTGTGTGAGAATGGGGGGGCACAAGGGAACACAATACACCAGATTCTGAAACTCGTTGTAGCAGTACACAACAGGTTAAGAAGCATGCATGTGAGTCAGCAGTCACGTGATTCGACGCTGCATTTTAAGGAACATGCAGTGAGGATTGGCTGTCTTTGCGTGCCCCTACCTGGAGCAGGGCGATCAGTATGCTTCTGAAGGAACCACTCGTGTCGCTTTTCACATCCGATTCCAAATCCCGCTCGAACACTATGAAAAGAATAATAAACACAGCAGACGGTTTCAGTTCCTGTAAGCACTGGAAGAGGTTCCCACTCACAGCCATAACTCGTTACAAGATTTATAACTTACACCGCTTGTATGCTTGCTTTATGGCAACGATTTGCTGAAAGACAAAATGAAGACAGTAAATAACACCTCAACATTTGAGATCAGACCAAAATGACAGGAACAAAATAGCCTGGGTGTTTCTCGTCTGTTTAGATGCCCAGAGGTTGGGTGGTCACATATCCTCCATATACACTAGGGGCAGTGGGTGCCATTTGTCTAAAGACAGGACCTCCTATTTTCTCTGCTGGACAGAATGGATGCTCTCATGGTCAGTGGACAGTTTGGCAGATCACTTGCATTATCTAATGTAGCGCCAAAATATCTAACCAACAAATTCTCTAGGCATACTAGCCTCAGACCTACTCGATCTGCCCATGCTCACCTCCTAAACATACCCAGATTACAAACATCAGGAGGCAAAAGCTTCCCAGTCCAAGCTGCAAAGCTGTGCAACGCCATGCCCCTGGCCTTAAGAGCAGAACCGTCCTACTGGACTTTCAGGAAGAAACTAAAAACCTGGCTCTTCCAGCAGACGTGATAGGTCCTCCAAGGTCCTCACTCACATTAACATCTGTACTGCTATGCAGCACTATCACTCTATGCAATTCTGTACTGAACCTGTATTGGAACATCTGTAACTTTTACAAACTCTGTACTGAAATGACTTACTCAATCTAAATGTACCTATAATGGATTGTAAATTCTGCACTGGACCTGGATTGTACATTCTTAATGCAATGTATCCAATGATATGAATGAAGCGCCAGATACCTTTGGGTTAGGTGCGCTATATACATAACTAAATAAATAAATAAAGTATGCTAATTATGATCTTGTTAAAAACAGACTGAGCTTTATCCATGTTAAGAAGCTTTATACATGTTAAGAGGATCTGGTATCACCCTATCTGTGCCAAAGAGTTTAGCAATGCAGTCTGCACTTTCCCCACATTTATTGAAACAGTGCTGAGCTGTTCCCAAGACCACCGAGCAGGGGACAAGGTTCTCTGATTAGAGACCCGTGAGTAGGACTTAGTTCATCTAACTCTCCACTCAGTCCCTCCCGGCCGCTCTCTCTCCTCGCTGTACATATACCATTTATACCCTATTTGAGAATGTTGCGGTCAAGCTGTGAGATGGTATGAGCACCAACACAAGGTGAGACAAAGGGGGTATCTAGGATGCATGAAGCACAAGCTGTAGGGGGAACTATGGTCGGCCTCATTAATGGGGCACAAATAAAGAAGCTAGCATAGCCAAGCACAGAAGGGTGTCACAAATGTGCCTGGGTGCAGCCAGAGATTGACTGCCAGGTACTCATGTTCTTCTCAATTGATGCTCAGATGAGCCCCGTCTGGTGCCTTGAGAAGATCAGTCACATCCTCTCTGTACATGGCAGAGGGTCCCCCCCAGCATTTACATAAGAAACATTCCTTAGTTGTCTCCTAGACTAATCCCTGAGAGCCCCACCCACAGCAGGCTTTTAAGATGGCCACTGACTAGGTGAATTACTGCCATTTAGATTCACTGAATTCAAATGCATTTTGCATGGATATCCTTAAAACATGGAGTGGATTTGACTCATGAGGAACAGAGTTAGAAAGCTTATTTAGTCTGACCAGAGGCCCCTCCCTGGTTTTACCTCTCCATCACATTCATGGCCAGGACCTCCTTTTCCATCCTCCCTCCCTCCACTTCCCCACACACAGGTCCTCTGCTGGTATGATCTCAGAACCTTCCCTTATATTTGGAGAGTTTGGTAGGAGCCCTGGCTGGTGCTTGGTGGAAGAGACCCCCAACCTCTTTGCCTCAGATGTATGCCTAAAACATATTGTTTTTTTTTACCTAACAACATGGCAACATCTTACTTCAAATGCTCAGCTTGGTCATATTGAAGACAAACTTGTTAATAACTCCTGGCTTCCCTTTTAGAATTTTTAGAACCAGCAGGATTTCAGCAACTGTGTAAGACACCTCCTTTGAAATCTATTTACAAGAGCATCTGAAATAATTCGTCAAGGGCGGAGGCTGCGCGTACGCCTAGTTGCACTAGTGGGCCTCATAGTTCTGGGGCCTGGTTCCCACTAGGTTTTGATAATGATAATAATAATAATAATCATTATTATTATTATTATTATTATTTTATAATAATCTTGCTATTCCCAGTAGCTTAAGGACGAGTGAAGTGATCTTTACGGTACTAAAGTCTAACATGAAGGTGTAACTAATCCCCACCTTGAAGGCCCTTTAAAAAGGAATGGACCAGGCACGAGGCATTTACTGCAAGTGTACTCAAAAGCATAACATGTATCGTGTGCTCTAGTGTTCTGGCTATACTCTAGATTTCGACTCCTCGAAGTCAGTGTTGGGCGAGGCTGCAATTAATCAATGACTGTAGAAATGTGTTTCCTGCCACCTACCTTGGAAGACATGTGCATCAACCATGTGCGTAATTTTAGGGGGGAAGGGGGTGTTTGTCCCCCCCAACTTTCATGGCACACAATTCTGTCCCCATTCATTTGAATGGGGCACCTTTTCTTCAGAGGTCATGTCCCCCCCAAAATTTTCAGCAAAGTTTCTCCACTGGCATCAACTCCCTCCCTTTGGGCGTTGTACACATCAAGGAGCTTGCATCCGGCCCAAGTTAGCCCTGGGAATTCTGGGAATTCTGCATTGTTCTGTCATCACTGACATTAGTTTGAGTGAAGCGCTGGATTCCTGGGGGGTTATCTCCCTATTCAACAAATGATGACTTGAGAGAATTTTTCTAAATTTAATTTTAAGAGACAAGTACCTAAAGTATTACAATTAACCAGATGTTACGCTGGATGTATACTAATTACCTTTTCACAATTGATCGTGAAATGAAGGTCAATTAGGACATATATGCAGGGGGAAACCCCCCCGCAAACCCGCACTCAATCTAAAACCCCCTGCAGCCCCTTTCCAATCCCATTATATTATTTATTTCCCCAAACCCACCCCACACATATATATAAAAGTAAAATAAAGGTAAAAGTCAATTGTGCAGAAGGTCAGTTTGGACCACTATTATTAGGTCAATTAGAACAAAAGGTAATTTGTAAAAAGTCAATTTGGGTAATACTGTTACGCTTCGCTTGGTCTTCGGTCAGGCTTCTAACTGACGACCCGGGGCATTACCATAACAATAACGCCCCCCCTCGTCAAGTTCTATTGCTTTAGTAATCATCAGCAAGATCCACATGGATATATTTTTAATGTATGAGTCAGGCATATAATATTGAATCATCTTTAGTGGTGAAGCAATCGGTTTCCTTCCAGAACACCTTTTAAGTCATATACCGAGAAACCTTGAGTACGTACCTTGTTGGCTCTCGTGCAGAGAATCTGAATGAGTAGCGACTCGTCCGTTCCAGCCCCTTTCATCGCTTTTCTGAGCTCCCGGGCGTCATACTCACAGGGGCGGTCTAGCAACGCCAGCGCTGTCTTTTCGAAGTTCCCACTCAGCTCACTTTTCAAGACACTATCCAGATCCTGCATAAAAACAAATAGCAGGCATTGCACTACCAAACTGTCCAATCCAAGTAACAGGAAGCAAAAGATGAATTGGCACTGGTGAATCACGCTTTTGCCTCTGTAGTAATAGTTGTGCAAAAGTGTTACAAAGAGAAATCAGTCTTGTCAAATCTTCATCTGTTAATTATTTATTCCCAAAGATCAGCCTCAAGTATCAGGAAGATACTGCATCTGCCTGACTACATCATGTACTTGTCCAATGGATAGAGAGCGGGAGGCAGGGATGGAAAGAGAAAAGGGACAAAGGAAATGAAAAGCGAATTCATGATGAGGTTAAAGAAGAGCACAAAAAAGGTAATGACTGATTCTCAAAGAAGCAAATAACTGTCTAAAAGCTCGGAGAATTCAGAGACATGCACAGACCACCTTATTTACAAAGGTGACCTGCACATTTCTCAGGAGCTGTTGGCTAAGGGAAATTATGCCTGGCCAGCCCCATTTGATACACACCTGCGCCTGACACTAATGCATAATAGGCTTCCAGCAGCCATGTTGGGGCCAGGAGAGAAATTCATACTAAGGGGCCTTTAAAGGACATGTGGTTGTGAAATGATCGCAAAAAGACCGACATACTTCAATCACAAAAGCCCAACTGAACTTTCGGAAGAGGCTCATCATTTATCTATTCAGGCTCGCCACCAGCACACCGGCATGCAGCAACAGTGTGTTCTGTAAGAGTCCACAGGTAAACGCAACACAAAACATAAAAATAACATCACGTAACATAAGGAGGATTCTTGAAAGGCAAACCCGCTGATTTCAAAAGCAACCGTTGGCTTTCCCCTGGATAGCGCAGGCCAAGATCCAGGCTCATACAAGGTTTAAGTAGTACAATCAGGTTTAGAAAATCAACAAGAATATGCAATAAAAGATATTGACATCAAATCTGCACTGCCTAATTACCCTAAAATATTTATATTGATACCAGGAAGCCCACAAACGAGTGTTTTTAATGTTTCAACGAAAGCCAAAGGAATCGGCAATTAAGAAAGGTTCTTCTGGGGAGTTGTGTCAATCACTGCAACACGGGAGGAAAGGGAAGGACAAGCCTAAAGGTTCACCTGGTTCTCTTGACTGGGGTCTAGGCACACTTGTAGCCATCTCAGGTGTATCTGCTGTCGGACTCAAGAGACAGTGCTGTGCCAGTTGGGAAAGTTACCCTCAGGGTGCGTGAGGGTGGCAGAGGTGGGAAGTTTAGAGGAAAAGATCGGAGAGGCGATGCAGGTGGATAAAAGCAGGGAAAGCACAGCACAAGAAGGCTGACAAGGGCATTGGGGATGGGGCGCAATGGGGTGGGGAAATAAGCTACATAGTGATAGTTCCCCTGCTTTCTTTAACCAGTAGAGTAAGACATTTTTGTTATAATAGGTTTAGTCCTAGTGCATTTGTTTGGGACATCGATAAATTATCCAAGCTTTCTTATTGGTCCTGATGGAATAAGCGTGACTCAGCAAAGTACATTTGTTAATGCTTTTACCTTACAACACACTTTTGTTGAAAACACATCAAACTTTCAGTGCAGCCGCTGGTGTGCTCTAGATCTAAGATAAGCCATGCCCAACGGAGGCCGCTTTTGGCAGCGGTCCGATCCGGTAGGCATTCCAATAGTCAAGTTGTGATGCTACGGCCACCAGAACATAGCTCCCTCTATGAAGATTGAGATGAGCCTGTCTGTCTTCCATATGTGGTTATTGGTATGGATTGTGGTCTTGTAGGGTGCATGTCCACCAATTGGCATATTGGCTATGAACCGGTTGGTGGGACAGGGCGAGATTGATGGGAGTAAGTGAAGCTTTCATGGCTCGTTAGAATGGAAAGTTATCGCCGCAAAAAAACTGCGCCATTCTTCTATGGCAACATTTTTGCAGGGATACTATCACATGGAACCAAAATAACAGGGGGTTCAGCAAATTTGCAGAATGAAGACATGGCAACATCTGAGAATTTGCAGAAGGAACTGCTTTGAAGATACAGTGCGTATGTTTAGTGACCAGAAAGGGAGGGACGAGACCATGAAAGACCATGTGATCCACGTCCAGGGCCTCAACAATACACCTCTGCATGACCAGGAGCTAGTGAAGCTTAGCCAGAAGAGGGGAAGTACATGTCACATATTGATCCCCAAAATCTGGAGCAGCCCCCAACTGAAATCCAACCTGACCCTTCATTCATTCAATTCTGCAACAAGCTCAGAGCCTTCCTTCTGAACGTATCCATCAAATACCAAGCGGCGCCTGTCCTTCATCCGGGCATAGGAGCTGCTATTCACCCTCACACTCACCCTCATTCCACTATAGCTGCAAAGACTTGTGAATACTGAAATATATATTAAAGGGCTATGGTGTAGACACCTGCGAATACCTCAAACCCCACTTTAAAGCATAGTGTTACATGTGTGCTATCACTTTGTAACTTGTGTTGCTTAGTGTACTGTGGATGCATTTGCCCTTCACTGTGGTCCAGTGTGATTCCTTCCAGCACTTTGGTCGTTTATTGCAATTCGGCTTATTCCAAAACTTCCAAAGAAAGAAATGCCTTTTCATTCCCAGAAGTGTCAATAAGTCATGCTACGTGAATGGCAGTGTCTGTCCACGCCCCACCGGAGGCAATGTGTCCCCATATTGCTCAAAGGCTTGGTGGTACTAGGTGCCATCAAGGTCAAATGTCTGATAACTGTCATAGTGATTAACCAAAGCAGCCAGACTCTTTCACCCTTGATGTGCCACCAACCACCCTTTCTGATATCACGCGTACAAGTGGCCGGCCAACATCTAGCGACCGATCAGTGCTTGGCAAAACGTGTACTATTTACCTTTCTCTTTATGTTTCCGACTCAGTGCTCGGTAGAGAGTTTGCTTCTATATACCTATTTTGTGATAAAACCATTGACTGGAATGGATATCACAATAATACGTTTCTGATGATGGGACGAACAGGGTGGCTGGACTGATCAGCCATTTTTGTAAATCTAGGTTGAACCAATGGTGTGACGCAAATAGGCCAGAGGGCCAGGGTCACATAGGAAGTCACAGCTGATGAACGAGTTACTTCAGGTATCCTGTGGTCGTTTTTAGGTCTCTAGGATACAAGCCGAATAGAGGAATGGACAAAGGTAAATGCAAACACAAGGTAACCCTGAAGGATAGCTGGTCACATTATAAATCCCTAATCTGAACTATGAGAGCAGCGGGCAGGTTCTACTGGTAGATCCGGATGTGTGGTGAAATGAAGGAACATGAATTCTAGGCAATTCCTCCTGAAGATTACCCACACATCTTTGTTTAGACAAGAGCAAGAGTTGGTCTGGATGGAGTTGTAATGGATATGGCACTGGTAACCTACTTCTTTAGCGATAACAGGTAGGTATTGTTTCACCGTTGAAGACACCCCTCACCTGATATTATTTTTATTGTAATTACCACCAATCTCAAGCAGTGCTTGTTTTCTCTAATGGGTCTACTCAGGCATCATGCAGTTACCTCTTGACAGGGCCCAAGGACGGCAGCCAGCGTGAAAGAGGGAAAGCGGGAGCAGGGATCCCAACGAAGAGGAGCTCTGTCTGGCTGGCATTGAGGCAGAGATCGTTGAAGGTGCACCATTCCTGAATCGTGGATAGACAGTCAGGAATGAGTGAGAGAGGAGAGGAGAGGAGGAAAAGGGGAGCCTAAAGGAGAGCTGAGTGTCATCCGCATAACACTGAAAGTCAGAGGAGAAGGTGAAGATGAGGACCATATCAGTGGACATCTTTCAAAAGACCTTGAGCCAATACCTGCTGTCTGGACCGCACAAGGAGGAAAGTAGAGGGTTTGCTGCCTTATCTCACCCTTCTTTGTGGCACTTGTTGGGAAAGGGACACGATCTTCCTGCACCCTCAAGCACTTTTGGATAAGACAAAGGCTGCTGCAGGTACTCTAAGAGACCAGGGAAGAGGGGGTGCCCTTAAGGCTTATGCATGATTGCATGATTGCATGCTTTATAGGCACAGCACACATGCGAGAATAGCAGCCATCTTAGATATTAGAAGCCATACTGTGGCCCGAAGCTTGAACGTAGCATGACAGTCAGCTCCCCAGGCCTAGGCCGCGAACATGAGCAAAGGAATAGGTTGTAGCCCAGACACTGATGAGAATGGCCAGAGCTACACAGATCCATAAACCCTTCATTGTCCTAAACTGTTGCCAACCTTCGCGCCCTGGGAAGAATGTGTCCTGCAAGGACATGGGAGGAGGCTGAGTGTCTGTGAACAATAAGATCACGTGAGAAGTAGGGCACAGGCCTCCCACCTCCACCATTCCAAATTCAAAGTTATAGCACCCAATGCCCTATCTTTAGCACCCCTGAATTCCAAGGTACCAGCCAGCCCCGGAACACTGATCATAAACCTATTAGACCCCCCAATCGATCAAATAGATCAGAACGCAAGGCCTTCCTACCTTCATTTCTAGGTCACGTGATTTGTGCTGCGAGGTGCAGGGAGGGATGAAATTATAGGCCAGAACAAGGATGGAAAAGCTTGGTGAGGTGCCAGCCTGTCTGGGAGGGATGTGTGAGTTAGTATGATCTCAGTTTTCCCCGCCGGGCCCCTGTCTGCTCGTACCAGGTGCACTGCTACATAGATAGAGACATCTTGTCTAGTTTGCAAATAAATTGCTAATTCCACAGCTTGTGACCGATGACGAGTGCAGCACCACCGACATGTAAGAAGATGGACAGACACGGCTGGGTCCAATGTCCTGGCATCCCCTATGGAGCAAGTAGCCTATGTATAGAGTCTCACCAACCAGCCGCACGGTTTTCTACTGTAGGTAATGAGGTCACTGATGATGCTATGTACCTAGTGGGCTGTATTTTTTCTGGTGTGAGCGTCTAAGGGGGCTTTCCTACATCCTTTACAGGATTTCTGTGTTCTCTGGTCGCTGCCATTGAAAATTCTAGGACACCTCGATGGAGATCGTCCAAGTAGATGAACATTTGTAAAGGATAATATCAAGGACAAGATATTTCTGATGGAAAGCTTTGTAGATTATAGATGTTTGACAACCTACCCCTCTTATTTCTGCTTGATCATCTGTAGAAAGTTCTGTGTCATTCCTGCTGTGTGAAACTATCCGAGGAGCAGCGGATAACATGCAATGGCAGCAACATTTCTATCAAGGGCAACATTTGGTGATGGTGGTTTCACCGGTCGGGGCTTGCTGTTGAAAAGGTTTAGTGTTAGGCGATAACCAAAGGAAACTGAGAGTGCAGTTGGTGACACTTTTGTCTAGCTTCTTGTATCTCCGTGATAGAATGGGCTTGCATATTACAGTGTTGCAAGGCAATACACGAATAACCAATCACGCTTCTTTGGAATTCCCAAGCATCAGAAGCCATAAGGTGTAATTGAGGGCTGCCAGACACTATCCGCAATCGGAGAACCTTAATTTAATATGCTCTCTCTTGCCTATGCTGCCATGTAGAGTGCTAATGGTGTTTGAAAGAAACTATTTCCAAGTACAATACCTTGCCATACAGAGATTTGAACTTTTTCTGTACTTCTTGCCTCTGGTCCGAATTCCGATTCGACAGGATTTCAATTATGGCCTTTTCATCTGTCCCTGTAAAGGTACAAAAAACAGATAACATGAGCCCATTTTCAAACAACATTCTATAAAACCGTAATCCTAAAATGTTGAATATTTCATGTGTGTCTTTATTTGCTCTCTATTTATTTAACTTAATAGTTTTTTTATAACGCGCCTAATATACCATACCTGAGGTCGGTTTCTAAGCGCAGATCCGGGATTCGAACCTCTGTTGCTCTGAGGAGTCTTGCTTCCAAGAGCAGCACGTAGCCGCTGTGATATCCTCCGTTCACATCCTCTACGGTGGGTATGTTAGAAAATGGATTCATTGCAACATAGCCCAGGTGATATGGCTCTGTGTGGTGGACCCATGTAGGGGTATGGGCAAGAAAGTGTGGTGGCAAAGCTTTGTCCCTCCTGCCTTGCTACCACTGGCTGCCACCACCACCTACACAAAATGCACTCAAATACCATTCCTCTTAGATTGGGGTGACTGATAGAGCCTGCCAGTGCTTTTCAGAAATCCTGACAGATGGAGGGACTGATTTCGGGGTCCCCAACAGATCTAGTCACTGCTAATGCAGAGTCTATCTGTGGTATATGTGCAAATGCAGTAATGTGATCCTGGTCCTGGTCATGGAAAGACCCCTGTGTGACCCAGCACTACTAAGCATGTCCTACCCTGCCATCGCCACCTTCTTATTGACTGTGGCATGCCGGTCCTTATGCTATGATATGATATGACATTTATAACACGCCTGTACACAAGTGTTTCTAGACAAGGAGGGGGAAACAGAGGGAGGACAAAACAACGATCTTACTAGGCCTTGTGTCATTCAGATCACGCAACTGCGGGGAGAACGCGCAAGTGCAGGGAATCCATCTTTGTGATCTTTGTTTCCTAATCCTTGGAGAGAGGAAACTACTCACTGCATTTCTGTATTAGTAATGGTAGTTGCGGAATTAATGTTCACGGTCACTTAATAATGACACTAATGTAGGGAGTCCCTGTGTGACCAGCATGCTGATGATGGAATCCTACGACGCGATTCTGGCGCTGTTAGCGGAAACGTGCTATATAGTCCTGACGGTTACCTTCGGGGCTATGTTGTGATCGTAGCACTGATATTGGAGGGCACCGCATGGTCCTAGCGCTGGCATCTTTCATTTTGTTTTAGCTCCTAGGGATCCATCCAACGTCCTCTTTTGTCACTGCCCCCACATTAGTTAAGCATCACTTGGCCTTTGCTTATACAGCTTTAATGCATTGTTCCTTTGGATTCAATGCTTAGAGAGCATGCACAAGCACAACAATCCTGGGTATTTCTCCTTCTCTTGCTGTTTTCTGGTCTAAAGAGACATCCCTACTGCAGTCACATTTCTCAATAATACATTTTATGTACGTTCATTTTATTTAGTTTTTTCTTTTCTCCATTTTTGGTCATAAAGTTGATGCGAGCTTTTTTAAAGCCGAGTGGGAAAAGACTTGCATAACTAGACTACAAAGTTACCCAGACATGAATATCTCAAGTGCCGAGATGCTCCTGACACCACTGAACATCTCATAGGAGCACATAAGACACCAAAGGTGAATTTGACGTTCATGAGTCATTGTATTCGTGTGTTTATTCACTATGACTGGCCGTGTATGCTAAAAGGAATGTAAGAGGAGTAATCCACATTACTAGCTAAAAGTATTGTCTACCCAGTCCGTCAATGAGAAGCTGCAAAGCATTACAAGACATCTTGCACTTCATGTCTGCTTTAGCGCATTGCACAAAACTTGCCCCAACATGTTTAATATTGTCAAGGTATTTGTAATATCCGGATCGCCATCATGCCAATAAAAAGCTTTCATTCTTGGACAACAGCAAATCATAGCAGGGTTCCACAATCATTGGCTCTCCAGATGTTTTGGACTACAACTTCCATCTGCTCTAGCCGCCGTATTTAAGGAGGCCGCATCATGAGACACATGGTTTAAAGCATTTTCTGAGCCTCAAGTGGCAGACCCCTGAATTAATGTTTTCAGTCATGCAAAGGAAAATTGAGCAATGCGAGTTTTATAGTTTAATGCAAATATTTGATCAGTCTACAATAAATAAACAAATTGGTCCAGATGTGGGGGCGCACGCGCGCACACACACACACACACACACACACACACTCTGTAACTGGCCGATTGCACAATCCCTGAATATGCCACTTATATCAAGAGGGATGAAAAGGTCGTTGAATTCTGTGTACCCACCCATTCCTTTGCAGGCTTTGTGTAATTTCTTAGCATCTCGTTCTGCATCAAAGTCATGATGACGCTTAATGGTTGGCTGGAAAAGAGAAAGCAATTCAATGTTAATCGATGACGAGTCATGTAAAATTATTCTATGTGAAACATGCAAATTATATGCCAACCATTGATCTCTGTAGCAAAATCAAAACTATAGTTCTGTAGTCTGGTACAGGAAGCTAAGGATGTCTTCTCTGCTTCCTTACCAGTAATTTTAGTTAGACCAAACCCTACTCTTCATCGTCAACGTCAAACCTCATACAACCTTTCTTCTTCAGGCATTTCTGACTCCCCACCCCCACCCCCGCTGGTTTCGTTTAAATCTTATCTTTCTGGATGCTCTTATTCTGTATCTTGAGTTGCTCAGCTCTGCTTTCCACATCCACTTTTGCATGGTGTTCCCCAAGGTTCTGTCCTTGGTCCTCTTTTGTTTTCATAGTATAACATCCCCCTTTCTTCTCTCATCTCTTCCTTCAATCTGTCCTCCCATTACTACGCTGATGACTCTTAAATCTTCTTATCCTTATCTGAGTACTCTGACTCACTTCATTCTAAAGTCTCTGCCTGCCTTTCTTCCCTTCAATCTTGGATGATTTCTTATTTTCTTCATTTTAACCCATCCAAAACAGAAATTCTTTCCCCCGCTCTCCTTTCCCTTTTCTTCTCCTTCTTTTCTTTAATTTCCTCCCTCGCAGCTACCCTTTTCCTTTTCTGCTCAGAATCTCAGCGTCCTCTTTGATTCTGCTCTCTCCTATTCCTTCCACATCTCTCTGACTGCTGGTAATTGCCATTTTCCTCTTTCCAATCTTTGTCGTGCTCGTCCTTTTCTTACTTTTCATGCCACTAAACTTCTTATTTCTGCTTTAGTTAGTTCTCGTATTGACTCCTCTTCTTCTCTCTTGATTGGACTCCCTGTATCTCATCTTACCACTCTACATTCTATTTATTACTCTGCTATCCGCCCGCTATTCGGTTTATGTAGCCGCTCTTCAATATCATCCCCACTCCTTGCTGCCTCTATTCTACCATTTGAATCCTGTCTCCAGTTTCATTTTCTCTATAGAGTTTTTAAGTGTCTCCATGGCCTTGCTCCACCCTAACTTGCTTCTCTTATTCCCTCCTATGCCCCTACATGAGCATTATGCTCTGAATCCACTTATCGTCTTGCTGTTCCTAAAGACCCTTGTGCCTCTTACCGCTTTGGTTCTTTTTCTCTTCTTGATACATTTCATTGTTTCTTCTCCCTATTATATGTTCTGCACTCGTTTGAAGGCCCATTTTATGTCTTCTTTGTCCTCCTCATAATCAGATGATATTTTCTTTTCAATTTGATCTGTAACTATTGTACTGTTTTCATCTATGTAAAGACGCGTTGGCAAAAGCGCGATATAAATGTCAATAAATACAAATATTAAATAAGCATGAGCTCATGAATTGAGGGAGCAGGCTTGAGGGCAGGATGAGGGAGGGTCTAGTCTTTAGTTTTGTCATGTTATATCTACTTTTAGAGTGTGAGCATCTAGAGTGTAAAAACGTTACAAGAGGATTTAGGGCACAGGTCTGCATGGCCCCCTTGGCTAGAGCTTAAGAGTTGGCGCTGCTGGTTCACCTACGCAGAAATGTCGGGCTAAGGGACCTATACGTCTGTGTTAGCGGAACAGCCATACCGCACCATTGTCAAACACTAGCAACCAATGTTTACCACCTTCAGCAATCGCGTATTATAAAAAACAATGCTAAATGCAAACTTACCACTGATTAATGGTGATTTAAATCATAGAACTTTTTTTAAAAAAAACAGCACCATTCTGCATTAAATAAATGTTTTACTGAAAAAATATAACTGCTTTCAAACATACTTCGGTAGAATTTAAAATGTTTAGCTCATTTATTCTTCCGCCCTTTCCATAGGAACTCAGTGATGTCCATTTTCTAAAATGCATTTGCAAAAGTCATTTAAGTTTTAGTTTTTTTACATTTCAGCACATTTTGGTGTATTTCCTGCTCATCTACTGGCACAGAAAATCAGAAATCCCCCATAAATCATTGTGAATCCCTAGAGTGTGACCCCAACTCTCCCCTCTCTTCGTTTCGCATCCACATAACCAACAGTGTCACCTACCTGCCCACTGCCCACCCGCCCATCTACAATATCCAGGGTCCAATCATAACTTGAATCATCCACTCTAAATAACACCGATGCCATCCACCAATCAATGTCCGACCTCCCACTGCCTCTTGAGTACATCATCTCGAAACATTCTGACGTCAGCCTAAACCACATTCTGCTTCTGCCCACTCCCATATAGCCCCCCATCCTCACTCATAGATGACCCCTGCCATACAGGAAGGGAGGGCCGCCGTGCCTGCTCGGCTTGGGAAATGGTGGAAGACACTGTGCTCAAATCTACTGCAGTTTATAGAATGTCCTGCATCACTCCATATCTGTCTGTGACTTTTCGAGTTACCCCTTCATTCTAGATACTTGTCTCCTCCATAAATTACCCCAGTTGTTCTCGTCGACCCTCCTATTTCTTACATAATAAGCATCCCACCGCCCCGTTCCCTGTAGATGTCTTTCTCATCGTTTTGTACAGTTGGATCGAAACTCCTAGGATGTTCCTTTTCCTTTTTTCTTTGCACCACCAGTTCTTCTCCAACGAACCCTTCTTCTCTACTATTTTATGGCCTCACATTGTCAATGCATGTACATTATTTGACAACCATCCAGCCGTGCTGAACCCTGTGCCTGCAGACCAATTGAACCCCTCTGCATAAGAGCACACCGCCACAACTCTTTTCCTAATTCAATTCGCTCCCCAATCCAGTGCGCGACCGTCAGATCTGTATGGAAGACAGTACGCTTTGATCGCTCTGTCATCCAAAAACATTACGAGCAGAAGCTGAGCTACAGGTTGCCGGGGCAAAGCTAGACAAGCGCACACTGCAGAACCATTTGTGAGGAGAACGGATCACAGTGGACGATTTTGCAGCGGCTAATGGCTCTGTTACACTTTTTTCTTAGTGTGTAATCCCTGCAGCATGGGCCAATGCGTGTGGTATTGCTGTGACTAACCCTACCTGTTGTGACAACTTGTGCAAGAGACCAGGTGCGGCCGCAAGACTGGCACCAGAAGACCTAACGATAGTTGAGGCAGTGCGGACTCCTATGCAGGTCAACTCCCTTGTGGTTACATCTGAATGTTCTAGGCTTTAAAATCTTCTCTCACCATAATCCATTGGCTAGTGATAATTCACTCTTGGCAGGTAAGAAATGGCGTGCTATGTACATGTGGAGAAAGGGCAGTTATGCCAGGGGGCGTGTGATCTTCTATGCATGGCTAGCAGCTTGGTACCTGACATTTCTACACATGTGAGTTCCTAGGGAAAGCCCAAGAACTGAATATTGCACTAGTCTTATCTGGATCCAAGTATTGGTTGCATAATCATGGAGCCTTGTTGTCTTTCTGTAGATATGGCTAAGGCTTTACAGAAATCTCTTGTATTCATTCAGGTACTAGAAGAAGCGTTTGCACGAGTGTTCACTAAAATAATCTATTTTGGTGATACCCTGACAAAATGAAATCTGATCACCCCTCCCAACTGACTTGGTTACAAGCAGAGGTTGACACCTTTCAATCTCTGTAGAAGGCTTTATGAAGCTCCCCCTTTTACTGGTAGTGGCTAAGGTTCACACCCTTTCCTATCATAAACCCATGCCTCTTCGATGTGCCTAGGAACACTATTATCCCAGGAGCAACAGGACCTGGAACAATTCATCCTGCGCATGTTTCGCAAACTGTTTCCAGATGAGTAGAATGACTCTATTTTAGGACTAGAGTGTCTGGCAATGAAATGGGCGCAGAAGCCTTCAAAATACTGCGCGACTGGCAGAGAGCTTCACCTTATTACCAGATGCACCCCTCAATCATGGGTAATGTGGAATAAGTACAGTAATCCTGAGGCAATGCAGTGGTTATTAAGTCCGCAGCTTTTCTCTGGAGAACATAGAAAATGCCGTCTGCAATCTAACATAGACTTCTTACAACACCCGGTATGCCTTGATGAAGTCGAGAGGTGAGGAGGTATGTGACAGAGTCAACTCTGAGAAGACACTAGAAGGAGAGTGGGGAACTCGGGGGAAACCGGGGGTACCAGAAGAAGCCATCCGCTACTTGATGTGACTCCTGGAACTGGTATAAGAGGGTTCGCCCTGAACAACCACAGTCAACCATTAGGCATCCCACGATGCATGCTGTGGTCATCCCTACGGGAAATGTCCTCTGGTGTACCCCGCCGAGAAAAATATTGCTTACGAAGTAGTACCGCATTCAGAGGTGATCAAGGTAAGGGGAAGAAACCCCAAGAAAATCAGTTTCAGGAAAGCTGTGTACAGAATGTTTTATACATTGGAAATGATACTCTCGCTTTGGGCTAAGTTTGCAAGTTTGGTCCTGAATTAAGGCATTTTTGGCATGCAAGCCCCAGAGCAGACTGCAGACCAAAGCCATAAGCAAAGTGAGTAGTGACAAAGATGGAAAAGCAGATATATTTTACTTGTGCACAATAACCTGGTTGTAGCAAGGGCAATCAATGGAGGCACAAACAGTCAGAATGTGGGGCTGCTCGGTTGCCATAATGCCTAAGGCTGACGCCAAGATGTAGGACATTCTATTTGACCACTCAAGCTGCATGGGCAGGAGTCAACATGGATTATTAAGATAAACCCTAAACCTGAACACCCGGGGCCCAAAGCACATACACTTGACAAGGAGGGCGAACCACAACGCCTACACCAATCACACAATCCGAGGCTAACGCGGAAATTGACCCACCAATCAGAAAATGTAATGTTACAATTAGTTCCAAAGACCCAGTATAAAAAGAGGCACACATCCGAAGGTTGGGTGGGAGTTAGGATGGCGTTCCAAAGAGTTGGTGTTTCAGCAGTTAGAGGAGCAGGAGAAGTAGAGGAGTAGAACAGGAGATAGCCAAACCAAATACTTCATACTGTTTGAAAGCTGAGAAATCGGAGTTGAGCGCAAGAATGCTTTTCTGGGTTTGGCTGTATTGGAATTGTGAATAAATTAGGGTAGGGATTAGGCATTGGACTAAAGACATTAGGGCTCTAAACTGAAGCCCCTTTTAATTCATTTGATATACAACTCCACCCTGAAACTATTATATGAGGATCTCTCTGTTAACCCCTCTCTGCAGAGAACAAAGGTGTTAAACCACTCTTCTACGTTGCATAATCTGTTCGATCCACCTTTTGACACAGACAACGGGCAAATGCTAACAGAACAGGTAGACCCACCTCTTTACCTTCCCCAGTGCTGTGCTACCGGACATGTATAGGGGTGCATTTTGGGTCTGACTTCAGCAACCTTCTGCAAACATTCATTTGGATATAGAGTAACTTGTAAGAAAATGTGTTAAACCCTATGTTCTTAGTCTGCCTGCCCTAACAAATCTTCCAATGGCCACAACGTTCGGTGATGAATAGTGGGATTTGGTCTCTTCTCCCCATAGGGGAGCCTCTTCTTGTGCGGCTAGTGAGGTGAGCCCGCTACGCAATATTCCCCCTAGGGGTGGCGGAAAGCAGGATCTCACAGGGAGAGACCTCTCTCTTGGGGATAGGGACTTCTATTCCGAGAAGGAACTCCCTTTTCATACAATTAAATAGACTAACCAGAAAGTATTGATAAAGCCAGAATCCTCCTATATGTGTTATTGTGGTACCTTTACTGAAGACACATATGAAGTAGGTACTGAGACGAGTAAACACCGGAGAGGAGAGATTGGGAACCTGCCTGACACTGAGAAGAGTAAGCCCAATAAAGTTGATCCAAACCTATTCCAAACACAAAGGAAGGACTACGGTGTGAGCTTGGGAAAGCCTCGAACTGGTAACATAAAAATGTGCTGCAGCAGATTCAAGATGGAAAGAGACATAGGAGGTTCAAATGGGTCAGAAGGAGAAACAGGTGCAAAAGAATCACCTGTGTCAAGAGAGCCTAAGGAGAGACTCTGCACCAAACAAGTATCCCAGGAGGGACTCACCGTTGGAATGAGGTGACCAGATCACGGGAGGCAAGAAGGAGACTCTCCGTACCGGTGCCTTTCAGGAAGAGGTATCCCGAGAGGTACAGGAGAAAGAATTGTACCAGTGACCCGAAACTTATGGGACGTAGTATTACCAGAAGAAGGAGGGAGAGGGAAGCCCCCTCCAATCCAGGAGGTGCGCCGAGACGTAACGGAAGAGAAGCACAGAAATATCGAAGCCATCCTGCAAAAACTGAACAAAGCAACTCGGAAGTGGAAAGATGCCAACCCAATGATGCACACCCAAAGCCAAAAAGCTAATGGGTGGAGCGGGAGACCCGGGGAGAGGGGTGCCTGAAGCAAGAGGCGATCCCCTAATGTGTGGTCCAGTAAGAAGAGCAAGCTTTAATACGGGACTAATCATACTCGTCCCGCTACTACTGAAAGGATTAAGAAGAGCGATCCTTACTATGGGACACATCATATTCATCCCAGTAACACCAAAAGCCATAAGTAGAGTAAAGGTTACCGGGGAATTCCTCCTACTCCTCCCAGTAGTATCGTCTTTCCGAACATGGTAGTCCAGTTATTATCAGTCCAGAACAAACGCAATACAGAATGTGGCAAACACAATTGGCTCGGCTGCACACCATTGGATTCTTAATACTGAAAGGGGTACAAACATATAATAAAATGTGTATGAAATCCTTTCAAAATTACTATTAAATAAGACATTCAATGGGAATTGGGCTTTTATGCTAGCAAGAGTGGAGGCATACTTCATGGAGCAGACCGCTCTCCATTCTCCAATCCAATATGTTATGGTGTGTTATGTTATGTTGTTTTATACTATGCACTGCTACCATTATTATTGTCCCCAAGCACTCGTGTGGCTCTGAAAGGGAAAGCTGTGTGGGTTGGTTAGGGGAGAAAGGGGGAAAAGGAAGGTGTTGTGTTCAGATGTTGATGTGTTTAGAACCAGGAGTAACTGACGTCGGTGCGGGTGTGTTTTCCAGGTGTGTTTTGTTGTGTACATTGGATGCAGTGTTTCACATGCAAGGTGTTTTTCGCTAGCTGTAGGATGGGGATTTGTGAGTTGGTTTGAGAGATTCTGAGGCGTGTATGGTCAGTGTGTGGTGAGTGAAGGTGGTTTAGTAGGAAATAGTTAGTAGGTTTTGGGTATCTAGATGTTGACAGCCAGTGGGCACAGTGCAACTATGCGATTCGTCTTTGTTGGGGCACCCACGTACACAAAGGCATGAGGACTGAGTAACTTTGGAACATAGTGTTGTAATGGCGAGTTGTGTAGGATAAGATATAGAAAAGGTGATGTTGCAGAAATTGTTTGGGATATCCATATCTTTACTTTACTTTACTTTAATAATCTATACTGTGCTATCCATGGACCCGGAGGCTTAAGGGCGCCAAAACGGACATACGCACAAGTAACATAAAAGAAGAGAAGATAAAAAGCATCAAGAATGGCAATGCAACTAAAAACCGAATAAATAAAAGGGTTACTGTCTTGAGTATGCATTTGTCCTGACAGAGCAGGGTATAGCGCTTCGCTGCATTTAATTATGTGGGTCTTCACAATCCACTACCATAAGTACTTCGTTTTGAAATGCCCCTGTGACTGGCTCAGGCGCTGTGTGGAAGAGATGTGATGCCCCCATGAGATGTGATTGGTTTCTGCTTTCTTTCAGTCCACCTCTACTCTGAAATGTGAAATAAATGATCTTTAGATACTTGCATCATATTCATTGGGGACTGTCTCTGAGGGCTTTGACCTACTTTATTGGACAATGGACAAGTGCACCCTTGTACTCCTGTCTCCAGCTATTTCTGCAGCGAAGACGGCATGGAACTCAGAGCCTTCCACGCCTCATGTTCCTGGTTTCAGGTGTTATGCAGTATATGCAAAACCCAAAAAATCCCTGTATACAACACACAACAGTAGCTGCCAAAGATGTGTAGACAGTTGTTAAAAAAACCCTTCTTTAGGGACCTGGTCCTTTTTGATGGATATGCGTGGAAAAGCACACGTATGCACACCACATGCTGCACATAGCTCAGTGAATGTGGACCAACGCAAATAATATAGCGCCAAAGCCAAGATACAAGGCAAAGCTTTATACCAGATGCCTAGTGCTCATCCCCAAAGGGACCACCGTGAGCCATTGTGTGCCTTGGCCTCATTGGACTATGCCCCTCCAGGCTAGTATGTACACAGGTAACACTGGCCGCATTCACTGCAATCAATAGTTTGCTTCCTCTTCCTGAAGATTAAGCTGCTAACCGATAATGGGAGCATACAAGAAGGCACACCCGGGGGATTTCAGGTTTCCATGGCAAACATTCACTATGTGGTATGTGAGACAGGCATGGTATCAAGAGCGACACAGACTCAAAATAACAGTGTGAAAACCTTTATTATCACACTTTACAGGGTTGGTGTAATGGCTACCTGGCCCTAACTCTAAGAGGATGGTTCCCTCAACTGATGTTTCTAAGGGCCGTCGATGTCCGTAGGTCCAGAACCAAAGTTTGTCTGTGTTCAAACCTATGTTTTCCATCACTCTTAAATCAAATGTGATAGGGATCTTCTTAAAGGAAAAATGGTGATTCAAAAGGAAATGTAAACCTCTGCTGCTTTCAGGTAGTCTTACCCATAGGTGTAGTTCTGCCAGTTCAAAGTAGTTAAATTCAACAGGGTTGCCCTCGGAACCTTCAGCGGAGGGCTCTTGCAGTAAGTCAGTAGAGTTCACGATGTCTGGGTCTCTTGGCGTTCCTTCCTCAAGGTTTGATCCTTACAGTTGCAAACACAGTTCCTGTTAGGCCACTCAGGGTTCCCTTCCCCAAGTCTGGGCCTCTTTTCCCAAAGTTCAACAATGTCTTTATCAACAATATCTTCAGCAGGCCTCTTAGGGTTCTCCTCTGCAGGCATAGGCCCCTCCTCATAAAGTTCAATAAACAAGAAAGTTCCTCTTGTTAGGATGGGCTTTTCAATGTACATTTTAGTTTCTGTTAGGCCTCTCAGGGTTCCCTTCGCCAAGACTAGGCCTCTCTTCACAAAGTTCAAAAATGTCTTTAGTGGGCCTTTTAGGATTCTCTTCCCCAAGCCTAGGCCCCTCTTTACGCAGTTCAACCAACAAACAAAAAGTTCCTCTTGTCAGAACGTACCTTTCACTGTACAGTTATGTCATGAGGGAGTATCAGAGACTTTCGAGAATGCCGGGTTCTTTGTTCCTCCATGACCTCTCTGACCTCCAACCCCTCTCCTTATTCTCTGGCACTTTTTCTTCCTCTGTGTCTCTTGCACTCTTTCTTTTTCTTCTTTTCTGTCCTTCCTGCACACCTTCTTTTTCTATTGTGCACACTTGCACATTCTTTCCACCTTTCCATGCTTCTTGCACACTCCTTACTTTTCACATTGCTGTGCCTTTTGAACACTTCTCATTGCTTTTTGTCGTGCTCTCTTGCACCTTAATTTTCTCATCATGCTCTCTTGCACCTTCATTTTCTCTTTGTGCTCTCTTGCATCTTCATTTTCTCATTTACATGCCTCTTGCACTCTCTGCATTTATTTCGGGTCTCTTGCACCCTCTTTTAGCTGTCTGGTTTCCTTCTGTCTGTTTCTTTACTGTCTTTCTCAATTTCGGCTCACTTGCACCCCTTTTCCTTACATTCGGGTTGTTCGCACCCACTCTTGGCTGTTTCCGCGCTGCCAGCGAACTTTTTGGGGTTTTCTGTATTTCTGCCCCACTAGCACCCTTTTCTGTTACTCTGCTTAGCTTTCTTTACGCGTTTTCAGCTTTTGCTTGCATCGCTTTCTTTGCTTGGATTTCGTTAACTTCACTTTGCTTTTTACCTTTCCTTGCTTTGCTTTTCTTTTTCCTGCTTTCACTCACCAGTCTGTTTGGTTTCTCAATGCTTCTGCTCCAGTAACCCACATGGTACTGAGTTTCATTCTGGCTCACAAAACTCACTAATAGTAGCGCGGCACTGGCAAGCAGGTAAAAGGGTTCTTGGGTCGAGGTCAGGGTCTCACCACCTACCCCTCTGACATCCCTGGGACCGGCACACATCCCAGCGGAACGAGCACTGGTCTGAACAAGGCCAACAGGCTGCCTTCCGTCCTACTCCGGCTTCTTGGAAACACTGCTCCCTTGCCACGTGGCAGCCCCTTACACACAAAATGCCAGCGTCTCGGCGTCCTGCATTCCACCAGACCTTCTGGGATCCTCTTCCTGCATCCTTCTTCTCCTTGGCTCCTCTGGTCTAGTCAGATTCCCCAGTTTTCTCTATGATGGCTGACCCCTGCTGGACTGAGCCATGCAGCCTCCCATCTGCTCTGCCAACTGCTTCTTCCTTGTCCCAGTATTTGTTGGAATTGGGGTTAGGGACATGGGACAGGACCAATGAGGATTCTTACAGGGTGAAGGGTAATAAGGTGGTTGAAATTGGGGAGAAGGGGACCACCCAGCTGGATTTTTATATAACCAGGACAATCCCCCTTTTCTCATACTATCCTTCTTGACTAGCAATTTGAAATGGTTGGACAGATATGGATGGGAAGTTCCTTGACTTGAGTTGGGGAAGGATCCATTAATTTTATAGTCAAACAGATTTTGTTCCCTCTGGTTCCCATACTTCCCCATTCATGTCATTCTTCTCTGATCAAACTTTTCTTACTTATACAAGAACGATAGACCTGAATATCCTATAAAGGCCTCAGAAAGATTTCCTTACCCCCTGTTGCCCCAATGGGATTTAGTGTCTCGCCTGAGGGTCTCCCAAAGTTCTTAACCCAGACGCCCCTGCTCAGCTGATTCTCCCTCGCTTGGCTACCCCCAGAGTTGGGATCCAAGAGTGATGGCCCTTCCCTGGCCACCTGAATAGAGGAATCTCAGGCTTTACATGGGAGAAAACCCTCAGGTTTCTGACAGGTAATAAAGATCTGCAATCTGCTGGAATGTTTGGCAATTAAATAGGCTGATCCTCATA
Source organism: Ambystoma mexicanum (assembly GCF_040938575.1). Taxonomy (NCBI): domain Eukaryota; kingdom Metazoa; phylum Chordata; class Amphibia; order Caudata; family Ambystomatidae; genus Ambystoma; species Ambystoma mexicanum. The sequence goes on from NC_090933.1 coordinate 1,079,276,126, forward strand.
TATTTACTATTTTCAGACAGTGATCTTTGCTTTGTAGTTTGTAGTTGAAATCCCCTCACACTTACTAGACACCAAAAAAGTGTACTTTGCCATCTTCTCATATCAATTAACTTATCATGAAGGGATCTATGTATGGGATGTATTTAGTGCAAACCCATCTGGAAGGCATTGGAGCTCTGTGCAAAGGGTACATGCTCAGTGGGTGAAAAGGTGAGTGCTGGAACAGGTGGGGGAGCTGGGCAAGAGGGAAGCTAGAAGGGCAGAGATACGGTTGATTTGGTTGATCTGCGATTGGCAAGTTGTTCCTTGAAGAGTAGGGTTTTCAGCACCTTCCTGAAGTGCAAGATGGAGGGGCTGTCTTACCTGCATTGGTAACCTGTTCCAGAAGCAAGATTCATAGGAGAAATTGGGATGTAAAGATAAATATTTTGATATACCTATAAGTATCTTGAAGGCTTATATCTGATTGGAGGCGTGCAATAATTGGCTATTCTGAAAACATGCATTAACAAGAGTTGGAGGCAGGTGAACCCCTTTGAATGCAACATGTCACTGGAATGGTACAACCAAAATAGCCAAAAGGTAGCATGCTATATTACTTTACCCAAGAAAGGAGCTCAAATCGAATAGGAGTTTTTCTGTTGCAGCTATAGTCTCCATTGGCTTTCCAGTTCAAACCACATCTTGCTTCTTAGGAAATGGAATCACTAAAGTAAGCTTTCATATTAAAATCACAAAAAGCCAATTAATTTGCTACTATTAGGACCAATATCTATGTATGCTGATCCTTCCCTCAAAGGCTTCACATTTTGTACAAAGTTTCCTAAAAACCTTACTATTTTTTGTATCTTTTTTGTATTTTATTTGAGACTTATAAAGCGCCTTAATCCAAAGCGCTGTTCATAGCAACAATATAAAAACTGTACAACAATATGAAATGAAAAATGACATGAGAAGCCTGGGATCAGCCCTGCTGGATCAGATGCGATTTCAACGATTTACAAAGCAAGGAGTAGACAGTGATAGAGCGTAGAGAAAGAGGAAGAGCATTCCAGTGGAAGGGAGCAAGGAGAGCGAATGTGCGAAAGCATAACTGGGCACGTGGGGGGCTGGTACGACAAGACGAAATTAAGAGCTAGAGTGAAGAGAGCAGGAGGGAGTATAGAATGAGACAAGTCAGGAGAGGTAATCCGGGGTAAGACAGTAGAATGATTTAAAGATAAGGGATAAAAAGTTGAATTTGAATTGAGCAAAGAAGGGGAGCCAATCAAGAGTGAGAAGAGCCGAGGAAATAGAATCACGTGAAGTCAAGCAGAAAAGTACACAAATAGAGGCATTGAAAACAGATTTCAAGGGAGCAAGTCGAGAGGTTGGGAGGCCGAAAAGTGTAGTGGAACAATAGAAGGGGCGTGAGAAAATTAATGAAGATATCAATAACTTGGTTGCATCAAAAGTCAGGAAAGAGTGAACTTTGCAAATATTGAATAGATGATAGCCACAGGCATGAGAGGAGATGTAATGTGGTGTTTGAAGGATAGATCAGAGTCAAAGTAAAGTCCCAGATTGTGGGCAGTAGATGCGATTGGGAGCTGAGAAGGGGAAATGATATGGATGAGGGAGGCGGTGGGGGGTAGTAATAGAAGGGAAAAAGAGGACAAATAGAATTTGAACCAGGAAAGGACAGAGCCATAAAGACCAAAGGATGAGAGAGAAGCTAGCAAGAGTGAGTGATCAACAGTGTCAAAGGCAGCAGAAAGGTCTATTAGGATAAGAATGGAAGAGTGCGTAGGCTTCCCTGTTTACACTGAGATGTCTAGCAACTAGCAGATTAAGGACATTTCATGCAAAACACATCTCAAGATTCACGTGCTACGAGAAATCAAACTTTTTGTGGCGATGGCACGGACCATGGAGTTGAAGTGCACTTGTCCCACCCACCCTTGCCCACTGTGATTACTTCTACATAGGACTCACTATATAACAGACACATCAAATCAGTTTCACCCAAAACCGCACTGCTAGACTAACCATGGGCCTTTGCAAGACAGAGCTAATCACACGAGCACTCAAGGCACTACAATGGCTCCACTTTAAGTCAAAATCACCCTGAAAGTGCTGCGTCCGACTCATAGATGCCACTCTATCAAAGGATCCAAACTGTTTCAGAGCTCTACCGAGCCGCTAAGCCTCTGCCAGGAATTCATTTCTTTAGATGAGAACCCTTTGACAATACAACCAATTTTTAAAAAAGACAATGTGGACACTCTTTGCGGTAGCATCACAAACATATCAAATGGCCTACCCACCTTCCTGAGAATGGAAGACAAAGGCGTTTCCTGAGAACACTAAAATAAGCCATGTTGACATTTGGTCTCGCAGCAAATAAGAACGGCTGGGGAATATCCTCAGACCAGACTGTATATCCACCCAGGCTAGAGTGTGATAACACTCACAGGGACTCTTCACCACATATCATCTGCAAGACTAAACTTGCTTGGTGAGATCCTATAGATCTTTGCAACCACCCCGGATCTAACCTTTTACTTTTTGGTTGTTGAATGATACTTTGCTTATTTTTTAGGATCTTTTCTCAAAGAACAATGTACTCCACTTTGTACTGTACCACTACTGTGTGAAAACACTGCCCAGTTCTCCCCTTGTCACTCCCTAATTCCAGGGCTTTCAAATAACTTTGTTACTAGTTGGTGCTTTACAAAGCACAAATAAAATAAAAATTAAAATGAAACCAAATGGGTTATTTGTCCTATTGGGAGCCAGTTGCTCTCTTTCAGGATTGGGAAGATGTTGTCCGATTTGTAGGAGCTCCGTTATAGATTATCTTTATGGCATAAAATGATATCTGTATTCCTTACCCTTAATGGTAGTCGATGAATACAGGTACCTGGAGGGTATGGATAAATGGTAACATCAACAAAATCCACTATATAAATCAACTACATCATAAGGCTAGGGCAGCAGCAGCTCGAGGCTTGCTAATTTATCAAAGGTTTGGCCGACATTCTATTTGTCCTCCCCTAACTTTCTATAGACAGAAGGTGGTCTGACATTGATTTACAGGGCTGAGAGTAAGCTGGAGTTGAGTCACCTGATCTGGAATGTTATTGAGGGGAATGTTTGGAAAAGAGTTCTTTCTTTACCTCAGAGTGTTCCAATTCAGGTGTTACGTTATGAGCTGGGCTTGTTGTCTCTCACCAGCATGGCAAGATGGAAGACCTTGTCCTTTTTAAGAAAATGTTTACTGATTCAACCAAATTCTATTCTATCACTCTTAAATGACATGCTTACTGCCGAGTCAGATCAAACCTTGAAAGGGTGGAAGGTAGTGTGCCTAGAGGTTATGACTTTAGCAGATATCTCATCAGAGAGTCTGATGGAGACCCCGGACAGGACGAAGGCTGAAATTTGGCTTTATGGCTGGCGGGAGACACTGGCCCAATGCAATACTTAGAAGATTTTTGAAAACTTAAAATATGAGGTGAAACCGGTTAAGTTGTTAGCAAGATATTTGGGAAAGTTCCTGTGTCCTTCTTATCACAACTGGTTTCTAATGCATTTGAATCTACTCCCAATGAAAGAAGTTCAAAGGAGAATTCATAAGTGGCCTAAAGATGAAAGGAGTTGCCGATTTTGTAAAATTGGTTCTGAAATAGAAACCTTCAAATATCTGTTGCTATTTTGCCCTATTTTGTCGGATGTAAGTTTTTGGTTTCTGAGCAAATTCTCAGCCACTATAGAATTCTATCTGAGGACATTGCGTGGCCTGTTATTTTTAGTGTGCATCATGTAACTTTAACGTTAAGTTCTTATATGTTATTGGTCTATTAGGGTGACCCGACTGCAAAAATGTCCTTTTAATTCTTTATCCTTCTGTATAAATTCTTTTGTTTATTCTGTAATTTTATATGACGAATTATAATGACTAATTTGTTTGACGTGATGAAATGTGATTACTTTGATGCACATGATTTCATGTTTGTAATTTTGTACTCAAATGTAAGGTTGATTGATTGAGCCATATACAATCAAAAAATAAAATAAAAATCTTCTGCAAGACTAAACTCACTTGGCGAGATCCTACAGAGCTGTGTAACCACCCATGATCTTTCCTTTTACATTTTTGTTGTTGAATAATGCTTTGTTTAATTTTTAGGATATTTTGTCAAATAACAATGTACTCCATTTTGTACTCTATCATGACTGTGTGAAAACACTGCCCTATTCCTCCCCTTGTCGCCCCCTACCTACTGGGCTTTCAAATAACTTTGCTGCTAATTGGTGCTTTACAAAACACAAATAAAAAAAATAAAAAAATTACACCAAATTGGTTATTTGTCCTATTGGGAGCCAGCAGCTCTCTTTCAGGATTGGAATGATGTTGTCCAATTTCTTTAAGGTAAGGCAGAGCCTGACCACTTGATGTTGTATTCTCTGGAGTGTCTGAATCTCATTTGTAGGAGCTCTGTTATAGATTTTCTTAAAGCAAAGTACCACAGTCCTAATCACGTCAATAAAGGGGTTCCTCAGGGAAAGGACTGTCCTTCACTTCACAAGTTTAAAATGATAATTGTTCCTACTTGATGTGCTCTGGTGGGAGAAAGACTGATCTGGACCTGGGCTAATGTAATCTAACAGCATCTTCAGTATCTCCATACAAATGTCAATGGCAGATCTTATCTGGGGCCTGTAGGGCTTTCGTAGTGGGGATTTAGCTTGTCATTTTCAGATGCTACTCATCCTAAAGCTGAGCAAGACAGCTATCAGACCAAGGACCTCAGGGAGGAATCCCCCGTTGCTGAGGAAAACCCCAAAAGGGGAGAAAAACATCAGAGTTGATGGTGGAAGTGTGGTTCGTATACAAGCATTTTCAATTCCCAGTCACTTGGGTGGCTATGGCAGACTGCGGAAGGAGACTCGGCGGTGATGCAAAGAAGGAGGAGCAGTTGAGGAAAAATGCTGAGGAGCAGAACACTGGAGGATGAGAAAAGGACTGGAGGAGAAAAGTACAAGAGATAGAGTAAAATGAGCAGCCCAGGAATCAGGGAAATGTCAAAGCAACTCTTGAACTTCAGAAAAACAAAGTATCAGGAATGTTTTGACGTGGAGACCAAGAGTTGATTCAGACATTTATACTAGAGAGCACTGATGCTTCTTTTGCTGACGCGGAAGCAGTTATTTGTCATCTTGGACTGAGATCCCTCTATTGAACCCCTAGTATTAATCGCCTTTTTGGAATGGCACAAACGCTTAATTGCTTCCTCATAAGTGGCATGATTATGTGACAATCCCCAAAACAGCTATTATTATCACTCTAAGGTATTTATTGAGCACAGACCTAGCTCCGGGAAGCAAGAGAGTGCTTTACAATAAGAGGGGGGAGAACATGGTGAGGGAAGTAGAGAAACAAGAGAGCGGCGAGCTAACATGGGAGGGCAGACATTTTGGTAGCAAGGTATTTACAAATAATCCAGGGAGGACACAGTGGAGAGCAGATTACCCAGTCTTAGGCAGTTAGGGAGTGGAGTTTGTGTGTGCCTAGGTGTTGGGGCGAATATGATGTTGACAGGGAGATTGCTCCAGAGTTTTGGGGCATAGACAGAGAAGGCCTGTCTTCTGGTTCTTTCCTTCCTGCACCAGTGAAGTTCATGTCAGCACATGTCCTTACTTCTGGTGGATTGTAGGCCTCCGCAGACACCGTGTTTCTCATTGAGGTAACTTGGGGAATTCAGGGTGAAAGCCTTGTAGATGATGCAGCAGGATTGGAAGATGATGTAGGCTTGCATGGGATGCCAGGGGAGTTTGTTGAGAGTCGGGTGATGTGGTGAATTTGCAGATTCCTTTGATGAGACATGCTATGGCATGCAGGACACATCTCAGGGGCACCAGGGTAGCCACCGGTTGGCCTTCGAAAAGGACACTGCAACCATCCAGGAGTAAGAGGAACAAGGCTTGCATAGCAGATCTAAAGTTGTTTTCTCAGATGAATGGCTTGATTTTCCGCAGAAGAGAAAGTTGATACCAAGCCATTTATGTCTTTCTTGCTATGTGCTGTTTGTAGGAGAGGTATCAGTCAATGTCGAACCCAAGGGACTTGGTGCAATTATCCCGATGGGGTGTGAAGACATCGAGGTTCATAGCAGAGAGCCAGGTCTGGATGTCAGGGTGTTTTGTGTTGTTAGTCAGCAGTAGGCATTCAGTCCTGGAGGGGTTGAGCTCCAGGTAAGCACTGGTGATCCATGACTGGATCACTGTGAGGATGGCCTTGAGCCTGTGGGTGTCTTTGATGGAGGATATCTTGAGGTAAAGGTGCATGTAAAGTTTACATTTTACTTGGGAGAGGATGGATCCTTGCGGGACTCCACAGATGATGGGTAGAGTAGATGATCTGAAGGAATCCATTTGTATGAACTGGTAGTGATTAGCAAGGTATAATTTGAACCAGCAGCGGGCGATCTCAAAGATCCCCATGAAGCTATGTAGATTGGTGGTCTACAGTGTTGAATGCTGCTGAGAGATCAAAGAGAACCAGGAGGCAAGGATGGCCATCATCAAGGATTTTAAGGGCATTGTTGATCACCTTGATGGTATCTGTTTCAGTGCTGCATCTGCTTTCTCAAGGATCTTACCAAGAAAGTGAAGATGTATGATGGGGCGGTAGCTGCTAAGGTCACCAGGGTCCAGTGGTGGCTTCCTGAGATGCAGGAGGATTTGTCCGGATGTGAGGGTCGAGAGGAAGGTGCTTTGAATTAGGGAGCTGTTGATGATTGTCGGATAAGGCAGGAGTGCTTCAGTCGGAAGGGTCTTGAGTATGGGGTCAGGGAGGATGTTGATGAAGAAAGAGTTGATGACAGTGGGTATTTTCGATGGAGTGGGGTGCAGGTAGGTCAGGCAGAGGGCTGATGCAGTGATTGCTGGCTTTGAAGAGGGCTCTACTTTCAATTTTGGCAATGGCTATGGTGGTTTGGTAGTAGTTGGCCTTGGCAGTGGTGATCAGTCATCTGCATGTAGCATGGAGTTCCAGCTCACCCCTATCAGTCGTCTTCACCATGCTTGTAGCCGTGTACATTTCACAGATACCGCTCAAGTCATGATAAATGCAGGGTGCTATTCACACTGATCTCCCTATGGACGTTGCCAGTGCTGCCACAATTGAAGTCCAGTACCACTGGGTTTTGACCGACTCATGGAGGCCACCAGTGAAGCCACAGTGAAGTGAAGCGCTGCAGGTAAGTCGTAACAAGAAATAGGTGGTAATCCCAGTTCATTGAGCCATGGGAAAAGGGATTGGTGTTCTTGGTTGTGGCCCTGATTATCTGGTTGTCTCTTATTAGCCTGTCAGGTACCTGTGTTGCCTGTTGCCCAAAGATGTATGTGTCATATGCATACTATAAACATGACATGATGATCTTCATTGGATCTGCATGTTGTTTGCATGATGTTGAGACTGCAGGTGGTGGTGTGTAATTGCAATGAAGATATGTAACAGCAGTGGTGATAGGAGTACTGGAGAAGGCTACTGCAGTTAATGCTCCTCTCATGGCATACAATGTAATTTGCATTCAATGAGTTTCATAGGATCAGGATTTCTGGATGGACAGGATCACAGAAATCAAGAAGGTTCTCGCTTATGCCAGATATGGTAGATGCTGTGCCCCTTGTGGTATTATTTTTGCCTCCTAATTATTTTTAAATCTGGTGCACAATTATGACTGCTATAATCTTATAGGCCTGCTGAAAACCATATGACATCAACCATACACTCCTACATCTTTCCATTGTCATAACTCTCAACCCAGCAGGAAACAATGCTTCCATTGGGTTTGGTCCCATTAGTTGTGCATGAAACTGTAGTGAAAGCAGTCTCCAGGCATCAGTGGTCTTGTGTTAGCTTGTGCAGTGGGGGCTGCGGCCATCTTGGTTAGAAGACTTGTGGACCATGGCTGTCAGCCCACTACCACTGTCAGAGGTCATATTTCAATGGCAAGTTAAATATTCAGCACACCTTAGCAAAAACACTCTCTTATTGGCACCACATGGCTTGATGGATGCAACGTAAACACTGGGCCTCATTACGAGTTTGGAGGTAGCCTTGCCATTTTTACCGGCATGGCTACCCCCAAACTCGTGTCCGGGTCCCGCAAAATGGGAATAATCAGGCCATTCCGACCTTGGAGGACCCGGTAATTCCCATTCGCGGGACCCGGACCCGGTACGTACCCCTTCCCAATTGTGCCCCCATAGGGCTCAATGAGAATGGGGAGGATGGTAACAACAGACCCGTTCGTAACGGGACCGTTGCTACCATCCTGTTCTGCTAGCGGGTGACGCTATGCACGTCTGGTCTGACTAGGCGTGAATAGTGGCCCCATGAGCAGAACTCGTAATGTGGCGGTAGAGTGATAACGGCGCCGGCAGCACTACAGGCGCCGTTTTCACTCTACCGCCAGGGTCGTAATGGGGCCCACTGTACATTTAAGATGAGCCCAGAAGCGCATTGACATGTCTAGGCATTTACATTTTTAATGCCTCATAAACTAAATTGATGAAGAAGTTGCTGCTTAACTAATAGTGTTTGTTCTAAATTGGCAGGGGGGTGAGCCACCTACTCGACTTGATGTACATGATTGCTTTTGCAGCAATGCGGGTCTGCAACTCCAACATCTACACGGTTGGGATTTCACCTTCTCTTCACAGGTTACACCTTCCAGGAAAAGCATCATGGGCTCTCAAAGCGCGTTATTTTCAGCGGGCATTCAATAGCCATGCGAAGGCTTAGTAGCTTCTGCTGTTTTTCCAGCCTTGAAGCTGCCCTGTTTGGATGGACAGTCTTGAAAGCCACCTTTCTGATTACCTTAATAAACTGTCGCTTGCTCTGTCCACCCCCTTCCTCGCGACTTGATCTCTGCATTCTCAGCAACCTTGACCTCAAGCTCAAGGACCTCAAGCAAGCTGCCTCTAGGCCTTTGTGTGGCAGCAAGCTGTTTGGTTGGTTGCTTTGGACGATTTTGATGGACTTTTTTTAGTTGTTAAAATACTTTAGTTCAATTTGGAAGGAATCGCCCTAACCAATGACGGAGGCTTCTGCGGATATATGGGATTGTTCCACCTGTCACCAGGCTACCAGATCGTATCAGGCTCCAGTCCCAGCATCTTTCTAATTCTTTCAGAATCCTTCCACAGATGTGAGATTTGAAAGACTCAGTGATGCTACCTTGTAATTGTGCGTAACTTCTTTTGAGACAATGTTTTTTCTTCTTTAATTCATGGGCATACATAATGAGTATTTCTTACATTTGTTAATAAAGGATATTGCCTACGTCGTTATAAGGAAATATATATTGAGCTGATAAGTGCATTCTTGGGAACAAAAAAACATGGATTAATGCTCATGTTTGTTCCAGTGCTTTTTGAGCACTTAGAATGCCTCTATGTATACTTATCTTGCATAATTTTTAGCGTGTCTAGGCTATCGCCAACCATTTTCAAAACAATGGTGTACCCTCACCCATAAAGGGAAAAGTCCAGATCAAACTGACATCCTGCATCCCCTACGCACCACCAAACACAAATAACCCTAACCCTGTTGTGGCCCAGGGAGCCTGGGCTGGCACGTGCTACCCCTGGAATCTGATTGGCCACCCCAGGTGCCACCCCATTATCCTAAACTATGATCATTATTTGTGTGTGCGCTCATACATCATGCCACCCCTGCATATGTCAGTGCCCCACTTGGGCAACCCAAGTCAAAAGAGTCTTGGCATGTCACTGCCATTTAGGCCTCATCAGTGTCGTGGTCACGTGGAGCCTGAGTCCCGAGCTGCATTAAACTCCTGTATCTGTGCACACTCCTCCCACTTAAGCCACTGCCACTGAGAAATGCAAACAATGAGCTGCAAAGCCAGAGCCAATGCTTCTTGATCTGCGTGTGGCAGGTACAGCAATGCACCGTCTGCCCATACTTTTATGTTAAGGTCTTTAATAATTCACATTTTCAGAGTGATTTAAATCCGAGCCTAGTAACTTAAGATAAAGTATCTGGGCACGCGTAGCCCCTTTACTGAGGATTACATGTTTTCTCCTTAGGTATACACTGTGTTCTCGAGGAAGGGGAACACATGTTGTATTATGGATGTGAAGTACAGATTTCCAATGCCACCATAGAGAGGCAGTTTAACTCCCATAAAAGAAAGTGAGGTACTATTGCAGTGTGAGAATTGAAGACTCAAGTCCCAGAGTAAATAAATAAATTGATGGTGAAGCCAACAATCTGGGAACTGAAAGAAACAGAAACAATAGCTGCTCAGTACTGGGAACTGGTAGGTTAACTGTGGAACTGCGGTATCACATAAGACTAAATGGCTGAACGGCTTTTAGTGTTAGTGGAGTAGTGACGAATTGAGGGAATTTGTCTCTTCTCCCCAAGGGGGAGCCCCCCTCCACCCCTGTGAGGCTAGGGAAGGGAGCCCGCAGCACAACACCCACCCTAGGGATCGAGGCAAGTGGGACCTCACCGGGAGAGACTCCCCCTTAGGGGAGAAGTACTCCCGTTCCCATGAGGAACACCCTGAACTATACACACTGTGGCTTACATGGCATGCTCTACAATAACAGGAACGTTTAAATATCACAAATGGGATGAAGAAACTCCTAATAGATGCCAAATCTTACAGGAAAGGGGCATGTCCCTTTAAAGCCAAAGTATGTTAAATAACGGTGCACTTAATGAAACACAGTGAGGGAAGAGAGAGAGTTGCATACGCAAATCCGGGAAGGCCCCGGATTGCGTATCACCTGGAGGGGGCAGAGCAAGCACATACCAGGAAACCCAAGCATTTCAAACTCACCCAATACCACAGACTGGGATGCTGGAGTCACAGTGTGACCCCATCACGAGATTGCAGCAGAGCAGCAACACGAAGGATGAGACAAGGATGGGAGAGACAGGGCATGACCCCAGCACGAGAAACCAGCAGGTTAAGAGCCTTGAGAGAGGTGGTGGAGGACTTACAGAAGACCCATGGTGGACGGCCGGTCCTACAACCATTGCCGATACCATGGCACATATGAAGCCACAGGGTGTTTGACCCGTTAGCGGAAGACCGGAACAGTGGAGAAAATAATAGAAGGTAACGGGGAGAATGGTATTAATGGAAAGCCGAGAAAGGATCATTATATCCTGCAAACCACTCGTCTCAGTGGAAGTCATGAGATAAAGTTACCCCTGAGCAAATAAACCTAAACTAGGATACAAGAGAAAGAAGTGATATTAAGGGAAATGTACAGTGGACCACAAAACCCTGGTAAAAGCGGAACGCCACTAGACATTGTGCACATGAAGAAGAGAATGTAAAAAGGAGAGAATATTTTTTGAAAACATTCAGACGAACAATAAGATTGAACCCAGTAAAGAATCAAGTAAGCCAAAGCAAGCCGACTTATAATTGGCCAGGAGAAAAAGGCTATCTGAAAAATACTGTCTTCCCAAGATATGCTGGAGACAGCAACCAGAAAGCTATATCTTGTAAAAGATTCCCCAAAGGGACCCTCATGGAGAAGGGAAAAATCCAAGCCACATAAGAGGAATTAAAAAGACTGATCCAAGAAGTCAGGAGAGACTATTAAATGATTACATGTTGGTAAAGAAACATACATCACTGGTACTAGGGGTACCCTCAGGAGAAGGGAGTCAGTCTCCATATACAAGTTCGTTTTCATTCACGACTGACGGACAAGCTCCTTAGTTAGAAACATAGGCAGGGACCACCCATAGAGATAGGGCGAGCTAGGTCTTCCATATTATTTGAATAAAAAGTTGTGAACCATGTCCATAAATTGTCCACGTCCTTCTTCGGACTTGCCACACATAGAAAAAGCCACCAACCACGAAAGTTAATGATACCCAAGGAAAATTTAAAAAAGCACACATTTCTTTAAAAGTTCTGTTGATTAATATGATTGCTCAGAGATCATTTTCCAGGAATTACTCAATATTCATTTTGGTTGAAATCTCATTTTGTATGCTTAGTTGGCATAGGAACGGGGAGCGTTGGGAAAGCCTGCAAACAACACTAACACATAATGAGGACAAATTAAAAAGAGAAAAGAAATCTACATATATATCATTTGGTGTCTTATTCCTCACCTTGGCTGTTCCACAACGGATAGATTTCTGTGAACGCAACAACAATTGGTTCCCTTTTGAAGAAACTAAGTCATACTGGCCAAGGACACAAACACAACTTTATTCTGTACTTTGGTTTTTACAGACGTAAATCCCCTAGAAAACCTAGTGGGGAATTTACAAATGTTCAAATATTCAAATGACTTCCTTCTCACATGCAATTTCTCCTTCTGTGAATGATAAAGGGCCTCATCATGAGTGGGTGGTATCGGAGTGACGATAAATCTGCCGGGATCCTGCCCAACACAATTATTAGCGTTATCGCAACTTTGGTCTGGCGCTATTAGCGCCGGATCACAAGTTGCAGTACCGCAGTAAATCCAATTTTTTTAGTCCATGGGACTCAATGGGGCTTTTTCGATGCAATTACCGCTAGAGTAATGGAAATAGGGGGAAACTCTGTGCATTCCCCTCCAGATCAGAGCTGGGATTGGACGGAGCGGTAATTCAGTGGTAATATTGTTACTGCCGTATTTTTACCGCTCCGCCCAACTCTTGAGGAGGCCCAAAATGTGGTGTCAACTGGATACTTGCACAGAATGAATACAATCCTGATTAGGGATGCCATATGTTTTCAGGCCTTTGTGGAGTAATTGCAAATAACAAGTATGGAGGCTTTTTCTTTGCTGTGTGCTCTTTATATGCCGTAAAGTAACATGGCTGAATGTATTGACATTTGCTGACATTTGCTGATCTAGGTGTCCCCTTTTCTTGCCCCCTTTCCCTGGCAATGGAGCAATGTTTGATACGTGTAAAGGTAATCTAGCAACTCACTGTTTGGGGCACATTAGGAAGCCGCTTAATATTGCCTTGTCTATGACTTTTGACCCTGGTAATATCAGCATGTCTGTGCTCAATATATACACACACAAATAACAGCAATAGTAATAATAAAAATAATACATGCAGTCCCTCTACATGCTTCAGGCCAATGATGACCAAGAATCACAGAGTAATAGACCCACCAGGCTAGTATAGCCTGGCTTTGTGTTCCAATGTGTTGCAGTTTGATAAGCGCATTGTGCTGGTGGTAGTTTTTATCCATGTTACGGCCCAATGTGCTTCAAAATAAACTATGTGTTCCACATACCAACAGAAATGTCCCCAGGTGCAATTAAACATTTTGCTGTTAAAAGCAACAAACAATTGTGTCCCAATTTTGTATTGCTGCCCGGCCTACATTTTGTCCCGGTGGGACCTTGGCCATGAAGCTAACAGACAGAAAAGAAAGCAAAGGATACGCCATGATGTCCTGAAAGGTGAGTAGAAGTAATGGAGTGATGGGGTCCTGGGGTGATGTCATGCCATCACTTCTGGGAAGGACAGAGGGTAAAGTGCAAGAACTGAGTTACCGGAAAAGTGCTACACACAGGACCTGCTTCAGCACTTTTGCATTCTGTGAGGCAGATCATTTGCATCGTCTGTCTATTTTGGATTATGTGCAACTTTTTCATATGCTCTTTGCTCTGTATTTATGCTATGACCAGTATATATTTACTCGTGGCTGCTGTTGATGAAAAGTGCCCTATATCTGTGCTGGAACACACGTACCCTTAGTGTGGACTGCTAATGTTGCCCATGATATGCTACTTGTTTATCATTCTGATTACAGCAAGAATGAAGAGGGTACAGGGACTGAAAGGGAGTACCCATATTATTTTGATCACTGCAAGGCAGCATATCATTTATGTGCTGTGATCGCGACGACGGGGCGTGACCAGATATTCTGTATCCCTTATTTCCTTTTGTTCAGTGGAGGGGGGCCTCAAAGGTGGCCGTGCACCGTGCCCCAATAATACTTAGGATGGTCCTGGAGGGAGGCAATGGGGAGCACAGATAAAGAGGCATGAAAGCGAAAGCTCAATCCCTGTCAGAGACAGCGGCATTGGGGCAATGTTTAGCCCTGGCAGAAGGGACAAGCAGAGAATAAAAAGAAGGGTGAAAAACTGGTTAAGCATGATGGCTCTAGATATCATATCTATGTAGGTTCCTGAAACATGCAATAGTGATTTTCTCCTGTGCAGTGTTCCTACGGTCTCGCTGCAGCCATAGAACACCGGGTAGCATTGGACCAAATATGTACTCAACCAACATTTGCAGATTCTGTTTCGTTTTCAGGCTCAGATGTAGTTAAATTCAGAAGTAGACATATCTGGTAAATCACTGTAACTAATTGCCAACAACACCTTTATCCACCTAAGTATTTCTTCCCGTCTGTTTCACCATCAGGTGATGCACCGTGCTGATCGGCGGGGCCTGAAATTGATCACGAGCTGAGGAGGAGGGGGTGGACTAGGCATAGCCCTGACTCAACTGTCAACCCCACCTTGAGTAGAAGCTACCAGGCCACTGAGGCCAGAGTCTTGAAGGAACAATGGGGCAAAGACCATCTCATGAGGTGTAGTAGTGGTAGTGCGAGACAGCGAACTGTGGCAACTGCCCTCGGGACACAAGCAAGAAGGAAGACTGGCACTCCAGACACATGGACATTGAGTGCCGGTGTTTGGGGAGAAGCAGAGGAGACGCACGTAGGTTCCAGGAAGGCTTGAAAAAAGTACCTAAAACTGTTGCAAGTGAATGTTCATCAGGGCAGTAACCCTTTAGGAGAGGGAGGAGATGAACACTGATGCACGTGGAGAAAAGGTTGCAAGATAATGTTCCACAAAGTACCCAGTAATGGAGAAGCTGGTACAGAAGCCTGCTGGATCCTGTAGCAAATCCAATGACACAGCAGCTTTTACGGCATGCTGGTGCTTCCAGTGAATATAATGAACCAGAGAAGTAAATGGGATTAGACCCTACGAGTGGAACAATACAATATGTACCTCCCTCTCGACTGAGCCCCCATCATGGACCCCTCCGGCTAACCTGTCCTCCTACGTGTTTGTCTTTGTTTTTTCCATGTGCGCCCTGAGGCCCTTGGCCATGTGGGGTGTTATAAAAGTTGAAAGAAATAAATAAATGAGCTTCAGAAAGTGCTTTAAAGCCAAGCTGTTCATCACAGTCTTCTATCGAGGCTTTCCTTCTCGCATAGGCAGCAGCTGAGGAATACTGCATAAGGGATCATAGCTGCGTTAAGTGCGAGTTTAACCACTTACTGTACCTGCCCCGCCTAGCGTTCTGAATCCACTGCAGGGTGATATGCGGCGATATACAAAACATCCAATAAATAACTGAGAAGCAGGGTATTCAGAAACCATTCCCAAAGCATGCTGGGACTCGTAGTGAATCTAATTAACCAGTTTCATTGGGAAATGTACACCACTGGGAAATGCTGAACCTGTAACCTGAGAACCTGACGCAACCCAGTGATGAGAACCTGAGAACCCAGTGATGAACCAGTGACGTGTGACAGTATTGCAAGGCATGTTGGTAGGGCTAGGCAATCTATCGAGCTTTGAAGATATATCGATATATTTAGGATGAGGCAATATTGTTAACATCGAGATATATACATGCATATACATATTATTACATATACTATCTTTTTTTATTTACATTTTGATATTTACACAGCTCTGTGTATTCCCAAAGAGGAAGAGGAACCCTGTATTTGCATTTTATTTTGATCAATATCTTATAAATAAAGGTGTTTGTGACATCTCACATGTAGTTGGCGGCTTGCAACAGAGCATTTAACCTGCATAAACAGTACTGGGATATATTGAGATATGGCCCAACAATATTGAGATATGACTTTTGGTCCATTTCACCCAGCCCTACATGCTGGCACTTTCTGAATGTTTATATTTATCAAAGTTCCCTCAAATGTCGCTCAGAACAGTGCTTTGCCAAAGTGAGAGAAGCAGCATCTGTACAATTGTGAATACTTTCATAAAAGCTTCAACATGTCACTGTGTGGAGTTTCCTTGTGAAATCGATGCACCCAACTCACTCACTTGCATCCTTATTACATTACAGTGATATCAATCACCTCATGCCTAGTGACAGAAACATCTAGATCACATATATTGGGGATGAGAATTTGGATGGGGGTCACAGGAGCCATGCTCTTGTCCATACTTCCTACACAACCACTTCTTAAAGGCTAAGTTGGTCAAGATGCATCGCATGCGCCCACACGCCATTTGTAGTAAAATGACAGCGCTACATGTTGTAAAGCCTCCAGTTAAACGGAGGGTATCTGCTTAGGGGATGTTGAAAAGTAATTCCAATGAGTCACAGGCACACCTTGGCGCCCTCTGCCAGCTGGAAGTCTACTGGTGGGGAGTTACAAATCCTGGGAGAATTGCTCACTGCCCTCCAAATTATAATCAATATCAAAGGGTCCGGGGATCTTCATGAATGGCAGTCCTGAGTCACTGGTCGCAATCTGCCATTATTGCCACTGTCGGTCACACTGCCCTGTGGCTGATGTGGACCACTGCGCACAATGGCACACTGGCCATGTTCATATTTCTGGAAACACTCAGATGATTCCATTATGCACCACAGTTTCTGACCTCACCCTCCACTTCTCAGCCTAAGAAACCCTTCCAGGATAACAATTACGGCAGAATACAACTCGTTGCAAAGTTCTAGTAATTATAATTGGTTATTTATCACGCGCTTAATACCCGGAGGGGTCTAAGCGCGGACCCGGGGATCGAACCTGTGTTGCTTTGCATCGTCTTGCTTCCAAGATGAGCACGTTGCCCCTGAGCTGTCCTCCTGAGAAAAGGGTTGCTCCATAGCTCTGCCAGATTGACTGTCCTGCCTCCAATCAAATATCAGGTACCCAGTCAGATTGTTTAGCATACTGCTGACTCCAAATACCCAACTCCTCTACCCTAAGAATTTTCTCTAGGCCCTCTCCTTCGAGTAAAATTGGAGTTGCCTCACTCACTGTTTCAACTACCTCTACCTTTCACCCAACCACATACAAAATCCTTATTGCTTTGTTTGAACTATGACTTCAGTAATATCTTGATGTCCACAAGCAAGCCCTCCATTTATGAGCACATTCTGCTATGTAATGTAAACCTAAATGTGTCCAGGGTTTAATGTTCTTCTGTTAACGGATTAGCAGATCTAGGTCGAATAGTGTATTTACGTCGAATCCTGATAGCATGCAGTGATCCAACGTTCAATTGGGTCTAGTTTGCACTCTAGAAAAGGTCATTATTAACTAAATATACAACTAAATATACAAGATAACTTAGAAGAATGTGCATGGGTACCAATAGTGATATGATATTTTTGTATTGAGTGTGCACTTCACAGCAGAAGTCTTGAAATAGTAGACTAGGTGATGGGGCTATCTTACACAGAGAATGTTAAAAGTGTCAGGGCCTAATCCTGCAGTGAAGCAGGCAGATATGTGCACTGTGTGCCCCTGGCCTTCTCAATTGTGACCATCACCCTAGTCATGCAGACCCTTTCATCAAAGGGTCTGCAACTTTTGGACTATAACTCCCATTAGCACTAGCAACCATAGACAATGGTGAAGGATCAAGGGAGCAGTAGTCTAAAAGATCTGGTGAGTTGCAGGTTGCAGACCCCTAATTTAAGCCATAGAGCCTCAATGGTGCAGCCACCCAACAAACCTAATGTTTGGCCTTTGGCTCTGGAGTGTAGCTTGGTCACCCACCCGTGGGTAGGTGGGTGTGATTTCCTGACCCAGAGGCTACTGAACTTCAACCCCAATGATCTTGTTTTCCAAGAAAGGCTATCTACCTAAGGAAGCGAGTAAGTGTGAGCCTGACATCGGCCAGCCTTGGGCCGTCTGCTAAAATGTGGCTTTCTCTCCAAATAAA
Source organism: Ambystoma mexicanum (assembly GCF_040938575.1). NCBI lineage: Eukaryota > Metazoa > Chordata > Amphibia > Caudata > Ambystomatidae > Ambystoma > Ambystoma mexicanum. The sequence continues at coordinate 1,079,294,081 of NC_090933.1, forward strand.
GGTATCTATTATCGAGAGAGGCAGGTTCAGACTGACCTTTATGTCAATAGGGGCAATTACCGAAAGGCACCCTAACAAGCTAATATAGGCCAGTTTTTTTGTCAAAGTGTATCTGTTTTAATTTCCCATAGAGGGCCAATTTGATTGTGCAGATGCGTGCGGGTGGGTGGCCATGCCTTCGGCCAGTATCCATAGGCATGAAGTGTGATACATACCAGTGTGTCCTGGCTGGTTCTTGGTTTGTTTAAATGCAGTGGATCAAGAAGGGGGTGGATTCAAAGCACAGCAACCTAGCATAATACAGTATTGCTTACCCTAAAAAATGCATCTAGATGAAGATACAATGGCTACCCTCAAAGATTCATCTAGATGCAAATATAATGGCTAGTCTTGGAGTGCAGCGAGATTTCAAAACAGTGGTAAAAATCACGTGGTAGTGCTAAGGTAATAAGGTAGTGGCAGGATTTAGAAAGCATAGCAGTGGCTATGCTCACAATTCCTGCCACCTATCCTGTTTGTAGCAGTAGACGGCTTATTATGGCACCAACAGCCAACAGGAAAACAGGCGATGGAGGTGCCTTGGGGAGGTGCCCTCTGCCTTTGGCCCTTCGCCAAACCCATAGTTGCATATAAGTAATATTGTTGACAGCACATGCATATGCATGAAATCACACATTGCATACACAAACAAAATAAAAGTGTTTCTGGATTGATGAAAAATAAACATCCTTGTTTTAATACTGAAGAGCTGGGCAGGACAGCAGATCTGTGTAATTCATGCAGCACAGAATCTAGAAATGTTTGTAATGCACTGAATCCGCTGCCACTGGGATGGCCTGTGGGACCAGAGGTAACATAGACAGTGCCAGGGATTGTGAGGTGAATGGTACGTGTAGCAGCTGGTACTTCTGGCAACCCTTAGATGATGTCCATGTCATGTCATGTCCATGAAACACTTGTGTATGAGCGCGATAGAAATAAAACATCAATATCAATATCAATTACAGCTTTTCACAGGAGGACAGATTCTCAGACTGATGCGCAGGCAGGAGTGTGCTGGTCTTTTTGTCTTCACCTTTATCGTACTTCCCCCATACTATGGCATTATCAGCCCATTCCAAGGGCTGGAACCAGGGATAACGGCCTGGTAGAGCAAGTTATACGAGGTCACCGGGACGTTACCACCAGTTCCAGCCTTGGGAATGGGGTGATAACACCATTAGCACCCCGGGTTACAAAAGCGGTAATCCAGGGTGTTAAATAATCATGTACATGGTCTGGTGCCTCTCCCAAATCCTTCTCTGCATACATCTGAGGAAGGGGCTGTAGATCCCTTAAAACAAGACCTGGCAAATATCATAAAAACAACAATGATGGAGTTACTTCCAGGCCTGTATTTGCTAAGGCTCTCTGATTTGATATCTGTACTTTCCGCAAATCTCCCTGACTCGAATTCAGCCCTCTCCCTTGACTCCATTGGGTGACCTTGAATAACGACAAGTGTGTGCAACAGGAATCAAACATACCCGGTGCAGTCTTCGCACCAGGGTCTTCGGATTGAGCATGAAAGAGAGCAAGAGCGCACTATCATACTGCCTACTAAATCCCAAACTATAGACCAAGTAAATGAGTCACAGGCAGATGGGGACCCTAAGGGAAATAGGCCTTCTGTGCCCGCTCATGTTAAAGACAGTTATCTGCGTAATATTGATTAGCGGACAATTTCATTTCCAGAACTACTGAGTATTTTACTATATAACCTCTGTGATATGGGGGGCCCCTCATCACTATATCGATCGCGTGTTCTATCTCTGTTTAATGAAATTCCAAGGTTAAGGCTGATTTCTTCAGCTGACCTTAAACTTGTGGATTTTGTTCACTCTATGAGATATGACCACGTACAAATTGTTCTTAACTCATGGAAGGTATTTGATACTATTCTGCAAGCAAGTGAGCAATTCAACAAAATGGGTTACGATATACTCATCTTCAGTAATGGTTGGCTAGAAGGAAGGGACAGCAAGGACCAAGTGAACAGACCTCAACCTAATGTACATGAATTGCTGGAATCCAATTACAGTCAAGCACCAACTTTGGGGGGAGATCAGCATGACTGGAGATGGCTTGCGCTTTCGCTGTGGGATTCCATATCTCAAATTAAATCATTATATCAGAAACTTTAGTTCCCCCGATGTACTTCAATATTTGCACCTCCTTTCTTGGAATTCCAGAGGACATTCCAACTTTCTGGTTTCCAAAGTACTGTGTGTGAAATTTAAAACCTATGAGCTGATTTGCATCCAAGAATCATGTATGATTTCTCCGCTCCAAATAGATGGTTTCAATTGCACACATCAACTAGCTAGGTCGGGGCATCGAGGTAGGCCTGCTGGTGGTCTATTAACCGCAGTTAAAACTGCTATTGGAATGAAAAAGTTGGAATCAATGGATGTAACCATTGGAGTACTGACGCTAGAAATACTTAATGGCCATCTCCCAATCCACATATTGGTTCTTAACATATGCTGGAATCCTCTGTCTCCTCTGGGTGATGTAATAGCATCTCTTAATACTTTTGACTATGTTACTCAAATTTAGAGCACTAAACATTATAGTTGCGGGAGACCTTAATTCTGAAATAAAATACGGCCTTGGTTTGCACAAAACAATGGGCTCTATTTCAATTCATAGTATGGAAAAAACGGTGTGATTGAAGGGTTTCCCTTTGTTTCTTCTCGCAAAGCTATTCAGGGCCAGATTTGGCGCAATCTATTTGAATCCTGGCGTCTAATACATATGAACGTATCCCTTGATTCCTATATAGAAGAGTTCACATGGTCGAATGGGCCATTTAAATCCACTATTGATCACATTTTCATGCTCAATAGACTTTCAGATGCATGTGTTACATTTTCAGTGACTGACTCAGAATTGAGTGATCACAGATTTTTAGAGGTAAAATTAGCATGTGTTCTCCACCCCACAGACCTTGGGAAAATAAATGATGGACTAATAGTAAAATGTGCAGGAAACCGTATTAAATGGCATGAGGGGAACATAAGCAAATTAAATGCTACTTTTGTTCATGAGTATCATTGCACCAGCTGGTCCACAAGATCACTCCTATTCTCTGTGTCTCTCTTTCCAGAATATGTAAGATACACGATCAATTGCTCTGTTAAATGTTCAAATACGTCATGCTCCCGATCTCTACGTACTCATGTTTATGATTCACAGGTGAGATAAAAAAAAAACTGGTCCAACCGTTGCATTAGATGGATAGTCGGATCTCAATTAGATCATGAAACAAAGATAAAACAAATTTGTATAATTAACTGGCTAAAAAAATCATAAGTTGTTGATGCTAGAAAAAGACAACATCTCAATGATGACAGCCTTAAGAGACGTTTCAGGTCTTCAGTTTTGGTCCTTAATCAATTTTTTTTAATCTCCACAGATAGTTGTGCAATCGGTATGGGTCCAGGAGGACTCCTGGGTTAAATATTTTTCTTCCCTATACGCAGGGAAATTTGTAATGACTGAAGAGCTCTGTGCAATTAGAAACTGTCCCTGGGAATGTAACCTTTCTTTTTTGTCTACTGAACAACAGATTTCAGCTTCCAATCCCTCTAGGACAGCAGGGCCCAACAGCCTGACAAATATCACTTTAAAGAATCACTCAGAAGTCTGGCCAAAATCCCTCTTTATCTTATTTTCGGACATTAAAATTACTCGTACTCTCCCGACTTCGTGGAGGGTCTCATACGTTATTCCAGTCTATAAAAAAGGTGATAGGCGGTCCCCCGTAAACTACCGTCCCATAGCCATTATGGATGCAGATTCCAAAATGTTCACAGTTATAATGCTGAAAAGCACAGTGGACTGCACTGAGGAAAATCACATCTTATCAGATCGACAGTGTGGATTTCGGAAGGGTATGGGTACAGAGATAGGTTGTCTGCTCTTTACCCTGTTGCTTGAAAAAGCCTGGAAGAAATCTGTGAGTCCTGTCTTTCTGGCCTCTATTGACCTCTCCCTTGCTTTTGGCAAGGTGGACAGAGTTCAACTATGGTCAAAGTTGGCCCTCATGGGAATGCCTTCTGGGTTATTGGCAATCCTTATCCACCTTCATGAGGGATCAGCCATCCAGATACGGCTTAGGTTAGAAGGAAATCTATCTCGGCCGATACAAACATCTAATGGGCTCAGACAGGGCTGCTTATTTGCCCCAACTCTTTTCAATGTATACGTCACTAACGTAGCCGTGCCTCTTGAAGATGCCTCTTTGATCTCCCCTAATGTGGAGGGTATTAGAATAAGTTGGAGCGCTTACGCAGATGACTTTCTCTTAGTAGATGGCACTCCCATTGGCCTCCAGCAAAAGCTTGCGGCTCTATCCCTCTACGTTAGGGCTAACGGTCTTGTATAAATGAAAAGAAGTTTGTCATAATCTGCCTAATGAATCGGGAAAAAGTCTCCTCCTTTAGATGGACCGTAAACACTTGTCCTCTAACAAACGTAAGATCCATATGTTATTTGGGCTTTCCAGTGTTCTGTAGATCCACAAATTACATGTATTGGAACTTCTACTTGGATAAAGCTGACAAATTGATCTCACAGATGAAAAAGTTGACCACAAAATATTGTAAATATTCAATCACTCCACTGAGGTTCTATAAACTAAAAGTTGTACCGAAACTCACTTACGGGTTTGAAATACTTCCTTTTGCCACGCAACAACTCCTACATCAGCTTGAATCTAAAGTCTGGCGTAGGATTATCTACTATCTTCCGAAGGATGTTCCCATAAATGCTATACTCTTCGAGCTGGGTCTTCTGTCTTTGGAGTGCATAGTGCTTTGGAGAAGATTGGCTCTGTATAGAAGCCTCCTAATGGCACAAGAAAATTGCCTTTTTGCACTTATGGGCAATAGGTTAAGAAAGGGCTTTACAACATTTAAATGGCTATTGATTCTTTAGATCGACTGCCTGAAAACCCTTGAAAGTATTGGCCTAACGCACAAAACTCTCCTATTCAACCTGGATAGAGTAAAGCGCTGTCTCTATATTATGGATTGGATGAAAACAATGGAGAGTGTTCATGCCTCCAGGATTTACTATAATTTAGTCCCATATGGGAAGATCATGGGAACCCCAGAGTCGTACCTTATAAAATTCCCTGATCCCAACTGGCGGGTATCATACTTGAGATTTTGTTTCAATGTTTTACCCACGGATGTAATTCTGCAAATCCGTTCACGAGAGACAACAAAGCACATTCTATGCCGTTTTTGCCACTGCACTAAAACCACCAAAACGCGAAAACATCTATTGCTAGAATGTGCCGTCCTAATACCGTAACGATTAGTAGCATTTGGCAAATTTGTCCACGGTCCATCTAGGGTCAACATCAAATATATATGGTGGAATATGCTACATGGGAAATTAATTGCACTAAAATTGGCCATTGTTAAATTTCTATCGGTAGTCTGTGGGCTAATAGAACCTTATAACAATCAAAGCTGAGTACCCAGCCCCGGCAATTAATGATTTTTAACATTCTTACATAAAATACTAGGTCTTATATACGTAAATTCATAATAAATTGATTGATTCTAGTCGATTAGAGGTTTGTGGATACCACTGTCTAAAGGCTATCAAAGTTATTGACATGTGTTATGTTGATTGATTAGGATTGTTATTGTTTACTGAAATTCTTTATTCTAAGAAATTCTTCTTTTATAATAATAACTGTGTCTGTTAGATATGTCTGTCATATATGTTTATCCGTATTTTATTTTTTATGTCATTTTTTGCTTTTACTGTAATTTTTTTTGTAAAGGTTTATTCTGTGTAAACCATATACAAATAAAAAATAAATAAAAAAATAAAAAGGATTTTCATTTATTCAATAGGACACTGCACACATCCCACTCAATTAATGAAAATCCTTAGCTAAGATGGGCGCCATGGTAATGGAAGGCGGGGCCCATAGGAAGCCCCTCTGCCATCACCATGGCGGCCTGGAAAAGCAAAAGATGGTGAATCAGCACTGGGTGCCGCCGCTGCAACACTCAGGTAAGAATAGCAGGGGTGTGGGGGGTCTTTTGGGAAATAGTTTTAAAAAAAAAGAAAATGGGAGGGAGTTAGAGGAAGATGGTGCTCGGTCTGGGGGAGGCAGCCGGCGGGTTCCGTGGAACACGGGCTGTGATTAAAGGTTTCAGCCTGCAAACCGCAGAACCTGATTTGCTGCACCCCTACCCTCGGGTACTAATGGCAGAAGATGCAAAAGCAGAAGCCAGGTGAGCCACACAATCAGAGTTCGACAAACAGCGCAAGTACCCCTCAGTGCAACAGATGCCATAAAGTTTCAGCATCAACAAGGCGTTCAAAATGACCATCCACAGTGTCACAATAACTGACCAGGTTGTTTTCTGCTGTTTTCTGGAGGGGGTTGGCACGCTCCACAGCCTGCAAGATCACAACACCACGACTGGAAGGCATAGTAGTCGAAAGTCAAGAAGAAGCCAGCAGTAGACACAGCCTGAAGATGGAGGCCAAAGGGAGCGTGCACGGCAGCCAAAATTATTAGCGATGCAATAGCATAGCTAAGGATGGCTGGCAGCCCATAGACTGCAGCCAGCTTAGATGGGGCTCTCTGGTTCCTTCCCTCAACAACACATGTAGTAAAATGTGATGCTCAACAATGTGACTCACAAAAAGCCCAGGGCATTATGATATTATTGTTGAAAACAAATCCAACTTCCCAGACTGATGTGTACTGAGACTGGGTGGAGCTGTTGTCTGAGCTCATGGGTGTGTTGAGGAAGAGCCTTGCTAGATGTTCAACTGATGTTTCAGTGGGACACTGTTCCTGATGATGAGTAATGAGTCATGAGAAGAGTTTTAGAAGGTACCTTTCTTGGTGCCCACTTGGGTTCATTGAACTGGTATTTGCTAAACACATCTGCACCGCGAGAGGCCTCGCGCTAAATGCCAGAAGCATCTGTCTGATATTTCCACAGGTGTTCTCCTACGTAATACTGCATTATTCGTGTGTGTGATACTAATATTTGAGTCGTACACAGGTAGTAAGTAGCTTGTTGTTTTTGCCCAGGGATTTTCTGGGACCCAACATCACAGGTAGCTTCCCATGCAGCCAGTGTTAGCAACCCATTGGAAGATACTGTTGAGTTTACTGGGTGATCCATGTGATTCTGTGTGTCTCAAACCTTGATCGTTTGCACGGCTTCTAAAATAATGAACCAAAGTTGATCTCATGAACATTTTTTAACACCAGATTTAGGAAGCAGTAATCATATTATGTATTGAGGTAACTCTCCAGCAGATATAGAGAAATAGATGAATCTTTTAAATGTCATGGTAAAAGCTACTAATCGGATAACAATCTTTTGGGAAGAATAGAGACATGTAAGTAATGCGTACGTAAAAACGTCACTACTGACAGAGTAATGAGAGCCTCTACTTATTCCGCTTCCTCGTAATTTGCTGGATGCAAAAGTCATTCTGCATTACCAACTCAAAAACAACCCCTGAAATGAGGGTTCTTATCATTACTATTAGTAGTTTTTTTAATACTGGGCCAGCTCGCCACCCTAGTAGTCTCAAAGCACGTTAATCTTGTCGGAGTTAAGGTGCATTCAGTCCCGCCTGGACACAGACTACCTTGGATGCATCGACTGCAAAAAGATGTGATAAAAGAGGAGAGAGATGTGTTATCCTTTATTTCCTTCGTCAATTCTCTTAAAGATATAATGGGCCTCATTACACGGTGTTGCATGGCACCCCTGTGAGGGGCCATGGTACATTCCACGGAGTTGTGTGGTCACATGGTTACCCATGTGACCAACCTAATAAAAGGTCCGAGCCGCTTCTGGCTCGGCAGTCACGAGTGAACCTGACTCCGCGTGTGTGTGTTGTGTTGGTGCCGGGGGGGGTGCCTCGCCACGTGTGCTGGGCCCAAGGTCGGCGCCCAGCTTGAGGACGGTGCCCCTGCCGGGCAACGCCGTCCGGACGGTGCCCCTGCCGGGCAACGCCGTCCCTGTGGGTCCCCCAGCCATGTGAGGCGGGTTGGGGAGGCGACCCCGGCCTGGGTGCCCCCAGAGCCGGGGCCGCGGTAAGCCGGTTGCCTGCCGGCCATGTGTGGCGCTCCGGTGTCCCGGAGCGGGTGGGATGAACCCCCACCCTTCATCACGCGGCGTGATCGCCGCACTGCAGCGTGTGGTGTCGGGCGCTACCCGACCCGAGTGTGGGGCTGCCCGGTGGACCGGGACAGCCCCCAACAATGGCGATGAGGCGAGGGGCCCCGCGTGCCCCCAAGAGGTTTTGATGCGGGCCCATTTCCAACGGGGCCCGCGCAGGAGAATTGGCGTGGCGGGCCCAACACCAGATGGGCCCGCGGAAAAGGAGGATGGCGTGCTGCCTGCCTGTCCCCTGAGGTTGGCGGGTGAAGGGAGGAGGCGATCCCCGCCCCACCCTGAGGAAGGATGGCGAACTACCCGCCCGTCCCCCGCGGGAGACGGAACAAGTCGGCAGCTGCGCCGCAAAAGAAAGAAGGAAACGTGGCCCCGGGAGGAGGAGTGGCTGGCCCCGTGCGAGGGAGACGGGTGCGGCCCGCTGCGGCGATGGGCGCCGCATGAAGAGATATGAGGCGGGCCCAATACCAACTGGGCCCGCCAGGACATTGAGGAGCTCGCTCCGAGGAGCGGGCGGGAGAGATGTGGCAGCTGCGGCAGGAGTAAGGAGGTGAGTCGCCGCCCCTCCCCGCAGGGAGAGAGCAGCGAGGTTCTCCGTAAGGAAACAACAGAGGCCCGTGGTGGGTTTTCCCATCGCGGAGGAGGGGGGGCGGTGCCGGAACGACCCGGGCCCGCAGCGGTGAAAAATGGAAAAAAAAAAATGGAACAATGGAGGCCCTGCCCAGTCCCCGTCTGCGAGCCGCGCGGAGGAGGAGCGGCGAACATCGCCGCATCATTGTGCAGCGGGCCCAGTTTCAACTGGGCCCGCAAAGAAGCTGCCCGCCCCGTGTGGGGGTGAAATTGCGGCGTCGCCGCACCGTGAGGTGGGCTGTCTGCCCCCCCCAACAGAAGGAAAGCATGCGGCAGTGCCCCTCAAGAACATGGGCCTGCCGTGCAAAAAAAAAAAAAAAAAAAAAAAAAGGGGAAATGAGAATGCAGGCCCAAAGACACACGGGCCTGCAAAAGTAACAATGGAGGGGGCGTCGCCCAACAAGTCTGGTGCTGCTGCCCCCCGTGTGGAGGGAGATCTGCGGCATCGGATGCCATGAGGTTTGCCCCCATACAAGTGGAACTTGGCCGATGTGGCCCCTGGGCCTCCCCAGATGCGGCTTTGCCGGTGTTTTGGGTGATCGTGTTGTAACTGTCCTAAATGAACGCTGGTGAGGGTGCAAGCTGGTTTCCGGCGACTCCATAAGGAAGATGGACATCATGAGTGACATTCCCCGGAAGACTGTGAGCCGGCAGACATGGACTTGCTTAAAATGGTCCAGTTAGTGGGCAATGTTGTGTGGTGCGCACCTGTAGGCTCCGAGTGCTTTATGTGGTGCCAGTAGCCCTCACTGGTGCCGTTCAGGGACATGAGAGCCACTCACCCAGGTTAATAAAGGGTGTGTAAAGTAGTAGAGTGGCTCCAGTAGTAGTAGTGGTAGTTATGGTTGGATTTTGGAGTTTTGCATTTTGTTATGAAAAAGGAGGAGTGTTGCATGGCACCCCTGTGAGGGGCCATGGTACATTCCACGGAGTTGTGTGGTCACATGGTTACCCATGTGACCAACCTAATAAAAGGTCCGAGCCGCTTCTGGCTCGGCAGTCACGAGTGAACCTGACTCCGCGTGTGTGTGTTGTGTTGGTGCCGGGGGGGTTGCCTCGCCACGTGTGCTGGGCCCAAGGTCGGGGCCCAGCTTGAGGACGGTGCCCCTGCCGGGCAACGCCGTCCGGACGGTGCCCCTGCCGGGCAACGCCGTCCCTGTGGGTCCCCCAGCCATGTGAGGCGGGTTGGGGAGGCGACCCCGGCCTGGGTGCCCCCAGAGCCGGGGCCGCGGTAAGCCGGTTGCCTGCCGGCCATGTGTGGCGCTCCGGTGTCCCGGAGCGGGTGGGATGAACCCCCCACCCTTCATCACGCGGCGTGATCGCCGCACTGCAGCGTGTGGTGTCGGGCGCTACCCGACCCGAGTGTGGGGCTGCCCGGTGGACCGGGACAGCCCCCAACACACGGTAGGCGGTAACCATGGCGCTAATAGCGCCATGGTTGCCGCCGGTATTTTACCGTGTCCGCCTTGGTGGATGGCGGAATTACCGCCCTACTCCAAGGTGAGCGGGGCCGGTAATTCCCCATTCACCAAGGCTCTTCCCCATTCCCATTTTTGCCCCCATAGGGCATAATGGGAATGGGGAAGGTGCTAATTACGGTACCGCAAATTGCGGTACCGTAATTAGCTCCGAGGTCCCTTTGCAGGCCCATTCCTTAACGGCTGGTAAAACCAGCCGTTAAAGTCGGGTCCCGCAAAGGGAACTCGTAGTAAGGCGGTAGGGGTTTACCGGTACCGGTGCCCTTACCGGTACCGGTAAACCCCTACCGCCTACCGTGTAATGAGGCCCAATGTGTGGATCTTTTCTGACCATGCTATTTCAGCAGCTGGCTGCCTACATTGGGTAAAATAATGGCCATGCATAGTTCTTTGCTTCGGATCACCAAGTTCTTAAGAAGAACATTCCATAAACGAAGAAGCACAAATGTGTCAAAAAGATGCTGCAAATGCGGGATACTTGTCAAGACAGGGTCAGCTAAGACCACCAAGGGCAGAGCCAGGGCTAAAGCATGAACTTTAAAGTTCCCAAACACAAATCCCACCTTTGGCTGGTCTAAACTGAACAAATGAGGCTTGAACGCACAAGAGGAAATTCCTTGACCTTGCTGTGTTCCATGCTAAATTTAACACCTTGCTTGTCATCTCCATAACTATGGATATATGAGCTACCATTGGGAGTTTAATTCGCTCTACTAAGATTGCACCTCTGAAGTCAGACTGTACAGAGCGGCGGTCGATGCTCGAAACTCATCTAGCTTTCGATTAAAATGTTATCAGTGCCACAACCTGTCACCATGGCAACATCCCAAAGCCCTGCAAACACTTTTGACACAAAGATATCGGCAACTAGTCCCTGAAGCCAGTGTGCCACTCCTGTAAAGGGCCAAGTGAATCATGGAGCGGGTCAGCGGTAGGAGACCATTTGTGGACAAAAGTCTCCAAGCACAAAAGAACTGCAGATTTTTTGTTCCAGGATCAGACTTCTTAGAGAAAGCCATCAAAGACTGATTATAATAGAATTTAGTGGCACCCTTTTAGTCATGGACGCAAAGTGAAGCAGAGAGCTTCGATGTCTCTCCTTCTGGAACGCGTACAGCTGTATACTGCCAGGAGTACATAGACACATCTTGAGAGGATCTCATTGGTTAATTTCATGCATCTTCTCAAGCCCTGCCACTGTCACAATTCTCTACGTTTCTGCAATCAAAAAGTGTAGGTTTGCAATTGTTCTAATATCCCAAATTGTTGTTATCCAGAGGCATGTGATGTTTTACCTATTTTAGAGTAAATTGTCTGTCTTTGTCTCCAAATAAGTTTCACAGACTCGATCATCTTATAGCCTGACAGTATTCCAAATTCTCTTTTTAATCTAAGTATCCCTTAAACAGTCTCATTAGATTTTGATGAAAACAACATGTCAGCCACATCTAAGGAATTCTTATAGACCTGCCTGTTTTATTGCAATTGGTTGTTTCTAAGCGCGGGAGGGATACAACCTGTGTTGCTCCACGTCGTCTTGCTTCCAAGGCAAGCCCGTTGCCCCTGAGCTATCCTCCTGAGACAATTGACCTGTCTATCCAATCCTTCTGCCTGATTGGCTGAGCTACTGGTTCGGAAGCCAATTAAAAGGATATCACAAATAACAGCGACCTGTGCCTTCTTCTTCCCCACAGGTTAGAAAAAGGGTTGTTGCGCCACTGCACCCAAACATTCTGCTTATTCTGGAATAGCACTTACTGTACCATCGGGACCAGTAGACTATTTAAGCACATTGCAGTTTTTGTCACAGCTTGGTGATGAGAATATCTGTGATCACGTACAAAATGCACCTCTTATTTTTTAAATAATGCCTTCAATGCTTTTTGTGCCACCAAGGATGTCTTTCCTTTGTGGCGACCATCAAACCATCCAATGTTTACCATAGGAATTCAGGGAATTCACAGTGGCGCATCTCACCAGTCTAAGCCAGACTGAGCTCTCACTTAGCTCTAGGAAGTCAGCAATGTCAGATTTGTATTTTAAGATGAAATAGGAAGGAGGCATACAGTTGTTTGGCGCCTACACTCTACTTCTTTATTTCATCCATCCATCCATCCATCCAATCCAAAATCCATGTGAATAGGAGCAATAGTCTAAAATGGCTACCTTATCAATATATTTTTGCTTCTTACACTACTCAGCAAATATCTTGATATTGCAATATAATTCTAACTCAGTGTGAGGAATGAAAAGAAGCTTAGCAAATGTTTGTGTATTGGAATATAATCTATCAGAGTTTGTGGCGTGAGAAAAAGCATAACAAAAGTGTATTCTCTTTTATGTGTGTCTAGCCTTCTACAAACATCTGGCATTGCCAATCCATTCATCGCCCACCTCTAGGATTGAACTAAATTGAGGGATTTCCCTTATAACCAACCAATCCATCCAGTTTAGACTCGAACGTCACATCAACAATTGTTCTCCAAAACTATCTTATCAAACTGCATTGGTGATAGCACCCCATGCAGATTAACATAAAAGTATTTCTCAGCCTGGTTTGGAACAAATATGCATGGATACTTGTGTACGTTTCACCCACTGCTTTCCTCTCTGCTGGCCGAGCACACAGCTGCTGTTGAGCGCTCTCCTAACACTGTATTTCTGGGGGGAGCGAAATGTTTTTCTTGGCTCCATCTGTCACCCTTTGTTGGATTCCCCAATGCATTGCGGCCCCTGCCACTCGTGTGTTTCCCTTGTCCCTCCTACAGCTCCCTCATATGCCCACCCCAAACCCTCCTGATTGGGCACTAGGCCCTATTTGAATTAGGCACTCAGGGCAGCCACACTGCCAGTCGCAGCCCCCTTCTGGCAAAGGCCCCCTGTGGCAAAGGACAGCTCCCACAGAGGCAGCTCCAGATAGTGTCTGCCAGTGTATGCCGGGGAAGCAAGAAGCCTGCAGCCGTCAACCTGCTGCGACTGACCAGATAGGGGCAGTGAGGGGGGGGCATTCCCTGCACCCCACTCAACTGACCCACCGCCCCCTATTCATCCCTGCGTCATTTATCACATCACACATAAGCATCCCAGTAAATTGTATTGTTTAGCCTTCACTCTCATTTCCCCTGGGAAGTCACATTATTGTTCATTGCTGCTGTACTTAAAAACGAGGCCTTTTGGCTACGTTTTAGGAAAGTTGCATCTGAGTGTTTTGCATTGTGTACCTGTCTGTTCCCTCTGTGTGTTCCCTACTGTGTGACCCCCCCAGTCTCCTCCTGTGCTGTGCGGCGCTGGGCTGTCCATCCTTCCTCTTTCTTTCGCTCCCGCCTCCTCCTACTTCCTCTTCGCACCCTCTATGGCGCATTCGGTCTGCCATCTTCTCTATCTCCTATCCTATCTCTCTCACTAAGTCAGGGAGGACGAAGTTCAAGATGGATATCCTGGTCTCCAACCCAGGCTTCCCTATCGCTGATACCTACATCAGTGCTTCCTCCAGACACACTCTCACCAACATCCTCTTTGTCATTCCCTCACCAGACCTATGGACCCTTCATATGGTCTCTGTTCTCTCTTCTTTTTCCTCCTCTCCCATTAATGGTGACACACAGTGGGAGGCCTGCTTGGCCCCCTTCCACTCTTCCAAGACCATCATTAATGTCTATCTGAATGGAACCATCTTGGTGCAGGGCCCTCAGCCCAATCTCCCCCTTTTCAATAGGTGTCTCCTGCATGTTATCAACTTCCTTCCTTCTCCTGATACTCCTACCAGCAACTCTCTGGCTTCTCCACCACCTCCTTCTTCCGCCACCTCTCTGGCACCCTCTGACTCCTCTCTGACTACTTTGCCACCTCCTACTAACACATCTGCCCACTCTCAGGCCTTTCTACCACTTCACCACGGCGTACCTCAAGCCTGTACCCCACCATGGAAGTCTTTGAAATATGGAAACCTACCCCACGTCGCTACTCTCAACTCACATTTGGCTTTTAAACACTCCTCTGACATCTGCCACCTCTTCGAAGAAGTTGACCTGGATGTCCTCGCTTTCACCGAGACATGGTTCACAGCCAGCTCTGTCACTGATTAGGATACTCTCCTCCTTGATGGCTACAAATCCTCCTTGAACCCAGAACCAACTGTCCCGGAGGTGGAGTAGCTCTGATCTTTCCAGAATGGGTCCCTGCTTATGTCATTCCAAAGCAGCCTACTCCTCCTTAGAATGCCTGGTCTGCAGGCTCTCTATCTCTCCTGGCCTCCCTCTGACTGTGGTCACCATCTACAGGCCACCTGGCCAGGTTGCCCTGTTCCTCTCTCATAGGGCTGACCTCTCCTCTTCTCTGCTTGCCTCTACCTCTCAACTTCTCCTCCTCAGAGACCTCAACATCCACCTGGATTCTTCTAATCCCTCCTCGGGGCACTTCCACATCCTCTGCTATACTCTCTCTCTTTCCATTCTACCCTCTGGCCTGACGCACTCTGCCAGGCATACCTTGGTTGGTCTCATCCTTTCAGACATCCCACTCTCGAACCCTCTCACCACTCTTCTCTCTTGGACTGACCACTTTCTGCTCTTCTCTCACCTGACGCTCTATGTCTCCCAGGCTACACCCATCCCAAGACTGCCACCTACGTTCTCGGTCATTCGGTCCATGAACCGTGTGTCAGTAGATGCCTTTGCTGCTACTTACTCTGCTCCTCCTACGTCTGTGGCTGATTCACACTCTGGCTCAGCCCTCTCTAACCCGCATCTTTCTATCTCCAACATCCTGAACATCCTTGCCCCGGTCATGAGAATCCGTCTGAAGCCTACCTCCAAGTGTAACTCTTCGTATGACTCCGACCTCGCCACTCTGAAACGCAAGTGTAGGGTGGCTGAGAGTAAGTGTAGGCCTTTGGGCACATTCTCTGACAAACTGGCCTGCCGCCTGCTCCAAAGGCACTGCATTGTATTCCTGTTTTTAGAAAAACAAATCTAGGTGGGTGTGCTTTCACATCTTGCATCCCTGTGTGCGCGGCATTCTATTCCTTTTAAAAACAAATTGATTCCTGCACCCCACCTATTGCTCTGCATTTGTATTGTGTCCTCCTTAACTACTAGGCCACCTGTGAGTTAGGGCCAGGACTGTGCATTGCAACCCCCCCTTTTCTTTCTCTTCCCTTCTCGTATCTATTCTCTGCCACTGAGATGGCACACTCCATCTCTCCAATCTTCTCTAACTGCTACACTAACACCTGTCCTTCCTCTCTCACAAAGTTTGGATGACAAAAGCGCAAAAATGATATCCTTGGTGCAAATCCTGGCCTTCCCATCACAGACACCTATGTTGGTGCATCCTCCATATAAATCTTCGTTGACATCCTCTTCTCTGTCCGCACTCCAGACCTATGGACTTCTCATCTCATCTCTAGTCTCTCCCCTTTCTCATCCTCTCCCGTTAATGGTGGCATCAAGTGGGAAGTCCTCTTGGCGGGCTTCTTCTCATCACGCAGCATCATTAATGTCTACCACAATGGCACTATCCTGGTTCAGGGTCCCCAGGCCAACCTCTCTGACCGGATCCTGCCATCTCTCATTAACTTTCTTCCTTCTCCTGCCTCTCTCCCTACTTCCTCCTCTGTCCCCCCACTCAGCTCTACTTTTCCTTTGAGAGCCTGGTATGCAAATTGGTTATCTCTCCCTCCTCCACCCTGACCCATGCTACCATTTACCGGCCTCCAGGCGCTACCTCCCTGTTCTGAATGGGCTGATTTCTGTTCCTCCTTATTCTCAACCTCCTCCAACCTGCTGCTCTTGGGGGACTTTAACATCCAATTGGTTGCCGCTGGCACAGCATCCACTCTTTTCATTGACCTCTGTACCTCTCTATCCCTCTCCATTCTCGCTTCTGGTCAAACCAGCTCTGCTGGACACACTCTGGATGCCATCATCCACTTCGACCTCCCTCTCGCATGTCTCCTGGTCACCCCTCTCTCTTGGACTGACCACGCTCTTCTCTCATCCCATTGTCGAAATCGAAATAATATTATACCTCCAATCGCATTGTTTGAATGTGTGTTGGCCTATGCCAAGTTATCTAAAAACATTGTGTAAATAGATTCCGCGGCAAGGTCTTGACCTTAATGTATTGTGTGAATCGCCATCTTGGATTTAGTCGCCATTTTAGGTTCTCTTGTAGTGTGGAAGTCACCCTGAACAACAAAATGGAGGCCGAATGACATTTCGAGTGGGGTTCTGGCCGTTGTGACCTCCGCACACATGAATAAGTAATATGCCTGCAGGCCACTTGTTGGGGTCGCGAACTAAGACCTTGTCCTCTCCCTGACCTATGTGTAAATGAACAACTGTATCAGTGAAACTGATCGGAAATGCATACATTATGGGATCGACCTGGCAACGAACTCTAGGCGAGGTTCTAGGAATGGTTAACCCACGAGGGGGTTGGCCAGAGCTGGATAAAAAGTATAAAAACCTGAGCATCCCAATGTATGCTCTCTCACACTAACACGGCGAACTACCGTTGATAGTTCGTTCTGTTACTCTGAGGGCCGAATAGCTATCCGTTTGTCAATTGACTTTTGGTAATTGTTGTATCTTTTGAATAAAGCGCTTTGTATGTTCTTTGTAACCTGTGTTGGTGTGTTTCCTTTGGGCTTCCCGGCCTTATATCAATTTTTCTGTTTCCACAGTTGGCGCCCGAACAGGGACCCTCAAGATTGATGCCGGATCATTGAAGGTTGACGCAGACTATCGAACCGGGATCGGACGGTGTGATTCTGCGGGCCCGACCGATCGAGACGCGATACCTCGGCAGCGCTGCACGATCCGATCCTTGGACGATAGTTGTGTGGTCTGACACGGCATCTTGACGAGGGTCCAATTTTGAGGCGGGCAGATTTGCCAAAACCACCAAACACAAGGTAAAATTCGTTAGGTAAGTTCTTTGGTAAACCGTACGGTCCTCCTTAGGTTTGATCAGGTGCAGCCGTGACCCGGCTCTTAATTTAACCCTGACAATTTGAATTTGGCGTATTGTATCTGCAGACACAATTATTGAACCAGGTAACACCAATTTTTTGTTAAATGCCTGGGAAATTGTCTAGCTGCTTTAGGGCTCTGTTCCGCAGCGATCGACAATCCTTGGAATTTAGCCACCCGGCACCACAGGAGGGGTCGCCGGCGTGTACTATGTACTGTAAGTATGGCATTGGAAGTATAGTATTTAATGATATTTGGCACAGACAGACCAGACATGCCTCCGAATTTCAGTGGCCAATCAACGGTAGTTTTGAGATCCCCCGTATTGAATACTTAGAATCGATCTTGTTAAAGAAAAAGGCTAGACCAGCAGCCTTTGATGTGTTACAGAATTGGAAGAAAGAAGCATTACAGCAGCTTAAAAGTAGGGATAAACATGCACGTCGTCATAAAACAAACGCTGAAAAAGCATTATTATATGATAAAGAAAAGCGGTCAGAATCAGTTAAAAATATGGATAGAGCCTTTTCACTCGGGATCCAGAAAATTTACCCCTCTAAAGATTTCCATGTTTCTGAAGAATTTATTGAGAAGTTATTAAATGAACGCAGGCCCGATGCCTCAGCACCACCTCCGTATGCCCCTATTTTGGGCGCTCTGCCCGTTCCTGTTGTCGCTCCTGTTGTTACTCCTGTTCCCCCTATACAACCTATTGTTCCTAGTCCTTTGGTTGTTGTTCCTCCGCCTATCGCACCGCCCCTTCCCCCTGCACCGATAGTTGCACCTTTGTTAAATTTACCTATACCTCCGCTTCCGAGTGGCCCCGTATTGACCGAAGTCGATCCAGGTGCAGGATCAAAGATTGTGACTTGTAGTACTGTTTCTGCAGATAAGAAACAGGAATTGTTTGCATGGGCTAAGCATTGCATGGAGAAAGGTGATCAAGTTAATGTTTTTTCCACATTATCTAATTTGAATAGTTTTCCCGAGAAAAATGTTTTTATCGAAGGACTGGGGACTCATTTATGTGTGATGTGGGGTAGATTACAAAATTCAGATCTTCCACAAGGGGTGAGAGATCTGAATGCTTTGGCACTTTCGAGGGACACAGAGCAGAAAGTATATGGGCATGTTGAAAAATTGTTTGAGTTTAGGAAAGATTTTGAAAAATCGCGAGATGAGGACGATGAAGATGATAGAATATATGTACAGACACGGTTCCTTCCGTGCCGTAGATCGGCACCTGAGGAAATACGAATTTGTACTAAAGATGCGGTTCGATGGATCTCTGATTCATCGATACCGCCAGACGAAGTGTATGACACGTATAGTCAGTATACAGTAGAAATGCAAAGAAAGGTAGTTCAGGTGATGGTACAGCACCTGCAAGAGGAATATGTAAGGAAGAGGGTTAGTTGCCCCATAGAATTATTGGGGATTTGTAAAAGGGCTTTTTCGCCCGATACTTCGACAGCTGCCTTAGCGCTCGACCTGGCTCTATTGCTTAGTAAGCGGCCGGAGGTACCTATATCTCAGTTACCTATGAGAGAGGTTCCTCCGACCTTTGTCCCAAAAGTTGAGATCCCCGCCAACGCTGGGACTGGTGCCCCCGCTGTGGATATCCCTGCACATTATGTATCACAATTTGTTCACGTCCCGTTTTCACGACAGGAAGTGAACACAATTAGACAATCAGTTCCCGATATTAGGAAAAACCCGACGGGGTTTTACAAAGAAATAGAGTCCGTTTTACAGTCCTCCGTGTTCACCTTGAGTGACATTGACTTGTTATTCCCTGTACTCCTACCCGTAGATGTATGGAAACAGGTTCGGACAATAGATGATGTGCCTGGGCTGGGAGATACGTGGGCAAATATGATTAGAATTGATGGAGAAAGACCAGCTGGCGAGAAACCACAACAGGTAATACTTACTATATCTGATAGGATTGTTACAAAGCTAAAAACTATAATTCCAGAGAAAAGGATTATTTGGGACAAGCTTACGGCCTGTGTCCAAGGGAAAACTGAAGGCGCCACCAAATTTTTTAATAGATTCAAGCAGGTATTTTCTGTCTTCAGTGGACAGGATTTAGGTACAGAGTCAGGGAAGAGGTTGTTCGTGGACAAATTTGTACGTGGATTGTTACCTGACATCCAGTCACAAATTATGTCCTCTGAGAGCGCTTGGCAGGCAAAATCTCAATCTGAGGTTTTGCACATGGCTCAGTATTATGAGAACCGTGTTAATAATGAGAAGGAGAAAATTGAAAAGAGAAAGGGATATTTGAAAACCAAAGTATTATTGCAGCAAATTATTAGAAACCCCAGAGGGGGTACAACACAGACTAGAGGTCAGTCCGTCCCAAAAAGAAATACTCCTTTGAGTCTTGTGAATATTAATCAATGTGCTTATTGCCGCCAGGAGGGTCATTGGCGAGCACAGTGCCCCGTCCTTCGCCAGAGGTCAAACAGTACGTTTGGGGGTTTAGGTAGACGACCTAGGGGCCGCCCTGGAGCAGGGGGCCCTGACAGGGGTCAGCTTTTACAAGATTCTCAGCAACCTTTTTCAAGGGAAAATCAGACCTCGAGTATGGACTCCAGAAACATATTTGATCACCCTTCTGCTGCCTACCTTTCTGAAGAGCTTCCTTCTGACGAGACTCTGTTCTATTAGGATTGCCCGAAGCAGGGTTTGGAACCTTTGCCTATTCCCATTAATCAGAAAGGCCCCTACGTCGAATTATTGGTAGGGAATAGGAAACACCAGTTTTTGATTGATACTGGAGCACAGAAGTGCTCCATTGATCATTCTCGGGTTCCAAACATCCCACTGTCAGGGCAAACAAATGTTTCCGTAGGCTTTTCTGGTGTACCAACAGTCTGTCCGGTTTCTATACCGGTATCCATTTCTTTGGGTCCCTTTACGGACCATTGCCCCTTTCTTCTCACTTCAAACTGTGGAGAGAATTTGCTGGGGTTGAATTTGTTAAAGAAATTGAACGCACTAATTCATTGTTCTTCGGATGGAGTACAGCTGACGGTTTCACCACAGCAACTTCCTAATTCTCAGTTTCTGATTTGACCTTTACCTCCCGAGTTTAGCATTGTCCCGGAATGTTTGTGGGCGGTGGACGACAATGATGTCGGAGTGTTACAGATTGAGCCCGTTAAAATAGTCCTGAAACATGGGGTGAAACTGCCACGCATTCCGCAGTATAAAATATCAGTCGAAGGCGAACGTGCTTTGAAATGCATTGTCTCCGATTTTGTACATCGTGGGGTGATCGAGGAGATTACAGGTAGTTTGTGTAACAGTCCGATCTTACCCGTATATAAGAAAGGCTACAATGCAATTCCATACCGGTTTATAATTGATCTTCGTGCTATTAACCGAGTGGTCGCCCCACAATTTCCTATTGTGCCTGATGTGACGACGATATTGACAATGATCCCTGCTACGGCTAGGCTCTTTAGCGTTGTGGATCTGAAAAACGCCTTCTTTAGTATTCTTATACATAAAGAAAGCAGATATCTGTTTGCATTCACCTTGGGGGGACGCTCATTTACATGGGCACCTCAAGGGTATACTGAAAACCAGTATTTATAGTAGAGCTTTGAAAGAGCAGCTCGACACCCTTGAATTGCCACCTACTTGCACGCTGCTTCAATATGTTGACGATTTGCTTTTGGCTGCAGATTCTGAGAATGCCTGTAAAGAAGGCACTATACTATTGCTTGTTCATCTAGCTAAAAATGGTCACAAAGCTTTGCTTAAAAAATTTCAATATTGTTGTCAGGAGGTGCCTATCTAGGCTACCTCCTGTCAAAGGAGGGGAGAAGATTGACACCTGAAAGAATAAAACACATTTCTGGCATGTCTGTTCCAAATACACAGAAGGAAGTCAGAGCCCTGATAGGTATGGCTTCTTACTGTAGGTTGTGGATCCCGAATTTCGCACTAGTGATAAAACCGATGTTGGCTTTGACGAAGAAGGGCATTTCTTTGCCACTGCCATGGGAATCGGAACATCAACAATCATTTGAGCTTCTCAAAACCGCGCTATGTTCGGCACCGGTTCTGGGTACTCCAAATTATGTCAAGGCCTTTGTGTTGTTTGTGCATGAATGTGATGGATGTGCTTTGGCTGTGTTAACACAGGAACACGGAGGGAAGAATAGGCCGTGCGGCTACCACTCCTCCGCCCTTGATCCTGTCGCATGCGCTTTGCCAAGATGTTTGCGCGCTGTCGCTGCTGCTGCCGCGTCTGTAAAACAGAGTGAGGGAATGGTCCTAGGCCATGATTTGATTCTGATGGTACCTCACTCTGTTGATATTCTATTGAACAAAACCCAAACGCAACACCTCACCTCAGCACGGTTAACAAGGTATGAACTAATTCTGGTTGCCCCTCACATTCAAATTAAGAGGTGTTGCGTTCTTAATCCGGCTGAACTCTTACCTTTCCCGCAAAATACTGTTTGCGGTGACGAAGAATTACATGACTGCCTGTATACCACTGAACAAGAAACGAAGGGCAGGATAGATCTCATAGATACTCCTTTGGATAATGCAAAAGGGGAGCTGTTTTGCGATGGCTCCTGTTTCAAACTTTCGAATGGTACATCTACAGCTGCTTATGCAGTTACTACATTGAGCAAAGTTGTCGAAACTAAGAGGATTTCGCATAACTCCGCGCAGGCCGCAGAGATTATAGCGTTGACCCGAGCTTGTGAACTTTCCCAAGGGCATAGAGTCAATATATATACTGATAGTCAGTACGCATTTGGGGTGGCTCACAATTTTGGAAAGCTTTGGTCGGAAAGAGGGTTCCTGACCTCACATGGGACCAAGATTCAGCATGGCCCCTTGATAGTGCAATTACTTTCGGCACTCTCACTCCCTAAACAATTAGCGATCATGAAATGTGCAGCACATCGCAAGGTCATAGATGATGTGGGGAAAGGGAACGCTTTTGCGGATTTGATAGCCAGACAAACGGCCACAGACCTTAGCACGGACATGTATGCCTCGAGGGAAATGAGAGATGCTTGTATAATGGATGAAGGTATTGGTTCTGTACGAGATATTCAAACTGATGCCACGATGGAGGAATCTAAAAAGTGGGCTGAAGGAATGGGGAAACTGGATGATGAAGGGTGTTGGGTGGATACATCCGAAGGGAAATGGTTGCTTCCTGATTCTTATGTACTGGCAATGGTTACGATGGCACACGGTCCTACGCATGTGTGTGCCCAGCAGATCACGAGAATGTTAGAACAGGTTTGGGTAAATGACAAGATCCTGGACACTGCAAAGAGGCACGTCCAGAACTGTATGATCTGCTTACAGCACAATGTGGGTAAGGGAACAGTGACTCCAAGGGGAAGTTTTGGGCCCCCTTCTGTCCCCTTTGAGGTTATACACTTTGATTTTATTGAAATGGAGCGATGTAATAATCTAAAATATGTTCTTGTAATCATTTGTGCCTTCAGTAAATGGGTCGAGGCTTTCCCCGTCAAAGATGCTACCGCCATGACCACTGCAAAGATTATGGTAAAAGAATTCTTTCCTCGATTTGGGCTCCCGAGGATAATCTGGTCGGATAATGGTCCTCACTTTATCGCAGCAGTAATTTTGCAAATATGTGCAGCCCTATGTATTGAGAAACGATTTCATTCAGCTAGACATCCTCAAAGCGCTGGGTTGGTGGAAAGACACAATGGTATTCTAAAGAATAAACTTGCGAAAACATGTGCTGATACCAAACTAAAATGGCCAGATGCCTTACCTATTGTGTTATTAGCTATGCGTACCACACCTCAGACTAGAACTGGGCTTTCTCCATTTGAAGTAGTGATGGGGAGACCTGCTAATATTTGGGGTCTCCCGAAACCTAAAGCCCTGAGAGAGGTGGAAAATGTATTGCTTGTAGACTACTGTAACCAGTTAACTAAAAACCTGTATTTCATTTATCAACAGGTATATTCTGCTTTACCTGTACGGTTCACGGGCCCAGGACACGATATACAGCCTGGAAGTTGGGTCCTCGTGAAGGCCTACGAGAGGTCTTCCTGTCTCGCGCCTCGCTGGCGGGGACCCCATCAGGTGTTGTTGGTCACCAGGACAGCAGTGCGGGTGGCTGGAAAGAAGAACTGGATTCACGCGACGCACGTCAAGAAACTTCCTCACCCGACGCCGCACGCTACAGAAGAAGCAGAACCCCTCGCTGATGCTACAGTCTCTGATCTTGGAGTAGCAAACAGCGCTGTGAGTGCGTCGGAGAAGTTCTCTGAGCCTGAGGAGCTTGGGGAACAGTCCATTTCGTCTCCGCACTCATTTGAAAAATCACTTCCGGAAAACACTGTTTCGAGCTCTGTGACTTCCGTCGCCACCGACACGTCGCTTCCCTCAGGAAGTGACGATACTCTGCTTCCGGACCACACAATTTTGGGTACCATCAGGTACAACCTTCGACCAAGGAAATAGAACTACGGCACGAGTTTCGTGCATCTGGAAAAGGAAGTGATTTGGAAAATTGTCTTGTTATGAGAAAGTTTTATTGAACAAAAGGGATTCTGCTGGCTAGGGTTGGGAAGGACTAAGAAATCACACGACCGTAGAGTCGCCAGCAACGAACATTGGGGCCGTCGATTGAGAAACTACGATGCCTGCCACCTTCACCGCTGCTCCCCGCACTGGACTTGTAGATAAGGGGGTGACCAAATCGAACAATGAACAATGTGCCTTGGCCCCGAAAACGTACTGTTGTGTTTTGATAATGATTATTGTTATTTTTGCAACTGCTGCTGTAGGACTTTTGTATTTCGAAGAAATCTATCCTTTGAAACCTTTATTACCGACCGAGATCGTACCAACTGTTTTGACTCCCTCTGTACACCTTCACACTCTGTCCCCTAGAGACTCCCAACATAGACAGAAGTATCATAATAACACTCTGATGATAGTAATAAATGCTACTCATGCCATTTTTAATAAGAGTAATTGTTGGATTTGTACTCATTTACCGCAACATGGGAACAAGGGACTGGGATAGTACATACATCCTCTACCTTTAACGACTGCTTGCTATGCCTCTCTTAGAGCACTATTCTTTGGCCGATGGAATGATAGCATCTCAGGGAACTTTGATGGAACTAATTTAAATGATTTCGAAAAACGTGAATTAACTCCCCTGGGATGCTCGCTTTTCGCAAATAGAAGTAAACCTAACGTCGCTTCTATTAGGCCGTCTGACAAACTATCTCTTCCTTTTCAAACTCTGATTTCCTTTAAAATGGCTCCGATAGGCAATAAGGACGCTGTACCTCCTTCTTATTCTATAAATCATAGTTCCGACTCAGTTCCCTTCTGTGTACAGAGAAATGGCACTAGGCCAATGGGAGATTTCGAAGCTTGTAAAAACATTGTAAATTTGACTGGGGAAAACAGGCCTCTGTATGTAGGGGGACCCGTCTATTTTGTTTGTGGTAGTTTAGCATTTCCCTGGTTGCCCAAGGATTGGCAGGGAACCTGTTATTTAGGAATATTGTTACCCGGGGTATTTGTAGCAAGTACACTAGAGATTTCTAAGGCTCGCCCGCGGCGAGACGACAACAGAGATACCCCTGGGCAAGTATTGGGGGACATAGCGAAATCAGTTGTGCCCTTTTGGGGACAAATAGCAAACTCAGAGAACATTAGGGGATTAGCAAGGGTACTGGAGAGAACGATCAACCGGACCACGGACATACTCTACAATATGACCTTAGAGCAAAAGGCAATAAGATTGGTAGCACTTCAAAATCGGATGGCATTAGATGTCATCTTGGCAGAACGAGGTGGAGTATGCAAATTAGTGGGGTCCGCTTGTTGTGTTTTCAAACCAGACTCCTCACCAACAATTTTTAAAGCAATTCAGAACTTGCATGCTCTCAGTTCTGAAGTCCATATCCCTGTAGGAGACTGGAACCTTAGTACTTGGTTCTGGGATTCTTTGCGATCTTGGGGTTGGAAGGTGCTTTCTGTTATTCTGGTTATTTTAGGGATTCTGTTATTCCTTTGTTGCTGTTTTCAATGCCTCCCAAGTATGTGTGGAATGATAGAGGGGTGTTGCGCTCAAGCAGTGAGCGCAATAGGGCATAAAATATATACCCCAGATACGGCATCTAAAGAATTCATGTTACAAGAGGTTCTCTTGAACGACCTTATGGCCATAGACATTACAGACAATGATGCGAAATCTATGGATGATAACACATGGAGTTATTTTCAAAAGTATTAGGAATGATGTTCAGCACTTGGCATAGGCCAAAAGGAGGGTCTGTCGAAATCGAAATAATATTATACCTCCAATCGCATTGTTTGAATGTGTGTTGGCCTACGCCAAGTTATCTAAAAACATCGTGTAAATAGATTCCGCGGCAAGGTCTTGACCTTAATGTATTGTGTGAATCGCCATCTTGGATTTAGCCGCCATTTTAGGTTCTCTTGTAGTGTGGAAGTCACCCTGAACAACAAAATGGAGGCCGAATGACATTTTGAGTGGGATTCTGGCCGTTGTGACCTCCGCACACATGAATAAGTAATATGCCTGCAGGCCACTTGTTGGGGTCGCAAACTAAGACCTTGTCCTCTCCCTGACCTATGTGTAAATGAACAACTGTATCAGTGAAACTGATCGGAAATGCATACATTATGGGATCGACCTGGCAACAAACTCTAGGCCTGGTTCTAGGAATGGTTAACCCGCGAGGGGGTTGGCCAGAGCTGGATAAAAAGTATAGAAACCTGAGCATCCCAATGTACGCTCTCTCACACTAACACGGCGAACTACCGTTGATAGTTCGTTCTCTTACTCTGAGGGCCGAATAGCTATCCGTTTGTCAATTGACTTTTGGTAATTGTTGTATCTTTTGAATAAAGCGCTTTGTATGTTCTTTGTAACCTGTGTTGGTGTGTTTCCTTTGGGCTTCCCGGCCTCATATCAATTTTTCTGTTTCCACACCATCTGGGTCCCTATGGCCCTGTGACCACTCCTCCAACAGCCCGGCAAACCTCGCTCACGAACATCCATCCAATGAAAGAGTGTCAGTTGCTGCCTTCACTTCCACCTTTATCCCCCTTGCCCTCCCAACTCAGACTCTACCACTGATACTGCTCTCAGCAACTTCCACCTGTCCATCACCAACACCCTTGACATTCTTGCCTGAGGAATGAGGATCCACTTGAAACCCGCCTCTAAGCGCAACACTTGGTACGGCTCCAAACTTGCAGACCTGAAACGAAAGTGCAGAGCTGCAGAACGGAAATGGCAAACCTCAGGCTCATCTGCTGACAAACTGGCGTGCCGCCTGCTCCAAAGGCAATACAGACTCTCTATCCATGCCAAGAAAAGGGCCCACATTCAGGCACGGGTATCATGCGCAGCCAAAAACCTGGCTGAACTTTTCAAAATCTGCAGGGAACTTGCCAACCCTTCTGCAGTATCCTCCTGCCCTATTCCTGCTCAGGCCCTCAATGCACTCGCCAGTCACTTCACCACCAAAACTCAGGACATCCTGAACAGCCTTGACACTCACTCTCTGAACCCATCCCTCACCCCCTTGCCTCCCTTGGCCACTCACCCACATCCTTCATCCTTCTCCTCTTTCGCCCTTGTCTCACCGGAAGAAGTCACCAAAACTGTGCCTGCTCCATGAAGGTCTCTTCAAAACAGGTTGCCCCTTGCTCATCCACAACCATCAGGGACAACATTTGCTCTCTCGCCCTGCACTTGCTGATCTCTGTAACCACTCCTTTGCTACAGGTTCTTTCCCCTCTCCTTAAAAAAACCTCAGCAGACCCTTCCTGTACAGCCAACTACTGCTCCATCTCCACCAGCGCCTTCCTGGGGAAACTGCTGGAGAAGTGGGCCCTGTCCCAACTCAACTCTCGCACTGAACTTGTTGGCGGTCTCCACGACCATCAATCTGGATTCTGAGCATCCAAAGGCACAGAAACGGCTCTTCTGAACACCTGTGAAGAACTGCTTGCATCCCTGAATTCCAACTCCCCTGCTGTACTCATCCTTTTTGATCTCTCCTCTGCATTTGACACGGTCAACCACTCCATCCTCATACAAAGGCTCCATGACAGCCTTGGTATCTCAGAGCGGGCACTGGACTGGCGGACCTCCTTGATAACTGACCGCTCCTTGCAAGTCATCCTGGCCACCTTCTGCTTTCCTACTTCCTTCTCCACCTGTGGTGTCCCCCAGGGCTCTATTCTATTGCCTTGGCTCTTTGACATCTACTTAGCTGGCACTCTTCATCTCCTCCTTCTCCCACAACTTCCACTATTCTGCTGGTGGCACACAACTCTCTTCAAAATTCCTGATGACCCTCTTGCACCTTCCATCATCCCTGACTGCCTTTCTGCCATCCAGGCCTGGTGCACTTCCAATGATCTCTGCCTCAATGCCAGCAAAACAGAGATCCTTACGATTGGGACCCCTGTACCCAATTTCTTCCCTTCACTCTGGCCTTGTTCCATGGGCTCTCCCCCTGCTCCCTCTCCTGAAGCCAGAAACTCCTGAGTCATCTTTGACTCCTTTCTCTCCTTCTTCCCTTGCACTCAGGACATTGCCAAGAAGTCCCACTTTCAGCTCTTCCTTCTCAAAGGAATTCTACCTTTTCTCACCTTCCCCCAGAAGCTCAATGTTACTCGAGCCCTGGTTCTCTCTAGGCTTGACTTTTGCAATAGCCTCCTACTGAATCTACCTTCTTCCATTCTGTGACCCCTCCAGCTAATCCAGAATAGGGCATCAAGACTTATCCTTGGCCTCAAGCCCAGTGACCGCATCTCACCTGCCCTAAAATGTATTCACTGGCTCCCGGTTGCTTCACGGATTAAATTCAAATCCCTCTGTATCATCCACAAGACTGTCTGGGGACAGGGACGACACTAATTGCAACTCTCTCTTACTAAATATCCCCCCTCTAGACCTCTGCGCTCCTCTGGCAACAACTCCTTGTATGTAAAGCATTTAGCTAAACAGAGGGCAGGAGGTCGATTGCTTTCCTCGGCTGGCTTGCTTCTTTGGAACAGCCTTCCCCTCCCTCTTCGTCTTGAGCAGGGCCTTCTTAAATTCCGGAAGATCCTAAAGACCCTCCCTTTTACCTCTTCCTTCCCTCCCTCTTTCCTCTGCTAATCTCACAGTTGCTTGGTTGATGTTCAGAGCCCGTATGCATCCTAAGGGCCCTGACCTCCCACACAGAATCGCCTCAGCTTCTGTCTATCCCCAGCACTTGCCTCGGCTCACCCTCCACCCCTGGAGGCATGCACTTACCTTACATTGCACTTCACCTGTTGCTCACCCATGAGCACCCCAGCACCTATCCCATTCCCTCTCCCTTCTGCACATGCACGTTCTGAACACTCACTAGGCATAGTAGGTTCATCCTCCCCCCACTGTATTTAATGTTTTTACAATGTATTTTAATTGTTTCTCATCCTTTGTCCCCTCCCTGTAGTCCGGTTCTGCTTTTAGAAACATGATTTGCTTCCTGTATAAGTGCCTAACAAGCGAACAAAAAATAAATAAATACAGACTTTTTGTTCTATCCAAGAAGAGAGCCCACATCCAAGCCCGTGTCTCTGCGGCATCTAACGACATGGCCAAATTCTTTAAAATCTGCAAGGAGCTGACCAATCCTTCTGCAGGCCCCAATCTCCTGTTCCCTCCCAGGCCCTCTGTACAGATCTGGCTTCTCACTTCAGCACTAAAACTCAGGATATCCTGTCCTCTCTCCCTTCCTCTTCCTCTACCTCTCTAGGACACCCTTGGTCCGCCTTTCCCTCGCCTCCTCCTTTCTCCTTTTTCTCTCCGACTACACCTTAGGAGGTTCCTAGACAAGTCTGATCTATGAAAGTGTCATCCGAACAGGTGCTCCCCTGCTCCACCTGAATCATCAAAGACCACATTGACACCCTCACTCCAGCTTTGGTCGATTTCTGCAATCACTCTTTTGCCACTGGGACTTTCCCCTCTCCCCTCAAGCACTCCCTTGTGCACTCCCTCCCTAAAAAGCCTTGTGCTGATCCTACCTGTCCGGCAAACTATCGCCCGATCTCTATCATGCCTTTCCTGGGAAACCTCCTGGAAAAGCTGCCCATCTCTCAGCTTACTCTTCACACTGATTCTGTTGGTTGTCCCCAGGTTGTCACCATGACCATCAGTCTGGCTTCAGAGCAGCCAGAGGCACAGAAACTGCTCTCCTGGACACCTGTGAAGATCTGCTCACAAATCTCAACTCAAGCCTTCCTTCTGTCCTCATCCTCCCTGAGCTTTCCTCTGCTTTTGACACAGCCAATAACGCCATCCTGATCAATCGACTCCATGAGACCCTGAGAACCTGGTCATCATGGATCTGACCCTGGAGTGGTTGTCCTCCTTCCTCCTGGACTGACCCACCCTCGTCCAGCGTGGTTCCATTCTCTCCACCACCTCTCTCTCCACATGTGGGGTTCCCTAGGGCTCTATCCTCTCACCCAGGCTCTTCAATGTCTACTTGGCCCCTCTGGCCCACTTTTTCTTGACCATCTCCTCTAACTTTCAGTGTTATGTGGATGACACTCAGCTCTCTTTCAGGCTCCCCTCAGCCTCCTCTCCCCTCTCGCTCATTCCTGATTGTCTATCCGTGATTCAGGATTGGTGTGCCTCCAACAATCTCTGCCTTAATGCCAGTAAGACTGAGATCCTTCTCATTGGGACCGCTGCTCCCTCTTTCACTCTGGCCATCCTCCTTGGGACCCCTTCCTTCGCTTCCTGGGAGGCAAAAAACCTGTGTGCCATCTTTAACTCCACTCTCTCCTTCTCTCCTCACATCACGGACCTTGCCAAGAAGGCCCACTACCAGCTGCACCTCCTCACAGGTATACTTTCTTTTGTCACTTCCCCCCAGAAGCTCACTGTCGCAGAGCCCTGGTTCTCTCTAGGCTGGACTACTGTTACAACCTTTTTCTCAATCTGCCTTCCTCTACTCTCCGCCCTCTGCAACTGATCTGGAACAGGACTGTGAGGCTTGTCCTTGCCCTCAAACCCAGGGACCATATGTCTCCAGCCCTGAAATCTCTCCACTGGCTCCTGTTAGCTGCAAGGATCAAGTTCAAGATCCTCTGCATCGCCCACAAGGCGTTCTGGTGCCTGGGCCTGCACTACATCCAACTTTCCCTTCCAAAACACCTTCCTTCTCAAGCACTTTGCTCAGCCACCTCTAACTCTCTGAGGGTCAGATGCTTCTCCAGGCAGAGTTTGGGGGGTAGAGCTCTCTCCTCTGGAGATGCCATCCTCTTGATTGCCCTTCCTTCCCCTCTCAAACTTGAGCCGGACTACCTGAAGTTCCGTAACAGCTCAAGACCTTCTTTTTCGTCTCTGTTTTCTCTCTCTCCCCCTTGCTGACCTACCTGTCTGCTGCACTGACTGGATGCCTGGCTACCCCCAGAGTCGCACTTGGTACTAGTGTACAGGAGGTCACCCCTCCTCCCCCTCAAACTGAATGTATAGGAGGTAGACCCACTCCCCCTTAAACCGACTGCTTATAACTTGTTGGGTTGATCAATGACTTTAATATTACAAAAATAAGAAATGTAATGCCTTTTAGAAAAGCTCCTTGAAGGGCGATCTATTTAATGGGGTTAGAATGCCTTACAAAGTAGAGAATATATCAAGCAGTATATGTCTATGATAAACTATCAAACAATCTAGATTTTAAATTGAGTAGGGACTAAGTTATAAGTAAAAATAGGGTGGTCAGGCATTTCATAAGTGATCGGCCATTTCGGGTGGGACGAAGCCAGGCAAACTCTGAGATAATGCTGGGCTTACAAATAGTGGATTTGCGTAAAAACAATGCTAAAAGGATGAAATAATTACCTCATCCTAGTTCAGTGAGAGTTCAGTAGTCAATGACATGGTGTCTGGACTTCTAATCTATAATCTTGACAGTGACGAACCGGGGGAGCGTGGTAGCATTCAAGGGAAGATAGTAATTATTGCATGCAGCTGTTTCAAATAAGCAAAAATTGTTGGGTTAGCAGAGAAGGCACACAGCTGATGCCCATATTTGGGCATCTCTAACAGGAAGGCATGATGCTGTTGTTAAAATGATCTCAGGATTGACGTCAATAGTGTTCCCATTTTAAAGGTCAAGTACATCACATAGAATTTTAATCAGTTGCATGCATAAGTATGACATGGGAGATTGGTGCAGTGGCAGCTAAGGCAACCAACCAGGGATTGGAAAAGGGGTTGTCTTCAAATAGCAACGCCAATCAAGATGTTTTATGATGATCATTGCATATCATCACCTTTTAAAATAGTATTTAAGGGGCTGAAATCTGAGAGAAATTGAAAGTTTGCAGAGATGTCCTTGGTGTGCTGTGTTTTGCCCTGCTGAGAAGAATAAACCCAATGCCTTTTGAAGTCCAGTCTCAGTATCCTGATTTGCTCCAGAGTGCCTTCCTGACGCAGAGGTGCCAATGCCGGTGAGAGGGTGATGGGACCCTCTATTCACCTGGCTTGTCCACGACCAGTCAATCCTGCACTACCTCCCACTTAGGGGCTGTAACTGTAACCCTACAGTCCCTTGCCGTCTTGCACTGGCTGCACTTACTCAGAGCAATGTGCCCTAATTGCACCTCCTTTGTCTCTCCCTGACACTGCTCCCTTCTCCCTCCTCCCCCCTGCACTTGCGCTGCTGCGCATCACTCTTGTACGATCTGAATGACACATGGGGGGTCATTATGACACAGGCGTTAACCATGGCGCTATTTTCGCCATGGTTGACGCCGGTATTTTACCGATTGCGCCATGGTGGATGGCGGAATTACCGCCCCATTCCAAGGTTGGCGGGGCCATTCACCATTGGTCCTTCCCCATTCCCATTTTTGCCCCCATAGGGCTCAATGGGAATGGGGAAGGCAGTAATTACGGTACGGCAAATTGCGGTACCGTAATTACCTCGAAAGTCCCTTTGCGAGTTCCTTCTTAACGGCTGGTAAAACCAGCCGTTAAGGTGGGGACCCGCGAAGGGACCTCGTAATTAGGCGGTAAGGGGTTAACAGCGCCGCCACCTTTTACGGTGCCGTTAACCCCTTACCGCCTGGGTCGTAATGAGGCCCATGGCCTAGTAAGATCGTTTGTTCTGTCCTCCCTCTGTCTTCCCTCCCTTGTCTTTCGCGCCTAGAAACACTTGTGTACAGGAGCGTTATAAATGACTTATCATATCGTACTCATTCTACAATACTTATCTTCTTCCTGCTCTATAATCTTTCTCTTTTCTTTCATCTATACTTTAGGAATTTGTTTAACCTTAAAGATACACCAACCACCTTAGACGTGTAAATACTTAAAGCTATTTAAGAGTTCTTCATATTATGACCATTTAGATTTAAACACAATTTTCTTTCACAAGATGTGTCTCCTGAAAAATGTGTATATCTCCTTTATTACACTGCAAGTATTTAAAAGTAAATGTTTACTGCAAATTCTGAAAATGTTGCAACTGAAGCCTGTTGTCTCAGATGCAGACGGTGGCTGACTTCTCAAGGAGGTTGAATTTTTCAGACTGCAATTATTATTATTATTATTATTATTATTCTTTATTAATGATATAGTTTATTAAAAACCCATCATTTAAATCTCATTTTTACAAAATCATACTTCCAAAAAGGCATTCAATAAGAAGGGGAAAAAAATTATTTAATTACTTTTGACTTCATATTTGCTTCTTGTTGGGGAAATCAGTTCTTGGTTTCTTAGTTATAACAATCTTTCAAAAGCCAGGCAAACTCTGATATAATTCTGGGCTTACAAATAGTGGATTTCCGTAAAAACAATGCTAAAAGGATGAAATAATTACCTCATCCTAGTTCAGTGAGAGTTCAGTAGTCAATGACATGGTGTCTGGACTTCTAATCTATAATCTTGACAGTGACGAGCCGGGCGAGCGTGTTAGCATTGAAGGGAAGATAGTAATTATTGCATGCAGCTGTTTCAAATAAGCAACAATTGTTGGGTTAGCCGAGAAGGCACACATCTGATGCCCATATTTGCGCATCTCTAACAGGAAGGCATGATGCTGTTGTTAAAATGATCTCAGGATTGACGTCAGTAGTGTTCCCATTTTAAAGGTCAAGTACATCACATAGAATTTTAATCAGTTGCATGCATAAGTAGGTGGAGTGGCAGCTAAGGCAAGCAACCAGGGATTGGAAAAGGGGTTGTCTTCAAATACCTACGCCAATCAAGATGTCTTATGATGATCATTGCATATCATCACCTTTTAAAATAGTATTTAAGGGGCTGAAATCTGAGAGAAATTGAAAGTTTGCAGAGATGTCCTTGGTGTGCTGTGTTTTGCCCTGCTGAGAAGAATAAACCCAATGTCTTTTGAAGTCCAGTCTCAGTATCCTGATTTGCTCCAGAGTGCCTTCCTGACGCAGAGGTGCCAATGCCCAGTGAGAGGGTGATGGGACCCTCTATTCACCAGGCTCCTCCACGACCAGTCAATCCTGCACTACCTCCCACTTAGGGGCTGTAACTGTAACCCTACAGTCCCTTGCCGTCTTGCACTGGCTGCACTTACTCAGAGCAATGTGCCCTAATTGCACCTCCCTTGTCTCTCCCTGACACGGCTCCCTTCTCCCTCCTCCTCCCCTGCACTTGCACTGCTGCGCATCACTCTTGTACGATCTGAATGACACATGGCCTAGTAAGATCGTTTGTTCTGTCCTCCCTCTGTCTTCCCTCCCTTGTCTTTCGCGCCTAGAAACACTTGTGTACAGGAGCGTTATAAATGACTTATCATATCGTACTCATTCTACAATACTTATCTTCTTCCTGCTCTATAATCTTTCTCTTTTCTTTCATCTGTACTTTAGGAATTTGTTTAACCTTAAAGATACACCAACCACCTTAGAAGTGTAAATACTTAAAGCTATTTAAGAGTTCTTCATATTATGACCATTTAGATAGAAACACAATTTTCTTTCACAAGATGTGTCTCCTGAAAAATGTGTATATCTCCTTTATTAAACTGCAAGTATTTAAAAGTAAATGTTTACTGCAAATTCTGCAAATGTTGCAACTGAAGCCTGCTGTCTCAGATGCAGACGGTGGCTGACTTCTCAAGGAGGTTGAATTTTTCAGATTGCAATTATTATTATTATTATTATTATTATTATTATTATTATTATTATTATTATTATTAATGATATAGTTCATTAAAAACCCATCATTTAAATATCATTTTTACAAAATCATACTTCCAAAAAGGCCTTCAATAAGAAGGGAAAAAAATAATTTAATACATTTCGACTTCATAGTTGCTTCTAGTTGGGGAAATTAGTTCTTGGTTTCTTAGTTATACCAATTTTTCGAAAAAAAATAAATATGGCAGTAAAGGAAGTAAGTGTGCAGTAGATACATGGAATATCTGGAAGATTAGAACATTCAATGTGATGTACTCTAAAACAATTATTTGTATAGATCAGCAACAGACAATAAGGATGTTACTTTAAGCCATTTTAACTTTATTATATTTCACATGTCTATTTATCACGGCAAAAGCAGTGATGTCAATGCATCAGTGTCTTTCATAGCGATGATGCCACTCATAGGGAGAGTTGTGGCACGTGACACAGTTGGAGGAATGGTATAGGAGGACGGATGCAAAGGGGAAAGGCAAGGGGCACAAGTAAACAGCGGCATAAAACAAGGGTAGAGGGATGCTGGAGCGGTGGGAGAGGGGTACCCCTACCCTAAGTGGAAAAGGAACAGAAGTTGGGAGGATAAGGGGAAACCCACTCCTACAAATATATGTAGCAGAATCCAAAATGGCACGGAAATCACAGCTGAAATGACTGCAATCTAGAGAGAGTTGAAAGAGAGCCACAATGCTTAGACACGGCACCTTATCATCTTGTGACCTTAAATGAGAATGGCAAAGCAAACACCTTGCACTGGGTGGATTCAAAGGGCATCTCCAAGTCCACTAGGAAGTGGGATTATGTCAAGCGGAGTGGTTGACTTGTATAGGCAAGCACTAGATGTTAATTTGCCATTACAAATACTAGAGCAGACCAATAAGGAATCAGGCCAATATCATAATATCAGGGTCATAACCTTCTTCTCTTCTTCTTTTTTAAATTATTGTTATTATTACTATATAATTGGTACTGTATTTATTCAGTGCTGACCTAGTTCTGGGAAACAACACAGTGCTTTACAAGTCATCAGTGGTGCGGGAGGAGGGGGGGGGGCGTAAACAGTGAGGGAAGCAGCGATACAAAGGAGACAACAATGAAGGAGGTGGGGGAGATGTATTTGGCAGCCAGGGATCAGCAAGCAATTAGGGGAGGAAACAAAGGGGGGGGCACAGATCGCCCAATCTCAGTTTACATTGGGAGTGTGAGTGGACCTACGTGTTACGGAAGTGTGAATGCCTTTAGCTACCTATGGTCAAAGGCAGTGCCAAGTGTTGAGATGTGGATAGAGTCTCCTAGCTGGATGCACTGGAAGGCAATATGTCATGCTCCCTATACTGAACATGATGGACACAGAACATAGGAACTCTTACTGCCTGGTGCCTCTGTGCACAAACGGAATCACCACATCATTTGATAAGAACCCAGGCGGTCTATTGATGCCTTTATTTGGACCAGGGTCCTTAGAGCTCTTTGCAGATCTTGCTTCATGCCACCGGAATACAACCTTATTGGTGAATAAAAAGCATGTTTACTGTGTAAATGGCACACTGTGTCACACAGCAAAGTGCCCTGTCAGCATTAAAGGTGAAAAATAGTATGTCTTCTGTTTCGATGTTAAAACCTGCCTATTATTACCAGTGGTTTTTGATGTTAGGGCCTTATGCGTTTCTGGGTCAAAAGCAAAATACAACCTTTATTTATTAGTTCTTTCTAATTTTTATTTTATTTTATTGTTTACAGTGCAAACCTAGCGTGAGAGCAGCAGAGTGCTATACAGGGTGTGGGTTTAGCCAGCGTTTAACAGTAGCGCAGTACTGTGAGTTGCGGTCTAAAAGTGATTGACCTAATGGCCGTGACATTAGACTTTGCTAGTCATCGTTAAGTGCTCCTCACCTTCCATACTTCACTTCTTAGACATGCCAAAGTTAGGCGTGGATCTATTGCATTGCCCCGGGCCAGGTAACACTGGGGCATGACGTTGTTACATCGGCAGGCATTTTTTGCAGTTGTTTTCGAAATTTTCCAGCTGAAAAATCGCATCGAGAAATATGGGGGGATAAGGGGATTAAAGGGGTGGGGGTGTGGGGAATAAGGACTAGATAATGGGGAAGGAGGGCTAGGGGGGAACCCCCAAATATAAAAACAATAAAAATGTCCATGAGTTTTTCAGTGAAAAATATTCTGCAAAAAACTCTGCGAAAGAAAACCTGGTGATCTAAGAACATTGTACCAATGCTGGACGGTAGCTGACTGGTTGTGGTACAAGATGTTTCAGATTCGACAGCCTCTCCTCCTTCGCTATATTACATGATATTTGTATAGCGCGTAACTGCCATGGTCATGGCCTTAACGGTTATGGATTTGAGAAAGGAACAGCTCAAGGGAGTACGTACCAAGAGAATGGCATAATGTACATTCTCATTACCCAAACACAACCAGGCCTTTTGCATCCCTGGAGCGGAGACCATTTTCATGTGTAGGTGAAGTAGGGGCACTAAGGTAAGCTACTAGAGGTTTGGGGATGGTAGACAACACGATAGCCCAACACCTTGAAATGTTCTAATGAATGAGGAGATGGAAAATGTGGTCGTTGAAGGCATTGACAAAGTACCAACATTTTGCTCCTACTCAAGCGAGCCACAGTCTCCACCTCAGCTAACAGATCTATGAGGGTCTTTGCACCATCAGCCTCTGCTGAACCAACACCTGTCACCTGTGGTGTCCCCCAAGGATCCTACCTGTCCCCAACACTTTATAACATGTTCACAAAGCCTCTATTTGATGACCTTGACTATTTGGGTGTCACCCATACCGATTACGCCGATGACACCCAAATACTCATCCCCATCACTGCAGACTATGCTACGGATAGCAAAAGACACAATGACATCATTATACAAGCCTGGATGGCCGAGCATGGACTCAGTCTTAATGGTTCTAGGTTCGACCAGCAAACCTTAACAAACTAGATGAACAATTTACCTAATTTAATATTTATGGGAACATAATCAAAATCTCAAAGGATGTAAAAACCCTAGGCATCTACATCGACTCTGCTCTCTCACAAACAAGACAAACCAATGCAATTGCATCCTTGCCGGCCTACACGTACAAATGAATTACTGCATGTAGATCATACATTACCACAGCAAATTGTATGCCAATAGCCAGAGCCCTAGTCTTGTCAAAACCTGACTACTGAAACACGCTCTATCTTGCAACTAACCAACAGAACCTAAATAAAATGCAAGTCATACAAAATAATGCCATCAGATCAGCAATGAACATCCCAAGGTCACAGCACATATCAGAAACCAGACGTAATTTGAACTGGCTATCTGTCGAGCAAAGAATTGCACTAAAAACCCTGTCACTTACACACAAATGTCTCGCTAATCTGGCTCCCAAGTATCTTACTAACAGCATCTCTCGCAACATACCAGCCCACCCTACCAGAACAGCTCAAACACATTGCCTCAAAATCCCCAAATTCAATCTACAAAGAGCAGGAGGGATTAGCTTCCCGGTTCTAGCAGCCAAAAGTTGGAAGGCTCTCCCTACATCGCTAAGATCTGAACACTCCTATCACCGGTTCAATAAAATGCAAAGCTATGGCTTCCTGAGCAGGAGAGTAGTAACTCCCCATGACACTGCTTGCGTACTGCTTTTGCTGTGACACTGTAATTATTGTATTCACAGATCCGCCTATAACTAAAATATGTGGTATATATGTAACCATAAAGAGAGGGAGAGCACTTATGAGGATTACTGTAGGGATTTGAGTGGAGTTGGTGGTGGTGCAGAAAATGATGTTAAAGGTGTCAAAGAGACAGACCAGCTCCATTCATGTGTGATACTTGATCTAAAAGATCCGGTAAGACCAGATCTATCAGGGCTGGTCTTGACAACGTTATTTACGGATCAGATAAACACACCCCTCAATAGACCCTTCATATTGTCACTTCTGGGGCAGATCCCAAACCTAAGCCTGATTGAATCCGCTGATATTTATTTGGTTGACTATATACACAAGCAGAGGCTTGATTATGTTCGCCTTGTGATCCCGTCACCTGTGGTTAGAAACCTAATGATGAGAGATGTTGAGCAATTTCATCGTAGAGGATTCGATATATTTGAATATGCCCAACCCCACAAATCAGGACCAACACGACACGATAATAGACCACAGAAGGAGGTTTCAGCAAAAAGGGAGGTGGGGGTATATGGTAATGTGCCTGAGAATGAAGAACAACAGGACTGGAGATGGCTAACCCTGACTCTGCGAGAGTCTATTGAGTCTCTTAAAAAACTAGGGAAGCCACTCTAGTTTATGAAAATCGTATCCAGAAACTTCTTAGCTGGAATTCAAGAGGTACAGAGAACCTTTTAAACAACCTAACCTTAATGAGGGAATTGGCACAAAATGATATAGTGTTTATTCAAGAAACTTGGTCAAGGGTCCCCTTGTGTTGGGAGGGTTTCACAGTATGTTCATTATGTGCACAAGGGGGAGTTAGAGGTCGACCGAAAGGAGGATTATTAATTGCTGTAAAGAATCACTTGAATCCGAAAAATATGGGTTATCATTTTCTGGTGGTGAGCTTTATGGTATTGTTTAACAATAAGGTTACACCCTTTTTGTTGGCAAACATATACTGGAATCCGGCTGAACACTCGGACAGGCAATTATGGCTGAAATGATGTAATCTAGGATCTCTTTTGGAGAACTGGCTGCTTGTAAATGAAGGTGGACAAATTGTGATTGCGGGTGATCTTAATGCAGTTATTCAAGAGGATCCTTTAATTGGAGAGGTCTTGATTAACAATTGGGATGAAACTTCGCAATCAGTTGGGAATTCAAAATGTAGGGGGAGAATATGGTCGCACTTTTGTGAGATCTGGGGTTTGTAAATACTGGTAAATCCTCGTCCAACATGGAAAGCCAGAGGATATCACTCGACAATTGATTATATCATTTGTTTATTAGATTTGTTTAATCATTCGGGTAAATTGAATATCGTGGATAATACCTTGAGTGATCAATGTATGCTAATTCTGCAGATTGATACAGTAGAATCTATCGATCCTAAAATGAGGTTTAATTATAATTTGAAAGTAAATTATACAGGAAAACGAATCATATGGACGCGGGAAAAGTCGAGTAAATTTATTGCGTCCATGGCTGAAGATCTGGAGACATTTTCTGATCTAAAAAAGATATCGACCTACTCAGTCCTTAAATTTACAGATTATATTTATAGCTCCCTCTCAAAACTGGGGACTCGACACAACAATGCTAACTTGAATATGAAAGGGAAATCCCATCATTTTGATGGGGAAGTCAGGGATAAAAAGCGCAATATGAGGAAGGAGATTAGACAAATCAAGAAATAAGGGCTTACTTGTTTAATTATTATTGGCAAAATTAAAAAAATCAAACAAAGGTATAAAAATTGGTCCATACAACATCGGATAATTAGATGTCAGAGAAATGGGGAAACTATGTTATCTGCCTTGAGAGGAGCTAACTCAAGACATTTCTGCCATTTAATAAATAATATGGATAAACCCCAGAAAGAGGTACTTCTGAACCCCATTAATGAATCAATGTGGAGGGGACATTTTGCTAATCTGTATTGTGTTAATAAAGAGGCGGCATCTCTGATTTGGAAGTGTGAACCGGAATGGCGTTTGAACTTTAGCACATGGGACATAAAAAATGTAATTGTCAAATCCAAAAATTCAGCGGCACCCGATCCGAATAATTTATCTAACAAAATCCTTAAGTGTAATCCCAAATTATGAGCAATAATACTCTCTCTTTTGTTTACTAATATATTAACAACTAAAACTATTCCGTCATCCTGGAGGGTATCAATTATTATCCCAATCTTTAAAAAGGGTTCCCGTTTAAGTCCCACGAGCTACAGGCCAATAGCCATTGCCGATCCAGAATCGAATTGTTCTCATCACTGGTTCTAAGAGATATCCAGAAATGGACAGATGAAAAACAGATACTGGACATGAGACAATTTGGTTTTAGGAAAAACATGGGTACTGAATGTGGGGGGCTAATTCTGAATTGTTTGAGAGCCGCAGCAATGAAGAAGGCGGATACTTCGGTTTTTGTAGCTTCAATGGACCTGAGTTTCGCTTTCGACCTGGTGGACAGGAACATTCTCTGGAAAAGACTAAGAGATCTAAACATGCCTGCAATTCTGTTAGATATAGTAAGGGCAATGTATTCCGAGACTGCTGTGAAAGTCAGATTAGACTCAGAGGGCATCCTGTCTGACGAATTTATTATACAAAACGGTTTGCGCCAGGGCTGTAGACTAGCACCCATATTCAACCTATATGTTAGTGGCGCAAATCAGGCGCTCTTAAATAAAGGACTGGTGCCCCCCAGACTCTTGAATACGCGCTTGGCCTGGCTAGCTTATGCAGATGAATTTCTCCTCATGGATACCACCAAGGTAGGACTGCAAAGAATGCTTACTGCCTTTCAGGGCTTTATTGATTCTATAGCATTAAAAATTAATCCTGCTAAACAGTTATAGTCCGCCTAGGTAGGAAGAACAAAAAGACAAACTTGTTATCATGGCTATCGGGTACGACCCGACTTAAAGCACAGTCGGAGTTTAAATACCTTGGCTTTGTAATTGCCGGCGCAAACTCGAGACCTTTGCTCAGGACCCAATTGAAACTGATGGCGGATATTGACATTAGGCAAATGCGTGCCCTGGATGCAAAATTTGGGAAATTCTCAATGACACCTTTGAGAGAATACTATACAAAAAAAGTCATTCCTCGCTTAACATACGGAGCGGAATTTCATCCTGCAAGTTGTGAAGGAGAGTGGTTACATATAGAAAGTTATATATGGAAAGCAGTTATGTACCACTTACCGAAATGTATTCCTAACCATCTATTTAAATATGAATTGGGGCTAAACTCTTTGCAGGCGCTGGTTACCTGGAAAAGAATGTTGCTGTGGAGGAAGTGCAACTCTGTAGAGACTAACTCATTGTATACTCATGCGGGTTGGGATATGGGAAATCCTTTTATTTCTTTGTTGAATGATGACATTTTAAAGAGTTTGAAGTTTTTGGGTATGTCAGCTACCTATCTAATGAACAGCCCCTCAAGGGTGAAAGAAGGCATTTTGGGGTTCGATTGGATACAAACTAAAAATGCTATTCTAAACTCAAAACTGTATCAACAAGTGTGTGCTTTAAACAAATGGCTTCCAGCAATAGAGACCTATTTAACTAAGTATCCAAATAAAACAATTCGTAATGATTTTATGCGTTTTAGATTCAACATAATACCGACAAATCAGATTAATTCAATTAGACTGACTGTTCAAGGATCGTGGTCATGGTGCAGATTTTGCTGTATAGAAGGTATGGTTGAGGACCTGAAACATATACTTTTGGTCTGTCCTGCACTTAGGGAACATAGACTTCTGTACTTTGCTCAATATGTGCATAACACGGCGAATGTGGACAGAGAATGTATCTGGTACAAAATGCTGCACAACAGTTATGGCAATTTTAATATCAGGGTTGCAATATTTCTGAGAAAAAGTGTGCTCTGTTTTAAAGTTTCACTATGAATTTAACTTTTTTATCGTTTTTGTCTAGTGATGATATAGGTTTTTTGTTTTTTTGTTTATGTATTGTGTACGGTAATTAATTTGGTCTCTGATTATTGGTATGTGTGAAATTACGCAAAAGACAAACTATTGGTTGTATCTTTATGTGTGAACTTTGTAAAGGTTTTTATAAACCAAAACAAATAAAGAATTAATTAATTAATATGTAACCATGAAAGCCTGTTGTATGTAACCAAACTGTATGTATATAACTATGTAAATTGCAATATAAATGTATGTAATTATGTAACCTGTAAAACAAGCGCCCAGATGCCCCAGGGCTTGGTGCGCTCTACAATTAAGTAAACTAAACTTGGGCCGCTCATAAATCAGGGAGATGCCCAGCCCATTGCAAAGAGGCCGAGAGAGAGATTGGGAGCATCTTGATTAGGCTGGAGACACCCACACAGGTGCATGCACCAGTGAGGACCTGAGAAGATATTGCTGTCAGTTCTGTGCAATGTAGCACACTGCAGGAGTGAAGAAAACCTTTTCAAATACTAAAAAACAAATGTAATTCTCAGTTGTTTACACTCTTCTGAGCATGTGCAATGGGGTATCAGAACAGCTACAGCATAAGCTTCACTACTCATATCTCATGGACCTGCCCAAGATCAAACAATGCTTACCTTCCTATCTGATCACCATGAAAGCGGAAGTTACATTCAGAGGTATCCCTGTTTAGTATGCTAGTCTTTTTATAGAATTATTAATATTATTAATAATAATAATGATGGTGATGATGATAACCATAACAATAAATGCTGAATTCCTCCCTGCTGCTAAGGGCTATAATAATATGTTTTATTAGCAACCGGGAGGGGGCTGGGGGAGTGCAGCTAATCAGGTTCCACGGATCGCAGACTGAAACCTCTAATCTCAGCCTGAGTTCCATGCACACAGTACACAGCCAGATATAATACATATCAAATACAATAAATAGTGTATTCAGTTTCCATAAAATCCTCAAAGTACACAAAAACACTCCTAAAACCTATACAACTACTCCCCACATCAGTAAAAATGTCACCCTCAATGACACATTACGCTTGCATGAAATTGCTACTGAGAACAATACTAGACTAATGAAATGTAATTGACATAATTTGATTCGTCTGGTTTTCCAAATAGAATATGACAGTTCTAAACATGTTTTGGAAAAAAACCAATATGGGCCTCATTACGGGCTTGCCGGTCCGGATACAACGGTACCAGTAAGCTTGCCGGTACCGTTGTATCCAGACCGGCAAACTCTGAGTTGTGCTCAGGTCTGACCTGGCGGAATGAAATGCACCCGCGAGCACAGCAGGCCTGTAGCACAGGCACCGTTATGAACTGTGCCGGTGATACAGGCATCCCCATTCCCATTGAGC
The DNA here is from genome assembly GCF_040938575.1 of Ambystoma mexicanum. Taxonomy (NCBI): domain Eukaryota; kingdom Metazoa; phylum Chordata; class Amphibia; order Caudata; family Ambystomatidae; genus Ambystoma; species Ambystoma mexicanum. The sequence goes on from NC_090933.1 coordinate 1,079,337,659, forward strand.
CCTATGGGGCTCAAATGGCAATGGGGATCACCCGATTCCGGCATCCGCGAAAGGGAAATTACTGGGTCCGGCGGGGCCGGAATACCCCTGTAATTGCCCATTCGCGGGAGCCGGACTTTCTTGCAAGATTGGAGGTAGCCTTGTCGGTTTGACCGGCAAGGCTACCTCCAACCTTGTAATGAGGCTCAATGTGTCTGGTTTGTTGATTTCTAAATAATATCTACATAATATTGCGGGAACCCGCAGAGGAGACCAGACACCTACAGTCTTGTGCATATTGTCCTTTTTTTTTAATAACCCTATCTGGGTACACTAGATTTTGTACTATTTCTATTCCTAACACAGACTTAGGGCCTGATTTACAATGATATTTAACATGGGAAAGTCCCATTGAAAACATTTTTGTAAACAGGCCCTGAATGTGTTAAAAACAAAAGTCAAAAACGGCCGTGAACCTGCCTAGTCCTGCTTCACCCTGCAGGGTTCTAAACATTATTATTATTTTAATGACCCCCACGTACCTAATAGTATGTCTTCTATTTCTAATAGAGCACAAGCATGTTGTTAAAAATACCCTGAATCCTGTACAGGTCTTTCTTGCCCTGCAAAACCCTACATATTATTAGAAGAGTGTTAATAACTCGTTTGAAAAGAGTTCCCCCAGAACCACAGTGATGGTAAATCGTTTGTTTTAGCGGATCTATATTAATTTTCTTTAAGGATGTTTATTAACCCATGATATTTATGAGCCTGCAGGGTTGGCCAGGCTCCCGCAGGTTTGTGGGTAATGTTGCCTTTTTTTGATGATGTGGTCAAAAGGAGGATGAAAAGGAAGTTGGGGAGGAGACAGCCAGTGGGGGATACACTGGGCAAAAGGGAGTCATTTTCTGCATCGCAGTGCAGCTGATTAACGCCAAGGTCCTTGTAAAATATCTCTCCACATGCCAAAACTAACACGTGGTGCCTAAATGTAACTGCATAGCATTTTTAGTAATCCACAATCGGTACAGCAAGCTCATGATATGACGCAACACATACCATTCTGGACCAGTGTGCAGTGCAAAAATGCATCATTCTGACCTCTATGAAGCACACAATTGTTTAAAAACCAACTGAGAACTGTAATTCATTAAATACAAATTCATTATGTTTTTCAGTTGCACTTTCAAATGTCACTTAACACAAACTAATATAATGAGGTTATTTTAATATTGAACTAAATATTTGCAGTGAGCTAGAAAATTATGTAACTTCAACTTTAATGGCTAAAGGATTTAATTTTCTAACAGACAGTCATTCAAGAGCAAAATGGCCGCTCCTGGAGCATCAATAGTAGAGAATAGAGAAAGAGAGAGGACTGTGCCAAGTCAGGAATTAGCGTGAAAGCGCAATTACTTGCTGATCCAGTGCTGAAGATGGCTTCGCCCAGCTAGAGCTGTAACACCTGTCCACATTTCAGCTTGTCATAACACGTCTCCTCTACATAGACAAGCAGTTCATTATACGCTTGATATTGTCATAATTTACGACAACCCAATAGCATCCGTTGCTTGGCTACTTTATTGTTTTAAAAATAAAGTCGCAAAGGTGCTCAATAGTTATTGCTGTTGGAAACCAAGTGTCATAAAGCCAGCCATTTGCCGAGGCAAATCATTAACGCCCTTAACACTTGTTGCTGAATTAGTGTGAGATCCCTTATATATGTCGAGTGTGCTTATACGTTATAATATTTTCAGTGACATCATTTTAAAAATCCAGAGGAATGGAATAGCTTAAAATTGGTGATGTTTATTCATATTTTGATTAAAGAACATATGCCGAAGGGAAAACCCTGGGTTTACTGCCAACTATGTCTGATTTTCCAAATCATGATAACTGGCAAGACCCTGGTGTGTCAGTGTATGTGTGAGTGAGTGAGTGAGTGAATGAGTGAGTGAGTGAGTGAGTGAGTGAGTGAGTGAGTGAGTGAGTGAGTGAGTGAGTGAGTGAGTGAGTGAGTGCAAGTAAATGGGAAATTGCAAGTGAATTAGTGGGTGGGTGGATGAGTGAATTAAGGAGCGCCTGGGAGCAAGCGAGTGAGCCAGTGAGTGAGTGAATGAGTTCTTTCATCTAACACAACTGTAAATCTATTAGGTTGTTGTTCAGAGCCCATGGTAAATTGATGTATTCTGTAATTCTAGCAGGTTCTATTCCAGAAAGACAGTTTCTAATTGACCAGCCAACAAACTTGCATCTAGCATAATGCCCCATGCTCCAGTTCTTCAGAGTTTATACACCTTGCTTGAACTGTGCTTCTAATACTTCAAACTTAAATGTACCATGAAGTCAGCATTCGAATGCCAAAATTGTATAATCTGATTATATGCAAAATATATGCAAATATATATCAACATCCCTGGCAACCCTGCAACCAAGTCAATGAAAGAAGATCTCCACTTCCTACTCAACAGTCTGAACGTCATGCAGCACACAAAATACCTGACTCACAGGAAAGGTAATATCCTTAACCTCATCATCACCGCCCACACCCACCCTCTAGCTTGACTGGTCAGACCATCTGGCCATCTGGCAATCCAGTTCGACATTAGTCATATCACGCCAGTCATGTAAACCTGTCAAAAGCCCTGCAAAAAAGCCTTCCAATGATTCAAGAACTTCCCACTGGGGGCTGTCATGGAAGACCTTGCCAAACTCCACTTCACAGGGGCTGATTTATGTCTGAAGAACCAGGACTGTGACTCGTTCCTCCAAGACCTCAATACCACCCTCACAACCAACATCAACCTCCATGCCCCAGTGAAACAATGCACCGTCAAGCCTAAACCTTCCGCATCCTGGTACACTCAGGAATTCAACTTCAACCAGCAAATCATCAGAAAACAAGAGAAAACTTGGTGTGAATCCTGCATCACATCTGACCTCGGCTTGCTCTAAGAACTCTCAGCTACACAAAGACGGCTGATAACCACTGCCAAGGCCAACTACTACCAATACGCCATAGTACTGCATCAACCCTCTGCCTGAGCCACCAATATTGCACTCCATTGAAAAATCCACTTCCAGTAACTCTTTCTTCATCAATAAGATCATCATGATCTGCCAACACATAGACACCAACCCTACAACTGACAGCACACTACACACCCCATCTGCCTGGAGAACTTCCAAGACATTCATTATAGAAGATCTCACTGTGATTTTAGCATCCCTCAAGGCCACATCATATGCAGATGACATCCTCCCAAGATACTTCCAATTGAAACACTCCTCCCATACCTGACAATCATCAACAGCTCCCTAACTCAAGACATCTTCCCCTCGACCCTCCAAACTGGACAAATCCTCCTGCTTCTCAAGAAACCAACCTTAATGACCTCAGCAACTACCACCTCATCAGCCATATTTCCTTCCTAGGTAAGATCCCTGAGAAAACAGTAGTCAAGCATCTTCTCCAACATATCGAAGCCAACAGCCTCCTCAAGTCCTACTAATCTGGCTTTGGACCCAGATGCAGCAAAGAAACGGCTACCATCAAGGTGATTGATGATGCCCTTAGAATCCTTGATGATGGCCAGCCTTGTCTCCTGATTCTCCTTGACCTCTCAGCAGCACTTGACACAGTAGACCACCAGACACCAAGAATCTACATCATTGCATGGTGATCAACGAGATTGTCCTTAGCTGGGTCAAATCATACCTTGCTAATCGCCACCACTATCTACAAATGGCTTCCTCCAGAACACCAACTCTACCCCTCTCCTGAGGAGGCCGGCAAGAATCCGTCCTGTCCCCCGAGATCTTCAATCTTTATATGAAACTGATTGGAGCCCTCCTCACTCCACACAACATCCACTACCACCATTATGCAGATGACATGCAGCACTACCACATGATATCCTCCATTGAAGTCATCCACAGGCTCATGGCCTGCCTCGCATTGATCCAGCCGTGGATGTCCAGTGCTTTCCTGAACCTCAACCCCTCCAAGACTGCATTCCTATTGCTGACAAATAACAACAAACACCCAGACATCCAGACCTGGCTCTCTGCTATGCACCTGAACCAAATCTCTTGGGTTCGGCATCAACAAACATCTCTCCTACAAACAGTACATAGCGAGAAAGACACAAGACGCTTCGTACCAACTTTCCCCCCTGCAGAAAATCAAGCCCTTCATTACAAAAAATAACTTCAGGTATGCTGTTCAAGTCTTGGTCCTCTCCCACCTTAATAGTGGCAATTCCCTTTTCGAAGGCCCTCCGGTGACTTTTCTGGTCCCCATGAGGTGTGTCCTGCATTCTGCAGCATGACTTATCAAAAGATTCTTCAAGTTCAACCACATCACCCCGACCCTCATCGAACTGCACTGGCTCCCGCAGCAAGCCCATATCTTCAAATCCTGCATCATCTCCAAGGTCACAAACTATCTCACTGAGAAACTCAGCATCTCTGGAGGCATACTATTCACCAGAAGTAAGGACATGCGCAGACCTGAACTCCACCAGTTCAGGAAGGAAAAGAACAGAAGGCAGTGCTTCTCTGTCTACACCACAAGACTGTGGAAGCAGTGGTGTGTACAGGGAGTGGCCTGGGGTGGCATGTGCTACCCCTACTATATGATTGGCCACCTCAGGTGCCACTCCATTATCCTACACTATGATCATTATGTGTGTGTGTGTGTGCTCATTCTTCATGCCACGCCTGCATAAGTCAGTGCCTCACTCGAGCCACCCCAGTCTAGAGTCTGGACGCGCCACTGTCTGGAACCTCCTCCCCATCAACATCTGACTCACCACCTACCTTGTACAGTTTAGGAAGGAATGGCTCCTCTCTAGCACCTAGGTCTGTACACCGTACCCTACCCACCATAGCTAAGACTGGGTGATCTGGTCCCCAATGTTTCCTCCCCTGGTTACCTTGTAGATCCATTGCTCCCCTGTCATTAGATCCCCACTCCCTTGTTTCGCTGCTCCCTAACGTTGTTTTCCCCCTTTTACTGTAAAGGACTGTGTTGCTTCCTGAAGCTACACCTGCGCTCAACAAATACCCTAATAATAATGCTACGAGAGAATAACTGCACAATGACAATATGGAATTGTGCAATTGTGCAAAACTGCGGTTGTGTAAAATGTAGATTTTATTTCATTCAAGTTTGGTCTCACCTGCACAGCTTTGATAAGAGAACGCTTTGGAGTAAATGCACCAAATGTGTTCGTTCAGGAGAAGGAATGCGCTTCACGCGTGTCAAAAAGATGCACCCTATGCACAAAGTGCATTAGAATTTGCACATCACTGACACGCTCATGCAGACGCCCCTGGGTATGCATGTGCCTACACGAGGAGGGTGGGAAGATATGGCATCCTTATTCACAAACGGGGTGTGTTTTTAAATGCGTAGAAGAGTAAAACATTCCCTTATGAGTCTTTGGAAGAGTAGGAGGAAGAGACATATTGCCAAGACTGCTCAATACTGACCGTCTGCATTTCTATGAAGAGGGACATCGATGGTGTGGGCAGGGGCTGCCCCGCTTGCATTTCGATCCCTCAGTTACAGAAATGCACTATTCTATGTTTACACATTTCATCATGACAGCCCTTTTAAGGTCCCAACACACTGAAATGCACGTACAGCGCCCGCGAGGTTGCTGTGCACCTCTGAATTTGCTGGTGTCGGTGGCACACACTAAAGAGCATTATAGGAAGATGACAGTACACCGTTTGCACTGCGCACGCCCCCCAAAAATGGGCAGTCCCTCTTTGTGAAACCAGTGACCTGCACATTTCTTTAACTCCCACAACTCACACAAATGCATTGAGTGTGCTTTCCTGAGTGGCGTGATTCTCTGAGACTCGGTGGCTGCTGTGTGCGATTCGCGTGCCGTGTGTGGGTGCACATGCCACTCTTAAGCGAACACAGTCCTGTATATTCTGATATCTCGTGATGCAACTGGTTCCAGGTTGTAGAGGCCTTCATCAGACCACTGATAAGCGAGCATGCGTCCATGCTCCACTCTTATGATGGAGACATTAGGCTGTGCCAGGAGTTAGCCACATCTCAAATAACTTCATTGGGAATTGCTTAGCGAGGAAATAGCATATGCCTGGGCCTTTTGAGGTTCACCCCCAGCCATCATACACCGTCTTCTCGAAGATTAGACCTGCAGCAAATCTGGAGATGCCGGCAGGAGCTTGTGTGCAAGTAGCATTCAATAAAATGTCCTCCGGTGCCATTTTGGGCATCTCACAGATGATCCCGGAATCACTCCACTTGCTGCAGCGCAGATCTTTGAGAATGTGTTATGAGATTGGGCTCATTACCAGTATGGCGGTGCGGCAAGAAAGGGGCGGTAACGGAATTACTACCACTTTGCCCTCTCTGCCATACTACGAGTATGGTCCTGGAGTGGGGGATTTACCTCCAGCATACTGCTGGAGATAAATCCTACCACTTTCCGCCGTGATATCGGCAAAATTGCCCCATGGAGTCCAATGGACTCTCAGAAAATGGGGATACACTCCACCACCGTCACTTGTAATCCGACGGACCAAGTGCCGGTAACAGTAATTCCATTGGGCGGTATTCCGGCAGATTTACCACCAGAATATTGTCCAACTCGTAATGGGCCCATTATCTGCTGTAAAGACGAGATGCTCTAGGATGTCCCCTCATATTGTGCCCGGGGGCCGTTCTTTGAGACCATGGCGTGAATCGGGTCCAGATTATCTCCGCCTGATACAGATTTGGACAGCACATATTTATTTATTTTAATCCAGTGGCTCCAAATCTGCCTGTATTTTCTTGCGTCCTTTGAAACAAGTAGGTCTTTGTATCAGACTAGCTTCTAGGCGCGTACTCTTTTGAAGAATGAATGGATATGGTGAACATATGAGTAGCAAGAGTCTAACCACACGTGTCTGGGGTGATCCAGACAAGAGAGCCTAATGAAAGTGCCTTTTCTCGATGTCGGATGGAATGCCACCAAAGGGGAGAGCTGCTGGTTTTCATTGGGAAGGGGATTCCAGAGTCTGGGGCCCGGTGCTCAGGAGGTCTGACCACTTGGAGACATACATTTAGCAAGAGCAGGTACTAGCGGGTTTAGGTTTGCAGGTCTAAGCATCCACCTGGGTGCACGTATCTGGATTGTATACATTAAGTAACATAGGGCAATATTGCTGACGCATTTAAAACCCATCAAAGGCAATTTGCATGGCGTTATCAGCCACCCGTGTGTTATCACAAGGACTTCATTCTGTTTGTTGTGCCCTCAAATTTAACTCCTCTTTCCCCGCTCTTGGGTGTGCCTCAATTTGCCTCCACATGAACAGCGCCAATAAAATGCTGGAGTGGGCGGAGCCTACAATCATTCCTTGTGGGAATTCCGGACGAACATAGATACCCTTAGAGATTAAGGGGTCCCTCTCTGGTGGTCATTTGCAGAGCATGAAAGACCACTAGCATAACATAACAGTGGAACAGTGCAGGGATCCATGGACCAACAGGCTATGATCATGGGGTGTGATTGCAAGGATTATCAGGACCACCACAGTCTGCCCTCTCTGCAGCCTCGGCGTCTAAAAGTCATGTCGCCACCATCTTTCTTTGCTCAGCAGGAGTGCGGGGGTGCATTGATATCTAAGGAAATCTAAAAAGGACCCCCTATACTTTTGCTTTAGACTCTTTAACTGAAAGGCATATATATATATGGGTAGCTTTCAGACCAACCAAGGTTGGAGAGGGAGATCAGGTGTCGAGCTCTTAGTATCAGCAGTTCATGCTGAGCCTGCTGCCTACCCGCTGTAGTGTACGCGGGCCTTCCAGCTCACCTGTGCATGCGGCCATGCTGAAAAATCCAGCTGTTCTCTGCATATGAGTGGATGCACAAAACTCCATCTCCAAGGATATCCGTGGGTGTTCTCGGATATTCATTGAACGGTGGATAACAGTGAGCCTCGAGGAAGTCTGCATTCAGCAGCGATCGATGGCAACATTACTCACACCTCTACTTCCATGCTGATATACCTGAACGGCCCCACTCCAGGTACAGCCCAGAGAGCTGGAGGTCCACCGGGAGCACGAGGTCCTTGTGTTGGATGCTCAGTAGAGAACAGGCACACTGAGGGACTTGTTCTAGGAAATGATCCTAAACAGATGTCCCCATTGACTCCATCCCATGTTTAGGGCGGAACCATGGCCGAACCCTGTCCACGAGACGTTCCTCTTTCATGATTCTCTGTGGCTGGGCAGTGGGCACCTTTTCTTCCATTTTACACAGCCATGGCATGCCAGAGGGTGGATAGATATTGTTAAAGAGCGATAGACCCAAATAAGCTTTTTTGCAGCGTCTTCAGGGCTGAATGTTTCAATCTAGGGGGTGAATAGCAGTACATACATCTTTTCTTATAATGCGCTCAGTAGCGCAGACCAGTCTCTACGCGGGGGGACAGGATTCGAACCTGTGTTGCTCTGCGTTGTCTTGCTTCCAAGACAAAAGCGTTGGCCCTGCCGACTCTAAAATAAAAATGAACACACTTAGAACAACCCAAAGAAGCTTTTTTTTCAGCATCTTGAGGACTGAACGTTTTAAGGCAGGGGATGAATAACAAAGGAAAAAGAAAAAGTGAACAAATTTAGAGGTCATAGCTGGACTATGACGCCAGAGAACTCTTAACCAATCAGAGGAGGTGGGTCTCCTCGAGAGCATAGGTTGGACAAACTGCAAGTGGATGCAATGACACAACTAATCCATTTCACTGTCACCAAATACAGATAAAGAAAACGGTTCCTCTTCCCTGTGAGATGCGCATTTCTGTTTGCAGCGAGGATGGGCTTAGGTGGAGCTGCACTATTTGAAGAGAAACCTTCCCTCAGTATGCCCGACGCACCCATGCCTTGAAGCGCCCAGGGATCATCTGCTTCAGCACCCAACCCCTCACCCCGCACCATTATTCTTGCCAATATGCAAGCTGCGAATTTACCAGGGCATCCAATCCAACGCCCATCCTTCTATCACTGCTTCTATTGCATAGATCTGCAAGTCCTTCAATGAGAAGATGACTCCATTGAGAATCACAGGCTAATTCTGATCCCCAGAGAGGACGTATATAATTCCATCATGCATTGCGGCAAGGCTTGCTTACAGAAATGTGCTATTTGGAGGTCTGCCCCAGAAACCGTGGCAATGGATATCACCCTCAACAAGGGATTTGAAATGCATTCGTTTATCCAGACAGATTATGATATGATATGATGTGATATGGCATTTATAATGCGCCTATACACAAGTGTTTCAAGGCGCGACGAGGCAAGGAAGAGGGGACAAAGGGAAGACAGACAACTATTTTACTAGGCCAAGTGTCATTCAGATCGCGCAAGTGCATGGGAAGGGGGACAGGGAAAGTGTGAGGGGCAAGGGAGAGGGGAAAGTGCAGTACATAGGATAGTAGAATAATAAGATGAATAAATAAAGGGCCAGCTGGTGGCAAGTGCATGGTAAGTGCAGACAAAGTGCTGGGAGGGGGACTGTAGGGATACAGAGACAGTCCCGAGGTGCAGGGTTTGCAGGGGAGGCGGTGCCGGGTGTAAATGGCTGGGCCTGGGCCCGAGATCAGTGAGAGTGGCCCGGTTACCAGTGCAGTTTCAGTCAGGATGGAATGCCATCAAAGGGGAGAGCTGCTGGTTTTCATTTGGAAGGGGATTCCAGAGTCTGGGGGCCGGTGCTCAGGAGGTTTGGCCACTTGGAGACATACATTTAGCAAGAGCAGGTACTAGCGGGTTTAGCTTTGCAGGTCTAAGAGGGGGAAAGGGGAAGAGAAAGCAGAAGCAAAGAGGAAGGTTTTGAGGTGCTTCGGAACCAGAGATGGTTCTGCTCAAGTTTCAGGGAGGCAGGAAGGCTGTTCCAGAGTGAGGCTGTTAGAACTCAGGTTTTATGACAATGAAACACAAAGGATACAGAATGATATGCCTCGGATTCTCTTTAAAGGATACAGACTGGTAGCCGCAAAGGATACACTCAGAGTCTTCTCCCAATCGACTGATGTCAGAAGTAGAACAAAGTTATGTCAAGAGAAACCTTCTAACTAATGTCACTCACTGACTAGTAATAATTCTACAGTCAAAGAGAGCTATTAGTGGGAAGGGCGTCAGTGGACCAAGATTCACCAGGCTGCTGATAGAGAGGAACTATATTAGAACACTATTATATTCAAGAGGACAGCAAGGGCCTATCTAATGTACACTAACCTGGATTTTGCACAGCTACAGGTAAGTCCAAAACTGTCCGATGAATCCAAGGAAACAACGACAAGGAAGGGAGTAGTGAGGAATCTAACCCGGACGGAACGAGGGCCGCACTAGAGTCGGGTTGGTGCACACAGGATAGCATCCAAAGTTCAGTGCACTATTCAGTGTAGGTAGGAGCAGGAGATGGAGAACCTTGGTCCAGGAAGGAAAGCCCTTTTGTAGTAGTAGAAAGACCAATTGGGAGAGTAGGAGTATAAAGGACTTACTATAATAACAAAACTAATCTCTCCTGCAATATGGGTAGGATTAAGGAGAGTGGATGTCTATAGTAAGTCAGGGTGACAGAGTGTAAATAGTCCACACAGGATAGGAAAGGAGGTAAGGATAGATAGGGAACAGGACTCTGCAGGTTGTTGTTGGCAGTCCGTTGAAATCAGCTGGAGGCTCCATATGGGAACAGAGCAGGAAGCTGGAGGCTCCGTATGGGAACAGAGCAGGAAGTTGCTGGGCGCTGCGTAGGAACACAGAAGAAGCTGGCAGCTCCGTTACGAGCAGGGAGTTGCAGGGCGCCACATAGGAACGTGGGAAAAGGCAACCGCTCCGTGCGAATGTTGAGACAAGGAAGGCAGGAATTGCCGAGTGAAGAATAAGTCGTCTGCGAGGGAAATAGCAGATGCCAAGCTCCGGAATGCCGATGAAAGTTTAACGATCAGAAGCATTGCTGCTTTGAATCTGCTTCGTTAGATGCAGTCAGCTGACGTGCACCTGACCAACGTAATGACGTATACGTTGATCAGGTGATCCGAGCTTGCAAATGTTGGAAAAACGCACAATAGCGATCGTAGCCCCAACATGACACCATCGGCAAGTGCAGTACTAGCGGCGCCTCCCAGATAACCTCCATTGTGTATAGAACGGCCTGGCCGTTCTGAAAGCTGAAGATGCTGGTAAGAAGGAGCGTTTAGGGAAAATAAAGGCGCTGGATGATCCTGGGATGGCAGGCATGACAGAGGCCCCTGCCGTGGAGAGAGATCTACCCCCAACTCGTTGCTTGGAGAAGCGGCTGACCCTGAGGGAGTTGGAGCGGATGAGCGAAGAGCTCGAGAAGGAAGAGATTTAGGAAGAGAGAGTTTAAGGTATTACGGCCTCAGAAGGCCTTGTGGACAATGCAGAGGGTTTTGAACTTAATCCTCGCAGCCACTGGGAGCCAGTGAAGAGATTTAATTCCTAGAGAGATACAGTCCCTGGGCTTGAGGCCAAGGACAAGTCTCGCGGCCCTGTTCTGGATAAGTTGCAGAGGTCGAAGAGTAGAGGCAGGCAGATTTAGATAGAGGCTGTTACAATAGTCCAGCCTAGAGAGAAACAGGGCTCTGGAGAGAGTGAGCTTCTGGGGGAAGGAGAGGAAAGAAAGAATACCTCTGAGGTAGTGTAACTTCTTAGAGATGTCAGAAATGTGAGGAGAGAAGGAGACTGCAGAGTCTAAGATGACCCTGAGGTTTTTTGCCTTGCAGGTGGGAGCAGGAAGAGGGCCAAGAGAGGCCTGCCAGAGAGCTGCAGGGAAGGAGGGAAAGGGTGTGCCGATGAGTAGAATCTCAGTTTTACTGGCATTAAGGCAGAGGTCATTGCCGGCACACCCCTCCTGGATAGCAGACAGACAGTCAGAGATGAGGGAAGGAGAGGAGGAGGCCGAGGGTAGCCTGAAAATGAGCTGGGTATCATCCGCACAGCACTGAAAGTTGGGGCAGAGAGCGGCGATGCGGTGGGCAAGGAGTGCCAGGTACTGGTTGAACAGCCAGGGAGAGAGGTTAGATCCCTGGGAGACACCATAGGTAGAGAAAAAGATGTCAAAGAGGAAGGACCCAAGTTGGACCTGGGAGGGACGATTGGAGAGGAAAGAAATCAGCCACGCCAGAGCCTGACCAGTGATACCCAGGTTATCAAGGAGACGTGATACAATGTCATAAATCTGCCTGATGTTTCCAATCGTTTTGTGGCTAGGTCCAAACTGTGTGCTGTTACCACCATATTCAGAATTTAAGGTCACCCAAATAGCCTTGTCTCCTGAAGATAAGACTGTGGGCGTTTTTCATCTTGGACCTGGCTTAATGATATCTCCTCTGGCATCCAAGATCCTGCCGCTGAAAAGATGATAGGATTCCAGGTGTTTATCATCTTGGACCTGGCTTGATGACATAATCTCCTGTGGCATCCAAGATCCTGCCGCAGCCACTCTGTGTCCAGGGCCAGATCGAGTACCTTGCTGCCCTAATATGCATGCCTGCTTGTATATATGCACTTCTTACCTGGTAACCATCAAGAGGCATTTCGATTTGCACTGTCCTCTGCACAATATCTAATTCCTGCACTCATCCATCAGCGTTTTGCTGTTCCCGCTCTCTGTACCTGCAACCCGCTTCCTTGCCACTGATACAGGATCATTAGTTCCGGTGCTACCAGACTTATTTGGAGCGCTAATCAATGTCGCATGATCTACTCTGTACACATTGATTTCTAAGTAGCTTTTTGCTATGAAGTGTGTAGAAACAAGAAATGTGCGACTATGCACACATCCAGGCCTTGGCATTTGTCACACTCTTTCGAGGTTGCGTAAAATCCCTCCTTTTCTATGTTCTAGATGGGGAACTGATCCACATGCATGAGCTACTAGAGTTCACAAATCTTTCACTAGGGGCCTTCAAGGAAATCCCCTGCAGCCGCAGCAGGCCACACTAAAGGTCCAAGCCTCAACACTGCCTCATACAATGGGGCACTGCCCACCCCCCTGATTATTATAAATGATTAGACATTTGGACATGAGGACTTGTTTGCTCCCGCCTCGACCTCAAGCTAGACCAAGAGCACCTCCTCAAGCATGGTGCCAGTGTGCGGCACCTCCTTGCATGTGGGCCAGATTTGCTGTTGGTCAGGTCAATGCTGGTGGACTTCTGTACGGGCAACTAGATGGCCTTTTCTTTGGAACTAGCACTGGCCCTCACAAAGAGTGGCAGCTTAATGTTTTGCTGTCGCTGGTCTGAGGATCTTGAGTCCCAGCTGGTTTTATGTTATTAAGTTCATGAAAGTGTTTTTTTTTGGTGCATCGAGATCTATATGATTTGTGGATTCATACTATGACCCTCAAGTTCTGGGAAAATATTGATCTGACATCTGAAATAATTTGAACGCAGGCATGATACGGCTGAATCCCCAGGCCCCACCTCCAAAGTGCTATGTAGAGGAATAGCTGCAATGACTCCAGAGGATTGACTGATATGGAATTATGCAAATAAAATTGATATGTCATCACATATTTTCTTAAGTGGGTAAAATGCCCTCCTGCACAGCGGGCACGCCCCTTCATAAATGGCCAGGGAGGGTGGTACAGATCAGTACCATTTGTGAGTACCGGCAAGCACCATAACTGCAGAGAAAGGGATAGTTTAAGGGCAACATGTGTTTGTTTTAGGAATGCTTGTCTGATTAGTAATGTCACGCATGTACCCTGCATGTATCATAGTAAACTGCGCTGCTTTGCATTGGATCGCACTGTATTATATCGCATTAATCCATATTGCACTGAAATGAGCCAAGCCGCAAAGGCCTTCATGACACATTCTGTTTCCAGCAGAAATTTCTGGTCTTTTGTAGCCAGTCCGGTTGCTATGGCGGGGCAGAAAGAAATTGGTAGTCATGGGTGTAAATCTACCACTCCCAAATGCAGTAGCCAATTATCTTTTAGAAACTGAGGTCGGACAAGTATTTTTGCCTTAGCCAAAGGTGTTTTTGAGACCTTACTCGCATTAGGATATGCCCCTGTTAGTGACTCCCTCGGCAGTGACGTAACCCAAAATGACAGCTATATAAAATGTGGGGAGGAGACTCAGTAATGTCCGCCGTCTAGATGCATGCCAGTCCTTGGGCCGAGCGCTGCAGGGGATCATGCTCTGCTTTTGCCAAGTTATCCGTTAGTTCCTTCAGCCAGCCCAGGTGACAGGGACGTCATTTAGGGGTCGCCAGAGGTCGCAACTGCGACCTCTGTGGTCACCCTTGCGACCTCTAAAAATTTTTTTAAAATAAAACGTTTTTTTTATGCAAGCTCCTGGGTTGTGGCCAGCACTGTGTGGCTCTTTACTTCTGGAGTGGCTGGCTTTCTTGTTCAGACCCCTTAAAAAAAGAAGAAAAAAATAAGAACAGGAGTGCCACAAGTCTAACACTTTCAGCAGTGACCCTAAATAAGAAAGAATAGGAATACCAAATGTGTCTTTCTGGAATTCTATACAAAAATTGCTAGACTCATTAAAGGTTTATTTCAGGCACACTTCAGGGGGGTGAGTCGCTGATTTAGTCTGTTCTGTCCTCAATTCAGCCTTTCATCCTTCTGAGGTCCATAAATGAGTACCAACACAGGGTGGGTGATATTGGGTGTATATTTTTTCTACAATAAATCTCTTAAGCGTAAGTGCTATATAATAACACATCATTATCATTTGGTCATGGTCGTCTGCTTGCATTCACAGTAATTTGGTAATATGGGCCTATACACACTGATCTTAACGATACATGTGGCGATCCATTCTTGTATGAAATGTACATCACATTATAGTGATTTCATAACCATATTTTTCGTAGTGTACAATGCTATGTAATGCCACTTCCTGTTTTGTCAACAAGTGAAAGGTCGTGTTACATCGCTTCCGGCGATATCACTTTGGGGTGGGTCAAATGGCATCACTTCCTGTGATGTCATCAGGGGGTCAACGGTCATGTGATGTCACGTCCGCTACCCCTGGCATTTTGGTGAAATGACGTCCCTGCCAGGCGAGAACCTCTGACCATATCTGTCGACATCAATGAGTCTACCCACCAGTGCCGGCCCCAGGTCTGCCAGCGCCGTGTGGGAGAGTTTTCGGTGAAATCGCCCCTATCCCTATTCCCCTGGGGATTTCCTAAATGTCCGATTGTAGAAAATATTAATTAATCGATTAACTAATCAATTAAGTTCATTAAAACGGCAGGGAAGTATTATAAATACCCGAGAAAACAACTTTGGTGATGTGCTAATGATCAGAACAAAACACGCAAACATAGGAAACTTTTCTCACTGTCCCTCGGTTCACTAAATTTAAAAAGTCAAAGCGTTCAAAAAAAGGCCTACCGCCAAGTAGGCGCTATAAAAAAGACATGGGCTTTTGAAAATCAGGATTATCGATGGAATCACACTAAAATGAGGTACGAAAAAGTTCGAAAAAAATGTATGTTCTGTTTCTTTTGGGTAAAGTACGCCTTGGAGGAGCACAATATTTTCACTGCTTTTTTGGGCGCGATTAGTGACGCATCAGGAACTCGAGGAGTCCTGGGTCCGTCATTAATGGCGCCAACCCACCCAAAAATGCCTTTCAAGAACAAGTATCAGCTGTACGACGGAACTGCGCTCCCTGTTGCTCTTGTAAAGTGTGTTTAAGGGCGGTGCCTGGCGCAGAGCTATCTCTCATGATGGGCACTGGTGACGAACCTCTTCACCGATACTTCAGTTTACATGACACTGAGCTGGAGGCAAAGCGCGCTTTATTTGCCACGCCAGGGAGGCGGCCTTTTGCAGCCGCACCCCCTGAGCGCCCCTTTAGCCATTGCTGCTGCCCACGCGGCCTTTTACTGCCATCGCTTTGGAACGCTATCCCTTAGATAAGAACCTTCAGAAGGGAAGCTGCGCACTACTGCACGCTAACTCAAACTCTTTGAGAATTCAGAAGACTTTGGTCCTAACTGGAGAAGAGTCATTAATGAATAACAATGTAGCAATTGGAGGTTTTATGGTTATGGTTATTGCGTGGGAAGGCCCTCGCTGGGAAAGCGTGGTCTTTTCCTATCTTGGAAGGCCACGCCACCTGTGCAATCGGTACCGCTCAGTGACAGGCCCTGCGCTTGAGTCACAGAGCTCCCCCGCGGCGGAAGGCCTTAGGACCCTGCTCCTATTACAGGAGTTGAAATTGACAAGCAGTTTATGATGAATTCAGCTGCAGTTCGCACTGCCAAACCTCTCCTTTTAGATGAACTCCACTTTGTCTCCCACTTCCGTTTCCGGAGTGCGGTGCCTCCCGTGTTCTTGTTGAGGAGCTTGACGGTTGGGGGAGGGCCCCCTCAGCAAGGTTCGCGGTGGGGGTGCCCAATGTTTGGGTTGCGCCACTGGATGCACCCCATGTGCAGAAATGTCTACTTAGTTGCAGAAATGTGCAAAGAGAGCGGAAGAGGCCATGTGATTCTGCGTATCAAGGAGGTGCACGTTCTGGAGCCCTTAGTGATATGATATGATTGGCTATTTATAACGCACTTAATACCCAGAAGTTTCTAAGCGCAGACCCAGGGATCAAATCTGTGTTGCTCTGTGTCGTCTTGCTTCCAAGGCAAGCACGTTGCCCCTGAGCTATCCTCCCGGGATAGAGCTCAAAGGGATGAAATGCAAATTCTATCTCTTGCGCCAAAACAAGTTTTGCAAATCTGCCCCAAATATTATTTTTCAAACAGTCGAACTCTCATCGGTCGGCCTTCAGATTCCGGTGGGAATGCATAGTTGAGTCTGATGGGAGTAGCTGAGCAAGCCTTCATCGTGCGCCCCACCTTGAGCAGCTGTTGAGTTGCCACCAGAAACATGTCCTTCAACGCGTGTTTGTGTGCGCGAGGTTTGTAAAGCATGAACCTAGCTGGGACGCAATGGGGCGGTGTACTGATGGGGTGCACGGGTGTAGCCGAGGGAGCTGAGATGTGGAGGTGAGCATGGGAAGGGGAAGGTCCACAGGAGGAGAATTGGGGCTGAGTGGAGCGATCAGTGACTGGTGAGATGTTCTTTCCAGGCTGGGGTCTTCACTGCTCCCTGAAGTGCTGGAAGGGGGGGGCAGTCTAGCATGCGCTGGCAACTTGCTCAATGACCATCCTCCAAAGTCTAAGTGCGAATGCACCTTTTATTCCTGGGGGAAACCTCCACACATATCCGCCAACGCATGGTACTCTTTGCCCCTCCTTTTACCCCAGGGATATCTTCAATAAGCAGTATATTCTCGCAGAAGGACCCTGCGCCAGGCAGCCATTGCTCGGTTACATTGCAATCTTGCCTCTATTGTGCACTGCATTGCTTTTTTCCTAAATCATTTAGTACAAAGCATTTTAATGTGTTTTGCAATCGTCACTTACTCTGGCTGATCAGTTATTCCAGGTGTCCATTGAAATGTCTGCCTTGCCAGCATTCTACTAATGTATTGTTTCATTTGATACGAAGCCATGTGACAGTGATCATTTTCTGGGATCTTATAACAGTTATGTAACTGGTCTGGATGATAATTGCTTAATCTTACAACTGTTCTGCTCTTAAACAGATTGTGACAATACACATAATAATGTTAATATTAACTTGTTATTCATATAGCGCTTTTATCCAAAGCACTTGACATCGAACATTTCTATATACAATTATGTTTACCCAATCGAAATTGGCACTCATTTTATTGACCTCGGAAGGATGAAAGGCTGAGTTGATCTTGCTGGGATTTGAACCTGTGACCTGCAGATCACACACAGATCACAGCAGTGAGTGCTTACCCCACTGAGCTATCTTACTGTCATTCAGTGGCATAAAGCGTATAAAAAAAGACTGCACAAATATAAAAAGCCAATAGGCATTTTGCATCTCTAAAGAAACACTGCATCTCTTGGATTCGAACCCCATGTATAATGGAAAAGCCTGCACTTTGACAGCGAGTTCTGCCACATTGCCCTTAGCTACCTTTCACCACCAGGTGCCATGATGTATGATGGGCACTGCACCCTTTCCATGTAATCCTGCAGGGCGAATAGCCGAGGAGCTCAGTCTAGTGTAGCTGAACTTTGAGCCCCTGCCTAGATAGTTACAGGCTGGTACCTAACACTGATAACCCACCCGTCAATTACTTCAATGACTATGACTCATAGCTAAATTAAGATCCGCGATGACGGGGGCCAATAAACTAATCAATAGTCATGCTGATGTGGGTGCGGTGGCAATGATTGCCTTGCTCAAGGTGTGCCCTGCAATATTTTTGCAAGTGCTTTACCACCTACCACACCTCAATGTGTATCCTCTTCACACTGACTGTACACAGAATTGCTCAACACCGAGGCTGGATACACTAGTTTGACGAAATAAAAGTTCTACCTATTACAGGGTGGCAACAGCATGAGGATTATGGTCTCAGTTAGGTGGTCAGTCTGGGTGCGGGGCATGAACAGACATAAGTGGAACGCTTTTCAAAAGACTGCAACGGGCCCGACCTTGTTGCTCCGGCGATACTCTGACTGAATGTTACCCTAGTCTCCATTGCCCAGCAATCATGGACCTTTCCCAGATCATTATCCCAGGCCAGTATCCCCAGGTCAGCATCCCCAGGTCAGTATCCCAGGTCAGTATCCCCAGGTCATTATCCCAGGTCAGTATCCCAGATCAGTATCCCCAGGTCATTATCCCAGGTCAGTATCCCCAGGTTATTATCCCAGGTCAGTATCCCAGGTCAGTATCCCCAGGTCATTATCCCAGGTCAGTATCCCCAGGTCATTATCCCAGGTCAGTATCTCAGGTCAGTAACCCCAGGTCATTATCCCAGGTCAGCATCCCCAGGTCATTATCCCAGGTCAGTATCCCCAGGTCAGTATCCCAGGTCATTATCCCAGGTCAGTATCCCCAGGTCATTATCCCAGGTCAGTATGCCCAGGTCATTATCCCAGGTCAGTATCCCAGGTCAGTATCCCAGATCAGTATCCCCAGGTCATTATCCCAGGTCAGTATCCCCAGGTCATTATCCCAGGTCAGTATCTCAGGTCAGTATCCCCAGGTCATTATCTCAGGTCAGTATCCCCAGGTCATTATCCCAGGTCAGCATCCCCAGGTCATTATCCCAGGTCAGTATCCCAGATCAGTATCCCAGGTCATTATCCCAGGTCAGTATCCCCAGGTCATTATCCCAGGTCAGTATCCCAGGTCATTATCCCCAGGTCATTATCCCAGGTCAGTATCCCCAGGTCAATATCCCAGGTCAGTATCTCAGGTCAGTATCCCCAGGTCATTATCCCAGGTCAGCATCCCCAGGTCATTATCCCAGGTCAGTATCCCCAGGTCAGTATCCCAGGTCATTATCCCAGGTCAGTATCCCCAGGTCATTATCCCAGGTCAGCATGCCCAGGTCATTATCCCAGGTCAGTATCCCAGTTCAGTATCCCAGGTCAGTATCCCCAGGTCAGTATCCCCAGGTCAGGGCCCCAGGTCAGGGTCCCAGGTCAGTATCCCCAGGTCAGTATCCCAGGTCCGTATCCCCAGGTCAGTATTCCCAAGTCAGGGTCCCAGGTCAGTATCCCCAGGTCATTATCCCAGGTCAGTATCCCCTGGTCAGGGTCACAGGTCAGTATCCCCAGGTCATTATCCCAGGTCAGTATCCCCAGGTCAGTATCCCAGGTCAGTATGTCCAGGTCATTATCCCAGGTCAGTATCCCCATGTCAGTAGCCCGAGGTCATTATCCCAGGTCAGTATCCCCAGGTCAGTATCCCCAGGACATTATCCCAGGTCAGTATCCCAGGTCAGTATCCCCAGGTCAGGGTCCCAGGTCAGTATCCCCAGGTCATTATCCCAGGTCAGTATCCCAGGTTATTATCCCAGGTCAGTATCCCCAGGTCATTATCCCAGGTCAGTATCCCCAGGTCATTATCCCAGGTCAGTATCCCCACTACAGGGTAGTATCAATGCACTCATCAACATACCTTCTAAAAGCACCTTGCCTGTGTTCATGAACAGCAACTCCTACCAATCACAGCATCACTGAAAATACAACTACATCTTACAGACAACAACCTCTATGTGCCCACCAACATCATCAGGCTTTTATATAGCGCCTCTTGTCAAATGCCTTCCACTTCGAAGTGCTGTAATAAAAAGTGCTATTATGGAACTCGATCTAGCAATATTAGAAGGGCCAAGAACTGAGCCGCCCTAGCTGGGATTCTGACGTGTGAAATGCAGGCTTTCCCTACGTGTGAGGAGAGAGTACTTTGCAAATTGAGTTTCCACCAGGTCTGTGTACACCCACAGCCCTTCCGAAATGTGCCTTGCTGATATCAAGCTCAGTTTTTTCAATCTCAACTATGTGCCTTCAGAACTCAGATATAAAAAAATTGAATAGGAAGATTGTGGGGGAAAACATCATCATGTGTTGCTGGCACCTTGTCCTTCCTTCCTCCTCGCTGGCCGGAGATCCACTCGGCCCCCTTTGGTGTAGTGTACTAGAGTAGAAAACTACGAAGGGTAGAGTATTATCTGACTTTACAGAAAATATTAAAAACTCATATTTTCTCCATAGCAAGACACTAGCCATTCACAGAGTCGCAGGACTTCCTCGGCACCATGATGCCTCCGGGCTTCCGTTCCCACATAGCAAATCGTGCTAAATACGAATCTGTCTGCTGATGAAACCCAGTTCCAGGGGGGTCTTTGCGGAGAATCAGTGGATGCACTGGAATTGGTTGAGTGCTTGGAGACAGTGCAGTTGTGGAAGCAGGGCAACTGGCTATGCCAAGAGGGAAGACCTTCTCGCAACCCTGTGCCTTTCCTGTTCAATGGCCAAGCCATGCAGGCAAATCTCCTATCCCGGTGGAGTCAGTCAGGTGTGTCGATGTGATCTTTGGTGGACGTCTTGCCTTTTGCCCTGGTGCCAATGCAGTGGCCAAAGTGGCTCAAGATCACTGATTTAATGTCATCCAAATATGGGCGGTGTTGCATAAAACCCCCAGAAGATATTAGTCAGTCAGTGGGGGTTCCCAAACTACCCTCATTTACGTCAGCATTTGGACGAAAAATAAGCATAGATGTGAATCCGGCTTCTCATGGTATCTTCTTCTCCAGCAACTATCACCTTGTTCCCGAGGGCCAAACTGCAAGAGCTGGCTGCCAGTAGAGGAAGAAACCTGCAAGGAATTGTTAACTCTGATAGGATAGGTTATTTATAACGCACGTAATACCCAGAGGTTTCTAAGCACGGACCCGGGGATCGAACCTGTGGTGCTCCATGTCATCTTGTTTCCAAGGCGAGCACGTTGCCGCTGAGCTATCCTCCCGAGACATGACTCTGATGTGGGAAATGGTGACAGGGGCCGCGCTTGCCCCATCTGGCGGAGGGGTATGTCCCAGTAGGTGCTCTGCACTCCAGCAGTGAGTTAAAGCGGAGGCACTAGAGGTCCAAGAGACAACGTTCAGGCGGCGAAGATCTCAACGTGGAGGGAATTTACCTTTTGTAGGTTCCTCATCAACCATTTCGCACGTCAATTGTTATTGATGTTTAAGAATGGATTACAACGCCACTGTGGGCCACCGGGCTGGTTAGACTTGGTTTGTGGCCCAGAATATGGTTTTTTCTAATGGTTTCCTTAACCATCTGGGTGTTTTCACTGTTTCATGTTTCTCAAAATGTCATCTATCTGAGAGTCTTGGTGACGTTTTGCCGAATTTTTCACACTTACTAAATATATTTTACTATTTACTATTAAACCCATATATTCTAAACTACATCAGGTGTAAACTGTCGACTATATCAACCACTTAGCATTGAGAATTCTAGTTATTTATTTAATCCTTCATGCATTTCTTTACAATACTTTACACTAGGTGCTGCACAGCACTTAGAATGGGGCACTAGACGGGAACATCCAAACACAGCCCAAAACAGCAATTAGTGAATGAAGACTCCCCTTGCCAACCCCATAAAGATGACTTTCACATCAAACAGATGCATTTTTCCCGTAATTTTTTTAAGTCCCTGTGAGGTCTTTGGGGTGTTCATTGTCAAATAGGCCTGTTTTGCTGTGATAATTGTAAGGAGAGAGGGTTGTCAGTATATACACACACACACACACACTTCTGTTAAGAAAATAGTGTGTTCAAAAATCAATATTGCTATTAGCCTATGGGTTGTCTGGGCTGCATGGCTAGTAGGGAGAACTACGCCATGCAACCCCAAATCCCATATATTTACGAACTCTAAGACGAAAACGAATTCCCTTACCCTTGCGCCCTGGTGCATATATCTATATATATATATATATATATATATACACACACACACAGTGTGCCTGCCTGCAATGGTAAGGAAATCCACATTCCACTGGTCTTTAATGCGTAGTTTTAGCCACTTAACATCAATGTATTTATATTAAAGATGAACATGGTACCTTTCCAAATATTTTTATCCACATTGACATTTTTCCAATTGGCATTGCCCCAGTTGACAGTGTCTACAACAGGTCTATACAATTGTCATTGCCCCACAGGATATTCATCCTGTCGAATTTTCCAACCAATTGACATTATCCCAATTGACATTGTCTATATCAAATGTGTGCAATTGTCATTGCCCCACTTAAAATCAATCTTATAGAATTATCCAATTAGCATTGCTAGTATTGTCTTCCTGTGTTTCCATCTGTTTATAATTAAGTCCATTTTCATTCGGTATTGCTTTACGTGCTCATCAAACAGGCAACAGTCAGTGCACCGTGAATTGCAAAGTAGGCCCCCACTGTCCGTTCCCAGTGGTGGGATTCCCAACTCAACCAGTCCAATGCAGAGGAAGGCGTGGCGACAAGCTCTCCTGCTTCAATATTGGTGAAGACGAGGAGCTCTGGGAATCCACCCACTATTCTGATTTGAATCCCTCCGAAATCAAAATTTAGCCGACTGAAAATATCCAATACTAGCAGCGGTCCAGTAAAGTCAAACATGGAGGACATGATTAGGGGAGGGGTCCATAAATGGCCAGAAGGGCTTGCTTCAGCTCCTACCACACATACAACCTTTCAGAGAACCGTTTCTGCACAAAAGACACCAGTTCTCAGTTCTCTAGGAGGTTGAACGTGCAGTGGCAGCTGTATCAGACACGTCTGACCCTTTTCCAGAAAGCTTTAGGGTTCAGACACAAGGTGTTGAGCTTGATTCTGTGCTGCCTCCCTGAAATCTAGAATAGGTATCAAAATGTCCTCCACGCAAGGTCCTACATTCTGGAACAATCTAATAACAGATCAAGTAAATCTGCTCAGATTCAGGAAAACCCTTAAATAGAACCCTTTTACCTAAGATTTTGACTAAGTGACTGTGCGGGGTATCTTTGAGGATTGAGAACATACCGAGCTCCGCACTCCCATATGCTGCACACCTACTTTTAGCCCTTTCATCTGTCGAACTTGGATGTAACTCCTGTCTAGCAGTGAATGCTATTCAATTCAATTCACTTGCACGCCCCACTCTATTTATTCACACTTTTTTTAGTCATCTTCCCCATCACCCACCATTCCTTTTTTGTACAGCACCTGCAAGCGACTCATTTATATTAGATACTAGCAAAAAGTACCCACACTCTGCACAGGTTCTATAGACAGTCATTATAACACACTCATCGATTGTTGAAAATCAATGATCCTGTAGCTCGCTGTTCCAAGTCTCTTATCGCTTGATATGCTTTGCACTCTAAAGTGAACTGCACTGAGAATGGGAATGTGTCGCTGGCTGACATACCACCGAGCAGACGTGGAGGGGAGACGAGAGTTGGCGTGCTGCAGCATAATGGGACCTTTTGTGTGCTCTCACCTCCTGGTGCATCACTCTGGCGCGGTGCAGTGCGTTGCGGTGCAAATATCTCGGAAACGGTGCATCCTAGGGATTTGAAATGTGGTTTTCAAGGCCTATGAGTTCTGTTCCCCGCGTCAAGACGTTTACAATTAGCTCTGTCCAATCCTTGTACGACCACATTGATGTTTTGTTAATTTCAAGCAACGGTCTCATGTGTGAAGGGGCTGAAATAGGTGGACAGGTGTGGGGTGGCCAAATGTCATGTAGCCAGTAATGTCCGCAGGGTCCTAACACGTAACTATGCAAAGTTTGGTGTGGATCGGTGGAACGGTGTGGGATGTATAAGGAAAAAACAAGCCCATTTTTTGCATTATATAGACAGATGTTACAAATTCCCTCTACATAAGCAAATTACTGATTATGTTAAGATTTTACTCTGGTAACATTCCACTTCCTCTGGTGTATCCTCTTTCCTTGTAGCTAAGGGGTGCAGGGACCCTTCTTGCTTATGGAGAGCCATGCCGCAATTAATTTACAGTAATGCCCTATAGAACTAACGCTTTATCCCATTATGAATTCGCCTCTGGCTGTGGGTTTAGCGCCTTCTGGCATGAATAGAAATGCTCTATTGAATACATAATATAATAAATGAAAATTTAGATAGAGTAGCCATGAATTGCTATACCTACGAAATCCACATCCCCCCGTTGCCTTTTCGTTAACATCTTTGGTCTAACTTGAGGGCAAACATCATTCACCAACACTTGCGCCGGGACTATTTGCGGCAGCGCAAAGTCTTCTAGCACGGGCGCGCCTGTTAGTGCCTAATGTTGGGCCCAATCCATGGATTTAATATCCAGATTACAGAAACTTTGCACCGGTGCAAGTGCAAGGTTTGCACGGTATTAGCACCAGGGCAAAGTTTGCCAGATTTTTAAAAACATTGGGGCACATTAATAAACCAATGCACCTTGACAAGTGCAGTTTGGCATATTAAAAGCACCAGGGCTAAAATTGCCCGAGTGCAAAAGAGATGCATTTTCACCACATTTTTGCACCAGGGCAAAGTTTGCCCTAGTGCTAATACGGAATGGTATTGGCACTAGGGCACATTTTGCTCTGATGCACAAATGTACCTTTTTGGCACTAGAGCAATTTTTGCCCTGGTGCTTTTAATATGCCAAAATGCACTTGCCGAGGTGCAATGGTTTATTAATGTGTCCCAGTGGTTTTAAAAATAGGGTAAACTTTGCCCTGGTGCTGATACCGTGTAGTTCTGTAATCTGGCAGAAAGGTGAACCCTCGCGCTGTCACCTGAGGTGACTGACCCGGCTGCGAGTCAATCCGTGCCCGTTACTTCCGATGCGAGGCGACACATAGCACACAGACCTTCAGCGACGCTCCAGTGAGGAAAGCCGGGTTAATGACCCTGCCAACGGAAGCCATGATGTATGTGAAAGCTCAAAGAGGAAACTATAAGTTAAGATAAAAGTGACGTGACGTAACGGCAGCCAAGGAGCTCTCCAGTCACCGTCAGGCATCCCTGGCTTTGGTCTCAGGGGATCATTGTTCCACATTTTCCCTGATGGGCCTGGGCTGGCCTGCACTTCCCATGATGCACAGCGCTGTTATCTAAAAAAAAAAAAAAAAACACAGCAGTGGCTGACAGTGACACCCCACGGGCCCATGTGTAAGCGTTGTGACAATGTGCACAGCCAGCCGTGTTTTTTAACACATAAAATTTAGCAGTTGTTTGATACATTTTTTATTTTGTCGAGGGTGCCAGACTGCGGTTCACCACCTGTCAAGCATACAACGTTTACGGACAGCCCACAAATAAGTCTTTCAAATGATAACATTCTGTGTGGTTACACGTTCGCACTGTTTTTAACATTTTGACTGACTCCAATTGTCAAATAAAAACGAGAAGAGAATTCTTCATAGAAGTTTTCAAAGTTTAGTAACCAGAACTGAAAGACTTCCAGACCAATTCCAGCACTTTAACAACACCCAGGAAAGCACCTTTCTAACTTCTCCTTCACCCATTTTCTCATCCTCTGCCTATAATGTCTTTCATTGTCGGATTGTGTGGTATCACCTACATAAAGGCACTGAAGCACCTTGTTTTATTTCGGGATGCACATCTATAAATCACAATAATTAAATAAATAAATGCAACAACAACAACAAAAAATGTTTCTGGGCATATTACCCCTTGCCTGCTATCAAAGCGTCCGTAAGAGTAAGTGTCGCAGACAGACACGGAGGTCACCGCGGCTTAACTCTTCCAGGTCAATAGACGATGTAGTTCCAGGTAAAAACCTCAGCCAACACAATAGATCCTTGCTGCCAGTTACCCATTGCTTACACACTGCCAGAATCCTATCCCGGAAATGTATAGGTTAAATAAAGAGTAGGACAAAACTCAGCCCGGCACGTGCGCAGGACTTTCCCTATGCCACCGAAGACTCCCCCATACTGACCAGCCCTACTATTGCGATTTCATTTTGTTGGAGGGCTTTGTGAGGTGCCAGTTGCTGTCCACGGGACATATCTAGGTGGAAGGTTTGCCTGGCACAGGAGGACTGTCGAGTATACTCTTCAGCATGTATACTGGAAAATATGGCTCACCCTGTAGAGTTTCCTATTAAGAGAATGCTTGTCTAAATTCCTGGAAATTATCGGGGACACTTAGTGCATATGTGGCGTGGGGAAGGGTGCACCCATTCCCCCCCCCTATTTTATTTCTGTGTGAATGTTGCTTCGGGATTTAAACTATCTCTCACAATCTTACTATATGAATGGTACACACCGATTGGACAATTGTCCTACAAACAGCTTACATACAATATCTAAGGCCACAGAGGGGTGTTGCTAGGTCTGGAAAAGATCCGGGACTAGGCTAATGACGGAACTGTCGGGACTCGGGGCTAGCTAGCCCTGTGGTTGTAGGCCCTGAGCTTCTATCCAATTTCTCAAGATGGCACAGAGTGAACTTTAACAATGTCACGCCATTCACCCGGTGCCCTCAGATCTTCATTGATGAGACGGGTAAGGCCAAAGGAGCATCTGTACCCTCTCGCCACATGGTTGCCCAGTCTAGACAAAAGCTCTAGTAAAATCTTTCTTTTTATGGCGCATTTTTAGGAATAAAGGGTGTCTTTTTTTCAGTACAGGCAAATCTAACTTGCCATGGAATGCCTACTGCATTTTCATGAGGTGGGCAATGCAGTAGGCATTTATCCTTCAATTCATCCTTTAGACCCAAAAACGGAAAGTAGCTGGTCACTCAACAGTGGCAGGACTTTTTGGAGGGTATGCCACCCTGGATGTCTCCCGGCACGTGCCCACAGGAGTGCACATCAGGGAATAGCTGGGATGGGCAGATCGGTTTTTCCTCCGCTGGACCTGTGGGCTTTCAGATCATGTGACGCGAGAAGGCCACACAGTGCGATGAACTTGGATGCACAGATCTGCTGAGCTTTAATGTGGCTAATCCACTCCTGAAAAAAAATACACGCCGCACGAAGAGTGAAAGGTTCTGGTAGCAATGTAAACAGCCTGACTCTGCAGTCCTCCGGGATATGAAAATGCGTTCCAAGGTGGCAGAGAATTGTTCAAAATGTCATTGTGGAGAGTCAGGCGGGTGATAGCAGCTGGCATTTATGTTTCTGGGGTGGGGTAAAACCCCTACTGGAAACCAATAGGTTCAGAGCCGGTCGATGGGCGTATTTGTAGAAAAGAGACATGCAGTGATTTCCTATAGGATGATGGCTACAACGCCCCTCGATTCCTGGTGCGACAGGGAAGATGGGGTAATTGTTACAGACTATCTCATCAAAGTTGGGATGGAGGAGTCGTTGAATCCAGTTTATCAGATGAGAAGTTTGTTCAGTTCTTTGGTGGAGATCATAGGTGCCAAGGGCGTGGTTAATGGCTAATCTGGTGTTGATGATGCCGCATCACAATGCAAGGGCGTTAACCTTTAACACGCCTAAAGTCAAGGATGTATCATTCTGAGGGGCAGATCATTGAGTAACTTTGACTGATAAGATAGATCATATCAGTAAATGCAGCCATGGCACGAATATGTGTGCAAAGATCTATGTGGTAGCTACACATCAGGGGTTTCAACCCCAGCCTTGTCCGCTCAAATTCTCATCCTGCCAAGGACGATAAAAGGAATATCATTGAGTTGGGACATTTGAAAAAGCAATGTTTAAGCTAAAGGAGACATGTTCACTCTTGGTGTTTGCTACATATTTGGGTTATTGGGTGAACAGAAACTCCATGAACACCTAGAGTTGATACTCCTTAGATGTATTTGTTTCTAAAAAAAAAGGATCTATGGGGATATCATAAAATCCAGCCTGGATATTACTCCTAACTGTGTTAACATGTCCAACTCTTATTGTATCCAGGCCTTTGAAGGCCAATTCAAATCTTTTGTGTGAAGGATGGATTAGTATCGTTGATTAATTAAGATAAGGACACCACATCCTTTCTCTAGACAATGCGTAACCATGCGCTGATCTGAACCTTAGTACTGTCCCAATTGGACTATTTTAATGGTGAATGCATTCCCCTGCTTCGATAGTGGATTTGTAAATTGCTCATCCATTTCCCAGGCCCTGTACTTGGCCAGAATCAGTGAGAAGATGTCAAGCCTGCACCTGTAAAGGCTCCCAATTCATATCCGAATACCAGTCAGCATTCTGTCTAGCATGCACACAGCCTTCTGGGAAAATAGCCTTCTGTTTATTAAAAAGAAAGATGGACTCCTGATGCACATCTGCAAAGAACCTCATTGCTCTGGACAAGCTCACCTAGACAATAGGGTTCCATGTGTTAATATCGCCCCAAAAATATCGCCATACAAAAATATCGCCATATTTTTGTGGAGATATCGCGGCATGGAACCTGCGGGGGACACCCCCGCAGCCCCTGTATTATTTTAAAAGAAGCGGGGGGCACCCCCGCTCCCAAAAAACCCTAATATTATCCACACTAAAAATAAATATCACCTATGGCTGTTCCCGACGACCATATATACAGCGATATTTTTGGTGGGGATAATATTACCTGATATTGACGATAGCCATTTATAAAAGCTAGTGGGGTTGCCTCTGTGTGTATGAGGGTGAAGGAGGCTATCAACCCATGTCCACACATGCAGGGAATTTTAATTTATGTACAGGCCTTTCTAAAATTGCTTTTCCCGAAGCACCAAAAATGAGAGATGTTAGTAGCCAGTTTAGGGGTACTAATTTATCAACCCACGGCATCTGAAAAGTTATGTCATTTCTGATAGGATTTTAATTAGTGATCTTCAAGTTGCAAACAGATATCAATAGAAGAGCTTAACTCGCTGAGCTATTTTACCAGCATTCCAAGCTAGCATCTGAAAATAAAGACAGCCTTCTTTCACACAAGCTCTATGTTTTTACTCTTGATGGGAGCATTGCTTCTATTGAACAACCTTCAATGGCCATGAACCTGCCTTCGGGTGATAACAGAAAAAAACACAATAACGAAGCGACAAATATTGTTCAGTTTGTTATATATTTAGGTAGTACAAACTGCAAGGCCCAATCATTAAAAAATAAACATAAAAACGAAGCAGATTTTGAGCTCTGTGCTTTCTTAACACGAATTACCTCAGTATTAAAGTTATG
Organism: Ambystoma mexicanum; assembly: GCF_040938575.1. Taxonomy (NCBI): domain Eukaryota; kingdom Metazoa; phylum Chordata; class Amphibia; order Caudata; family Ambystomatidae; genus Ambystoma; species Ambystoma mexicanum. The sequence goes on from NC_090933.1 coordinate 1,079,367,199, forward strand.
TTAGGAACAATAAAAGCACACCTTGCATTGTAACATCAGTAGGATCCATTTTGTAGCATCAACCGTTTGACTTAAGCCACCCGCACCTACCAGAAATCCGTTACTTGCCCTGCTCACACCAAGGAATCAGCACTAAATCTATCCTTGAGAAAGCGCACTTGAAGTGCGAAACATGTGTCGGCACCATCTGCCCTATTATCATGCAACCAACACCAATAAAAAACGACACCCCTGGATATGGACATCTAAACACTCAATAAGATGAACTTGTCATAAATACAAATTCATCCACTGGCGCGTTGGTACACTCCACTCTATATCCTCTACTTTCAGGATGTCATATAGTTAGACCAGAAATCTGCAACCTGCAGCTTTCTAAAAGTTTTGGACTATAACATCCATGATCCCTCACATTTAACTAACTTGCTAGGACTGATGGGAGTTGTAGACCAAAACTTTTGGGGAGTCAAAGGTTACAGACCCCTGAGTTAAGCCATACACACTGCATGTCACCATTTAAAAACTAGGCACATTTTCTACTAGGCGCTTTGCTAGCACGCATTACCCCAGTATCACACGACATCAGGAACAATGCCTTTCACTATGAACCTTGGATGATATTTGAATGCCTGGTCCCCATCAGCAAAGCCTGACAATGTTGAGTCAATGGGGAGGATTTTGTCTCGGGAGGATAGCTCAGCGGCAACGCGCTCGCCTTGGAAGTAAGACGACGCAGAGCAACACAGGTTTGAGCCCTGGATCTGCGCTTAGAAACCTCTGGGTATTAAGCGTGTTATAAATAATGACAATGTGTAAAACAATTACCATCGCGATGCTCTGCAACTTTTGGCTGCAATTTCCATCAGTCTAGTCAATGGTGAGGGATCGTGTTAGACGCAGTTCAACATACCAGTGGAGCTGCGAGCTGCAGATCCGTAAGATAGGGGATCTATATAAATCCTTTTGCATGTCGGGTTGCCTTGGGGCAAATGCTTCTTGCAACAGGATACTCTGATAGTCTAGAGGGAACACTTTTGATGCTGCACTTGACCCTCTAAGGTCGACCTGGGATAGATAACCATTGTAGATGAGAGTCAGAGGCAGCAAGTAGTATAACACAAAATGACCAGGCCCTCTAAAAACCACCCTAAGGGTCCCTGAAGAATCAAACAACCACTAAAGATACACAAGTATTAGTCTGAGTGGAGCATTCCCAGACAGAAGCCCTTTATCGTCCCTGTCCCGCGGAACAATTGGGACTTCAGGTGCCTTACTGGTGATACCTTTATGCTGCCAAGAGTCCCAGTGGGCACTATGCCAGGGACCTCTTTAAAAAAGTGTGCCTGGAGTTCGCTGGGGTGGGGCTCACAGCTCCTGCCAGACCCCTCATAGACACATACTCACAGAACCAATACAAATTCACAATCTGCCCTAAAGCCAGCCAACCAAACCACGCATGTAACACCGCACAGGCAGTCCACACTCGTTACCGCATGTTAGTTTCATAGACATAAGTAAAGTTACTTGCAAAGACTGTATATAAACCAATCAATTTCCCTCATTGTACTGAATACATCAGTAGAAGACACACGCGCCTTAAGTCTAATGCCATTCAGCCGCATTCACGGTAATTCAGCCTGTAATGTTTTATTGTATTGGTTATTTATTTGCAATGCAAAAACCCGCAATGCACTTCAGGGCGCATGTGCAAACCTTTGCAAATTGTTTTTAGTATGTTTTCAGGGTGCAGCATGCTTTAAAATTCAAAACTGCCCTTCCCAGCCCTGGCATTATCTTTGCTAAAAGGTGTCACTGAGGTACTCACGTGGAAGTTTCCCATGTCTGCCTGGCTGCTGGCTGCGGGATGTTGGCAGGGCTCTTGTCAAGTACACGATGGGAAGCAGCACAGTCAAGGTTTATAACATCATCTGGTTTAATCAGTAACTCTTATGGCTGGGCAGGTGGGAGCAGCCTATACACACACCCAGGCCTGCCTTCTCTGAAACACTTCCTATGGAATTCTCAAACCTGCATGCATTGGATTCGGCATTTCTGTTCATTTTAAGGGATAGATATGCCACAAAAATATATTATTTATGCATTTTTATGCAGCACGGGGGCATTGAGGCGCTGTTACAGGAATATGTCTCTTAGTTGCGTATTTATAATGCGCTTCATACCCAGAGGTTTCTTTGCGCAGACCCGTGGATCGAACCGGTGTTGCTTCATGTCGTCTTGTTTCCAAGGTGAGCGTATTGCCGCTGAGCTATCCTACCAAGACAATATGCACAACATTACCCTACAACCTTTCGGCTTCCGCCTTCCAATTAAGTTTATCCGAAACACTTCCATATAGCTTACAAACAAACACAAAATAAACGTTTCAATATCTTCAAAAGCAATTTGTTTGACATAAATCATCGTCATCATCATGACATCAAAAAAGCGTACATTTTATGTAACAATTAAAAGTGATAATAAAAACTCATAGAACATGGACCAGAAATATACTCACATCCTGATTTATGGAATTATCTGCGCGTAAAACACAGATTTGCGCGCCATTCTGCCCGAAAACCCCTGTTTGAGGTATGGGGATTTTCGGGCAGAATGGCGGGCAAATCTGCGTTTTACGCGCAGATAATTCCATGAATCAGGCTGTTAATTTGGTAAAAAGAAGGATTTTGATATTGTTGACATATTTGTATCAGTGAACATTTCCTACATAATCATTAGATACATTGATTGGCAATTCCGCTCCATTATATTCCATTTCTTGACTTAACATTATAGGCGCCTATTTGCCTTTTCCACACCACATCTAACAGGCAATAGGGCCATGCGCTGCCGCTTGACATGCTGTTAAATTACATACATGTGATGAAATGACAGCTGCTCTGCTCTGACTCTCCCCCTTTCAGCCTTAATGGTGACGCTGCCTTTCCCCAGCTGGCGAGGGGCAGCGCCACCATTAAGGCTGAATATGTGAGGCACTGTCCCCTGCCAGGCAAGCCTATAGAAAATAAAGACAGAGATCACCACCCTCTCCCCTATGGGGAGAGGGTGCTGATCTCTACAAAAGGCTGCCTGGCAGGGGTGCCTGTAGCTCATTGTTCCAGGGCTCGTCAAGGGGGCGTGGCCTATCGGGCCCACATGCAACCCTAGCCGTTAGACCACGCCCCCTTGATGTGGGGCATTTTGTAGGGCCACTTAAGACGCTGCCTATACTCTTCAAGTGGTTGAAGCAACTAAAAACAACAGTAGTGCTATGGTACCAAAATAAAATAATGTGCTAACAAGGTTCTATAAAAAATGGAAGCCTTTAACTAAACTAAAAATGCAAGTTGCTAGTAAAAGAAATATGGAAGAGACAGCATATGCAGACTTTGGATTGAAAGGGGGCTCTCTTGGTCTGAAGACAGGGATAGACAGGAAATACTTTCTAGCCCTTTATATATATATGCATGTTAGGCAGAATTATGTGCAGTACCCTTTGGGAACACCACACACAATTAAGACTACAAGTGACAGTACAAATTCACCTGTGGTACAAGCCTGTACTACACAGTAAACTGGTAGCGATGGCTGAGCAGCCAGACTTGTCTCAAGAGCAAGTGAGCAGTATCAATAGTTACACAAAGGACAGCAATTACTATGATTCGAACACACACTGACTCAAGGTTTCTGAGTAAAAGAATACACATTTATTTACTCATTTATTTACACATCAGTTATACAACATTTCACTAAAGTGATGTTAGCCTTGTGGTTAGTTGATCCAAGGTAATAGCAGCACTCTATCCTCACCGCTGTACACCAGTGTTAGGCAGAATTATATGCAGTACCGTTTGGGAACACCACACACAATTAAGACTACAAGTGACAATACAATTTCACCTTTGGTACAAGCCTGTACTACACAGTTAAAGTGGTAGCAGTAGCAGAGCAGTCAGACTTATTTTAAGAGTAAGCGAGCAGTACAAGTAGTTACACAACGGACAGCAATTACTATGATTCAGGCAAACACTGACTCAAGGTTTCTAAGTAAAAGAATATATATTTATTTATTCAACAGTTGTATAACATTTCACTATTATAAGCAAGTTAAAAATCACAATCATATAAATACACCACACCACTTCCCTTAAATTCAAGACAAGTTAAGCTCACAAAATGAAGTGGGAGCAAAATGGCACTCCAGGAATTTAAACGGGAGGGAAAGACAAAGTTATTAGAAATTTGATTAAACCAACAGGTAAGTACTCAGGGCAGTTGATCAAGAGGAGCTACAGTGAGAGGATCAGCTAGAAAAGGCTTAGGGCCAAAGTCAATGGGTCAAAAGTATTTTGCTCAAGATCACACAGTTCAGAGTAGTTCGCGGTAAAGTTTGTGGCACAGATTACGGACGAGGTTGGTTGGTAGAAAAGTTAGTTCAAAGAGAAGAGAAGGACAAGCCCTTGGATTGGAGAAAGATTTCACACACTTTCCCCGCGGATGAACGAAACGAGCAACCGGGTTTGCACAGTACCTTAAAACGGAGAGGGAGCTGTAGCTGCGGCGGACTTTCCTGGTGGTTCCTGCAGGCTCACGGTTCCTGAATTGACTGTCGGGCTGACACGAAGTAGGAAGACTGGAGGGCCCTGCGCCACCCAGGGAAGAAACCAGCAGTAGAGCAAAACAACTAATAAAAGGTATGATCCTTAAAACCCAAGCAGGGACCGACCTTCCTAGCTATCCTGTCCACTGTAGCTCTGTACAGCGAATTCGACCAGAGGAGGGGTCCTGGCTTGCAGTTTGGGCGAACTGGCTGGTCTCACCAGCTCAAGGGAAGAAGTTTCCTGGAGGATCTTCTCTGTCGTCGGATTTGGAGATTCGGACCTGCAGCAGGGCTTCACCGAGCGGTTCAGTCGTGGTTGGGGTCCTCTTCTTCCAGCTCCTCATTGGTTCTTGCGTTCCAGTGGAGACTCTGTCTTTCCAGTCCCAGAGACCTGCTTTTTATGCAGTTTTCCCCCATTTATACAGCCTGGCTGTCAATCACACAGCAGGGTGGCTGGCCTGGCAAGGCCAGTCCCCTTAACCAATCAGACAAGAGTGCAACTTGGGTTACTAAGGCAACCCATGGCAGGTGTCCGAAGATCCCTCCCTCACATCCTGCCTAGCTAGACTATCAGGCGCCTTAGGGAGGGTTTGTGTGCAGAAGCCCGCGAAAAGGCAGCGAACAAAGGAATCATCCCCGGTTTGGTGCGCAGAGAGGAACACGAGAAAGACTTTAACAAAAAGAAATGGTGACTAAACCCAGCCGGAGCCAAAATAAAATGTATTTGGTCAAGCGGGTTTATGTTTGAGGCTAATATAATAGCCTAATACAATACCACGTTTATATAATATAATCGCAGTAGGAAAGTTAGGGTAGTTACCACTGCCACCAGCCAAGTCTTAATGTTAAAGGAACGAAACAAGGCTCTAAGAGGCATAGACAAAAAGGGATAAGAATTAATCCTCTCCAGTACTCCATATAAGATGGGGTGTACTGGGAATGTAGTTCAAAGAGACTACATAAAGTTAATGGCAACTTTACATGTTTCTGGGAGACAGTAGTCAGTCCCAGAAAAATTGAGTCAGAGGGAAGTCTAAAAGACAACCCTGTGTTACTGCACTGAAGGTGCTGTGTAACACACACAATAAAGTGGTGCACATGGAGTAGGTGAGGCCCCAGTGCCCAAGATCACACACACAGTAGAAATGTACACAGCAAAACACATGCAAGAGTGGGGAAAAAGGATCCCCTCTTACCATGTGAAGAAAAATATATCTTAGAAATCCAGCAAAGCTCCTGAGGGACTCAATAGGTAAGGGAAATTAGCCAGTTATGAAAATTCTCCCTAACAATGCATATTCAGTGAAAAACATTGTTATAGGAACGTTATGGTTAAGTTGCAATAATGAAAGCCTATGAAATTCAGTGAAAAAACTTTGTTAAAGGGACGTAATGGTTACAGGTAAAACTGAAAACCCCAAGAAATTCACCAGTTATCTTAAGCTAAGCAACCTGAGGATTTAACGTCTTTCTGCAAACTGGTGAAAACCTGGCTCTTCCCCTAAAGCCAACCCGTACTAAAACTAACCCAAACAGACCAATAGCAACTCAACGACACCAATCCATCAAACCACCTGATACGAGAAATTGACAGCAAATAACCCCTAAAATAAACTAAAAGGACAAACAGAATTAAACGAATAAAGTAGATAAAAGCAGTAAAATGGTTAATAAGAGTAAATCATAAGGAAACAGTAAAGAGATTTAAACTCCTGAAATGGACAGAATGCATGAGGAGTGAACAAAGTAAATGGCGTGGATGAATTAGTTAGAATGGATGAAACTGGTGGAACAAATGAATGCGAAAGTGGAAAAATGCATGAGTGGAAGAACAGATTCCCATATAGCTCGAATGAGTGTGGAAATCGAATGAATATGTAGATCGGATGAGTGTATGGAATGGATGAACATATTGAGTGGATGAGTGTGTAGAGCAGCTGGGTATGTAGAACGGACGAGCGTGTAGCACGGATAAGTGCGTAAATACAGAGAAGCGAGTAGAACCCAGGAGTGCGTAAAACAGATGAATGTCCAGAACGGATGAGCGTAAACCGGATAAGTGTGTAGAACAAATGAGTATGTGGAGCGGATGAATGGTTAGAGAGGAGGAGTGGATAGAGCGGAGGAGTGGATAGAGTGGAGGAGTGGATAGAGCGGAGGAGTGGATAGAGTGGATGAGTCGATAGAATGGATGAGTCGATAGAGTGGATGAATGGAGATGACTGTACAGAGAGGCTGATTGTACAGAACGGATGAAGGTATAGAACAGATGAGTATAGAGATGAATATATAGAACAGGATATTGCTGTTGAATGCGTGAAAAGCACAAGTTCTTAAAGCGGATGAGTGCGGGGAGCAGATGAGTGTGTAGAGGGGATGAGTCCATAGAGGGGATGAGTGCGTAGAAGGGATGAGTGCGTAGAAGGGATGAGTGCGTAGCAGGGATGAATGCGTCGAGGGGATGAGTGCATAGAGGGGAAGAGTGCGTAAAAGGGGTGAGTGTGTAGAGGGGTTGAGTGCGTAAAGGGGGTGAGTGCGTAGAGGGGGTGAGTGCGTAGAGGGGATGAGTGGAACGGAATGCATGCATGAGGCAGACAAGAGTACATGCGTGAGGGAGACAAGAGTGCATGCGTGGGGCAGACAAGAGTTCATGCGTGGGGCAGACAGTGCATGCGTGGGGCTGACTGGAGTGCGCGGAGCGGACTCAAGTGCACGGGATGAGCTGGAATGCATGAGTGCGCAGAGCGGACCGGAGTGTATGGAGCAGACTGGGATGCATGGAGTGGATAGGAGTGCATGCAACGGACTGGAGCACATAGAATTGCGTGACGTATATAGTATGGCTTGGAATGCAGAGAACGTTTGAAAGAGCATATAACCCATCATATCACACCACCACGCTTACCCTCTCCTTTACATCACCACTCAACTAGAATACAGAGTTACTATGACACCATTCGGTATAACTGTTCTCATACCAACATCTGCCGCTCACTCCACATCATTCTAAGTAGACACTGCAGGTTACACCCCCCCGCCAGGCTTTCTCCTCAGGCCTAACGCAGCCACATCCGGTCTGGATAAACCCTGCCAGAACGAACACATACTCCTGACCTCTAAACCACCACACCTACCGCTAAGAAGCAGCTATTACACGGATACCGCATGAGCTGTACACATACCCGGTGCTCACACGCACCTTTTGACTCTCTCTACTCTCTCTACTGATCTGAACTTCGGTTCCCAAGGGTGTTCAACCTACCAGCAGCTTCAGACCATACCAATGGTATATAAGGCGCTATATAAATGCAAAATAACATAACATAACATAACATAACAGGCACCACCACCGTGCCCTGCTAAGACTAACACCCAGGACATGAAAGATGACATCACACATGTCATTGATGACATCACTGAAGACATCACATATCTAGGCCAGTTGTTTTTGTGACAGTAAGAATTTAAATATTCAAAAGGTTCTATATATCTAGACGTTAACCTTGTTGTATGCTATTAAAGTACTTTCCTTAGGGTTTGGCCTCAGCTCATGGTACACATACATGGGGCAATAAGCAGGCCTCAAACACACAATTAATTTGTATACATGATGATGAACGTTAATATTATTGTTATTTTCTGGTGATGTTGTTTCTTTCCTCCTTGCTGCAGTTTCCCTGTATGTGCCTCAGATTTGTATGCATTGGGTGTCAAGGGATAAGAATTAAACCTTTCCAGTACTCCATATAAGATGGGGTGTACTGGGTCTGTAGTTTAAAGAGACTACATAAAGTTAATGGCAACTTTACATGTTTCTAGGAGACAGTAGTCAGTCCCAGAAAAATGGAGTCAGAGGGAAGTCTAAAAGACAACCCTGTGTTACTGCACTGAAGGTGCTGTGTAACACACACACAAAAAGTGGTGCACATGGAGTTGGTGAGGCCCCAGTGCCCAGAATCACACAAACAGTAAAAATACACACAGCAAATACATGCAAGAGTGGGAAAAAGGCTCCACTCTTACCAGGTGAAGAAAAATAAATCCTAGAAATCCAGCAAAGCTGCTGAGGGACTCAATAGGTAAGGGAAATTAGCCAGTTATGAGAATTCTCCCTAACACTCGCCCCCCCAGACTAAGGGACGGACAGGCGGGTTTAATCCACTCCTGGATGAATCTCTACCTCTTATTTAATTTATTTATTGTGATTTAGTCTAAATAACTTAAACTTTACAAATATCATAAACGAACAAACTTACACCATAAATAAAACACAGTAATAAAAATCGACCGGAAAAGCAACATTATCAATATATATACATTTTCACATAAGTACAAAATTAAATTAACGTGATACCTTCCTATAAATAACAAGAAATTAAAAAAGGGTAAATGTGGCCTATGAGAATTATACTGGTGTTCAAATCAAGTTGTCTTCAGTCTCAATAACTATAGATACTTTTTCTAAATGCTTTTTGTCACACTTTATAGCAAAGGGCCCAATCTGGATTCAATCCTTGTCCATATATTATATAAGGCCACGAATAAGCTCATGTTACCACATTTCATGCAGTATTGACAAAAAGACAATTCACCGATAGCTTCTAGATTGTGCACATATTTGGTTAATATTGCCTGAATGGATGTGATCAAGACATTGAGTTAGTAGATGTCTAGCTGTCTCGGGGGTATCTGCTTGGTTACACAGTCGGCAAATACGATCTTCTGTGGGGTTTTAGTTCTACAGCCCAAGTTCATCCTAGTGGGAAGTTGGTCCAGTCTTAGCAAGATAATGAATCGCCTGAGTCTTATGGCTGGGCAAAGGTTTATCTATGCCTGAGGCTTCATAAAATCATTATGTCTATGATGAACAAACTGATATTTCTTTAGTTTGCTCAAATGGGCATAATTTTCCAGGCAATCCCATAAGGCAACTCGCTTATGGAGCGCATTTTGCACTGCTTTCGAATGGCTAATTCTTCTGTAGTTCCATCCTATCTCAGTTAGATATTTGATCATAGACTCATATATTGATTTAGTGGCACAACTTTTGCCTAATTCCTGTCGGACAGTTGTCAATAGCAGATTAGTGGAGCCGCCAATCGTCCTCAGGAAAAAGTCTGCTCTCTTTTTTAAGACAATGGCTTTTAAAGAGAGGAGAGCGAGTTCTAGTCTTATAAGGGCCATTGGAACTCCAGGAGATAACCCCAAGATCCGTTGCCAGAATTTTCCTTCAATCACTTGGAGCCAAGCTAGATCAAAAGTCCAAAGTGCCTCTAAGCCATAAGTAATCATTGGGGTGAACACTTGGATATATAAATGCCGCGTGGCCCACATTGTGAATCACCCCTGTCTATAGAAAAGGCTAGCCATGAGGGCAGACCCTTGGGCGGCTTTAATAATACGCGCTTGTCTGCATGCATTATAGTCTCCATATGGTTCAAATTCGATCCCCAGGTGTCGATAACACAGTGTGTATGCTATGCTCATATTACCCACCTGCTGGCTTTTTTATGAGTGTATCTAATGACCTTGGTCTTGTCAAGGTTAATAGTCAGCCCATTGATTTTGGCATACTCCCACAGTGCTGTTGCAGATCTTCTGAGGCCACTTATGGTGTTGTCCAGTAAAACCAGATTGTCTGCGTGGGCCAACACAGTACAGTATGAATCTCCAATTTTGGGGGGGCAGTTGTTAACAGTCTCAATTACTACTTGTATGTCATGCACATAAAGGTTTAAACCAGTGGTGCAGTGACACACCCTTGTTTGACTCCCCTGTTTTGGTGCACCATATTGGTCAGATGCCCTTGCTGATCTAATTTGAGCCTGACCGTGGTGTTATGGTGGAGGTGTCTAAGATAGTATAGTATCCCCTTTGGGCACCCGATGGTTTCTAATTTGAGCCACAGCCTGTCTCCAGGGATGGAATCGAATGCCGCCTTAAAATCAATATACAGCGCATAGAGTGGAGGCTGTTCCTTAGTAAGCGCTCTAGTACGTAAGATGTCCATCAAAACAAGATTGTGGGTTGTGGAATATTCTCGCCTAAACCCACTCTGAAATGTACACAGAATGTTGGCGGTATCCACCCATTTCTGCATTTCGGTCAATAGTAAAGATGCAAATATTTTTCCTGTAGCATCTAACATAGAGAGTAATCTATAGTTGTTTGGATTTAATTTATTTCCCTTCTTAAAAATAGGGACGAGTATTGCCGATTTACAGGAATGGGGGATGGTTCCATGATCCAAAATCTTATCAAATAGGATGGATAATAGACTGGACCAAAATTCCAGATAGCTCTTAATGACGGCATTGGACAATCCATTCGGGCCAGGTGCTCTTGAGGATTTTAGATCTTTGATTTTAGCCAATATTGCACCAGGAGAAACATCAAAAGGGTGATATATCGGAGCTTCACTAATTGGATTAATCTCGTCTGGCACTAATAAAGAGTTGCATTCATTCAAGTACTTTTCCCATGCAACTCTGTTTATAGGATTATCTAGTGAGCTTTTGCTTTTGCCCTAGCCTCACTTAGAAGTGTCCAGATGCTTCGTGAATTTTTAGAGAAAATAGCTGGGACTAGTTGCTGATAAGCTCGATATCTTCCCGCCCTTTTGATGTTCTTGATGGTGGTCCTATATCTATTTTTTATTTTCCTTACCAGTGCACCATATTGTGGAATGGGCAGGTTCAGGACCTTGATTTTGCGAATGCTGACTCTAAGACCCCTCTTGGCAGCTCTGATCTTACTATTAAATAGCTGCAGCTTTCCTTTCTCTCTTATCATAGGTCCCCAGGTGGATGTAGCATGTTTGATAGAAAAAGCCGACACCCACTCCTCAATAGAATTAATGGACATGGCATGGAATTCCGGTAGGCTACAAATGTCTTCGTCAAATAAGGATTTAGTGGCCGGACTGATGTTATTGTCTGACCAACCTATTCTGGTCCCTGCCTGGTTTACCTTAATTGTACCCATATTGCACTGGGCACAGCTGCCCCACGCAGTGTTAAAAGTGCATCAGAGAAAGGCATGATCACTCCAATTATTCGTGATTACTTCCATATCGGCAACTAGATGTAGCATTTTGGGGCACATAAAAATGTAATCCAGTGTACTAAAAGCCGTGCCGTTAGTCCATGTCTGTTTTCCCGGACAGTCTCCAGGGGTACGCCATTGATCATTTCCAGCTCCAAGCCATCAAACAGTCGTAACCATCCCAGCCCCTCCACATCTTGTTTATTGTGCATCATTGAACATTTGTCTTTCAACCTGGGGTTCGAAGAAGAGAGTCCTGCTCCTGTCATGTGGCAATTTTTTTATTTTTATTAAAACACCAGCTCAGCGAACCCTGAAAGAAAGCTTACAGGACGCTGAACCTTTGTTATGACAGATTCTCCCGACCTTATTCCTCTTTTACAACAGGTTGGTCAGCAAGTCGTAAAAAAAAAAAAAATTCTAAGTAAGAAAATTTGTTACAACCAACAATCTCGTTCTGGTTCTAGGGAATCCACAAAGGTTCACGTTAGTATTCGTTTTGAGACAGCATTCTCATTTAGATGTAAAGAATCCAGGAAGTCCACTATTGCACAGGTTAGTTTGACATTGTGGCCTGGAATGGCATATGACCACCAACTATGATCGTCAAGTTCCATGGGTCGGAAGCCTCTTAGATGGCGCATTCGCCATGAGGTTATCGCAGGACATCCAGTTATTAAGTGTTCTAAGGTTTCAATTTCGACATTGCAAAAGCAAGAGAGATCGTCGTTTACTTCCTTGAAATGCTGGCGAAATTGCATCTCCCTGGTCTTCAAAACGTTTAGGCGTAGCCTCAAAAATTGGTTGCGATGATGTCACGATGAGCAATTTGTTAAATAGCGACACTGGCAATTAAAGTCCCCCAACACAACCACTGCAGAATTCCCTGATTTTATCGACCAAGATATCATTAAGTCCTGTAGTGCCTCTTGGATTAATTCCCTTTTTACTGCTCCGGGTGGGTTGTACAGATTTATGAGAAGAAATCTTTCTGGTCTAAGTTCTTAACCCAACTCCACTTCGACTGCAATAATGTTGTTCTCTTGGCAACAGTTGACCCGTTTAGAGGACAATGAATTAGTCACCCCAATTAGTAGACCGCCCGAAGGACGACCTTTTTCCTCCTCTAGTTGCAAAGGCTTGGTGAACCACATAAGCATTGAATTCCAGTGGGTCAGTCGCCCATGTTTCTTGCAGACAGAAGCAGGTATGTTTGGCCAAAACTGTGGCCGACCCCTCTGTTCTGAACAGATGGGAAAAACCTCTACTATTCCATGTGAGGATGGAAAGATCTCAATTGTTGGCTACCACACCAGGAAGAGAGTCCAACAGCCACTTCAGGGTTTGCTGCAATTCAGCAATGTCTACACGCTTCCCTTCCATAGTAGAAGAGGATACTAAGGGCTTAGGTGGCGTAATCAAATCCTCTGGTATTGCAATAGGGTCGACCTCGTACAGATCAACATCAATGTCGATGTCCACTAGCCTCAGATCTCTTTATATTTTCTGATGATCTTGGCTGTTGATGAAAATTTGCAATGTAGAGCAGAAACATTCGGATTAGGACCCTTCAGTGGCTCAACAAATAAAACATCGTCAGATGTGAGAACACATAGTTCTGGGACTGAATTGAACCTCACCAATAGCTCAGATTGGGCTAGCCATTTGTTTTTGTCACTCTGATATAGATTTTTAATTAGGCACACACGGTTACTGGGTGGTTCTTTCCCGTCTTCGAGCAATATTGGTGTTTCCCTCAACGGTTTGTCGCTTGAGTCTGCTGATTTTACTGATATGGCCGGCGTAGGAGGCCCCCTCTCCTCTTCATTGTGGTCGGGAAGGTCCAACAATTCATCATCTTCCATCAAGTCAGCCAATTTCTCTTGCTCCTTGAGCAGCCAGCTAGTTAGGCGGCCCTTAACTGGAGGTTTTTTTTTCCTGGCTTTGGCTGCTCTTTTCCTGGCTTTTTTAGACTGCATTATGGGGGATGATATATCTGGTTCCAAAGCTGGCTGCATGCTCGGTTTAACATTCTTTAATGCTTTCTTTGCCAGTCGGTGCTGTTTCTGGGAGAAGTAGACTAAGGAGCTTTATTCAGACTCTGGAAAGTTCTCATTTATTAGTTGTTCATTGTTGTCCTCTGCAATTTGAATAGCTACAGAAAGATTTTCATCGGCCTCTTCACGTTCATTTCCAGACGGGTCCTGATTCGACATCCGTGTAGTAGTATTGGCCAGAATTCTTCCTGACATTTGCAGCAGGATTTTGAGAGCAAATTGTATGGAAGCCACTGAAGACTGTAGCTACGCTATCTCGTTGGTCATAGATACAGGGCAATTCGACTCCTCTAATTCTTTCACTGGTCCATCTTCCATCGAAGTCAGGACCAAATTGGGCAAAGCAGAAAGACGACCAAAACTGCCCAACTGATTTGATGGCTCCATCACTCCACCTGGATAGTTCTTGGCCTGAGGTGGAGTGCAATTTTCTACTTGCAATGGGATTTGTGATAACATTCCATTTTGGATATTTAAACATAACTCCAATAGGGAATTGTTATCGATGTCCTTGTAAATGGTCGAGCTCATTAGTCCGCTAGCACTAGGTCCAGGAACGTCAGTCTCTTCGATACTGGTAGAGGTGATATCCAAGGGAGGAATCAGTGGGTTCGGGGGGAAGAATCCCATGATCATGGCTTGATCCGAGGAAATGAGGTGCTTGAGTTTCTTTTTTAGCTTTGTGTTGGTCACCAAAGGGGCCAATTCGGCATTCGCTTTACTGGGTTGTTTCCTGGATTTGCGTAGGTTGTATCTGGTCTGGGGGGAACCCTTCCCCTGAGACATTGCCTGCTTGCTGGTAGAGGGCTGGATGTCTAAATCGGCTTCTCACCCAATGTGTCTCCTTCAACTTCTTGTTGTAATAGCTCCAGCAGATCAGATTTCGGTAATGATCAAAGGCCCACTTAGGATCTGTAGTGGCTCGTGATTGATGACACTCAGGGCTCATTTCCCTAAATGCAATCAGTTTCAGGAACAAAGGCACTCGGCCAGGAGTCTCCTGATTTAGGACTAACAAATGTTAGAATGTATTTGCACCTGGGTTTGGAGGTAAACAGGAGGTAAACAGTGATGGTCCCACAGCAATGCGGTCTGTCGCAATTCCGCCTGAATTGTATATTACTACACTCCCCATTCAGGTGCCTATATTAACACCATAGGCAAGCGAAAAAGGATAGGTAAGCACTTAAGGTAAATGCTTAAGTGATGTCAGTTAGCCGTACCGTAAGTCGCTTATAATATAAAGTGAGGAGGAGGAGGGGGAGGGGAGGAACAACAAGGGGGGAGCAGGGAAAGCCCCCGTTATAAACCGTTCCTTCCACTCTTCTCTGTTTGCCCTCTTCTTAACACACACCGTACATCTAAAGATGTCTGAGCCTGATGCTATTGGTGCTATGTCCTCAGTCTGTCCAATATGGTCTGCTGCTTGATTGCCTGATCAGCAGTTTATGGGGACAGACAGGGCGTATCTGGGGCCGAAGCAGGCGAACCATAAAGGTTCGAGGGCACACCTCTGTGCTCCCCAGACAGCACCAGGGCAGCCCTAAGTGCCAGGCACCAGTAACCTTGCAAAACAGACCACAGCCCGTAGATCTTACCAGTTCTTTAAGCGGCCCCTGGTGCAGGCGCAGGTGCTGATGACCATGGCTTGCAACCATCACAGTCCTGGCACGGCTCGCACCCCTCGCCGCCCGCACGGCTCCGGATGTTGGTGACCGTGTGACACTTCCCACGCAGCCCTCTCGCAGCTCTGGGTTCGCTCACTCCGGGTTCGGCTCGCTCACCCATGCTCAGTTAGAGTAAGGGACCTTAGCAGAGTCAGAATCTGCTACAACTGTCAGCACACGTCAAGCCGCACCACGTTCGTGAGCTTGCGTACACAGAGCTGCGAACTGAGAACTGGCCGCTTCCGACGTGCTTCCACCTCTCATCCCACTGTCTCTATCTCTAGTCAGTTAAAAACATCCTAGAGAGACCATCAGCATTTTGGTGGTGACATCCTGCTCTGTGCTCAATTGGAAAATCAAACCCTTGCAGGCAGATTGACCATTTTAGATGTTTTGGGTTCCCCCCTTTCATTTGCATTAACCATCTCAAGGGTTGGTGGTCTGTCTGAATCACAAAGGTAGATCCATACAAGTATGGTCTAAACCTCTTCAGAGACCGCACAATGGCAAAACATTCACGCTCTATGGTTGCCCACCTTGTTTCTGGTTCCTTCAGTTTCCTACTGATGAAGCAAATGGGGTGCTCCCTATCTTTCTCATCCAGATGACTAAGGACTGCACCTATACCTATATTGGAGGCATTTGTCTGCACAATGAAGGGTTGGTGATAATCAGGATCTCTTAGGACTGGAGCTTGACAAAGGGCGTTCTTCAGGCTTTCAAAGACTTGATTGCACTCCTCATTCCATCTAATCTTTTTAGGGAATTTTGAGAGGAGATCACATTCAAAGGAGAAACTATGGTCTCATAGTTCTCAATGACATTCCTGTAGTACCCAGTGAGACCTTGGAAAGCTCTGACTTGGGTTTGAGTAGTAGGGGTGGCCCAGTTTTGCACAGCTTGTACTTTGCTGGGCAATGACTTTATCTCACCTCCTCCTAACTCATGACCAAGGTAGACCACTTTACTCTGTCCATTTTGACATTTGCTTGCCTTTATGGTCAGATGGGCCTGCTCAACATATCCCAGGTGATCAATATATTCTTTCCATGTAGGGCTGAACACTGCAATGTCATCCAAGTATGCCATGCAGAAGTCCTCCATCCCATTCAGAACTTGATTAACCAACCTTTGAAATGTAGCAGGTGCATTATTTAATCCAAAAGGCATTACCTTAAACTGGTAGAGGCCTGCTGGGGTAGAAAATGCAGTTTACTCCTTTGCATGGTCTGTCAGTGCTATTTGCCAATAACCTGAGGTTAGATCAAATGTACTGAGGTACTTGGCTGAACCACGTCTATCTACCAGTTCATCTGTCCTTGGCAAAGGATGGGCATCAGTCTTAGTGACTGCATTTAGAGCTCTATAGTCCACAAAGAATCTCAACTCCTTGGATCCTGCCTTTGGTATTAAAACAACTGGTCTAGACCATGGACTTGTATGGGGCTCTATAACCGCGAGATAAAGCATCTTGTTGACCTCTCCTTTGATGTGGGATCTCACATGTTCTGACAATCTGTAACCCCTGCTTTTGACAGGTAAACAGTCACCAGTGAGAATATCATGCTGGCCCCAAGGGGTCAAGCCTGGTGATAGTGAAAAGAGGGAGGCAAACTGATTCAACAGAACTTTGCACTCCTCCTGTTGTTCAGAAGTCAGCTGACAAGAGAGATTAACTCCTTATATTTGATCATCTAAATGTTGGCCTCTGAGGAGGTCAGGTAGAGGTTCACTCCCCTCTTCCTCTTGAGCTGAAGCTAGAAGCGAAGCTCCCACTTCTGGTCTCGAGACATAAGCCTTTAAACGGTTGGTGTGAAAGACTCTGGGAGCCTCGTTAGGGTTGCCTAAATCCATCAATTAGTTCACCTCTCCAAGTTTGCCCACAACCTTGAAGGGTCATATCCATTTGTCCTGCAAGGCCCTCTGCCTTTTTGGCACCATAACTAGTACAAGCTGGTCTTGAGTAAACTCAACCATGTTTGCTTTCTGGTCGTGCCAAAATTTGACCTGAGCCTGACCTGCTTTCAAGTTATCACTTGCTTCTGCCATCATGTGTGACATTCTCCTCCGGAGACCTATCACATAGTCAGTACACTTTGACTGGATTGGGGGAAGGAGCACTCACCAACCCCTCGTTGATCAGGGCCAATGGACCTCTGACTGGATGGCCATGGAGAAGTTCAAAGGGACTGTAACCTACTCCCTCCTGAGGGACTTCCCTATATGCAGAGAGAAGGTATGGCAGTAAAAGGTCCCACTTTTTCTTAAGAGGTTCCTCTAAAGCACCTATCATGCTCTTCATAGTACGATTAAACCTCTCTACCAGTCCATTTGTCTGTGGATGGTAGGTTGTAGAGAACTTGTAAGTGACACCACAGTTTTTCCACATGGCTTGCATGTAGTGGGACATAAAGTTGGATCCCCTGTCAGATATCACTTCCTTAGGAAACCCTACTCTGGTAAAAATACCAAGTAGAGCCTTAGCCACAGCCTGAGCCATAACAGTTCTCCTAGGTATGGCTTCTGGGTATCTTGTAGCATGGTCTACTTCAACCAGGATAAACCTGTTCCCTGAATATGTGGGAGGGTCAAGGGGACCTACAATGTCAATGCCCACCCTCTCAAAAGGAACTCCCACCACTGGAAGAGGCACCAGGGGTGCCACATTCTTGGCTCCACTCTTGACAGAGGTTTGGCAAGTGTGACAGCTCCTACAGAATTTGTCCACTTCTGAACCCATCTTAGGCCAGTAGAAGTATAGAGAGAGCCTTTCCTTGGTCTTCTTGAAACTCAGGTGACCATCCAAAGGTATCGCATTGGCTAACTGCAGGAACTGGAGTCTGTTAGCAAGGGGCATTACAAGTCTTTTGAAGTCCCCAGGGATAGACTCAATTGGTTCACTGTAGAAGAGGACATCTTCCCAGCTCAACCTGTGCTTCCCAACTTCTTGCCCATCAAGTTGGTTAGCTGCCTGTTGTCGAAGACCTTCAAGAGTAGGACACTCTCTCTGTCCTTCGCTGAAGTCTGACCTGCTGGGTCAACCTTCTGCCAGTAAAGACTGCAGCTCAGGATGTTCAACAGGGTCAAGATCTCCAACTAAGACAGTGTCTTCTTTTATATCTGACTCTTCAGATATTGGGTCAACCACACAGGGTTGCACCTCACACTCTGCCTCAGCAGGTGGAGGGATCACAGGTGTGATCTTGGACAATCTCGGTGATGTCCTTGTTGGTAGCACAGGGGTGCTGTCTGACTTTTTCCTGGAGGTCTTGGGTTTCCCCTTTTCCTCTGTTTTCTTAGAAATGGCAGTGAGCAACTCCTGTGGAGTGGGAGTGTATTTTCTTCCATCTCCACTGGAGAGCCTCGCAAGGTTCTCTCCCTTGCAGACCTTGTGAGGTACTCTTTCCTTTTACTGGGAGGCCTGGGGGTGCTGGACACAACTCTAAGAGTTTTAAGGTCATTACCCAACAGGACTCTCCCAGGCCCTTCACTCTGCACACTAACAGGTATTTTGACAGTCATATCATTACACTGGATGAGAGCTGGTAACTGGGAAGCATTTGCACAGGGCTTCCAGCTAAATTGGTGAGGCGTTTGGGTGTCTTAGCAACATCATCCCCCTTAAAAAATGATTAATCCACCACAGTTATGCTAGCTCCAGTATCTCGGATGGCAGGGGTTTCCTGACCATTCACAAGAACGCTATCTTTACAATACTCTTTAGTATTATCTCGGATGGAATTATAGACATCTAAGTTCTGTTGTTCCAGCAAGCCCAGGGACACTAAAGAAACACTAGCTGAGATTCTCATGGGTTCATCAGCCAGTAGGTGAACGTTTTCACTGGCCATAGGAACCTCTTCCTCTGGGAAGAAGGCTAAGGAGACAGTGTGGACCCCTGAAGGTTTACCCTTACATATGGGATCCCCTTTCACATGGTCAGTTGACCCACAAACATAACAATACCCAAATGTCTTAATGAATGGGGGTTTGTTCTGACCTCCATCTGGTTTGGGTCCAGATGGTGCACTAGCCTGATTTGGTTTCCCATGTGGTTTACCCTTATGTTGCTGTTTGTGGCCCTCTTTTGTATTGGAGTTATTAGAATTCTCTTTGTTGTATTTCTTTGGCTGTTTCCCCTCATCCTTTTTCTGAGTAGCCCCAGAATCCCTGTGAGTGGCCCTGTTGGCAACCCATAAGTCAGCAGCCTTAGCTAGCTTCTTTGGATCTATCTCCTTAGAATCAGCCAAGTGCTGTCTGAGCACAGGAGAGCAGACATCAAAAATAGACTCCGATATAACAAGATTTCTCATTCCTTCATAAGTGTTTACTCTGTAACCCTTAATCCAACCATCTACGTTTTTCAAACATTCACATACCCAGGTAGCCCAAGGGGTACCATCATGCTTTTTGAGCGTCCTAAACCTCTTAGGTACTGGGAAGGGGTCTTCCCAAATCTAGCAATTAAAGCTAGCTTCACACACTCATAATCCATCCTATCCACCTCCCCCAACTCCATTACCACATCAGATGCAACAGGGGGTAGCCTAGAGAAGAGCCAGGGAAGCAATTGATTCCCTGTGAGACCTTGAATACTATGGTTATATTCAAACATTGCCAACCAATCCAAAATATCAAGCTCAAACTAATACATACCCACAATTTCTTTAGGCATATGGGGTCTCTTAGGACTGGAAGACCTAGAAGACTCTGGGAGAGAAGCATTTTCAAGAGACAATCTTTTCATTTCAAGTTCGTGATTGAACTCCATTTCCCTGAGCTTAGGATCTTGGTGCTTTTGTTCATTTTAAGCATTTAAACGTTTGAATTCAAGTTCAAGCCTGATTTTCTCTAGAGCAATGAATTCACAACTGAGTGCAGGACCTGTGGGGGTACCAGTGGACAAGGGTTGAGGTTGCTGAGCAGGCAGGGGAGCAGAGGGACCTACATTAGGAGACACATCTACTTCTTCCAACTCATCATTAACAGACATAGCATCATCCTCAATACTTTCCACATTTGCTAAGGAGTCAGGCATTTCAGACCCACTCCCTAGACTTGGATTCTTTAACAACTTTTCAATCAATTCAGTCTTTTTGCCTTTGGCAGAGAGTTTCCTTTCTTTACACATGTTTCTTAAATAAATCAGCAGTGTAACTCAGGAGGGTCTCCTGACTGTGGCTTTCCATATTAGTCATGATTAATATTGCTTTTTAGTGATGTTAGCCTTGTGGTTAGTTTATCCAAGGTAATAGCAGCACTCTATCCTCACCGCTGTACACCAGTGTAAGACAGAATTACATGCAGTACCATTTGGGAACACCACACACAATTAAGACTACAAGTGACAGTACAATTTCACCTTTGGTACAAGCCTGCACTACACAGTTAAAGTGGTAGCAGTAGCAGAGCAGTCAGACTTATCTCAAGAGTAAGCGAGCAGTACAAGTAGTTACAGAAAGGACAGCAATTACTATGATTTAGGCAAACACTGACTCAAGGTTTCTAAGTAAAAGAATATATATTTATTTACTCAACAGTTGTATAACATTTCACTATTATAAGCAAGTTCAAAATCACAACCATAAATACACCACACCACTTCCCTTAAATTCCAGACAAGTTAAGCTCACAAAATGAAGTGGGAGCAAAATGGTACTCCAGCAATTTAAAAGGGAGGGAATGACAAAGTTATTAGAAATTAGATTAAACCAACAGGTAAGTACTCAGGGCAGTTGAACAAGAGGAGTTACAGTGAGGAGATCAGCTAGAAAAGGCTTAGGGCCAAAGTCAATGGGTCAAAAGTCTTTTGCTCAAGATCACACAGTTCAGAGTAGTTCGTGGTAAAGTTCTTGGCACAGATTCTGGATGAGGTTGGTTGGTAGAAAAGTTAGTTCAAAGAGAAGGACAAGCCCTCGGATTGGAGAAAGATTTCACACACTTTCCCCGCAGCTGAACGAAACGAGCAACCGGGTTTGCACAGTACCTTAAAACGGAGAGGGAGCTGTAGCTGCGGCGGACGTTCCTGGTGTTTCCTACAGGCTCACAGTTTCTGAAGCGACTGTCGGGCTGACACGAAGTAGGAAGACTGGAGGGTCCTGCGCCACCCAGTGAAGAAACCAGCAGCAGAGCAAAACAACGAATAAAAGTTATGAGCCTTAAAACCCAAGCAGGGTCCGACTTCCTGGCTATCTGGCCCACTGTAGCTTTGTACAGCGAATTTGACAAGAGGAGGCGTCCTGGCTTGCAGTTTGGGCGAACTGGTTGGTCCCACCAGCTCAAGGGAAGAAGTTTCCTGGAGGATCTTCTCTGTCGTCGGATTTGGAGATTCGGACCTCAACAGGACTTCACCAGGCGGTTCTGTCGTGGTTGGGGTCCTCTTCTTCCAGTTCCTCATTGGTTCTTGCGTTCCAGTGGCGACTCTGTCTTTCCAGTCCCAGAGACCTGCTTTTTATGCAGTTTTCCCCCATTCATACAGCCTGGCTGTCCATCACACAGCAGGGTGGCTGGCCTGGCAAGGCCAGTCCCCTTAGCCAATCAGACAAGAGTGCGACTTGTGTTAATAAGGCAACCCCTGGCAGGGGTCCGAAGATCCTTCCATCACATCCTGCCTACCTAGACTATCAGGTGCCTTAATGAGGGCTTCTGTGCAGAAGCCCTCGAAAAGACAGCAAACAAAGGAATCATCCCCGGTTTGGCGTGCAGAGAAGAACACGAGAAAGACTTTAACAAAAAGAAATGGCGACTAAACCCAGCCGGAGCCAAAATAAAATGTATTTGGTTAAGCGGGTTTATGTTCGAGGCTAATATAATAGCCTAAAACAATACCACGTTTATATAATATAATTGCAGTAGGAAAGTTAGGGTAGGTACCACTGCCACCAGCCAAGTCTTAATGTTAAGGGAGCGAAACAAGGCTCCAAGAGGCACAGACATAAAGGGATAAGAGTTAACCCTTTCCAGTACTCCATATAAGATGGGGTGTACTGGGAATGTAGTTTAAAGAGACTACATAAAGTTAATGGCAACTTTACATGTTTCTGGGAGACAGTAGTCAGTCCCAGAAAAATGGAGTCAGAGGGAAGTCTAAAAGACAACCCTTTGTTACTGCACTGAAGGTGCTGTGTAACACACACAAAAAAAGTGGTGCACATGGAGTAGGTGAGGCCCCAGTGCCTAAGATCACACACACAGTAAAAATACACACAGCAAAACACATGCAAGAGTGGGAAAAAGGCTCCACTCTTACCATGTGAAGAAAAATAAATCCTAGAAATCCAGCAAAGCTGCTGAGGGACTCAATAGGTAAGGGAAATTAGCCAGTTATGAGAATTCTCCCTAACAATGCATATTCAGTGAAAAACATTGTTAAAGGAACGATATGTTTAAGTTGTAATAATGAAATCCTATGAAATTCAGTAAAAATCTTTGTTAAAGGGACGTCATCGTTACAGGTAAAAATGAAAACCCCAAGAAATTCACCAGTTATGGTAAGCTAAGCAACCATAACACACACCACCACCGTACACTGCTAAGACTAACACCCAGGACATCAAAGATGACATCACACATGTCATTGATGACATCACTGAAGACATCACATATCTAGGCCACTTCTTTTTGTTCACTGACATATCTAGGCCAGTTGTTTTTGTTTACTGACAGTAAGAATTTAAATATTCAAAAGGTTCTATATATCTAGACATTAACCTTGTTGTATGTTATTAAAGTACTTTCCTTAGGGTTTGGCCTCAGCTCATGGTACACATACATGGGGCAATAAGCAGGCCTAAAAGACACGATTAATTTGTATACGTGATGATGAACATTAATATTATTGTTATTTTCTGGTGATGTTGTTTCTTTCCTCCTTGCTGCAGTTTCCCTGTATGTGCCTCAGATTTGTATGCATTGAGGGTCTTTGTATTTATTCTTTGTACTAACACAAGTGTGTACTAAGTCTAGTATTGTTAGACATTTATTTCATGTTTAACATTAGGCAAAATTCTGATAGGCTTGCATGTATTATTTTACTGGCCGATATTACTAGATTAAAAATACAGTTCTTCTATGATCACCTCACCTATTGCCTTTGTTGATGTATTATTAGGTTCCTGTATAAACAACAAGACTCCAACATAACGTTTTGTTTAGGTGAGTACATTTTTTAATACATTAAGTAGTTCATGAGAGGTCTCCTGATCACCCCTAATATCTTGCTACCAACATTGTAAATACAACACTTTCTAGGCGCTTTTCATCAACATTTATTTTATATGTGATGTCATCAATGGCACTTGTGATGTCATATATGATGTCCTGGGTGTTAGTCTTAGCAGAGCAAGGTGCTAGAGTGAGTTATGGTTGCTTAGCTTACCATCACTGGCGAATTTCTTGGGTTTGTTTGATTTTACTTGTAACCATAATGTCCCTATAACAAAGTTTTTTCACTGAATTTCATAGGTTTTTACCAGTGCACCCTAATCTGTTGCAAGTTCCTTGTATCATATTCACTCCCAAAGTAGCAGCTCTAGAATGCACTGACAGTATAAAGGTCCGCGGACTGCAGATAACATCAACAAAACCCAGAAGCACAGGGGACAACAGAACATTGTGTACCCTTCTAATAACAAAAACATATACATAAATCAACACAAGTAATATTTACCACACCCAAATATACATCTTTATACAATTCAACATTTACCAATGTGAACATACATTTTTCATTTAGCACACAATATTATGGAATGTACCAAGCACAAACCATATCTGTGCACCTCATATTATCAGTATAGTACAACTCTTTCTAAACATTGGGCTACACCAGGAAGTCATTGCAAAAGAACCTCTTACCAAATAGTAAGTACACTGTATTTACTTTTCTATTATTACCATTTTTTTTTACAGAAATGGCAAACACATTTTAGTGCCTAGAAGAAAACTTTCCCAAAGAAGAAATGAGTGATGATGAAATCTCTAATGGTAGACAATACATCTTTCAATGTAAACAAATAATTTAATCTACACAGAGCTCATTGAAATAATAATGTCTCCTTTACTTATAGTGCATTGTTTACATGAAGAAACTACACAATAGACAATCCCATTCCCCAACTGTACAGAATGAAATCATGACCTTGTTTTCAAAATTGGATGAACTTAGCAATGACTTTAAAGAACTTCTGAATTATGTTCAAAATCATCTTGATAGAAATGTTGATTATCACTGTCCTACGTGTACCTGTGCTCCTTGCCCCCAGCAATCACCACAATCAAATTCACAAAACATAAATCAAAGACGGTTTGATGAAACAACTTTTCCTCCATCCCCGATGATGAATTTAGAGAAATTCCAAATCCTCCCATTTATGTTTCCCATTCCGATACCCCATCCCTTTCATAAATTAATGTAAGTAATATACTATAAATATCTTGTGTATTACTCTGTCATAAATCCCTTTAAAAAAAACACCAACAGTCTGCGCACAATACAAATGTTCAGGGTCCGCTTAGGCAATGTATGACGTTCACGGATGTCACGCCATGTCCACACTTTTGATTAGTCCGCGGACAGCGTGCCCGTTTGTGGACATCACTGAGCACACGGCCAGCATCTGCTGCCCCCGAGGTCCACAGACAAACGGCAGTGGCACGGACGTCCCCGGATGTCATCATGAGAACGCACCCATGCGGCGTGATGACGTGTCCACGAACGGGGTCTGTGCTCTGAGCACAGTTTGAAATACATTTTCAGCCAATCTAGGATGTTTCAAGTTGAAAGTTTATCCTTCCACAGCTTTCAAA
This sequence comes from Ambystoma mexicanum, assembly GCF_040938575.1. Lineage (NCBI taxonomy): Eukaryota > Metazoa > Chordata > Amphibia > Caudata > Ambystomatidae > Ambystoma > Ambystoma mexicanum. The sequence continues at coordinate 1,079,392,371 of NC_090933.1, forward strand.
TCCATTCTTAGTTGATCTCTCAACTTTTGACAAGTTTCCAAGGCCTATTTTTAACTCGGTAGTCCGTGGACACTTGCAACGTCCGCGGACGGTTCCTCTGATGGGACTCACCCATTGCTTTTAGTCATTCACAGTCTGGCAATCCAGGAGAGAACAATCCAGGAGAGAGCACCTGCAAAGACCTGCTATTTTCCTTAAAATGGCATCACTCATGGCCATTCCACCTGCCCAGGGGCGACCACCACCACCAGCTGGAGGGCCTGTACAGGGGAAAAGGTGCAATGATACAAAGGAGGATCAAGAGAACCAGTAAGATGAGGTAGAGGAAGTGCCTACCTTCAGCAACCAAAGAGAATAATGGGTGTGGCAGTTCCTTAAAACCGTAGGATGGGTACAAATGGCTCAGGTTGTCCTTGTTGAATGCTTTGAGTGTGGAATCATACTCAGTCACGGACAACATGGGCAGTACTCTTTTGGTTCCACCTCTGTGCACCACCACACCCTTAAACCACCGGGGGCTCTGAGAAAGCCTGTTCCTTTCTCAAGGAGTAGTAGGTTGTCTTCCTCTACTGCATCTTCCTCAACTGTTCTTGCCACTAAACAGGTTACTCTTGTGGGGCAGAGGATCCCACCGGCTGCCTTGCAGGCCATACAAGAGGCTGTTGATCCATATCTTTCCAGGACAACAGTACTCTGTATGTACTGCAACACACCGATCTGCAGGGTGAACCAGTTTCACAGTGCTTTTGAGCCTGCGGTCAAGGAGCATGAGAAACACTGCCCCTAGCATAGATTTAAGGCACACCCAACATATTCTCCTGTCCTCTTGCCACTCTGTATCTGTGGTTGGTGCCCCTTCCCTCCTCCACCTTACCTCCTTGCCTCTAATGAAAATAAATCCCAAAATACAAAGGCAAAACATACCAAAAAAGCCTCCTTTTGGAGCCACCTTTCACAGTTCAAAAATAGAACTAAAAAGAAAATCTTATAGACTGCATCTGCTTTACATTTTTCAGTAAAGTAGTTGGCTCAATGACATTCTCCCACATTTTCATTAGCATTTTGTACTATGCTAATGGTAATAATGGACAATTGTATACTAGAGATAACGAAAAAAGGACAGAAACAATTTTCTGTCCCAACTACTTTTCTCTAGCATACAATAAGGACCATAACTTCCGAGGCACTTTTTGTAGCCTGCACAGTCCGCAGACAGTATAATAGTTTGCAGACCTCTGGAAAATTCTAGGGAGGGGTGGAGAAAGTTAAAATCAATTAACTTGTTGTTGGTTCACAAATGGTGGCTCTTAAAAGAACTTTTTTAAATTTTTGGTGGGTTTTATATACTGAACTAACAAATGTTCTACTCTACTTTATTCTTTCTAACTTTTACAAACACTGTTTCTAACTCTTTTCTGTTTTTGTTATTTATTTACAACAGCTACTAACAAATATTTCACTACATATTTCACATGTTCACAAAAATGGTTTCAATGCATTTTGAACATTCAAAAGAAAAATCTGATTTCCAACATCAGTCAAATGCACTCCATCTCTTCGGAAAATGTTCACAATATCAAACTTTATATTTTCATTGTTAAAAGACGTCATTCCAATATCCTGAAAAAAAGCGAATACAGCTTTATTTTAATTTTGCCTTGCTTTTTTGATTTGTGAACAAAATAAATTACAACGTTTACACATTTGCCTTTGACCTACCCAAGAAAAAACTATCTTCGAACATGTTAACAGTTCCATTAACTTTGCAAATGTATAATTCATGGCAAACTCTGAAGATATTCCTGTGACATAGCTCAAACTGTTGCCTCCACAGTGAACTATAATGATGTCTGGATGCTTCAAAGTAACCATATTCTCGCAAAACGGTAGCAATTCCGCCCACTTCATTCCTTGAACTCTATACCAGGAAACTCCAAATTCTTCAAATCCAAGATTCTCAGAAAATCCACACTGCTCAGAGTGCACCTTTAACCAATGGATCGAAGAATTACCCACCATCCAGACACTCTGCATCTTCAAAGGAATAGCCGTAGCCATCTTCACTGTACACAACAAAGAAAACTCTTGCTACCTTGTCTTCCTGTACACCACAACCACAAAACCTAATTGGCTAATCCCCCGATGTCTGCAGACCTTAACGACTGATCCACCAATCACACCCAAAAACTCTACATGTAACCCTGTCATCTCAGTTCAACACTTCAGATGTACTCCTGAACTCTCAGAGTATATGTCTCCTGTTAGTCACAGCCACCTGCATCAAAACTACTGGGAAACACTTCAAGGTGTCTATTTGCAGATTCAACAATATCTACATTTAACAAAACATAGTACAGGTATACATATACTTCTTTAGGTAATATGTTAAAATACGTCTATAAATATATATGTATAGGGTTGCTGCCAATTACCCCGTAATAAGCTTCTCAATAAGCATATTCTCTTTTTTAACCACTCTATCAAATGCCATGTATTGCAACATTCGGCACTTGGTCACATCAAGTGGTAGTTACTTACATTTACTGCCAACATATTAAACATCCACATACCAAGTGCCACTTAACAGTGTTCTACAAATCTTTTGCATCTGCGTTTCCCTTACTTATAGAAAAAGGTTACACACAGTTTTGCTGGAAATGCACATATGCATTTTTTTAACTTTCAACAAAAGTGCTCCTAAAAAGAAACATTTTTGAACGCACAGCATTTTGCATTTTTCCTTCCATATAAATGTCATACGTTCTAACCTCTCTCATTACATCCCTTATAGTGCCACCATTCTCCACCTGCTCACACATATGTGTATACTGCCAAAGTATCTATATACAACACTTCTCCTTACATCTAAAGTACTGTTCTTTTCCAACCACTCCTATAACAAACTATACACTGCTCCCACTGCAAACTACCATTGCATTACCACTAGGCCACAGTTTCCGTATTCTTTAAAAACACTGCAACAGATTACAAATACATTGCACCACAAACAAAGAACCTCTCTTATTAAAAGCACCAACACAATAATTGCCCACAAAAACAAGAAATGTTCATCCATTTTTACATGAAGCCAAACTTTGCAGCACAACTAAGACCATTACATATTAGCCGTACAAGAAACGTTCCCGTGCTGCAAAAATAACCTATGTATGCATCTTTTTTACACACACGTTTGCCCTGTTCCTTATAATGTCCCACACAGCACTAGTCATAGTGCAGTTGTTCTTAAAACATAGTTAACATACTTTACTATACCACCCATAACACAACTTTATTAACTCTTTTTCCCAACAACTCCACCTACCTTGATAAATAACATCCTCTCTTACTGAAAGTACTTCACCATTACCACATATACCCACTTACTTTCTTCGACAATTACAGGAAAAAAGAGGATTGACAAAGACAGCTACTGAAGAAAGAGCACTCTCCACATCCTACAAAGCAAGTAAATTAATATAGCATGTGTATCTCTCTAATTGTAATAATGTGCTTTCAATAAATATTAGCCTAGGGCATTAATTTTCTCTTCAACAATATTATATTTCACTGTTATGATATTATATGATATGATAGGTTATTTATAACGCGCTGTGTTGGTCCGTGTCGTCTTGCTTCCAAGGCGAGCACGTTGCTGCTAAGCTATCCGCCCGAGACATGTAGAAGAATGTTACACATTCTCTTGCAGCATTCACACTCTTTCCATTCCTATCCAAGCATTGCTCTTTATTCAATACACCACCAATTCCTTACTACCTAACAACACATCCATGCCTCTTCAACGTCTACACCACAATTTAACTTCCTTACTCTTCCATACCCCTATCCATGTGAGGTTCTTAATTCCATACCAACAACTTTCACACTCATTGCATTTCAAATGACCTAAAAACACATGAGTACACATATACACACGTCCTCACTCCTTTTCAATTACACCCACACAACACTCAATGACACCCACACACTAAATCACACCATTATAACACCTACGGTTTTCTGGGAAATATCATAATATTCCAACTCATTCCATCACACCACCACTTCCTTACTCATTAACACCAATAGTGCTCAACACATTCTACTATCAACAGTGTATTACCCATTCCCAATCACATAAATATACTTATTTTATACAGCACCACCCGATTTCAATCTTATATTTACCCAAGCCCATCACACCTGTACAGCCTCTTAGCTCTTACAATCTTCCCAACCACACCTATCATCCCACTACACAATCACACAGAACTCTATTCATATGTACAATCGCACCTGCACACACACACCCACACATGCATAATACATGCAGAAACATTCCACAACTTACAAACACAAACTTTCTTTTTTTTCTGACAGAACAGAATGCCTACTAAAAACCAACTCCATAGAAAACAAAGAAAATATAGAGCAGATAAAAACAAAAACAAGCCATATAGTCATCCGCCTCTAAAACAATGTATAGAAAACATTAAAATAGAACAACTAGTAACATCACTCACCAAAAATAAACCAGCCACCACAAAACAAAATAAGGCCCCTCTTGCAAAAACAGAGTAAAAAGTGAAAAAAGATGTACAAACAAAAGCAGACCTACTAATGAACCTTACACTATATCTGTGAATATTAACGTAGCCACAGAAAAGCATTCCAAAAAATCTATTTCATGAAAAAATGTCTATTGTAGAGTTCTTAACAATCTTATAAGGACAGCTAAACAATCACGAACTACCCTTAAAAACTACTAAATAAAACGAATCCTTGAAGCTCTAAGTGATAGGGCATTTCTACTAAAGAAAATGTGTTTATATTAATTTTAAACAGAATGAAACCACTAACTAAATTAATCAATAAATTACAAAACAACTTCTAAACATGTGCTATGTCAATATAGATATCTTTTCAAACTTCTGTGAAGGTGAATGGATTCACACATGCAACACAGAACCATATTTCAATGAAGAGGTTAATAAACAAGAAAAAAAAAATGATTCCCATACACAATAATGGCCAAAGCTATGAAATGGTATGAAACACCGTTATAGCAAAAGAAACCCTAATAGAAAAAATGTCCCCAACAAGCTTTCAACCAAATGTTCCATTTGCACAAACAAACCATCCAGTGTACAAATGGACGTGCAGCTCAATATGCAACATAAGCCAACAATCATTCAAATCTTTATGACAATTCCTCAATCACTATGTGAAGCTAAAAGAAAAAAGTAGAATGAAAACTTTACATACCATGGACTCCTGCCCAGTACGCATCTACACTGGACCGCAAGGACATTTGTTAGCTTACCTTTCAGCAACTGCTTACAAACGCATCTTCCACCACATCAAAATGTTAGCAACACACCATTCTGTAATACAAAATCTTGCCCATAGACTGTACTATGCAAAAAGTCCTGCTCTAAAACTGCAAAATTTAAATAACATTTTTCTACATGGAACAGCCAAAGAACCACTTCAAAATATAGCACATCCAAAGTAAACACAGTAACTTTAGAAAGCATTAGCGAAAACCTCACAAACACCAACCTTCTTACAAACACATAAAAAAGTGATAGCTACATTTCAAAAACATCTGCTGAAGTACCAGACAAAGTATGTGTCTGTTGCCGAAGAACTTTTTATAAAAAGAGCACAAAAATAGTAGATATGGCCTACAATAGAAAGGCCAACGAGGGGTCCCAATAGCTTTATATCTAATAGTAGAAAATAAATACATAATTACTGACCCCTCAATAGTTTGCACATACTGCAATACAAAGGTTGACAATAACCGAATGCCATCATCACATCACCAACAACTTAACTTGTAACAGAGCATTATAATCCAAACAGTACACTCATTTGAAGCTATACTATGTCTTCAACCGAAAATGACCAAATTGCCCCCATCTGTGTTACAATAAGGCATTTGTGGCAAAGCAGTAGATTTGACATTAGATCTTAAAGAAAATGTAGAAACTCTACGAGTACAACAGCCAAAAGTGAAATCGTTGCTTGTACTAGTTAATGGTGTACCAACAAAAGACAAAACAATTTGGCAACATCTAGTCGACTTAAACAAAGTTAGACAAGCCCTACAATATCTCAAAGAAAACAATGAATACTGCAGAGATATAAGCATAGAGGAAAATGTATGGGAAACCACCCAAATAATTCAAGATTCACCAGAAACGTGCCAATTTGAAGGTGTAGATCATGTTACTGAAGTCAACATTTTATACCAGTATACAATTCACCCACTACACTCCAAAGACACCATAGAAGATGCATTAGAAAGATATCTAATGCATCAAGCCAAAGTATCTCCAATAAGCATATGGGAGAAAAGTGTAGAAGCACGTTCTTTTCCTCTACTATTTCCTACAGGAAAAGGAGGAAGATATGATGAAGAATCCACACAAATTAATGCTTCAGAATATCGCTGTTTAGGAATGTATTCTGAATGCCCAAGATTCAGACAAAATGTAAAATACATTTTCAACCTCCTCTTCGAAAGCGAACGAGCAACTCTAAGTTATTGAGTTGCATAAACATTAAAAACAAGCTCTAATTTTGTATACCTATCCGCTACCCAACTGCTTTAAAAGATAAAATACAAAGATGAGGTTTTGCAGTCAAGTATCATAAATCTCTTGGCAAACTTGCGTGGTGCAAAAAAATACTCTTTCCGATGTCATGCTGATGTACGTTGTATGCTATGGAACATAGGCCCACCCACATGGTCTGTTACTTTAAGTTGTGCAGAATATGCATGGGATGACTTGCATGACTTCTTACGCACTGCAAACCAAAATAAAGAGGGAATAGATATAAAAACACCAGGAGAACTCTGTTCTCTTGACCTGTCAATGGATCATGGTACTTTCACCATTGCTTCATTACCATGCTACAGTTCATCTGCAATAAAACTACCCTTCCACTTGGAGAAGTGGAAAACCTCTTTTGGAGAAAAGAATTTCAATCCAGAGGAAACCATACATCCACATGCTTTTGTGGATAAAAGATGCCACTGTTTTACAATTTATTGAAATATACATCATCTGTGACATCCCTTCAGAAACCACAAATAGTGACCCATGTACACAAATCCTACGCTTCCAAAAACATACCGACAACCTCCATATAAAAACAAAGGTAAATATTATACCAAATGTCGCTTTGGCTTCCCTAGACCAATTTGCACAAGAGGAAGTAAATAGCTTTATGTCATCTCTTTGACACAGTGTAAAAGGAATGCAAATATAGACATACAATACATTGCAGAAAATTCCACTGCAGTAGCAAGATATGTCATAGCCTTACCAAACCTGAGAAAACAGAGCTAAAAGGTCTCTAGGATGACATATCATATGACAAATCACTGTCACAAACATTGTGCAGCCTCTGTATAAAAATTCTATCCCATAAAGAACGCTGGTGCTACGAAGCTGCAGACCGTTTGACATGTGCACCCTTATTAGGGAAATCTGAAAACATTGACTGGCTAAACCTTGGTCCAGCTTTATCATGAAAAAGGACCAGGACATTTTCAAAACAATGAATTCACTCATACTACCCAATCAGCAGTACTGCTTTGGAAAACATGCGCTTGTACCACATAGCCCAAAACTGCTCCTACAAAAAGAAGGTTATACCAGATGAGACAACTGGCAAATATTCAGTCTCAACTTGTGAAGGAAGCCTAGTACAATTTACCAAACCCAGTCTAATTAATCATGTAAAGTTATCATTTAAATCTCCCCAACATAGAGGACCTTATTACTTGGCCCTACTACAACTTTTCAAACCTTGGAGGAAAGACGAAGAATTATTAGGTGACCATGACACATTTGAAGCTGCATCCAATGCAAATGAAAGCAGTATAACAAATGTCAATTTTAAACAATACAAACAAATGTTGGACAACGAACGTCAACAAGAGGAAGACATTGAAGCTCTACTAGATAAAAGCACTCCTGAAGGCTGTCATCTTTCTCTTACAGGAAGCCAAGAACCACTTGGGGAAATAGCCATGTATCAATCTAAACAATCTGAAGAAGACTTGTCAGTGCTCAAATCACAGCTAAATGATAAACAACTCAGTAACTGAAGTAACTGAAGAAATTGAGCATGGTTTTAAACCTGAAACTAAAACTTGTAGCTGTAAACAGTATCAACCTATGTTCCTGTATGTAAGTGGTGAAGCTGGTTCTGGCAAAATGTTCTTAATTAAAATAATCAGAAAATGTCTACAAGACTTAACAAACAACAACCTTTCAGCTGTTGTGACAGCCCGAGCAGGTCTAGCTGCCTACAACATAGGAGGTGCAACTTTACAACCAACACTGCTCCTCCCAGCAGAACACCAAAACAAATTGGAATACTACAAACTATCAGCAGACGCTGCTACTCAAGTATGCTGAAACAAATGAAAGTGCTGCTGATAGATGAAGTAAGCATAGTTTCCAACCTCATGTTGGCGTTCATTCATCTCAGAATGCCACAAGTCCTAAACACTGACTACAAAGAACTATTTGGAGGAAAACCTGTTATTGTATTGAAAGACCTCCTACAGTTAACACCAGTTAAATGTCAACCTATTTTCACAACATTAGGACACAAACAATGCTGTAAAACACTTGGCAACATTGGAAATGTAAATCTCTGGCAACATTTTTGATACAGGGAACAAACTCAAATCATGCGTCAGTCTGCAGATTTCACCGATGCTAGCATTTTAAAAAGCATTAGAACTGGTCTGCTTACTAAAGATGCAAAATCCATCTTAAAACTAGACTAATCCTGAGCTATATGGGCAATATATCTGCCCCTGATGTAATGGAACAATTAAATCAATGAAATATAAAATGCATGTCCTTAATGCCAACCCTTGCAAGCTGTAATCAATTCAATGATACAATGTTGAAAAATGAAATGCAACCCAAAGTGCATATTAGCTCCACAGACAAACTGGAAGTGCATAGCATAAGACTCCCTATGTGTCAACAAGCAACAGCACGACGAAATAGCTTAAAATATATATCTCCAACACAGCTGGATTAGGAAAACTATTAACTCTGTGTCTAAACTGCAGAGTAATTCTAAAACATAAACTTGACCTAGAACAAGGTTTAGTCAAATGGAGTAATTGATACTGTTGTTGGCTTCCAAACATATCCACATGACAGCAACATTCAGTTTGTCAACATCCACTTTGACAAACTTGCAGAAGTTAAAAAAATAGGCTGTACAGTATCATGTTTCTCTTCTTTTCAAAGACACGTATGTACGCAGAGAACAATTCTCTCTATCTCTTGCATATGCTGTCACTATTCACAAATCTCAAGGTCTAATGCTAGATCACACATTGATTGACATTAGCAGCACAGTCTTCGAAGAAGGTATGAGTTACATAGCACTTTCACATCTATGTACACTCAATGGCCTATTCCTAGTTAACTTCGATGCAAACAAAGTCCATGCAGACATTCCTTGCATCCTAGAATACAACAGGCTATGTGCACTGCACTGTATACCCCATCTAGATATGTACCCTGTACCTCAAAAAAGAAAACCTTTACAAAGAAAACAAACACACACATAACCTATACCACATCTCCCTGCAATACCACTAAAAAGACAAAGAACAACTGCTGCTCCATCAAATAATACAACCACAAAACACTCTAGTCCAAAAACAACTGCATGTCCATCAGAAGACAAAGAGACAAATGTCTCTTCTCAAAAAAACAACTGCAGGCCCGTCAAATGATACAGAGGCACAACTCTCTGGTCCATTCAAATTCCCCAACAAAACTGGAGTAAATTACTATGCAAATGTAGCAATCAATCTTCTCTTCCAATTGCCATCAATTGTTCACAACATTCACTTTAACAGCTCAGACCAGTTGTGTTTGCAAATGCTCGTTCTTCATAGAAATGCCACAAATAACCCTGACAACACGTACAGTGTCTAAGGTATGAGGCAATAATTGGACTTCTGTACAGAAATGGTAGAATTCACCATAAACACACAGGAAGATCCACACGAATTCCTAGTGTACTTACTACCAGTACTAGAAACCAACAATATCCCTATAATTGAAATCTTCCAGATTTCATACACATGGAAATATACATGTACTCTGGACAACCATGTTTCACAAAAGCACATCACTAATGAACAATGTGTGTATGTACCCATACTAAATTATGAATCCATTCCATTTCCCAGCGTTTTCAGAATTAGAATCATGTCATATTATGCCCTTTTTACCATTCAGACAATCGTTCCAGCATACACATTAACTCACATGGCCAATATGTGATACTAATGATTCTAAGGTACAATGGTACCAAAAATAACTGTAAGCTCACTAGCTTTACACACAGCCAAATATCTCCTGGCAGGAAAACCTTCACAACAGTAGACATAATTGACCACACTGTTGCCACAAGCATTTTGGGCCACTATACTACACATGTCAAAAACAGAAGTGGTTGGTTTGAATGTAACAACACTTGCATTATTCCAAAACATAGGCTACCAGCAAATCTAACAAATGCCTACTTAATATTCCTTCAACATTTACTGACTAAAGTATAGTACAATACACAGTTAGAATACACCAACGGGTATCTAACTACATCCATAATACTACAATAGTACTTTTAAAATCAAACACAGTTAGAACACACCAATGGGTATCTAACAACTTTAAGAATACCTTTCATTGTAATACACTTCAAATATGCCTTCACAGTTATTGTTACTGCAATACTTCTTGTAAAATCCAATATTGTTAGAATATGCCAATGTGTATCTAACTACTTTAAACATAACCTTAATCACAACACACTTCAAACAAACTTCCTATCACACTTAAACTCACATAATATATCCGTGTTACCACACACATGTATTCTGTAACATGTATATTCTTTAAAACTATGTAAATGCCAAAAACATTATGTAAATACAGTATGGTTTCTTTAATCGACTATGAATTTTTCTCCCAATGACCCAATGATTATTTCATGTTAATACAACAACAGTGTGCCACACACTAATGTTATATCAAACATAGTACATAGAATGTACTATTTATGAGGGTCAAAAAAGTAAATCTATATATACAATTGTATGCAATTAAAGGTTTTAAACTATCTTGTTTAACCAATTACACAGTTTTTTTCCACAGAAAAAGAACCAGAGATTCAAACTTTACTACCATATGCAACTAAGTGACCAACCCAGTATTATCCTATTTCTTTTCTTCACAAAGAAACAGCTACTTCATAAGCAGTATCCTCAATTGTACTACGATCATAAATATCATATACACTTCAATTATATCATTCCACCATAGTACAAATACTGTATAAACTCCCTACAGTACTTATAATAACTATACACATATTACTATAGTGTGTGTGGCAGGTGGCCAAATTCTTGAGCCACTTGCAAAGAATCTGGCCACTGGCCACAACCACCACAATAGAATCAAACCATATAACAAGTACCTACAATAGACCTTCAAAGTGTTCAAGCCAGTTCAGGCTGGCCTGCTGAATAAATGACAGCAAGCTAATGATATTTTGCACAGAGCTCCAAAAAGGCAGGAGCAAGCATCAAATGTCGGTACCATATGCACCCCATTTGTCCCCATGGGGTGATCACACATTCCCTTTCACTTTTCAAAGGTAGCACCGGGAAAACAGCGTGTCAGAACTTTCAATTGATGCAGATTGATTGCTCATATGCTCCCTTTTCCCTAGGCCTTCATTCCCATTTCATTCAAATTTTGGGTAACAAAGGCGAGTGCAAAGCACAGATGCACTCATTCAGAGTGTTTGCATGACAATGGAGTTGGTAACTCTCCTCTGCAATGCCATGCACATTGTCCCTTGGCATAGACCCAAACTCCAGCTTCAAATTCTCTCCTTCCTCGCCAGGTCATGCTGTTGCCAGTTGTTGCCATGCCATGCCAGTTCCTGCTATGCCAGTCCCATGATCTTCAAATGAGGTACCAGCCAGCGTTGAATGCAAGTGCAAATTTCAAAGCACCATGGATCAATGCTCTATCTCTTTCACTCAAGAGACAAAGCTTCACTGATTTTCAAACGTAGACGGGAATTCAAATGCTTTCAGAGCGTGTCTTCCTGCTCTTTCCTGCATTTCTCTCTTTCTTCTCAGGCCCAAACTTGTGTCTGGTTCTGGTTCACAAAGTAAGGCATTACAAATGGATTCTCTTCTCGCTGCAGATTACAAAAGCTGCTCACAAAACAAATGTCTTTCTTCTTTGCTGAACAATCTTTCACTGCTCTTTATCTCTCACTTGGCACAGAATGCTGCAAGGTGTATTCTCTCTGTACAGTCAGTCACGATCTTCACTTTCCATGGTAATAGGTGTCATGCCACGAAGTCGGGGTAGCAAGCAGATTTTCTGGGTACATTCTCAGAGCACAGCCATTAGACAAGGCCACACCCTAAGGCCTCAAATTGATCAGTTGGCATTCCCCAAAAGTGCTGCTGCAAAGTGTAGCAAAAGTCAGATGGTGTCACATTACAAGGTGACAAAAGCCAGTCTCTTTTCAGTGTTGTTTCAAAACAGCCATTAAAAGTCACAAGGTGTCAGCCATCATGGATCTCAAACAGATGGTCATCAATGTCTGCTCAATCTGGTCTGGTCAGTCTGGTCAATCTGGACATGCTGCTTTCAATCGTCATGCTGCTGCCAATCATGGTCTGGTCAATTCCTGCGGTGCAATCTGGTCTGTCATCAATACGATCTCGGTCTGGTCAAGGTGTCTCCAGATTTCATGCAAAGAAAACAAAAGTGCAAGTATCAGTTTTCAATCAGATGCAGATGTAATCAAAGCCAAAAACAAAACAGCATTTCCCATTGTGAGTTGCAGTGCACATCTAGTTCTACCCGTCTCTCAAAAGACATCAATGCTAGTTTCTCAGTGTACCTGCAATCAGTTCTATCAATGTGTCAGTGCGTATGTTTAACTATGCCTGTTTCTCCATGCTGCTCAATGCATGCATTTCTCCATTCCTATCTTTTTCAAAAACAAAACAAAACAACCCATTTCATATATTACAAAAAATAATGCACATTCAAAAATTGCACATTCAAATGCTACGTAACTGCATATCTCTCATTGAATTGCACTCCATAGCCTACATTTCCTTATGTGTCACTTCCATGTGTTCTAGCCACACTCTCCTATTTTTTCATCATTAGGTTTTCATGAAGCTGAATAACTCCATGTTGAAAAAACAAATCGGTTTCATTCAAACAAATACTGCCTTGTGTCATACAATTCAGATTGAAACAACATTCCAGCAATGCACTGGTAACTCCTGCTTTAAATAAACAGTCTGCCAGTAACGCGCAATGTCTAATGTCAACAAACTTACTCTCCATGCGCTCATTCAAACTACAAATTTTCCAAAAATCCAAGGTCTGAAAACATCCAATTTTAGCATGAACAGTGCGATTCACTTTCTGCTTCAATGCTATCAAAATATCTGTCATTAGACAATATTTTTTTTCTCACTCGATAACATAGGCACAATACTGATACTGCCAAAAATGTCATCACAAAAGTCATTTCTCTTCAAATCAAAGATCTTCACATAAGTACCTTCATTCACATAACTGTTTTCATGCAAAGGTGTATCCAATGATACAGTTTCACAATGCAAACCTACAGAGGCAATCCCTCTATGCATTTTCTCTTCATGTCCTCTATTTCCTGGCAAACCCCTCATTCAATCTGTTCAATTTGTTGCTCTGCTGTTGCTGCAATCTCTTCATGTATTGCTGCTCTCTCAGTGGAACAAACTGCTTTCTGGGTCACACTATTTCAGTAACTCTTTCTCCCCACGAACAATATTCATATTGCTAGGAACTCTGTTCCCGCCCATCACTGTTGTTTTCAATAAATTTTTCAATGGGTCATATTTCAAAGCTGCTGCTGGGACATCTTCTCAGTCTTTAATTACATTTCTGAGACGATATATTACTGAATGCAAATCACCAATATATGGGCTCATCTCTGTCATTTCTGTCTCACTATTCACCTTCAATATGGTTGGAGCTAGTGAAACTACTTCTTCCCAGGCCCCAAGCATACTTCTAAGCCGATTTCTTATTGCCTTCAGGTCACTAAGAAATGTGCTCATTCTGCAGTTCCAATTACAAACCTCACGATACTAAAGTGGGTTTCAAAAAACAAGTTCCAAGACTTCTCTAAACAAGCAGATATAGTCGTCGGCAATCTTGCCAAAAATGTGCACACAAATTTTCAACCAAATGGAATCCAATGTTACGCTCACCTGATTCCCACGGGGGCGTCGATCTGGACTGGCCCGCTGTTGCTTCCACCAGAGTAACACGTAGAGCCGAGATGACAGACTGAACAGACCCACTTATCTTTGTTTGTTGGACTTGTACGAATATCTTTCTGAATATTTGGAAAGATGAGCTCTCCATCCTGCGTCGGGCGCAGGGGCACGTAGACGACCAGTTACTTCACTGGCGTGGAGGAATCGGTGAGTTCCAGTATTGACTCTAAGTCCAATTGTTCGTAAGAGTTCAAAAGTCTGATCTTCACTCTGCCAGATTCCTTGCAGGTTGTGGATTTAAACCACCAGAAGAGTTCCAAGTGGCAATTGGTAAGATCCTGGTAGGTCTATTGTGGTTCTCCCCTTTGGGGCCGGGGTACAGCGATGATGCAGAATAAACTGCGCCGGCCAGAAATGAGGTGAGTACCCCCCTGTGGTAAATCAGGTAAGTCTTTGGGGTTAGGTAGTATTGTCCTTGTTTTTTTCCCTTAGGGGCCGGGGTGCGGCGGAGATGCAGAATTGACTGCGCCGACCCGAGATGAGGTGAGTACCCCCCCCTGTGGTTATCAGGTAAGTCTTTGGGGGTGATTTGTATTGTTCTTGTTTTCCCCTTAGGGGCCGGGGTGCGGCGGTGATGCGGAATTGACTACGCCGACCCGAGATGAGGTGAGTACCCCCCTGTGGTAAATCAGGTAAGTCTTTGGGGGTAGTTTGTATTGCCCTTGCTCACCTATCTGTTCTTGTCTTCCCCAGGTGTTGAAGAATGGCCTGGAGATGCTGGATTTGCGATGGAGTAAAGGAATGCAGCCTCGGTTGGTGAGTTCAGCGCGGCGCTGCGAGGTGCGTGGGAATGCACTTGAGAAGGCTTCTCTCTTCCAGATCGACGATGTGCTGGATCAAGGATTCAGGTAAGGGTTTTGTTCTAACCTCTTCTCCTTCTCCTTTTCTTGTTCCAGGTGTTCCAGGGCTGATGCGGGCGTGGCTGAAGACTGGAGCTGCTGAAGACACGGTGAGCGTTACGCTGCAGCAAGCAGAATAACGCGAAGCACGTGTGGCTGTCCGGGTGTGGCTTAAATAGCCTTGGAAGAAGTCCTAGGTAAGTATTCTTCCACAGCCCCACCCGAGAGGAAAGGAGTCCCTGAGGTAAAGTAGTCTCTTTAAGCCTCATTTGGCTTGTGGCTTCGTGCAGCATGGTCTGCATCAGGTAGGTATGCAGCATGGTCTGCAACAGGTAAGATTTCTGTGATGAGCCTGGCGCCCATGGCGCCAGGACTGATTTCATTCTTATGAGCCTGGCGCCATAGGCGCTAGGACTGTAGCCAAAGAGCCCCTAACTGGGGTTTTTGGGCATGCTTCAAGTGGCATGATGCCTGCTTCCGGGGTTGCTGGGCCTGGTCTGGCTTTCCGGGGGCAGGCATTGTGACAGCACTCCCCCTCAAGGCCCCTCCTAAAGCTGTTCTCCCTCTCGGCCTTGGTTTGTCTGGAAATTCTTGGTGGAACCTTTTCACCAATTGAGGTGCATGCACATGGTCACTAGGCTCCCAAGATCTTTCTTGTGGACCATACCCTTTCCAATCAATAAGAGTTTTGATCTCACCCTTTTAGAGTCCAAAATATTCTTGACTTCGAATTCGGGTTCCCCGCCTATGAGGATAGGTTCAGGTGGGGTGGTTAGTCTAGTTCCTGGTTGCACAGGCTTCAAAAGAGACACGTGAAAAACAGGATGAACACGCATATGACCAGGCAGGTCCAACTTGACGGCCACTGGGTTAATAATAGCCTTAATAGAATAAGGTCCCAGGTACCTGGGGTTAAAAGTCTGTGTTCCCTTGAGTGGTAAGTACTTGGTGGCTAACCATACTTGGTCCCCTACTTGGTATTGCAGTGCTTCACTCCTGTGTTGATCGGCATCCTTCTTGTATTTATCCTTAGCCTTTTGTAAATGTGCAGTCGCTTCTTTAAAGGCTTGTGTGATAACAGCGTGGAGATGGTCCACCGCAGGCATCTCTAAATGCTGGGGAGAATCTAAGTCTGAGGTTCGAGGATGGTGACCATATATGGTAAAAAAAAGGGCTTTGTTTAGTTCCTGAGTGTGCAGAATTATTGTATGCACACTCGGCGATCCAAAGAATGTCTTTCCAATCCTCCTCAGATTGATGTAGCATACAACGTAGGTATTGCTCAAGAGTCTGGTTGGTTCTCTCAGTTTGACCGTCAGTCTGGGGATGGTGGCTGGTTGAAAGCCTAACATCAATTTGTGCCAGCTGGCAGCACTTCCTCCAAAAATTTGAAATAAATTGACTTCCCCGGTCTGAAATTAACACGGAAGGAAAACCATGTAGACGGACAACATTTTCAAGGAACTCATTGGCCAGGATTGAAGCTGAAGGTATTCCTTTTACAGGAATGAAATGGGCCATTTTAGAAAAAAGATCTACAATAACTAGAATGGTGTTATAACCTATGCACAGGGGTAAATCCGTGATAAAGTCTAATGACAAGGTATGCCAAGAAGTAGGTGGTATGTCTAACGGTTGTAATAATCCAGCAGGTTTTTTCTTTTCCCCTTTATTTTGAGCGCAAATGCCACAAGACATGACAAACAACTTGACATCTTTTCGCCAGGTGGGCCACCAAAACTGTTTCTTGATTTTGGCTTCAGTTTTAGCAATGCCAGGATGTCCTTCCATCAAGGTGTCGTGGTAATGAGAAATGACAAGTTTCTGTAGTTCCTCTAGTGGCAAAAATAGCCGGCCTTGGTAATAAGGTAGATTGTTGGTGACAGAATACTCTGGGCCTTTCCTTGCCCAGCCCTGTAAGGCATCGGAATCAAAGAGTTGATGGACCTTTTCTTGAATGTCCTCCAGAGAGTGTATGGATGTCAGACCAAGGATCCTCTGATCAGGAATTATGGGTACAGGTTCTAAAGCTCTTTCTGTTTCTCCCATTCCTATTCGGGACAGGGCGTCAGCTTTTCCATTTTTACAACTGGTCGGTAGTCTATTACAAAATCAAACTCGGCGAAGAACAATGCCCAACGGAGTTGGCGTGAAGATTGGGCCTTGGCTACTTTTAGGTATTGTAAATTGCGGTGATCAGTGATGACCGTAATGGTATGCCTGGCGCCCAGCAGATAGTGCCGCCAAGCCTTGAAGGCGGACTTGATGGCCAACAGTTCCTTGTCGGTTATAGCATAATTTAATTCGGGAGCCGAAAACTTTCTTGACCAAAACGCCACTGGATGCAGCTGGTTAGTTTCGGGATCCTTTTGGGAGAGCACTGCTCCCATAGCTGAACTGGATGCATCTGTTTCCACAATGTAGGGAAGCTCTGGGCGCGGGTGTCGTAATACAGGAGCGGACGTGAATTTCTTTTTTAACTCTTGGAAGGCGTTCTCTGCTTCTTCTGTCCAAGTAAAGCGTTTATTCTTTCGCAATAGTGTTGTAATGGGATGTACAATGTGTGAGAAGTCCAGGATAAACCTGCAGTAGAAATTGGCAAAGCCGAGCATGCTATGCACTCCTTTGACTGAGCTTGGCGAAGGCCAATTAAGAATTGCGTCCACCTTCCGTGTATCCATCTGGATTCCTTTCGGGGTCAGAATAAATCCAAGAAACTCTACTTCCGTAGTGTGAAAAATGCACTTTTCCAGTTTAGCGTATAACTTATACTGGCGTAACTTTTCTAGGACTGCTCGGACGTGCTTTACATGATCGGATTCTGATAGGGAGTATACTAAGATACCGTCGATGTAAACGACTACACAAACATCGATGAGCTCTCGGAAGACATCGTTCATGAAGAACTGGGAGGCTGCTGGTGCGTTACACAGTGCGAAAGGCATCACCTGGTACTCAAATAATCTGTACTTGGTGCGAAAAGCAGTCTTCCATTCGTCACCCTCTTTGACGCGTACCAGATGATATGCCCCCCGAAGGTCTAGTTTTGTGTATATACAAGCGTTCTTTACCTGGTCTAGTAGTTCAGGGATCAAAGGCAATGGGTACCGATTCTTGATAGTTATCTGATTCAGCGCGCGGTAGTCAATGCATGTTCTAAGGTCGCCTTCCTTTTTTGGCACGGAGAACAAAGCGGAAGATGCAGGGGATTTGGACGGGCGGATGAAGCCATTAGCAAGATACTGGTCTAGGTACTGGCGCAAGTGGAGATTTTCAGTTTCCGTGAGGGCATAGATTCTGCTGCAAGGTGTTTGTGCTCCTGGTATGAGATCTATTTGACAATCATACGATCTGTGCGGTGGTAAGGTGTTTGCCTGCTCCTTTTGAAAGGCATCCTGAAAGTCTTGGTATTCAGCAGGTAATTGTATGGCAGCTGGGATTATTGGGGCCAGTACTGAATTTAGAGTTCTCTTTGGGTAACAGGTGTTAGCACATTCTGGGAAGGTTAGTCTCTTCTCTCGCCAATCAATACAGGGATTGTGTTTTTCCAACCAAGGGATTCCCAGTATTAGTTGAAACTGTGGCGCCTTGATTAAATCAAACACCATAACCTCTCGGTGTCCATCCTGACCCAGCAAAATCATCTCTACAGTGGAATGAGTTACGGGCCCAGAGGCAATTTCAGTTCCATCAACAGTGGTGACGACATTGGTAGTGGACTTTCGGGTGAGAGGTAGATTCATCCTGGAAACCAATCCGTAGTCCAAATAGTTTCCTATGGCTCCACTATCTATGTACGCCTTTACCGCGTGCATGCGTGATGGCTGCTCTGGATCTATAAGGACCATGGGTATGGTGAAATGCGAGGTCAGAGTGTCCTTCTTTAAGCTCGGCAAGCTGACCTCTACGCTTGCCGGGCGTGATCGTTTCCCGAGTCAGGTTTCAAGTGGTTTTCGTCTGCTGCTCCTATAGTTTTCTTGGGTGGTTTTACAGGGCAGTTCCGAAGGCAATGACCAGTAGCTCCGCAATATAAACATAATTGCTGTTGCCGTCTTCTTTCCCTTTCCTTCTGGGTTAAGGGTCCTCTAACCCCCCCGATTTGCATGGGTTCTGAGGCATCTACCCCCTTCCAGGGAACGTAGGTTTTAACCAAGACCTTGTTTTCAAACTTGGTTCGATCAGCCTTTCTGGTTTGAAGTCTGTGATCTAACTGGACCACAAAATCTATATATTCAGCACAGTTTAAAGGCGGGTTCACGACTTGGGCTAAAACATCCTTGAGTTCTCCCCGAAGCCCTCGATGGAATAATGTAATTCGCTTGGCTTCAGGCCATTCGGTTTCCACAACTAATCTATTGAAAGTTGCAATGTAAGATAAAAGATCCTGAATACCTTGCCGTAAGGATAAAAGTTCGTTATCCAAAGCCTGTCCTTGGGAATGTCGGGCGAACAGTCTTTCCATGCTAGTTCGAAAACCTTGGAAATCTCAAAGAATCGGGTCATCCTGATTTACTAGCGGAATGGACCAGTCTGCTGCACTGCCGCTGAGATATGACAGTACAAAAGCTACCTTGGCTTGATCGTTTGGGAAAGCTCCAGGTCTACATAAAAAGTGTAAGCGACATTGATTAATGATTATAGCAAACCTTTTAGGCTCTCCGGCAAAGCGTTCAGGCGGAGCCAAGGGAACGGCTCCAGGAAGGTTTATCTGCACGGGGTTACTCGGTGGCACCGGAGCTGGGCTGGCCACAAGTCCAGGTAGAGGTGTTTGTCCAGCCTGGCTTTGTAATAGCTGTCTGGCCAAAACATCAGTTCGTTCTTTTGACACTATCAATTCCCTCCTGAGGGCATTGGTTTCCTGGCGGGCGGAATGCACTTTGGCCCTTAGTTCCCCTAATAATTGGGCCAACTGATCGGTTTCCGAGGTCTCCATGACGCCCAGGTGGGTATTTGTGGGTAGGCTTCGCGTTCTGTTACGCTCACCTGATTCCCACGGGGGCGTCGATCTGGACTGGCCCGCTGTTGCTTCCACCAGAGTAACACGTAGAGCCGAGATGACAGACTGGACAGACCCACTTAGCTTCGTTTGTTGGACTCGTACGAATATCTTTCTGAAGATTTGGAAAGATGAGCTCTCCATCCTGCGTTGGGCGCAGGGGCGCATAGACAACCAGTTACTTCACTGGCGTGGAGGAATCGGTGAGTTCCAGTATTGACTCTAAGTCCAATTGTTCGTAAGAGTTCAAAAGTCTGATCTTCATTCTGCCAGATTCCTTGCAGGTTGTGGATTTAAACCACCAGAAGAGTTCCAAGTGGCAATTGGTAAGATCCTGGTAGGTCTATTGTGGTTCTCCCCTTTGGGGCCGGGGTACAGCGATGATGCAGAATAAACTGCGTGGACCCGAAATGAGGTGAGTACCCCCCTGTGGTAAATCAGGTAAGTCTTTGGAGTTAGGTAGTATTGTCCTTGTTTTTTCCCCTTAGGGGCCAGGGTGCGGCAGAGATGCGGAATTGACTGCGCCGACCCGAGATGAGGTGAGTACCACCCCTGTGGTTATCAGGCAAGTCTTTGGGGGTGATTTGTATTGTTCTTGTTTTCCCCTTAGGGGCCGGGGTGAGGCGGTGATGCGGTATTGACTCCGCCGACCCGTGATGAGGTGAGTACCCCCCTGTGGTAAATCAGGTAAGTCTTTGGGGGTAGTTTGTATTGCCCTTGCTCACCTATCTATTCTTGTCTTCCCCAGGTGTTGAAGAATGGCCTGGAGATGCTGGATCGCGATGGAGTAAAGGAATGCAGCCTCGGTTGGTGAGTTCAGCGCGGCGCTGCGAGGTGCGTGGGAATGCACCTGAGAAGGCTTCTCTCTTCCAGATCGACAATGTACAGGATCAAGGATTCAGGTAAGGGTTTTGTTCTGACCTCTTCTCCTTCTCCTTTTCTTGTTCCAGGTGTTCCAGGGCTGAAGCGGGCGTGGCTGAAGACTGGAGCTGCTTAAGACACGGTGAGCGTTATGCTGCAGCAAGCAGAATAACGCGAAGCACGTGTGGCTGTCCAGGTGTGGTTTAAATAGCCTTGGAAGAAGTCCCAGGTAAGTATTCTTCCACAGCCCCACCCGAGAGGAAAGGAGTCCCCGAGGTAAAGTAGTCCCTTTAAGCCTCATTTGGCTTGTGGCTTCGTGTATCATGGTCTGCATCAGGTAGGTATGCAGCATGGTCTGCAACAGGTAAGATTTCTGTGATGAGCCTGGCGCCCATGGCGCCAGGACTGATTTTATTCTTATGAGCCTGGCGCCATAGGCGCCAGGACTGTAGCCAAAGAGCCCCTAACTGGGGTTTTTGGGCATGCTTCAAGTGGCATGATGCCTGCTTCCGGGGTTGCTGGGCCTGGTCTGGCTTTCCGGGGGCAGGCATCGTGACATCCAAAACAAAAGTCAGATTTCCCCAAAAAGTGTCAGTCTCCGCGGATTTCCAAACAAAGTACCACGAGCATCTTCAAGAAAAAACTGTTTCTCTCGCTCGGCTAAATAAATGTACATTTATTCCCAAAATATTGCCAGTCATGAAATACTGCTCTGGATCAATGCCAAATTCAATTCCGGATTCAAACGTCAGTCAGACAATTGCGTTCCCCTTCCTACGGTGAACAAAATTGTGGACAAAGCATGCTCTAAATTCAATAACATCCCCAAGACAGACAAAACATGAAACATAAAAATCTCTATTCCCACGACCTAACAGAAAACATAAAACATAGTTGCACACGATGTTCAAACTTCGACTGCTGCAAAACCGATAAGTGGACCAACAAGCCGGATGCAATTCCATGTTATCAGTCAGCATTAGTGAAGTACCGCGTTACGGGCGCCATGTTGTTAGTCCGAAAATAAATCCCTATCATCGTCTTGCCCCCCTGGGCAACCATGCACCGTTCTTAGACAATCTTAGACAATCCCCTAAGGGGGTGTGGATCACTATACCCCCGTGCTTTCGTATCTCAGGGCCTTTGTGCACTGTGTTACTTCTATCGTACACCTACCAACATACTCCTATCATACTCCTACAGACACAATAACATAAGACACAAAGAAAACACATAATTCGATACAATTATAACAATAGAATACATTTATTTATGCACAGCAAAGCATGATGCAAACAACACTAAAACTATTGCAACCATCTAATTTGCACCTTTTATAGTTTTGGTGCAAATCTACCATGCAATAACTATAAGACTTACAGGATTCTAATGCAAGCCTGTGATGGAAGCCTGTGATACAAGCCTGTGATTCGAATGCAGTCTCTTGCAAGCGTCAAACATCCAGAAATCCTCTCCTTCAAGCAGAATCAATCCTCTCCAATCCACACCATACTTCACACTCACTCTCTAAGACAATCCCTGTCTGATTCCCCCTTCTCCCAAACCCAAAGCTCTTTGTGTGAGTGTCTGTTCTAATCATGGGCGTAATTAAAGGAGGGGGCAGGGATGCCCATCCCCGCTTTTCCAACCTCCATGGCACACCATTCTTTCCCCACTCATCTGGCTCGGGCATCCCTTCCTCAGCAAAGCTACCCCACTGGTTCTAATCACTCTGTTTGTCTAGGCCATAAACCATACTTCCCATTTCCTTGTGCCTCTCTGTCTCCAGCTCTGTCTTTGTCAGGGCCAGGTCTCTCCACTTCCCGCTACTCTGCTATCAGTCAGTCAGCAGTGGCAGGCCCCTCAAGATCTGGTCACTCGAACTGCCTCTGCCAAGCTCTGCCAAGCTCTGCCAAGCTCTCCGATCTCTCTCCCAAAGCCATCGGATTCTGCTGCACCAAGACATCTCTCCCTCATTCTCAGAACTGCATCCAAACGTCTCTCGATCTATCTCCCAGAGAGCAGCTCCATCCAAAACTCCATCTATCACCATCTGAAACAGCAACTAGCTCAAACAAACTTCATCTGTATCTAACCCCATCTCCAACAGCAACTAACAGCAACTAGCAAACTCCCTTCTCTTCATCTCTGGTTATACTAATCCATGACGCACTCATTCTCCATGGTTACTTTAAGCATTGCTTCGTTTCTCTGTGTGTCAGCATTCCTAATTATCCATGCAGTGCCTGAATGTCTGTGTTCTGCAATGTACTTTTCACTTTGTGTTCTGGTCACTGCGTGTTCCGTGTCAATGTGACATTGGACATCATATCTCTGCCATGGCCTTCTGTGTGCGGTGCCTGCCTCCTATTTCTCCATTCATACCCATTCTCTCCACTGTTGTCTGTTGGCATCAGGAAATCCTCTTTCCGTGCCTGTGTTCAAAGCCTCTCCTTGCCTGAAAAGGCTCTTCTCCCATCTCCCCATGTGGCGCTCCCTCCCACCTTTGCTGTCTCTGCAGCACACTAGCCATGCTGATTAGCTCGGCCGTCTCTACTCGGACAAAGGCGACCTCTTATCAACCAAACTGTCTACAAATTCCTTCTCACAGTGTACCATAACAACTCGGCACTGAGCCCAGTGGCGCTTCTGTGTGTCTCCATCAGAAATGGCTTTAAATGGCAGCTAAATGCTTTCTACCGTTTAAGCTTTCTTCTCGCAAACCCAAGCGCCATCTACATAATGCAAACATATCAAACATATTCTAATGCACACTCTACATGCATACATGTGTATATGACAGTCTCTACATGTGTCTCTACAAGAATAACAATGTGTCATTCTAAATGGCTCTACGTGTCATTTCATGGCCTTTCAGGCCTCATTCGTTCTCTCTAGTGCGTAGCACATTTCTCTCTCAGCCTAAGCGCTACATCATACATCATTCTAAAAGCATCTCTTCCAACATATATGGCAATAGCATAACTAAGCAAACCCTTCATATAACAGGGCCTATTTCTCTCTTCAAATGCATAATGCAAATGGCTAATGCATACAAAGTGGCAGTCTAATATGTGGATAGTGCAATGATGCTACTTCTTCATGTACTAATCAGAACTAAACAGGATGCAATAATGGAATGATTCCATAGCAAAGAGTAATGATTGGGTAATGGTTCTGTAACAAAGAGTAATGATTCTGTAATGATGCTGTAATGATTCTCTAATGATAACAAATCCAGGCTCCTCATTTTATCAGATTCTACAGAGGTAGCTGAGCGAAGGGCTTGAGATGGAAGGTGTTTTGGAAGAGACAGTTGGATGTAGTGCGGCCCCAGCCCCAGAAAGCCTTGTCGACAATTCAGAGGGTCTTGAACGTGAACCTTGCAGCTGCTGGGAGACAGCAGAGAGATTTCAGGGCTGGAGAGATATGGTCCATGGGCTAGAGGCCAAGGATAAGTCTTGCAGTCCTGTCCTGGATTATTGGCAGAAGGTGCAGAGGGGAGGAAGGCAGAATGAGAAAGAGGCTGTTGGAGTATTGCAATCTAGAGAGAACCAGGGGTCCAGAGACAGTGAGCTTCTGGGGGAATGTGAGAAAAGGAAGGATACCTCTGAGGATGTAGTGGGCCTTTTGCTTCACAGGAAGGTGAAGGAAGATGGTCCAAGGAGGGCAGCCAGAGTGAGAGCGGGAAAGCGGGAGCAGGGGTCCCAATGAGAATGATCTCTGTCTTACTGGCATCAAGGCAGAGGTCGTTGGAGGTGCACCAATCCTGAATCGCGGGTAAACAGTCATGAATGAGCGAGAGAGGAGAGGAGGCTGAGGGGAGCCTGAAGGAGAGCTGAGTGTCATGCGCATAACACTGAAAATAGAGGAGAAGGTAGAGATCAGGTGGCCCAAAGGAGCCAAGTAGATATTGAAGTGCCAGTGTGAGAAGTTAGAGCCCTGGGGAACAGGACATGCGGAGAGGTAAGTGGTGGAGATAAATGACGCAAGTTGGACCTGGGAGGGTTGGTCCAGGAGGAAGCATGTCAACCTTATCAGTGATGCCCAGGTTCTCACAAAGTCGCTTGATCAGGATGGAGTGGTTCACTGTGTCAAAAGCAGAGGAACAGTCAATAAGGTTGGGGACAGAAGGATGGCTGGAGTCAGGATTAGAAAGCAGATCTTCATGGGTGTTCATGAGAGCAGTTTCCGTGCCTCTGGCTGCTGTGAAGCCAGACTGACGGTTATGGAGACAACCAGCAGATTCAGTGTGGAGAGTAAGCTGGGAGATGGCCAGCTTTTCCAGGAGTTTGCCCAGGAAAGGAGTGATGGAGATTGGGCAATATTTTCCCATCCAGGTAGGATCGGCAGAAGGGTTTTTAAGGAGGGGGGTGCACAAGGGACTGCTTGGGGAGAGATGGGAAAGATCCAATGGCGAAAGAGTGATTGCAGAAATCGGACAAGGCTCGAGCAAGGGTGTCAATGTGGTCCTTGATGCTTCTGGATGAGCAGGGGAGCACCTGTTTGGATGACACTTTTATAGATCAGACTTGTCTAGAAACCTTGTTAGGCGTTGTCAGAGAGAAAGAGGAGAAAGGAGGAGGAGAGGGAGAGGCAGCCAGAGAAGGGCCCCAAGGACTAGAGGGAGAGGAAGAGGAGAGCGAGGACAGGATGTCCTGAGTTTTAGTAGTGAAGTGAGAAGCCAGAGTGGTACAGTGGACCTGCGAGGGAACAGGAGAGGTGGAGACTGCAGAAGGATTGGCCAACTCCTTGCAGATTTTAAAGAGTTTGGCTGAGTTAATAGAGGACGCAAAGACACAGGCTTGGATTTGGACTCTCTTCCTGGACAGGACAGAGAGTCTGTATTGCCTTTGGAGCAGGCGGCAGGCCAGTTTGTCAGAGGATGTGCCAGAAGCCCTCCACTTCCTCCCAGCCACCCTGCACTTGTATTTAAACACAGGGAGGTGATAGTAATACAAAGAGTTGCACTTCGAGGTAGGCTTCAGACAGATTCTCATGACAGGGGCAAGGATGTCCAGAGTGTTGGAGATAGAAAGAGTGTGAGTCAGCCTGAGCAGTAGGAGGAGCAGAGAATGTAGAGGCAAAGGCATCCACTGACACACGCTAAATGGGCTGAATGAACGATAAGGTAGGTGGCAGTGCTGGGGTGGGCTTTTCCTGAGGGACAGAGAGTTTCGGGTGAGAGGAAAGCAGAAACTGGTCAGTCCAAGAGATAGGAGTGGTGAAAGGGTTAAAGAGGGGGATGTTTGAGGAGATGAGAACACCCAAGGTGTGTCTGGCAGAGTGTGGCGGACCAGAGGGCAGAATGGAGAGAGAGAGAGTGTGTCACAGAGGTTGCGGAAGAGCCCAGAAGCGGGATTAGAACCATCCAGGTGGATGTTGAGGTCTCCAAGGAGCAGAAGTTGAGAGATAGAGGCAAGGAGAGAAGACAAGAGGTCAGCCCACTCTGAGAAGTAGAGGGCAACCTGGCCAGGTGGCCTCTAGATGGTGGCCACAGTCAGAGAGAGGCCAGGAGAGATAGAGAGCCTGCATACCAGGCACTGAAAGGAAGAATAGATCTGCGTCAGAAGGACAGAATAAGGGACTCACTCCAGAAAGATTAGAGCTACTCCACCTCCAGGTTGGTTAGTTCTTGGCTCAGAGAGGATTTTTTAGCCATCAGTGAGGAGAATGCCTTGTGACAGAGCTGGCCGTGACCCATGTCTCAGTGAGATCGAGGACATCAGAGTAAAGTTCTTCCAGGAGGTGGCAGATATCAGAGGAGTATTTGACAGCAGACCGAGAGTTGAGAGTAGCGATGTGGAGCCGATTGTCACATTTGAAGGACTTCCGGCGTGGGGTACAGGCTTGAGGTACACTCAGTGGATGTGGTAGAGGGGCCTGAAGTGGGCAGAGCTGGTAGTTGGAGGTGGCATAGTAGCCACAGAGCATGAGGAAGGTGCCAGAGTGGCGGCAGAAGAAGGCGGTGTGGAGGAGCCAGAGAGGTGCTAGTATGAGTAGCAGGAGAAGGAAGGAAGTTCACAAGATGTGGGAGTCACCTATCGAAAAGGAGGAGATTGGGCTGAGGGCTCTGTACCAAGACGGTGTCATTCAGATAGACATTAATGATGGTCTTGGAGAAGTGGAAGGAGGCCAAGAGGACCTTCCACCGAGTGCCACCATTAATGGGAGAGGAAGAGACAGGAGAGAGAGCTGAGACCATATGAGGGGTCTATAGGTCTGGTGAGGGAACGACAAAGAGAATGTCGGTGAGTGTCTGTCTGGAGGAAGCACTAATGTAGGTATCAGCGATAGGGAGGCCTGGGTTGGAGACCAGGATGTCCCTCTTGAACTTCTTCCTTCCAGACTTATTGTCATAAGTCATAAGTCAGTGATGTCATGAATGTCATTGATGGCATTACTGATAACATCACATATTAAATGTATTTTGATGAACATTTCTTACAAGAGGTTGTGTTTACAATGTTGGTAACAAGATGTCAGGGGTGATCAGAAGACCTATTATGAAGTATTTAATGTATTAAAGAATGTACTCATATAAACAAAGTATTATATTGGAGTGTTGTTGTTCATACAGGAACGTAATCATACATACACATAGGCAATGGCTACAGCATGCATCAATGAAATGAAATATTTTTAATCTAGTAATTTTGGCTAGTAAAATAATGAATGCTACCTTATCAGAGTTTTGAGTAATGTTAAACATGGAATAAATACCTAATAATTGAAGACTTACTAAATACTTAATTTAGTAGAAACAATACATACAAGGAAACTAAAGTAAGGAAGAAAGAAAAAACATCACTAGAAAATATGAATAACATTAAAGTTTATCATCATGTACACAAATGAATTCTGTATTTTGAGGTCTTCGCATTGCCCCATATATTTGCATAATGAGTTGAAAGGAAACCGTAAGGAAAGTACTTTAGCGCCTGGATGCCTTCGGGCTTTGGCACTCTAGAAATGAAATAACATAACATAACATAACTTTAAGAACATAGACGATTGTTAACATCTAGATATATAGAACCTTTTCAATTTTCATATTCTGACTGTCAGTGAACAAAAGCACCTGGCCTAGATATGTCAGTGGACAAAAACAAGTGGACCAGACGTGTCATCATCAGGGGTGTCATCAATGACATTTGTTTTGTGATCTTTAATATCCTGGGTGTTGGTCTTAGCAGTGCACAGTTGTGGCGCGAGTTATGGTTGCTTAGCTTATCATAACTACCGAATTACTTGGGGGTTTCGGTTTTACTTGTAATCTTATCGTCCCCTTAATGTTTTTTCACTGAATTTCATAGGTTTTTATTAGTGCACCCTAATTTGCTACAACGTCCTAACATCATACTCACCCACAATATATCATCATTTTCACCCAATCTATAAAGTTTTAAGTAAAAACTGTGCCATTCCCCACCTCCTAGTAACATTCTAAACACTTCTTTAAATGTTCTACACATTTTTAAATCATTTTCTGTTCGCCGACGTTCGCCGAAACATCTGACATCACCGTGGACTTCCCGAAGTGCGTCACATGACCGTACATGTACTCCTAGTGGGCTGAAGTGTTCACGAATGTGTACGTTCTTCGTGAATAGTTGCAAACTGTGTTTT
This sequence comes from Ambystoma mexicanum, assembly GCF_040938575.1. Taxonomy (NCBI): domain Eukaryota; kingdom Metazoa; phylum Chordata; class Amphibia; order Caudata; family Ambystomatidae; genus Ambystoma; species Ambystoma mexicanum. The sequence goes on from NC_090933.1 coordinate 1,079,421,124, forward strand.
TAGCCAATCTAGGCAGGTTCAAGCTGAAAGTGTACCCTTCCATAGCTCCTAGACCCATTCTCACTAATTTTGCATCTGCAATCCACGAAAAAGCACCTGCTTGGGAGAGTATTGGCACAACTGCTATTTAACTTAAAACATGGCATCGGCCATGGCTATTCCTCCTCCCCAGTGGCCACCACTACCAACACAAACCACCACTACCAGCCAGAGCCCAGATAAGGGGAAAGGCACAATAATGTAGAGGAGGATCAAGAGGACCAGGAAGATGAGATTGAGGCAATGCCTACCTCCAGCACCCAGAGAGAATCATGGTTATGGCAGTTTTTTTAAGAATATAAGAGGGGTAACAAAGTTTCGAGCTACCCATGTTTAATGCAGTGAGTGTGGAATCAGTTGTGGATAACATGGGCAATACTCTTTCAGTACCACCTCCATGCAACGCCACACCCACTCACACCACCCAGGTACTTTGAGAAAGTTCCTTTCTCAAGAAGTAGTATGCTGCCTTTCTCTACCTCATTGTCCTCAACCGCTACTGCCACCCCACAACCTACTCCTGTGGGGTAGAAGATCCGACCAGCTACCTTGCAAGCTATAAACGAGGCTGTTGATCCATATCTTTCCAAGACAACAGTACTATGTACACACTGCAACACACCACTCTGCAAGGCGGAGCAGTTCCGAAGTACTTTCCAGGCTGTAATCAAGGAGCATGAGAAACAGTGCCCCCTAGCTTAGATTTGACACACATCCAACATCGTCCCCTGTCCACCTGCCCCTCCATATTTGTAGTTGGAGCCACTTCCCTCCTTTGCCTCCCCCACCTTACTTCCTAGCCTCCCGTGCAAAAAAAGAAAATACAAAATACAAAAGCACAGAAAAGTTTCCTTTATGAACCACCTTTCATAGTTAAAAAATAGAACTAAAAAGAATTATCTTATGGACTCTGCCTACTTTAAATATTTCAGTAACGTAGTTAGACTCAATAAGATTCTACAATATTTCCAGTAGCATCTTGTACTATACTAATGGAAATAATGGGCAATTGTATACTAGACAAAAAGAAAAAAAAGTATGGAAACAATTTCTGTCCCAACTACTTTTCTCTAGCATACAATAATCAATGGACGTTTAGGTCTATCAGCAGTCTCTGCAGTCCCCTTTCCAAGCCATGCATCATTAAAAGATCCGGATGGCATGTGCACACCATCGCACAGGACATTCCTTCTACCCTTTTTACTTTTATGTTTGTAACAGTCCCTAATTGCCTGCTTTCGAACAGTCACATGTCCATCCATCAATCACTTCCAAAAACTTTGCATATAACCCTATCAACACATTACACTTCCACACACTAACTGCCACTTAATGTTCTAGAAATATTTTGCATCTCCATTTCTCTTACTTATACAAAAAATGTTTACACAGTGATGCTATAAATGCACATATGCATTGTGGAGTAAGAGAAGTGCATGAATGGAAGGGGGAGTGGGGAGTAGGGATGGCCTACTGTTGATGGGAGCCCAGGAGGAAAGTGCCAAGGGATGCCAAGGTGGGAGACCACTGGCTAACTTCTGGGGTGGATGCAGTCCCAAGGGTGGGGTACACAGCCACCAGGCGGTAGACCCACAAGGGAAGTACTGAATGGGGGGCGGGGGTACTGGTGTCGAATACGTATAGGGCTTGGAACCTGTGACATTCATGAGGAACCAGGCCACCAGCATGAGTGGCAGAGGTATGAGTTAGCAGGGAAGGGAATTGAGGGAAACAGAAAGAGAAAAGTAGACTTTTGGGAAGTTACTGGAACTTAAGGAAGTCCAGCTCAAGTCTGAAAGGAGCAGGATGGCTGTTCCAAAGAGTAACACCGGCCAAAGAGAGAGACATGCCTCCCACTCTCTGTGTCTGTGTCAAAAAGCGTTTGACAAGCACAGAATTGAAGTTATAGGAGCGGAGGGCTCTAGCAGTGGAGTATTTAGGCAGACACATTTGGAGATAGTGTGGTCCCAGGACCCAGAAAGCCTTGTCAATGATACAGAGGATCTTGATTTTCAACTTTGCGGCCACCAGAGCCAATGTACAGATTTTAGGGCTGTAGCAATACGATCCCTGGGCTTGAAGCCAAGGATAAGACTTGCAGCCTTATTCTAGATTAGCTCAAGGGGGAGTAGACAAGAAAGGGCAAGGTTCAGGAAGAGGCTGTTGCAGTAGTCCAGAGTAGAGAGGACCAGGGCTCTACAGACATTTAACTTTTGGGGGAAGGTGAGGACCAGGAGGTGAAGCTGAAAGTGGGCCTTCTTCACAAGCTCTGAAAGGTAATGAGTAAAGGAGAGAGGAGAGTCAAAGATGACAACAAGGTTTTTGGCCTCACAGGATGGTGAGGGTAGAAGGCCCAAGGGGGACAGCTATAGGGTAGGAGGAAAACAGGGCACAGGTGTCCCAATAAGAAGGATCTCTGTCTTACTGCAATTGAGACAGATATTGTTAGCTGCACACAATGCCTGGATGGCAGTAAAAAAATCAGGGATAAAAGACAGGGAGAAGAAAGTAGTAGAGGGAAGTTTCAAGGAAAGCTGTGTGTCATCAACATAGTACTGGAAATGAGAAGAAAAGAAGATCAGGTGAGCCAGAGGTACGAGATAGATATTGAAGGGCCACAACTATAGGATAGAATCCTGGGGTATGCTGCAGGTAGAGAGTGAGGCGGTGGAGTAGAAAGAGCCCAGTTGCAGCTGGGAAGAGTGGTTAGTGATGAAAACAAGTCAGCCAGTCCAGTGCCCGGTCCATGCTGCCAAAGATATCAGGAGGAGGATTTATCTAGCCTCCTATCCAACAATGCTAAAGACTCCTCACAACTCCTACTCATGGGAGACTTTAATCTAGGTTTCAACGACCTTCAGGACAAACATGCCCTAACTACAGCTACTATCCTGGCTGAGCACAGTCTCACCCAAAAAGTTCTTGCTCGTACCCACATTAAAGGGAGAACTCTTGACTGAGTTGCTGACCTTCGATCACCATCACTAAAATAACCCTGCAACCATTGACTGACCACCACTTAATTAGCTTCTCTTCCTCAATAGAACCTCAAAAACATAAATTCCTCGATATGGCTCCCCCCTTCTGACCAGAAGTAAAAAAAACATAACAACCGATAAACTACTCCCTCTTATTCTCCCCTCACCCAACTCTCTTACCAGCAATTCAGACCCCAACTTATTGGTAGAGACCTTTAACAACACCATGACCAAGGCTCTCAACATAATTGCGCCGGTCGAACTCTGCAAAGGTAGACAGAAGGCCCACCTCAATGCCTGGTTCACCCCCCCACCTTAAAGAATTAAGACTACAAAAAAGAAAACTTCAAGCCCTATGGCAAAACTCTCCCACAGTCAAGAACAAAGTCCAGCTAACTAACTTTGCCAACATGTACAAAAAAGAAATTATCCACACTTAAAAAACACATTTAATGATAGAATCTCCAAAGCCAACTCCAACACCAAGGAGCTATTTACTATCCTCTGGGAAATGGAGACTCCCATCCAGGGGTGTTGCTAGGTCTGGAAAAGACCCGGGGCTATGCCAATATTGGAACTGTCGGGACTGGGGGCTATAGCTAGTCTTTTGATTGTAGCTCCTGAGATTCTATCCGGGGCTAGAACCAAAAGACCAGGGGCTATAGCCCTCTTAGCCCCCCCCTAGCAACACCTCTGCTCCCATCTCACCTACTGACAACATCCCCAAGGACAAGCAATGGTGCACGGGCATCCAAAATGCCCTCTCCAACAAAATAGCATCCCTCCAGACCAAAGGAGCCAACAAAAAAGACATCCTTGCACTCCACTGAGTTGCATCCCACTCCAACGACTGAAACTACTGGCACGAACATACCTTTCAAATTCTCTAAAATGTCCATCCTGGAAACAGAGAAAGTCATACTATCCCTGAAGCCCTCAAACTGCCAGGGCGACAGCTGCCGGGCACAAATAATCAAGGATGCAGCCAGGGACCTAGCACCGTTCATTTCACAATTGATCAATGTCTCTTTCAAGTCCAACACTGTCCCAAATAAACTCAAATAATCTAAGGTTCTACCATTGCTGAAAAAACAAACCCTAGATCCCTCAATCCCGACGAACTATAGATCCATTACCATGGTCCCCTTCCTTCTGAAAATAATTGACAGAGTAGCTTATCTTCAAATTCAGAACTACCTTGAAGCTAACCACCTATTAGGTTCTTGCCAATCCAGTTTCAGACCCCAGCACAGCACTGAAACAGCACTTATTGATTTGAAGACCCAAATCGACGAGCTTAAGGATAAAGGTAAAACAGCTATGCTACTCCTCCTCAACCTATCGGCAGCCTTTGACCTGGTGGATCATGCAGTCTTATGCAAACACCTGGCCTCAGCTGCCCATTTCTCTAGTGATGATATAGCCTGGGTCCAAATCTTCCTAGCTAACTGTACGAAGAGAGTCTTTTATCCTTCTGCATCAGCAGACCCGATCCAAACCACCTGTGGGGTCCCACAGGGATCATGTGTCTCACCTATAATGTATAATATCTTTACCATGCCCTTATTCGACAAATTGGACAGACTGAATTATGCCGATGACACCCAGATCCTCATACCCCTTTTGGGCAATTTTGACAAAGACACAGCCTTGGTAAACAAGATATACCTCCTCATTCAGGCATGGATGGCATCACACAGCCTCTGCCTGAATGACGACAAAACTGAGATCCTGATTCTGGGCTCTGATGCCAACCTAAAAAAACTCAGCCCCAGCTATGCCGCATTTAACATTGACGGCAACAGAATCAAAGCAGTAACCGAGGTAAAAACATTAGGTTTCTACCTCGACTCCACCCTAACTCTAACCCTAAAAAACCAAGTCATGGCATCCTCGGCTGCCTATACCGGCAAACTCATTAGGGCTTGCAGACCCTTCCTATCTGAAGCCAACTGTATCACGCTAGCCAATCCATTAATAATGTCTAAACTAGACTACTGTAACGCCCTCTACATAGGAACCTATAAATATATATTAGACAAAATGCAAACACTACAAAATAACACCCAGAGAGCAGCCCTGAACATACCAAGCAGGGAACACATCTCCAACACCAGAAGAGATCATCACGGGTTAGAAATTTGCGATAGGATCCTCCTCAAAACTGTATCCCTCACCTTCAAATGCCTAAACAATGTGGCACCCCCTTATCTCTCTGAGCGAATGATCAGAAAAATGTCGACCCAACTCACCAGATCATCTAACACACCCTGCCTAGAAATTCCTAGATTTAAACTAACCAAATCTGGCAGAGCTAGCTTCCCAGTTAAAGCAACACAACCCTGGAAGGCGCTTCCACCAGCCTTCAGATCCGAACAGCCTTACACCAGATTCAGACACAACATGCTTAACTGGCTACGCTCAAATGATGTTTAACCAACCACTACCTTACCGCACATCAGTGTACCAGACCCATTATGTTTACTATACCGAATGCTTTTACATGCCTGATGATGTATATTATAGATGTATTGCATTCCTTTGAATCATCTGCTGGACCCTTGGATGTACCCTATACCTGAATGTATCCAATGTACCTGTTCATATGTTTTAACTAAGCTTCAAGTCTCCTTATATCTGTTGCACCCAGTTACCCAATGGTTCGCATTACCAAATAAATAAACAAACAAACAAACAACATGTAACCGTTTAATGAGGATAGAACGGTTGACAGTGTTAAAGGCAGGGGAAAGATCAAAGAGCACTATCTTCAATTGTACTACGATCATAAATACCATATACGCTTCAATTATATCATCCCACCATATTACACATACGGTATACTCCCCCTATACTGCCTTTAATAACTATACACATATTACTATACTTTATATGGCCAGTGGACAGATTCTTGGAGGCACAGTCTACGGCCATGCCCCAAGGATCTGGCCACTGGCCACAGCCACCACTAGAATTAGACCATATAACGTGTATGTACAATAAACCTTCAAATAACAAGACTCCCCCAAACACCGCCCCACAATCCCAATAACGTCCGTGGACAGAAAAATTAACGGCAGACATGGCAGCACCGGAACAGCTTTTTTCACCTATTAAAAGAGCTCTATATCAACTTTTTCCCACTCCTGCACCCTTTCCAGGCCCTCTTTCGTCCACAAAATAATAACAAATATATTTTCCATACTTCTTTTCCTCACTGTGCTATCCGCGGACAAAGGCCATGTTCCGCCCATCCATTATGGCGACCATTTCTTAAATTAAGACGCACCTCACATTTACAAACATCCAATAAGCATACGCCACTCTGTAAAGTTTGGTTATCATTCGTCGAATGACGCCAAAGTTATAAGCTGCCAAAAAAGTACTCTTTCTTTAAGCCGAGCAACTTAACCAATGACATTATTACCATTCATTATATAATCATTTCTCATAAATACATATCACCATTTCTTATTTTGTTAGAAATGGCAAACAAACTTCAGTGGCTAGAAGAAAACATTCCCAAAGAAGAAATGAGTTTGTACTGTGACACAGAATACGGCACGGGGGAGCAGTTTCAGAGTGCTTTTGAGGCTGCGGTCAAGGTGCATGAGAAACACTGCCACCTACCTTAGATTTAAAGCAAGCCCAACATCATCCCCTGTCCACCTGCCCCTCCGTGTCTGTAGTTGCTGTCCCTTCCCTCCTTTCCCTCCCCCACCTTACCTCCTCGCCTCTCCTACAGAAGAATAAAAATCCCCCAAAAATATAAAAGCCAGAAATACAATAAAAAAGTTCCTTTTCAAACCACTGTACACAGTTAATAAATACAATTAAAACAAAATAAATCACCTTTTGCAGTCTGCATAGTCAGCGGACAGTATAATCTGGAAAATTCCAAGCGTGGGGTGGAGGTATTAAAATACCTTAACTTGATTTTCGTTCATAAATGGTGGCTCTTAAAAGAACCTTTTTTTTATTTTTGGGGGTTTTATATACTAAACAAACAAATGTTCTACTAAACTTAATTATTTTTTCTAACTTTCACAAAAACTACTTCTAATTTTTCTGGTTTTGGTTTTTATTTACTACAACTACTAGAAAAATACTTTGGTTATTCAAAAGAAATCTCCTAAAAAAATATTGACACTTTCCAACTTGATATTTCCATTATCATAAGATGCCATTCATAAGCCAAATAAAAATGCACATACACATTTATTGACGTGCTGTCTAGCTTCTTTCATTTAAGAACTAAACAAGTTTGGACGTCTCCATATTTGACTTTCATGGATTTCAGAAAGTTCCATTAGGATTTTGAACGGCCTCCACAATGCACAATAATAATAATTGGACATTTAAAGTGAGCCATACTCTTACAGAATGGTAATAAAGTCACCCACTTTAATCCACAATCTGCATACCATGAAACCTCCACTTCTTCCATCCAATAATAGCAGAGATGCCATATGAATCAGTATAAACATTCAATGAATGGATCCAAGAATCTCCCACCATCCACACACTGTGCTTCTTCATAGCGATAGCCATAGCCATCTTCACTACACACAACAAACAAAAGACTTGCTATCCTGTACTCCTGTACATGTCAACTCCTCCTCCACAAACACAACCCCTGATTCGTTACTCCCCAAATGTCCTCTTTCTATGCCAGGCATTGCTAAAAGATCTGTATGGCACGGGTCAGTGAACTACCGTGGTGTCCACAGACAGTGCAGCACCCGCACCGCTTTTTCTCACCTATAAAACAGCTCTATATCAACTTTTTTGAACTCCCCCACCCTTTCCAGTCCCTCTTTCGGGCACCAACTAACCCGAAATATGTTTTCAAAACTTTTTTCTCACTGTGCTGTCCGCACTCAGCGGCGATGTCCGTGGACTCGGCGGCACCTGCAAACCTTTTTTTCACCTATAAAAACAACTCCATATCAACTTTATTACACTCCCCCACGCTTTCCAGGCCTCTTTCGACACCAAATAACCCCAAATGTGTTTCCCAGACTTATCTGTACTGCGCTATCCTTGGACAATGGCCGTTGTCCGCAGATCCAATTTGGCGACCATTTCAAAAAATATAACGCACCTCATGTTTTTCAACATGCAATCAGCATGCATCTTTGATGTCTGCGGACACCAAGCCAACCCCTGATTGATCCATAGGTCTCCGCAGACTCCGAATCAGAAAATGAGCCGCGGACCGGACATAGATATCACAAAATTTGTTTTATTCATTTTTGTACCATTTTGAAAAAAAAACTACTGGATGGGTTTATACCAAATTTACGGGGTCCAAGCCGCCGCTTCTGGTGCAAATATGATGAAAATCTATCCAGCAGTTTGGGCTGTAGCCGTGATCAGCAAACAAGTAGGGCTGTGTGACTATTCAAGAGTAGATACAAGGGTCTTTACTATGAGGGTTATCTCCAGACAAAGAATTCCAAAAAGTGGAAGAAGCCACTGAGATTGAATGGCTGCCAATTCACGTTTTCCTAAAATGTGGTTGCTTGCTAAGTGATCGCAGAGTATGCGGAAGGGAGTAGCAATGGAGTTTGGAGATAAGGAAGAAAAGGTTGCATACTTGTAGACAATTATTAACAGTTGAATGGAGCTTCCTGCAATTATATGCTAATATGGTTGGCCCTCCTGCGGCATCGTTCTATGCATGCTTAAACACAATGTTATGCAAAGTTTCTGCATGGTCCATGAAGAATGGGTGAGGGAAAGAGTGGAGTTGTTGAGGAGAATAGATTCATCAGGCGAGGAACTGAAATAACCCAAATATGGGGAAACTGAAACTGCACAGGTGGGCATGGATCATGACGAGGGAAGAGGTTATGGGCAATCGCCGTTTTAATGATCATTTTAACTGAGCGATAAAAGGTTTTAACGTTGTTGACCCGTACTTAAGAAAACACACGTCTAAAGAGTTTTGTATGAAAATATTAAGGTTTAAATTGAACTTGTTGCCTACAGCGTGGGTGCTGGGGATTAGGAGTAAGAGGGAAAAGGGGTCTCGAAATTGTCGCTATTGTCTGCAGGAGGATGAATCGCTAAAACACTTGTGTCTGAATTGCCCAGCCCTAGAAATTTTGCGGAACATGACATTGGCTCCTTTTATTAAACTACGGTCTGAAGAGTTGTGGATTAGGATTGTAAATACCAATGACATTTCTCTTTTAATTATGCTTCTTGACTTTTTAAGTGTGATTTTAGGCCCCGAGGAAAAGTGTTTTTAAGTTTTGCATTTCATAGGGTGTTTGTAAATGTAAATGCTTGTTATGTGCTGTTTTCTCCTATGTTAAATGCGTGGAAAGTTCATCTGATGAACTATAAACGCACAACAATAAATACATTATTAACAGTGCTTTGATCTTGATATACTTATGCTTCTCATCAGGCTGCCATGTTCGCTGTTAAGAATGAAAGTAATGTGAGTTTGTCAAAATATGCCGAAGGATATGCATTCAGCTTCTTTCGAAATGTTTCAAGGAACAAAAGGGAAGATATTATAATTAAGCCTGGCAACAATAATGTCGAGAATACTGATAATTTGTTGCACCGAATCTTAAAATGACAGAAATAGGACTTGAATATTGACAGTAAATTGAGATCAGCTTTCAAGATGAAGCTCAGATTCCTGACCTGTTCCTCACCTTATCAAGAGTTTAGAAGTCATGAGTCCACAGGCTTGTGCCACCCATCCTACCCCACAACCCATGATCTCCTGTAGGATTACCACAGTCAGGTGATACCCCATTTTCTTTGGTGTCTGGAACGTGTTTGCTCTTGTTCATTACACATCGAGACACAGTTAGATTATCTTCATAATCCTCTTTCAAACCGTGCATTTACTGGGTGAAAACAATGCAGTATTGAGTATTAATGGGGGGTAGTAAAAGATATACGGTCGTTGCAAGAAGGGTAATGACCAAAATCATTAATTTGACAAGTCCTCTAAAAGCCTAACAGCACCGTCTTCCATCGCTCTCCTCTCCTTTCATATCTACAGTGAATTACCAGTGTGTTATCCATGGCCATCAATAGTTGATATTCATCACTGGTGATATAACCTATTAGTCAATGGCCCTCATTATAAATTTGCCGTTCTGGAAAAAAGTGCTGGTAACAACAGTTACCGGCACCTTTTCCAGACCAGCAAGCTACAAGTCTGCCGGTAGGGGCAGTGAACTACCGCCAAACCTGACCTGCTGGTACTTCAAGCCCCTACCGGCAGATTTTTCACTGATGCACCGGCACGTTACTAACGGTGCCAGTGCTTCAGTGTTCCCATTCCTGTGCAGTCCACAGGAATTGGAACTTACAGTTCCTCTGCAGCCCGTAATATCCCGGTTTTACTGGGATATCGGTCGGCGGAAACCAGCAACCGCGTAATGAGGACCAATGTCTACTTGAGTTTCAATGCTATTTTAAAATTGGAAATGGCTCAATACTATTCTCTACTCTCCTACCCTCTCCCTGCACCTCCCCTGCCCCAATGCCTGCTCCTTTTTTCTCTAATCTGCTTTTAGGCTTAGAACATCCGACAACTACAACACAAGGTACCTGATTTGCGATATCTCTATACATATTTGTTAAAGTGTGTTTCAATGTTCAGGGCTGGCTTCAAGCCCATAACAGTTGGTGGGCTTAAATTTTGTCCCACGGTGAGCATACCAGTCTGGGGTGTACTGGCAATAGTAAAATTTGCCAACCCCACCCATTCGCCCTGCATAGGGTGGGGTCCAGCCCTGTACTATCAGTATAGGACATTTTGGGAGTTTGACGATTTTGTGATTGTTGGCTCCAGCCACACAACAGTTGGTGGCCTGCCATTTTGGCCCCAGGTCGGCATACCAGTCTGGTGTGTACTGGCAACAGTGAAATTCGACGAACCCCACCTATTCACCCTGTACAGGGGTGGAGCAGGGTCCGGCCCTATGCCATCCGTAAAGGTGATTCCGGGATATTGACGATTTTGCGATTTTTCAAAAATAGGCAGTTAGGACACAATGGGCCTCATTAGGACCCAGGCGGACTTCGCGGTGCTAAATGCACCGCGAAGCATGGCGGAAAGCCGCCGATAGCGCCATGGGGGTTGGCGGATTTACCGCCCCATTCCGACCTCGGCGGAGCGGTAAATCCCCAATCCCCATTCTGCCCTTCCCCATTCCCATTTTTGCCCCATAGGGTATAATGGGAGTGGGGAAGGAGTTAATTACGCCACCGTAAAATACGGTGGCGTAATTAACAACGAGGTCCCGTAGCGCCATGGTTTTCTCCGCCTGGTAAAACCAGGCGGAAAAGGCCGCCATGGCGCTACGGGAACTCGTAGTATGGCGGAGAGGTACGCCATGCACTACGCTGGCGTAACACCCTCTCCGCCAGGGTCCTAATGAGGCCCAATATCACATACACAAGGCTATAGCAGACCCCCACGTGTATGTCAGCTCCAGACCCGGGCAACATCGGGGCGTATGGATAGTTAGATATAAGCACTGTTATCGCTAGACTGGAATGAAAATAAATGTACACTGTAGTGATGGTTTATGACTTTTGTACTACCTTTTGACTAATAGAATAGAAATGAGGAAATACAAGTGTTGGCCAAAACATGTGCACCAATGTTGGCAGGGGGTAGTGTTACACTTTAAGAGATAATGGAGAAAGAATAGAGCCCTCAGGCACTACACATAGACGCGTCATACTGATTGAAATTGATGGGTCAAGAAAGAATGTATTCAAGCCAACTCCTGATCCGGAATCCCAGCACAGTGTAGATGCTCCGGAACAGCTTGGTCAAATGAAGAAATATGTATCTGTTCCTTCTTGTTTGAAGGTGTATTGTACAATGTGTCTCAGTTTTTATTTTACAATACCTAGCTTGTTTGATCAGTAAGTCATTGTAAACAGTTTCGACTACAATAAAACACAACTGAGCTGATACTTTGAAAACTTGAAAATAAAGTGTAATGGGAATAGGGTATTGTTTTAGGTATTCTTGACCTGTGTCTTTACATTTCTCTTTTGTATAACACCTAGGGGTGATAAACAGTCCAGCTAAATGAACATGTATTGTTCATTGGATCTAGATAGGACTCTCTGCAACTGCTCATGGCCTTCACCCGAGCTACTGGGTGACAGTGCCAGACCCAGCCCCCCACCAGATTAAACGCTTAGGGCTGAGCATGGAAGTGACTCACTTCCATAGCATGCTGAGGTTCAAGTTCTCTTGGATTTAGATGTCCCTTTCTGGGTTGCAACCCTAATCATTATCAAAACAGAGCAACTGTGGTAGGCGAAGATTTCCCACGTGTCCGTGAGAGGATAAGACGGTGCTCGATGGTGTGAGTCAGAGGCATTTGGCCAGTCAGTGATGCCCAGTCAGGCCGACCAAACCATGCGTAATAAGGAGCTGGCAGAGGAAAAGAGGCGTGCCACAGAGGAAGAGAGCTGAACAATGTGGTCATGAGAAAGTCATGCAGCCGTGGGCTGTGCTCATCGATCCGCTGATTGGCAACACACCCTGCCAGGGGTTTATGACATCCGCAAAAAATAAGCACAAGAGACAGGAAGATACAATCAACTCTATGGACGTCTTTTCAATATTTATCAAAGCCAGACTGGATTCTACACTTCAGTGGGTTAATAAGACCATACCAAATACTGAAAATATAGAATAAAATAAACTCAGAATAGAGAGGGAAAGGGAAAGCATAAGTCTGCAATACAACAGAGTTAGAAAAAATCTCCAACAATTATAGAAATGGAGTTGCTCGCCAGAAGTAAACAGGTAAACTGGTCGTCCACCTGCATCTCGTTATCAGGCCACATGAAGAGGTCACTCGACCCCCAACAATTTGGAAAGCCAAATACCAGGAAAGGAAACCAGGAAGGCTTAAGAACGAGGGTTAACTGTGTGCATATTTGCAATGCTCACCAAATCAATTATGACAAAGCAACAGTGAGACAACAATGTTGTAGCTCATATGTTCGTAGAAGTCACAACATATTTATTTCATCAGAAAGTCAGAGGGATAATTTGCGCTGTAATACAGCTACATTTAACAGCCAAATTATTATCATTAGGGTTTTTATTGAGTGCGGACACAGCTTTGGGCGGTAACAGAGCATGTATAATCCTGGGGGAAGAACATGGTTGGGAAGCAGAGAAACAAGGGAGTGGGGAACTAACAACAGGGGAGGGCAATTTGTCAGCAATGGATCTAAAAGCAGGCAGGGGATCAGATTGCCCAGTATCAGGTAGGTTGGTGAGTGGAAGGCATGTGGACCTTGGTGTTATCGAGGAACCATTCCTTGAAGAGGAGGGTCTTGAGCTCCTTCATGAACTGTAGAAACCAGAGGGTGAATCTCATGTTGACAGGGAGGAGGATCCAGATTCTTGGGGCATAGACAGATTAGGCGTCTGTCCTGTTTCTTTCCTTCCTGCCCCAGCAGAGTTGAAGTCTGCACATGTCCGTACGTCTGGTGGATAGCAGGCATCCAGAGATGCTGGGCTTTTCTGGGAGGTAGCATGGGAACTTCAGGGTGCCAGCCTTGTAGATGATGCAGCAGTATTTGGAGATGATACAGGCTTGCAGTGGGAGCAGGTGCAGTTCAATGAGGGTCGGTTGATGTGGTTGAATTTGCAGAGTCCTTTAATAAATCGTGCTGCAGCATGTAGGAAAATAATCTCAGGGTGCCATGGTAGTCACCAGAGGGCCTTCCAAAAGGGCATTACCACTACTAAGGTGGGAGAGGACCAAGGCTTGGACAGCAGATCTGAAGTTGTTTTCTAGGATAAAAGCCTTGCCTTTCTGACCGGAGAGAAAGTTTTTTCAATGCTGTTTGTGTCTTCCTTGCTATGTGCTGTTTAAAGAAGAGGTGTCTGTTGATTGCGCACCCAACATACCTGGTTCAGGGGGCCAGCTGGGATGTGAAGTCCTCAATGTGAATAGTAGCTAGCCAAGTCTGGATGTCCTGGTTTTCGATGTTGTGGGTCAGCAATAGGTATTCAGTCTTGGTGGGGTTGCGCTTCAGGTAAGCACTGGACACCCATGACTGGATCAGCGAGAGGCAGGCCTTGAGCCTGTGGATGTCTATGATGGAGGATATCTTAGAGCTGTGTGTCATCAGCATATTGGTGGATGTGGATGTTGTGTGGAGCAAGGAGGGTTCCAAGTGGTTCATGTAAAGATTAAAGATTGCGGGGGAGAGGAGGGATTTGTGTGACACGCCGCAGGTGATGAGTATAGTTGGTGACCTGGAGGAATCCATTTCTACAAACTGGTAGAGATTAGCAAGGTACGATTTGAACCAGCTGAGGATGATCTTGCTGATCCCCATGGGGCGATGTAGATTGTCGGCGAGTGTCTGGTGATCTACTGTGTCGGATGCTGCTGAGAGGTTTAGGAGAACCTGTGCACAAGGATGGCTATCATCAAGGATTTTAAGTACATCGCTGACCACCTTGATGGTAGCTGTGTCTGTGCTGAATCTGAAGCCAGATTGGTAGGACTGAAGGGGTTTGCTGGCTTCAATTTGTTGGAGCAGTTGTGTGGCAACTGCTTTCTCAAGGGTTTCACCTAGGAACGGAAGATGGGTGATGAGGAGGTAGTTGCTGACATTGTCAGAGTTCAGTGTTGGTTTCTTGAGAGCGGGGAGATTTGTCCAATCCTGAGGGTCGAGGGTAAGGTGACTTTAGTTAGTGAGCTACTGATGATAGTCAGTAAAAGGGGACTGCTTCAGTCAGAAGGGTCTTGAGTACAGAGGCTGGGAGGATGTCATCCATGTACAATGTGGCTTTGAGGGTTGCTAAGGTGGTATTGATGTCCTCTATAGTGAGTGTCTTCAAAATTGTCCAGGTAGTTGTGGTTTTGAGAGTTGGGTTGTGTATTGTGCTGTCAGTTGTAGTGTTGGTGTTGATGCATTGGTGGATCATGCTGAACTTATTGATGAAGAAAGAGTTGATGGTGGTGTATTTTTGAATTGAGTGCAGTATGGGTGGGTCAGGCAGAGGGTTGGTGCAGTGATTGATGGCTTTGAAGATGGCTCTGCCTTCATTGTTGGGCTTGGCTATGGTGGTTTTGTAGTAGTTGGCCTTTGCAGCGGTGATCAGTCGTCTGCGTGTAGTACAGAGTTCATTTTGCAGGGCAAGGTCAGGTGCACTGAAGGATTTTCACCTAGTCTTCTCTCTTTTTCTGATGGTTAATTTGTTCGAGTTCTTGAGTGTACCAGGGTGCAGAAGGTTTCGGCTTTTGGGTGCATTGTTTCACTGTGACTTGGCAGTGGATATTGGTTGTAAGGGTGGTATTGAGTTATTTGAAGCGAGTCACAGTCTTGGTTCGTCAGAGATCGATCAGCCCATGTGAAGTGGAGTTAGGTGAGGTCTTCTGAGAGAGCCTCCACAGGGAAGTTTATGAATGATCTGATGGCTTGATTGCCTGATTTTCTGATGGGTATGCTTGACTGGTGAGGTGTGACTAATGTCAAAGGGGATTGTCAGATGGTATGACCAGTCAAGCGGGTTTGGGGAGCTGTTATGGAGGGTGGGAGGCCAGTGATTATGAGCTTCAGGATATTACCTTGTGCATTGCTGTTTGAGGTTTGCTGTTTGAGGTTCAGAGGCAGTTGTGTAGGCAGTGAAGATCTTCCTTTCTTCACTTGGTTGCTGGGTTGCCAGGCATGTTGAAGTAGCCCAATGTGATAACCCTGTGGAGCTTTTGGATTAAGCAGATCCAAAAACGTTAACCTTGAACATTAGAAACATGTGGGTTCTAGTGGCTGAGAAGCGCTCACAGTTTTCAAGAAATCTTATGAATTTTGTATGAACTCCTGATAAAGAGCAATTAGTAGCACACCAATATTACATGGGCCTAGGTCCAATCAGTTGGTCCATGAAACAGAAAAGGCTGTAAGATGTGAAAAAAGATAAAGGCACAAAAAGCTGCGCTGGGATCCTATCAAAATAAAAATAAAAAAATTAGATTAATGAAACCCTGCAAGTGGCCGTATAGGGCATCCTTTACTCTAATTAAAACAACTGTTGCTGGGTGCCGGGATAATAGTTTTGCTACCCTCACTTAGGAGGGCAGAACGACGCTCTGCACTGTGCTCTACCACCACTGCCCCGGTCTCTTATGGTGGCAATCCCCTGACAGGGAGGGGAGCGTCTGAAATCACTGCAACCTGCCCTGCATATTCCTATCACCTAGTGGGGAGCGCTCGATGTTACCCCTGCCTCCCGGCCAGTGTATTCATTTAAAAAAGGCCTGCTTCTAGCCAGGCTCACACAGACTCCCTGGGCCGCTGCTGCCACACCTGGCATGGGTTGAGTGAAGTCTGTGGGGCCCCCATTGCTGCAATCAACACCAGGCTGCACCTGGCATACGCAACCCGACCAGAATCTCATAAAGGTACTCCCCCCACGCTGCAGGTGATTGCTGGGCTACACCTGACATAAGCAGCTCTATGAACTTTTGCCAATCTAATTTTTTTGCCGAATGTCAATTTCCCCAAATTTGTTTCACCTGATTTTGCTACTTTTATTACCACAAACAGTGGAGGGGGACCCCCTGCAATCCACTCCTTCCATCCTTCCACCCACCATCCCACCACCCCTCCATTCTATGTAAATTAACCATCTACATGTTTGTAGTACAAAAAAGCGGCATAAAATGAGGTAATACAAAATTGGTGAAATTGCCATTAGGCAAGAGTGGGTAATGCCACTTAAGCAACCCAGCCAAAACAGGACTTTGATGCCCGCATTCACGTGTTGCTGCTGCTTATCTGCCTGCCAAGTACCACCTTGATGGAAGAGCATCAAGAACTGCAGCAGGAAGGATCTTAAGACAGCACTATCCAGGCTGTCCCCCAAGTAAGGCTTACATGAACAGTTTTACAGTGCGCTGTACAGAGAATTTTAATATATTTTGAAAGACTTTATATTATATTTTTTAAGGATTTTTTGTATTTTCTTAGTTACATGGCTGCTATGTGTTTCGTAATTCCCCCTTGTTATATAAAACTTCTAAAAAACCTGCTGGTGTACCAGAAGAAAGGTAAAAGTAATTAAAAGATCAACTGAAGAGACCGTACGCCAGCATCTTTTGTGTGCCAAGTTATTATAACCCTGTGTTTTCTTCCTTGTGGGTTATGGGGAATTCCATCCTAACCTTTGAATTTCCATCCCACGTCAACTTCCCAGAGAGGTCTACCAAGGTGATCTTGAGCTCAGATAAGCGGGAGACAGAGACAGGTAAGAGACAGGTCAACTGTTAAAGTAAGTGACATAAAAGTGACATAAAAATATATTGTTGTGTCTGCCCACACCTGTCTCCCAATAAGTGCATAGTAAACATCCCCCTGATACATCATTTTGGTGGTGCTGCTGAGATCATCGTTGGTGTGCCCATGCCTACCCTACCCTACCTATTCCTCCAAACCTTTTTACTTCCCATGATAGTGTCCAGAATGAGTTTTCGGTTTTTTTTTGTGTACATACTTTTTTGTGCAAATGTTTGATAGGGTGATTTGTAGGTACAGTATAATACTTGTTGTGTGATTTATACTAGATGTGCCACCCCACTTGAGAGACAGGCACCATCCTCATAGATCCGCTTCAGATAGCCAGCTGGGCTAAGGTTGAGGGGATTCATCCGGACAATTGTTTCATTATAGGTAACATCCCATGCAGCATCCCCCTCCATGTGCTGCTCCAGTTGACAGATTCGCTACAGCCCCTTATCAGCCAGCTCAAGTTCCTTGGCAAAACCATTGGCCGAGCGTGGAGCAGTATCCTGGTCTGCTATGGCCCTGAAGACGTCGACCCTGAGACAATACCCCTTACATCTACGAGAGAGACCCAATAGTGTCATATCCTATTTGGGCATTAGGCACATGGACAGGGTTAAAGGCTAGTTTACCATCTACACCATCTATTCCTAGCCCAAACCCTGTCTTGAGCAGCTCTGCCCCCTGTCATCCCGCAGCACTCAGTGAAGGTGGCATACGAGCTCCGCCCACAAGCACTCCTAGTTCACCAAGACCTAGCACGGACTGACGCCAGTACTACACACTTCCCCCATGGGCAGACACTTTCAAGGGCGTGTTACAAGAGACCATGGCCATGCCATCTGAGCATGGTCCCTACGTCCATCTGAGACCCTTCTGAGGGGAGAATCTGACCCAGACAGGTGAAGAAACACATCAAATTTGGCTGACCAGACAAACTAGATGAAACACAACTGGAGATCTCCAGACCGGGAGAAGAGGTATTGCGTCATTGAGAGTTTTGAGATGAGAATCATACAGACACTCCTTGCCATGCATCTAGACCCCACAGTGAAGGACAGCATGTACACGCTGGATGGAGTGTTAGAAGCCACTGAGTCAGGCACAGAACCGATGGTTAAACACTATGCCACCTGTCTAAAAGGGTGAGAGGATCTAGAGTATTCAGCTAAACGGCCTGAAACTGGTCAGGTTGCAGCAAGTCATGCATGGAGCAAGAGCACTGCCACTGATGCGTCTGCAGCTACGACTCAGAGAACGGACCCAGAAACCACCATCCTTTCATGAACTGGTCTCAGAGGTCTGTACCCTGGAAGGAGAGATGGAGGACACAGTATACATTTTACCAAGTCAACTGGTTTCTCCATACACAGCCCCCGAGTATGACCTGTACATCAAGTGGAGGAACTGTGCCAGACCATCCAGCCGATGTAGCTGCAGAGGGCACCAGAAAAGACACCGCCTGGAGTGAAATACAGGCTAACACAGCTGAAAAGACTCTACACTGCCATCTCGAGAGGGAGAACACCAGCTTTCCTGGCACACTTAAGAGCCACAGCCACCCCAAGTGGTGTACCGCAACTCTCCAGCCCTGGCAGTTCTGCCACAGGTGTGGACTGTGTTCAAACCCACCAGATTACATCAAAGCTGTGGAGAGATTCCAGGCCTTGAATACTTCAACACGTGCAACGGTGGGAAATGGCCGCAAGGATCAAGAAGCAGAGCTCTTGAATCTTCACAAATGGATCCTTCTCATCAGCTGCCCCATTGGTATGAATATTTTCCTTAATGGGAAGTTGAGTAGTTTCTTTTCCTTCCTTATTTTTTTCTTCTCTTCTTTTTGTCCTTGGTCCTCTTATTTGATGCATTCTCTCTGTTTCAGTGTTGCCTAGTGCCTTTATCACTATACACCGCAGCCTTACCCAGTTCACTATTGTGCCATGTCTAGCCCCCAGATCTTCTGAGATGTATAGACTCAGCATAGCCTGTGCTATGGACATACTTCCTCCCCCTCCATTTTATCTCTATTCATGGGAGACACAGCTGTCCGCTCCGTGCCTACTCATGGACAGTTGGGGTACTCCCAGGCACAGCGTCAAGTGAAAGCCTCTCTATTCTGCCCAGTTCAACCCTCTGCCCTTCCTCCTCAACCAGCAGGGAGGAAGACTCCCCCACACTCTTTCCCTCAACTCCCCGGCCCAAGGCCGTACACTGCCACCATGGGGGATGACGGGGAGGGCCATCCTCTCGGAGCACTGATGCACCACCAAGCTCCACTGCTCGGCCCACCTCACCCTGGAAAGTGAGAACTGACTGCCCATAGTTCAGGTGAAATCACTCACCCCCTCCGATCTCTCTGCCTCGACTGTCCAGGTCGATGGGCTTCCTGCACTGGCACACCACACTGTGGCCTTGTCATCCACAGCCTCACACTCCCATTTGGATGCCATGTCTTCACATTCACTGCTTCTCTGGGTCTCAGACAGCCACCAGCTTCACCTCAGGGATCCTTCTGCATCATTCCCACTCTGCAATTCGTCTTCCTTAGTGGCGGTAAAAGACAGACAACGGGGGTATTCCTGTAGAGTTCCTCTAGCAAGCGACCATTTGACTATGCCCTCTAGCGGTCTATCCCAGACTGTCTTTCGTGCCTTCCCGCTACTGATATGGAGCATCACAAATTGAGTCACACACAATGTGTAGGAGACCGGGGACTGTGTCACATATGCTACTTAAGTCACGCATAGTATTGAAACTGAAGATCACTGGTTGTCACAACATGATGCCGAACAGATCCTAGAAAATGTCAAACACTATAGGAGCAAAAGTTGACCTACAGAAAAGCAGCGATACTGGAAAGGGATGACAGAACTGTAGATACAGTTGACCCTTCTTTTACACAATGATGTTTTCATATCTCTGAGGTCTAAAAGAGATGTCCAGAACTTTGCCCCATAAAAGTAACATGCGGATGACATTGCATGAAACACACCGGCGGAATTTGGTGGACAGAGAGGCTGTAATACATGCAGATTAATATGGCAAGTGCACCAACAGCAACAAACAGTAGTACACAAGAGTGCCTCCAATTACAAACAAATGTTTCTAGAATGGAAAATGAATAGCAATAATTGCATTTGTCAGTCAAAACATGTTTATTAGGAATACAAACATTCCATAAAACAGACAAATATCAAATACATATTGTGACAATTCACAGGATCACATCACTTCTTCCCAGAGGGGAGCCCTTGGATGTGAGGCTAGGGAGGTGAGCCCACTATGCAACATTCCCCTTAGGGGGAGCGGAAAGTGAGCCCTCACAGGGAGAGACTAACCCCCCTGGGGACAAGGACTCCCGTTCCATCCAGGAACTCCCTAGATCCCCTTATGAGGAGGTACCAACAACATATTAAGACCCCTAAAGTCAATCCCAACCAGCCTCTAGTTGTTACTGTAATACCTTCAAGGATCAATCTCGTCAGGCTAAATGTACTTGGAAGAAACAGAACAGAAGAACCATGCAGGACACAGTATGGTCTAATAAAAACAGAAGAAGGACCAGTGAAGAAAGTCTCTGGATCTCAGGAAGTTCAAACTAGGGCTGTTCAAGAGGCCAGAAGATGCCACACATCACGAACACAGAGGATGCTGTAGAGCCAAAGAAGCAGACCAAGGGAAGCCAGAGAGCCAAGTTGTCTACCTTTTAAGAACCTGGAGGCGGTGGCATGACCCGGGAGGGTGGACCGTGTGGTCCTCGAGAGGACACCAAGACCATACTAGGATGGTCTCTGCAGAGCCGCATGAGGAAGAAGGAAGAATCGAACGATAGAAGCGGTTGTACCAGAAACTTGAACATGACCACTCGGAAAGAATTGGAGATGCCTACCCGATTCAAAAGCGGTAACAGGAACAGCGGGAGGCTCAGGTGGGGCCAGGATAGACAGAGAGTGATGATTACCAAGGGACCAATCATACTCGTCCCAGTACCAGTGAATATTATCAAGAGAGTGAAGATCACCAAGGGACCAATTATACTCATCCCAGTACAAGTGAATGTTATAAAGATAGTGACAATTACCAAGGGATCAATCACACTCGTCCCAGTATATGTGAACATCGGAAAGAGAGTAAAGATTACCAAGGGACCAATTATACTCATCCTAGTACAAGTGAATATTATCAAGCGAGGAAAGATTACCAAGGGACTAATCGTACTCGTCCCAGTACAAGTGAATGTTATAAAAAAGAGTGATGAATACCAAGGGACCAATCATACTCGTCCCAGTACCAGTGAATATTATCAAGAGAGGAAAGATTACCAAGAGACTAATCGTACTCGTCCCAGTACCAGTGAATACTATCAAGAGAGTGAAGATCACCACGGACCAATTATACTCATCCCAGTGCAAGTGAATGTTATAAAGAGAGTGACAATTACCAAGGGAACAATCATACTGGTCCCAGTATATATGAACATTGGAAAGATAGTGAAGATTACCAAGGGACCAATCCTACTCATCCCAGTGTATGTCAATATTGGAAAGAGAATAGAGACTGTGAAGGGACCAGTCAGATTTGTCCCAGTAAAGAAGAATAAGATAAACCAAGTAAAGAAAGCCACAAAAGCCATCCGGGGTACTTCCAAGAAAATTTGGAGACACTGCAAGGTTTAAAGAAGAAACAGGAAACAGACCTTTCTTTGTGGAATAAAGGAACTGTTTGTGTAGGGAGCAAGGTAAAGCCGTGGAGGGATAGAAGCCCCATTGAAAAATTAAAAGAACTTGTAAAGACCATTCTCAGAAGACATCCTAAGGCAGAACTGTTGAGGCTATTGAAGCCTGTGCAGGAGAGGGAGTCATTCTCCTGGACCCCTCTTTTCTTTGAGTTTTCATGATCAGCGGTGGGGACAGAGTATGATAGTTTCAGACGGATGACAGACTGTTGATTTGGACAATCTCGCTGATGACAAGCACCCTAGTTAGTTTTATTTTAGGTACGGCAAACACCCTATTGCTAAGAGAGATCGGCTTTATACTTATTATTTGAATAAACAAACCTGTAGAAATGCCACCTATTGGTCCATCTCCTACCACAATATACACAAATCAGATTATATGATAAACATTGATGACAGTCTAGGAGTAAAAGGAATGTACAGAAAATATAAATATGAAAAAACCGCGAGTACAATTCAGTGATGCATTATATGAACTTTGAAATGTCAAGGCTTGACGTATGTAAGAGAGCGAGCCTCGTGCTATTAGAGGGGTTTCGGCCTTTAATAAAAAATAAAATGTGCAGGACGACATTGTGAAAAAGCAGAACCTCTTAAGACTTGTAATAGCATTCTTTGTCTAATGTGGGTATATGCCTGACAGAAGAACAAAAAATCCAATAAATATACAAAATCCCTAGTGCACATTATACATTTTTGTTGTATTACAGATTCAGACCTGGCCACCAACAGAGCGCCTAGTTGTATACAAGGAAAACATGCTGTGGTGATAAGACATCGACCTGTGATAAGATTGCTCCAGAGCAGATAATATAGGACTTTATTTGACGCAACAAACATGTGGCTATGATTTGAAGCTTTAATCATTTCCAATCTCTCCCTTCGATCGTGAGTAAAACATTTACAATGCAAACATAAATCTTTGCAATATGGGCAGTCATATGAATCAGATTAGTATAGTATGGATCAGTATTCATTTTCTAGAACATGCTTTACTTATTTTAGCCAAGGCATTTCCACCGCCCCATTCTTGCAAACAATGTTAATATTAGGAACTCGGTTAATACGGCCTTGGGATTAGCCCATATACGAATCCAATGCGAGACTGGCCCGAGGGTTAAATAGTCTTCTAAATATTTCTAATAAATCGGTGTAGATTTTGGTAAGCATAGTAGCTTTTTTATGAACAGATTTTCTGTCGTTTGGAGATTGTGAGCATTTGCAAAACACCATAAAGAAGCCCCAGGTGTTATGGCTGCTTTGGTTTTTATTGCAATATCAAAAAACAATCTCGTCTGCCATATTCTTATTCATTTAGATGTCAGTAAGCTCAATTCCACAGTAAACTACAAAAATGTTTGTTTATTCATACTTGAAGATCTATCAAAGGACAGACACAAAGTTGTTATATATGAAACTTAAATGACCACCAACATACAAATACAATACGTTAAAATGTTCATGCCTTCATAACTGAACTCATACTCTTTCATTCACATGCATACCTAAGACCAGATGATACCATTAACTGTCAGCTAAAATGTGGCGGCTTTGCTCTGTCATATAGGCATGTTTGAAAGTTACTAGGCAATATATTGCACTATATGAAGAAATGGAATACGAATCATACCCTGTCAGTGAATTGCAGGTGTTTCTTATGATTAATTGTCTGTATAATCAAGTTTTCTATTGTTTTTGTACAAAATTCCAATTAGGATAGTGTTCCGATTTGGTTACTCTTTGTTGCTGTGTGTGTCCTTTCCGTGTGACACCACAGCTTTATGCTTCTTTGGTGATGTATGTGGACCAGACACGAGACTGGTATTAGGTATGCATGTGAATGAAAGAGAATAAGTTCAGTTATGAAGGTATGCGCATTTAACGTGTTGTATTTGTATGTTGGTGGTCATTTAAGTTTCTTATGTAGCAACTTTGTGTCTGTCCTTGGATAGATGTTCAAGTATGAATAAACAATCATTTTTGTAATTTACTGTGGAATTGAGCTTACTGACCGCTAAATAAGACTATGTCAGATGAGATTGTTTTCTGATATTGATTTTCCACTTATCTCGATGCCTCCAAATGAAGTCTATGGAACACCTCACGTTCTTTGATATTGGTTTTTATTGTATATATCTTTACAAGTATGTTTTTGGGTTGCATTTTTCACATTTCTGTAAAACAAGAAAACCCCTTATGGATTGCTTCATTCTCATGGCCTGCTTTTCTTGGTGTGTTTTGGCTGAAAGAGAACTCGAGAAGTGAATTCACAGATAGTCAAATTCCTTCAACCGTGGTATGGAAGACCCATTACAATTCATGTTCGGGATTTTTAAGTTCTTCTTACTCTGGGAGCAGACCAATATTGCAGATTTTGATGCGTTTACCTGCAGGTCCAGCAGATTCATAAAGCAGGTATATTTGTTTTAGAGAAGTTGACAGGTTCTTGGTGTCTGAGCAAGTAACATGTTTATTGTCCACTTACACTAGCACTGTGAGAATCATGTGGTCAATTTTTGGAACATGTGTGTCAGAACTTCAAAAAATCTTGCGTGAAGTCCTCCGGAGTCCTGAAGGCAATACACCACCCACCCAGGAGGAGCATCCTCACAGACAATCTATAAGGACTATAGTGGGAAAAGGGCACCCTCAGGCAGAAGTGGTCCTTGACAACCCCCTTATTTTTTAAAGTCAGGACAGGAGCTGCAGTAGGGGGAACAAACATAGACTATTAGTACAGATTATATGTAGGGTGGAACTAGACACTCAAAACAGTATACAACCCATCCCTCAGTACAACTCCTTACCCAATGTAATGCTGCTGTCCACCTTGGACCTGGATCCACACCGTGAAGCAAGAAATGAAACTAACTGATTGCCTAAATACCTGGTTCCCTCCATACAACGTGCCGCCTGTACCATAGAGATGACTGTTGCAAGAACGCCTACAGATGGTATAATAGACCACAGGGGTTAAATGAAAGGACCTACCCACGTGGCCATGCTTGGAGCATTGCCCCAGTCATTGGCTGGGAAGCCGATGACCCGGCTTCTCACTTCACTGCGCTCCCAGTTGCTAGGGACGCAGACCCTACCAGATACACAAATCTCCAGCTCACCAGGGCACGTAGTATGCTTGCAAGAAGGGATTTCCCCTCGGTGCACGCCATCGCTCCTGGCGAGTCACCTGAAGGATCCAACGGGTCCTAACAATCTGCCTTGTATCCCAACATGACATCATATAAGGCATTAATATACCTGGAAAATAATAGAGGCCAAGACACACCCTTGCCGCACCCCCAAACGTTTTGGAAACCATAAGGTGCAATGGCACTTCATTAAACTCCTAATACATGCCTCATATTCCTTGTGGATAAACATTCAAATATCCAAAATACCATATAGGCAATCTATTGACCTGAGCACCTGCATAGTTTGTCTCTATTTACTATCTGAATGGCGGTGTTCAGGTCCATGACGACCAAATATATTGGCTCCTGCTTAACATATAGAGATTGTGTACTCGATAGATAGGGATTTAAGGCCTGTCCATCAGTCCCCAAGGTCACCCGGAATCTTAACTGAATCCTAGGAGACAACATTATTATGAACAACCTATCTATTTTCCCAGCTTATTTAATAAACAGCAGTATTTGAATTTATAGACCCAATCGATAATGTGCCCTAAGACCAAGGATGTGCTGGTAGGCACCAATTATCGCTCAAAATAGTTGGAAGCATTCTTTATGGAAAAAAATTGGCAATAATGAAGTCTGGAAGCAAGGACAAATCAAAGCCCACTTATACAAGAGGAAATCAGCTTCAGCTTTATTCTTCTTAGTTACAGGTAAGGACAGCATAGAAATGATAGATGTAGTAGAAAGACCCAACAGTACCTCATCACTTCAGTCACTATCACTCCAACTGTCACTCTAGGAATTCTGTTCAATTGTGGAGAGATAAACAGTTGTTCCCAATCTGTCAATATGGTCATCAATTCTAGGCACTGGGTAGCTATCAAATTGGAAAACCTCGTTTACCCTTCTGAAGTCAATGCAGAACCTCCACGATTGATCGGGCTTACCAACTAATACAATAACAGAGGACATGGGGCTTTGAGAGGGCTTGATAATATCAGCCCTTAACATGCCTTCCAACTCTTCTTGAATAACATTCTTTCTAATCTCAGTTATCCTATATGGTTTTAGATGTACAACTTTTCCTGGAGGGGTGCAGATATAATGATATATCCCCTTTACTCTTCCAGGTTCTGTTCTATGAACATCAGGAAATTGTTCAAAGAGGTCCATTGGATTTTGAGCTAATGCTGAAGGAATTACTGTATTGGTGTTGATTTCATCAGATAACAGACAAGTTAGCATTACTGAGGTGTCTTCAATGGGATTTCTCTCCATTCCTTGAAAAGATTCACATGATAAATGTGAGACTTGATCTTTCTGCCTGGTTGGGAGACGCAATAGTTATAAGGTCCGGTCTGTTCTATAATCTCATAGAGACCATGCCTCCTAGAGAGTATTTTATTTTCC
Source organism: Ambystoma mexicanum (assembly GCF_040938575.1). Taxonomy (NCBI): domain Eukaryota; kingdom Metazoa; phylum Chordata; class Amphibia; order Caudata; family Ambystomatidae; genus Ambystoma; species Ambystoma mexicanum. Next base: position 1,079,447,739 of record NC_090933.1, read on the forward strand.
AAAATAGGAAGGAGGACTAGGACTTTTTGACCAATAGAAAAAGAGCGTAAGACAGTTTTCTTATCATGATACTTTTTCTGCTGTCTTGGTCATATTAGTCTGCATGATGCACCTTAGTGCTCCCATGTGCTCTTTTAAGAGACGTTTGAGATAATGGTAAAGAGGCTTTCTCTCGTTCCTCCCATGTTTCACGCAACACATCTAAAAATTCTCTTGGTTCTCTTCCATATAATGTTTTAACAGGGAAAATCCTGTAGAGAATTGTGGTGTTTTTCAAATGGCAAAAAGTGCCCAAGGTGTCATAACGTCCTTATTTTTGCCATCTTCTTCAACCAATTTCTTCAATATATGTATCAGAGTCTTATTAAATCATTCAACTAAACCATGAGTTTGTGGGTGATATATAGAAGTACTGAAAGTTTTAATCTGAAGAATCTCCTTTACTTCAGACACGAGTTTACCCATAAAGGTAGATCCTTGATCTGTTAAAATCTCCTTAGGAAAACCAACTCTAAAAAGAAAAAATGGAATTAAATGTTTTCAAATTTGTTTTTCCATAAAGGAAAGGCTTCAGGATAACAAGTTGTGTAGTCCAATATTACCAATATATATCAGTTCCCAACTTTGATGGTTCTAAAGGTCTGACTATATCCATACCTAAGCGTAAAAAGTATGTCTATAATAGGTAGGGGTTTGAAGGGAGCTGCCGTGCGCATCTGGGTTCTGGTCTTTTGTCAAAGGGCACAAGTACTCACAAAATTCTTTATACCTGCATATATCCCTGCTAATAAAATCGATGGTTATGGTTTGGGCATCGGTTTCAGCTTTTCCTAGGTGCCCGCCTGTCAGAGGGGAAATGAGCAATTTCTAAAGAAATTGTTTTATGTCTTTTAGGCACCACAATTTGAGACCTAGGGATACCATCAGGTCCAACATCTCCCCTATACATTATTCATTTTCTTATGAAAAAAATGGTAATACCTGAAGAAAAGGTTTGGCAAGCAAGGGATCATTTCTTTGGGCAACTGCTAAATCTGGGATGACCTCCAATTCTTCCATTGACACAGTAGATGGTTTTACCTCAGGTCTAGTTGGAGGCTCTGTGTCTGCCTCTCTAAAACTGTTCCTCTTCTGGTTTCATCACAAGTTTTAATTTCTTGGGGAAATGGAGCCTTCTTCAATATCTCCTGTGATATTCTTTACCCTGCCTTGAGCTGATAGGCCATTTTTCCATTGTTTTGTATCATCACTTTTGCATATCCTCTATATTCAAGATCCATAACACCAGCTAATACATCTAAAGCGTATCCCCAGGCTAAACCTGATTTAGAGGCTAGTGTAAGGTAGGTTCCAGGAAGGGGAATGAGGACTTAGGGCCTTATTATAACATTGCTGCTGGCGGTAGAGCAGCCAGGATACCAGCAAATGCTTTACTGTTTCTTACCCGGTCCGGCAGCATTGCCACTGGATTACTAATGCTGGAGTGATGGTGTTTAGTGGATTTTCCATCCTTACTGGCACTACTTTGCTCTGCACACCGCCATCACTGCCTGCCTAGATTGCTCTGCAGACACACCTCAGAGCCTGCCTACATTGCTCTGCACACGGCCCTCACTTTGTGTGTAGCTCAAAACTACACTTACAGCTCTCGCCACCTGCACACAGCCCGCACTATTCACACTATCCAACCCTAGACCTGTCATACCCCCCTTTTTAACGAAACACCAACCCATTCCGAGTACCCCCAACAGCACATCACCCAAAACCCAAACTACAACTGGCCCAAAGTCACCTAATTTAGCCAAACCCAACCTCAAGGGCGGTCTAATAAACTCTAGATCTTTAGTTGCTCACGCTACAGAGATAGCAGACATCATTCACGCTGAACACCCAGACTTCCTAGCAGTCACTGAATCTTGGCTACATGCCACGGCAGGACCCGCCCTCTCACTGGCTATACCCAACGGATATACCATACTGTGATCAGACCGAGTCGATACTCGTGGTGGAGGTATTGCACTCATAGTGAGAGATAATCTACCGTGCAGGTTAGCGCCATCCCCGGACATTAATTCCTGCGAGATCATGACAGCCAAACTAAACATAAACAACACCCAAACTCTCTCTAGCTACCTGATCTATAGACCTCCAGGCCCTATTGGGACCTTTGAAGATGACTTATCAAATATCATTTCCAAAAATCTAAAAAATTCCTCTCAAGTCCTACACTCCATACCTAAAATCATTACGGAAAAAAAAGGCAATGCGAGATATCCTGGCGAGCACAACCGTCCGAGGAAAACAAAGCCAATCTCAGTGCCATCACAGCCTTATACAAAAAAGAAATCATCCTAGCTAAAGGGGAAACCTATAATGCTAGAATATCCCAAGCCAATTCCAGCATGAAAGAACTCTTTGTCATCCTCAAAGAGTTAGAAGCCCCCATCCCAGTGCCTGACAACTGTATCAAGGACAAACTCTGGTGCTCCAACATACAGCAAGCTCTAGCTAACAAAGTCACAACCTTACAAGCCAAAATTGCCAAGAAAAAAGCCACACTCTCTGGTAATAAGCCTACCAGTACTAACCTAGAGAAACCAAGTCACTCGGCCAATCACCCAAGATTTAAGTTCTCTAAAGTCACTATAAAAGAAACAGAAAACACTATACTTTCACTTAAACCTTCCATTTGCCAAGGTGATCTATGCCCTGCTCAACTTATAAAGGACGCAGCCAGAGACCTAGCACCCTTTATCACAAAACTCATCAACTCGTCTTTCTCCACCAATACCATCCCATCCGATCTCAAGGAATCATGGGTGCTTCCTCTATTGAAGAAGCAGACTCTAGACCCACTGATACCTACAAACTACCGCCCAACTACGACAGTGCCTTTTCTCTTAAAGATCTTAGACAAGATGGCATACTCCCAAATTCAAAAATACTTGGAAACCAACTCTTTACTAGGAACTAGGCAATCAGGCTTTCAGCCCCAACATAGGACCGAAACAGCCCTTATAGACCTCAAGTCACAGATAGACAAACTTAGGGATAAAGGGAAATCAGCCCTCCTCTTACTCTTGGATTTATCTGCTGCCTTCCATCTTGGTCGACCACAGGGTCCTATGCAGTCACCTGGACTCGGCAGTACACTTCTCAACAGATGCCATAGCGTGGCTACAATCGTTCTTAAATAACAGGACTATAAGAGTTTTCTCGCCCACGGAAGCGGTCAACCCCATCCCCATCACATGTGGAGTTCCCCAGGAATCTTGCGTCTCACCCACCCTCTATAATATCTATTACAAAGCCCTTATCGATGATCTGGATCTTCTGGGTGTCACCTACACTAACTATGCAGATGACACACAGATATTCCTACCGCTTACTGGTGATTACAAGGATTTGGCCTTGATAAACATGATATATCTCATCATCCTGGCATGGATGGCCACCCATGGTCTATGCCTGAATGTTGACAAAACCGAGATCATCATCCTGGGGACTCCCTCGACTCTTAAAAAACTCAACCTCGAATACTCTGCCTTTAACATAGACAATAATATTATTACTGTCGCCAAGGAGGTCAAAACTCTGGGCTTCTATTTGGATTCTACTCTCTCCTTCAACAAACAGGTCAATGCCTTGGCCTCGGCCATGGCATACACATGCAAGCTGATTAGAGCAGGCAAAGCTTTCCTTTCACACTCTAGCTGCATTACCCTGCCCAGAGCCCTCATCTTATCCAGGCTTGACTACTGCAATACGTTGTACGTAGGGGCCAACAAACAAATTATCAAAAAAATCCAACTTTTACAAAATAATGCTCTGAGAGCAGTCTTAGGAATCCCTAAGAGAGAACATATCTCTAACACAAGAAGAGCTAACAATTGGCTCTCCACACATGACAAAATAAAACTAAAAGTTGCCTCCCTTACCCATAAATGTTTGAATAATGTAGCACCCTATTACCTTTCTGACAGATTCACTCTGAAGCCAGCCACACGAATAACTAGACTTTCCAATACTAATTACCTCTGGGTCCCTAGATATAAGCTTGCTAAAATCGGAGGCAGCAGCTTCCAGGTCAAGGCAGCCCTCTTGTGGAACTTGCTACCATCCCCTTTAAGAACAGATCAAACCTACCAAAAGTTCCGCCAGAGCATTACTAGCTGGCTCAAAGATGTCGGCATCTATGACTTCTCAGTCCTATGGTCGCGAATCCTACTGATTCCTTAGCATATAGTCAACCACTAGTCATTGTACTGACTGTGCCCATCACATACTGTACACTGTATGATCTGTTCTATAATGCTAAATTACGCTTGCATATATCTTCTGCTTTCAATGCGCCTGCCTGTATATATCTTGCTCTTATTGTGCCTACATGTAACCAACTGGCACCTGCACACTTACCTGTAATGTACATGTTGTAACCAAGTTGCAAATATCCTTATGCCTTGCGCCTGAATACCCTCGGGTCTGGAGCACAATACAAGTAATAAACAAACAAACAAACAAACAAACAAACAAACACAGCCCCAAACGTGCTAATTCCTCTGTTGTAACATTGCTTGAATGTGTACTGCAATGTGATATAGATCTCAGTTTATATTTGTATTCCTGCAATTTAACTTTAATAGGGAATGCTTTCATGTTGGCACACAATGGTTCATAAATTTAGAGGAAGTGTTTTCTTTAATGATTGAAGGACTTTGTATTTCCCACTCTCACATGATGAGTAGTGTCACTGTTAGAGTTATCAACACAGGTCTCAAGAGGCAGTTTAAAGGTTACAAAAAGGCTTATTGAGCACAGGAGTACAAAAGGCATAAGCAGGGTAGGATATGTCACTGTTAGGACTGATTTTCTATACTCTGGCCTGGTGGACAGGTGTATAGACGGGCAACCTATATTGTGACTGGAATAACTCTGGGAAGCTGTAGCCAAAGCAGTTTAGGTAGCAGTGACAGGCGGTCTAGTCAAAGTTCTTCAGATGGAGTGAGCTTGGAAAGGGTCCACAATGAGGTCACACAATGGGAATCACAGATTACACTTATACAGGATGTATAAAAATACAGTTATTTAATTATGGCCAAAACGCACTATAGAAAAATGACTAAAAGCAGGTATACGTATCACACAACCCTATCAAACTAAATACATATATACATTCACTTGGTTGTAAGGCATAATACAAATCAGATACTCCTGCAAAGGAAAGGTTAGACATGTATCATGCACAAAATGGTCCACAGAGATTATCCCTAGCTAAAATTATCCAGCCTTAAATTGCCTAGGGTCTTGTGCCCAATAGTTCAGGATACAGTTCCACAGAAATTAGGATGCAGGAAAAAATGCAGGTAGGGTCTATGAGGTCCAGTGAAGGGTTCTTAGGGTTAGGGTTCAAGTTAAACGAATGTTCGAAATTAGCCCCAACAGTCAAAAGTCTTGCATAAGCAAGCACTGGCAAAGCCAAAAGTGTTAGACATAAGGTTTATTATAAGCCCATTGACTTATAATGGGAGTAACTTATCCCCTTTACTCCCAATCTTCCCCAGACTTGGCAGAACAAAGGAAGGGTATCCTACTTTGCTTTTTCCTCTGAAATCCGCGGTCCTCGATTCCCAGGGGTTGCAGGTTTGAGCTGAACTTCGGTTGGTGTATTTTGCTACTGCAAGGACTCTCAGTTAAAGAATGCAGAAGAACTTGATGCAGCACCCCTCTCAGGACTGGACTCGGGTCAGCTAAGCAGTTTTCAGACAGTGCACACAGTGCACTGCAATGCAAATGGATTCAGTAGCCGTAGTTGGACTTTCCCTTCTATTTCGGGTCTTCTTGATGCTAGGATGCCGGAAATCAGCAGGAGGTAGTCTTGCAGGGACAGCTGAGGACCCTCCAAGTTTCAGGCCGAATCTTGGTACCATGATGCGATGATGAGCAAAGTAGCCCAAAAACGAATCTGGTCAGCCCCAGGACAGTTCCAGGGTCCTTCCGAAGGCTTCCTTTGACAGGGCACCAAACAGACGTTGGGAATGGATGGTCCCTCCACTCCAAGGGTTGTAGCACCTTTGCAGGACTACTAAAGATCAAGAGCAAGACAGGGCTCCTCCAGGACAGCAGCAGAAGTTGGTTGCCAGGCCTCCTTCAGTCGGGTCTCAGGTCTCTTAATGGGTCTCACAGCTGGATAGGATACTTAGCTCCTTCAGGTTTCTCGTGGATCTCTGAAGAATGGGTGCAGGGGTCCTCTTCTTATCCTAAAAGCCAGGTAAGATCTGAAACTCCCACCAGCCAATAGAAGGACTAGCCCACACACACACACCCCAGCAGTGGTCCAATCAGGATTGGAGTCAGACTGACCCAGCCCACATTCTGCCTGCAAACACACACAGCCCTCCAGTAGCCCGCCAAAAGCTCATGCGTTCCCGGGCACTGGAGGTCCTTACAAGAATTTTTCTGGCCTCCGAGGCCAGGAAGGATGCTAAAGAACAGGATGACAAAAGAACAGGTGAAAAATCTTGTGGCCCGGCCATGTTTGACCAGTAGCCTTAGTTAGTAGCCAAATGTGGTAAACACGATAAAGCTTAAACGAAATTCCCCAAAAAGTGGGGCATGGTCACTACTGCCACCAGCCTATCCTTTTAGTATGCCTAGAGTAACCAAAAATCCTCTGAGTGTTAGTCTAGGGCAAAACAAAAATGAACCCCATTGTACTGCAGTGTAAACTGCTGTGCACAATGCTAAAAAGTTACCACAAGTGATAGAAAAGTAACCAAATGTAGTAACAAAGTAACACGACTAAGGGAAACAATGTTTCCCAGTACTGATAGCCTGAAGGACATATCAGTTTCCCCATAAAAGATGAGCAAACGTAAGTACCGCTTTCGCTGTGTGAGCTGGACCTTTTTCCTCCTGTTTGGCTGCTGTTTCACTGACCCTGCCATTGAGAACTTCACAAGAGAAAACCATTAATCAGCGTTCCCTAAGCTTGATTGACATTTTGATGGCACTGCCTTGAACTGTGGGGATTGGTTCTTGGAAAAAAACTCCTAGGCTGCCTAGCTACATGATTCTTTTCACCTGCGCACATCAGACGAGCAAGTACTCGTAAGTACCGCTTTGCCGCTCCGCCGAGGCGGCCGTGCGGTCAAGGCGAGTTACCTACTGTGCAAGGGAAATTCTTGAATTTTACATAGGTAAGCGCTAGTCGCGGGTTTATGGCTTTCTCCAGATACAATTTAAAGTTGCAGATGCCCCCATCCCTTGCTGGGAATAAGCTTAGCAATTCCCCCAATGCCACTGGTGTACCGCACGTGTTCACTGACTTGACCACGTGCGATGGCCGAGCAAATACTGCTTTAGCACCGATTCAAAGCCCTATGAGGGATATGATAAACTCTCCTGTGCATGGAGCTCTCAATTGTGCTTTGGAGTCCACCTCAATGGTGAGTTTCAAACCTTGTGGAATTTCAGATCAAACCATATTTAATTCACTCAGAGGCCATGGGGTGCAGTCCAAATGTAACAGGCCACCTATATTATCCCCAATTCCGTATCCGATCAATCATGGTGACCGCTCTGGCATTTCCATCTATGCTAGCCAGTTCGACAATTTCTATAATGGAAGAACGAGCTGCAGTAAAAACTTTAACGGAACAGCTAGCCTGCTCAATTTCCTCTTCCGCCTCTAGTTTACCTTCCTTTGCCATGACAAGAAATTCCAACAAGATAAACCAACAACCATGTCTTCTGCAGCCCACATGTTTTAATCACTCTCATAACGTTGAAGTCGGTGGTAACTCTGGTAAAACTTTTTGAAGTACTCGACCACAGGTTGGTGGCTCAGGCTTTGAATTTGTCAAAACTGGCTGTCAAAATTGATGAAAACCATGCTTTGCTTAACAAGCATATGTTGAAATGTACAAATTATAGAGAACCTATCTATGCACCTTCACTTCCTGTATTTGAAGATGTCATTTGCACGATTGTAGAATCAACATTCCTGCTGGGAAAGAGTCATTGTATGTCGACCTTTCGATTGACCCGGGTGACACTGATGTGGTGGAGGTGGTTACACCCGCTGTCCACACTGAGAGGCCCGTGGCAGGACTTCTATTACACAAGAAAAAAAGTCAAAAGCCAGATTAAAGGCCCCCGTGCTATAGGAAAACAATAAAAAAACATGGCAAGCACTAAAGGACCCAAAAACAACCTAAATGCCTTTTTTCTGGCTATTGGTGGCACTGCTCCATTGTCGACCAATCAGAATAAAGCAGTAAAACCAAAAACTTCCAACAATACTCAGGGGAAAAACACATTGGGGGTCATTCCGAGCTTGGAGGTAAGGGAAAAAAGGATGCCGGTAAGTGATTAACAGCATCCTTTATCGCTACGGCCTATTCCGACCAACCAGACCGCTATTTACGGCACCATAAAGTACGATGCAGTAAATAGCGATCTTGGGTCGCGCGCACGACACACCATGCTGATACCAGAGCCACAGGTCCACACAATCAGCACAGGTGTAGCCAATGGAGTCTGCCACAGCAGAAAAGGACAACACCCACAGACCACACCCCCTCCCACATCAAGATGATAACAATAGTGGTAGCAGTACATCAAGCAGGAGGCCCTGCTTGCAAGGGCACAACTACAATAACAACACCAACAACACCAGGCCCCACCACAGAGGAGACACAGGAGGAGAAGGAGGGTGAGACAGGCCCAGCATGCAGCAGCAGTGCAGCCACCGTCACCACCCCAGCAGCCCCCATTCCCACGCATCAGGTCCGTTCCCTCAAGCTAACCCCTGAGCCGATCCACACCCTGTACCAGCTTGACTGTGACACCATCACCACCATAGTTGACCTGAGAAATGACGAGATAGTGAGCATCATAGAAATGCACACCGCTATCCCCCCTCAACTGAAGGTGGTGCCTGTGCCCCACCTCCATGCCACAGGCGCCTACCAGCACACAGTGGGGCCCAAGCATGGCACATCACAACCGTTCATTTCACGGACACAGAACCAAGTTCTGGATCACCACCTCAAGCACACAAAGGACTACAAATCCCTACCATGGACTACACAGGAGATATACGACACAAAGGTTGCCTCCCATGCATTGGCAGGCATTCCAAATTGTATAGGTGCCCTTGACTGCACCCACGTGGAGTAGGCGGTCCTGCATGGCATGGAGGTGGCCTATCACAACCGCAAGCAATACCACTCCACCAACGTGCAGACGGCATGCAACGCAAGCAAGACCATCACACATGGGTGGGCCCGACATCCAGGACCAACTCATGACTCAATGGCCCAGCTGAACCCCACGCTACCCTGCCACATGGGGCGACATGCAGGACGACGTGCCTGGCTGCTTGGTGAGTTGTCTGACTGTGTCATGCCAGTGCATCGGTGTCATGAGGTGGGTGCCTGCATAAGCAAACCGGGATGAAATGTTGACGCCAGTGCATGATGTGCACCCCACCAAAGACCGTGCCACAGAGCCAGTGTAACGGCACATGAGTACAGATACCCCCATTGATGTAGTAAGGCACACACCTAACACTACATGACCAACATGTGACAAGGCCACAACACACAACACATGCACCACTTATTGGCGGCCATCACACACCATAAGGGCATATAGGAAGACACACTGCATATGCACTATGTGGCTGCCTCCAGCATATCACCACACTGGAGAGTCATCCCTGGGAGTCGATTGAATTGAGGCCAGCAGGGATACCACACCGCATCACCGGTTCGGCATGCCCATAGGAGTGGTGGAAGTCACCATAGTACGGATCATTGCAGTATGATGAATGTGCCACTGACTACAGCCAACACACCCAACTACGGAATCACACAGTACACAGCACTTCATGGATCTAACCTCCAGACTGCTGCATGCATAAACGATGCATGTACCACGAGATGTGCGTGCCATAGTTCATAGACCATGTCGAAGACGCTCCAGCCCTACATTTATTTTTTCTTTTTTTAAAAAAAACATTTTATTAAGTTATAAACAAAACCAAACAATACAAACCAAACAAACAGTGCATGTTTCAACAGTTTCATTACACTTTCTTAACTTCTAGCCACTAATTCCCTTATCCCACCCCCCTTTACGAGTCTATTGCTTTAAACATTCTGTTTCCACATTCTGTGGTACGGTCTCCTCTTCTACAGGCTCCGCCGGGTCACCTATTGACCCAAACAGTTCACCTACCAATGATTTCCAGGCCATCAGGGACTCCCCCCCCCTGTGCTACTCGCTTCTTGCCATACCATGGTTTCCGCTTCCGTCCATTTTTGCAAATCTCTCCACCACACCTCCACACTTGGAACGTGGCATGGCTTCCATCCCATGGCAATTCTCCTTTTTGCAAACATGTAAGCCAGATCCCTCAGTTTACTCACGTGCCTGAGCTTCTGTGGTCTTGTGAACCCCCCCAGCAGACAGGCCCACACTGTATCCACTACAATCTTGACCCCCTTTTTTCCATTTTCCCTTTCACTTCCCTCCAGAAGCTTTCTATGATCGGGCATGACCAGAACATATGCACCATGCCCGCGCTCTCCTCATCACACTTGGGGCATGCTTGCCGTCTTGCATTCTCAAACCTCGATATCCTCCAAGGCGTCATATATGCCCTATGCGTTATGTACAGTTCAATCTGTTTCAGCCTCGCGTTTCTAGACACCTTCTTATGATACCCCTGCGCCCGTTCCCACATCCCGTCTTCGATCGGGACTCCAACTTCCGTTTCCCAATCTAGTCTCAACTGCGTGACCTCCTTCCCCACTTCAGACATCAGCATTTCATACAATCTGGAAATCTCATGGCCCCCTTCAGCTATGTCGTATATCATATCTGTGTTTTTGGCATCTGATTCCTCCTCCAACGCAGTTTCAGGCCATGTTCTCTTGATCCTCTGTACCATTCTATAATATGTAATGTACTGGCCCTCGTGCAACCCAGTTTCTTCCCGCAGCCCCTCAAAAGTAATACTAGAGCCCTCCCGCCAAATGTCACCCATTGTTGCCACCCCAGCCGGTTCCCAGTAGTTCCTGAGTGTCCTTCGTAGCTGCACGTCTGCCCCCCCAGTGGTATCTGCGGAGAGCATGGGGACGGGTTCTCCATCATCTGGCATGCCCTGCACCACACCTTCCACCCCAGTAGCATCATTTTAGGGCACCATTTCCGCCTTGGGTACCCACATCATCTCTTTCAAATAAAATGGTGCACAATCGCGCCCAAACAGGCTAAATTCCGAGGTCTCCTTGTCAGAGAGCCATTTGGCGACATATTCTAACTGGCTTTCTATGTAGTACGCCTCGTAGTTGGGCAGTTTTATCCCTCCTTTGTCATGGAAGTTCTGTAGCTTCTATAACGCCACTCTATTTCGCGTGCCATGCCACAAAAAGTCCCTACACATGCTATTCAGTTTGGTGAAGTACTTCTTAGGAATCAGGTACGGTATATTCCCGAGGTAGTGTAGGAGCCTTGGCAGAACCACCATCTTTAGCATTGCTCCCTGCCCCATCATTGCCAAGGGTAGCTTTGCCCAAAATTGCATGCACTTCTGTGTTGCACCTATGCTCCTCCTCCACGGTTTGGTATATATCTATCCCCAGCTACCTAAATGTGCTAACCTTCCATGGTACTTGCAATACAGGTAGTCGCTCCGAGGAATCCCCATGTACCCCCCTAATGGGAACATGCTGGACTTCTGGGGGTTCACTGCTATACCGGACAACACAGCATATCTCTCCAACACTTCTAGGATGTACTGGAGAGTTTCTTCTGGGAATCGCAAGTAGAGTAGCATGTCATCTGCGTATAGGGAGATCAGATGCCGCTCCCCTTCCACCTCGATGCCTATGGTGTCATATTGCTGCTTCAAATATATTGCTAGAGGTTCCAGGGCCAGTATGTAGAGCATCGGAGACCACGGACATCCCTGTCTAGCACCCCTGCTGAGCTGCCAACTTTCTGATATCACAGATCCTGTCCTAACTCTAGCCAGTGGTTCGCTATATAATATTTTTGCCCACCTTACATATCCAGGCCCTAACCCGTAGTACTCCAGGGCCGCAAGCAGCCATGGCCATTTAACTGAATCAAAGGCCTTGATTGCATCCAAAGACACAATTGCCATTTCATCATCCCTTTCACTGCCACACTCAATGATTCTCTGGAGTCACCTATGGTTATTGGTAATATTTCTATGTGGGACATAGCCCGTTTGATCTGGGTGTATTAGTTTGCCAATAACCTTCTTCAGTCTATTTGCTAAGACAGCAGTCAATATCTTGCTGTCTTGATTCAGCATCGACAAGGGTCTATAGGAGCCGCAGCTGTGCCCAGGTTTATTAGGTTTCGGGAGCGGTATTATGACGGCCTCTCTCAGTGACTCTGGTAGGCTTCCCGTCTCGAACGCTTCGTTTAACATCTCTAACAGTGGGGGGAGGACCTCTTCCATGTATACTTTGTAAAACTCACTTGGGAGTCCATCTGTCCCTGGGGTTTTACTAGTAGGCAGCTGCTTCACCACCTCCCCTAATTCTTCTGAGGTAATCGGGGTATCTAGTTCCACTCTCGACTCCTCGCTTATCTTGGGCAACCCCATGCCCTCCAGCGTTTCTTCCATCATAGCGCGACTACTCTCCCCGTCGTCTACGTATAATACCTTATAATAATCCACAAACGCTTGATTAACTCCCTCCTGGGTGTCCTCTACGCTACCGTCTTCTCTTTCTATAGTCCTGATTGTGACTTTGGGGGTCTCACTCTTATATAAGCACGCCAAAAGTCTCCCCGGTTTATCACCTCCTGCATGATGTCTCTCTACGTATTTTTTAAAATTGAGGTTACACAATCTATCCCAGTATTGTGCACATTTTTGCTGTAGCCTAAGTGTCAATTCTAGCTTCTCTGCTGTATCATCTTCGCCCCTTAAAGCCGCTTCAACTTTTTGACGCTCCCCTCTACATCATTCCATTGCACAGGACACACATTAGGGCCATGATTGGGGTAAATGCATCCATGGACATGTGCGTATGGCCATTAACGGCCTGCTGCCATGTAAGACAAGTTCAGTTCTCCACCATGACAGTCCAAACAATTACCTTCATTGCCTACACATGCAGGTGATGGTGGTTGTCCCTTGACACCATGGTACAGGACCCCTGTCAGGAACCCACAGAGCAGGCCCGAGGAGGCCTACAATACTGCCCATACCCGTGCATGTGTGGAGATGATGCAGACACTTGGCTTGTAGAAGGCACATATGAGTTGCCTAAGCAGGTCGGGTGGGGCACCCATCTACTGCAATGCGTCGGTGTCCAAGACCCCCATGTCATGTGTAATGCTGAACAAAATGTGCATCCCTTGGAATGTGGCCCTGTGCCATGACATGGGACTGCTAACACCAGATGAATATGGAGTGTAGGAGGAGGAGGAAGGGGCAGGACTGCATTATGGTGCCGGTGCACAGGAGAGACATGTCGTGTGGCAAACATTGATTGGACATCAAAACCGAAACACAAGTCAGCAGAGGGTGGCATGACATGGGCACATAGGGCACTGGGTGTGGGGATACTTAGACACCATGCACTGTCAAATATCATAATACACATGCTCAATGAGGAATGTCCACACAGGTGTAACTTTGCAACACAAACGGTGTATTGAAAATATTAACTGCGTAAGTGTAAACATACCCTCCACCACCCCAACACCCAACTCCCCAACACACCCTGACCCACCAACCCCCTCCCCCAACTCCCCAACACACCCTCACCCACCACCCCCCAACTCCCCAACACACCCTCACCCACCACCCCCCTCCCCCCAACTCCCCAACAGGAGTCCCATGGTGTCCGTCAAGGCCACATGTGGCAGCTATGCTAACTACTCCATGCTCCCAGGGCCCAGGAGAGGCATGTCCCAGCAGTGCTGTGAACGTAGAGAACGTCGCAGTGGGCTAGCCGGGGTTGAGCGACTGGGTGTCCTCTTGCTGAGCCGGCTGAGTGGGACGCGCAGCCTCAAGGGCATCTGCAATGCGTCCGAGGACTTCGCAAAGGCGGTTTGTACTGTCCGTCACCACCTGACGCATTGCCCTTAGTTCGTCAATCCACTCCATCCTGCTCTGGCGGTTGTCTTCCATCAGCTCAGTGATGAGGGCAGTGAGCTGTGCCGCACGCCGTGCATCATTTGACAGGGTGTCATCCCTGCAGGGGATTGGGCTTACATGCCCTGACAGGGCTTCGGCTGGGGGACTGGGCACGTGATTGGCATCTTCCTGTGCTTCAACACGTGCACATCGGCCAGGTGTGTCAGGCTCCCCTGAGTTGCTGCACGACACATGGGGGTAATTGCTGGGCTCTGGAGTGTGGACGGTGTGGTATGATTCCTCCTCTGACGCTCCACAGATGGACAATGGGCTGTCCACGGTTTCAAGGGGGCCGTGGCTGCCACCTCCCCAGCAATGCTGGACTCCTCTAATCTTGGGGTGGTCAATGTACCTTGCGCCGATGCAGGGAGGGATGGGGGTGGTGGACCCTCCATGGGCCTTTGAAGAGCCGGGTTGGGTGTGTCCTTCCGGGCTGGTATGCGGCGGACCCTGCCTTTGCCCCTGGAGGTGCTGGGACGGCTGGTCTCGGGCTCCACGCTCTCATGGTCACTGCCTGTGGGGGTAGAAGAGAGGGACGGCATGAGTGATTGTTTGAGATGCTAATGATATTAATGGCTACATTCACATTTCAGTCATTTGGGGTTTGTGGCCTTTTGGGTATGCAAAAGCACTACTTTGCAATCATGTGTATGATATGTACGTAGGTGTCGGAGTCACTCATCCTGGCCTGGTACTGTGCAGTCTGACTCACACACTGGCCACCCAGCTGCACAGTGTCCATCATGGGATGTGCCAGTTGTGCACTGTGTGAGATATGCGTTATGACCTTGCACTTGGGCCTAGCTTGGGTGGCAGTTGGTTCAGCATGATTTGGATGGGGGGTTGGGCACCATGACAAGGTGCCTTGGACGGCCCTTGGGAGTGTATATATCATGTAATTGGCATTGGCAGTGTTGACTTTGGACACTCACCTCCATCAGCGGGCGATGGTGCCCCACACTCCATTTCGCCAACGCCCTCTATGGATTCCGTTCCAATCAGTGCAGCACATGTCTTCTCCCATGCCATCAGTTTCATTGGGGAACTTGGGCCCCCTCCGGTCTGCAGTGCCTGACTGCGGTTGGCGGAGAGGATGCTCTGCACCCTCAACCGCAGGTCATCCCACCGCTTGCGGCAGTCCTTGGTGGTGCAGGGGTGGTGCCAACTGCGCTCACCCTCTGGGAGACTAGTGCCCAGATGTTCTTTTTCCGGAGCACCGGCTCTCAACGCATGTCCCCGCTGAACACGATGTCAGCGTGCTCCTGAAGTGTGTCTAACAAGGCCTGCAACTCATCTGGGCTAAATCGCTGCTTGCGTAGCCGGTCTTCCGTCTTCTTTAGGGCTCTTGGCATACCTGCAGGGTGTGATGGCCTTTTCCAGTGTTCAGAATGCTCCTAAGGGTGCTGCCTGATGAGGATGGCAATGGATTGTGTTTTTAAAGATGGCCGCCGCGCTCCTTCCCGTTCCTGTGCGATGACGATATTTCCGGTTCTGTTATTTTACGGTGGCCGTAATTTACGATAGCCGTAATTTATGGCCAACGTTATTTACAGACATCGCTGATTCCATGGCGGGATTGTTAAGTATGACACGCATCATGCCGGTAGGGGGTTTTACGGGCCCTTTTGCGGCATGGCGCTAGGTGCTTTACCGGCATGGTGCAAAGCTCATGCCCGCAATGTTGTGATGCGCTGCAATTAGCGGTCTGTGACCAGATCGGACTTGTTCTTTGCTCCATGCCGGTAAAGCCCGGTATTTACCTCCAAGCTCGGAATGACCCCATTGTGACCAATAGTTCCAACAATGCCTGAAAGTGTGTTGATTGCGGAGACGAGTGTGTTGTCAGTTCCTCCGTCGCATTCCCCCTTGAATCAGTTGATAGATACCATAAAATGTTCAGCAATACCAAATACCTCTGCTGAGGTGACAAGTGCTACTCCGAACCCCACACCCTCGCAAGTATTGCCCATAGCCTTAAATTCTCAGGCCACCAAAAAAAAAGCAGTCTCCTTCAATTTACCACAGATGGAGTCGATGATGGGGCTCAAAGAACACAATAATGAGCCAACTGAGGTTATTAAGAATATGATTGAGAGGTACTTGCAGGAGCATGTTTTACTCCAGGGAACAGGCATGCCAAGCTCAGGCGCCCCTAACCCTAGTCAAATAAAACCAAGACCCACCACCTTGCCAGCACCTCCAGTTCGTTGCATTGATGCAACAGGACATGAATCATCAGGCAATCAGTCACGACAAAACAATCTGATTACCAGAAATGGTGATGGGCACTCTGACTATCTGACACCCAATATAAAGAAAACGACCCTGCCAGGGAATAGCAATACACACTCATTCATATTTAAATGTAGAGAGGGTGGCTATCCCATGTATGATCTAAATAGACGGAGTGTCTTGAATATTGTTAGTGATGTTCATACTCTGCAAGTTATCACTTCCCACGATATCGAACAAACAGAGTTCATCACTGAAAGAAACCAAGCAACAGTTCGACTATGGATACCGTCAGGTGTGATAGCCAATCTAATATGGCAGGCCAAGATGCAGCTGTTCGAATTGGGCTTTTTATTGGCTGAAGATCGGGCAAGGGCTGATAACTCACATGCTATTACTCATAAAACAAATATTTACCAACGTAGCCAGGCATTTGAAACCAGAGCTATGAATGTTCAAATGGTACCACATCAGTAACCATTAGTGACGCTACCACCTAAAGAACTATTATTTGCTTGCTGGAATTCAAGGGGTAATTCACATTTAAAAACTGCAATATCTTCGTTCCCTCATGTGTTTCAAATAATAGCTTTACAGGAAACGTGGTTAACATCATCACCTGTGTGGGACGGATATGATGTAGTTTTGTTGCCTGCCAGACCTACTGGAGGAAGACCCGCTTCTGGCCTGTTGGTAGTGGTGCATTTAAAATCTGGTTTCTCTATTGAGAAGTGGAGTACTGAAAGCGTTCATATTTTGTTAGTAAAAATTATATGCGGCAACCAGAAATTTGTCATGATAAATGTGTACCGCAATCCAGCAGCTCTAAATGATTAATCCTTCTATGCAGGATTAAGACGCATATTGCACCTGGTACACATAGCCAATGATATCACATATACCATTATATTAGGAGATATCAATCTTGATTGTTTCAACACCAAACGCCACCCCAGCAGGGCCAGATTTGGTCAGCCTTCATGGAAGAAAGACAGTATATTATGGTAAACGGGACCACCCAGGGTGACATTCCCACAAACACAACTTGGTTTCGTAACAACTCAGCAAGCACAATCGACTTTATCTATGTCGATCAATTACTATTTAAACAACTACAACATCTAGAGGCCATCACACTACCATTTAGCGATCATAAACATTTGGCCTTGACGTTACAAGTTATTCACAGCTATCTAGAGAGAACATCGCCCCCCAGAACCTATTATTGAATATGGCAAAGAACAGGATAAGATAGACCACTCCTAAACTTACATCGTTTAAGTATATCTTGGAAAGAAATGTAGATCTGGTGGCGCCTGTACCTTATGTAGAGCTATTAGACTTTTATACTAACATGCTGACTGTGATGAAAAACGGCTGCCCAAAGCACAAATATACATTTGACCCTGAAATTGAATTTAGACAAGCAGCATATCGTAGGCAGAGAAGATATATTATAGCCTTGAGTCTCCCGTCCTGCCAACAGGCCTTGAATAATATATAAGAACTGGCTAACATCTCATAACCATCTAATGTTTTAAAATGATGGTGAGCGCATGGAACGGGCAATGGCAAATAAAAACTCTGCCGAGATGTGGCAATTACTTAATGGTCAGATTTCTGATAATCAAGCAGACGCACAATTGAACATGATTAGTGAAGACAAGTGAATCGAACATTAAAAAAACCTCTATAACGATCCAAGTTTCATATCGTCATTAGGCCACTCTTTAGACAAGCGAAGGTGGAATTTGAACTTCTCTAGAGCTGCTGATCCTGATGGACTCACGAATCACATGTTCAAAGATAATCCAATTGAATGGGCGCAGATTCTACACTGTATTTTCCAACAAATAATAAAATATCAATAAATACCAAAGACATGGAAAACCTCTCTAATCATACCAATATTCAAAAAGGGTGATCGTGTGTCACCCCAAAATTACCGGCCAATTGCGCTGCTAGATGCGCCCGGGAAAATCTTTACCAAACTATTACTTAAAGATTTAAATGCCTGGACACTCAATAACAATTTACGTGATCCTAACCAGACAGAGTTTGTTAAAGGGATGGGGACCCATGTTAATTTCATTTAATTTAATGTGCATAAATGCAATAAAGGCCCAGTGTCATCACACAAAGCAACCACTATTTTTTGCCTTCGTGGATCTGCATTCCGCCTTTGATTCTATATCAAGAGTTAAGCTGTTCGAGAAGTTAACGAGAGACAAATGCCCACATACCATACTTGACATCCTTCAAGAATTACACACAAATACATCTATTTGTGCCAGACTTTCAATGAATGGTGTATTGTCTGCAGCGATTAACACAGCCGTGGGCTTAAACAGGGCTGCTCATTGGCATCCTCTGTGTTTAACTACTACATTCAAGATCTCCAACATGCTTTATTTGAGGTTCAATCAGACTCTCGTAAAATGGCAAATGTACCTGTAAAACATCTATTATATGCAGATAACCTTGTTTTAATATCTAAAACACAAATAGGCCTTCAAAAATTGTTAACAGCCTTTCAAGAATACATCTTACAAAATGAACTCAAAATAAACCACGAGAAGACTCAGGTGGTATTATATTTCCCGTCGAAAGTTGCTGGCAGTCATTTTACCTGGGTAGTAAACAAAGTACATTTGCAAATAGTTCCCACGTATACTTAGTTGGGCACATGTTTCGAAGGTTTACCGAGCATTACAAATCAGATAAAAAGCATTGAAAGGAAAATCCATACTACAACATCCCAAACTCATATTATAACGCACAGATATGGGAAATTCTCCCTTAAACCAGCATGGGCATACTGGAAACAGAAGGCAGTTCCTGCAATCTTATATGGTCTAGAAACCTTCCCAAACTCAGCTAATTTTCAATTCGACAAATGGGAGGCAACCTATTGGAGGCGAATATTATATCTGCCGAATTGTGTTCCACATGCATGGATATGGTATGAATTGGGGTAAGTTACATATTATATGAAGTGATCAGGTTATGAGAAATTAATTTGAAATATATTTTTTAATTGTTTTTTCTATCTAATATGATTGTTTTTGATGTATGTTAAATATTAAAAGGTTGATTAATTTCAACTAAAACAATTAAAAAAAAAAAATTCAAAAGCAAAACGTGTGGGGGTTCTATAAAGATGAAAGGAAAGCTGCAGTAAAGAGAATCTTTCCTAACAGTCACCTTCAAAGAAGGGAGTGATGGGAGAAGTGAAATAGCTGCAGGGAATAATCACGGGCTTGAACAGCATTGACTCCAGTGATAAAGTTCAACAACAGTTCTTGGTAAGGCTGTTTGGCTCTGCTTGAGCCCAGTACACAAAGATACTCACAGCTTCTGGGATTTTGATTCCTCCACTATGTCGGTTGCCGGTCACGGTCTCATCTTCTCTTCAGGGCCAGCAAAGTGATCTGTTGTGCAGTTGGTAAGCTTGAGATTTGGACTGTGGCTCTTGGCTAACCTATCCCTGGTCAGCATTGCTCTTGTTCTCAATATTCATTAGGCTTGGACTTGGCGGAGTGCGGCGAGTGTGTTGTTCGTGTTTGTTGGTCAGAGGAGCTGCAGCGGCCAGTCTCTTTACTCTGTCCATTTGCCTGGAGGCGGACGTTACTATAAAACCACCGGACACACGCGGAGCGTCGCGGAGTGCGGCGAGTGTGTTGTTCGTGTTGCTTGGGGAGCGGTGGGACGTGGAGAGACTGAGCTCGTAGTCTGCAATACATTGCAGGTAAGACTTAACTAAGCTCGTAAGAAACTTAGTGTGGAGTACAATCTTCTCCGTGGCCCGTGTGCATATCCAGGTGCTATAAACCTAATCACATGCCCTAGCGCTCCTTACTAACTTCAGTGAAACTGCGGCCGCGACTGCGGGGCGTTGCCCTTTGAACGGCCTCAATTCACAACGTAAACTCATCAATCCTCCATCTCGAGATCCTGCCGCGACTGTGGGGCAAGACCCTTTGAACGGCCGTGACTCGTGTACGTGGGGGCTGCATCTTGGAATGATCGTGCGACGACACGAGAAAAAAAAAATTTAAAAAAAAAAATTTTTTTTACAAATAAACAGCTTCAAAATAAGGCATTGGTGTCATAACCATTTGATACCATTTGATACTAAGTGCTTGAAGAGTGTGGCTGCTGGATGCAAACCGGTGGATATTTTTTGCGATCCAAAATGTCCACAAACTTGAAAACATCAAGTACGTCTCTGACTTTGAAATCTACACCTAAAAACATCACGAAAGTCAATATTTTGAAGAGAAAGGTGCGCAATCAATCCTTGGACACTGCCAATAAGAAATCCTGCGAAGGAGATATCCGCGACTTCTGCACATTGGCGAAACTTAATAAGGAGAACATCCCTGTCACTCACGATACCTCCATAACGGACACACAACTCAGAACGGCTGTGGAACAAATATCAACAGAGACAGAACACATTACGATCAATTTATCAAGTGTCCACAGTTCTCAACATAAACTCGAGAAATATAAAGTTACCAAAACTGGGTCACTTGATGCATGTTTAAAACCAAGGCAGCTAGATGTGCCAGTTATTCTAATTGAAGATCAGGTTCAGTCTGGCAATGGAAAAGAAAAAACATCTAATTCACCTAATAACTTAGAGCTTGATAAAGTCTCCGAGGGTCTAAAAGATGAGAGACAAAAGACCACCCTATTAGTACCAAAGAACAAGGAGTCACAGTATGGTGAACAAGGGTCGTGCTTGAATCCTGATTACCAGTCTAACGAACAAAATGTTATTTCAACCAAGTTGGTTGCTATCGACCTAGAAGAGAGAGAAGAAGGGTCGAGTTTACTTTTGGATGAACTATCAGCTATAGCTTCGTCATCTATGTTTTCGGACCAGAATAACAGTCTGTACAAATCACCAAGCTTATATGACAATTCGGAAAACACGGTACACATGTCCTTAGCTGGATTAGCAAATGAAGGGAAAGTGTCTCCCAATTTTAACAATAAAAAGTCTCCATGTGCAAGATCAATACAGGAACCACTATCCCAATACAATATGTTGGAAATTACCCTTAATTCAATGCATATGACAATAGTCACATTAACGAAGCTCTTTGAATCTCTAGACTCCAAACTAGTAACACAAGCCAAGCAACTGGATCAACTAGTTACATGGATGCACAATTTAACAACTAATCCAGCTATTGTGCCTAGGAGTCCAAATAAACCTATATTGACTGCTGCGTCCAAAGAAAAGGCTTATTCCAAATTACCGGAAATTAATCATGTGATTAAAGAAGTTTTTCTCCAAGATTCTTTACACAAATCTGTCATGATTATTGAAAATGCGATAGAACAATCGCAAGACCAGATTCAGGATGCTGTATGCATACCTGTCCAGCAAAGGGATGACGCACCCTCCATTGCGTATACGCAATCGAACAATGGTAAGTCAACTGCTGCCATAAAAGACAAGAAATCGTCAGAGATTCCTAACATAGCAATGTACAATTTATTTCAAAATACCAACTCAATTAAAGATAAAACCAAAGACAGTGGTCTAAATTGCAAAAAAACCAAAAACCAGGAGCGACTGGCAATACGTTCAAGGGTCAATATTAAACACCTCATTAAACGGCTCATTCCGAAAATGAAAGTCAACTCAAGGATACCATCTAACAAGCCCGCCAAAAATTCCAAAAGTAAAAGTATTGGGCTACCATCTGAAATCTCTGACAATATTGTCAAAGACTATCTACCGTTGAATCAACTGATTGCCACTATAGAAGACAATGAAGTGTCCAATGAAACAATGAAGAAAGATGTGCGAATCGATCCAGTGACGGCTCAACTTCCAACTCAAGATGCTCAAGCTCAATCCCTAATAACTAAACAAGTAAGCATCACCCAGGCGTTGACCCCCTGCAACCCAATGTCGACAACACAGCAGGTTGGTGACCCATCCTTGGGTAGCTGCTCTAAACGAGATGCATTGAACAGTGTCAACCAAGATGGAGAGAATTTTTCAATACTGGCTGACATTAAATCTCAGATTGAGAATTCGATAAAGAACTACCTTGAGCTGCAACAATCAATGAAAAGCACACTTCAGCCAAAAAATAATCGGCTAACCGTGCCAACACCTATTATAAGTTCTCTTGATATAAATTCCCAATCTTTACAACAAGATCAAGCTACTCAAGGAACTAATGTGAATTCTCAATCTCTACAACAAGATCAAGCCACGCAAGCAATTCGACAAGTCCGAACAACTCAGCAGTCTCAACTTGCCTTGTATCACCAAGCGGTGCAGCAGTTGTTACCAAGTAATACCCAAAATGCCAATTTAAAGCGTGATACATCAAATGAGGAAAGAAACCATCCTCATTCTCAAGAGTCTTTTACTCAACAGGAGATAACTAAAAAGTTCAATAGTCATCATCTCCAAGGCAACCGTGAAAGACAACATCTTGAAATATGTGAGAAACAGCATTCAAAAGAAGCTAATATAGACACGCAAATAGCGAAAGCAATTGAAAGTTACTTAACTTGAATATCAAGCAACTACTTCCATCTAATAAATCTACTACAGAAGTGGATCGAGATCTTATAGTAACCAAACAGCAAGAATTTGGTAAAAGACAGGAACCGGCTATTCAGAAAGAGAATAGTGCCAGGGGTGGTATTGGAGCTAAAGCAATAAATAAACAAAAGTGGAACAATCATCATAGACTGATTCTCAAATGTCGACCGGCTCCATACCCGGACTATGTACTCAATCGATCAAGCATTCTAGCAATCTGTGAAGATATCGATGCGCTTCATGACATAACCTCAATTGATATCGCTCAAGTCGAATTTCTCAAAGATCACGATCAATCTATGGTAAGACTTTGGCTTCCTTCAAATCTGACAAGAAATGCTTTATGGCAAGCCCGAATGGAACTATTTGCCTTGGGATTTGTGTTAGCCAGAGATCCCATGTGCTTAGACGAAAGAGGGAACATAACCCTAGAATCCAAAAATAACTACATGGAACAATATGACCAGAAAAATTGCATCAATACTACCGAAATCAACAACTCAAAATCAGCTAAAATCCATCAAGCTTCGATCTATGACGAAGAAGAAAAATTATAACAAAGAAATGAACCACGTACAATATCTTTAATTAGCTGGAATACATGTGGCCATAGCCATCTATTACGCCACAGTGCAGATGACTTAATACCTCATGACATTATATTGCTGCAAGAAACATGGCTAACCAAAAGACCTACATGGGAGGAACATACTGTAATATTAAATCCAGCTATCTCAAGGCAATCTGGAAGACCGTCCTCAGGGCTGATGATAATCATCAAGAACCATAAGAACTGGAGCCTAAGTGATTGGGCCTCCCCAAATCCTTACCTGCAATTGGTCAGATTGAATATGAGAGGTACTGTTATCGCTCTACTCAACATCTATCGGAATCCGAAAGGCATTGGGGATGACAATTTCTTTTTGGAGCTAGAACTCCTTTTGAATTTGATCTCAGACGCATCTGACATCACTTCAATTATTGTAGCTGGAGATTTAAATTTGCAGCTTTTACCTAATCACAACTTGAAATACAACCTCATTTGTCTAAGACTGAAGACCCTAATGAAAAATCGGAATCTGATCATGTGCAATGGTTCAATATCTGGCGACTTAGTCCCTAAAACTACCTGGTCTAGAGGAACTGTTTCCTCCATAATTGACTATGTCTTTGTGGATTCACTCACCTTCCATAATGCGCTTACTTTTCAAATTCTGCCGCAAACCAGCAGTGATCACAATGTCCTGAACTTAAAATGGAATGTCAAAATGAATGTGCCAAATGCCAACCAAAGATTTGAACATATAGTGTCAACTAACAATGCCCGTTCAAGATTGGTTTGGAATAGGAAGACCTTGGACGAATACTGCACAACAATTGAAGCAAACACACATAGTGATTACACAGCACATCTTCATCTATTTGAAGTTGTCTATAAGAATCGCAAACTTGACTTTGCAAAACCCAAGCATCAAAGCGACTTGACAGTACAACAAAAAAAAACTACCTTAAGGAAAAATAGAAAGGCAATTTTGCGTTCTAACTGTGTCAATAAATATCAAAAGGTAAAATCACTCAATTGTCAGTATACTAACTGGCTGAAAGGACATTGCTCTCTCATGTACCACAAAGATGGGGAATCCATGTTGCATAATAGTATGAACAAAAACACTGGTCAAATGTGGGCTCTGCTCAATGATGCCTTGAATTCAACACAAAAAGCAGCTCAAATAAACGGAGTAAGCGAAAATCAATGGATCAATCATTTTACCAGCATGTTCCAGAAAGAACTGTGTCAACCAAGTAATGTCGCCAGACAGAACTCCAACTATACTGGGCTCCATATTGAAGAAGAGGATGTATTACTCTACATAAAAAGGCTCTCAAATTCACGTGCACCAGGGCCGGATGGTATGAGCAACTTCATTGTTCAAACAAGCACCGACACAATGGGCCAAGATACTGACGTTAATCTTCAATCAAATCATCAACAATGTCACTATTCCAGCCTCATGGAAAAAGGCCATCATTATACCAATTTTTAAAAAAGGAGACCGTTCACTTCCAAAGAACTATAAGCCCATCTCATTATTAGATGCCTCTGGTAAGTTGTTTTCAAAATTCATCTTAAGAGACTTTAACAAATGGACACTTGAGGCAGATGCTAGAGATCCCTTCCAAACCGGATTTGTAGCCGGTATGGGAACTTCCATTAACCTGCTCACGCTAACAGCCATTATTGAGCATCACAAAGCAATCAAACAACCACTATATTTCATCTATATAGATCTACGAGCCGCGTTTGATTCTGTGTCACGTGAGCTCTTAGTTCAAAAACTAATTCGATCAAGATGTCCAAGTTATATTATACATCTTATAGAAGACTTGCATACAAATAATTCAATACAAATTCGTCTCACACATGAGGGAAAACTATCAAAACCAATCAAAACATTTCGTGGAGTAAGACAAGGTTGCACCCTAGCATCAGCCCTTTTTAATTTTTTTATGTCTGATGTTGGCCAGTCCTTTGAAAACATCTTCATTGATCCTCCAAAATTGAAGAACAATGCCATTCCTTTCCTGATGTATGCGGATGATTTGGTGATTATGTCTAAAACACCGAAGGGGCTTCAAAAGTCTTTTGATGCAATCATCAATTACACTAATA
Source organism: Ambystoma mexicanum (assembly GCF_040938575.1). Classification (NCBI taxonomy): domain Eukaryota; kingdom Metazoa; phylum Chordata; class Amphibia; order Caudata; family Ambystomatidae; genus Ambystoma; species Ambystoma mexicanum. The sequence continues at coordinate 1,079,473,413 of NC_090933.1, forward strand.
ACAACCATCTAAGCATCAATCGTGAGAAAACTAAGGTGATGATCTTCAACGGCAATCGCAAATCATCTAGAACAACGTTCAATTGGAATATCGAGGGAGAAAATCTCAAAATAGTAAGCCACTACACCTATCTGGGTGCCCAAATATTCTCAAAAGATCAAGCCATGACATACAAACAACAACAACATGATAAGGTGATTACTTTTATTCAGCAATCGAAAATAATTCTAAGGAAATACGAAAAGTTCACTCTGGCCCCGGTCCTATCATTCTACAATCAAAAAGTCTCACCAATTTTGTTATATTCATCAGAATCAAGACCGGTCATGTCTGACAAATTTTGGAATTCCTTAGAATCAAAATACTGGCGCAGTGTTCTCCAGCTGCCATCATCAACACCACTAGCCCTCATTAGACATGAATTGGGACTCATTTCCTTACACTTTAGATACATATGGCTAATAATAGCGTTATTCCGGAAATGCTTATTGGCATGGAAAGATACAACGGTCTTGGGAATACTGTCTAACTATATCTTTGGCTCAAAAGATAGCTTCATAAAAAAATGGCGAAACTTAGTCATTGATACGTTGGCGTTGCTTGATGTCTCTCTATCTAGTTTACTTCAAAATCCAGATCACATCAAAACAAGATTATTTGGAATGGATTGGAATATCACCAGAGACAAATGCACCAAGTATCGTGATTATGATCCGACAACTTTCACACATAAGAAGCACTCGTATCCAGAACGCTATCTAATTAAATCTCCATCTATCAAATATCGGAATGAGCTACTACGGCTAAGACTCAATTTATGGCCAACGAGACAGGTGTTGGCCCGTCGTAATCTCATCAATAAAGAGCAAGCGTTCTGCAGATTTTGTCAACAACAAGAAATCACTGAAACATTGAGACATCTACTTACCGAATGTGAATTCCTTCTACATTCTCGCGTCAAATATTTTAAACATCTAACTGAACCATTTGGGGTCACTACATCTGACGTACTATGGAGAACCATATACTCTGGGATATCAACAGCTGTGTCAATTGGGGCAATGGCCTTTCTAAAGGAACTGAAGCTTGAACAAATTCAACCAGAATAACAATATGATTAACATAGTATTAAACAAACAAAAAAAAATAGTGTCTCCTGAAAGTGTGACCCCTCGTTAAAAAGATATGCACATATACTTGTCATATATAATTTATGTTGTTTGTTTATGCTTATTTCTTTTCATTTATCCCTTCCTTTTTTAAAAAAGTTTTTATACCCTAATTCATTTATATTGAAAAGTTGTATATTTCAACTATATCAATAAAATAAAAAAAATAAAAAAAAAATTAGGCTTGGACTATGCCAGTTTCTGGGCCCTCGACCACCAGTCTCGTCACTGTCTCAAGCCTGCACTCTGGGTCCATTTCCAACCTAGCGCCCCCTTGCTCAGCCTTCCACTGCTCGGTTCCCCTTGTAGCCATTGGTCCTTTTAGGTGGTGCATTGCTGGGTTGCTTCAAGGATCCTTATCTTCCACCACACCCCTAGACTCTCATCCTGCTGGTATACTCTTCCCTTACCTCCTTCTACCCCTCCTCTCCTCACACCTGCTTTGTCATTCCTTTTGTCCTCCTGACTTTCATTCCTTTTGTCCTCCTGACTTTACAATCTTCTTCCTTCCTTCTAATCTTCCCTCCTCATATGCCTTCATCTCGCTGCTCTCTCCTCCTTCCACCAACCTTCATCTTTTATCTCATTCCTTCCTCTTTCTTCCTGATCTCTCCTTCCTAATACACCACTCCTCTCCCTGCAGTCTGATTCCTTTCTTTCCTTGACTCTGCCCCACTCTCTCTCACCATCTCCAAACTCCCACACCTGCTCCAAGATCCGTGTAACGCTCACCTGATTCCCACGGAGGCGCGGGTCTTGGCAGGAAGGTGTCTGTAACACGAAACGTGATGTGCAGGATTCGGTTGGCTTCTGGGGTCGACCCTCTCCGCACTGTGTGTCGAACTCGAAGGGTGAGGTTTCTGCAGGTGAAATAATATGGGGATTAAAGGTCTGGGTTGTTGAATGTCCCTATCTCTCTCTCCTCCCAGCTTGTCTGTTGAACCCCCCTCCCAGGTCAACGTGCTCACCTTAGATAGGTGAATGCTGGGCTCTCCATCTGCGTCTAGTGCAGGGTGCCGTTGCCAGTTCCTTCACTGGTGAAACGTGGGCCTCTTGACTTCAGAGGATGGGTACCGTCGTTGACTGCACGACCGGTAAGTTTCTGGACACCTTTAGTCTTTATAGTCTTTTATGCGTGGCACTGAAGCGCCTGGAGTTGCGTAAGTATGGCCAGCGCTCTTACTGTCTCTTTCTTTGTCTTTGCAGGAGACGATGCAGAATGAAGAAATCCGGAATTCGCCGCGTGCCGGTAAGTGTGACACTGCTGTTGTCTTTGCAGGTGAAGATGCGGCGTGAAGAATCCGGAATGCACTGCGTGCCAGTAAGTAGAATAATGCTGTTTATCTTTGCAGGTGCAGATGCAGCGTGAAGAATCTGGAGTGCACAGCGTGCCGGTAAGTATAATAATGCTGTTTATCTTTGCCGGCGAAGGTGCAGCGTGAGACACGGCCGCTGCCGATGGATCAGGTAAGCAAGCACTGCGTGTGAAAGTTCGTTCTGCTAACCTGTTGTTTCTGGTCTTTTGCAGGTGCTGATGTTGCTCGGGTACAGGAATGGTAAGTATAATTCTTGCAGGTTCAGGATCCAAAGAAGAAATGCTGGAACAGACTCGGTGAGTGTTCTGCTGCAGATGCAGAATAACGCGAAGCACGTTTCATCAATCGGGTGTGGTTTAAATAGCCTTGGAGTGATGAGGCGTCTCCTTCCACGGCCCCGCCTAGGTAAGAAAAGAGTTCCTGCTTCCAGAAGAGTTCCAGTGCTGTATCCAGGGAGTGGAGCTGCCCCACCCAGGTAAGAAAGTAGTCCCAGTTCACCGAGGACTTCTAAGAGTCTGGCAAGTAAGCAGCATGGTCTGCCGCAGGTAAGTCCACCCAAGCACCTTCACACCAATGATGAGCCCGGCGCTTCCAGTGCCGGGACCGATGGTTCTGATGAGCCTGGTGCCACCGGCGCCAGGACAAGGTCCAAAAGGTCCCTGTGGGGACCGGCTGGTGCCTAGGATCAGGGTTAGGGGCCTGCTTCCAAGGACGTTGGGCTGATCCTGGCTCCTTGGAAGCAGTGATCATGACAGTATCCCCCCTCAAGGCCCCTCCTAAGTGTGTCTTCTCCGGGGGCTTTGGCTTGTCGGGGTGATTCAGATGGAATCTCTTGACCAGACGAGGTGCGTGGACGTGTTCTGAGGGTTCCCACGACCTTTCCTGGGGACCGTATACTTTCCAATCAACCAGATAGTATAATTTAGACCTGGAAATTTTGGAGTCTAGGATGTTCTTCACTTCGAATTCGGGTTCTCCGTCTACCAAAACGGGCTCTGGGAGTTCAGTCAATCGGGTTTCTGGTTGTACTGGTTTTAATAAGGAGACATGGAATACTGGATGTATTTTCATATGCGTAGGTAATTCCAATTTGGCAGCCACCGGATTGATTATGGCAGATATGAGGTAGGGCCCAAGGTATCTCGGGATGAAAGTGCGGGGTCCTTTTAAAGGCAGGTGCTTAGTGGATAACCAGACTTGATCTCCTACAGCGTAGTGAGGGGCCTCTTTACGGTGGCGATCGGCTGCCTTTTCGAATTGAGCTTTAGCTCTTTGCAGATGGGCAGTGGCTTCCTTAAAAGCACAGGTAATCTCCGAATGCAAGTGATCCACAGCAGGTGCTTCAATTTCTTGGGGAGGATCCAGGTTGGAGGTTCTAGGATGGTGTCCATATAATAGGAAAAAAGGAGTCTTCCCGGTTCCAGAATGAGTCGAATTGTTGTACGCGTATTCAGCGATCCAAAGAATGTCCTTCCAGGGGTTTTCTGTTTGTTGGAGCATGCAGCGTAGATATTGTTCTAGTGTCTGGTTTGTCCTTTCGGTTTGTCCGTCCGTTTGGGGATGGTGACTGGTCGAAAGTCTTACATCAACTTGGGCTAGACGACAGCAACTGCGCCAGAAGTGGGAGATGAATTGACTTCCCCTATCGGAGACTAAAACCGAAGGAAAACCGTGTAAGCGAACGATGTTCGCCAAGAATTCCCGGGCCAATACTGAGGCTGAAGGCAGACCCTTCAAGGGTATGAAGTGAGCCATTTTCGAGAATAGATCCACGACTACTAAGATGGTAGTATATCCCAAGCATGGAGGTAAGTCCGTGATAAAATCCATGGACAGGGTATGCCATGGACAGGGAGGGATGTCAAGTGGCTGTAACAGGCCGGCTGGTTTTTGCTTTTGACTTTTATTCTGGGCACACACACCACAGGAGATTACAAAGTCTCTAATATCCCTTTTCCACGATGGCCACCAGAAATGTCTTTTAATCTTTTCCATGGTTTTGGTAATGCCAGGGTGCCCCTCCATTAGAGAATCATGATAACCGGAGATTACTTGTTTTTGTAGTCTCTCACAGGGCAAGTGCAATCGTCCTCGGAAATATGGTAGGTCTTGATCTACTGAGAAATCTTTTCCCTTTAATTGCCAGTCCTGCAAATCGGTCGGAGTTAGGAGCGATTTCACCGTGTTCTTGATGTCTTCAAAAGATTGAGTGCTGACCAAACCCAAAATCCTTTGTTCTGGGATTATGGGTATTGGATCTGGATTGATCAAATGTTCATCTACTCCCATCCGGGAGAGGGCATCCGCCTTTCCGTTCTTACTACCTGGTCGATAAGTAATTATAAAGTCAAATTCTGCTAGGAACAGAGCCCAGCGAAGTTGTCTGGAAGACTGAGCTTTGGCTGTCTTTAGGTATTGTAGATTGCGGTGGTCAGTCATTACGGTGACTGTGTGTCTGGCTCCTAGAAGATAATGCCGCCAGGCTTTAAAGGCCGATCTGATGGCCAAAAGTTCCTTGTCCGTAATTGAATAGTTGATCTCAGGAGGCGAAAACTTGCGGGACCAAAAGGCAACCGGATGTAGTTGGTTTGTGACCGAATCTCTTTGTGATAGCACTGCTCCCATAGCAAGACTAGAAGCATCCGTTTCCATGATGTAAGGAAGTTCTGGGCGAGGATGTTTTAAAACAGGTGCAGAAATGAATTTAGCTTTTAAGTCTTGAAAAGCTTGTTCCGCTTCAGAAGACCACTCAAAACGTTTGTTCTTTTTCAACAGAGCGGTGATGGGCTGGACTATCCGGGAAAATTCAGGAATGAATCTGCGATAAAAGTTAGCGAATCCTAACATGCTTTGAACTCCTTTTACAGAGGTTGGTGATGGCCACTTCATAATTGCATCAACCTTCTTTGAATCCATATGGACTCCGTTAGGTGACAATATGAATCCCAGGAACTCGACTTCTGTTGCGTTGAAGACGCATTTCTCAAGCTTAGCAAAAAGACTATGTTGACGCAATCTCTCGAGAACCTTTTTAACATGTCTCTGATGTTCTTCTTCCGATGATGAATAGACGAGGATGTCGTCAATGTAGACAACTACACACACGTCAATGAGTTCTCTAAGGACATCGTTCATAAAATATTGGAAAGCAGCAGGAGCATTACACAGTCCAAAGGGCATCACTTGATATTCGAATAGCCCGTACTTGGTGCGGAAGGCCGTTTTCCATTCATCGCCCTCTTTGATCCTTACGAAGTGGTAGGCTCCTCTGAGATCCAGCTTTGTGTATATACGGGCATCTTTGACTTGGTCCAGGAGTTCAGGGATCAAAGGTAACGGGTATCTGTTTTTAACAGTGATCTGATTCAGGGCGCGGTAATCTATGCAAGTCCTAAGGTCTCCTTCCTTTTTCGGAACGAAGAACAAAGCCGATGAAGCTGGAGATTTGGAAGGACGGATAAACCCGTTAGCTAGGTATTGGTCCAGGTACTGTCTGAGGTGAAGGTTCTCTGGCTCGGTGAGGGCATAGATCCTGCTGCAAGGAGGAGTTGTTCCAGGTATCAGATCTATTTGACAGTCGTAAGACCTATGAGGGGGTAGGGTGTTAGCTTGATCCTTCTGGAAGACGTCTTGGAACTCCTGGTATTCGGGAGGTAATTTGAGAATCTCCTCAGAAGTGATCGCCGCCAGTGAAACATCAGGTCGAGGATAACAAGTGGTAGAACACTCTGGAAACTGAACCGTCTTTGCTCGCCAATCAATCTGAGGATTGTGCTTCTCCAACCAAGGGATTCCCAGAATGATCTGGAACTGAGGGGCCTTGATTACATCGAACACTATTCTCTCCCGGTGTCCATTATGACTCAACAGCGTCACTTCTTGGGTGGCATGCGTTACTGGTCCGGAGGCTATCTCCGTGCCATCCACAGTAGTGATGACGTCTTTTACTGCCTTAGGGACAAGGGGTAGATTCATCCTTGACACCATTTCACGGTCCACATAGTTACCGATTGCTCCGCTGTCAATGTAAGCTTCAATTGCGTGCAAACGATCCGGACGTTCAGGACTAATGAGGACCATGGGTATCACGAAATGCGAGGTCACGGGACAGATCTTAACGCTCGGCAAGAGGACCTCTACTCTTGTCGGGCGAGGTCGTTTCCCTGCTCAGAATTTGTGGTACAGGTATCCGTGGCTCCTACAGTCTTCTTAGCTGGTTTCACGGGACAGTCCCGAAGAAAGTGTCCTGAATTACCGCAATAGAGGCATAATTGCAGCTGCCTTCTTCTTTCCCGCTCTTTCTGGGTTAAAGGTCCTCTCATGCCCCCTATTTGCATGGGTTCCACAGTTTCAGCTCCCTTATTCGAGGTCTGTGGTTTGGAAAACACTCGGGTATCAAATCTGGAGCGATCTGCCTTCCTGTTCTGTAGTCTATGGTCTAGTTGGACAACTAAGTCAATATAGTCTGAACATTCTTGTGGAGGATTCACAACCTGCGCTAGCACATCCTTGAGCTCTCCACGCAGACCTCTGTAGAAAAGCGTTATTCTCTTGTCCTCGGGCCATTGTGTTTCCACTATGAGTCTATTGAAAGAGGCTATATAAGTCAAGAGGTCTTGGTTACCCTGTCGTAATGAGAGAAGTTCATTGTCCAAGGCCTGCCCGTGTGCATGTCTTGCGAACAGTTTCTCCATGCTGGCCTGGAAGGCTTGAAAATCGTGTAAAACCGGATCATCCTGGGTGACTAAAGGGATCGACCAATCTGCAGCGCTGCCACTGAGATAAGAAAGCACGAAAGCCACCTTGGCCTGGTCTGTTGGGAATGCAGCTGGTCGACATAAGAAGTGCAGGCGGCACTGGTTGATGAACACTGCGAATTTCTTTGGATCACCAGCAAAGCGTTCGGGCGGAGCCAAGGGCACATTACCGGGCAGATTGATTTGCACTGGATTTGAAGCTGAGGCAGAAGGATAACTTCCTCCTGGAACGGGCAAAGGTGTCTGTCCTGCCTGCGTTTGCAACAACTGCCTAGCAAGGTCCTCTGTTCGCTCCTTAGAAATTATCAGTTCTCTTCTTAGAGAGCTCGTTTCCTGGCGAGCTGCATGTACTTCTGCTCTTAATTCCCCAAGCAACTGGGCTAGTTGATCAGTATCTGAAGTTTCCATTGCGCCTGGGTAGGAGTTTAGTGGTCGGCTTCGCGTTCTGTAACGCTCACCTGATTCCCACGGAGGCGCGGGTCTTGGCAGGAAGGTGTCTGTAACACGAAACGTGATGTGTAGGATTCGGTTGGCTTCTGGGGTCGACCCTCTCCGCACTGTGTGTCGAACTCGAAGGGTGAGGTTTCTGCAGGTGAAATAATATGGGGATTAAAGGTCTGGGTTGTTGAATGTCCCTATCTCTCTCTCCTCCCAGCTTGTCTGTTGAACCCCCCTCCCAGGTCAACGTGCTCACCTTAGATAGGTGAATGCTGGGCTCTCCATCTGCGTCTAGTGCAGGGTGCCGTTGCCAGTTCCTTCACTGGTGAAACGTGGGCCTCTTGACTTCAGAGGATCGGTACCGTCGTTGACTGCACGACCGGTAAGTTTCTGGACACCTTTAGTCTTTATAGTCTTTTATGCGTGGCACTGAAGCGCCTGGAGTTGCGTAAGTATGGCCAGCGCTCTTACTGTCTCTTTCTTTGTCTTTGCAGGAGACGATGTAGAATGAAGAAATCCGGAATTCGCCGCGTGCCGGTAAGTGTGACACTGCTGTTGTCTTTGCAGGTGAAGATGCGGCGTGAAGAATCCGGAATGCACTGCGTGCCAGTAAGTAGAATAATGCTGTTTATCTTTGCAGGTGCAGATGCAGCGTGAAGAATCTGGAGTGCACAGCGTGCCGGTAAGTATAATAATGCTGTTTATCTTTGCCAGCGAAGGTGCAGCGTGAGACACGGCCGCTGCCGATGGATCAGGTAAGCAAGCACTGGGTGTGAAAGTTCGTTCTGCTAACCTGTTGTTTCTGGTCTTTTGCAGGTGCTGATGTTGCTCGGGTACAGGAATGGTAAGTATAATTCTTGCAGGTTCAGGATCCAAAGAAGAAATGCTGGAACAGACTCGGTGAGCGTTCTGCTGCAGATGCAGAATAACGCGAAGCACGTTTCATCAATCGGGTGTGGTTTAAATAGCCTTGGAGTGATGAGGCGTCTCCTTCCACGGCCCCGCCTAGGTAAGAAAAGAGTTCCTGCTTCCAGAAGAGTTCCAATGCTGTATCCAGGGAGTGGAGCTGCCCCATCCAGGTAAGAAAGTAGTCCCAGTTCACCAAGGACTTCTAAGAGTCTGGCAAGTAAGCAGCATGGTCTGCCGCAGGTAAGTCCACCCAAGCACCTTCACACCAATGATGAGCCCGGCGCTTCCAGTGCCGGGACCGATGCTTCTGATGAGCCTGGTGCCACCGGCGCCAGGACAAGGTCCAAAAGGTCCCTGTGGGGACCGGCTGGTGCCCAGGATCAGGGTTAGGGGCCTGCTTCCAAGGACGTTGGGCTGATCCTGGCTCCTTGGAAGCAGTGATCATGACAATCCGGCCCCCTATTACACTACGGGTGCGATAATATCCTCACGTGGGGCAGGTGCAGGGAATAAGTGCTCCACCCCCAGGGTAGCCAATGGATTTTCTGTGGTAATACGCAGTTCGATATTCCATGGGACAGACCGCCATCTTGCAATCAGGAAGTCATGGCACAGTGGCTGTCTGATTCTGTCATAGCTCTCTCCATGGCCAGTGTGGTTCTCCTTCCTTCACCGGGTTTGGCATTTGCAGCCCTTGCTGCCTCAACTGGGTCAAGGTTCTCTGGGCAAGTGAAGGGCCACAGCCTGCTCCATGGGCTGCGAGTCCACAGAGTGTACATTTCTGCGTGCCTAGTTCAACCTCACAGTCCTTGCTCAGGTGCTCCAGATGTTTCCGGTTTGCATGCACCTTGGATCACCTGGGGTATATTGAACCTCTGCCCCACTAGCAGCGGGTTGCCTGTCTGTCCCCACATAGTGGTTGGCAATGGGGAAGAGGCCTTGGGGCGATCCACAACGTACCACCACCAGGGAAGACATCAAGTAGCAGGTGGTCTCCCCTGGCACGCCATGGTCTCTCTTGCCCCACTTTGCAACCTCAAGCCGAGTGGGAAGTTTGCAATTGCATTGGAAAACCTGAAATGGAATACTGGGCCAGTTTTAAAAGAAAGGGGATGCTTACACATCCATCCCTCTGCCTATCCCTCCAGTAAGAACACTGAGGTACTAGCCTAGTGATGACGTGCGTGAAAGCACCTTGAAGGCGTTGTTATGTTAAAAGAAAAAATGTCAGCTCTCTTCAGCCATCCTTGCATCATGAAGATCCAATCCCCAGCGATATGAGCTCCAAAATGTCCCTGTTTTTAATGGCTGGATGGGTGTTGCTACCTACTGTGACCCCATGTAATGTGTAGCGCTTCAAAGGGGCCATCCAGTGAAAGCAAAGAAGTGAGCTGCCCTTTAGGCAGCTCTGCATCATCGCACATATGCTTTGCAGAAGGTCCCTTGATTTGAGTCTTTGATATCTTGTTGGGTACTTTTGGCATGCTGTGACGTCAAGCACTGGATAGTGCCTTAAGGATATAATAATATGAAGTGGCTGAGAAGCAATAAGGCCGTGACTGCTATGCATCCTCACAGAGGCCTTGTGATTCTACTCCAAAGCCACAGGTGGCCAGGCGTGTTGAGCAAAATAGAGACAGCCACGCCAGAGACACGACATGGGAAATGATAGCATGTTCCACGGCTGTCCTACCCAGAACCTTGCAAATAGTGCTGCCTGTAAACCACAGGATCAATTATGGGACACAACTCCTATTGCAAGTTAGAGTAAATAAATAGTATGGGCATACTTGCTCCCTTGGGATGTCACACCTGGTCTCTATAGTCTCCTCAAGGCTGTTACAGTCACTTAGTACCAGCCTTTGGAAAGTCAGCACCACTTAAATCTTACCACAGACAGCCAGCAAAGCATCCTATCAGCGGTTCCATATAAAAATATCGCCATATTTTTGCGCCGATATTAATGCATCCCCTGCATTATTTTTAAACGAGCGGGGGAAACGCCCGCAACCAAAAACACCAAAAATTATCCCCCCCAAAAAATATCGTCTATGGCCGTTCCAGAAGACCATATACACGGCGATATTTTTGGTGGGGATAATATGTAGTGATACTCCTGCCCATTGCATACAAGCCAAATGAAGCAAGGCTCTGCCTGGTCCCTGCCACAGAGAGACTGCCGTTCATCATCATTGCCAAGCTGATCTTTGGGGGGTAAGGGAGCTCGTGCAGGCCCTGAGACCCCCAGGCTAAGCATAGAAAACAGGCCCCATTTCTGATTTTCTAAATTGGGGTAATGCGTTTTTATCAAGCAAGGGGCTTATATTTTAAAGCACATTTGGCCTGTAACTTTGATTGAATGTTAACAGGATTAAAAGATCACTTTGTAAGCAAGGGGTGTAATATTTGAGAAGTGTAGAGCCAAATTCCAGTCTGCTTTTTAAAATAGATTAGCAATCACTGTTGGCCAAGACTTGATTCGGGTGTAGCTTTCGGAACATTTGATACCAGAATGGGATCACATTTTGACACATTATCATAAATTGATGATGGTCAAATTATCAAAGGATTTAAATACTATTTGTATATATCAGGGTCAACATATCTCATCACGTGGCGTGCACTTACTGCAGTGTGGCAGTGGTACCAATCTTGAGCAGTCGGTGGGGTCAGCTCCCACCCGTTTATTGAGGGTGACGGATGCACTTTGCGATTTACAGGTACCAATCGACATAACATATTAGTTGTGTTTTGATCAAATCAAATAAATGTTTAAGTGCTTCTTTAAAACACATCACTCTTAACGATTTGCTCTGATCCCATTGGTGGCAAGCAGAACACGTTAATCAACTATTCACAGAACAAAAAAACGAAAATAATGTTCTCCTTTGGTAAATTGATGGGCAAATGTGGGCAAAATCATTACTGAACTGATGAACTTTCCTGATAAACACTGCAGCGGGACGTTCTTGCACAGTCACAGTCGGTACTCATGGCAGGCATCCTCTCCTTGATATTATTGGCCTTTTCACTGATCTTGCCCCTGTGTTGGGGCTGTTGGCTGGTGGCTGTCCAGTTGTTGGCATCCCACCCTGATGGTTTTACAGTAGAGGATGTGCAGCAATGTCATGCAGGCTGAGAGGAGCAGTGTGCGGGCATGGCCAGCATCATTGCCCAGCATTGTCACCTTCCAACTAATTGTTATTCATGAAAATTGATAAATAGCCCTGCCCTGCCTACCTGGGTCATCATGTATCTGAATAACATTGAGACAGCTGAGGATGCAAAAGACTGTGGTCAGTGCACACTGTTGTTGATTGTTACATCAGTATGACAGACTGGTAGTTAAAATAATAAGGTTGGTACAACACCACAACAGAATTAATCTGGGATCAGAAATAAGTGCTGGGGCTGAGAAATAAGTGCCAGGGCTGAGCCCTGCCAAGCCCCCCCCACTCATTAAGCACTGCCTACATGGCGTGGCAATCTCAGAGGATGGTCACAGTATGCCTGGCTCTAGCACTGGTTGGCTCCCATCTTTGCATTGTTGACCTGTGCTGCTGAATCCTCATACCACTGCCAGGTCACTGCATGTCACGGAATGCAACACAAACCTTAGGAGCACGCCATGCCACATTTCATTCTTCTCTGAACCATGCTGCCCTTCCTCCTGCAATGAACAGGTGTCATGGAAGACGCAATCCTGACCCATTCTAGACTGCATGTTCAGGGTCTCCAGCAGCCAATCAGCGGCACCCAGCCCCGGCTTCCACATTCCCTGCTGTACTGTCTTGAACTAAAGCCATGTTCAAGAGAAAGCCACACTTTCACAATGTTCCCACGCAGGGGTGTTGCGAGGTCTGGAAAAGATCAGGGACTAAGCTAATGTCGGGACTGCCGGGACTCGGGCTAGCCAGCCTTATGGTTGTAGACCCTGAGCTTTTATCCGGGGCTAAAACTAAAAGACCCGGGGCTATAGCCCCCTCGGTCCCTCCCCCCACTACCCAGCAACGATGTGTTCCCACGATAGTACTACTCTAAAACCATGAGAGAAAAAGACATGATTTTTCCTGGCACATATAAAACGGGCAGAGGGTGCAACAATCGGGTCAGGCTTTGGAATTCGCGTCTTGGTGCAGGAATCCCGCTCAGAAACTCTGTATCAGAGTTGCTGCATGTGGTTCCCACACCGTGAAGAGAAGGATTCGGAGTGCGGGTTGGGGGGACCTGGAAAAAGGCTCTGCCTCTTCCCATGCAATGCTCTCCTCAGCCAGCAGAGCAATAGCCTCGTAATCAAGTTTAGAAGAGAACACACATGCAGAGGCGATAAGTGGGTTCAACTCATTTTTCCAGGTCAACATTATTGGTTTCTGTATGCATTTAGTGATTACTTTTCAAATTAAGAGAAATGGGGTATAGGGGTGCACAGGTCAGTTTGAGTAATCATATACAATTTAGGAAAACAAAAGAATTGCGGGGGGATGTGTATCAGGAATAGTAGGTCATTGCGTAAGAGTTTGGTCAAAGCTGAAGTACCATCTGCCGGCACTCTGAATTTGTTCAAGGGGACTATTCCATGCTACAACTGCCAGCACTGCAGCAATATCATAAAAATCAACAGTATATCACACCCTCATTCTGGTAAACCAACATTACTCAGACATTCCTGCACATGTGATGCCCAAAATGTAATCTATGCTTTGAGATGCCCTTGTGGCTTGTACTATGTGGGTATAACCACCAGAAAAGTGAAAACAAGGAGGTCGGAACATAAATCCAACATCCGTACTAAGAGCTTAAGGTCCCCAGTTTCTTTACACTTTGTTGATGCACGTCACACCATTGCACAACTGAAATATGTCATCTTGGAGCAAGTCACAATGGGGAGCAGGGGTGGTGATGTTCAGCGGAAACTGTTACAGCGAGAAATCCTATGGATTGAACTTTTGGACTCACTTAGCCCTCACGGCATGAATACCGAGTTCGACCTCATGTGTTTTGTGTAACACTAAGATAATCTGACCTCCTGTTCAAATAGACTTCAGCCTTAATTGTCGGTACATGTTTGGTTGATGGTTTATTACCACCAATATGAACCTTCTTTGCTAGCATTCATGTTAAGTTTACTCTTGTGGAATTAATGCCAGACTAATTGTCTCTGTGCTTTTAATTGTTCCTTTTGATGTCTGTATGATCCATTACTGTATGGTATATGTTGAGGACAGTGTTTATGGCTCTTACGCTTACACATTTTTTTTTATTTCTTCTCCCATGTAGTGCTCCAAGAGCCCCATTTCACTCCAGTGGAAGTGTTAGTAATTTCCTTTTATTTGTTCAACCTTGTTTCCTACCCTTCAGGAAGATCGTTGGCCCCACGGTTTGTAATTTTGGCACCGTACTAACTCATGATTCCGCCTCTGTGCCCGTTTTTGATGTTCTTGCACATTGACTCAATTTCACTCAGAGTTTGTTTCTGAGGACCTACATGCAGGACCTTCCTACATTGGTCGGTGAGCATGTACCTTCACCCCTACTTGTGTTAGTGTTTACTCATTTTTATATTCTATCTCTCGTACGGTGGCCATTCATGATGGCTGTTCGTGTTTACCTTTCAGCGCCATGGGGGCACCCCGCAGTTCATTTTGAGCTGTGGTTGTGCCCCCATGCGCACTCTTGATCCCACCATCATTACCATTTGCACCATGGGGGCACCCACGGTCCCCCTTGGGCTGCGTTTGTGCCCCCATGCGTGCTTTCTTATCCCATCTACTGACAGTTATGACCATTCAGAAAACCAGAATTCTCTTTTAATTTGTGCCGCGTTGCCAAACAACTGAGTACCTCCCAATGCCTATACCAAGATGGACGTCGCCCTGCGCGGGGTTGCCAGGACGACGCATAACGGTAGAGCTCAGTCGAACCGCGCATTGTGCGGCGGCCAGACTGTCCAGAAGCTCTCGGGTCCAGAGGTAAGGGTCCAGCAACGCTTTTATCGCGTTTTACTACACACTTGCCCGCCTCACGTGTACAACTGGGAGTACGTATTCGAAGAGAAGGATTCTGTATTCACATCAGGATCTACCCGATTACACAGGTCGGCTCCTTTCGTTCGTCTTCACACGAATGTCTTTGAGGAGCACACATAGCCTCCATAGCAATACTGCTTGCGGCTGACAAACTCCACAGACCATGGCGCAGCTTTGCCGTGTCCGTGGCAGTATTCTACATGCTCTACCTTACACTTCAGATTTCCATACCTACAATTGGTTTGTCCTCCTTAGGTTGGAAGCTGCTATTTACATATGGGTCTTCTTTTGGTCTGACTTTAGATATTCTATTGGCCGCACCCCACCTCTGCCCTGTCCTTTGGGTTGTTTACCAGAAGACTGGGTCATTGACTGGACACCTCGCTCACGTATCAGCAAGGTTTGTGTATTCTATCCACTCTACACCCCTAACGGTTTCTATAAAAACTAAGATGTTACACTGAATAGTTTTCTTTTTCTATTACCCTACAGGGTCCATGTTATGAATATTATTGTGAAATAGGAACAGTGAAAGTCTATACCCTGAAGATGGTTCTATGAACCGGAACGCGTCGGTCATCTTTTTGACACTCAAAAAGGGATTTTTGCTGGAAGTTGATGTTGATTGGAGCTATTGATTATAGTTTTGTGAAGTGACACATTTTCAGAGACCTGTGGCCGATTTACACAATGCCAGTTGTTGTAAGGGATTCTCTATGTTCTAAAAAGGTTCTGTGTATTATATGTAACATGGACATATATGTTCTCTATGTGTGAATAGAGGACACTGTGTAAATTTGATTCTATCGCTTCTAATAACTTGTTGAACTTGAAAGATTAAAATCCAAGGGTTACTTCTATAATCTAGGTTCTGATTTATTTATTTATACATTTCTCACTGATGTTTTAAACGTTATGTTTTTTGATAATGTGAAATTGCTACTAATCATTTGTATCAAATATAGAAGATAACAAGGTACTCTTGTACCCAAAAACTCGCCTGAACGATGCAAATCCAGTTAAGAAACATTTATCTGTGTATAGGGATTAATTTCCCCTTGGAGTGCATTTGGGCTTGCTGCGTAGCAATACACAGCTCTGGTTCTGCTTACTTTTCAAATTAACGCATACCCATTTAATTGCAGGAGACATGCGTCACACGTATTGCCAGGCACGGGCTAATGACAGGTTAAGATGATTTGGTAGTCTTCCCTATCTTTGTGACTGATCAAACGGCTACACATTCATTGCTGAGAACATTCTGGAGTCTATCCTGGAGACGGTAGCAGAATCTTTACCAGGTGCTGTAATAAAGTCAATACAAGGCATCCCTATCTGTCTCATTAAACATTAACTCAGCGACAGTAAAACAATTCCCCAATGTTTGCCTTTCTGATGACTCGCTACATGTGTCTTCAGTCTGTCTAACAGGATGGAGGTGACTGTGGTATCAAAGGCCACCGGAATATCTAGCAAAAGACAGGAGTGTTTGGGAGCCCTTGTCTTCCAGGGCTGCTTGAAACTGATCCCACATGCTTATAGTGCTAGCTGAAATGGCATCTCATGAAACACCACCACCATTGCCGCATGTAATCTCACACTACATCACCACCAGTGGTGCCTGCAATTTCACACCACACGCTACCACTGATGCCTGAATGTCATCCCACATTGCCACCAAGGCTGCTTGAAGCTGTTCCCACACCGCTGATAGTGCTGGCTGGAATGGCATCTCATAAAACAACACCACCAGTGGTGCCTGCAATGTCATACCACACGCTACCAGTGCTGCCTGGAATTTCATCCCAGTTCCATACTGCCACCAGTTACTTGGAATCTCATTGCACACTGCCACTAGTGATAACGTCAATCTTATGCCACATTGCCACAAGTGCTTTTTGTAATTTTTACCCCAAAATGCCACCACTGGTGCCTGGGATCTCATCCCACACCATCACCCTTTTTGCATGGAATCTCGTACCACACCACCACAAGTTTTAAAAGAAATCTCATACCATCCGGCCTCCAATGCTGCCTGGAATCTCATCCCACACTGCCACCAGTGATACTTGGAATGTCATCCCACACTGCCACCAGTGATACTTGGAATGTCATCCCACACTGCCACCAGTGATACTTGGAATCTCATCCCACACTGCCACCAGTGATACTTGGAATGTCATCCCACACTGCCACCAGTGATACTTGGAATCTCATCCCACACTGCCACCAGTGATACTTGGAATGTCATCCCACATCGACATTAGTTGTGGCTAGAATGAAATCTCCTACCACTCCACCTGGACCCTATCCCACGCTGCCAGCAGTTTAATATGGAATATCATTCCTCACCACCACCACCGTTACCTAGACCCTCATCCTACACTGCTTTTGAATCTCATCCCACACTGCCACCACTGCTGCCTGGAATCTAATATCATAGAAATAGGTGTGAGGGTGCACAGGCTATGAGATCATAAACATCATTGATATTTAAATCATTCAAAGAAGGTAACTTACAAACAGCTCCTGCTGCAGATGGGTCAAATCATCGCCCAACAGGATAAGTATATAAACACACATGCAAAAGACTAATTGAATTAATTTATTTATTTTATTTATTTATTAATGTGATATAGTTTAGTACATACGTACAAACTTTACACATATTCCACATAAAAAGCGTAAAACAGTAAAAGAAATAAATAGGTGATAATTAGGTATTCATCCTCATAGAATCCTATAATCATATGATATTTCAAAATGTACAAGATTTACAGCTATATAGCCTCCCATAAATACCTAAATAAAATACATAAACATCTTTGTTTAACTATGTTTCTTGAACAGGTGTAGATAAGAGAAGGGATAGACAAGCATGCATGTGCATTTCCCATTACATAATTAATACTCCATGGCTCCCTCTGTGGGTTTGTAGTGCACAAGCAAAAGCGTCCCGCCATACCTGGTATAGTGCCATATGTAGTTTTGGGTTAAGGGTATTGATACATTGTATCCAGAATTCTGCTTGTTCTATGAATTCAGGGTGATGCACAAATCTACCAAGGTGTTTGATATAGCTAGCTCTCATCCCAGTACACGAAGTTAGAACATGTCGAGCAGTTTCAAGTTCATTGGGCAGATCACAGATTCTACAATACCTCTCCGTTTTTGCTAGACCCATCTCCTGACCCCTGGCCGCCAATATTGGGAGATGGTTAATACGAAGGAGTAGAAGAAAGCGCCTCAATTGATCCGACGGACAGAGGTTTAAATAAGGCTGCGCCTTCATAAAAATGTAGAGAACGTGTGAGACAAAGCTGTAACTTTTCAGTCCTTCAAGGTGAATGTAATTACACTGCCAGTCCCATAGCTTGAGACGGTACGCAAAATTGTTGAACAAGCAATTGTTTTCTCGACCCCACTCCGGCTGCCAGCAGGTTTCCTCACTTAGTTTTTCCATCTGGGTTTCAAAGTTTTTCAATTTGCCTGCCTCCATCTCCCTGCTGATACTAATTAGGAGGCCATTTCCAGGGTCGTTCTTAAGACGGATATATAATTCCATTCGTTTTTTCAAAACCATTGCTCTGAGGGAACCAATTCCTAGTTCCAATCTAATCAGGGCCATGGGTATACATTGGGGGAGGCCGAGGATTTTCCTCCAGAAATTACCCTCAACCAGCTGTAGCCATCCCAGGTTCATATTGTAGAGGGGATCAAGCCCATAGGTGACCATCGGGGCCAGACATTGGATATACAGCTGTCGTGCCGCCCATATAGAGAAACCACTCCGTTCTCGCGTGAATTTGTATATGAGTGCTGTAAGTTGAGTTGCTTTTGTTCTGCGTAATTGAATACAAGTAAGATAATTTCCCTTGTGATCAGATTCAACACCTAGATATTTATAGCTGGGGGTATAGTTAATTTCAGTCACTCCTATCATCATACGGGGTCTGGCTACATTTCCAGCTGAGAACAATAATAGATTTGTTTTGCTGATGTTGATCTCAAGTTCGTTGGCCTCCGCATAATCCCATAGCTGTTTAGCAGATCTTAGGATCCCATTAAAGGTATGGTCGAGGATCACTAAATCATCTGCATATGCAAGCATGGGACAATGACTAGGGCCAATCTTTGGTGGGCAGTTGTTGATTCCCTGTAAGCATTCTGGCGCATCAGATACGAATAAGTTGTACAGAGTGGGGGCTGTGACACAACCCTGCTTCACTCCTCTGGTCTTGGGAACGGGTTTAGTCACTGCCCCAGCGTTATCTAATCGAACCTGTACCGTATTATTTGTGTGTAGGAGTTCTAAATAATAAAGTAAGGTTTCAGGGCATCCCAATCTACTGAGTTTCTTCCATAGGAGAGAACGATTCACCGAATCAAAAGCAGCCCTAAAATCTATAAAGAGTGCATACAATGGTGGATTAGAATGTGTTAAGGCCTTAATTCTCAATGTATTCATTATGAATAGATTATGTGTGGTCGAGTATCCAGCCCTAAAGCCACATTGAAATTTATCCAAAATGCCCGCGCTCTGAACCCATTTTAGGAGTTCACTAAGTATAAGAGCAGCAAATATCTTGCCAGTGCAATCCAACATGGACAATAGCCTATAGTTTTCAGGTTCGGTTCTATTGCCTTTTTTAAATACAGGTATGAGGATTGCTGTCTGCCAAGATGGTGGTATTTGGCCCTCACGTAGAATCTTCCCAAAAAGTATTTTAAGTAGGCAGGCCCAGAAAAGGGGATTTCGCTTCAGCACCGCATTGGAGAATCCATTAGGCCCCGGGGCACGGGACGAATTTAACTCCTCAATTCGGCTTTGAAGCTCTTTAATAGTTACCACAAAAGGGTGAGCTTTAGGTTTCATATGCACCGGGTTGTTAGTAATATTACTAATCCCACCATTACGCTTTTCCAGATAAGCGATCCATTCAGTGTTACCTATAGGGTTGACCATATAAGTGGATTTCTGTCCTCTGACTTCACCTAGCATAGACCAGATCTTCCGAGTGTTTCTACTACACAGTGTGCTGACCATGTGCTGCCAATTTGCCAATTTTCTTGACCTTTTGTGTGTTTTTAGCCACCACCGATAATCATTTTTCACTTTCCTCAGCTTAATGGCAGTTTCCATTCTAGTTAGAGGGCCATTTCTAATCAGTCGGATATCACTTCTAAGCTTTCGCTTTCTATCTCTAATGTCCCTATCATAAACAACCTCTTTCACGGAATTTCCCACCATCTTTCTCATTTTACAGGAGCCGTGTTTACCCGAGAAATCACTAATCCATTTCTCAATTTGCACTGGTGACATATGATAGAATTGCTTGATCAAATCAGGGCCCCATTCTTCCATAGTCATAGTGGCCTTTAATATATTTTTATCCGACCAGGAAATACGATTATGAGAGTGGTTGCTCAACAAGTGCCCCAGATTGACTTCCTCCCTTTTGTGGGCCGAAACTCCCATAGTTAGAATCAGGGGGTCATGGTCACTCCATTCACATTCTTTTACCACCATATCACAAACTATCAGGGCCACCTCCCAGCTAGTGAAGATGTAGTCAAGAGTACTTCCCGATCTACTGTTTCTCCAAGTATTCCTGCCCGGCCTGTCACTTTGTGTGCGCCCATTAATTATTTCGAGTTCCCAACAGCCAAAAAAACCAAGCCAACCCTCCCCCTCCTTATCCGTAGACGGGAGGTCCCATAAGCTATTCTTGGATAACAGAGGGTTATTACCAGTGCCTCCACCATTGTTGATATGACAATTTAAGTCCCCAGCAACAATAACAAGGAACTTCTCATTGTTTGATCTCCATTCAGCAAAAAGTTCATGCATGGTTTCTTGGATAAGTTCTCTTAGTCTTGCACCTGGGGGATTGTAAATATTGACTATTAGTATTCTTTCACTTAGTCCTTTTATATTGAGAGTCACTTCAACGGCACATATATAATCACAATTAACCGCTGGTATCTTTTTACTCAGGATCTTGTTAGTCACTCCAATAGATAGACCCCCGTAGGGGCGCCCCCGCTCTCCTTTTTTCGCCAGCGTGTGATATGTCATATACCCGTCGATATCCATGGGAGATGTCCACCAAGTTTCTTGCAATAATATAATAGGGTAGTTGTTGATGAATGCCAGAGAGCCCTTATCCGAGAGAAGATGCTGATGTCCATGGGTGTTCCAGCTCAATAGTAAGCAATCTCATGGTTGCCGAAGCACCATCGGTAACGAATCTGCTATCCATTTCAGAGTACTCTGAATATCAGTTAATTGGACCTTCTCCTTAGGTGGTTGCGGGGGTCTGCCCATCTTATTCTCAGATGTCCCATAATCCTTGCTGGGCAAGCATGGATCTTCCTTATCTTTATTCGCATCAACTTCCACACCAATCTGCATTAGAGATTTCTTATGTGTTCGAATCAGCTGTGCCGATGCTAGCACACTACGATGAAGAGCAGAAACATTTGGATTGCGCACCTCCAGTGGTTCGACAAACAGGAAGTCTTCCGAGCGTATAACACGCAACTGTGGTATCATGTGTAGTTTAGCTAGTACTTCCGTCCTTGTCAGCCATACGTCTCTTTTTTTCTGGTGCAGATTTTTGATTATGCAGATTTTACTTGCACCGGTGTCTTCCACTTCCTCCGATTCCTCTCCCCCCACGGATGCACGGACCTCTTCACCATCCGTTTTTTCAATTCGACCTGGTGTCGAGCATTTAGTCGATTCACCGATGATACTGATCGATAATTCAGAGTCCACGACTTCAAGGGCCATGCTTCATGCAATGGGTCTGGAATTATCCAGCCTGATAGAGATCCCATCCCCTTTCTTGCACGTTTCTTTGCCTTCCGACCCCTTCTCTTGCTTTTTTTTGATCGAGCAGCCGTGGGAATGGTAGCCGGTAGGGGGGAGGCGATTTCTACCACTGCGTTCTTTGCAGCATCTCGTTTCTATTGTCTGCGTTGCTTTTTGGTTAAAGGTACTGCCATATTAACCTCCTCGGTCTCCTCCGGGTTTGTTATGTCCGGCTGATCCGTAAATATTGGAGCTTCATCCATTGCAGGGGGTATTAATGATATTGGATCCATGCTCCCAGTCAGATTCGTTGTCCTCAATTGCATGATGGTGTTAGTGTGAATCCTCCCACACAACTGTAATAAAATTTTCAGCGCAAATTGGAGAGATGCCATGGAAGCCTGCAACTCTGCTATGGCTAAGCCATTGGAGTCTTTCGGCATCCCATTGCACAGCTCACCCGTGTGGTCCAATTCTTCAGGATCCATGAAGAGACTGGGGGATGCAGACAGTCGTCCCATCGTTGGTTGTACTGATGGGATGGGTGTGGGCTGAATGGAAAGTATACCTGATAGATCAGAGATTGAGTTGCCTGTGCAGTTATCCGTGCATTTAGGACTGGGGATCTCTATGTCCTTTTGTTGCTCCTTATGCGCCGGATTCAGGATCTGCGCTTCCACCACAATTGTGGGTCTTTCAACTGAGGTTACTGGTCTGCCTGAAGTTGCCATTGATTTTTGGATAGATAAGCAAAGCTCCAGTAATGAATTGTTGTCGATGTCTTGATAATTGGTAGAGTCTAAAACGTCACTGCCATTATGAGTGGGCGAAAGAGTCTCCTTTTCTGGTGCGGCAATATCCGCCCCCGTATTAACTTTGGGCTTACCCTTCCAAAACATGGCAGGAATAGTACCTTTTTCAGGTATAACACTGTCCCCATTTACTGTTGCCTTATTTGCGATCTTAGGGGGTAGTTTCTCCACTTTTTCATTATTGCCTTTCTGTAGGTTGTACCTAGTGTTTCTTGCTTTTGTTTTAGTCATTCTCCTTACAGAGCACACCACTGCACGTCTGACTGGGGGGTATGCCGTAAATTGCGATATAACTGAGATTGTGCTATGCAGGTTATATATCGGTCACCGATATGTGTCGTAGCCCACTGTGACAGATTGAGCGATGATAGGGATCAAAGAGGTAGAATCGCCCTCCGCAGTCTCCCGGCCCAACTGCCGTCTGTGTGGGTGTATCAGGTTCCTTACCGCTCTTCCGGTGCCCCTTATGTAGATCCTGGAGGGGTTTAAGGTTCTCGTCCCCCGCCGTCCACCGCTGTCCACAAGTGACCACAAAGGACCACTTGTCCTCCCGCTTCTCCGCGCGCGCTCCGCGCTGGAAATGATGTTAAGTAGAGTTGGTAGCTGCTCACTGCTGCAAAGCTCCGCCTCCAAGTAGTGTTCAGGGAAAAAATACTCAGCGCACCACAAAGGACCACTTGTCCTCCCACTTCTCCGCGCGCGCTCCGCGCTGGAAATGATGTTAAGTAGAGTTGGTAGCTGCTCACTGCTGCAAAGCTCCGCCTCCAAGTAGTGTTCAGGGAAAAAATACTCAGCGCACCACAAAGGACCACTTGTCCTCCCACTTCTTGAATTAATTAGTTGGCAAAATGCACTCTGGAGGGAAAGGCTCCATACAGTTTTAAATGTAATTTTAGTGTTTCCTTAATACGTAAAAACAAATGAAAGTAGACAGCATCCAGATTCTCACCATGCTGTTAGTACGAAAATATCTTAGGGCAGTCAACGGAAAAAAATCAAAAAATTCAAAACTCAAAGTATAACAGTTCAAAAACAAGTAATATGTTTCATCTAAGCATGAGATACACAATATCACAAAGATAATACATTGACAGCAACCATTTTAACAAAAAAGTAATGTTCGCAGTCTTCTTCTGTACTCCCAAAGCGTTTCAGATAATTAGAGATATCCTTTTTTCAAGGGAAAACCTGCTGCCCTCCAATAAACAGTAACCAATACAAACATGAACCCATTTATTGTCGAAAACACCATTAGTGGTGGCTGCAACGCAATCTCCTACAACTCCACCACCAATACTACCTGGAGTCTCATCCCACGCTACCAGCAGTTTTATTTGGAATCTCATTCCACCAATATACTATAAAGGGGGAAACCCAATTCTTACTACCCAAGTAGTAGCTCTACCTTTTATCGGGGAGATAATAATGTTAGACGTAGGAGGTAGTTAGCTATGGTCAACAGTTTACAGTCATTATGCATTAAATTAGTGCTGTAAAGTTCATTATGCAATCATTTTTAATAATCCGTATTCAATAGAAAAACACGTTTGCTTAAAAAAAGCTAAGGGCCAGTCCCTTGCACTTTACATGAAACAATTATACATAGTTACATTCAAGGTAAAAAAAAAAACACACAGACAATTTAGTCGTGACACTTTGTTTTTAGGGCCCTTTGATGGCCTCAATCTGATTGTCAGGTAGTTGGTTCTGTAAATGGCGCAGAGAGCAATTGCTATCTTGCACAGTTTATACAACCCTAATTCAGGTAGTTATATCGTCAATCTAGTCTTTAATCTAGACGGAGGAAATCTCATTCCACACCACCACCAATGTTAGCTAGAATCTCATCCTACACTGCCACCAGTGCGGCCGGAGTTTCAAACCACATCCCCGCAAGTGCTACCCGGAATCTAATGCTACTCAGTCACCAGTGCTATCTGGAATCTTATTCCAACCACCACCAGCCTTGCCTGGAATCTCATACTGCACCACCACCAGTCTTACCTGGAATCTCATACCGCACCACCACCAGTCTTACCTGGAATCTCATACCGCACCATCACCAGTCTTACCTGGAATCTCATACCGCACCACCACCAGTCTTACCTGGAATCTCATACCGCACCATCACCAGTCTTACCTGGAATCTCATACCGCACCATCACCAGTCTTACCTGGAATCTCATATCGCACCACCACCAGTCTTTCCTGGAATTTAATACTAGTCAGCCACCAATGCTGCCAATGAGATCATCCCACAGCGCCGCCAGTGCTGCCTGTGGTCTCATACCACACCACCACTATTGCTGCCTGGAATCTCATACCACACATCCACCAGTGCTTCTGGGAATCTAATACTACATAGCCACTACTGCTACCTGGAATTTCATCCACACATTCACCAGTGCTGCCTGTGGTCTCATACCACACATCCACCAGTGCTTCTGGGAATCTAATACTACATAGCCACTACTGCTACCTGGAATTTCATCCACACATTCACCAGTGCTGCCTGTGGTCTCATACCACACATCCACCAGTGCTTCTGGGAATCTAATACTACATAGCCACTACTGCTACCTGGAATTTCATCCACACATTCACAAGTGCTGCCTGGGATCTCATGACATACCTCCACCAGTGCGACCTGGAACCTCATACCATACATGCATAAGGACCACCTGGAAACTCATCCCACACTGCAAACATTGCTGCCTGGAATCTGATACCACACATCTGGCAGTGCCATTTTATAATTCTCTACCACACCTGCACCAGTGCTATCTGGAATCTCACCCCACACCACCAACATTGCTGCATGGAATCTCATACCACACCTCCACCAGTGCTACCCGGAATCTAATACCACACCTGCACCAGTGCTACCCTGGATCTCATCCCACACCACCACCTGCGTTACCTGAAACCTCATTGTACACTGACACAAGTGCTATTTTGAATCTCATCCCACACAGCTATCAGTGCTGTCTGGAATATCCTTCCACACCAACACAGTTGCTGTCTGGAGTCTCATATCACACCTCCACTCCACCAGTGCTACCTGAAATCTAATGCTACTCAACCACCACTGCTACCTGGAATCTTACCCTACACCACCACCAGCCTTACCTAGAATCTAAATACTACTCAGCCACCAATGCTGCCAATGAGATCATCCCACAGTGCCACCAGTACTGCCTGGAGTCTCATACCACACCACTACCACTGATGCCTGGAATCTCATACCACACATCCACAAGTGCTTCTGGGAATCTAATATTACACAACCACCACTGATACCTGGAATGTCATCCACGCAGTCACTAGTGCTGCCTGGGATCTCATACATACCTGCATAAGGGCTGCCTGGAACCTCATCCCACACCGCCAACATTGCTGTCTAAAATCTCATACCACACATCCACCAGTGCTACCCGGAATCATAATACCACACCTGCACCAGTGCTACATGGAATCACATCCCACACCACCACCAATATTGCCTGGAATCTCATCCTACAACCCCACCAGTGTTACCTGGAACCTCATCCTACACTGCAGCTGGTGCTGCCTGGAATCTCATCCCACATCAACACCATTGCTGCCTGGAGTCTCATAACACACCTCCACCAGTGCTACCTGGAATCTAATATCACGCAGCTCCCAGTGCTACCTGTAATCATATCCAACAACACCAACAGCCTTGCATGGAATCTTGTGCCACACCTCTGGAAGTGTTACCTAGAATCCAATAGTACTCAGTCATCAACGCTACCTGAAATTCCATCCCATACTGCCACCAGTGCTGCCTGGAATCTCGTGCCACACCACCACCATTGTTGCCTGGCATCTCTTCCCACAACATCACCCATGCTGTGTGGAATCTCATGTCACACCACCACCAGTACTGCATGGAATATCATAACACCCCTTCTCCAATGCTGCCTGGAATCTCATCCCACACTGCCACCAGTGCTACTTGGAATGTCATCCCACACTGCCATTAGTGGTGGCTGGTATGGAATCTCCTACCACTCCATCACCAGTATTACCTGAAATCTAATCCCATGCTGCTAGAAGTTTGATTTGGAATCTCATTCCACACCACCACCAATGTTGCCTGGAACCTCATCCTACACTGCCACCAGTGCTATTTTGAATTTCATCCCACACAGCCACCAGTGCTACCTGGAATCTAATAGCACACAGCCACCAGTGCTACTTGGATTCTCATCCCACACCGCCACCACTACTGCCTGGAATCTCATAGCACACAGCCACCAGTGCTACCCGGAATCATATACCACACCTGTACCAGTGCTACCTGGAATCTCATCCCACACCTCCACAAGTGCTACCCGGAATATAATACCACACCTGCACTAGTGCTACCTGGAATCTCATCCCACACCACCACCAGTGCAGCCTGGAATCTCATCCCACACCACCACACGTGTTATCTGGAACCTCATCCTACACTGCCAGAAGCCCCATTTTGAATCTCATCCCACACAGCCACCAGTGCTGCCTGGAATATCATACCACACTGCAATCAGTGCTGCTTGGAATCTCATCCTGCACTGCCCCCAATGTTGCCTGGAATCTCATCCCACACCAACACCATTGCTGCCTGGAGTCTCATACCACACATCCACCAGTGCTACTTCGAATCTAATATAACACAGCCACCAGTGCTACATGGATTCCTATCCCACACCACTGCTAGCCTTGTCTGGAATCTCATACCACACCTCAGGCAGTATTACCTGGAATCTAATACTACTCAGCCACCAATGCTACCTGGAATCTCATCTCATACTGCCACCATTGCTTCCTGGAATCTCATACCACACCAACACCATTGCTGCCTGGAATCTCTTTCCGCACCATCACCCATGCTGTGTGGAATCTCAGACAACACCACCACCAGTACTGCATGGAATTCCATAACACCACTCCTCCAATGCTGCCTGGAATCGCATCCCACACCAGTGCTGCATGGAATGCCATCCCACACTGCCATTAGTTGTTGTTGGAATGGAATCCCCTACCACTCCACCACCTGTACTACCTAGAATCTCATCCCACACTGCCAGCAGCTTTATTTGGAATCTCATTACGCACCACCCCCCAATGTTACCTGGAACTTCATCCTACACTGCCACCAGTGCAGTCTGGAATCTTATACCACAAAGCCACCAGTTTTACCTAGAATCTCATTCCACACTGCAATCAGCGCTGCCTGCAATCTCATCCCACACCACCGCCGGTGCTACCCGGAATCTAAAATCACACAGCCACCAGTGCTACCTAGAATCTTATTCCAGACCACAACCAACCTTGCCTGGAATCTCATGCTGCACGTCTGGCAGTATTACCTGGAATCTAATATTACTCAGCCACCGATGCTACCTTTAATCTCATCCCATATTTCCACCAGTGTTGCCTGGATCTCATTCCACACCACCACCATTGCTGCTGGGAATCTCATCCCTCACCATCACCCATGCTGTGTGGAATCTCATACCTCGCCACCACCAGTACTGCATGGAATCTCATACCACCCTCCTCCAATGTTGCCTGGAATCCCATCCCACACTTCTACCAGTGCTAATTGGAACATCACCCCACACAACCACTACTTCTGCCTGCAATCTCACACCACCACCAGTGCTACCCGGAATCTAATACCACACAGCCACCAGTGCTACCTAGAATCGTATCCCACAACTCCACCAGCCTTGCCTTGAATCTCATACTGCACCTCTGGCAGTGTTATCTGGAATCTAATACTACTCAGCCACCAATGCTACCTGGAATCCCACCCCACACTGCTACCAGTGCTGCCTGGAATTTCATATCACACCACCACAATTGCTACCTGGAATCATATCCCACACCACCACCAGTCTTGCCTAGAATCTCATACCGCACCTCAACCAGTATTACCTGGAATCTAATTCTACTCAGCCACCAGTGCTGCCTGGAGTCTCATACCACCACCATTGCTGCCTGGAATCTCATCCATGCAGTCACCAGTGCTACCTGAAACCTCACCAGTTCTACCCAGAATCGTATACCACACCTGCACCAGTGCTACCTGGAATCTCACCCCACACCTCCACCATTGGTACCCAGAATATAATACCACACCTGCACCAGTGCTACTTAGAAGCGTATCCCACACCACCACCAGTGCTGCCTGAAATCTCATCCCACACCACTACAAGGGTTATCTGGAACCTTATCCTACACTGCCACAAGCCCCATTTTGAATCCCACCCTACAGAGCCACCAGTGCTGCCTGGAATCTCATCCCACAACAAC
This sequence comes from Ambystoma mexicanum, assembly GCF_040938575.1. NCBI lineage: Eukaryota > Metazoa > Chordata > Amphibia > Caudata > Ambystomatidae > Ambystoma > Ambystoma mexicanum. Next base: position 1,079,501,984 of record NC_090933.1, read on the forward strand.
ACTATTGCTGCCTGCAATCTCAGACCACACCACCACCAGTTCTACCTGCAATCTAATGCCACACAGCCACTGTTGTTACCTGGAATTTTATCCTACACTGCCACCAGCATTGCCTGGAATCTCATACCGGACCTCTGGCAGTGTTACCTGGAATCTAATACTACTCAGCCACCAATGCTACCTGGAATCTTATCCCATACAGCCACCAATGCTGCCTTGAATCTAGTAGCACACACCCACCAGTGCTACTTGGATTCTCATCTAACAATGCTACCAGTACTGCCTGGAATCTCATAGCACATGGCCAGCAGTGCTACCTAGAATCTCCTCCATGCTGCCACCAGTGCGATGTGGAATCTCATACCACACCAGCACCAATGCTGACTCAAATTTCATCCCACACCAACACCACTGTTACCTGGAACTTCATCCTACACTGCCTCAAGCGTTATTTTGAATCTCATCCCACACCACCACTATTGCTGCCTGCAATCACTCCCACACTGCCACCAGCATTGGCTGGAATCTCATGCTGGACCTTTGCTCTGGCAGTGATACCTGGAATATAATACTACTCAGCCACCAATGCTACCTGGAATCTCATCCCAGCCACCAGTGCTGCCTGGAATCTCATACCACACCACCACAATTGCTGCCTGGAATCCAATAGCACACAGACACCAGTGCTACCTGGAATCTAATAGCACACACCTGCCAGTGCTACGTGGATTCTCATCCTACACTGCAATCAGTACTGCCTGGAATCTCATTGCACATGGCCAGCAGTTCTACCTGGAATCTCATCCATGCCGCCACCAGTGCTGCCTGGAATCTCAACCACACCTGCATCAGTGCTGCCTGAAATTTCATCCCAAACCACCACCAGCGTTACCTGGAACTTCACCCTACACTGCCTCAAGTGCTATTTTGAATCTCATCCCACACAGCCGCCAGTGCTCCCTGGAATATCATACCACACTGCCATCAGTGCTGCCTGGAATCTCATCCCACAACACCACCTTTGCTGCCTGAACACTTATCCCAGACCACCAGCAGTGGTGTCTAGAATCTTATCACATACAACATCCAGTGCTGCATGGAATTCAATACTACACCACCACCAGTGCCAGCTGGGATCTCATACCACACCACATCCAGTGCCGCCTGAATTGCATACCACATCGCCATCGTTGCCACCTCTCTGTCTCACTATTTCAGACTAGTCTGAAACAATGCCGAAATCTGAATGCAAGTAGCTTCAGAGGAACCAGGTATGAGCATAAACGTCAAGAGACTCCTTAGAATCCCCTGCTTGTTCAAATTATATTATCCTTTTTCCCAATCCCAGCCCCCAAAACCCCTCTCCTCCCACCCTTATTTTTTAGTTTGAGCTGTTATGTGGCACAGCCACATATAAGCAGTAACTGTTGCCTTAGAGTAAAGCTACGGAGAAATGGCATATGAGAAGGAACACAAAACGTGAAAGTGTTATTTAGTTATTTGCCCACCCATTGACAGGCCATGGCCATGCTATTTCCGATATCCATTCCCACCCAGTTCCTGCCCGTCCCTGCCTGAAACACCTCTTGATGGTAACTCTTTAAACTCGCTTTATTCAAGCCTTCCCATCAATCTCAGCACTTGCTGTGCCTGTTAGTTTTTTCTTCAAAGCAGTATTCTGTAAATTAATGGCTTAATTGCAGCTGTAAATTTGCTACTGGTGTAGTAACACTGTCTTAACCAGGTCTGCCTTCAGCTACTCGAATTATAAGTTATACATGTGCCTTTCACTGAAGTTTCAGTTCAAAACAAGCATTGACAAAGCCAATTGTTTTGTCTTGTGTACAAGTATTAGGCATTTGCCAGGCACTGCTTTTAGATGCCTAGGTGCTCGCATCATTTTGCACCTGCTACCATCAATATCCAGTTAATACCACCACAGCACTGCCTAACAAGTGTCTTTCCCATGCCTACACAAAGGCCCAAACTGTTTGCATTGCCAATGCGCATTGCCAATGCGTGCCTTTGTTGATTTTACCACAGTTAAATTCTATCAAACTAGGCCACATTACGCCAAAAAGCCAACCTTGATGAGCAGCTTTCAACAGGTGGTAAACGCCCCAGCAGCATGACGTACACTGAAAACTCTGAATGTGTAGCCACGAGCAGGTGGGAAAACCCAGAGTACGTGTCAAATCATTAACTTAATATTAGCAACGATTAAAAAACAAAACTCATTCAAAAATGTTGCTTTAGACATAATTATTGCTTGTATTTTGAGTCACATTCAGAGGCGTCGGTATGGGTGGCTGGGGGGGGCAATAGTCCGGGGTCTTTTGGTTGTAGCTCCGGATAGAAGGTCAGGGGCTACAACCAAAAGTCTAGCTAGCCCCCACTCCCGACAGACCTGACATTAGCGTAGCCCCAGAACTTTTACAAACCTAGCAACAACCCTGGTCACGTGTCCACTCATTCCTGCTGACCACACAGCTGGCATGGATATAGACAACCTCTATAGCAGGCGCTCTGGTCAGCAACACTCTCATATTCAGTTCCCCGGGGTTGGTGTCAGGAACTTCCCCTTTCCAGCTGAGAGCATTGCTGTGCTGGGCTGTGTGCAGCTTCAACGCACTGCCACAGGTCATGGGGAAGCAGCATGGCAGGTGTGGAGTCCAGCGGAACGAAGGGCATTTACCCATACACTAGCATCCATCTCCCAGTCATGCTTTGCTCTCATTTTATGCAAGTGAATTCCTCATTTGGAATTCCATTGTTTAACAAGTGTTATCTCAAGCAGTTCCATCGATTATTTGCTATCTTTTCCTCTGCCGATTCCCGACAGTTCTCAGAACTCCCAGCCAAAGCTTTATGTGGGGACAGTCAAGCGTGTGGGAGAAGCTAGTGCCGGGTTATGCAACGTTTGGCTCTCCAGGTGCCATGGGCTGCAACTTCCCTCAGCACTAGCCAGTGTGGTCAAAGGTGAGGAATCATGGGAGTCATAGTCCAACACTTCTAGAGTGTCACAGGTTCAGGACCCCTGAACTAGAGGAAGGACTCGCGAGACTGCTGAAACGGGATTGGGCACAGCACATAACCAGAAATATGGAAAAGGATGACAAAATAATATTACGGGAAGGCAACCCAAATACACGGTAAACATACCTCGGAAAATCAACCATAGTGGGGTTTTCAGGTTTCCTACAGGTACTCTACGGTGTTTGGCGCTGAGTAGGTAATTCAGTTACCCATTTCATGAACTGATTAGTTTGAAAGCTATGAAGGCAAAACCTCAACCAAGGAAGTGATGATGTGACCACCTAACAGCAAAATAAACCCAGCTAAATGCAGCATTCCAAAAAATAAAATGACATTGAATATAAAAGATGGTGTCCTGTGCAAGAAATGAGTATGTGGTGGTGCCATTCAGCACCACAACAATGAAACAAACCACCCATTGCCAAGCACAACAGCGCATGACAGCTACCAACCGAAAAACACACCTACGCTCAGCGAACAGTGAAGAAGGATGAGGCAGTTCACGCCCTCCTCCCCCTCCTATAAGATACATGATGCAGAAGAATAACAGGAGATACCAACATCACCCGTACTATTTCGGACCAATTCCTAGTGCTCCAATGATTGATAAGTATGTCGAGAGGTACCCACTCAGCCAGCCCCACAGACCAGGTGCGGTAGAAGTCTACCCCAGAGTGGACGAGGAGCCCCAGCCTGCAACTAAAGAGACCTCAATTAACAGTATTGATTAAAGCGCTGAGAAACCATGTTGCTGATTTCGATAGAGACACCACGACTGGGCAGCGTTAGACATGAAGCACGCGTGCCAACCACACATCAGGAGACAAACACACACTTGAATACATGAAGAACACGAGCGTACAGTTCTATAGTTAGAGGACAGGTACATATACATACTGCCATAGCTTTTATTATTTTGCCACTAGCGAAATGCAACAATGCGGAAACTGCAAGAAGCAAGAAATCCTGAATAAAGCCTGCACTTATAGGACCTGACAGAGACAAGTGTGATTAACCTATGGCAAATATAGAATAGTACGAAAATTTCAGAAGCCACATTATGTTTTAGGAAAATTACAGCAGACCACAAGCCTCTCAGTAAGAGCTGAGCTAAGTTGAATTCAGGCTGCACAAGATCAAATGTGTGAGACTGGACCCGCTGCAAAGGCCACCAGATACTGATGACATTCCATTCCCTGAATACAAGTAACACCACCTGCTGTAAATGCGATTAATTCTTCATAATTCAGAGCTGCAGAGCTCCAAATCATAGTCTCCGAACACGTGACCCGGCCAACTCAGACAATGGACAGCAACCAGCGCTAGGAAAGGGAGCCGATCTCACGCCGCCAGACAGAAGCTTACAACAATGATGTTACAATGTGAGAAAAGTGTTGCACAGAGCGAAAGAGCACTCTCATAGACTGAGGTGATACACACAAGGTAGAATGCAGACACATAGTCGTTCTTATTACCTTAAGAAGGTACACCAAGAGCTGAGAACCTTTGCGGATCCCAGGCCTGGGAACGTCAGCTCTTGCCAACCACAGATCAGTATCCTAGGGGTGAGCAGCAACAGGCAAGAACCGATGGTAAGACCCTCACAGTGCAATATTGCTATAGATAGTGGTTTGGGGATGGTTCAGGTCAGCCACCTGACATGGGAGAGCCCGTAAAATAATATTGTTTAGTTGATCATAAAGGTAATTAGACTCCTGACGGCCAAACCCAGATGGCGATAGGTTTTTTGGGATAGGGCTCAGGTTGTGACGTCACTATGACACAATCAGGATACAAAACAGGCCTGCGAGCCAGGAGATGTTGAGACAACCATGGATTTCCTCTGTCCTTGTACTGATCCCTGTTGGTTTTGTTGTAGTAAACCGCAGTTTGAACTTGCCGCTTGACTTAGACTTACATTCCTCCTGGGGAAGGTGTTGGGCTTTCCAAGAGTCAACAAACTGCTTGTCGCCATCTGGCATTCCTGGGAGTTTATCCCAACAACAGTGTCAACCGAACTGAAGCTGCCAAGAGCACATCACAGTTCTCTTGCTCCTTTTTCCCTGCTGAATCTTACTAACGTACTCCCTTACCCTCTTGCTTTAAGATCCGCCAGAGCACCAAATCCACCAGAGTACCAAGGAATCACGCAGGTGGTGACGGTGCGCGGTATAAGAACCTTTAACATAACATAACATCATAGCACCCAATCATGCATTGTCAACCAATATTAGAACCCAACTGAATACACAGCGGGCCCCATCCCGGCCAAACCACCAGAGCTGAAGGAGTTGGTGTCAATTACCCATGCAATCTGTGATTCATTTATCATAACCCTATCAAAGACGGAGACATAAAATATAGACAAAGCTGCACCATGACAAAGACTCCAAGACACTGTCTTTGGTGAATGAACAGTCATAACGTGACACCACCACACAACCAACTCATTCATGAGGTCCCAAGAGTCAGGCCGGATTCTCAAGGCCAGGCAAACCACACATGCTTACTCACATAGAAGCAGCCATTTCTCCATTGGCCTCCAGAGTACTGACTCCTGATACATGGCCAAATAATCACTGTTCCAGCATGCCATTCTTTACATGACCTTTTTGGTGACATTTGGGGTGCAAGTATAATGCCATGGTATTCCCACTGTTGCAAAAATTACCCTAGTGCAAATTCATTGCCTTTCAGTGGAGTTTTGCTCTAACATTATACTGTACAACATGTCTGCATTGATGACTCTAATGGACTAACCGAATTAGACCTCGCCAGGTTTAAATGAAGGGTAGCTCAGAGTTACTTGCTGTAACTTCACTGGATAGGTTACCCATTGTATACCAGAATAAGTCACTGTTCCCCATGGGAACTTCACTGTGTGTGTGAGTGAGGAGTAAGTAAGAGTTGCCCATAGTAACTTCACTGTGTAAGTGAGGAGTAAGAGTTGCCCATAGTAACTTCACTGTGTAAGTGAGGAGTAAGAGTTACCCATAGTAACTTTATGGTGTATGTGCGGAGTAAGAGTTACCCATAGTAACTTCATTGTGTAAGTGAGGAGTAAGAGTTACCCATAGTAACTTTATGGTGTATGTGAGGAGTAAGAGTTACCCATCGAGTTGGACTGCTCCAGGTTTAAGTCAAGGGTAAGTCATAGTAACTGCTTTAGGAGCAAGCCCCTGTGTGTTGGAGGGTTAGTGGCCACATGCTATGAAAATGTCACCTATTCAGGGCCTGGGCGGCGTTTGATGAGAATGACCCTCCTTATCTGTTCAGGGGGCGGGCCTCCCTCCCACTGTTATCATGAATAAACAGACAGTACCAGGGAGCAGCTGTGCCTGGTGCAGATCACTATGGCAGCGGCCATTGATCGGGGTGCAGTGTCCTGCTCCAGAGTCCTCATGGCTTACTTATAAAGTCATTTTGAGGGAGTGTGCTTTCTTTGCACTCCAGAACCATGCATGCTAGGGCGGCGACGCAGCCTCTTCAATATACATAGCCGCGGCGTTTATCAGTGGCCTACCTGAGCCCTCATTGGAATCAGTGATAATATTATACCCTAGACAAAACGACATGGTGTTTCTTTTACCCACTTTCAATAAGTGTAAACGCTGTATTTTGTATTCTTACATTTACTATCCCTACGTTTTCAAGCCTGTGTTCATAACGGCGGATGTCCTGATAGCATAATAAAACAGTGGTCCCTGTAACTTGATGAACATTTCAGTTGTGACATGCATTGTTTAACATTTGACTATATATATCCACTGGAAAAAAACAGAGAGCTTTCTAATGGTTGAATATATCCGTTGGAACCAATAGCCAGTTTCAAGTCATTTTCATCATAGCGGGTCGATAGCTTTCCAAAGGCCATATGCTTTCTTAATCGAACTGGGCATCTGGAATTTCCACCTGCAAACAAGAATACAACCCCCCAAAGTATTCTTTTCGTCATTCTCACTCAAAATACTGAACATAAAGAAAGATGGGGGTCAGCCAAGGCATGGCGCCTGTGATTTTAGAGGATTCTAAGGTAGGAGTGGGGGAGGTGGGGAAACGGGAACGAGGGAGGGGGAGTTGGAGAAAGGATTGAAATGTAAACATTGGGGGCTCATTTTTGAATTTCCCAGAATTTGCAGTCAGGGAGCCGTTACGTTTAGGCAAACATGTAGGAGGTTCCCTGCTGCCAAATTTTGGCCATTTGAACAGTGGAGCGCAAATGTGCAGGACAGCGTTTACAATTACAATTAATTGCTGCCCGCCATGCGTGCATGGCAGCATTTCATTGTAAACGCTGCCTGCCAGGCGCGCATGACAGGCAGTGTTTATAATGGTTCCCTATGTGGTCCTCCTGCTTTATGTTGGTGCATACACCGGCAGCTCCATAGGGATTCCCAGCTATTGCCCGGGCATGAAAATGCATGCAAGCGCAAATGTTGGCCCATTTGTATGGCGGAGAAGAAGGGAAGTGGCGAAAACGCAAGTTGCATTCTGCCCCTCCCCGCCACCATACTATTGGACGTAAATGGGTGTGACGTTAATAGAAGGCATAAGAGCCTTCACCGAAATGAGCCCCATAGTGTTTAACAAAAGAAGTTGATTGGCAAACAATGAAGTGCTGCCTATTGCACTTCTATTGAAGGATGATGTTCAATTGCCTTAAGAGGGCAGTGTACGTTGTAATTAATACTTCAGCCATGCAGCGGCCAACTAGACTAGTGCCATGTCATCAGAGTTCCAGTATGGATCAATTCTCAGAGTGGGAGTGCTGGCAGACCGAGAAGCTTCACCAAAACAGTGGGGGCTGTGAAAAGTTCTGGTGTTAGTTAAGGAATTTAGAGTGGTAATCAGATGGAAGAGGTGAGTATAGATAAAGCTTCAAATGAGTACATAACAGGGAGAGTTGAGAGTACTTTCTGAGAAGAAAGTACAGGTAAATCAAGAAGGAGGGAACTAACCCAAACAGAAAATTGTAAGAGAGTGATGGCAGTCCAATAGTCCAGGGTAGCAGCCTCAGTGAGGGTTTGGCCGTTGCAGTAATCTCATTTTGCAGCCTGTAAAGCAGACAGGGAAGCTGACAGGGACCTTAAAAGTGGACCTTGGAAATATTGGGCCGATAGGCAGGCAGAAAAGGCAGTTGCTGGAGGCCACAGGGAGCCTTCAGTGATAATAAAATGCAGCAGCCATGTTTGAAAAGCCACGAGGCCCCAGGAAAGGCTTTCTGAAGTGGCTCTCACCTACAGAATGAGGAGAGAACGAGAGAGAGAGAGAAAGAGAGAGAGAGAGAGAGAGAGAGAGAGAAAGAGAGAGAGAGCAGTACCTTTGCTCCTCTGAAACATTAAACCACATCAGAGGTAATAATAACCTTTATAAATACAGGCACACAGCAACGAAGACACAAACGTTGTGGTGCCAACCTTCTCTCCTGGAGAAAATCAAGCCCTTCTACCTAGTAAAAAAAAAGCTTCAGATCTGCTGCCCAAGCCTTGTTCCTCTCCCACCTGGATGGTTGCAATGCTCTTTTGGGAGACTAAACTGGCACCCTGAAATGCTTCCTACATGCCGCAGCACGACTTATCAAAATACTGCAGAAATTCAGCAGCATCACTCGACGCTCATCAAACTGCACTGGTTCCTACTACAAGCATGTATCATCTTCAAATTCTGCTGCATCAAGTAGACGCAGGGAAGTCAAAGCCGGATCAAGACTTGTTAGAGCCGAATGCCTGGATCTGGCTCAGTTACAAGAACGTCATTTCACCAACATGCCAGGGGTAGCGGAAGTGACATCAAACGACCCTTGACCTCTGATGAAATTTAAAATTTAAAAATAATTCACAGTAATTTAGTAATATGTGCCTATGCACACTGATATTTACGATACATATGGTGATCCATTCTTTTATGAAATGTATATCACATTACAGTGATATTGTAACCGTGTTTCGCAGTGTACTTAGTAACAATGCTATGTGATGCCACTTCCTGTTTTGTCAAGAGGTGAAAGGCTGTGTTCCATCGCTTCCTGTGATATTAAATTTTAAAATTTAATTTTTAATGAATGCAAGCAGATGTCCAAGGCCAAATGATAATTATGTTTTATTATATAGGACTTACCCTTAAGTGCTTTATATAGAACAAATAAACATACAATATCTCCCAACCTGCATTGGTACTCATTTATCAACTTCGGAAGGATGAAAGGCTGAGTTGGCCTTGCCAGGATTGCAACCTGCAGATTACTTACACATCGCAGCAGCAAGCACTCAACCACCTGAGCTATCTCACGCCTATAGCTAGCTTACTGGCTATAGTAAAATGAGCAATTACCAATCTGAATGTTTTCAAAGTCAACAGTTGATGTCTTGGGATGATCGTAACAGAGGCAATGGCAGAGAAAAACAAAATACATAGGGCCTGATTCACAGAAGCGTTGTATAATGGCGCAAACTCCATAGGAAAACACTCTGTGAATCAGGCCCATAGTCCGAAATGGATGCTTATTCTACTCTAAATGCTTTTTGGATGTTTTTGTCTGCCCTTTGAATTTTAGGTGTTTAAGAACAAACTAAATCAGTGACTCACCCCTGCAGTGTGGCTGAAATAAACCTTTAATGAGTCTAGCAATTCATGTATAGAATTCAAGAAACAAAAAATAGGGCTCCTGGTGTGGAACCTATTCTACCCAGGAGGGTTAACTAGGAAAACAAAAGATACAAATGAATAGGTCCAAGGATGCTAGGCTCAGAACAACACCTCCACATGTATTATCAAACTCTGCATTGCTAAGGAAGGAATCACTCTTCAATAGTATGTTGTAGAGATAAATCTCATTTTTTTATATTAAAGTTGAGTGCAAAAAGACATAAATCCAACATTTAGAGAAATTAAGACATCAAATTGGTTTGCTAAAACAGAACAATCAGACAAAAATATATTTACAACACACAGTGCCAAAAAAACATTTTTTGGGACAATCTCCAAATTGTGTGTGTGTAACAAACCCGACTCCTATTAGGATTTGCCAAGAAATTCACATATTGCAGTGTACATATTCAAGTCAACATTTGTGGAAAACACATAGAACAATGGTAGGTAAACAAAATTATTTTTCTTGCGTAAACAGCATTAATGTGCTGTAGTTTTGGGGGGAGTAGTGCGTCTACACCAGGTGTTTCAGCCGTTTCTAGGTGGGCTAGGTGTGCCTCATCTTTAACACGGCCTTCATCAGGATGGAGTTCTGTGTAGATTGACGTCTGTGCTGCAGGGGAAGGAGACGACAGTCAGAGGGGTGTCTGAGCCAAAATTATTTAGTTTGAGTGAATCACGTGTGGTTGATGTAAAATCAAAAAGCACATAGCTTACCTATGGGTTAATAGATTTCACAGGCGCTAAATTTGAGATCTGCTAGCCGCATGGGCTGGTCTCTGTATGGTCCTGTTGCAAATAACAGAGGACGAGAGAAGCAAAGGGAGGTTGAAGCTAAACATGTCCCCGTTTAAAAAGGCATGAAAAAAAGTTTTTTATTATATGCAGGGAAAAAAATCTTACCTCTCGCTGGAGGTCAAAAAATGCTGATCCAGGGTGGTATCAGTGGGAAACAGACACGGCTTGCACAGCTAAAAAATATATATGGCTCTAGGTGAGTGTTGTTACCTAGTAACAACTGTCTCATATATATAGCAGTAAGTGCAGGGTTTATTTTAAAGTACCTGTGAGGGTTGCAGCATGGGCAGCCTGTCTGCCAAAAAAGTACGAGCTGGAGCTCCTCAGGCTGCTCTGTCACAGTTGAGACTGCAGGGGCCTGACTGCAAAGCGTTGGTAACGCTGTTGCTAGGTCCCTGTAGGTATTTATATGTCAGCCATCTTGGAATGGCCCTAGGATCGAGTGAGAAACAAAATGATGGATTCTGCTCCATCCGGGGGGCACAAAAAAAAGCTCAATCAATTATGGGTGTGATTAGTGTCAACGCGTGTCTAAAAAGTTAATTTAGACAATATTGTTGACAAACGGTTGTCATGGCAACCGTAAGCATTGCGGGGTGGCATTGGTTTTTTATACTCTGAGACAACATAGCTAATGGCCCCATGAGGTGGTGATTACCGAAAATACTTCATTTCAATATGTTGTGGCATGGATCACAAAATGTTTATGTGTCTCAGGAATCTCAGCAGAAAAAAACCATAATTAAGTAGGTGGACAGTTTGTATTGTATTACTAACAGCCTGAGAGGGTGAGAATTAGGGCGTGTAGCCTGGAAACTTAATACGTAGTTTCATAATGACAGAAAATATTTGGAATTAACAAAGAAAGTATAGTTTTTCATGAAGGTGATTTCATACATTGACCAAAAAAAAAAAAAACACAGTGTTATAATGTCTACTGACTTCTGCATTTCATGAAATGAAAAATGATCATAGTGTTAAGAAGTTCATAGCTCATACTCACTCATTGGGCACATGTCATTACAGGAAAGACTTCCATTCAACTGACACATTTAGACCAGCCTGAACGGAGTTAAGTCTGTGGACCCACCGTTCTTCTAATTGGGTCAGCGTTTTGTTCAGATCCCCCCCACGCTTTGCTGGTTTCACTTTTTGGAGGACAAACCATCTTAGATCAGTATCACTATGGTTCTTACTGATAAAATGCTCTACTAGGGGCTTGTCTGCTACCTTGTTCCTGATACAGGAACGATGTTCAGAGATGCGCATTTTGATGGCACGTATGGTTTTTCCTATGTAGAGGAGTTTGCAAGGGCATTGTATTACATATATGACACCCTTCGTGTTGCAGTTTGTAAAATCTTTCATTGTCCATTTAACTTGTGCATGTTCGAAAGATTTGTTTTGTAGGGTCAAAGGGCATGCCACACATTGACCACATTTGTGATGTCCAACTATCGGAGGTAAATCCCATAGTGTGTTCTGTGTTTGTGGGGGTGGCTCTATGAAGGTGTGTACTAGAGCGTCTCTTAGATTTCTGTTTTTCTTGAAAGCAAAACATGGCACATTGTGCAGAGTGCCGGGGTGTTTCACCAAATGCCAGTTCTTCTTGATGGTTTTCTGGATCAATAGGCTCAAGGGTCCAAAAGTGGTGACACATACCAGTCTTCCCAAATCTTTTTTCGGTTTGTTTTCCAAACAGATTTCTCTAGGTGTATGTTTGGCTCTCTTTTTGGCTTGGTTGATGGCCTTTTTTGGATAGCCTCTCTCTGCAAGTCGTTGGGTTAGTCCTTCCGCATGTTGATGGAATTTTGCCAGGTCTGAACAATTTCTTCGCATACGCAAAAATTGTCCGTAAGGTAAATTGTACTTTAATCCCATCGGATGATAACTTTGGAAGTGCAACAAAGTGTTGCAGTCCGTGGGTTTTCGAAACAACTCAGTTTTTAGTCGATCCCCGGTCTTGTAGATATGCAGATCTAAGAAATCTATTTGGTGGTGGTCCCAATGCATGGTAAAATTAATGTGAGTATTTCTTAAGTTGATCCAACTGTGGAACTGTTGTAGTTCCAAAGGTGTCCCCTGCCATATAATAATCACGTCGTCAATGTATCTCTTCCATAATGAGATGTTTCCTAGGAAGGGGTTGTCTGGTGTGAAGACATGGTTCTTTTTGTAGCGGGCCATATATAGATTGCCAATGTCTGGGGCGAAAGTAGCGCCCATACTCACACCTTTAGTTTGTTTGTAGATTTGGTTCTGGAACAGGAAGAAATTTTCAGACATTGCCAATCTAGTGCACTCAAGGATGAAATTTGTGGGGGTAGAATCTAAGTCTTCTCTGGTGTTCAGAATGTCACAAATGGCTTCTAGACTTTCTTGTTGTGGTATCGATGTATATAGAGCCTCGACATCCATTGTGACAAGGAGGCTATCGGTGGTGAGGATGATGTCGTCAAGTAAGTTAATAGTATGTGTGGTATCCTTTAGGTAGGAGGGCATTTTGATTACAAAAGGTTTTAAAAAATAGTCTGTGCAAAGGGACAAAGGTTCCAGGAGGGATTCACACGCCGATACAATTGGTCTACCGGGCGGTTTTTCTGAATTTTTATGCATCTTTGGGATGATATAGAAGGCTGGGATGCGTGGGTTGGTTTTGTTCAAGAACATCTTCTCATCTTCACATATCAAACCTTGCGTGAGAGCGTGTTGAGTGAGGCTTGCAATTTCGTCTTGGAGGACCTTGGTAGGGTTGTATTCCAAAGGTAGGTAAGCTTCTCGATCGCCCAGTAGTCGTAGGCACTCAATGTTGTAATCAGAGGTATCCCAAACGACTATGCCACCCCCTTTGTCTGCGGACTTGATTGTGATTGATCTGTCGGTTCCAAATTTCTCATAGCAATCCTTTCTTCTTTGTCAAGGTTATCGCTGTAGAAGTTGTCTTTTTTAAAACCAGCTAGTATGGTCTTGGTGACTATCTTCTCAAAAGTTATGATCTCGACGGGAGTCGAGCCAGGTGGAGGATAGAACTTGGATTGTTCTTTTAACCTGTAGTGTTGTCTGACTTATTCTGTGGTTGTTGTTGTCCAGTGTCTCTGCACGAAGGTAAGTAAACTTCAAAAAAATGTTTCAAACGTACATTTCTGAAGAATTTCCGCAGTTCTAATTCAATCTCGAAAGGTCGTGCCTTTTGGGCAGGGACAAAGGATAAACCCTTGGCGAGGAGCCTTAATTCTGGTGGGGTCATAAAGCGGGTGGATAAGATGAAGACTGGTATCCCTGGTTCTGTCCTTGGTTTTGGTACCACTGGCGCGTTCTCATTCGCTGTCCTGGTTGCGTCGGTCATCTCCTGGGCCTTCCTCTTTGTCCGCCCCTGGGAAAAAAAGGTTGTGGTTGCTGTTGCACTGTAGATCCCGGTAGGCTTGAGGTACTTCCACTCCCACTGGAGGAGGTCCCTGCGAAATTGACTGATCTATTTCCCTGATTGTAGTTTTGGCTTGCTTGTAAATCTGTGTAGTATGTAGGTCTGAGAAAAGGATAGGATTTTTCTTCTGAATAGTTCGCTAGGTCTTTTTTGAACTTGTCCACCTTCCTGTCAAGTGTCAGATTTTTGAACTTGGTGATTTCCAACTCCAATTTATCCAGTTTATCCTTAGCATCCTGAATGGATTTGTCTTCGAGAAACCTTTTTTCCAAATCGATTAATTCAGCGCCTTGTTTTTCACATTCCTCTTTAGCCGTGTCTATAACCAGAATCAACCAATCGCGGCTGCATTTATTTCCAACCCCACTAAAGTTTTTCGTGAACTTAGGGTTATCTGTAAATACCCTGGAAATGTTCCGTACCTGGAGGCCTTCGGGTATTATGCTGGCCCTCAAGTATTCGAGCATGAACTTGCCATGTAGCTCTGTTCGAATTATTCTTTTTTTCTTTTGATTGAGTATTTCTAATTGGTCCTCAGTCAAACCTCTAGTGAGCACACCCTCCTTGTTTTGTAGTGTGGAGGAGGTCTATAGAAGTTGTTTAAAATAGTCATCGGTATACGAGACTACATTGACGTTATCCATAGATGACAGATGGAAATTTATTTTACTATAGCTAGATTTTGACCTTGTTATGGGTCGGTCGATGCCCACAGCCACGGGCTGTACAGACTAGAATCAAATAATAGGGCTCCTGGTGTGGAACCTATTCTACCCAGGAGGGTTAACTAGGAAAACAAAAGATACAAATGAATAGGTCCAAGGATGCTAGGCTCAGAACAACACCTCCACATGTATTATCAAACTCTGCATTGCTAAGGAAGGAATCACTCTTCAATAGTATGTTGTAGCGATAAATCTCATTTTTTTATATTAAAGTTGTGTGCAAAAAGACATAAATCCAACATTTAGAGAAATTAAGACATCAAAATGGTTTGCTAAAACAGAACAATCAGACAAAAAAATATATTTACAACACACAGTGCCAAAAAAAACATTTTTTGGGACAATCTCCAAATTGTGTGTGTGTAACAAACCCGACTCCTATTAGGATTTGCCATGAAATTCACATATTGCAGTGTACATATTCAAGTCAACATTTGTGGAAAACACATAGAACAATGGTAGGTACACAAAATTATTTTTCTTGCGTAAACAGCATTAATGTGCTGTAGTTTTGGGGGGAGTAGTGCGTCTACACCAGGTGTTTCAGCCGTTTCTAGGTGGGCTAGGTGTGCCTCATCTTTAACACGGCCTTCATCAGGACGGAGTTCTGTGTAGATTGACGTCTGTGCTGCAGGGGAAGCTGTGTCTGTTTCCCACTGACACCACCCTGGATCAGCATTTTTTGACCTCCATAGGTAAGATTTTTTCCCTGCATATAATAAAAAACTTTTTTTCATGCCTTTTTAAACGGGGACATGTTTAGCTTCAACCTCCCTTTGCTTCTCTCGTTCTCTGTTATTTGCAACAGGACCATACAGAGACCAGCCCATGCGGCTAGCAGATCTCAAATTTAGCGCCTGTGAAATCTATTAACCCATAGGTAAGCTATGTGCTTTTTGATTTTACATCAACCACACGTGATTCACTCAAACTAAATAATTTTGGCTCAGACACCCCCCTGACTGTAGTCTCCTTCCCCTGCAGCACAGACGTCAATCTACACAGAACTCCGTCCTGATGAAGGCCGTGTTAAAGATGAGGCACACCTAGCCCACCTAGAAACGGCTGAAACACCTCGTGTAGACGCACTACTCCCCCCAAAACTACAGCACATTAATGCTGTTTACGCAAGAAAAATAATTTTGTGTACCTACCATTGTTCTATGTGTTTTCCACAAATGTTGACTTGAATATGTACACTGCAATATGTGAATTTCTTGGCAAATCCTAATAGGAGTCGGGTTTGTTACACACACACAATTTGGAGATTGTCCCAAAAAATGTTTTTTTGGCACTGTGTGTTGTAAATATATTTTTTTGTCTGATTGTTCTGTTTTAGCAAACCATTTTGATGTCTTAATTTCTCTAAATGTTGGATTTATGTCTTTTTGCACACAGCTTTAATATAAAAAAATGAGATTTATCTCTACAACATACTATTGAAGAGTGATTCCTTCCTTAGCAATGCAGAGTTTGACAATACATGTGGAGGTGTTGTTCTGAGCCTAGCATACTTGGACCTATTCATTTGTATCTTTTGTTTTCCTAGTTAACCCTCCTGGGTAGAATAGGTTCCACACCAGGAGCGCTATTTTTTGATTCTAGTCTGTACAGCCCGTGGCTGTGGGCATCGACCGACCCATAACAAGGTCAAAATCTAGCTATAGTAAAATAAATTTCCATCTGTCATCTATGGATAACGTCAATGTAGTCTCGTATACCGATGACTATTTTAAACAACTTCTAGGGACCTCCTCCACACTACGAAACGAGGAGGGTGTGCTCACTAGAGGTTTGACTGAGGACCAATTAGAAATACTCAATCAAAAGAAAAAAAGAATAATTCGAACAGAGCTACATGGCAAGTTCATGCTCGAATACTTGAGGGGCGGCATAATACCCGAAGGCCTCCAGGTACGGAACATCCCCAGGGTATTTACAGATAACCCTAAGTTCACGAAAAACTTTAGTGGGGTTGGAAATAAATGCAGCCGCGATTGGTTGATTCTGGTTATAGACACGGCTAAAGAGGAATGTGAAAAACAAGGCGCTGAATTAATCGATTTGGAAAAAAAGTTTCTCGAAGTCAAATCCTTTCAGGATGCTAAGGATAAACTGGATAAATTGGAGTTGGAAATCACCAAGTTCAAAAATCTGACACTGGACAGGAAGGTGGACAAGTTCAAAAAAGACCTAGCGAACTATTCAGAAGAAAAAACCTATCCTTTTCTCAGACCTACATACTACACAGATTTACAAGCAAGCCAAAACTACAATCGGTGAAATAGATCAGTCAATTTCACAGGGACCTCCTCCAGTGGGAGTGGAAGTACCTCAAGCCTACCGGGATCTACAGTGCAACAGCAACCACAACCTTTTTTTCCCTGGGGCGGACAAAGAGGAAGACCCAGGAGACGGCCGATGCAACCAGGACAGCGAATGAGAACGCGCCAGTGGTACCAAAACCAAGGACAGAACCAGGGATACCAGTCTTCATCTTATCCACCCGCTTTATGACCCCACCAGAATTAAGGCTCCTCGCCAAGGGTTTATCCTTCGTCCCTACCCAAAAGGCATGACCTTTCGAGATTGAATTAGAACTGCGGAAATTCTTCAGAAATGTACGTTTGAAACATTTTTTTGAAGTTTACTTATCTTCGTGCAGAGACACTGGACAACAACAACCACAGAATAAGTCAGACAACACTACAGGTTTAAAAGAACAATCCAAGTTCTATCCTCCACCTGGCTCGACTGCCGTCGAGATCATACCTTTTGAGAAGATAGTCACCAAGACCATACTAGCTGGTTTTAAAAAAGACAACTTCTACAGCGATAACCTTGACAAAGAAGAAAGGATTGCTATGAGAAATTTGGAAACCGACAGATCAATCACAATCAAGCCCGCAGACAAAGGGGGCGGCATAGTCGTTTGGGATACCTCTGATTACAACATTGAGTGCCTACGACTACTGGGCGATCGAGAAGCTTACCTACCTTTGGAATACAACCCTACCAAGGTCCTCCAAGACGAAATTGCAAGCCTCACTCAACACGCTCTCACGCAAGGTTGGATATGTGAAGATGAGAAGATGTTCTTGAACAAAACCAACCCACGCATCCCAGCCTTCTATATCATCCCAAAGATGCATAAAAATTCAGAAAAACCGCCCGGTAGACCGATTGTATCGGCGTGTGAATCCCCCCTGGAACCTTTGTCCCTTTACACAGACTATTTTTTAAAACCTTTTGTAATCAAAATGCCCTCCTACCTAAAGGATACCACACACACTATTAACTTACTTGACGACATCATCCTCACCACCGATAGCCTCCTTGTCACAATGGATGTCGAGGCTCTATATACATCGATACCACAACAAGAAGGTCTAGAAGCCATTCGTGACATCCTGAACACCAGAGAAGACTTAGATTCTACCCCCACAAATTTCATCCTGGAGTGCACTAGATTGGCAATGTCTGAAAATGTTTTCCTGTTCCAGAACCAAATCTACAAACAAACTAAAGGTGTGAGTATGGGCGCTACTTTCGCCCCAGACATTGCCAATCTATATATGGCCCGCTACGAAAAGAACCATGTCGTCACGCCAGACATCCCCTTCCTAGGAAACATCTCATTATGGAAGAGATACATTGACGACGTGATTATTATATGGCAGGGGACACCTTTGGAACTACAACAGTTCCACAGTTGGATCAACTTAAGAAATACTCACATTAATTTTACCATGCATTGGGATCACCACCAAATAGATTTCTTGGATCTGCATATCTACAAGACCGGGGATCGACTAAAAACTGAGTTGTTTCGAAAACCCACGGACCGCAACACTTTGTTGCACTTTCAAAGTTATCATCCGATGGGATTAAAGTACAATTTACCTTACGGACAATTTTTGCGTATACGAAGAAATTGTTCAGACCTGGCAAAATTCCATCAACATGCGGAAGGACTAACCCAACGACTTGCAGAGAGAGGCTATCCAAAAAAGGCCATCAACCAAGCCAAAAAGAGAGCCAAACATACACCTAGAGAAATCTGTTTGGAAAACAAACCGAAAAAAGATTTGGGAAGACTGGTATGTGTCACCACGTTTGGACCCTTGAGCCTATTGATCCAGAAAACCATCAAGAAGAACAGGCATTTGGTGAAACACCCCGGCACTCTGCACAATGTGCCATGTTTTGCTTTCAAGAAAAACAGAAATCTAAGAGACGCTCTAGTATACACCTTCATAGAGCCACCCCCACAAACACAGAACACACTATGGGATTTACCTCCGATAGTTGGACATCACAAATGTGGTCAATGTGTGGCATGCCCTTTGACCCTACAAAAGAAATCTTTCGAACATACACAAGTTAAATGGACAATGAAAGATTTTACAAACTGCAACACGAAGGGTGTCATATATGTAATACAATGCCCTTGCAAACTCCTCTACATAGGAAAAACCACACGTGCCATCAAAATACGCATCTCTGAACATCGTTCCTGTATCAGGAACAAGGTAGCAGACAAGCCCCTAGTAGAGCATTTTATCAGTAAGAACCATAGTGATACTGATCTAAGATGGTTTGTCCTCCAAAAAGTGAAACCAGCAAAGCGTGGGGGGGATCTGAACAAAACGCTGACCCAATTAGAAGAACGGTGGGTCCACAGACTTAACTCCGTTCAGGCTGGTCTAAATGTGTCAGTTGAATGGAAGTCTTTCCTGTAATGACATGTGCCCAATGAGTGAGTATGAGCTATGAACTTCTTAACACTATGATCATTTTTCATTTCATGAAATGCAGAAGTCAGTAGACATTATGACACTGTGTTTTTTTTTTTTTTTTTGGTCAATGTATGAAATCACCTACATGAAAATCTATACTTTCTTTGTTAATTCCAAATGTTTTCTGTCATTATGAAACTACGTATTAAGTTTCCAGGCTACACACCCTAATTCTCACCCTCTCAGGCTGTTAGTAATACAATACAAACTGTCCACCTACTTAATTATGGTTTTTCTCTGCTGAGATTCCTGAGACACATAAACATTTTGTGATCCATGCCACAACATATTGAAATGAAGTATTTTCGGTAATCACCACCTCATGGGGCCATTAGCTATGTTGTCGCAGAGTATAAAAAACCAATGCCACCCCGCAATGCTTACGGTTGCCATGACAACCGTTTCTCAACAATATTGTCTAAATTAACTTTTTAGACACTCGTTGACACTAATCACACCCATAATTGATTGAGCTTTTTTTTTGTGCCCCCCGGATGGAGCAGAATCCATCATTTTGTTTCTCACTCGATCCTAGGGCCATTCCAAGATGGCTGACATATAAATACCTACAGGGACATAGCAACAGCGTTACCAACGCTTTGCAGTCAGGCCCCTGCAGTCTCAACTGTGACACAGCAGCCTGAGGAGCTCCAGCTCGTACTTTTTTGGCAGACAGGCTGCCTGTCAGGGGTAAGACCGGCCTTGGGCCCAGTACTGTTGGGACTGTGGGGCATGGGACCATGAAGAAACCCGGATCCAAAGGGTTTCCGTACTTTAAAGGGCTGTTGTGCCCTTTCTGCAGACAGATTCAGCGTTCTGCCCGCCGGAACTACAATTCCCAGCAGGCTTCGCGGGCCCGCGAGCCAATGGGAAGCCGCGCTGGGTGTGGCACGCGACGAATGCGCATGCGCAAGCCCCGAGGCACGGGGCTTGTGCTCGAGACGCCGAGGAGAGAGGACGTGAGCCCAGCAGCTCCCCGGAATTCATACGCGAGGGGCCAAAAGCCACAGGAACCACGATCCGGCCCCTCGCATACACAAGATAAGTGCCGCTCACCCCAGGGAGAGTCAGGGATCCTAGGGGAAGCGCAGGGGGCATATCCCGACCCCTTCCAGAGCCCCTGCGGATCACGCAAAAGCTAAGTGGGCGGTTCACGGGAAAGTCGTGTTTGTTAATGTGCATGGTTTCGAGTGCATTCATCTCTTGGGAAAAGCGCCGGAAGGGCGCGTGAGATTGAAGCACTAGCTTGGGGAACCCGGTCTGAGGAAAGGCCGCGTTCTGACACCCGGTCTGAGGGAAGACCGTGTTTTTGGGCAAAAGGTAAGCCACGTGCGGCAGCGCACCCTAAAGTTCCTGGATTGGTTATTCCAAAAAACTAAACGCGTGTTGAGAGAGTTTGCATGAAAGTGCGAATCAGCAGAACGTTTGACAAACGCTAATGCTTGTCTTTTGTTTTCTTTTAGTTTGAACCCGATGCGAACCTGAATCTTGGACTGCAAGGACGTGGCACAGGACTTGACAGTCTTGCAGGACTGGACGTTAAGGACTAAAGCAAAGCTAAGTGTGCTCGTACATGAGACTGTGTTCATGAAACTGTAATGGGCTAATGTCAACAATTGTTTGTTGCTACCTTGGTATGTTGTTATAAGGCTCGAAAGAGCACCTTCAGGTTGGTTCAAGGGGTCTGGTGAGGGTGGCAGCACCTTTACATGTAGAGGTGTTACGGCAGCTCCATCAGCCAGTTTGAGGAAAGTGTGCAGGCATCGTTTACCCTAAAATCCCCAGTCCTATCCATAACTTCTTCCCAACCCTCAATCCGGTAATCCTAAAATCCCTTTACCTATCCAACCATCGAGACCCTAACCCTCCTTCCCCGCTCTGGTTGAGGAGGCCTGTGTTAAGCTCTGTCTTGCAGGCACTGAAACCATTGAGGGGGTGGTTGGTACTGCGTCGCTCCTGCGCCTAGGACCTGAGCATCTCTGACAGAAGCACAAGCCCACGTATATCCAGGCGCCTGAGTGGTGTAGCCAACCCCCATCATCGTTATGGAAGAGATCGCCAAGGTTTTGCAGGACCTGCAAAGCGAACTAGCGGCGTCCAGACAGGACTATGCCACATTGTCAGCGCAGGTACGAAGTCTGGCCGCACAAACAGCACCATTGCCGGGTCACGCACCAGTACAGGTGCAAGTCACCCCAGAGCCCCCGATTCCTCTGGCTCCACCCGAGCGTTATGCAGGAGACCCGCAGAAATTCTCTACCTTTATTACGCAATGTCGCCTCCATTTCCTTACGAAATCGGCAGCGTTCCGATCCAATCAGTCTAGGACTGCTTTCGTTATCTCCTATCTCACAGGAGATGCAGCAGCATGGGCAAATCCCTTAGTCCAAAAAGACAATACTATCCTTTATGATTGGGACGAGTTTCTCAGTGAATTTGAGAAAATATTTAATCGCAGGGCTGCTACCCTGTGTAAGGATCGGGAATTGCTGACATTGAGGCAGGGAAATAAGGAACTAGTGACATATGTCACTCAGTTCAATCGGTTGGTAGCCGAAGCCGAATGGCCACGCGATAAATGCATG
Source organism: Ambystoma mexicanum (assembly GCF_040938575.1). Lineage (NCBI taxonomy): Eukaryota > Metazoa > Chordata > Amphibia > Caudata > Ambystomatidae > Ambystoma > Ambystoma mexicanum. The sequence goes on from NC_090933.1 coordinate 1,079,523,999, forward strand.
TCCCTATTCTATCAGGGATTGAGGGATGATTTGAAGGATCTTATTGCCCAAGTTGACCCCCAACCCCGAGAATGCTCGGATATGATTGATCTGGCTATGCGATTGGATCATCGTCAAGCGGAGCGACGGGGGGATAGGAGGAAAGGAGAGTCACGTCCAGCAGTGCGGTTTGACCAATTTAAAGGGGCACGAGGGTCAATGGACAAGTCCGATGGGGACGAGCCGATGCAAATTGGGTCGGTTCGTGGTCCCCTATCAAAGGAAGAGAAAGAACGAAGGAGAAAGGATGGTGTATGCATGTACTGTGGGAAGTCCGGACACTTTGTTCGTGAATGCCCCACAAAGCCCAAGACTCAGGGAAACGCCTCGGCTCGTCGGTAGTGGGGGTCACCCGGTCGAGCCTGACTGATTGCAGGGCCCCGATGGAAGGTAGTCCCAATTTTGCCCCACACATTTCGGTAAGGGGGTGTCTTGGTTTTCAGGGTATGTCAAAAGAGGTCACCATGTTGATTGACTCGGGGGCAACGGGTAATTTTATAGATATCCAGTTTGCGGCCAGGTTGGGTATCCCTATCCAGCAAAAGGCAAGACCTGAGCCCGTACGTGCGGTAGATGGTACACCTCTATGCTCGGGACCCATCACACATAATACTCGTTTAGTGACCCTGAGTTGTGGTATTGGGCATTGGGAATACATTACCTTCGACTTAATAGCTGCCCCGCAGTTCGGCCTTATCTTAGGGTTACCTTGGTTGAGAAAACATGATCCTCTGGTTTGTTGGACCTCCGGTTTGATAAAGTTTAGCTCTCCTTATTGTCGGGAGCATTGTAAACAGCCGGTGGCTGCGGCCTGTCAACTCGCAGGCATTACCGATGTTCAACCCGAAGCGTGCTTAGAAGAACTACCCACAGAGTATTCGGACTTTGTAGACGTCTTCAATAAGAAAGCCGCTGAAACTCTGCCCCCACATCGGCCATTCGATTGCCGGATCGATTTAGAGCCAGGGGCAATGTTACCGTGCAGTTGCATATACGCCTTGACCGAGGCTGAAAACAAACACCTTCAGGAGTATATTACAGCCAACTTGCAAAATGGCTTTATTAGACACTCTAATTCCCCAGTGTCTTCTCCCTTGTTCTCGTACCGAAGAAGTCCGGAGAACTCAGGACTTGCATAGATTACCGCGGGGTGAATCGGATAACCATCAAAAACCGTTACCCGCTTCCGCTCATCCCCGTCCTTCTAGATCAGGTTAGGGATGCGGTTATCTATACTAAGCTGGATCTTCGTGGGGCTTACCATCTTGTGCGGGTGCGCGAAGGTGACGAGTGGAAAACCGCCTTCCGTACAAAATTCGGATTGTACGAATATCAGGTTATGCCATTTGGTCTCTGTAACGCACCCGCTGCCTTCCAGCATTTCCTAGATGAGGTTCTTCGGGAATATTTGGACGTATGTGCCGTTGTGTACATCGATGACATCCTCATTTATTCCCATAGCCTAGAAGATCACGTTCAGCATGTACGCGCTGTTTTACAAAAGTTAAGGGAAAACCATTTGTATGCCAAACTCGAGAAATGTGAGTTCCACCGTACTACCGTGGAATTCTTGGGGTACTATCTTACTCCGACAGGCGTACAAATGGATGCAAAAAAGGTGAAGGCCATTCTAGATTGGCCCCCGCCAGCCAATGTCAAAGACATACAATCCTTTTTAGGATTTGCAAACTTCTACAGACGGTTCGTCCAGAATTTCTCTGAGCTGGTTACTCCAATCACGAGACTTCTTCGCAAGGGCTGCCCGTTTATTTGGGACGCCTTGGCTGAGCAGGGATTTCAACGGCTCAAGAAGGCCTTTACCGATGCACCAGTATTGAAACATCCGGACTTGTCCCAGCCATTTGTGGTGGAAACGGACGCTTCTAGCCATGCGCTGGGAGCTGTTCTGTCCCAACGTGATCCTCAGACGGGGCTCTTACACCCAGTAGCCTACTATTCAAGAAAGCTGCTCCCAGCAGAAGTCAACTACATCATTGCAGACAGGGAACTATTGGCCATAAAGGCAGCCTTTGGCGAATGGCGGCACTACTTGATAGGGGCACGTCACACAGTGACGGTTATTACCGACCATCGCAATCTTCAGTTTATTAGGACTGCCAAGACCTTGAGTCCACGTCAATTGCGTTGGGCCCAGTATTTCGCAGAATTTGATTTTATAATCACATACAGACCTGGAACGAACAATCGTAAAGCTGACGTTTTGTCTCGCTATCCAGATAAGGTCTCTGAGGAAGTAAAAATCGTGTCTCAGCCAATAGTCCCTCCAGTGCAAATACTGGGTTTAGCTACCAACATCTTTGAGAGCATCCAAAAGGAACTTTCCGTGCATGATCTCCACCAATGGTGCAAGCAGGACCCTCAGCACACCATTTTGGATGGACTCCCATATCATGGGCAATCATTGTACTTGCCTACACCCCAGCTACAAAAACAGGCGATGTCATGGTGCCATGATTCCTCCCTAGCGGGTCATCCCGGTAAGGCAAAGACTTTAGAATTAGTGAGGAGACATTTTTGGTGGCCAAAGTGGCGGCTTGATGTCCAGCAATACGTACGACAGTGTGCAATATGTGCTCGGAACAAAGCCGATCACCAGAAACCAGCAGGCCTCCTACGTCCCCTGCCAACACCAACTACTCCTTGGCATACAGTTACCATGGATCTAATAGTTGAATTTCCACAAGTACAGGGCTTTACCTCCATACTGGTGGTAGTAGATGCCTTTTCTAAAATGGCTCATTTTATCCCCTGCAAAGGGGTTCCAACAGCTAAAGAAATCGCCGAACTATTCCTGCAAAACGTGGTTCGGCTTCATGGCCTTCCATGCCGTATAATCACAGATAGGGGTCCACAGTTCACCTCCAGGTTCCGGCGCGAATTTTGTAACATCATTGGTATGGAAATCCGGTTATCCTCGGGATATCATCCCGAGACGGACGGCCAAACCGAACGTGTGAACCAGGGGCTTGAGCAGTTCCTGCGTTGCTTAGCCGCAGGACGGGAGACAACATGGGTTCAACATACTTGGCTAGCAGAAATGGCATATAATAATGCTGTTCATTCTTCCACAAAACGATCCCCGTTCTTCTGCTTGTATGGAAGACATCCACGGATTTTACCTTCATCCGTCCCAACAGCAGAAACGGCACTGCCTACGATAGCAGGACAACGGATCGGAATAGAGCAGGTTTGGAAGGAGGTGCAGGATAATCTCATAAAAGCCAAAAAGGTGTACAAAACTTATGCCGATAAACATCGACGTGCTAGCCCTGTATATCATAAAAACGATTTGGTATGGTTGTCCACTCGTAACTTACGATTAGAGGGACCAAAAAAGTTACAACCTCGCTATCTAGGCCCATTTAGCATTGAGAAAGTGATCACCCAGTGGCGGTACGACTGGCCCTGCCCTCTCAGATGAAAATCCATCCGACTTTCCATACGTCATTGTTGAAACCAGCCCCGCCTGGGATACGCACTCAAAAAGCACCCCCGGTACTTGTACAGGGGGAGCCGGAATATGAAGTCCGAGCAATTCTGAACTCTAAAAAAAGGAATGGCCAAGTCTATTATTTAGTCGACTGGGTTGGGTACGGGCCAGAAGACCGCTCCTGGGAACCCTCACACCATGTACATGCCCCACGATTGCTGCGCACTTTTCACAAAAACTGCCCTGAAAAACCTGGGGGACCTGCCTTCCGTGGGAGGGGGAGTGCTGTCAGGGGTAAGACCGGCCTTGGGCCCAGTACTGTTGGGACTGTGGGGCCTGGGACCATGAAGAAACCCGGATCCAAAGGGTTTCCGTACTTTAAAGGGCTGTTGTGCCCTTTCTGCAGACAGATTCAGCGTTCTGCCCGCCGGAACTACAATTCCCAGCAGGCTTCGCGGGCCCGCGAGCCAATGGGAAGCCGCGCTGGGTGTGGCACGCGACGAATGCGCATGCGCAAGCCCCGAGGCACGGGGCTTGTGCTCGAGACGCCGAGGAGAGAGGACGTGAGCCCAGCAGCTCCCCGGAATTCATACGCGAGGGGCCAAAAGCCACAGGAACCACGATCCGGCCCCTCGCATACACAAGATAAGTGCCGCTCACCCCAGGGAGAGTCAGGGATCCTAGGGGAAGCGCAGGGGGCATATCCCGACCCCTTCCAGAGCCCCTGCGGATCACGCAAAAGCTAAGTGGGCGGTTCACGGGAAAGTCGTGTTTGTTAATGTGCATGGTTTCGAGTGCATTCATCTCTTGGGAAAAGCGCCGGAAGGGCGCGTGAGATTGAAGCACTAGCTTGGGGAACCCGGTCTGAGGAAAGGCCGCGTTCTGACACCCGGTCTGAGGGAAGACCGTGTTTTTGGGCAAAAGATAAGCCACGTGCGGCAGCGCACCCTAAAGTTCCTGGATTGGTTATTCCAAAAACTAAACGCGTGTTGAGAGAGTTTGCATGAAAGTGCGAATCAGCAGAACGTTTGACAAACGCTAATGCTTGTCTTTTGTTTTCTTTTAGTTTGAACCCGATGCGAACCTGAATCTTGGACTGCAAGGACGTGGCACAGGACTTGACAGTCTTGCAGGACTGGACGTTAAGGACTAAAGCAAAGCTAAGTGTGCTCGTACATGAGACTGTGTTCATGAAACTGTAATGGGCTAATGTCAACAATTGTTTGTTGCTACCTTGGTATGTTGTTATAAGGCTCGAAAGAGCACCTTCAGGTTGGTTCAAGGGGTCTGGTGAGGGTGGCAGCACCTTTACATGTAGAGGTGTTACGGCAGCTGCATCAGCCAGTTTGAGGAAAGTGTGCAGGCATCGTTTACCCTAAAATCCCCAGTCCTATCCATAACTTCTTCCCAACCCTCAATCCGGTAATCCTAAAATCCCTTTACCTATCCAACCATCGAGACCCTAACCCTCCTTCCCCGCTCTGGTTGAGGAGGCCTGTGTTAATCTCTGTCTTGCAGGCACTGAAACCATTGAGGGGGTGGTTGGTACTGCGTCGCTCCTGCGCCTAGGACCTGAGCATCTCTGACACTGCCCATGCTGCAACCCTCACAGGTACTTTAAAATAAACACTGCACTTACTGCTATATATATGAGACAGTTGTTACTAGGTAACCACACTCACCTTGAGCCATATATATTTTTTAGCTGTGCAAGCCGTGTCTGTTTCCCACTGATACCACACTGGATCAGCATTTTTTGACCTCCAGCGAGAGGTAAGATTTTTTTCCCTGCATATAATAAAAAACTTTTTTTCATGCCTTTTTAAACGGGGACATGTTTAGCTTCAACCTCCCTTTGCTTCTCGCGTTCTCTGTTATTTGCAACAGGACCATACAGAGACCAGCCCATGCGGCTATAAGATCTCAAATTTAGCGCCTGTGAAATCTATTAACCCATAGGTAAGCTATGTGCTTTTTGATTTTACATCAACCACACGTGATTCACTCAAACTAAATAATTTTGGCTCAGACACCCCCCTGACTGTAGTCTCCTTCCCCTGCAGCACAGACGTCAATCTACACAGAACTCCGTCCTGATGAAGGCCGTGTTAAAGATGAGGCACACCTAGCCCACCTAGAAATGGCTGAAACACCTGGTGTAGACGCACTACTCCCCCCAAAACTACAGCACATTAATGCTGTTTACGCAAGAAAAATAATTTTGTGTGCCTACCATTGTTCTATGTGTTTTCCACAAATGTTGACTTGAATATGTACACTGCAATATGTGAATTTCTTGGCAAATGCTAATAGGAGTCGGGTTTGTTACACACACACAATTTGGAGATTGTCCCAAAAAATGTTTTTTTGGCACTGTGTGTTGCAAATATATTTTTTTGTCTGATTGTTCTGTTTTAGCAAACCATTTTGATGTCTTATTTTCTCTAAATGTTGGATTTATGTCTTTTTGCACACAACTTTAATATAAAAAAAATGAGATTTATCTCTACAACATACTATTGAAGAGTGATTCCTTCCTTAGCAATGCAGAGTTTGATAATACATGTGGAGGTGTTGTTCTGAGCCTAGCATCCTTGGAACTATTCATTTGTATCTTTTGTTTTCCTAGAATTCAAGAAAGACACAGGGGCTGATTCATGGAATTATTTGCGCCAAAAAACGGGGATTTGTGCGCCACTCTGACCGCAAATCCCCATTTGTTAAACAGGGATTTGCAGGCAGAATGGCGCACAAATCACCGTTTTTCGGCACAAATAATTCCATGAATCAGCCTCACATTATTTGTTATTCCTATTCTTCTTATTTAGGGTCACTGCTCAAAGTGTTAAACTTGTGGAACGCCCTATTTTTTAAGGAAGTCTGAACAAGAAAGCCAACCACTTAAGAAACAAAGAGCCACATGGCACTGGCCACAGCCCAGGAGCTTCCATTTGTAAAAGAAAAAAGAAAAAAAAATCTGTTTTATTTTTTTAATTTTCTTTTTACGAGTAGCAAGGGATACACCCCCCCCCAATAACATCCCTGCTCAGTTAACTCACCTTTTTCAAAGAAGAGCCCAACTGGAGCCGAGCCAAGCATTATCTCATCCTCTGTTACATTCGCACAGTTACTTAAAGTGACACTGCCACTCAGTGACAGTTGAAAGAACTGCATGGAATCATCTACTTGCAGAGTATTTTGTTTATGTCTGGCCAGGAATTGCATGTTGGTGCAAAACTAAATGTACAATGGGAGCATGTGTGGCTTCAATCCTCCAAAACCGCAAACGTTGCAACCAGAAAACCTGGCTTACACAATTCACCAATCTATGCAACACTGAGCATACCACTGTACTTTAACAAGCCAAATTTCCTGCCACGATTGGGATCACCTAGAGGTGATTTTTGTTAAATGTGCGCTACACAACATTTCACACATATATAGGGCCTAATTCATAGAGCTTTTTCCTATGGGGTATTGCCATTATAAAACACTTCTGTGAATTAAGCCCATAGTGTTTAAAACACAGTATTTGCTTCAAAGATAAACAATATATTGATAATGTATAATATTCACACCACAGGTTGAAGTATCCCTTAGCTTGCTTGTGTTCCCCCTAATGGAAAAGTGAAATAGATGATCCACTGCACTGTTTGATGAGGACATAGTTTTGCGTATGGCATTTTCTTTTACAGTTGAAGGAGCCTGCCAGGACATTTTCGATTACTCTCCTCCCGGGTTAGGAACCATAGCCATGGGGTCTCCATGTACTACACTGTTTGTGGGTGAAGTAGTGGGAGGTCACACACGCCTTGGGTAAAGGGGGTGCCTGCCTAAACATGAGGCTTTCCACCTGCCACACAGCCCTTTAATTGTTGTCTTCAATTTACCACCATTCAGGACATGTGAGTGCTGTCTAGTGTTCCCATTTGTGCCTGCTGAAAGACAGAGGAGAGCTATCCTAGGGTTTACTCCTGCCAGAAACTGCACAATAACCGGCTTCAATTCTGTGTGAAACAATGGCCACACATAGCTGTCCTTTTCACGCAGTTTTGTTGTTGTGCATCTAAGCCTTTAAATTACAGTTGCAAAACTTAGAGGATTGTTTAGGCTGACATTACTTTGCATTCTGATACATTTAGATTTCCATTCAGGATGGTGACAATTAAGCTATGATCACTATTAGTATACAACATAAAGTTGAGGTTGGTTTATATTTTGATTTGTGTATTTTTCAGTCATCTTTGAGAAACAGAACATTATTTTATGTCCTTAAAGCTTTAGAATAACACAGTTATATCAGTGAGGGATGAGGTGTTTTGTGGTTAAGGGTCTAAAATGTAGGCTAGGATCAAATCACATCCTACACAAAATGTGTGATCCTGAACAAAGCACTTAATTTCATTGTGGCATATCTTCCAAAATTGGGATGCCATGTATACGTTTCCTATTATTGGGGCAGCGAGGAAGGACAACATTCATGCGTGTGTTATGACAGGCATGGAGGAGAATGTCAAGTATTGATCTCTTTGTAGGGGTTGAGGAGAAAATGGTGACAGATATAGGTATTGTGGTTGAGGACTGGGAGACATGTATCTGTTGTCAGCTCTCTTAGAGACAGGCCAGGGCTTATGGCTCAGTTCTGACTCAGCAATACACACACACACACACTCAAAGTATTATGTGTGTATGCAAGGTGCTGGGTGGCCTGTGGGCAGGCATTAGCAAAGGGAGTATGTGTGTATGCAAGGCACTGGGGGGCCAGGGGAGCAGGCATAGTATCTTTTTACTAGACATCTATCATAGATGTGAAGTAAAAAAATACCATCCCTGTCCCCTGGGCCCTCCAGCACCTCAGAAGGGGAGCTGATTTTGGCCGGTGAGGAGGGGGTTTGTGCAACAAAGGCATTTTTAAAATGCCTTTGTTGAACAACCCTCCTAACCCCCACTTGCCAAAATCATCTTGGACCAGCACAAACACACACACACACTCACACACACTTACACAACATACACAAAGCAAGCACTCGCTGTCTCATTCATAGTCACGAGCACCCATCATGCACTCACTCATAACACAAGTATGTATGCATCCATACACATATTTAAATAATAAATAAACATGCAAAAACACACATTTACCCAACATACACACAGTAGGCACGCTTTAATTCACACGAGCACCCATTATGCACTCTCATAACACAAGCATACATGCATCCACAGCCATACATAAATAATAAATAAATGAGCATACAAACACACATTACACAACGCACATGCACCGAACACTGTTTCATTCACATGAGAATCCATTATGCACTCACTCATAACACAAGCATACACGCAGCCATACACATATTTCAATACAAAATAAACGAACATACAAACACACACATTTACACAACAGACATGCAGAAAACACTTCTTATTCATGCCAGCATCCATCATCGCACATTCACTTAACAACACAAGCATGCACACATCCATACACATAATTTCAATTTTAAAAAATGAACACTTACCTTATGCCGCTGGTACGGAGGTTCCAGTGCTCCAGCCCCCTGCAAGCATGAACAGGAATCAGGAAACTTCCTAGTTCCTGCACATGAGTGCCAGGGGCCTGAGCGTGGGTCCGGAGACGCAGGAGCACCCCCTTGAAATACAGACATGCAGGTCCCCAGCCAGCATTTCCAATGAGCAATGCGAGGCTGAGGAAGCAAACGCCCCCAGCCTTGCATGGCTCATTGAGCTTACGCGACTGGGGAAATGTAACTGTGAAAGCAAAACAGAGTTTCCCTTTCACAGTTAAGAGCACTCCCGCAGCTGAAAAAAAACAGCTGAGGGAGTGCTCGTATTTTACTGGGCTGGCTCCTCCATAATGGGTGTGAGAGGGCCAAGACCCGGTGGGTCGATGCCCCCTCACCCATTATGGACTAGCCGCCCCATAACATTTCTTTTACCCTAAGTCATATATGATAGGTAGGTGATGTTATAACATGCGACTCACATATCATACTTCAAACTGCTCTGCCCCGTATGTCTCAAATTTAGCATACCCCTTTTCATAAAGCGCTCTCAAATCTATGCACTGCGTGAGTAAATGTCGGGCAGTTTCCACTTTAAGCTTACAGAGAAAAGTGCGCCCCTTCAGAGAAATGCCCTTCCACGCACCAGTGTTTACAAATATCAGGAGTATGTCGAAACGTAAGTAAAGAATACCTCGAATCAAAGCAGGTAAACGTAATGTAACTAAGTACTATCGGAGCTATCAATAAGCACCCCTTGTTGCGCATAAAGAGCGTACTTGCGCAATTCGGTCAGTCCCGCCAAAGATGTCACTCGGTCATACACACATGTTTTTCATCCCATCTGCTCAAGAACAAGGGCACCTCTTGTTCCGACAAGCAGAACAGATTAATTGCCTGGCAATGAGCCAGTACCGAGTCCCTAAACCACGGGCTGCCAGAATAACATTTAGCATAAGCTACCATGCAATGCAAAAGCGAATGCAAATAGTAATGTGGGTGTGGAAGGTGATGTGGACTGTGGTGGGGACAATGAAGCGGATGTGGATGACTATGTGGATGCAGACAGTGCTGTAGATGTAGACAATGATGTGAACGCGATATATATGTGCAAAGTGATGTGATATGAATGCTGATGATGTGAATGCTGAGGATGATGTGAATGCTGATGATGATGTGGATGCTGATGATGATGTGGATGCTGATGATGATGTGAATGCTGATGATGTGAATGCTGATGATGTGAATGCTGATGATGATGTGAATGGAATGCTGATGATGATGTGGGTGCTGATGATGATGTGAATGCTGATGATCATGTGGATGCTGATGATGATGTGAATGCTGATGATGATGGGGGTGCTGATGATGATGTGAATGCTGATGATGATGTGGATGCTGATGATGTGAATGCTGATGATGATGTGGGTGCTGATGATGATGTGGATGCTGATGATGATGTGGATGCTGATGATGATGTGGGTGCTGATGATGATGTGGATGCTGATGATGATGTGGGTGCTGATGATGATGTGAATGCTGATGATGATCTGGATGCTGATGATGATGTGGATGCTGATGATGATGTGGGTGCCGATGATGATGTGAATGCTGATGATGTGAATGCTGATGATGATGTGGATGCTGATGATGATGTGGATGCTGATGGGCATGTATATGGTTATGTGTATGTAGATAAAGGATGTGATGTGGACGTAACTAGTGCTGGTCAGTATTATGCTGTGCATTTTATAGGATTAACATGTTCAAAGGATGCGGAAACTTGAAAGAGAGACATAATTCACAAGCACTTTCTTTCTTTTTCCAGAGTATAACTACATTTTTCCAAAAAGAACATCAGTCAGGCATTACATTACATAGCATTTATAATGCGCAGTATAGACCCGCAGGCATGAAGGGCGGACAAGGTAACATGTAACTGGGTGCTCCGAATGCTGGAAGCATCTTTATTAAGCATTGACCCTGTCAACGTGCAATGTTTACTAAATGTACAGGTCATGTATTCCAAAGCCTCGGCAGCAGACAGTTCCTGCAAGGTTGGGTGGTTATGTCTTGCATGCTGCTCGATTCACCTCTTGTGGTTTCCCCATAGCGGATATCTGTTTCCCACGTCTAACCAGTACATGCTGACATCCACATATTCCAAGACACGGTGGATTGCAATAAAATATTTACCTTATATGTTCCGACTACTGTAATGTATCATGTAAATCTGAAACATTGACCCAATGTGCACGTAATTTTCCATGCAATAATTACCAAATGTGCATGTCATTTTTACTAAATGTGCATGTAAAGTATTGCAGAGCTCACAACCGTAGTCAAATGCTCTTGCCTCTTGGGATAGATAGAAAGTCGCATTTATACACATTCCTCACTCCACTTCTTAGTTTAGCGTCCCCATACTAGCGGGTTGAGTCCCTCACAAAATGTGGTCCGCACCAGCAAACACACCTTCACTGACATAACAAATCACACAGGATCCTGCACCCAGCACATAATAGTGCTAACTATAACATTACATTACTAGCCAATAAGCAGGCTTAGAATGGGGGCTTTAGCAGATGGTAAAGCCCCCTCTCTGGAACTCCTCTGAAGCCGGGAGGCCGTCATCTTTCCTACTGGTACCTAGGTAAGCCCACCCTGAGTCCTCTTCCCACAACCGTGAAACCCATTTACACACCCCCAACCCGTCCACCCCTTATCTTGCGCTCCTTTCCCTTGCTCGGTGCCACCTCTGTTGTGGCAATGGCCACCATGGAAAGGGAAAATGGACTACATGTAGTTCCCTTCTCACTTATTGATGGCAGCCATCTTGTTTTGTATTTTTTTTTAAAGTTGAGAAACAGCAAACACGCTAGTATCCTGTTAAAACATGCACCGGGATACTAACTAATAGCAGTACACCCCTCGCTGGTGGGTGGCATTACCTGACAGGTAATGCCTCGAGACTAATGTTAAAGTTCTCGCTTCGCTTAGGCGTCTAACTTTTGCCCTTCGGCATTACCTGACCGGTAATGCCCCCAACTCGGGATGTGTTGCTTAATTACCAGGACTGTCCATAAAAACTCAAGAAGCTTTGCAGAGACGGCGTGATGCTAGCAAGAACTGAAATATAGCAGCCCCACTGAGAAGTGCTTCTATTGTCCCATTGCGCATTTTGCATCTTTTCTGAATGGAGGAATCGGTGGCTTTGGATGTTATAAAAACCAAGTAAACCATCCTACATTCACAAAAAAAAAGGCATCAGTACTGCAGAGAAGGGTGAGAGCTGTATTATCAGTATACCGATTCTCCTTAGAAGAGTGAGTTCTATCCGATTTATTAAATGCTTTTAAGTGCCAGGCTATTATGCAAGTCTGTGCAAATAGGAAGAGCATAGTCGTCCTTGGCAGTTAAAGGGTTAAAGTGCACACCACAATATAAATTGTTGCTAGGCATAGAGTTGAACACAATGCAGCAAGGGCAACAGAGAAGAAGCAGGGTCAAACTGGATCGCATACAGGGATGGTGGCAGGACCTTTCAAATTTTTCAACTGAAAACGACATCGAGGCTCAGGGGGGACCAGTAACTGCCCCCATGTTGCCAATAATTTCTCTATTTTCGTTCTGGGGCTTAAAATGTGCGCTTTGCATCGCTCGCATTACAAGCTGCATTTATGTTCCCACAGGATATACAGAGGTGTTATCACCTCATTGACTTCTAACACTGGTTCATCCACATCAGCCACTTGCTGACAAAATAAGAGTTTAGAGCTCTTCAGTGGGCATTGAGTGTTTTAGCTCCCTGCTGACTGGCCCTCTCATGATAATCAGTGGCTATTAACCTTATTTTTGTCACCATTGTAATGTATGTACTGCACGGGGGCCTCAAACTATTTTCATTCTAAGCACAATCAACCATCATGTTGAAATGGACCCCCACACATCTTCAGCCAGACCTGATACCATAGCAGAACAATTTCAAGTGACGGAGCGGCCCACCACAAATAACCACACTGACTCTCGAATATTAGTTCAAGGGTGCTTATTTAAAATCTCAATTGTCAAAATGGCTAATTCTCTTCAATCTCTTGGTGGTTTTAAGGCACTGATGAATATTGGCACTAGGGCCGTCCCTTTGCTCTCTCGACTTCCCTGGGCTTGGGACCCCACCACAGACGTCCCTATTGGTTGTTAGCAGTCTACTGATCGGTAAACCCTAACTGTATTCTCACTACAACTAAAGGTTTCTCCCTAAGTCATTGGCTATCTGACTCCCTAGGAAACCTTTAACTCTCCCTTTCCTCTCCTATCAATGGTTAGTTGCTAGGAAATAGGGAATGGTACCTTCTTTCACCAGTGTCACGTACACTCCTTCCAAAACCTTTCAATCCGGACCCTTCGCTGTACAAATCCCTTCCAACTATTCTCCTCCCGCCACGTCACTGCCCTCCAATCTCACACTCCGCCTTTCCACCTCCACCCGTCGATCTTACTTCCTTTCCCACTCCTGTTCTTATCAACGATTCTACTCCCAACTGTCCTACTTCTGTTATTCCTTTTCCCTCCTTCCGCTCTCTCTACTTCTTTTCCTCCTACTACTCTTCTAATCGTAACTCCTCTTCAATTCTGTACCAATAGCTACTCCTATCTACCACTCACTGTCGCTCTTCACGCTACTACCTCGAATACTGTTCCCACTCCGCTACTATCACTATCTCTTTCTACCACCTTAGAGATTACTCAGGGATATAGTCTTCACCCACACTAGCACACTAACACAACCCTCCTTAAATATCCCACCCCTCTCCTAGGATTGGCTACTTACCCTGTCCAATAGCTTACCTGGCTCCAAGGGGCGTGACCGGGAATGGCCAAAGCAGGGCTTAAAAGGGCTGGTAAGCCCTGCCTCTTTTCCAAAAATGGACCCTGCAGCGGTACCGAGATGCTGGACTACTCCTTAAACCTGTATGCTTTAAAAATAACAATTGCCCAAATCCCTGGTGGTGTAGTGGGTTGAGGCCTCGTGGGGCCTTTTCATTAATAAAATATAATCCCTGGTGGGTTAGTGGCTTAGGCCTCCCGGAGCCTTGGCCCAGTGTTGAGCTTCCCTCGGCAGCGTTCCCTGCCGGGGATGCTGCCGAATGCAGCCACCCGATGCAGGGACGCTGCTGCTGCCACGGTGCTCCTCCTCCCTCCACCATCGCTGCAGGTAAGGAGGGGTGGGGGGTCTGCCTGCACTCAGGCACCTGCCCTCCCGCACCCCACAGACACTTTGACAGGGCCAGCAGTCACTTTCGGCAGGCTTCATCAAACAGCAAAATCTTTAAGAATTGTTTTGGGTCGGGACAGGGAAAACTCGTGCATTTATGTCTTAGAATCTGGATGTGAGAAAATGTAGTCGCAGTCGATCAGCGGTACAGAGGATGAAAAAGCTGTATCATGCTTTCAAGGTAAGTGGTCCACTTTATTAAGATTAGTCGCTCATATGTAAATAAAAGTCCACTTCACAGACCGCTAATCAGTGTTAGTCAAACCTGACCAATGAGGGCAGAACGGCGTTCAGTCACAATGCGTGTTCAGTTCTATGACTAACTGCTGTGACTGCCAGCAAGCGCTGGTATTGTGCCTTTGAAAGTTTGGCAGCTCTTTTAAAAATGCAAATACTGCCCCAAAATGTTTCACATTCATGCTTAGAAATATGTCTACTAGCTATCAAAATGATAGCAACCCTTCTATGAAGTGCTGAAAAAGTTCAACTAAACGTTTAGCGGATCTGTTGGAAAGTGCAAAGTACTTGCAAAAAGAACACAACGCAGCACAACATTGTTTTTTTAAATTAAGTTTTTAGCTTGCACAATGTAAACCTTTGGCAATGTCACAATATAAATCAATCCCATACCTATAAAAAAGGGACTTTTTTAAATTCAGAAGCTTCACGAGACACCATTGGGTAAGGAAGATAGAAAAGGAAATAGAAATACAATATGACAAATTACATTTCATGATACTTACATCGGATAAGACCCATCAAATTAACACCTTGCATCAACATTAGTAGCTACAGTATTCATACAAGCAATTCATTAAAACAGTGTATCGTTGCAAGAGTGGGGCTCAAAGGTTGTCCGCAAATAAAATAGGCCACCAGGCATCCAGCTTCAAAAATCTATGCTGCTTTATAAACCTGTCAAACCAATTATTCCTCCTTTCTGTCAGGCTTTCACAGTCCACTTAAAGGTGCCTTAGGGTCTCCAAGGCCCTCCAAGTTCTTAAAAAACCTAAAGCATCGTAACTCGGAGCTCCGGCTGCTCTAATTCCCAAAACTTCTCTCGTAGGCAAAAGGCTAAACATGTTCTCATAAATGCACGTCCAATATTCATGTCAGGATATTTCATAAGATACCTTGGTGCCTGATTCAGTGGGTTAACCTTATTTTTAAAATTTAGGAACACCGTATATGTGCTACATTGGTACAGCGTCATAATCCAATCTCACCTCCACACTTTCTTTTTCACTTCTTAGGGGTTCGCAATCAGACCTGCCCCTTTACAGTCCGCTTCTCTCAACACTTCAAGACATTCATCCTTCCACTTGGCATTGTGTCATGTTTCCCAGACCGAAAGGCCTTTACCAAAATTGAGAACAGGGTGTAATCGTCAGCCGACATGCACTACCAATAAAAGCTCAACCGTTTCTAGTTAACCATACCCTGAAGCAGTGATCGGAGTGACTGGCAAACGGTCGGGAACGGTGTTCCACCGGTTTAATTTTTTTACCATTCCTCTAGGTTTAATGACCATATTCACCATTCTATGTAGAGGATTTGTCCATTTATGTCCCTGTGCAAGTGTAAAGTAGTAATAGGAGCCTTAGTTACTAGTCAATTAGAATATTGGAATGCCCCGGCCGCAACACTTGTCACATGTTGCACTATACCGATACCACAGTTCTACTACTCTTTTCTGTACAGTTCTACCACTGCCCTGAATAGATAAAAGACCCAACTTATATCTGATTATTTGAATTGGTGCGTTTTTTCGGCTGGCCTAGAAATCTTTTCCAAAAAAGGCCCTCAACCATGTTCCATTTAATTAACTCCGAACATAGCAGAGTCTCAGCCCCATAAGATACAACAGGGACAATTTTCAATTTATAATATTGTATCACTGGAAGCAAGGTAAATTTGAGGGAATGCCTTAGTATTAGTAGCACCTGTGAGGCTAATGACTCCACACTTCATCGTAACATGGCAATATCTATATAAGCTTTCTGGCTCCATTGTTAAAATTAAAACTCAGATAACGATACACATTTACTCCCACCAATTGAGGGTCAGAGAGGGTCCAACTAAAACGAACTTTTTTTTCTAATTACCTGAGACTTGATCACCATAATCTTGTTTTTTGCGATATTTACCTTTAGGTTGTTACAAAAGGTGTAATCTTTCAAGGCCTTTTGCGATCTCTGCAACCCGATCAGGGTCTGATCAAGTAACACTAGGCCGTCTGCATAAAACAACCAATGGATCTCCTGGCCCATGATTCTAGGTGGAAGCACCTTAGCAGTGATCATAAATTATTTAAAATCTGAGACAAATAAGTTGAACAAAGCGGGGGCGAGGATGCACCCCTGTGTATAGGAGGTGGCAACCCCTGCCCCCTCGATTGAGTATAGATAATATGATAGGCAGATCAAATGGTTCTATTATTGTAGAAATCAGGATTACAGTGCCTTTATTTAAGCTAAAATGTGCCCATGGCACTGCGCACATTTGGGTGAGAATGACCCAGTAAGTGAAGGGTGCTTTAAATGTCACACACATACCATGAGTATATAAATATATATTATGAATAAGGGATACAAAGTGAGACATGCTTAAATAATAGCTCGCTGAAGGATTGATATATTTCAAAATGGATACCTCAAGTACAAAATGGTGTTCGGTTTTAAACCAGGTGTGGAAAACTATGACTCATGTAGACAAGCAACAGGGGCTGATACATTAGAGATAGACTTTGGCAGCATCTCGCAGTGAGATAATTGGGTTTTTTAGGCAAAAATGGAACTTGGCAGGAAAAGCAGACAATATTTATGATGAAGTCTATGTTATACTGAGGAGAGCACAGTGTGTCCAGCCAAGTCTAAAAATAAGCTTATCAGTTTTGTGCATCAGGAAAAATAGTGGATGCCAACCATGCTAATCTGTGCTTGGGATGCACCAGATAAGCCATCCAATCCTAGAGAAGTGAGGTCTTTTTCTCTGACTAAGAGGACCTATCAGAAGCATACTCTGACCAAAGTAGTCATTTGCATAAGGATGTTGCATCATACAAATAGCCTTCATAAGCAGGCTGAAAGCAAAATGTGCTGAGTGCTTCCAGAGTATGTCTTATAACTACACCTAATAAAGACTGCTGAGAAAAATTTTCCAGGCACCTGATTTTCTCCTGTCTCTATTCATGAGGAAGTATTCATGGATGCCTGGTGTTTGTTGGGGACCGGGGCCCTCCATTCACCTGCTTTAATCCTCTAAACTTGGCATGGACTATCTCAGACAGCATGCCTTGTTGGTTAAGTTGTACGTATAAAGATGTATCGCTATAAAGTTGGATAGTGATTTTTAATAGTCCCACCAGGCAGCCCAAGCCTTCAATTGTGTCCATAGGAGGGATCTATCTAAGCTATCAAAGGCAGCTGAATAATCACAAATTTGTTTTTTCAAGTAGTTCAATATGAAACCATTCAGTGCCGTACCCACTCCGCGTACCAATCCTGATTGATTTCTATCAAAACAATGCAATATTATTGTACACTCTCTTAAGTCCCTCAAAACCATGGAGGCAAATATTTTTCGCCCAGTGCATCTAAGAGAACCATGGGACAATATTTTAAAGGGGAGGTTCTCTGGCATTTTTTAAAAATAGGGCTGATGACTGCCACTTTCCATGAGGCAGGTATTTGCTTTGTCATTATAATTACATTGAATACCTTGAATAATATATCAGCCTAAACTTCTGGGAACATCTTCAATACAAAATTAAAAAAGGGCGTCTAACCATGGGGCTCTTGATCCACCACATTTATGTATTAAACTACAGATGTCATCTTTCTCAAAAGCTAGGGGCCAGTGATCATCATTGGACTTGACCCCAACCTCATCCTTGGCACACAACTGCTCAAATAGACTTGTAAAGTGGGCAATCCAAATTTCTTCAGTGATTGGATTAATTTGTAGGGCAGACTTTACAGTGTTGAAGATTTTTAAACAATTTCCAGATTTCTGTCGTATATTTATATGCCAGAGCTCCCAGCATGGATTCTGCATCACTTTGGATTAGATGGGATGTATGTCCTCTTAGCCAATTCTTGTATTTCAGTTTCAATTTCTTGAGCTTCGTGACCATGGTTAATCTATTATTCTTTTTTGCCTGTCTTACTGCTGCTCTTAGGTCCCTCTTCTTTTTCTGCACAACAGTATCAAAGGCATGTTTATGCTTGTGCACAGGTTTGATTGAGACTTTTGCCCTGATCACAAATAAGTTCAACATTGTTATATACCCCATATCTAGGATGCTGTGATCTACTGCCTGCTTGTCACACCAGTTGGTCACAAGATAATTACATTTCTCAACTAGTGTCTGAGACCAGAGAATCTTATTTCTCCTCCTGTTCACTTCCAGATTCGGGGTGTATGATCTCCCTGGCCGATTATTATTAGGGAAATTTCAATGTATATGCCTTTTCATTTGTGCCCTGAAGCATGCAGTATCCACTTCTCAGCCTGTGAGGGGCTTCTTCTTTCTTCATCCTGGCTGGGCCCTTAGGGATGCGTTATGTGTGTTTGACGACTCTCCTGAGGCCAGAAGACCACCTCCCTGCCCAACTGATTGTCCAGGTCTCTGTACATGAAGTTTGGTGGCCTGGTAGCCGGCAGGTGATGCCTGCCCCCTCTACTGCCCACATTTAAGGCCTGCTCCCTGTCTAGCCCCCTCTTTTTTCATTTCTGTCCTGGAAGATGCCGTATCTACTTCTGAGCCTGTGAGGGGCTCCTTCTTTCTTTATCCAGGCTAGGCCCTTCCACCATGGCTGCCGGTTGCATAGTGTGTGTTTGCCGACTCTCCTGAGACCAGAAGACTGCCTCCCTGCCAATCTGATTTGCCGGGGCTCTGTACATGAGGATTGGTGGCCTGATAGCCGGCTGGTGACACCGGCCCCCTCTAAGGCCCACATTTAAGGCCTGTTCCCTGTCTGGGCCCCTCTTTTTTCATTTCTGGCCTGGAGGATGCAGTATCTACTTCTGAGCCAATGCAGGACTCCTTCGTTCTTCATCCCGGCTGGACCCTTCCATCATGTCTGCCAGGATGCATTGTGTGTGTTTGCCCATCTGATAGTCTGGGGCTCTGTACATGAAGATGGGTGGCCTGGGAGCCGGCAGGTGATGCTAGACCCCTCTAAGGCCTGTTCCCTGTCTGACCTTTTTCGCCTGTGATCAGAGCGCCATGCCTGCCCACCCTTCTTCATCCTCCCTGCACCTGTTTACCTACATCGTGCTGTGGATATCATGCTTTACCTCTTTTGTAATGAGTGCGGAAGGAGCATAGAGCGTGCATCCCGCTTACCATGCCCCAAGCTAAGCAGTGCCTCCTGGCATTGCTCATGACTGTTCACACTGTTACTTTTCTGGTAACTCACCGCTCCTATTACACCCCTTGTTGCCGCCTCCTGCATTGCTCTTCCCCTGTTGGCCTTTCCGCTTTTCACTTTCATCTTCTGACACCCTCCACTGTTTTCAAACTGCTTGGAGTCCCCCCTGGCATCAGCCTGCTACCTGCCTCCTTCTTCACATTCCCTAATCGCCTCATGCTCTGTCAGAGATGCCATTGCCGCTACTCTGCTGGGACTCGTCTTCCTTCCTCTGAGCCTCTTTTTCTTGAACATTCACCTTCTACCTGCATAACAATGTGAGCAATTCTTCACTGGTGACCCTATCTGCTTGAGCATTCAATCGTTGTTAATCTTGCAGTCTGTCTCTGTCCCTAAATTCTTCTCAAATTTCAAACTCTAAATTGTCATGTTGCTATGTTTCCCTGTGTACTGCTGTCCATGCTGCACTTGTAACCCTTCAGCTGCGTTGAGTGTACCTTGCCTGCCCCTTCTAGGGCTCAGTGTTGTTTTTTGCCCACATTGTACCAGTATGTTTAAACTGCTTTGCAGCCGCCATGCAACCCGTCTCCCCCCGGCTTGTCCCCCATAGTTCCCCCCTCTCCCTCCCTGCCAGTGTGTGTCTCTCTCCGTGTTTGTGATTGTCATGGAACACTAGGTTCTGAACTATGGGCCTCATTACACGGTAGGCGGTGGACCAAGGTGCTGTTAGCACCTTGGTCCATGCCGGTAAAATACCGGCACTGCCTTGGAGGAAAGGGGAATTACCACCCTATTCCAAGGTTGGCGGGGCGGTAATTCCCCCTTCCCCCAATGCCCTTCCCCATTCCCATTTTTTCCCCATAGGGCATAATGGGAATGGGGAAGGTGCTAATTACGGTACCGCAAATTGCGGTACCGTAATTAGCACCCTGGTCCCTTTGCGGGTTGGTTTTTAACGCCTGCTAAAAAGCAGGTGTTAAAGTACCAACCCGCAAAGGGACCTTGTGGTAAGGCGGTAAGGGTTAACGGTCACCGGTACCATTACCGGTGACCGTTAACCCTTACCGCCTTCCGTGTAATGAGGCCCTATGTGTCTTCCCTTGCCTCTGTTCACGCTGCATTGCCCGGCAGCTGCAGTTGAATGTACCCTGCCTGTCCCTCTACGGCTCTGTGTTGTTTTTTGCCCATCTTGCATTAGGGTGTCCAACTTGCGTTGTAGCCGCCTCGTGGCCTGTGACCCCCCCAGTTCATCTCCCTTCCTGTTACCCCCTCTCTCCTTCCTCATACCCCTCCCTTGTTGCTTACTGTTATGGCCCACCTGGCACTGAATCTGAGGGTCCTTTTGTAATCCTGCAGCTGAGGCAAGTGTACCTTACCCTTACCAAATTGACCTGTTTTCTTATGGTACCTGATATCTAGCAATCTGTAGTTTCTACCTTTTCTTCCCTGCCTATGTCACTGCTGCTTTCTTGCTTCTGCTAACTCTTTCCTATGGTCTCTGCTCTACACACCCGCCTTTTTCTCTTTAGCTACCCTCTTGCACTTGCCTTCTATGTTCCCTCCTCCCCCTCCCTCTGTTTCACTTCTTCCTCTCGTCTCCCCTTTTCTTTTACTCACTTTAATCTTTGTTTGCTCTTATTTTACCATTTACCTTGACCATGCTTGCACCCCTTCTGCCTCCCTCACAACCTAGCAATTGCACGTTCTAAATTGTCTCATGACCTAGTCAAAGCATTCTGTTTGCCTACTCCTTCTCTGCACCTACCCTCCTCCCCCTCTCACCTGCTTTTGAACTGAAGGCACTGGTCCTCATCCTCCATCAAACACCAGGCATCCATGAACATTGCTTAGAGACAGAGACAAGAGAAAATCAGGCACCTGGGAGTTTTCTCAGCACTCTTTATTAGTTGTATTTACAAGACACGCTCTGGAAAACACTCAAACACATTTTGCCTTTAACCTGCTTATATAGGCTATTTGGATGATGCAACATCCTTATGCATATGACTACTTTGGTCAGAGTATGCTTCTGATAGGTCCTCTTAGTCAGAGAAGAAACATCCCTTAAACATCATTGGATGGCTTATCTGGTGTACACCAAGCCCACATTCGCATAGCTGGCATCCACACTTTTCTCTGACGCACAACACTGATAAGCTTATTTTAGACTTGGCTAGACATGACTACGACAGTTCTCAACTTCTGCCAAAAGCACCTTCATCATATCAATGTCAACTCCTTATCTGATTTTAGAGGTACTGCCAAGTTAGTTAGTGCCTTATACTGTGGAACTCTATTATATGCTGCCAAATAATACAGATGGTCTCTCAAAATGGTCTGCATGAAGCACATTGTGCCCTTCTCTTAGATAAATATATCCAAGTGCCCCTTGCTTTTTCTAACTTGATCATTAATCTTGTCTGCTTTTCCAGTGAAGTTCCATTTTTAACTTAACAAACCCAATTATCTCACTGCAAGATGCTGCCAAAGACTATCTCTAATGTATCAGCCTCGGTTGCTTGTCTTAAAAGTCTTGGCATGAGTCATAGGGCCTCATTATAAGTATGCCAGTCCTGTAACAACGATGCCGGTAAGCTACCAGCACCGTTGTTACCCGACCAGCATACTCCCAGTACTGCGAGCAGGTGCCTTCCCAGCTGCCAGGTCTGACCTGGTGGGCAGAACAGCGCCCGCTCACAGACCTTGACGGTAGCACCGGCCCCATTCTGAATGGTGCCGGTGCGCCCGTCCTCCCCATTCCCAATGAGTCGAAGGGGACTCGAATGGGAATGGGGAGTAATTTTTTATGGCGCTCGGCAATGGGGAATTACCGGGACCGCCAGGGCTGTAATGCCCTGGTAAGTCCCCATTGCCGGGCGCCGGAAAATAAATTACTCCGGCGGCAACCGTGCCGTTTTACCGGCACGGCTACCACTGGGGTCATAATGAGGCCCATAGTTTTCCACAACTGGCTTAGAATTGGACACCATTTTGTACTTCAGTTATCCATTTGGAAATATATTTTTGTCTGACACTGTATTAATTCTTCAGGGGGCTATTTATTTAAGCATATCTCACTTTGTATCCCTTATTCATAATATATCTTCATACACTTATGGTATGTGTGTGATATTTAAAGCACCCTTCACTTCCTGGGTCATTCGAACCCAAATATGCGCCATGTGCACTTTTTACCTTAAATAAAAGCACTATAATCCTGATTACTGCAATAATAGAACCATTTGATCTACCTATCATGTTATCTATACTCAGTTGACGGGGGAGGGGTTGGCACCCCCTATACACTTTCATGCTATAGCACTTACATGTTCCGAATATTACTTTTTTCTCCTGTTTTTGTTTTGTACTGACTGCCTATCCCTCCCCCAACATTGTCTTGATGTGCCTTGAAACACAATTGTATGCTTTGTGTATCCGTGGCCATCCCCGAATAGGCCGGTGTACCTAAACAGTGTTTTTCACGCCAAAAAACTCATTGTGTTCGCAGTTTTTTTTATTATTTAAGTGTTGTGGGCAATATCTTGCATCGAGCAAGTGCTTTCACACTGATGAATTCTGTGTTTGGTTATCAGAAGGGTAATGTGTGTTCTCTAGCAGTCTCCGTACCACCATGATTTGAGGTGATTTTCATAATTTAAGCCCTGTCTGGTCGCAGTACCGGCTGATTTGTATCTTACTGCTTCATGTGCCTTGGCGGTCGCCATGCCGTCGGGTTCATTTCTATCGAACTGTAAAAAATGTGAGCTTTTGTTTTGTTCGTGCAGCTTGCATTAATCTGGAGTGGGCAGCTTACATTGCAGTGGTGGTACCTTGGGCAAACGCCGTACCGCCAGGGAATTGTATATATTTGTTTGACTTTTAACATGTGTGTGAAGGTTGCTAACACCCAGCGATGGGTCAAATTTCACAACGCTGTCTATTGTGCCATGGCCGCTCTACAAGGAGGCTCGATTTGTCTGCGTGCTGCGTATTGGGGTTCACCTCAGAGTTGAAAAGGGGAATCACGCATGAAGGTGGTGTTTGCTGCGCCATGAGGCACAATGATTTGTTTGTTGCAGTGTGAACTGTGTAAATAGCCTTTTGCACACAAGTTTCATGAACATTTCTTTGCCCTGGGCAGTCGGATGACGCCTGTGTTTGAGATGATCACGATGAGCTTTACATCATGTGGGTGAGTTTACGCTGTGGGCAGCCATCACACCCCAGTACTCAGTAAAAGTAGAGCACATACGTGAATGCCCGGGACGTGTGGCGCAATGTTTTTCACGCCAATAGAGAATTCAAAATATTACCACTGCTTGCAGCTTTTAAACCTTCTTTGAATAAGGGGGCTCGCAATTTTTGAGAAACACGAAACAAGCAGAGCTTTTAATACCGGTAAGATAGATGCGTGGGTTCTGCAGGTTCTGCCATCGTCTGGGCCTAGCAGATATGTGCTGTAAAAGGCAGCACATTAGTCAGACAGGCCTTTGTGTAGTTGCCTTTGCGTAACTACTCTAATTATAGTGACGATTCAATGCACGCTTTAAATGATTTAGCTATACTTTCTAGTTCGGAACCACACACTACATTAAGCTGAATAGTGTTATAGACTTACATTACGAAGGGCACGGTTATGGGCATTGGGCCTTTTAGCAGGTTTAAACCTGGTGCATCTGTGTTATGGATAACGTCTTGAACTGGATGGTCTCCAGCCAGCCCCCTGACTGGGGATCTCCAAACAGCCCTTTAAGACGAGTAGCAGTACCCTCGAGATAGATGGGAATGCAGATTCATACTCATGCATTAAATAACTATGTCAACTCAATAGTTTGGCAAAGGGAGTCCGCTTAATCACAAGTACAAAAAACGGGGAGTACAACGAACATCAGCAACCGCTCAATCTTCTCGCTCTCTCCTCCAACTCTACCCAATTTTAGAAAAACACAGTATTTATAGCAAATACTCGTCATCATTGACGTGGAATCTTAAAAAACTAACATGCAACGTGATTGGTTAATGGAAGGTAACTTTAGCATAAGTACTATATATATGGGCCTCATTACGGCTTTGGCGGTAGCCATGCCGCTATTGGCGGCATGGCTGCCTCCAAAACCGGGTCTGGATTCCCTGAATGGGGAATTACCGGGCCATTTGGAGTTGGGAGGGCCCGGTAATTCCTCCCTCAGGGAACCCGGGCCTGGACCTTCCCCATTCCCATTCGAGCCCCCATAGGGCTCAGTGGGAATTGGTGCAGGGAGCTAACAACGGGCCAATTATGACTGGCCCATTGTTAGCTCCCTGGTCCCCTCGCAGGACCCGGTAATGATGCCTGGTTTTACCAGGCATTCTTACCGGGTCACGCGAGGGGACCTCGTAATCAGGCGGAATGGGAATAACGGGTCCGCATCCATTAGCGGACCCCGTTATCCCATTCCGCCTGCCTCGTAATGAGGACCTATATGTGGCAACGGTGAGAGGGGATTGGATACTCAATGTCAGGTGGGGCAACTAAGCCCTTCCTTCAACATGGCCACTATGAACGTCACTAAAAGTACGACATCCCATTGGCTTTGTTCTCTATAGGACCCTAGATTACATGGTCCACTATGATTGGGGTGGCATAAATCCCACTCATACTTTTCCACTCACGTCTAACAGCATACAGAAAGAACATCCAGGTGCAGAGAAGCTCGTCTGCACCCCAACTTCCCTCAAATTATGTTACCATCAATCATCACCTCAGTGGTCATGTGTCAATTACTGCCTTGTAGTTTGGCCTCGAGTCTGCTTCTTAGACTGAGAACGTTTAGGGAGTATGGGTATGGAGGAGATCCATGCATAGGTGTGAAAGTCTTACTCTTCCTGCCTGCCTTGTCACGTGACTAGGACACCATGAAATTGACCTATTCTTCATGTAGTTGATTTAATTCTGCCAGTCTTCTACCATCCGTGGCTTATCCTGACCTTTCTGAACAGGATACTCTGTTATTTTCTCTTTAATTGTATCCACTGTCTGCCTTTTCCAACCAGACACAACCTTGGCTTCTTGGCATGGTTACCTTCATCTGAGTTTCGCTCCATCTTAATTCTCAATTTGTTTGCTGCAACACTCTTGTCCTGAGACTTTTAGTGACCTAAACCTTTGTTAATTACTGCTTATGTGCATAGTGGAATCATACTTATGTACAAAATGCATTTGAGGTATATATGTATGTATAGTTGGCGCTTGCCGCAATCTATTTTACTACTAAGCATATGCAAGCTTCACTATTTCTTTGCTTCCTGCTGTTTCTTGCATCTGTACACGTTTAAACTAAATGATTATCTTCATTGTGTATATGACATACATTTCTTCATCCTGGGTTCAAGGTGTCATTTATCCAATCGTATTTCCTTTTGACTTCATTTTCCATCAATAATCTCTGATCTCATATCATTTATGTGTGTGTCGATCTGATGTCTTATGACGTCACCATTCATCTTCCCTTATAATCTTCTTGGCTTCTTCGTGTATTCCATTCTGACAACCTGTCATTTTGTCTTGACTGTAGGTATGGTTTTCTCAATGGGTACCTTACTGTTCTGGCTTTCTTAGGTGTTGGTACTTCAATAGGTGCTTTTACTATAATAGGTACTGGGAAAAGCCCTGCCTCTCCCCTTTGCTGGTTTATTTGTTCTCCATAAGTCACATACATTGGTGTGAAAGTACTGGGTACTACGAAAGGGGTAGCTGAAGTGTTGATGGTACCTGGCACTTCCTCTTCACTCCCCCCTTTGGGCGATTCATCGACCACTCTCACTTCTTTCTTTGTATCCACTTTAATTTCATCCTCTGGATCTAGACATCTAGGTCTGAAGAAATGCTTCCTTGGGGTCCATATCTTTATGACTCCCTTCAAGCATCCTGCTGTTCTCACGTGCTCATCTTTGTTCCATGTCATCAGTTAATTCTCCACGTGGATTGCAATAGATCCATCTTCCCACATATTTTCTATGGGCCTCATTACACGGACGGCAGTAAGGGTTAACGGTCACCGTTAATGGCAACGGTGACCGTTAACCCTTACCGCCGTACTACGAGGTCCCTTAGCGGGTTGGAGTTTTAACGCCTGCTTTTTGCAGGCGTTAAATACCAACCCGCTAAGGGACCTCGGAGCTAATTACGGCACCGCAAAATTGCGGTGCCGTAATTAGCGCCTTCCCCAGTCCCATAGAGCCCTATGGGGCAGAAATGGGAATGGGGAAGGGCAATGGCGGAAAGGGGATTTACCGCCCCTCCAACCTTGGAATGGGGCGGTAAATCCCCTTTCCGCCAAGGCGGTGCCGGTATTTTACCGGCATGGTCCAGGGTGCTAATAGCACCCTGGACCACCGCCTTCCGTGTAATGAGGCCCTATGTTTTCTAGGATACAGGAACTTTGTTCCTGCTGGTGCATAAATGCTGGCCTTCACAAAATCTCTCATTTTTTCGTCAGTCAGGTCCTTAGGCTTCCATCCTGATTCAACATCAATCGTGATTTTCATCCCTATGGCCTTTTTTGCAGTTTTCTGGCACTGAGAAATTATTAGCTTGATTACACAGAATCCCAGTAATATCATCACCAACAGGGCTCCTAGGAACTTGAATGTGTCTGCCATCCATTGTGAAATCCATGAAAACAGTGTTCCAAACCAACTGTCATCATCAACTTCATCAGCTTTATCAATCATCTGGTTCTGTATTTGTGTCAGCATACCTATAGCTTTTGTTAAGGTTCCATTTTCGACATTGTGTGAAGGTATAAATGTGCAACATGATTCTCCGATTTTTTCACAAACACCTCCATCCATAGCTGTGATCATGTCTAGGACATATCTGTTCTGGAGTGTCATTAGTCGAATTGCTGTTAAATGTTCTTTGATTGCATTAAATCCCTTTATGGTTGTGTTGATGGTCTGCAGTAACTCCCATCTGGTTATCTGCAAGCATTTAGTATCTGCTCCAACCGGAATTCTTGACATCAGAATTGTCATGAACACTGATGAGGTTAAGCTGAACAGCCTATGTTCATACAGGATTGCATCAAAGGATTCTATTGATTTAGCAGAGAAGTAATATTCTCTCCTTATTCGGCTTATCAGTTCCACAGATCTCTTTTTCCTTAAGTGAGCATCTGCTTTTGGGAAACTGTCAATATTCAGATCACTCCTCGGAATCCCCAACGCTGGAACATGGACATTTACCAATGTACATATACCGCCCCAATTCTTCTGCAATCTGATATATGCTTTGGATCCACATGCCCAATAATGATCCATGATCACTGAAGTTCCATGCATCATTCCTGTAGCATCGAAGATTCGTCCACAGTTCTGATTCTCTCCCATTTTGCTTGTGCCATTGTTTCTAAAGCATAGTTTGGAACTATCCCAGGGCACTATCTGCAGGGGTCCTTCTCTGTCTTCGACCCATGTCAGTAGTCTTGCAAGCTTCGGCCATAATGGTTTGGATAACATGTGTGCATTTTCAATTGTTTCTTTATAGTATCCAATAATCATCCATGCTCTGAAGATCAATACTTCTTTCTCTCATCCTTCAGGAGAAAGCACTGTTCCCCAAATTTGCATTTGACCTCTGTTCTTCCATCTTTGAGCATCTTCTGTAGATTTTCCTTTGATGTTGAGCTTCTTGTCTGTTTCTGTTCTGATCTCTGCTCCTTTCACTCCAGGTTTCTCATATCTGATAACTATATTCTTTGTTTTGCCATTATTTCTCTTCTTTATGTCTTGGACATAATCATCTTCATCTGGGTCAGTTACTTCAGTTGACCATTTGAGCGAAGCATCACTTCCCATGAACTGGCCTCTGGTCGTGCACATTGCTAAATGTGCTAAACAGTGTGCTGTATCGTAAGAGTGCACAAACAAAGCATTCTTCATCTGAAGTTTGTCTTCCAACTTCCTTTATATGTTGGTACCATATGTTGTTTCCCAGGTGTGCTGTGCTATCCAGGTAATCATACAGTTCGTTGTTGTCTTCTTGTGTGCTTCTTTTAATTCTTAACGTCTTTCTGTAGTTTGCTAAAATCACCTCTTTGAACACATCCATATACCTTCTTCTGGCTGGTTGATTTATAGGGACATCCATCCGGGTTCCCTGAGTAGAAGAAAGTTCAACAAGTCTTTCTTTATCTCTCTGTCTCTTCCTAGAAATGGCTATTAACGGCCATATTGATTCTGCTATCATTTCTGCACGTGATTGTCTTGTAGGACTTGTGCTTGAGCTTTTGGTCACTGGATTAGGTGTGCTTGTAAGTGCTGTCTCTGTCTGTTCATTCTCTAAAGTTTTTTGTCTCTTTAAAAGTTCAGCTTTCTTCATTTGTCTCTCATTTTCTTTTGGTGTAAAGCTTCTCATCGTTTTTTGTCCAGAAGTCATTTACATTAGACAAGGTGTGTATGTGCCCATTATCTATGTATGTGTACTTTTCATCAATCCTTTATCTGATTTACTTTGTCCACCCTGTCTCCGGTGTTTCAATTCACTTGTTAACACAAGTACTGTGTGTGTGTCATTGTTTATCACATCCATCTCAAGTTCAGTCCCTCTTTCATTCTTTCTAGAAACTGGAATGACTATGTAAAGTCTGGGCACCTTTGTAGGTCTCATGCGTACATCATTAGGTGGGTGCACGGGAACCTGAACGCTTTGTGCACCTATGAAGAATGCAGTTCAAATCGTTAATGACAATAGTATGATAATTAATACAATACATGTGTAAATTATACATTTGTAGGTTAATTTACAGCATTTCTTCCTTGGCTAATATGAATGTCTCTCCTCATGGCGGAGAATTACGCTGCTGTTCTGGCTTCCCATCTCGATCATTTAAGGAAGAAAACACATTCCTTTAATACATGCTAAACAGTGTCACTGTGGGATTCTGCTCTGCTTGTAGGCCATAAGTGCTGGATCGATGATCCTCTTGGTCCGAATAATAGATTGTCTCTTTGGTCTGGAAACAGTTCTCTTTCCACCAACAAAAGTTCCAAATGAAGCAATAAGTTCAGTAAGTGTTTTAAACTGCATATTCCATATAGAACAGTTCCCAGTCTATGCCTCTTATCTGCTTCACTTCAGACGACATTTTGTTTCTTTGTCAGCATGAACAAAAGTGAAGCCCTGGTCAACACTTTCACGATCTGTCCCTCGAAGGAAAGTTTCTACACTGTTCTGTGATTCTGATGATTTGAAAGTTCAACCTGGATCACAATACTGTGCAAGAGCATACTCAGATGTGTAGTGTTTGCTGGATCTCTAATAAAAGTGAGGACGTCGACGTTGGCACATCTCCCCACAAGTTCTGGAAAGTCTTCAATTAAGCAAAAAAATACAGCATTAGCTAGTCTGTTTTTTTCTTGTGATAGGGACATTTGTCTTGTCCTCGCTGTACTCCGGAAGTAAAAGTAACTGTTCTGCAATCACTGTGAGCAGCCTCTTTATTGTCTTTTCGTTTTCAGGATCTTGAAGAAACACTGTTATGTTTGTGATTCTTCCCACCAACGAAGGGTAGGACCTCAATATTACCTCAAAATAGATTAGAATGTCTTTGGTGAAGTCCCTATTGTGTGACATCATAAGTGAGTCCAAACAAGGATTCTATGGGGAAGGACTCAGGATACTGTTTTCTCTTCCAATTTATATATCCTCGATCAAAATTTGGCATTGCTTTTTTTTTAATCAAAGGTTCATTGTGCCTCGGTCCAAAATTCAAGATCAACAAACTATTTTGTGAATTATATATGCAATTTTCTTCTTGCACCCTGCAACTTGGATGCACAGAGTGTTCGTGTTTTGTGTCCCTCTTGCCTTATTTTGCTTAAAGGAAAATGTCCAGAACTAAGTCACAACTTTGCACAAAAGGTTTTTTGTCTTTTACTTGACTGGTCATGCGTCCTTCTTCCTGCTCATGGATCTTGTCTGCACGTGCTGTGGTTCTTCCCCATTGTCTGTAGTCTCTTCGCGGTGGGGTGCAGGCAGAGGGGTCTCTCCGATATATGGGTTGATATCTCCCAGGAAGATCCAAGCTCTTCTTCCCTGTAACTTGACTGCAGAGGGTGTGATGTCCTCTACAATGAACGGACCATGGAACCTTGGCCCTTCCAACTTTTTTCTTGTGTGATTCCTTACTAGGACAATGTCCCCAGGGAATAATTGAGGTAAATGCAATTCTGAAACTTTATCTGTTGTAGCATCTCCTTCTGTGTTCTGTACTGCCCTACACCCTTCTTGCCGACGCTGCAGCTGTCCTGAAATTACAGAAAAACAAGATGTCATGCAATTCAAGTAGTTTTGCATTTCCAATCCTAACACTTCTCCTGAAGGCTGAGCATCACATCTAGCTCTAGTTTGAGGTGTTAATGGCGTTCGCATCCTTCTGCCCGTCACGAGTTTGTGCAGCGTGAGATGGTGATCATAACCAGGTTGGTTTCTGAGTGCATACAGTGCCAGTGGAAGACAGTGTAACCATCCCTTCTTCAGAGTAAGCTTCAACTTGGCTATCCTTTCTTTTAACAAGCCGTTGAGCTTCTCGAATATCCCATTCCCTTGAGGATGATCCGCCGATGAAATCTTGTACTTTATACCAAGCAACAAGCTGATCTGTTCAAATACTGCATTAACAAAATGAGGACCATTATCTGACTTCATAACTTCACACAATCCCCATCTAGTAAACACCTCCCTCACCAGGAATTTGGCTGCACAGGTAGACTCTGGGTGTGTACATGGACCTGCTTCTATCCATCTAGAGAATGGACACACCACAACAATTAAATACCTGTACCCATTACATACTTGAATCATATCGACATAGTCGATATGCAAGTGTTCAAAAGGCCCATCAGGCCTTGGGATGACTCCTCTATTCACACGTAGTGTATGCCCAGCCGTGAACTTCTGACACATTATGCAATTTATCATAAAAAATGCAACGCGCTCTGCCAAGTTCGGTATAAACCAGTTTTCGGCAATTGTTGCTGCTAGATTCTCTTTTGTTATGTGCACTGGATAGTGTAACTGTTCCAGTGCTATCTTCAGTAGGGTTATAGGCAACACTGGTTTACCAATGCTGTATTATCGCCACAAGCTCTCGGAGGGGTTTAAAGAACACCCTCTTCGCTTCCATAGGTTCTTTTCTCCCGGTGGTGCTTCTCCCTGGAGCTCCATTAACTGAGTTTTTTGCATATTGCTATAGCCTTCCGGCTCACTTCGTACAACAATCATTTTCTCATGCACATCAAATATTTCCACATTCATTATTATTTCATCTTTAGTTGCCACACGTTTGGCTTCAGTGTCTGCTGCTTGATTTCCTCTTGAGATAAAATCTGTCCCTTTCTTGTGGGTGGCGCATTTTTCAACTGCTATGGCCACTGGGAGCAGTAGTCCCTTAATGAGCCTGACCAATAAGGTGGCGTGCTGCACTGGCGTGCCGTCCACTTGGAGGTAGCCCCTCCTTTTCCAGCACGCTAAGGCTGCGTGCACTGTCGATGTCACATAGGCGGAGTCACTGTACACCGTCACTTCCTGGTCTGCGTGATACTCGAGTGCGAGTATCAACGTCAATAATTCGGCAGCCTGTGCTGAGTACTGGGAGGGTAACCATGCACTAATAGGTACTCACAACTCCCCATTAGCCATGTGTTTCATCACAGCGGCACCTGTATACCTCAATCCATCATATTGATCGATTCTGGAAGAACCATCAACGAAGACGATTTCTCCTTCTGCCAATGCAATTTCTTTCACTCTGGGAATCTCCTCATAAAATTCTTCATAGGTCGCACAATCATGTATTGGCTCTCCTTCAGTGACTGCCTCTGCTATAAACATAGCTGGGTTCACTATTTTGTATCAAACTATTTTAATCGTTGGATTCAATATGACCACCTCATGAGCAGAAGCTCTTTGAGATGTCAATGTGAATTTTGGTTTCTCTAAAATGGCAAATAATGCGTGCTCGACAAATAACATCATTGGGCATCCCATTACAATGAAAAATGGTGGTCTCCTGGTTATCTCGCTTGGAAGTTAGTGAAGTAATTACTGTGACACTTTATTCCATACAAATTGGTTCGTTTTTATTAGTGGTGGTTGTACTTGCATTGAGTTTTACATACTCATAGTTGTTTTTGAGAAACACTGTTTCAACCTAGATAAGCAAGTTAGGTCAGCCGACACGTGTTTCGACCCGTACTGTCTTTCTCAAGGCATTTAATTCTGGTGTGTGCCCTCTGTGGGGTTCTGTTGGAATGTGGACTGTCCCTACGGCAGTCCAGGCTCCTGTTGGGCCCTGAGTGCTTCTCTGTAGGCGAAGCACTCAGGGCCCAACAGGAGCCTGGACTGCCGTAGGGACAGTCCACATTCCAACAGAACCCCACAGAGGGCACACACCAGAATTAAATGCCTTGAGAAAGACCGTACGGGTCGAAACACGTGTCGGCTGACCTAACTTGCTTATCTAGGTTGAAACAGTGTTTCTCAAAAACAACTATGAGTATGTAAAACTCAATGCAAGTACAACCACCACTAATAAAAACGAACCAATTTGTATGGAATAAAGTGTCACAGTAATTACTTCACTAACTTCCAAGCGAGATAACCAGGAGACCACCATTTTTCTTATCCAACCAAACAGGGGCTTGGGCTAAACCCCTACAATTACTCCTGTGATCTTGCTCATGATCAATATAACTGGAGCTCAGCACTGGCAGGTTCTAACCCTAGAGCCTAAAACTACCTTATCCCATTACAATGGTTGTAGCTTTCTCCATGGCGAACGCTGTGGCAGCCAAACATTGTTTGAATGGGAAATAACCTTACATTACTGGGTTTAAAATCCCACTGCAGTATGCCAAGGGCTTGTACCCCAACATGGTTTTCTGTGTAAGGACTGTTTTAAGGATTTCAATCAGGTGGCACTCGCCTTGGTCTCAGCCTAGTGGGTAGCGCACACATGAGATGCCTTTCTCTTCATTTTATACAGATTCCATTTGAGATGGTACACAACTTGTATCACACACCCTTTTTAAAATACCCCGGGTCACAATAGACCATGAACCAGGCCGGTTGGTGAAATTGTAATATTTATTTATTTTTAAATTCAAAAGAAATCACACAATTTTTTATATGGGGCAGCAGTCACCAATAGGGTGATAATTACAATAGAAATGTAAGCAATGCACTTGTTGCATCCTTCTAGTAGAAAATCTACACATCACAATTGAATAGGAGCACTTTTTGAATTTGGGAAAGATAGCACCCAAGTTAAGGTTTCCCCCTGCAATGTTCCCTCAACCCTCGAATAAACAAATTCTGAGTGGATAGGAAGAAGCAGCAGGGAGTCAGGGATAAGGGGCATAAGGGGGAGAAAACAGAATCCAAATCCGACCTTCCAACCTTCCCTCACAAAGTAAAAGGTGAAAACAGGTCCTATAGTGATGAAGGGATGTGGACCGGAGATCGTTGGCTCCCCCTTATCAACTATCACGCCTTTATTATATGGCAGGTCCAGCTTAGCATGGCATATTCCCAGGCATGTGAAAGAGCAGAATTTGGAAAGGGAATATTTTGACATATTTTCATTATTAGCGGTGGAGATGGCAGGTCCTGACATTACGGTTAGCAAAGAAGAGGCCAAGAAGAGGCAGAAAAGGAATAGGGCTGTGGAGAACATATTAAACAGCAAACAGCAATTCTCTTTATTAGCAGCAATTGTGATGGAGAAATATCCAGAGCAGGGCCCTTCCTTAGGGAAGTAGAGGGAAACTTTTGTCAATGCGCAAAGAAAGTTCGCCTCCACGGGTAGGATAGATAACGACAGGGATTTTAGATCCAAGATGTCAATGGTTCGGGATATGACATTGGACCAGAAGGACATGGAAGGATGGGTTTCCTTCATGGGAGTTAAGGACAGGGATAGTAAGCCAACTGTTGAGGTGTCAAAGGGTACACAAAAGCTGTGGTATGGTAAGGATGGACACAACCATGGATCTGACTGGCGGCCCTTTGATCACGGCCCATCAGCGTTGAGGAGGAATGATCAAGCACACAGGTGTTTTACTTCTGAACGGTCCTGCAGATCTTTTAACAAAGGGTCATGCAGTTGGGGTGCAAGGTGTAGATTTCCACACCATTGCTCGAAATGTGGGGGTAGTCATCCAGTTGCAAAAATGCTTCGAAGCCAGGGGAGGTGGCAGAGGCATAGGGAAACGCAAAGGTGCTGAATAGGTCACTGTGTGAAAAGGACCCTCCACAGTGTGAAAAATGATACAGCAAGAATTGTTTTGATTATTATCCAAACGACAAAGAGTG
The DNA here is from genome assembly GCF_040938575.1 of Ambystoma mexicanum. Taxonomy (NCBI): domain Eukaryota; kingdom Metazoa; phylum Chordata; class Amphibia; order Caudata; family Ambystomatidae; genus Ambystoma; species Ambystoma mexicanum. The sequence goes on from NC_090933.1 coordinate 1,079,559,022, forward strand.
TGAGTTACTATTTAAGGGCTTTTATTGTTCTGCACACTTCCAGTGTCAATACTAAAGGTTTATGTTTATGTGCTGTCATAATAATGAACATATCTGAGGAAGACGAGGACTGCCTCAGGTTTGTCACTAGAGCATGGCCATGGGCACTGCAGAAGTGCCCTGAATGTTGGTAAGGTGTGGGATACACCCACTGGATACAATGTCAGCAGTGAGACTGGATAGTAATAATAATGTTCAGCAGAAACACAACCAGAAGTATTATAAAAAAATAAAGGTATATTAAGACAGTAGGCTGAGTTAAGCCTCAGTGAAGTACTTTGACATACAGTCATAAGCATTATATTACAAAACACAACACAAGCCTGGAAGGTACACAGACCAACAGCATAAACCTCATCTGATCAACTAACTGTACTCAGGTACTTTACACCAGACTAAAGGGACACCCAAAAGGAGGGATGGTGAGTATATTGGCCTGAAACCGTTGGGGGCATTGTTAAGGGAGTGCTGACCTGGTGGTCAGATACCAGAGGTGGGCCGTTCGCACAAGAACAGAAATATGAGTGATCCATACAAAGGTTATGGGAGTGACTGAGGTGGCAGTCTGCTACCATAGGCCTGCTACGAAGGAATTTGTGTTAACATACGACAAAGGTTTCCTCGTGGTTGTGGTTTACGGCTCTAAAATGGGCAGGATGTGCTAATGGGAGATGGGGAGTGTAAATGCATGTAGGTAAGGTCTGAAGTCTTGGGGGCATTAGGGGTATTGGGGGAGCCATCCCCAAAGCATGGCAGAGTTACGGGGCGGTTCTAGCAGGGGAGGAGTTTGACACACTGAGTCTCTTATGGACAGTTGAGACTCTTCATCAACGAGATTCAGTGATCCTGGGAAATTAATGCTTGGCAGTTGATAACCAGATGCGGATGTCCGCTACTCTGCAAAACCGGCAGTAACAACTATTGCAAGCCTGAAAAAAATGAAAGGGCTACCTCAGAATCTAAGAATATTACTTTACTTAGTGGCTGGGACCGCCCCCAAATTGTGCATAGACTCCAATAAATGTGAACTTGTGTTTCAAAATTATATACAAATTGTCTGTGTGATTATTATGAAGAATGTAAGTATTGCATCTATCTCTTAGAACATGGAGGGGAGGGGAGGGCATAGTGGGGATAGCCCTGCTATGCATTCTTGTGACAAAGGAGGCCAGTTTACCATCAGGAAAAGTCAATGTTAAGGCTTCATTATTCAAAATAGGGATGAAGTGTAACATTCCTCCTGTTTCCAAAGCCATCTCCTCAACCACATGTATTTGCTCGCCTTTCAGTTTTTAGAGGGTTTATTTTACTTTCTAATATCGGAGGCATAGTTCAGGCAAGTATTACAGAGCCTGCTGTAGCGGCCATGTAGTTATGGTTAAGTTGCTCAACCCATTGGAAGAGCACTTTTTGGGCGGCTTATAACTTTGCCCACCCTGGACGAATCCTCACAAAACTTTGCAAAAAAAGTATATGGCCCTGTCAGATAGATTCTGTGAGGTCTGGTGAGGTTTCCTGCAGGGGGGTGAGGGCAAGGTTAAAGGGGGGTCCCAAAATGTGTGGTTATTCCCATTGAAACCGCTGGACTGATTTTCATCAAATTCGCTTCAGGAGCGGTGGCTTGGTCCCGAAAGCTTGCTTTTGTAAATTTGGTGTAAATCCATTTAGTCGGTTTTTTTTAAAAGCCAAAAAGGAGGTAAAAACAAATTAGTGATATCTGGGTTTGGTCCGCAAACTCACTTCCCTGTTCGGTCCACGAACAGGCCTCCGATTGGTCCGTAGGGCGGCGTGATGTCTGAACATCGGACGTGCCCGCTGATTGGATGGTGAAAAGTGTGAGGTGCGTCATACTTTTTGAAAACATCTGCCATGTTGGATTCGTGGACAGCACCCGTTGTCTGCGAACATCGCTGTAAAACCATATTAAAAAACACACATTTGCACTTGTCTAACTGGGATGGAATATGGCCATAAAAAGCCAAAAAACAGGCAATTTTTCATCTCCGATGTCCGTGAAACTGTTAGGGGACAGCTCTGTGATGTTAGCAAACACCTCAGATGTTCAGGGGCATCCATTCATATTTTTGCATTACATGGTTGGTAAAAAGTAATTTCTGGATGCCGTATAACTTCTGGCGCTACTCAATGAAACTTTATGACATTTTGTGAAATTCTAGACGTGACCTTGAATGGTTCTACAGGGTGTGGTGCTCTTTTGCCAAGAGGGAACAAAATTAGAGTGGAAGACCCAAAATATTTGATATACATTTGGTGCCGTTTCATGAATCTGCACAAAGGTTTACAAAAAGATTTAAGAGCCAGAAGTGAAAGTCTTTGTGGGATTTTGTGAAGATGGGACCTAATTAGAGGAGGGGGGTTCAACATTTTTAGATGGGTTATAACTTTGTTAGCATTTGACAAATGTGTACAAAAGATTTTAGAAAGATTATAGAACAAACTTTGAATTTTTCTGCAAAGTCTGAATGCATTTTGTCAAGTGGGAGCTAAACTATCAGACTATTTTGTGTATCTACATTTTGACACCTTTCAGAAAATAAAACATGGATGAATTTGCAGGAGAGGACTTGAAAGCATGGTCTTGCAAATGTGTATGTGTTTTACTTTTTGAAAAGTGTCATAATGTAGGCACACAAAATAGTGATATAACTTTGGTGACTGAGGTATCGGTGGTCATGGGCAGTGACCAGATTGTCCAGGTCATGACCTCTGGCCATGGGCAGTGGCCAGATTGTCAAAGTCATGCCATGACTCGGATATCTGGCTATACTGGCCATGATCACGAGGCACTGGCAATGGTGTTAAAGTGGTCATGGCTACCAGGGACTGACTAAGTGGTGAGGTTTTTCAAAATCTGGATAGGTTTGAATGGGAATTTATTTTTTGCCAGTGGCTAAAATTCTGTCTGTGGTTACAGCCCAAAGTGCTGCACAGGATTGCATCAACAGATTGCTATGACTATCGCTGCATACACTCAGATACAATGCTAATCAGCAGATAATTACCATGGATGCCGAACTAGGTGCCCACATGGTCACCAGGCCACTTCTTTAAATCATTAACCACCCTTATTTGCGACCATAGTGGGACATGATATTGGAATTGGACGCAAGACTCATTTCCACAGCCTCACAACAATGACTGGCCCACAATCCACATGCCTTGAGAAAGACCCTAGAGAGTCAAATCACATGTCGGCTAACAATAAATATAGCATCAAGATTGGTTTTGAAGACTGCTTCATTATGACAACAGTTAGTTATTGAATAAACCAGCACTGAGGTGAACAGGGGTCACTCTCCTATTTGAAAACTAATACTTGACAAACGAAGGGCACCTTTACAAAAGAACCCCATTACCAGCAGCAGGGTAATCAGTTTAAAGTACTAGATGAAGTACAGTGATCTACCTATTCTACTGGCCTGCAGCTATTTGATAATCGCATACTCTGATTTATTAATTGGGGCATGCGACATGGCCGTACTCTAGGTTTATATGGGGAAAAAAAATATGCCTGCGTCTGCAGCCCGGAGCGCTGGACGGGATTGCAGCAAAGTTGCGTCAGGTGCTTCAGCAAGGACCTGAAAGGATGCTTTTGGAAATCTGTCCTGTGTTTAACTTTTTTTAAATTGTCAAAACGTTAGTACAGAAAATAGTGATACATCTTTTCTGCTGTGGGAAGAGGGCCTGGCCTTCGGCAAGGACAAATGTGTACTCTAATTTGTCTATTTTGTGTGTATGCGCTGCTGATAACGACTCACATAAGTATGCGTTGCAAAAAAATATGTGTGTTAAAGAACGTTTATAGTTATTTCATATATGTTAAAAGAGGAATTATTAATAACTTATATACAATGATGTAACATTATGAAATATTTTCACTTATGAAAATGTATTCAATTGACAGAAAAATCTTTGTTAAAGGGACGTTACGGTTAGGATGTTCCCAGCCTTGGATCTTCTCTGCCCCAGCAGTTAGCCGGTGGCCTCCCACCTTGGCATCCCTTGGCACTTCTCTCATGAGCATCCATACTGCTCCTTTTATTTATGCACTACTGTCACTGCACAATGCATATGTGCATTAATAGGAGCACTATGTACAATTTTTTGGTATAAGTATGGCAAATGTATAGGCAAAAGATTTGCAGAACATTGTTAAGTGGCCGTTGGTGGGCAGAAGTTTAATATGTTAATAGGCTATATGTAGAGGTTTGTAAGTGATTGGTGGGTACATGTGGGATGTGTAAATGGTTTAAAGCAGGCAATGAGTGAGTGTTACAGACATAACAGTAAAAAGAGTAGAAGGGCTGTTTTGTGTGATGTCTGCATGTGCAATCTGGGGTTTCTTAAAAGGCATGGGCTAGACGGGAATGCAGAGACTGTGGATAGTTATAAACAGCAATGGATTATGGTGTTTACTGTATGCTAGAGAGAAAATTTCAGATAGAAATTTGTTTCTGTGGTTTTTTTCTTTTTCTCTCATGTACAATTGTGGGGGGAGTTAAAATCAATTAACTTGTTTTTGGGTAAAAAATGATGGTTCTTAAAAGAACAGTTTTTTGAAAAATGTTGGGGATTTTATATACTGAACTAACACATGTTCTACTTTACTTAATTATTTTTTCTAACTTTCACAAAAACTACTTCTAACTTTTTTTCTGTTTTTGCTTTTTATTTACAACAGCAACTAACAAATACTTCACTACATATTTTAGGTGTTCACCAAAACTGTTTCACGCCATCCATTTCAAGCTATAATACGCCTTCAACCGAAAACAGCCAAATTGCCTCCATCTTAGTTATTAAAAGGTATTTGTGGCAAAGTAGTATATTTGCCATTATATCTTAAAGAAAATGTAGAAGCTCTAGGAGTTCAATGGCCAATAGAAAGCTAACTAGCAACTCTATGTTATGGAGTTGCACACACAATAAAAACAGGTTCCAATTGTTTAAACATGTCTGCTACCCACTTGCTTCAAATGATAAAAGACAAAGATGAAGCTTTGCAGTCAAGTATCACAAATCTCTTAGCAAACATTCATGGTACTAAAGAATGCTGGTTCCGATGTCACACTGCTGTACCTTGTATGCTTAGCAACTTAGGCCCCTTTGCAGGTTTGTTACTTTAAGTTGTGCAAAATATGCATGGGATGACTTGCATGACTTCTTACGCACTGCAAACCAAAATAAAGAGGGAATAGATATAAAAACACCAGAAGTACTCTGTTCTCTTGACCCTGTCAATGTATCAAGGTACTTCCACCATCACTTCAATTGCCATGCTGCACTTCATCTGCACTAAAACTACCCCACACATCCACATGCTTTTGTTGATAAAAGATGCTCCCAAATTTGGCCATGAAAGTGATGCCACTGTTTTACAATTTATTGAAAAATACATTAACCGTGACATTCCTTCACAAACCACATATAGTGATCTACATACACAAATCTTACACTTTCAAAAACATAAGATTGGCAAATACTGGAGATGTTGATGTACAAAAAAGTCAATACTATACCAAATGTCGCTTTGGCTTCCCTAGATCAGCTTGCACAAAAGCTGATGTCTTCTGTTAGACACAGTGTGAACGGGACACCCCCCAAAAACATGTACAACATTAAAAGGGATGAAACATCCAAGTACATCAATGATTACAATGCAATCATTGCCCTCTTATGGAATGCAAATATAGACATACAATATATTGCAGACAATTCCACTGCATTGGAAGATATGTCACAGCCTATCTCGCCAAAGCTGAGAATACAGAGCTAATAGACCCCTGGCATTGTATATCATCTGACAAAACACTGTTACAAAGATTGTGCAGATCCGGTATAAAAATGCTCTCCCATAGAGAATGCGGGTGCTACAAAGCTGCAGACTGTTTAACAGGTTCACCCTTATATGGGAAATTTGAAAACATTTTCTGGCTAAACATTGGTCCAGCTTCATCATGAAAAAGGGTACTACGATCCTACCAATAGATAGAAACCAAAAGCCACATTTGTTCCCAACAGTCAGGACATTTTAAAAAACAATTGAGACATACTACCCAAACAGAAGTGCTGCTTTGGAAAAGATGTGCCTGGATGACATAACCCAAAACTACTCCTACAAAAACGATGTCTCACCAGATGATACAACAGGCAAATATTCAGTCTGAACTTGTGAATGAAGCCTAGTAAAACTTAACAAACCCAGCCTAATTAATCATATAAAGTTATCATTTAAATCTCTGCAACATACTTGAACTTGATTACATGGCCTTGTTACAACTTTTCAAACCTTTAAGAAAGAAGAAGAATTATTAGGTGACATTGACTTATTTGAAACGGATCGGGGTTGAAAGCCCACAATACAAATGTTCGAGGGAGAAAAGACCGAAGATTATTTTTGGAAAATATTCTTCGATCTTTTCTCCTCTGAACATTTACAACTTAGCTCTCACCCCTACCCACAGCCCCACCATGCACCACACCCACACCCCCACCACAACCCCACCACATCCCCACACTGCTACTTACCTTGTGTCCCTGCGATGCCTGTTCCCTTTCACTTCCGTGATCGGAAACTGGCGCTGCAGGGACCTTTTCTTTTTTTTTTTTGGATGGCTGTGGAGGACACCCCAGCATCTCCCATTCACAATATAGCGAGCAAGGGTGCAGAACGGAATTTTCGACGGTCGAAATTTGGCCAAATCACGCATTCGGTCATATATATTCAGACCTTTTTGATGTTTCCTTTGAAACTGCATTCAATGCAAATGAAAGCAGCATAACAAATATCAATTTTAAACAATACAAACAAATGTTGGGCAATGAATGCCAACAAGAGGAAGAAATTGAAGTTCTACTAGATAAAGACAATCCTGGAGGCAGTCAAACTTCTCTTACAGAAAACCAGGAACCACTTGGAGAACCACTATTCTAAATGATGCAGAAATAGCCATGACTGAGGTAGAAAATACTATGTATCAATCCAAACAATCTGAATGACACTTGTCAGTGCTCAATTCACAGCTAAATGATGAACAACTCATTTATCTAGAAGTCACTGAAGAAATTGAACATGGTTTTAAACATGAAACTTAAACGTGTAGCTGTACAAATTATAAACCTCTGCTCCTGTATGTAAGTGGTGAAGCTGGTTCTGGCAAAATGTTCTTAATTAAAACAATCAGCAAATTTCTACAAGATTTAACAAACAACAACCTTTTAGCTGTTGCAACAGCCCCCACAGGTCTAGCTGCCTACAACATAGTAGGTGTAACTTTATACCAACTACTCCTCCCAGCAGAACACCAAAACAAATTAGAATAATACAAATTATCAGCAGAAGCTGCTGCTGAAGTACGCAGAATTCTAAAACAAATGAAAGTGCTCCTGATAGATGAAGTAAGCATGGTTTACAACCTCTTGTTGTCTTTTAAGTCAACTCAGAATGCAAGAAGTTCGAAAAACTGACTACGAAGAACTGTTTGGAGGAAGACACGTTATTATTTTCGGAGGCCTCGCTGTTAACCCTCTACCACCTCATTACAAGGTCTGCTTGCGAGGTCTGGTAAAACCAGGCGTCCTTAGCAGGTCCCACTTGCAGACCAGGATGCTAACAACGAACCTGTCATTAACGGGCCCGTTGTTAGCATCCTCCCCATTCCCATTGAGCCCTATGGGGGCTCAAATGGGAATGGGGATGTACCGGGTCCAGATCCCAGGAAAGAGAATTACCGGGCCCTCCAAGGTCATTATGGCCCATTAATTCCCCATTCCACGAACTCAGACCCGGTACCCAGTATGGGGGTTGCCATGCTGCTAAAAGTGGCATGGCTACCTCCATACTCGTAATGAGGCCCAATGCCGTAACAGACTTGGCAGCATTGGAAATGTAAATCACTGACAACATTTTTGATGCAGAGAGCTAACTCAAAACATGCGTTAGTCTGTAGATTTCACCTTAGCGAACATTTAAAAAAGCATTAGAACTAGTCTGCTTACTAACGATGCACAATCCATCTTACAAACTAGACCAATCCATGAGCTATATGGGCAAAACACATCTTCCTCTGATGTCATGGAACAATTAACTCAACAAAATATAAAATGCATGTCCTTAATGCCAACCCTTGCATGCTGCACTCAATTCAACGATACAATGTTAAAAAAAGAAATGCAACCCATAGTGCATATCAACTTCACAGACAAACCGGAAGTGCACTCCATGACACTCCCCATGCACCAACAAGCAACATCATTACTAAATAGCTTAGAAAAATGAATCTCCAACACAGCTGGACCAGAAAAGCTATTAACTCTGTGTCTAAACTGCAGAGTAAGTCTTAAAATGCAACCTTGATGTAGAACAAGGTTTATTCAATGATGCAATTGTTACTTTAGTTGGCTTCCAAACATATCCACATGACAACAACATTCAGTTTGTCAACATTCACATGACAAACTTGCAGAAGTAAAAAAATAGGCAGCACAATAGCAGGTTTCCTTCTTTTAAAAGACATGTATGTACGAAAAGAACAATTGTCTCTATCTCTTGCATATGCTTTCACTATTCACAAATCGCAAGGTCTAACTCTAAGTCACACGTTGATTGACATTGGCAGCACAGTCTTCAAAGAAGGTATGAGTTATGCAGCACTTTCACGTCTCTGTAAACTCAATGGTTTATTCCCAGTTAACTTTGATACAAACAAAGTAAATGCAGACATTCCTTGCATACTGAATACAACATGCTACGTGCACTGTACACCCCCAATCTAGATATGTAACCTTTACCTCAAAAAAGAAAACCTTTAAAAAGAAAACTATTACAAAAAGAACCTCTACCAGATGTCCCTGCAATACCTCTAAAAAAACAAAGAACTGCTGCTCCATCAAATAATACAACAACAAAACAGTCTATTCCAAAAGCAGCTGCATGTCCATCAGAAGACAAAGGGCCTCATTACACGGTAGGCGGTAAGGGTTTACCGGAACCGGTAAGGGCACCGGTACCGGTAAACCCTTGCCGCCTTACTACGAGTCCCTTTGCGGGGCCCGACCTTAACTGTTGGTTTTATCAGCCCTTAAAGTAGGGTGCCGCAAAGGGACCTAGGTGCTAATTACGGTAGCGCAATTTGCGGTGTCGTAATTAGCGCCTTCCCCATTCCCATTATGCCCTATGGGGGCAAAAATGGAAATGGGGAAGGGCCTTGGTGAATGGGGAATTACCGCCCCTGCTCACCTTGGAGTAGGACGGTAATTCCGCCATCCACCAAGGCGGACACAGTAAAATACCGGCGGCAACCATGGTGCTAATAGCGCCATGATTACCGCCTACCGTGTAATGAGGCCCAAAGAGTCAAATGTCTCTTCTAACAAAACAACTGCAGGCCCATCAAAAGATACAGACGCACAACTCTCTAGTATTTTTAAATTCAGCAACACAACTGGAATAAATTGCAATGCAAATGTAGCAATCAACCTTCTCTTCCAATTGCCACCAATTTTTCACCATGTTTCTTTAAAAAGCTCAGACCAGTTGTGTTTACAAATGTTCTTCCTTCATAGAAATGCCCCAAATAATCCTGTCAGCACTTACAGTGTCTCAGGTATAAGGCAAGAGTTGGGCTACTGTACAAGAAAGGTCAAATTCACCATAAACACAAAGGAAGATCCACAAGAATTCATACTGTTCTTACTACAAGTACTATACACCAAAAACATCCCTATCAATGAAATCTTCCGGATTTCATACACATGGAAACATACTTGCACTCTCTGCAACCATTTTTCACAAGAGTACATTGCTAATTAACAATTTGTGTATGTATCCATACCAAATTGTGAATTCAATCCATTGCACCAGTTTCTGCAGAATGCAAATCATGGCATATTATGCCCTTTTTGCAATTCAGACAATCATTCCAGCATACAAATAAACTCACATGGCCAATGTGTGATTCTAATGCTTCTAAGGTATTGCAGATGGCACTAAAAAGAACTGTAAGCTTACCAGCTTTAAACACGGCCAACTATCTCTTGGCAAGAAAACCTTCACAATAGTGGGCATAGTCTACCCCACTGGTGTCACAACCAATTCAGGCCACTATACTGCATATGTAAAAAAATAAGTGGTTGCTTTGAACATAACAACACTTCCATTACTCCAAAACATAGGTTACCAGCAAATCTAATTAATGCCTACTTAATATTCCTTCAACCCAAATGGACTCACTACAGTATAGTACAATAAACAGTTAGAATATGCCAACAGGTATCTATCTACATCTAACAACATCCATAATAATACAATAGTACTTTTGAAATCCAAGACAGTTAGCATACCCCAACGGGTATCTAACTACTTAAAAAAATACCCTTCATTGTAGTACACTTCAAATATGACATCACAGTTATTGTTACTGAAATACTTAATGTAAAATCCAATATACTTAGAACACACCAACGTTACCACCAAATCTAAGAGATGCCTAGTTAATATTCCTTCAACCTAAATGTTCTCACTAAAGTATTGCACAATAAACATAATACGCCAACGGGTTTCTAACTACATTCATAATACTACAAAAGTACTTTTAAAATCCAAGACAGAATACGCCAATAGGTATCTAACTACTTTAAAAATACCCTTCATTGTAATACACATCAAATATGCCATCACAGATATTGTTACTGCAATACATCTTGTAAAATCCAATATAGTTTAAACACGCCAATAGGTATCTAACTACTTTAAACATACCCTTAATTACAACACACTTCAAACAAACGTCCTATCACACTTACTCTCACATAATATAGCCATGCTACAACACACATGTATTCTGTAACATGTATATTCTTTAAAACCATGTCAATACCAAAAACTGTTTGTAAATACAGTAGGGTTTTTTTAATCCACTATTCCCAATGACCCAGTGAATATTTCTTGTTAGTTCATGTGGGGAGGGGAGATAGCTCAGGGACAATTTGTTTGTCTTGGAAGCAAGACAACGCAGCGCAACACAGGTTTGAATCCAGATCCCATGCTTAGAACCCAGTCTTTTATTATTAAGCGCGTTAAAAAAGAATAATATATAATTATAATACAACAACAGTATAGCATGCACTAATGATGTACCAAACATAAAATGTACTAATTATGAGGGACAAAAAAGTAAATCTATATGTCAAAATGTGTAAGACTAAAGCTTTTAAACTACCTTGTTTAACAAATTATACTGTTTTTTTCACACAAAAAAGCACTAACAATTCCAGCTTTATTACCATATGCAACTAACCATACACAGTATCACACTTTTTGTTCTTCACCTACAGATTCCATAAGCACTATCCGCAATTGTACTACAATCATGAACGCATAAAGACGAAATAGGAACAAAACAAGTTAAGCACTTTCAATGAGTATCTCATATTCTTCCTGCCGTTCAGTCATGAAAAAATGTACCTCGTAGCCAAAAGTATATAACAAATATTTAATATCATCAATTGTATTACATTTTCATATCAAAATGCAAAATCGTACAATTTAAAAATATTTCTATAAAAGACTTTCATCTAAGTAACACCCACCAGGTTATTGACAAAACAACAAATCAAACTATCAACATACACATACACATTACTCAAGGTACATTCATATTAAAACATCATACACAGACACAAAAGGACACACAGCTTAATTGCACTTGATCCAATTTGTGTATCCACACTTGTAGGCCTGACATGTTTCTGTCCTTAAAACCACATCGGTTGGATATTCATCAGGGGCTGTCCTCTTTAAATCTTTGGTTGATTCTTTGATTCTTGTATAGTTGGTGTTTGTTTTTCACATTAAGAACACATTTTGCTTCTCATGCATGGTAACATCCATGTCTTGAAGAGTTAATTCGACCATCCTAATTCATGGGTGGCCTCCAACTGGCCTCTGAGTACCACTTCATGTGGAAGAACTGAATGTTCCACACAACCAGGATTCGGCAACCCTTTGCAGGGTGTCTTCTTACTCAATTTCACCCCCCAAAAGGGGTACTCCCAGCAGAGCTCACTCTCTTCAAGAAAGCAAGGTGGCACTGCAAATGTGCTTGCTTCAGCCTTCATGGATGGTGTGTAACTACTGGATAGATTTACACCAAATTCACAAAACTATGCTTTCGGGACCAAGCCGCCGCTCCTCGTGCAAGTTTGGTGTCTATGAGGATTCCAAAGGTTTTGGGACCCCCCTATAAATTTGCCCCCCTGACAGAAACCACACCAAACTTCACAAAATCAATTTAAGGTACCATTTACTATTTCTGCAATGTTTGGTGAATATTCATCAATCAGTGCCAAAGTTATAAGCTGTCCAAAAACTGCTCTTTCTATGAGTTGAGCATATATATTACACTCCTTGTGGTAGCAGCCGTCTAGTTATGGTTAAATTGCTCAACCCAAGAGCACTTTTTGAGTGGCTTACAACTTTGTCCCTCCTGGATGAATCCTCACGAAACTTTGCAAAACAAGTATATGGCCCCGTCAGATTGATTCTGTTTGGTGAAGTTCCGTACGGGGGGGGGGCAAAGTTATAGGGGTGGTCCCAAAATGTGTCAACAGCTAAAAAGTAGGTCCAAAATATTTTTGTGATATCTGGGTTCGGGCCGCAGTCTCACTTCTCTGTTCGGTCCGCGGACAGGCCTCCGATTGGTCTAGAGGGTGGCGTTGGATGGTGAAAAGCGTGATGTGAGTCATATTTTTGGGAAACGGCCACCTTGTTGGATTCGTGGACAGTGCCCATTGTCCTCAAACATTGCAGTAAAAACATATTAAAAAACACAACATTGCACTTGTCAAACTAATGAAACAATCTCTGAGGAGGTGAAGAGTGATGAGGATGTATGGGAGATGACCATAAATAGCCAAAAAACAAGCACACGCTCGCCTAGAACCCGTATTCATGGAATCGAATAGGGCAAACCAGCGCACGGTCAAAGACGCGCACAGGGCCAAACAAGTACGCCACAAGAAAGCAGGCGGTAGCGCCCCTGCGACTTAAAAAAATGTGCGCCAAAATGTGCGCTAACAAAAAGCACCTATATACAGCCATGATGAATGGGCCATACAGTGGCCCTCTAGGACAAATGAGGTGCAAAGGGGCACCGACAAACACGGACACCCGCTGTGTGAAAAATAGCGTGTGCGCGTGTTCCTGGGTGCACGGGAAGTTCCACACGCGATTTTTATCTCCGATCTCCGCGAACAGTCCAGGGTCAGCCCTGTAATGGTCACGACATCTCAGATGTTTATGGGCATCCATACATATTTTTGCATTACAGAGTTGGTGAAAAGCAGTTTTTAGATGGCGCATAACTTTGGCACCACTTGATGAAATTGTATGAACCTTTGTGATATAATTCTAGACGTGACCTTGAATGGCTCTACAAAGTTTGGTGCCAAATATTTGAAAGGTTTATACATTTGGTGCCGTTTCACGAATCTGCACAAATGTTTGCGAAAAGATTTAAGACCCAGATTTGCATGCGTTTGCAATATGTTATGGGGGTTTGTGAATAGGGAGCAAAATTGGAGTGGTTATTACTTAGTTGCTGATGAATGTGCACATAAGATGACGGGGTCGAGTCATGGAAATAATGTGCGCCGAAAATTCCCGCGCAGAGGTGCCAAAACGTGCGAATCGCAGGAAAAGTGCGAAAATCGCAGTGCAAGTGCGAAAATCGCAGGGAAACCAGCGCACAGCGAATCATGGAAGTCCGTGCGCAAGAAAAACATTGGATGTGCGCTGAAAATGTGCGCCGCGCACGCCGGCGCACAGGTCATCCAACAGCGTGCGCCACGGCCACTGCGAAATCGCACATAGCGCGGCGCACATCACAAAGGTAGGCGGAACACGGGGCGTAACACTCGGAATGGGGAACAACGCGTGAAAATATGGGCGTCACGGGGGAAGTACAGGAGGCAAGTGCGCGGAACGCCCACACGCTCGCCTACAACCCGTATTCATGGAATCGAATAGGGCAAACCAGCGCACGGTCAAAGACGCGCACAGGGCCAAACAAGTACGCCACAAGAAAGCAGGCGGTAGCGCCCCTGCGACTTAAAAAAATGTGCGCCAAAATGTGCGCTAACAAAAAGCACCTATATACAGCCATGATGAATGGGCCATACAGTGGCCCTCTAGGACAAATGAGGTGCAAAGGGGCACCGACAAACACGGACACCCGCTGTGTGAAAAATAGCGTGTGCGCGTGTTCCTGGGTGCGCAGGAAGTTCCACATGCGATTTGCCTGGATACTTGTACTTCGGGGTGCGCGGGAAGTTCCACACGCGATTAGCCTGGGTACGTGTACTACGGGGTGCGTTGGAAGTTCAACACGCGATTGGCCTGGGTAGGTGGGGGTGCGCGGGAAGTCCCACACGCGATTGGCCTGGGTACGTGTACTTCGGGGTGCGTGGGAAGTTCCACACGCGATTGGCCTGGAGAGGTGGGGGTGCGCGGGAAGTTCCACACGCGATTGGCCTGGGTACATGTACTTCAGGGTGCGCGGGAAGTTCCACACGCGATTGGCCTGGGTAGGTGGGGGTGCGCGGGAAGTTCCACACGCGATTGGCCTGGGTACATGTACTTCGGGGTGCGCGGGAAGTTCCACACGCGATTGGCCTGGGTACGTGTGTTCCGAGGTGCGCGGGAAGATTCACACGCGATTTCAGCAGGGTACGTGTATTTCGGTGGTGCCGGGGAATGCTACACGTGATTTGGCCATGTGGGTCCTCCCAGGTGTTCCCTCTACACCCTCCACGGCCCCTGCAGGCAGCCCACACCACAGGGTACTACCCTGCATCCCTGCTCATGTCCCACAGGCAACCCATCCACCATGGCCATGCCCACCAGCCAACCCACATGTCACCTTGCACTACTGATCACCAACACATGTCTCCCATCACCCCCACCCCCCAGCCACCAGGGGCAGCCACCACCAGGCCCCCACTCATGTCCCCTATCACCCCCACCCCCCAGCAGTGCAGGGGCAGCCTCCACCAGGCCCCCACGCATGTCTACCACCACCCCCGCCCCCCAGCAGTGCAGGGGCAGCCTCCACCAGGTCCCCACTCATGTCTCTCATCACCCCCACCCCCCAGCAGTGCAGGGGCAGCCTCCACCAGGCCCCCACCCATGTCTACCACCACCCCCACCCCCCAGCCACCAGGGGCAGCCTCCACCAGGCTCCCACACATGTCCCCCTGCACCCCCACCCCCCGGCCACCAGGGGCAGCCTCCACCAGGCCCCCACTCATGTCCCCTATCACCCCCACCCCCCAGCAGTGCAGGGGCAGCCTCCACCAGGCCCCCACTCATGTCTACCACCACTCCCACCCCCCAGCAGTGCAGGGGCAGCCTCCACCAGGCCCCCACACATGTCTCCCATCACCCCCACCCCCCAGCAGTGCAGGGGCAGCCTCCACCAGGCCCCCACCCATGTCTACCACCACCCCCACCCCCCAGCCACCAGGGGCAGCCTCCACCAGGCTCCCACACATGTCCCCCTGCACCCCACCCCCCAGCCACCAGGGGCAACCTCCACCAGGCCCCCACTCATGTCCCCCATCACCCCCACCCCCCAGCAGTGCAGGGGCAGCCTCCACCAGGCCCCCACTCATGTCTCCAATCACCCCCACCCCCCAGCAGTGCAGGGGCAGCCTCCACCAGGCCCCCACTCATGTCTACCACCACCCCCACCCCCCAGCATTGCAGGGGCAGCTTCCACCAGGCCCTCACTCATGTCCCCTATCAACCCCACCCCCCAGCCACCAGGGGCAGCCTCCACCAGGCCCCCACTCATGTCCCCCATCACCCCCACCCCCCAGCCACCAGGGGCAGCCTCCACCAGGCCCCCACTCATGTCTCCCATCACCCCCACCCCCCAGCAGTGCAGGGGCAGCCTCCACCAGGCCCCCACTCATGTCTACCACCACCCCCACCCCTCAGCAGTGCAGGGGCAGCCTCCACCAGGCTCCCACACATGTCTACCACCACCCCCACCCCCCAGCCACCAGGGGCAGCCTCCACCAGGCTCCCACACATGTCCCCCTGCACCCCCACCCCCCAGCCACCAGGGGCAACCTCCACCAGGCCCCCATTCATGTCCCCCATCACCCCCACCCCCCAGCAGTGCAGGGGCAGCCTCCACCAGGCCCCCACTCATGTCTCCAATCACCCCCACCCCCCAGCAGTGCAGGGGCAGCCTCCACCAGGCCCCCACTCATGTCTACCACCACCCCACCCCCCAGCAGTGCAGGGGCAGCTTCCACCAGGCCCCCACTCATGTCCCCTATCACCCCCACCCCCCAGCCACCAGGAGCAGCCTCCACCAGGCCCCCACTCATGTCCCCCATCACCCCCACCCCCCAGCAGTGCAGGGGCAGCCTCCACCAGGCCCCCACTCATGTCTCCCATCACCCCCACCCCCCAGCAGTGCAGGGGCAGCCCCCACCAGGCCCCCACTCATGTCTACCACCACCCCCACCCCCCAGCAGTGCAGGGGCAGCCTCCACCAGGCTCCCACACATGTCTACCACCACCCCCACCCCCAGCCACCAGGGGCAGCCTCCACCAGACTCCCACACATGTCCCCCTGCACCCCCACCCCCCAGCCACCAGGGGCAGCCTCCACCAGGCCCCCACTCATGTCCCCTATCACCCCCACCCCCCAGAAGTGCAGGGGCAGCCTCCACCAGGCCCCCACTCATGTCTACCACCACCCCCACCCCCCAGCAGTGCAGGGGCAGCCTCCACCAGGCCCCCACTCATGTCTCCCATCACCCCCACCCCCCAGCAGTGCAGGGGCAGCCTCCACCAGGCTCCCACACATGTCCCTCTGCACCCCCACCCCCCAGCCCCCAGGGGCAGCCTCCACCAGGCCCCCACTCATGTCCCCTATCACCCCCACCCCCCAGCAGTGCAGGGGCAGCCTCCACCAGGCCCCCACTCATGTCTCCCATCACCCCCACCCCCCAGCAGTGCAGGGGCAGCCTCCACCAGGCCCCCACTCATGTCTACCACCACCCCCACCCCCCAGCAGTGCAGGGGCAGCCTCCACCAGGCCCCCACTCATGTCCCCTATCACCCCCACCCCCCAGCCACCAGGGGCAGCCTCCACCAGGCCCCAACTCATGCCCCCCATCACCCCTACCCCCCAGCAGTGCAGGGGCAGCCTCCACCAGGCCCCCACTCATGTCTCCCATCACCGCCAGCCCCCAGCCACCAGGGGCAGCCTCCACCAGGCCCCCACTCATGTCTCCCTGCACCCCCACCCCCCAGGGGCAGCCTCCACCAGGCCCCCACCCATGTCTACCATCACCCCCACCCCCCAGCAGTGCAGGGGCAGCCTCCACGAGGCCCCCACTCATGTCTACCACCACCCCCACCCCTCAGCAGTGCAGGGGCAGCCTCGACCAGGCTCCCACACATGTCCCCCTGCACCCCCACCCCCCAGCCACCAGGGGCAGCCTCCACCAGGCTCCCACACATGTCCCCCTGCACCCCCACCCCCCAGCCGTGCGATTTGCCTGGGTAGGTGTACTTCAGGGTGCGCGGGAAGTTCCCCACGCGATTGGCCTGGGTACGTGTACTTCGGGGTGCGCGGGAAGTCCCACACGCGATTGGCCTGGGTAAGTGTACTTCGGGGTGCGCGGGAAGTTCCACACGCGATTGGCCTGGGTACGTGTACTTCGGGGTGCGCGGGAAGTCCCACACGCGATTGGCCTGGGTATGTGTACTTCGGGGTGCACGGGAAGTTCAACAGGCGATTGGCCTGGGTACGTGTACTACGGGGTGCACGGGAAGTCCCACACGCGATTGGCCTGGGTACGTGTACTTCGGGGTGCGCGGGAAGTACCACACGCGATTGGCCTGGGTACGTGTACTTCGGGGTGCGCGGGAAGTCTCACACGCAACTGGGCCTGCGAGAGTGGAGTACATGTATTCCAGGGTTGGGCGGGAATATTTACCTGCGACTGGGCCTGGGAGAGCGTGCTACGTGTATTCCTGGGGTGGGCGGGAAGATTCACACGTTTTCCTACGACGTGCCGAAAAATAAATGGTCCAATCCTGAGACACGTACGCCAGCCTGAAGCAGGCGTACGTCGACCCGCGCAGCATAAAAGTGCACGCAAACAACAAACAAGCTCATACGCCAGGATGAATATACCATTCCTAGCAGCAGTGGACGTGGGTTACCAAAGGAGGAGGAGGAGGATAGTGAGGGCCCGAATTTTAGCTCCCAGAACCAGCCTTTTTGGGATGCCTGATGACCAGGTGTATGGGAGGTACAGGTTTCCCCCACACATAATACTGGACCTGGTCAGTGAGTGGGAGGATGACCTCACATCACCCACCCTGTGCTCCCAAGCACTCAGCCCCCTGGAGAAGGTCCTCAATGTACTGCACTTCTTGGCCACAGGATCATTTCAGCTGACAAGTGCCATAGTGGGTGGGGTGTCACAGGCCACGCAGTCACGCTGCCTACACCAGGTCTTGAACATCATCACTGCACGCCCATCAGTCCGTAGGCACATATACCTGCCCAGGACACATGCAGAAAGGCAGGCTGCCACCCTCGATTTCTACGGTGTGGCACAATTCCCAAAAGTGCTAGGTGCCATTGACTGCACCCATGTGGCACTACGTCCCCCCAGGGGATCTGAGCACATCTATAGGAACCGCAAGCACTGGCATTCCATCAACGTGCAGGTAGTATGTAATGCTAAGGGAATCATCACCTCAGTATATGCCAACTATCCAGGGTCCACCCACGACAGCTTCATTTACCGAATGTCTACCCTAAACCGGGACCTAGAAGCTCGGCGGCATGGCGATACATGGCTGCTTGGTGAGTATGAATGCCACTGCACATGCATGCATGTCAGATGCAGAGTTATGTCACTACCCCACTAATGATACCCATCACCTCCTCACCAGGGCACAGTGCCTACCCTCTGAGCACCCACATGATGACGCCAATTCGGAACCCCATCACACCTCCAGAGGTAAGATACAACACAGCCCATATTGCAACCCGGGGCATAGTGGAGCGCACATTCGGAGTGCTCAAGTCACGCTTTCGCTCCCTTGACCGTTCTGGCGGGCAGCTGTTATATGCGCCCCCAGTAGTGTGCAGGATCATAGTGGCAGCATGTGTCCTGCACAATGTTGCAACACGCCGTGGCCTGGCTGTGGACATGGTGGTGCCCCCATATCCCCAACGACATGCACGGCCGCTGCGCATGGGAGGGGAGAGGGCACGGGGTGAGGCAGCCCGTACGCAGCTGGTGGCTAATTACTTCACATAGAAATCACACCCCAGTGAAGTGCACACAGGCCTGGCACATACCATCTGATAAGCAATGATGACTCGACCTGACAATTAAGACGAACAAAGGGACTGTCAACTGTCAGAACCATAGCAGCCTGAGATTGTTCATGTGGAAGTGTCACAATGTGTGCATCCCTACCTACACAAACACCACCAATGCAGTGTCATGAAAAGACACTTCCATGCTGCAGAAATGAATACCCACTCGCAAAATACTACATGAAAACAGTGCCATGTCACCCACCCCCTCCCCGGCACGGCCCACAACACACCATGGCATGTCATGCAATGTGAGAGGGAAGAAATTAATCCCCACAACATAACCCAAGTGTCACCAGCTACACTGTCCCTAATGGAAACATGTCCACACATGAAATGCTCACAGTAATGCAGGACCTACAACCCACATTACCAAATACTTACCAAGAATACCAATCATCTACACAACCTCCAACCTACCTTAAACATGACATTACAGACTTAAAAATTAGCTAGCCTCTCCACCTGATGATGACAGCCCTCCGAACACTTCCAAGGATACAGTGGTAGCGCCACACAAGAGTGTAGGTGCACTGCTTACAACATGGACTCCAGTTCCAAGGTGGACCGCATTGTGAAGACATGAGGAATGGACCTGCAAATATGGAGGATGAGATGGATGCAAAGGCACATATCAATACACCATGCAGTGTACAATACAACAACAATATGCACTATGAATGTATACACAGTATTGACCACAGACTGCCCACACAGCACCATGTACGTCAATGTCACTTGGGCACACCCTTTGCAAGCCCATGGAAACGGGAAGCAGGAGGGGTGTGTGTGACAAAAACCCAAGCATCTGAACCAAATCCATGACAAGCCTGCATGTGCCCAGCCACAATGCAGCGTATGCCCACGGGAGCCACACAAGGCAACACACTGTCCCAAAAAAAAATGGCCATTAATGGGCCCGGGGGGTGGGGGGGTTGGGGGAGGCTTCCCAGGATCCAGGAGGTCCGAGGACAGGCTGCACACCAAAATCTACCTGTGTAGATCTTCCGAAAAAAAAACACCTCCATGGGCTCATGGCCTACACGGCTACCCTATTGTGGGAGTATCACTGCTGTCGCTATCCTCACCCTCTGCAGCTGCATCAGGAGGTGGTGGCACTATGGGAGGCAGCCCACGCAAAGCCCTAGTCTGTTCCTCCATGGCTGCAAGCATGCGGGTGTGGTAGGTCTCGTTCTGGAGGATAAGTGTGCGGAGGTCCCCATGCAACAACTCACGGGATGCCCGGACCTCCGCCCTAGTTGCCTGCATCTCAGCTGAGAGCGTACGGGTGAGACGCTCCAGCTGCTGTTCTGTCCTTCGTTTTGTTGAAGCCTCAAGCTCAACAAGAGTCGTCCTGAGGTGAAGGAGTTCCAGCCTCAGGGCTTCCCTGTGGCCCTGGCACTCTATGGAGATGGCTTCCTGCAGAGTCGCCAGTGCCGCCCGCCTGTCCCTGTCGGACGCCAACATGTCCTCCCTGTGTGACTGGCAGATGGAGTCGGTTGCCTGCTGTAGTCGCTCCATCAGCCTTTCGGGGGGGACAATGGAAGTGGCCACCCTATCCATGGCCTGAGCCATCATCTCTGATGATGCTGCCTCTTGGGTTGCCATACCGTAAATGGATTGCTCCCATGCGGTATTGCCAGGTGGCGTACGGCCACCACGTCGGCGGGCACTACACCTGTCTGGGGCAAGGCGAACTGCGCCTTGCTGTGCCGGCACTGCCTGAGGCTGCAGGACTGCATTCCCCCTCTGATCTGCTGGCCCAGTAACAGGATCAGATGTCGTGGAGTGTGACCCTGCATCCGTAACCACCAAAGGCGTACCTGCCAACACTGACATCCCCTTTGAGGGTTCTAACCCTGGTGCAGGTGGGTCAGACAGAACAGAATCCCTCCCAGGAACACTCACCTGCGACGGCACGTAGGTCTCATCATCCGAATCGACACCTGAATACAGCTCGGGGGAGGTGCAGCCAGAGACACCCCTTGAGAGCACGACATGCAGCAGTTGTGGGTTCTCACCCACCACCACACCACGTCCCTCACTGGTGGTCGGTCCACCCTCAGACCCCTCCTGGGTCTGCACCATCTCCACAACCCCAGCAGTATCAAGTGCGTCTTCCCCTGCAAAGACATAAAAGAAAACAAATGGAAACAGGCATTAGCACTATGGCACACAATTAGGGCTGAGAGGCTACAGAAACAGTACTTGATTGACACATGTCCCACATGACTAAAACACTCCCATGCATGCACCGTCACTGCGTGTGATGGGGAGGCAGATGGCACACATTGATGACACCAAGATGGAAGATGAACCCATTTGCTGCATGCTGCCTAGCAGTGGCATCACACATTGGCCAGTGATTGGCAGGTCAAATACACATGCCATCACACAGATGGCATGTACCCTAGCCATGAAGTGAAGAGGGAGAGGAGGGCACCAATTGTTCATTCAGTCCAGTTTGCTCATATAATTGATTATTTTCATTGTAATGGTTCAAATGTTTAACCTGCAGCTGCCAGTGAAAAATGGTCCTATAGCACAGGGACATGTCTAAACTAATCATGTCCAGGAAACTGAGCCAGTCCACTGTACCATAGCCATGTCAGACATGTGACAATAGGACTGAGAAATCCCGAGTAAAAGTGGTGGTATGCAAACAATCTGCCTGAATAAACAGAGGTAAAAAAGCAACAGTGTTGTGGCAAGATGACACTCCAAGGGCAACTGGTGTGGTGTTGGGCTGGATGTCTAATGTTGGCCGAAGGGATGCTGCTATACCCAAATGCTGGTGCCAAGAATGTATAGGAAGAGGCACATGGGTGAGCCGAACCACTCAGGCACACACACCCTCCACTGGCACCCAAACAGAAGCACTCCCACACACACCATGCACATGGATGACACACACCTGCATGTGCACTCACCGGACAATGCCTCGTAATCTGCCAGTTCTCCCACGCCTTGGATCTGTTCCTCCGTGACGTAGGTCCCAGCAACCTGCTCATGTGGAGTGAGTTCTATGTCATCTGCTGGAGACCCACCTCCAGTCACTAGAGTTGCGTCATGACTTGAGGCCAGCTTATTCTTTGCCCTGCGCTTCAGGTCATTCCAGCGCTTGTAGCATTCATTAGCTGTGGGCCTCACGATTCCAAGGGCACTTATGATGTCCGCAATGGTCTGCCAGTGTGCCTGACGTTGTGCAGGTGTGGTCTTGGATCCTGCAACAATCACCATTTCGCGGTCATGTGCGGACACATACTCTACAAGTGCATTCAGTTCGGCCTCATTGAAGCTGGGCTTCCTTGACGGGCCGGACTGTGTAGCCGTGTCTGGGGCATCAGCCTCTACTGGACGAGCATTCTTCCTCTTCCGCTTGGAAGGTGGTGGGGATCCTGAGTGTCCTACGCCGCTCTGGACACTAGGGGCAGGAGCGTGGGATTGCACACTCAGCATGGGAGTTGGTGCAGGCATTAGCTCAAGTGTGATGGTGTCAGGGGGAATGTCAGCATGATGGACTTGGACCGACACTGTCCTGGATGGGTGTGTGAGAGGTGGGGTGGATGGAGCCGCAGCTGCCCCTGCAGCCTCCCCAGCCTGCCTACGCGGGGCAGCAGATGACCTAGCTGCCCCTGATCCACGTGGCCTGATGACACCAACGTTCACCGGCGCACGTGGCCTAGACCTGCTGACCTGGAAGTCAGCCATGGAGTCACCCTGTGCCAGGTCTGGTTCCACAGTGGGCTGGTCCAACAAGGGCTGAGCATGGATGGTGTCAGCCACGGTAACCTCAACCAGGGGGGGGGGGGCATGGGTGTCCCTGACTGCTCCTCCACACATGGGGGGCTAGGGGCACCCTGCAAGTCATGGCCACATCCCCTACTGGATCCACCACGGCCACCACTTGGGGCTCGGCCACCTTTGCCACCCTTACGGCTTGGTCGTCTCCCAGCCATGGCACTGATGTTATTGTGCGTATGGGAGTCGATGTGAACTATTGTCCTGGGCAATTGGGGGTCAAAGGGGTTGGGTACCAGATGGTAATCGTACCCTAGTGCTCTAGCAAGGCTGTATGTCACCCCTGGGGAAAGATGACGGGTCACGCAACACACAGGCACCCCAAAAAAGCGAAGTAAGGTGCACGCAACCCCTTCTAGACCACGTGCGTGGAAAAATAAACCTGCACTACGCTGTGGCACCCGGAAACACAAGAATTAACGTATGCGTGTCACACGCAGCCTAGAATGACCTCTGAAGGGATACACGACACACGGGGCAAGCACAGATGTTAAATACGTGCGCGACTCACCGTCTGCCAGGAACAAAAGCGTGAAAAATATGTGCGTGTGCGCGTTGGCCACACCCCCGCCAAAAGAAGAATTGTACGCTGTCTGAGGAGACAGGACAACAGTAGAAGGGAACACTGTTTGAGGAAACAGGCCCAGGAAAAAGCGCAAAAGAGAAAAAGCTGTCAGAGGTAACAGGGAGTACGAACTGGAAACGCCGTGAAGTAAATCACGTGTGAACCGACAAAAAGTACAGAATTCACCCACTCACTCTCCACGAAAAGCACGTACAAGGAAATGGCGTTCTACACGTACCTTTTATACCCACGCCACAGACGCGCATACGCGATGAGGACATTTCCACCAATTACGCGCTTTGACACTCGGACGTGTATCTCTTCATTTTTACACGTGCCATTCTCTACGGCCATGCGCGTGACGTCACAGATGCGCAAGGTGGCCTTTGGGCCAATCAAATCGCATATGCGAGCACACGTGGTAAAACTGCACGTCCGAGTGTCATCGGGTGTAATCGGAGGGAAGTGAGCGTACACGCGATTGGCCTGGGTACGTGTATTTCTGGGGTGCGCAGGAAGTTCCACACGCGATTGGTGGAAATCCACGTGTGCTCTGTCATCACGTGTAATGAGGGAAACACCCACGCACGTCATGTCACAGACGCGCGTACGCGCTAAGGGCCTTTGGTCCAATGAAATCGCATATGCGTGCTGCCGTGCATACGCGCTAAGGGCCTTTCCTCGATTCACACGCAGACGTGCAGGATTTTCACATGCCAAATCACTCCGTATCTAGCTGGCCACGCGTAAGCACACAGAAGACCACGCTCCTGCCCAGAAGGCCGAATTACTGCCCCCCAGAGCCCCGAGCACGCTCCCACCTGCCATCTGCTGCTGCCTGACTGCCTGCTGCCCACGTGCCCTGCCATTTGCTGCCTGCACATCAGCCAGGGGTGCTGTTGCTGTGACCACCCCTGCTGGAACCGAAGACTCCCGACTGGGATTCCATCGCTCCACAGCCCAGCCCCAGGACCCAGTTGCCCACCCACTCCTGCCTCTGGGGTTGTCATGTCGGGCACTGCAACATCTGGCACCACTGACAACCCCCGGCCAGAGAGGAAGAGGGGCACCAGCTTCAGTGCCAGGGAAGTTGGTGTCCTGGTGGAGCGAGTCCTGGGGCAGTATGATGCCCTCTACGGAAGTGTGCGCGCCAACAAGGAAGGACGGACTCGGATCTGGACGGACATCGTGACTGCCATCAACGCGGAGGGGGTGGCAGTCCGCGACTTCCAACATGTCAAGAAGCGCTGGGGGGACTTCAGGTCCAGGACCCTGAACAAGGCCCGGGGCCTCTTGAAGGCAGCGGATGCTAAGGGGCGCCGGGGCCACTTGTCGGAAGATCAGATGAGGGTCCTGGAACGCATATCCCCAGCGCTCCACGTCCAGGTCCTTGAGAGGCAGACCCGTCTGGAGTCGAGCGGTAAGTGTACATGCATCATGATTGTAAGCTGTGCGTGTGGTGATGTGCCAGTAGTGTGCCGGTTGCACATCTGTTTGTATGGGGCCGCGTATGGGTGGGGGTGTACAGGGCTGTGAGGCTAACACATGCGAGGGCTGTCATGTGTGAGACATGGATGGTGCTTGTGTGTGTAGGCTTGCATGCCAAATGCAGTTGTGTGGGCACACATGTTTGGATGAATGTGTATGTAAGTGGGCATGTTCGTGATGTCACGCATGTATGTTGTTTTCAGCTGCATGTATCAGCACTGTGTACATGTGCATGTGTGTGTATTTGACAAGGGTGCAACAGTGATGCAACATGGATGCATGTGACAGCGGGATGTGGAAGCCTGATTGGCAGATGTGACATGGATGCCCATCGGAACACTGCGAAAGTTGGCTGAGGTGTACACATGTATGCAAGTGTGGTGGTGTGCATGCATGTGTAGTGCACTCCCTGTGTTGCATGTGATGTCTGGCTCACCTTTGCCTGCTCATGCTGTTGTATGTGTATGGATGGTGCTGGCAGTTGGGATGTGGCCGTGGTATGGCTCATGTGTGCAAGTTGAAATGACATGTGTGTTGCCGATTGTGATGCCATGTCTGTGGTTTGCCAATGCCACTCATGTGCAACTGTCATGTGTGTATGTGTCCATTGTACAGTGCCCTGATGCCTGTGTTTAATTTCTCCCTGTCTGCAGCGTCAACTGATGAAGAGGGCGGAGAAGGTGCTGTGGAGCACAGTGGCAGGGATCGCACCGCCAGCCGGAGACGCAAGGCCCGGCTCCCCTCCCAGGTTGTGATCTCGTCGGGGAGTGAGGAGTCCGGCGCCGCGTCCCAGGCCGCAGCTGCCAGGGGGAGGTCCAAGAGGCGGAGGTCGGAGCTGGACTCCTCAGCAGCAGAAGGGGCAGCTGGGACCCCACATGGCCCAACGGGGGAAGATGGCACAGAGTCATCCAGGCTGGTGGGGGGTTTGGTGGAGAAGGAGGCCGTGCAAGCAACAGAGATGGGGTCTGGAGGTGGGGATTCCACTGGTGCTAGTGGTGCAGTGCAGGACCAGGGACAGGAGGCAGCATAGGTCGCCGCGGAGGTGCCTGTGTGCAATCCTGTCCCTGATCCTGTCACTGCATCATCTTGCACCAGCAGGGATGCCTACGTCCAGACCCGTTTTCAGGCAGGGGATGAGCTCACGACAACTGGCCTTCCTCTGCCTGCGGACGTGGCTATCCGGGTCCGGGTTGAGCCTGTCCTGACTGGTGTGGCATTGCGTCAACGGGCCATGCGAGGTGACCTGCAGTCTTTTCATGAGGAGACTGCACGTCATCTCGAATGGCTCGTTGACCGCGTCGGCCTACTGGGACAGGTCACCCAGGCCGGATTCCTCCGTTTGATGGGGCTTGCTACGACCCCCTCCTCAACTGAACCCCCTATGCGCCAGTCGTCCTCCGTGCCATCTTCCCACCCATCAGTCACCTGGGTGCCCTGTGGAGCTGCCTCTGACGGTGCGGCCAGGCTGGTGGAGGAGGCATCCCTGCCACAGTCGGGAGTCGGACGTCCAGCAGGGGTGGCCACATTAACGACTGCACCCCAGCCAGCGGAGGATGTGCAGGCAGCAGGAGGCAGTGCACGGGCAGAGGCGCAGCAGCAGCAACGTGGTGGGAGCCATGATGGCTCGGGGCCTTCCACATCGGAGGGGCAGGCATCGGCCGGAGGGCAGGAGGACCCAGGACGGGAAGTGTCTTCCGTGTGGCAGCGGTTGGGCCACGCCATAGATGCGGAGCGGCAGCGGGCGGAAGAGGCACGGCTCACGATGGTGAGGGCGGAGAACTCCATGCAGAGGGCCCTGAGACGTGCCGAGTGCCTCGAGGCAATCCGCAGGGAGTTTGGGGAGAACATGTGGACGGCCCTGCGGACCCTCGTGGCCATGGAGGAGGAGCGCCTCTGGGACATTGAGCAGGAGTTCGATGATGCCCTGGCCCGGAACATCCCGAAGTGAGCCGTCGGACTAGCCCGCTGCCCTTGTAAATAGTTATATAGTTAGTGTTAGGTTTCCTTTGGTTTGGCTTTATTTTTGGACCTTTTGGACAATGGGCCACATTTTTGTATATAGTTATTTTTTTTAGGTAGTGTTATTAGATAGGTTTCATTTCTTCGGTTGGGATCATGGACCCTGGATAGTTATCTGTACATAGTTGACTTTTGGATTTTCAATTTTTATTATGATTTCGCCATGGAGCAATGGTTTTCGATTTTAATTTGTGACTTTGGACACCTTTCCTTTGCATTATGATTTGTGGTTTAGCATTTTTTCACGGGCCTGCTGTTTTTTTTTTTGTTCAATTTCTATTATTGTTTGTTTATTTTTGATTCAATTTATGTTGCTTTTAATACATATTTTTTCTTCAAAGTTCAATGTGTAGTATCATCTCATTGGTTTCATGCATATCATGATATGGGTTTTGACATTCACTGACACCCATTGGGTGTATGTGAGGGACATGTGTTCATTTCAAAACTTCCAATTGGGCTTCTGTCATGTTTTTGCAATTTCTAAGTGGGTGGATGCAATACTCGGGTGGGTGTTTGCCATTTGGAGGCTGACCATAAAGGCCAGGGATCTACATTGTGGTGACATGTTGGCTGGGAGACGTGAGTGGGGGCCTGGTGGAGGCTGCCCCTGCACTGCTGGGGGGTGGGACTGATAGGGGACATGAGTGGGGGCCTGGTGGAGGCTGCCCCTGGTGGCTGGGGGGTGGAGGTGCAGGGAGACATGAGTTGGACATGAGTGGGGGCCTGGTGGAGGCTGCCCCTGGGGGTGGGGTGGTGGTAGACATGGGTGGGGGCCTGGTGGAGGCTGCCCCTGCACTGCTGGGGGGTGGGGGTGGTGGTAGACATGAGTGGGGGCCTGGTGGAGGCTGCCCCTGGTGGCTGGGGGGTGAGGGTGATGGGAGACATGAGTGGGGGCCTGGTGGAGGCTGCCCCTGCACTGCTGGGGGGTGGGGGTGGTGGTAGACATGGGTGGGGGCCTGGTGGAGGCTGCCCCTGCACTGCTGGGGGGTGGCGGTGGTGGTAGACATGGGTGGGGTCTGGTGGAGGCTGCCCCTGCACTGCTGGGGGGTGGGGGTGATGGGAGACATGAGTGGGGGCCTGGTGGAGGCTGCCCCTGCACTGCTGGGGGGTGGGGGTGATAGGGGACATGAGTGGGGGCCTGGTGGAGGCTGCCCCTGGTGGCTGGGGGGTGGAGGTGCAGGGAGACATGAGTTGGACATGAGTGGGGGCCTGGTGGAGGCTGCCCCTGGTGGCCGGGGGGTGGGGGTGGTGGTAGACATGGGTGGGGGCCTGGTGGAGGCTGCCCCTGCACTGCTGGGGGGTGGGGGGGTGGTAGACATGAGTGGGGGCCTGGTGGAGGCTGCCCCTGGTGGCTGGGGGGTGGGGGTGATAGGGGACATGAGTGGGGGCCTGGTGGAGGCTGCCCCTGGTGGCTGGGGGGTGGAGGTGCAGGGAGACATGAGTTGGACATGAGTGGGGGCCTGGTGGAGGCTGCCCCCGGTGGCTGGGGGGTGGGGGTGGTGGTAGACATGGGTGGGGGCCTGGTGGAGGCTGCCCCTGCACTGCTGGGGGGTGGGGGTGGTGGTAGACATGAGTGGGGGCCTGGTGGAGGCTGCCCCTGGTGGCTGGGGGGTGGGGGTGATAGGGGACATGAGTGGGGGCCTGGTGGAGGCTGCCCCTGGTGGCTGGGGGGTGGAGGTGCAGGGAGACATGAGTTGGACATGAGTGGGGGCCTGGTGGAGGCTGCCCCTGCACTGCTGGGGGCTGGGGGTGATGGGAGACATGGGTGGGGGCCTGGTGGAGACTGCCCCTGGTGGCTGGGGGTGCAGGGGGACATGCGTTGGTGGGCAGTAGTGCAAGGTGACATGTGGGTTGGCTGGGGGGCATGGCCATGGTGATTGGGGTGCCTGCAGGACATGTGCAGGGTAGGCCCCTGTGGTGTGGGCCACCTGCAGGGGCCGTGGAGGGTGTAGAGGGAACACCTGGGAGGACCCACACGTGCAATTCACGTGTGGTGCTCCCCGCGCACCCCTGTAATACACGTACCCTGATGGTATCGCGTGTGATACTTCCCGTGCACCCCTGGAATACACGTACCCTGCTATTTTTGCATGTGATACTTCCCGCGCACCCCTGGAATACACGTACCCTGATGGGATCGCATGTGATACTTACCGCGCACCCCTGAAATACACGTACCCTGCTGTTTTTGCGTCTGATACTTCCCGTGCACCCCTGAAATACACGTACCCTGCTGTTTTTGCGTGTGATGGTTCCCGCTCACCCCTGGAATACACGTACCCTGATGGAATCGCGTGTGATACTTCCCGCGCACCCCTGAGATACACGTACCCTGCTGCTTTTGCGTGTGATACTTCCCGTGCACCCCTGGAATACACATACCCTGCTGTTTTTGCGTGTGATACTTCCCACACACCCCTGGAATACACGTACCCTGATGGAATCGCGTGTGATACTTCCCGCGCACCCCTGAGATACACGTACCCTGCTGCTTTTGCGTGTGATACTTCCCGCGCACCCCTGAAATACACGTACCCTGCTGCTTTTGCGTGTGATACTTCCCGCGCACCCCTGATGCACACGTACACAGGACAATCGCATGTGGAACTTCCCGCGAACCACTGAAATACACGTTCCCCGCTTGGCGTTTGCTGTTTGCCAGCCCTGTGAACTGGTCCAGGGTTTTGGGATTATTTGGGGATTTTGAAGGCTTTTCCTTGCGCGAGGGCGTTCTTGGGGGCGTAACTGGTGCTGCTGCAGGGTCGCTGCGCCACGCTGCGCCACGGCTGGTTTTGGATGCGAAAATCCATGAATACGCTGTGCGCGGAAATCGATTTTAGCGCACGTGGCTGGCGCAGATATCCGCACAGGCACGCTGTGCGCCAGCCGCGTGCGCCACTTTTGAATTACCCTGTACATTTTTCTGCAACGTCTGAATGGATTTTGTCAACTGGGAGCTAAGTTATATGACTATTTTGTATACCTACATTTTGACACTTTTAAAAATCAAACATCGATGGATTTGCAGGAACGTTGTGCAAGGAGCCTCGGCAAAGACTTGACAGCATGGTTTTGCAAATTTGTCTGTGTCTTATTTTTTTTAAAGAGTCATGATGTAGGTACACAAAATAGTGATATACCATTGGTGACTGAGGTATAGCCGATGGCCATGGGAGGTGGCCAGATTGTCCGAGTCATGGCCATGGGCAGTGGCCAGATTTTCCAAGTCATGGCCAAAGGCTACTGCCCATGACCATGAGAGACTGGCAATGGTGTTAAAGTGAGCATGGCCACCAGGGGCTGGCTCTGTGGTGAAGTTTTTGAAAATCGGTATAGGTTTGAATGGAAAAATAAATTCTGCCTGCGGCTAAAATTCTGTCCGTGGCTACAGCGCAAAGTGCTGCACAGGATCGCATCAACAGATTGCTGTGACTATCGCTGCATAGAGTCAGAAAGAATGCTAATCAGCAGATAATTACAAAGCACGCCGATCCAGGTGCCCACATTGTCACCAGGCCACCCCTTGAAATCATTACCCACCCATATTTGCGACCATAGTGGGACAAGATATTTGGATTGGATGCCGGACTCATTTCCACAACCTTGCAGCAATGACTGCCCACAATCCACATGACTTAAGTAAAGAGTCAAATTACGTGTCGGCTGAGTTCTAACAATAAATATAGAATTAAGAATGGTTTTGCAGATTGCTTCATTCCGACAACAGTTACTTATTGAATAACCCAGTGCTGAGGTGAACAGGGCCCACTCTCATATTTTAAACCTAACACTTGAAGAAGGAAGGGCACCTTCACAAAAGAACCCCATTACCAGCAGAAGGGTAATCTGTTTAAAGTACTAGATGAAACACAGTGATCTACCCATTCTACCACCCTGCAATTACTTGATAATCGTGTATTCTGATTTGATTATTGGGGCATAGAGTGTGGCCGAACCCTAGGTTTGAATGAGAAGACATATTTTGCTTGGCGCTACAGCCTGAAGTGCTTTACTGAATGACAACAAACCTGTGCGAGCTGCATCAGCAAGGACCTAAAAACATAGTTTTGCAAATCTGTTTTGTGTTTTATTTTTCCAAAGTGTCCAAATGTAAGCACAGAAAATAGTGATATAAGTTTGGTGCATGGACAATGGGCCTGGCCCTCTGCAAGGACGAATGCCTGCTTTGATTTACCTATTGGGGCATGTGGCATGGCAGACGCTGTAGGTTTTGAAGGGAAAAAAATTGGCTTGCGACTGCAACCCGGAGTGCTGTGCGGGATTGCAGCAAAGTTGGGGATCTCCGGCATAGGTGAAGCTGTAGGTTTAACTGGGGCAATAAAAATCTGCTTGTGGCTGCAGCCTGTAGTGCTGGACAGTATTGCAACAAAGTTGTGCGAGGAGCATCAGCAAGGACCTGCAAGGATGTTTTTGGAAATCTATCCTTTTTTTAAAACCTTTTTGAAATTGTCGAAATGTAAGTACAATAAATAGTGATATAACTTTTCTGCAGTGGGTCGAGAGCCTGGGCTTCAGCAGGGACAAGTGCCTACTCTGATTGGCCTATTGACGTGTGCTCAGCTGATAAAGACTCACATAAGTATGCGTTGCAAAAGATATATTTGTTAAAGGAGGTTTATATATGTTAAAAGAGGAATTATTAATAGCTCATATACAGTGATGTAACATTATGAAACATTTTCACTTATAAAAACCTATTCAATTTACAGAAAATATCCTGTTAAAGGGACGTTACGGTTAAGATGTACCCCACCCTTGGGACTCTTCTGCCCCAGCAGTTAGCTAGTGGCCTCCCACCTTGGTGAGCACTTGTCCATCCGTACGGCCCCTTTTATTTATGCACTTCTGTCACTGCACAATGCATATGTGCATTTATAGCAGCACTATGTAAAATGTTTTTGTATACGTATGGGAAATGTACAATGAAGAAATGTGGAGAACATTGTTAAGTGGCAGGTGGTGGGTGGAAGTTTAAAATGTTGATAGGCTATATGTGGAGATTTATTAAGTGATTGGTGGATGTATCTGTGAATGGTTTAAAGCAGGTAATGAGGGAGTGTTACAAACATAACAGTAAAAAGCGTAGAAAGGATGTTTTGTGTGATGGTGTGCAATACAGTTTTCCAATAAGGCATGGGCTAGACACGGGAATGCAGAGACTGTGGATAGTTATAAACGGCAATGGACTATACTGTTTATTGTATACTAGATAGAAGAATTTCAGACAGAAATTTGTTTCTGTGCTTTTTTCTTTTTCAATAGTTTACAATTGTCCATTATTTCCATTAGCATAGTAGAAAATGCTAATTGGGAATGTTGGAGAATCTTATTGAATCTAACTACTTTACTGAAAAATGTAAAGTAGATGGAGTCTATAAGCTTATTTTTTTAGGTCTATTTATTTACTGTGAAAGCTGGTTCCTAAAGGAAACATTTTGTTATGTTTTGTTTAATTCTTTTTCAGGAGAGGCCAGAAAGTAAGGTGGGGAGGGAAATGAGAGAAGGGACACCAACCACACATATGGAGGGGCAGGTGGACAGGGGAAGATGTTGGGTTTATGTTAAATCTAAGGCAGAGGGAAGTGTTTCTCATGCTCCTTGATTACAGCTTCAAAAGCACTTTTGAAATTGCTCCCCACTGCATAGTGGTGGGTTGCATTATATACAGAGTTCTGTTGTTTTCAAAAGATATGATGGATCAACAGCCTCTTTTTTATATTGCAAGGTAGCTGGTGGGATTTTGTTTCCCACAGAAGTAGGCTGTGTGGTTATAGCATTGGTTGAGGAAGATGAGGTAGAGGAAGACAGTCTACTACTTCCTAAGAACTAAGAAAGGAACAGCCTTTCTGAGAGCATCCTGGTGGTTGGATTTGGAGTGGTGCCGAATGGAGGTGGTCCCTTAGGAGTACTGCCCAGGTTGTCCACGACTGAGTACAACGTTGCACTCAGTGCATTTCACGTTAGTAGCTTTAGCCTTCGGGACATTTCCTTTTTTTTTTACTTTCTTTATTCGTTTTGAAATAACAATTAGGAGACAACTCCCATAACCAGTTCCCCAATGAGCTCCCCCCCACCCGTGCTGCCCCGGCTCTTGGCTTTGCACACATGTTGCTACGCGTGCCAGTCTATTCATATTAGTTCATTTAGTGGCATTACAATTGCAAGTCCACTATGGAACTCCCTCCATCACCTTCCAAAATGCATTAGAGTCTGCACCTCATGGGGTGTGGGAGCTCCCCAATGGTGTAGTGATACACAAAATTGCAACCTTGCCAATCAGGGCTTTAGATGACAGCAGTAGCCGCTGAAAGCCAATAGTGTATTCAAAGTATGTGCTAAAAATGCTGACAGTAGTCTGTTGTAGCACTTCCATTATGCAGTAGTGAGCTACAAGGAATATGCAGGCCTAGTATGAGTGATAGGTCACATTATGCATTGTTGATAGACAGGCAGGGAGAGGGCCCTAGCTCTGTAGCTAATAGGTATTTTTGGAGTGTTTGGAACATTATGGCACCTATATAGCACTTAGATAGCCAGTCTTAAGCGCTATAATCACTAAGCTATGAGTGCATGCCTTTTAGAGCTTGCAGATGGGGTTAATACATCCCTGCTTCCCTTAGAATATTCTGCCTCACTAACGGTAGCCCTGCATGGCCCCAAGCTAATCTTCCTTTTCTCTGGGAAGGCACTGATAAGACATTCCTCAGCTTTCGCGCAGATGGGCCAGGGAGGGGCTCAGAAGGAGCAGTGTAAATTAACAGAGTTGGGTTTTTTCCATGAGCCAGCCTATATTTTGCACAGGGAAAGTTCTGGAACTGTGCGTCACGGACGGGCAGCACGAGATTATAAAATACACATGCTCACATGACTCGGGTGGGAGATCGTCCTGTGGACTTGATTCGAGCAGATCAAGTGCCCGGAATTTTGGAGCTCTTGACGGCATTCTGCAGCGCTGTTCTCTGACTGAGCGGGGCTTGTTAAAGCTAGCTTATGAGGGCCAGGGTCTCCCAGTGCTGATTGAAGGGGCGTAAGACTGTGTTTCTCTATGTTTCTCTATATTTCTCGATGTTTATCTAAGTTCCATGTTTCTCTATATTTTGCATTTCTCTATGTTTTATGCTTTGTAATCTTCTCTAACTTGAATCCCAAATGTATATGAAATTCACTGTTTAGAATAAAATACTAAAACTTATTGAAAGGTGTCATTTGTCACTAGCATGAGATCACTGCTCAGCACAATAGAACCTGTATTTTGGGCTGAATTGGGTATTTTTTGCTCTCAAAGGGCTGGCCCCGAGGAAGATTTTGCCCATATCAAGACATTTGGTGGCAGCTTTGTGGGATTTGTGCAGAGCAGTGCCTTGCTGTGAAATGACAAATTGTGTGAGAGAACACAGTGCAGAGTGAAGAGCAGGCTGTCGCATTTCCTTGGTGGTCTCACTGCAGCTCTGAGACTTCAAAAGACAGCAGCGTTGTGTCGGCTTGCCGTGGCCGATAGCTTGTGTGGTTAAGACTCCCTTCAGTAAATCAGTCGTGACTGACTTATTGCTTGGGAATGGAGCCAAGGGAGTACAAGGCGATAAACAAGCGGGAAATGGCTTTGTTTAAAGCGCTCCGATGAATGGTCAAGAAAGATGTATGTTCAATTAGGAAAGAATTTTATCATGCGGTTTCCCCAGTTTAAAGTTGTAATTTGAAATGCAAAGTGAGACGGAGTTCTCAACTCTATTCTGTCATGAGGGCAGGGAAAAATAGTTGCAAGGATTTGACATGCAAATTGTGAATAGTAATCTAACCATTGACTCAGCCCCAGTGTGCTAGCGAGTGGGGGGCTGTAATGTTCGGAGGCGAAGGTTCGCTTTTTTGATGTATGCTTTTGAAGTGTTGACATTCCTGAAAAATAACGTGGGGAATGAGCCGTGCTTAGGAGAAAGAGTAACATCTGTGATGAGAGCCTAAAGGGTTTGTTTTTCTTTTGGCAACTGTAAATTCCATGTGCTAGTGGTGGCGAATTCTGTTTTAAAGGAAACTCACTAAAATGGTTATATTGCATTTTAAGCTGTGCCATGCTTATAATGGGTGAGAGACTCACTTAAAAGAAAGTGAGTGAATGTTATTTGGATTTTCGATTTTTGTGTATTGATTTGAAATTGCAGAATCAGTTTGCAATGGTTTGGGGGGAAAGACAATTTATATTTTTCTAAATTGCCTCTGGAGTATTTTTGACTGTTCCCACGCTATGCCATAGATTTGTACTGTTGCCTTATAAGTGATGCATGTTTGGAAATAGTGACCTGTTGACTGTGATATATGGTGAAAAATGTTGTTGACACATTTAACAGCCCACAAGCAATATAGGGAGTGTGGGTTGTTCTTGCAGGAAAACCGTGCAGGGAGCTGCACTAAACATGGCATTTTTATTTTTAAATGCACTGAAATAAGTGGTTATATTCTGGCAATGGTACAACAGAATGAAAAATCTGTGTGTGATAAGATAGCACAAAGATTTAGTGGGTTGCGGATTCTTTTGAAAGATCGCACATTGCAATGGATTGAGCTTGTGAAGCCAAACTACAAGGTTACGAGGAAAAAGAAGGAAAAAAAACGTATGCTTTTAAATGGGACATTAATCAGTTTAAAATAGGCTAAAAGACGCTTTGACATTTTGCAAAATTACATGGAGTAGAATCTGATGACAAGAGAAAGTGCCTCTTTTGAAAATAAGAGTCTTGCAGTGTGCAAAGCTTGTGCCTTGAAGCTGTCTGGGGCGAGGTGCGCGAAGAAAAAAAAAAATAATAAAATGGTGCTTCAGATATGAGAGCTTTTCTGAGTTGTTGGAGCAGTGCAGGAAAGAGTTAATCTGGATGAACTGTCTGAAACGAGTGCCTTCCATTGAAGCCGCCACAGTTTAAGAGTTATAGAGCAAAGAGATAAGCTTGCTGCGCGAAAGATAAACAATGACATTCCTGCATTCCATCCCCTGTGAGAGACCGTCAGTGAGCAGAAAACTGAGGAGAGGGGGTGCAAAGACAGAAATGCTGATCAGAAGTAAAGAATTTGCCCAGTAACACTGGAAGGAAAACAAAGGCTGCATGCAGGATGACAGACGGGCACATCACATCTGAACATTTGGGGAACCTGTGCATCTGTGAATGGGCTAAGAAAAGACAGCTGCCCATTCCAACAGACATTGCTATGCAAACCGCATTCCCATGCACCAGGTGATGTGATGTGAAGTGAAACGCTATTGCTGTGCAAGCTGCATCCCAGTGCTCCATGTGATGTGAACTGAAGTAAAGCGCTGTGCACTGGAGAAGAAACCTCTAGGCGCTTTGAGAAGAGAAAATACACAGCTGGCAAAATGCAAGCTACATTGCCAGGCACTTGAGTAACTGACAAAGACATTATGGCATTCCAGATGGAAGCAAAACTGACAAAAAGCGCTTAGCCGTTTTGCAAGAGACAACATGCAGAGCGGGGCTTTGGAGTACAACATGAACACTGCACATTAGCCATGATCCAGAAGCCTCACGCCTTAGTGCAAGAATGAATGATTTGTTGAAGCAACAAAAAGAAACTGACTTAGACTATCGCGCTCAAAGGGGTGGTCCAAGAACTCAGCAAACACCCTTTGAGAAAATGACAAGTGAAAAAAAAACCAGAGGCTTGAAAGACACTAGCTGTATGGAGAAAAATAAACAAAGCTGCTTGTGCAACTGCAGGCGGTATTGTTGCACGTGAGGGCTGGTGAGGCGTGCAGGCCACAAATTGCCACGGATGAGGTGTGGCAGATAAAATCACAAGTGGATAACATTACATGTGTGTCAAATGAGGAAGTCGGTCTGAGCATGACTTATAAAGGGACAGAAAGGTCGGTGATGTTAAAATGGGGAATAATTACAACCTTAAAAACCCCGGCGGCGGATTAGCGGGATTGCCAGTGCAGGATGTCATGCTGGGGAGAGGAAGGTCTAAAATGGAGGCTAGGCTCCCGTTCTTGAGTGAGACATGCAGCCGAGAAATAGGTGCAAGAGATCACATAGCTGCAGTGGTTGCATGCGCGTGTGCTCACCTAGGGTTCAAGGAAGGATGAGCGCTGCAGAGCAAGCTGTCAGCGGTCGCGGTCCCTGGCTGCGCATGGAGTGAGCTGGGAAGCGGACTGTGAGTAAATGGGGTGAGCGGCCGTGATGAGGTGCGCAAGGCTGGGGTAACCGTGAGGGTGCCTGACCAAAAATGGCGCTAGGTACCAGAGGCCAAGTAAAAAACACACTCAGCCATGGGGGAGCATACTAGTGTGTATGCATACGCATGAAAAGATGCGTGGCTCAGGTAGGTAGTACATGTCTAGGCAGGCGGGCGGAGGACGCCTCACTGCCAGGCTAGGATGCTGATTGGTCGGCGTGAAGGGTGTGGTGGTAATGGTGCCCAGAGCTGCTAAAGAGTGGTAAAGAAATGGAATGGATGATGTGAGCATACCAACATGTTTGGGTGACACATATCAAGATACATATTTACAGGAAATGCCCCATTGATAGTGGTTATGTTTAGCAGTGACACAAAAAAAGCACATGTTAACCAAATGGGGTGGCGTTTCCAAAGTCCAGCGATGTCACATGATGTCAATTAGGAGTGAAAGCATTGTCTCAATTACAGGAAGAGTTTCCACTCTACACAGATGTTTAAACCTGACCTGACAGAATTTAATTTGTGCACCCATTTCTGTTCTAAACAGGTTAAGATTCTGTTGACGTCTCCCCCTCTGATGGTGGCAGTAACTTTCTGTATTATCACCCATTTGAGGTCCATATTGGTGTGATTTTTCTTGACAAAATGATCTACAAGAGGTTTATCAGGTACTTTGTTTTTTATGCACGAGCAGTGCTCGCATATCCTGGTCTTGACTGGTCTCATGGTTTTGCCCACATACATGAGTCCACAAGGGCAAGTTATAGCATATATGACCTGTTTCGTATTGCAATTAGTATGGTCCTATTAATGTCATTATGTTGGAATATTTTGGTGGTCTCTGTGAATTGGCAGACAGTACATTTGCCACACCGGTAGTGGCCTTGTACGGGTGGAAGATTCCATAGAATGCTGGTAGACTTGGTGGGCTCGATGAAGGTGTGTACCAAGGATTCTCTGATGTTCCGGTGAATACCAAGTCCAGTATCCAAGCCAGTGGTCAAAAATCCAGGTAATCAGAGAGCGCGCCAAAATCCAGGTAGGGAAAATCCAAAAGACAGTCCAAGCAAACATTCCGTGATCGAGATAATACGAGAATAACAAGAGTAACCAAAACGCCAAGCAGTTCTCCGTGAAGAAGCTGTGAAGCAATGTTTCTGCGTTTGCTCGCCCTTTTTCAAATACGAGCGTGGTCATGTGACGCGGTCACGTGACCCCAGCTGCGTGTCACGTGGAACGCAACGCAGACAGGGATTGGTGTTGCGGGCGTCTTCCGGGCATGTGACGCGTGGGTTTCCATATGCGCTTTTTTCGACGCGGAGCGTGAAGGACTCGCCATGGCAACCGCCACCGTGGAAAGGGGCGCAAAGACACTGGTCCACCAGCCGGGAAACCCCTCCGACTGTGCCGCTGCCGCTGTCGCTGCCATTGGGATTGCATGTGGGAACGGGGAACATTAGCAGGTGGGTGTGTGGGAGAACAAGGAACAGTAGTGAGTGAGCAATTGGACATGACACTCTCAGGATTTCACTGTGCCATTTTCAATCGAAAACACAGATTCACTGGATGCAGCATCTAATTTCACTTTGCTCTGATGAGACCAACTCAACAAAGGCGTTCTTCCTGCTTTGGTAATGTATATTTTTCCATTCGCTTTCCTCTCTTTGAACTTGAGCGAGCCCCAGAACCACACATGACATCTATTTTAGCTCCTCCATAGGCTCTGGGTCTGATGTTTGGCTCATGTAAATATTCATGTTTCTGCCTGTTCCACAGATTCTGTGGCACAAGAGTGTATTTAGGTCCGGAATCAATCATCATGTGTATGTTTATTTCATCAACACACACTGTGGCCTTGGGACTTTCCATCTCCTCTTAATTTTCTTCGCCCGTTATGACAAATACACATTCTTCTCCATCATCATCGCTGTAGTTATCCCTCCCTATACAGTCTGTAGATGTATTTTGCATCCTACAACATTGGGCATAATGACCTTTGCCCTTGCATTTTCCGCAAATGATTTTGAGAGCAGGACACTCCGGGTTATCTGCCCAATGATCCGTGCCATCGCATCTAATACACCTGCCCGTGTTCATTCTCTTTGATTCATTCCTTCGCCTCGGTGAACTCTTCCTTCTCACACTATTACTTGTCGTCTTGGCAGTTATTTCTTGTTCCTGACTTCACTCCAAGTCGATCTGCAAACCCTCTCTGGTTTGCTTCTTCTACTTATAATTTCTGCTACATGAGCTATGGATTCGCTGTTCTTATTAGCATTGGTCATTGGTGTGATGTTATCTTTAGGGATTTCATGCTTTATTTCAACTGTATGTAATCTGTTTTCTAATTCCTTGACGCATTTCTCAGTGTGTTCACTCGTAGTAGGGCAGTAAGGGATTACCAGCACCGGTGCCCTTACCGGTGCCCGTAAAACCCTTACCGCCCACCTCGTAATGAGGCCCAGTGTCTAAAGTTGGGGCGTCTTCTGCCCATAATCTTTCTCTTACTTTACTGCTCCTACACTCTAACATGAATTGATCCCTCAGTCTTTCATCCAACTGTGTATTAAAATTGCATGTCTTAGC
The DNA here is from genome assembly GCF_040938575.1 of Ambystoma mexicanum. NCBI lineage: Eukaryota > Metazoa > Chordata > Amphibia > Caudata > Ambystomatidae > Ambystoma > Ambystoma mexicanum. The sequence continues at coordinate 1,079,599,171 of NC_090933.1, forward strand.
TAACTTCCTAAGACTGGTTATATATTGCTCCACGCTTTCACCCTCCTCTTGCACTCTCTTTCCGAATTTGTAGCATTCTAAAATTGTACTTAACTTTTTTCATAGTGTTTGCTAATTTTTTTTACTGAGCGTTCATATTCATTTAAACTAACATCTTCATCAGGAGGTAGTTCTGGTAAGTCTTCAAACTTTTCTTGCCCGGCTGGGCCTAGACAGTGTAGTAACAATGATTTCCGTTTCTCCACACTGCAATTTTGACAACACACGACTCCGGCATAGTGTTCGAATGATTTGATCCATCTGTTCCACGGTATCGCTGGTTTCCCAACCTCTGACAAGAAAAACCTGGGTGGAGGCACACTATTGAAAGACATGCTTCCACCTCTCGTGGATGTCTGTCAGGAGACGGAAATTTGAAAACCTGAGAGTTGTTGAAATTTGGGAACTTGACAGAACAGAAACTCCTGCTCATGGAAGAAACTGTATTTTATATATTGTTGAAAGGTAACTGGTACCCCATTTCCTTGTTATCAGACTTCTGCATGCAATATTGTTGTTTGTGGATTATTGGATTACAATGAGAAGAAAAAAAACATTTGTTTGTCTTTGTATTTCTACTCTGATCATGGATCCCTGTGCAGAGCTTGAATTTTTATTTTTTTTAGTTATAAATTAGAAGAGCCGAGAGGTTCAATTGGCACTGTGGAGGTGTGTCTTTGTTCTGCCTTGTTTGCTTTTTTTTTATAGCTGGTTCCATTCACTTTGTATTTACCCTCTATAACATGCAGCAGAAAATGCAGGGCTCATATACAATGTAATACAGTAGTATTACGCGCAGGGGAACGTGAGAGCAACGTGAGGCGGGGATATTTGCAACCGGCAGAAAGAAAACAGATTTTGTGAGAGTGTAGGCGAGGTGATTATAAGGCAGATGATGCGGATTCGCACAGGATAGCAAGTTCAGCCACGGCCAGTCACTTACTTGATTTGATGGCCGCTACAGCATTCGCACGAACATAGCGGCAGGGGAAAATGAGGCAACGGGACCGCGTAGCTGCACAAGCCGCTACAACGCTCAAAGTCGATCGATGAGGCGGTGGGGACCAGAAAAATCCTTGTCGCCACTTGCAGTGGTTGAGGTAAGGAGGAAGAGACTGTAACTTGCTTCACACGTACCTTTATTGGCCAAATATATAAAGAAATGTACATTAAGGACATAAGTGTATTGGAACATATGAGGCACCACCCACCCCAGCTCCAACGTTTCTGCTCTCGTTCAAAAACCCCTAGTGTTCTGATACGTAAACACAACGTCAGTGTTCTGAGCACAGAACACTCATGGCTGATGTGTCCACGAGTTACGCTCGTGGGGGAGCTTAGCGGCGGTAAGAAAGGTAATCCAATACTACAATCACCAAATGCATTGATTACTTTCTGGCACTAGCTTGAATTCTTTGGGTATACATTATATATTGCATACTGAATCAAGCACAAAATACATCCTTGCAATATTCCTTTGCATGCACAATGTTTTTCTCCTACAAGTTGCGAGAGCTGCCTTGCCTTGCTGCACTTTACACATATACCCAGGAATCGTTGTATCTAATAGTCTTTTAGCACTATGCTGTTTACAATGTTTTTTACGTATTTGTTAAAAGCCCAATACTAAAGATTCATAATGATGTGTACGCATGTGCTGATCGTGGGATGGTTTATTTCTGATTTATATCATCAACATCATTCGCGATTGAGAATGCAGTTTGTCTGTCGCATTTGCGAGCATTGATATTAATACATAAACTAAGGGCAGTATTGTATTGCTCTATCATGGCTGCCCTCTTCACATTCACAGAACCATACAGGCAGATTATTCCAGCATTAATGCCCCATGTGATCACCCAATCACGTGATCAGCACTGGAAATTGCGACATGCACAACACCGGTGATTGTGCCTATTCCACAGAGTCTTTGAGAAAAGGTATCCATTAAGAAAACCCTATTTGATGTACCTTTGTAGAGATGACAACCTCTTGGAGGAGATCCCTGAAGGAACATATGGATGAGAGAAAGAGAGGCTGGTGATGTCACAAGGAATGAGCGTGACGCATGCACAGACCTTATAGAATCTGATGACGAAGTAAAGAATCAAGTAAACTTTCATATGCTGAATGAAGATTGCACGTGTGAAGAGCACTGCAGAAAATGCAAGCCGTTTTACAACTGTACAGATGCAGCAATGCAGGTAGACCAAGTAATCTTAAAGGCTAGCTAGACGTAGTGAATAAACTGCAGGTGGTGCAGCAATTGTATAGCATTCTGGGCATCGGTGTCACATATTTAGTAAGCTCAGACCCATGAAGAAAGAAGGATCGGAAGGCTGAATCATAGTAATAAAACTGCTGAAGATCGAGGAAAGGCCTGGAATAGCTGTCCTGCCTGGTGTCCAAGGATGGAGGGGCCAAGCACGGGTTATCTATCCTTGAATAACAGTGAACATTCTACAGACAATTAAATGCTGCAAATTAGGCCAAAATACGATCTCCTGTCACGTGAGTCAAGGATGGAAATAGGAGTTGGGCGTACAAACCTGGACTGCGATAAGAGTGTGCCTATACTCCCTTTTATTCTCAGGAGCAGTGATACTTTGCAAGGACAAGTTCAAAGACAATCTGAATGGCAGAAGGCATGAGTGATGAGAGATGTGGGCTAATTGGGTGGGGAGACACGGCCAAGTCCACCCGCTGGCACCAGGGGTACCAGCTTACATGCTGCTAGTGAGCCAAATGTTCCAGAAGTATACAAGCGTGCCAACCAATTGTAGAAGGTCATATAACGAAGGGCCTTATAGTTTGATAGCCAATGGTGTGCCGTGTATCTAGTAACTGATGAAGATGACTTGCACTAGGGGTGGGCATAAGTCTCGGGAGGATAGCTCAGGGTCAACGTGCTCGCCTTGGAAGTAAGAAGACGCTGAGCAACACAGGTTCGATCCCTGGGTCTCTACTTAGAAACCTGTGGGCAGTAAGCGGGTTATAAGTAAACAATTACAATTACAAATTACAATTACAATTACAAAAGTTGTCCACCTGACTGTAGAGACCCAATCACAACCCAATCCATTAAATAAGGTATAGTTAGATGTTCCCTTTAAGCCAATTACTACTCCCTGTAGGTTTTTCTTAGTTTGCCACATAGTATGACATTATGTAGGCTGAATATTTGCTATATAAATGTGTTTTTTATGCAAAATGATTGAGAGCACGATCGAACATCTGTCGATGTCTGTTGTAACTCCCTGTTTTAGACAAATGAAAATAAAACAGTAGGAGGAGACATTTTGCCAACTTCCTGAGTCTGACTTATTATTTGGTATAAGTCATTCTGCATCCCCATCCTTGTATGACGTGTTACTGATTTAAAGGCCCCCCCATGGGTTCACGTGGTAGCATTGTCGGATGGTTGCACGGAAGACCCATCGACCTGTTGACTCCAGAGCTTCGGACGATCGGACATCCTCTGCCATCTAGCTGGAAGATCACAGGATTTCCTTTGGAGAACAGCCGAATAGAAAACTTGCAAGTAGAATCGAGACGGTGAGCAGGTGCCCTCTTTAACAAAATGTCTACCGGGTTTGCACAGGCGGAAAGCGAAAGTGGTCGATTGGAGGAAGAAGTCGATACCGAAGGCTTCGAGCCGAACGAGCGAATGGTGAGTAGACTAAGGGGAATGGCAAACTGAGGGGATGAGGTTGTGATCATTTAAAAAGAAACAGGGTTGCAGGAGATTTCTTGTGTATAAAGAGAGAGATAGAAGGCCTGAGAGTCCGAACCCAAGGGGTTTAAGAAGATATTGTCTCACAGTCCAATGGGAGTTATTTAGGCTAATGTGCAGGACAGGTCCCCATAAAGTGACAATCTAAACTCTGTAAATCAGGGAGTTATTAGGGGCAGAGAGTAAGAGTGATCACTAAGGTTTTTATGTAAAGAGTCGACTTGTCTGTCTGTTTATGTATTTGTGTTGAATTAAGGTGTCGAGGAGCGGCACAAACTGTTGTATGAGAACTGAGATAAAAAAGTTAAACTATCTATCTAGTGAAGCGATCTGTGCCGATCCAGAGGTAGACAGAAACAATTAGATAAAGGTTTTGAGCTCTGATTGTTGGAATGCGCTCATATCTGTTATTTTTATAAAGGTATTTTGTAAGCACTGGTAAGTATTGACAGTCAATTGAGACTCGTCACATTACTCCTCTGATGCATTTATGTAAGAGATTGCCAAAGCACATGCCAAGGCTCAAACAGTATAGTGTGGAATGGGTAAAAGGCATGGTAGAGAAGATGTTCATGCCATGGCCAAAACGGGGATCACTGTCGAAAGCTGTATTGCAACACATGACCACATAATTAGATGCTGCGTACACGAAAAGAAGTTAGAAAAGAGATGAGCTATTCTAGAGCTTAGGCAGTTGTACCAAGAAAAAAGGGAGGATCCGACACCTGAATAGTGGATGTCTAATCAATTTCAGGACCAACGTGTGGAGCCCTCAGCTCCCCCTACCTCGCCGAAACAAAACACAGATAGTACAGAAGACGTAGGATTGTATCCTTTAAAGGAACGGAAAGCGGCGACGGTGTATAGTAATCCGATATACGAACCGCCTGCTTACAGTAGTGACAACAGTCCAGAGGAGGGTAAGAGAAAAGAGGAGATCTTTAAGATCTTTCAGGACAAAGAGGGGGAAAGCTAGTGATCGAATATATTGACAGAGCTAGAATGAGAGATTAAGAGATGGAAAGGAGAGAAGGATAAAGCTGATGAGGTAATGCTTGTACAGAACGAATGGATGGGGACAGATATTGATCAAACTAGATAGGAAGAGCATTGAGGATGTAAGGCAAAGAAAAGATCAGGACGAACAGGATAAAAAAGACAGGGAACAAGAAAGGGGATTAAAGGAAGATGAGCATAAAAGAAAAAGCAGACAGTGGCGAGAACAGATGCATCAGGAGGAGCAACGAAAGAAAGAAGAAAGGGCAGAGAAGCAAAGGAAACATGACAACAGGTAGAGAGCAATGGAAGAACAGGATAGACAAGAAAGAAAAAGAGAAGAGGAGGAAGCATAGAAATTAAAGGATAGAAGAATACAAAGAGGAAGAAAGGAGAGAGGGACAAGGAGAGAGGAGTTAATACAGGAAGAGGAAAGAGTTAGATGGGAGGAAAAAATCGAAGAGAATTAGATGAAGAATTAGAACAAAGAGAAGACAGTGGGAGCACGATATTAACCTAATTCAAAAGGAGCTCATGGAACCAATGGGGCAGTAAAGAGGAGTTCCTCCTGTTACAGGCAGCAATGTCAGGGCTATCTAGAGTAGCCTTAGAAGAGAACTTTGTGTCACGCCGCAGGGAAACTGGCGACTTTGGAAGAAGTGGAAACTGCGCCCGCCATAGCGGGTTCCATCACGTATTTTTGAGCGTGCAGTGCAGGTCTAGTTGTCGTTGTATCATACCTGACCTCAGTATTTAAGCCTTTCACTTCCGGGGTCAGGTGCGTTGCAACATACAGTGTTTTCGTCCTGTTCCTGCGCCGCTGATATATTTTCCCGTGTACTTTCCATTTTCCTCCGTGATCTTTGTTACTTTTCCTCCTCCCGTTCTGTCGCTCCTAACTTTTATCTAGTTTCCTCCTAGTCTTCTTTTTCTCCTCCCTTATCGGTTCCGTTCCCTTCTAACTTCCTTCCCCCCTTCCGTCTTGAACTTTTCCCTCTATACTTTTTCCGTCTTTTCTTGTCTTCTCCCTGTAAGGGGATTTCAACGCTTGTTCCAACTTTCCTTCCTCTGTTCTATTGTGATTTCCCGGTTACTGACCTCAGCCTGTATTGTGGATTGCCTCGTCCAGCCCTTATCTGCTTATTCAGCTTCGGATTTACTTCCCGTTGTTTTCCGTGTACCGACCTCTGCCTGCCCAGTGGAATCCTTCGTATAGTCCTCTACAGCCTGATGTTCTGGAACCTTCATTGATCTGGTGGTTACCCGATTCATCCTGGTATCTCTTCCTTATCTGGACCGTGTTCATCAGATTCTTCTTCTTCTATGGCTGCCTCCGGAGTGTGTTACTAATACTACTACGCCTGAAGATCCTCATCTTCCGGGGTTTTTTGTGCCTTTGGCTTTTTCCCCATTGAACTGCGACCGAGGAGGGTTGCCACAGATCACCCTAGGGGTGTCACTGTGGCGTCCCACCTTAGTCGTCCCTATCTTCAAAAAAAAGGAGTGAAGGCTCGAACAAGGGACAATCCAACGCTAAAACTACGCCGGAGACTTCAAGGTGAGGAGGAAGGGGAGGAAGGGGAGTCTGGGGTATCACAGGAAGAAGAGGAGATTACAGACCTTCCTGATACTTTGACATAGGAAACATCAGAGACAGGATCGATAAGGCCTATCAAGAGTTAAGGGAAGGTAGTAAATCTGGGATTCCAACCACGAAGCGAAGAGGAAAATCCATTCAGTCTCGAGCATAGAGCCTTATTCCTTAGCAGACTGGCCTTAGATAAGGGTGAAGGGGACGAGAGCCACACTAGATGGGGACTAGATATATCAGACGAAGAAAGGGAATCCTTGCATGGGGAGGAGGTGCATGTGCCCAGAGGAAAGCCTGCAGGTAGACAAGGAAGTAAGATGGTCTGATCTAGAGTAACCAATGGATAGAACACCAGATCTCATAGCATATCCAGAGCATCCCAAAGGATGATCGTATAGTGAGAATGGAGAATCACTGCCATATATGAGCAGGTTAAGAATGTTGCCAGGGAGGAGGCAGTACTATGGATAGGCAAATGATGGTAGCCGATTGCGGGTTAGGGTTTACAAAGTTTCCCTTATTGGAAAGAGTGGGCGCAAGACCACAGTATATTCCATGGCAATAGAGGGACATGGACAATTTAAGATGCTAACTTCCGAGTTTGACATCGGATGCAGGAAAATTGATTGATGAATTGGAAAAAATGACAGGAGTAAACACGCTAGCCATAAGCGACATTAAGGGTCTCTTGGCAGCCATTCTTGGAGAAAGAGCTGATGACTTATGGAAGAGATCAAGCTATTCTGGTGTGACAGCACAGAACACAGCGCACAATGAGTGCCGTTTAATAATTGTAGAGCAGATGTCTGGAAGGCTCTCACGGTACAGTATCTTGACACGTCAGACATGGGTGCAATCATGACACGTAAGACGAAAGAAGATGAAGATCCTCTTGCTTACATTCAGGTCATTCAAGAGCGCTGAACTATTAAAACGCAGGAGCCATGGGAAAAAACGGTGGCATTATTTTACCACATCTTATGTCAAGTGATGTTCGAGCAAGTGCAGAGGCAAATGAAAAAGCAAGTGGGAATGGAAGCAAAGCCATGGGCAGAAATACAGATGACACTAGTGCATCACTGTCACCTGTTGCAAGAGAAAAACAAGAAGAGAGAAGAGGCTAGGAAACTTGAGGAAGCCAAATTAGTTCAGAAGAAATTGTCAAAATATGCCATATTGACAAGTGGAGAAGGAATAGGAGTACAGCAAGCAACGGTCGAATAATCAGTGCCCGATGGACCAGGGAGGGAATGGGTTTGGACCACAAGGCAGAGGCATGTGATACAGAGGAAGAGATGGTTTCCAAAACAATCAAGGTGGGTTTCAGAATGCACAGAAGGAGAATCAGAATGTGCAAGGAAGGTTCAACCAAGGGGGACTAGTTAGAAGGGATCTTCCTGTATGTTGGACTTATGGGATGACAGGGCACATTGCACGTATGAGGGAGCCAAGGGTATGTACAGAATGGTCAGTTCTCAAGAGGGGGGACAGCATATCCTCCAGCATATAGCTTACAAACTAGGGATGGGTTCACCCAAGATCACACAGTGTATCAGACACAGATGCCGCAAATGCAACAGGCACAGCAACCGCAGCAATTACAAATGAATCCACCACAAGGGCAGTCGCAGCACGCCCCTATGCAGATACAGCAGAATACAAACACGGGACAATTATTGACATCTAGAATAGGCGGTGTCACTGTGGTGGGAGGGAATCCTTTCACAGGTACGGGGGTATAAATATATGCACAATAGGACAGCTTACAGGGCGACATGATGTGTTCAGAACTCTCAGTGACACCAGATCCCCAAGAGGAACCAAGGGTCGATGTGACTATAGGAGGCTAATCTTTTTCATTTTCAGTAGACACTGGGGTTACTCCTTCATGTACACGAGAGGGAAAATATCCTATGTCAGGAAATGCCATGAATGCTCAAGGGTTCTCTGGAGCTATGAGTTGAGTTCCTTTTACTGATGAATTACCAGTCTCTATAGGAGAGTGCAACATGTCTGTTCCATTATTGTATTCATGACAGACACCAGTCAACATTTTGGGAAGCGATTTGATGACAAAACAAAATATGACGGTTTCTTTTTCTGATGAAGGGATAGTGTGTTCCACTCCTTGAATACATTACACGAATGTGGGCAAATTCATATTGGCATTTGCAGGGCAAAAGGCTCTGCAAGGCATTCCAATAGAGCCAGAGGATTTTCTTTATGGGGTGAGCATTCGGTTAACATGGCTACCTGGCTTAGTGGGAAGAACTATGAGAATACCTGATGAATTTTTGTTTAGACCACATATACCCATGGACGAAGAGGAGGGACAGACCATCCCAATAGAATTAGATGCAGCCATAGTATGAGGGGAAATGGCAATGCTCAAAGGAACGGATAACGAGGGTAGACCATGAAGGACAGTGATATCTATTGAAGAAGGGTGTAGGCTGACTGATGTCACTAACGATGACATGATTTGCGACGACCCAGCAGATGATGAAGTAGTGTTCTTCATGAGCATCACATATTGGATTAGAACAGAGAAAAGGGAAATCCCACTGTGAATGGCGATAATGCAGCAGTGACCAGCATTTTTTTATGAAGACTTGGAGAAAGTGCCAAGCGCCTTATGGACTACAGGCCCTTATGACGTAGGCTTTTTGAAGGGGGCAGGGAAGGTTAAAATAAAACTGACAGCAGGAGTAATTTTACCTCGAGCAAGACAGTACCCAATGTCTCGAGATACGGAGGAGGGTATTTTTACAGCACTGATGAAACAAGGTATTCTGGTGCTGTCTGAATCATTGTTCAACACTGCAGTGTACCCTGTGAAGAAATCAAAGGGAGGGCCATGGAGATTTATACAATATATGAGACCAATCAACCAGATTGTAGATGCAACGTTTCCTTTAGTTCCTAACCCGGCAACGATAATATGCCGTATCCCAGTAGGAGCTTGATATTTCACGGTGATCCATTTGAAAAATGCATTTGTTCCCAATCCTGTTGCACAAAGACTCACAAGAGTTGACTTCAGTTACGTTTTGCCAGACTCATCTGAAACATACTAGGCTTCCTTAAGGGTACTGTGAGTCTCCATCAATCTTTAATAGGTACCTACAGATGGGCCTAGGCAATATTGATTGGAAAAGTGCTGTGATACAGTGCGTAGGTGACATTTTAATTTGTAGCACCACAGAAGATGAGTGCAGACAGGACTCGATTCAGTTGATGACTATCCTAGCAGACAAGGGATACAAGGTAGACAAAGAGAAGCTACAGTATTGTCAAGAAGAGGTATTATACATAGGTCAGTTAATTTCACATGAGGGAAAGAGAGTGACACCTGAAAGAGCTGAGGCGATCATGAAGACTGCAAAACTGCACACGTGAAGCAGATGCAGCAGTTTTTGGGGCTATGTAACTATGTAAGAGCCTGGGTATTTGACTACAGTTCATATACAAGATCCCTTTTGCAGGCTTTAAAGAAGTGCCAGCAAGTGTAAGTCTGCAGCGTGAGGAGACGCTGCTGGTTCGCTTTGATAATGTGGACTTTGGTTGCAGAACTGTTATACATTTTGTGCTGGGAGCTGGCGTGGTCTCATTGACGAAACTACATACTGTTACTTTAAGGCTGAGGCTTGCTTGAGGCGAGGCTGGGGGTGCTGTGTAGAGAAACTTGGCGCTCCACCTCCACCCCATGTGCCCAACAAAACTCTTGTGGGACCGCGAAGCGGCCGCGAAGTGCCGGCAAGTGTCAATCTGCAGTGAGAGGAGACACTGCTGGTTCGTTTTGATAACGTGGAGTTTGGTTGCAGTACTGTTATACATTTTGTGCTAGGACCAGACATGGTCTTATTGACCAAACTGCATACTGTTACTTTAAGGCTGAGGCTTGACTGAGGCATGACTGGGGACGCTGTGTAGATCAACTTGGCGCTCCACCCCCTGTGGTCCCACTAAAACCACAAAGTGCTGGCAAGTGTCAGTCTGCAGTCTGCAGTACCGACGTTCCGCTGCGCCTAGCTGTTACCAGTGACTTCGAACTGTAAGCATCGTACATTGCCATTTGTAGGAGATTCTTCGAGTAACTGTGTCTTCAAGAGAGGGGCGGCGTGATCTGCCTGGCTGATCCCGTAATCAATGAAAAGGTGAGTTAAGGGCTTTGATTTGAGTCGTCGTAGTGATGCTTCCTAACTCTCTCTTTGACCCCCTTTCTAGGGTGAAACAAGAAACTGTTGCTTTATTTTTCTCATACACGCTCCACGGGGGAGGTCCAGAGTGGTCTAGAGCGATGTTGGTGCAGTTGGGGAGTCTGGGGGAGGCTGTTGCTGCAACCCCTGTGGCCTCCGGCGAGGGCCAATCCTCTGACTTAAATGTGTTAACTCTGGAGGCCGCCAACACAGGGCTGTGGAAAGCTCTGGACAAGGAATCTCTGCCCGCTTCGCCGCATCTGAGAGCAGCCTCTCAGAGCAGCAGGATCCCTCCCTGGAAGTAAAAGTGCAAATCACAGCCTCAACGGTTTTGGCTGTGAACATTTTGGAGCTGTCAGTTCCTTCAACAGCTTTTTCTGTGCTGCTTGGGGCATCTGACCCTGCAGAGAAAACACATGGGGTCAGGAAAGTCTCTAGCCCACCGAATCATTGGGTCCAAGGTAAGGTAAGGGGGTGACCTTACGCGAAGGGATTGTCGTGACAGAGTTGGGGAGGGGCCCTAAGGTCCCTAAGGACCCCAGCTCTTGCTTTCTGAAACCACAGCATAATATCCAGACTGAGGGTGTTGTTCCGTGGTCCCCTGTATCAGGTTCTATGATTGCTATGCTCCATACAAAGTTGATATTTCTGGAGGGCTTTGTGACCGGAATTCAGGGAATCTTGGCAAAAAATAAGGTGGAAATTACAAATATTCTACATTCAACTATCACAGCGGCAACAAGAAACAAAGACAAAAGGAGGAGTGAAGTTTTCCAGGGATATACAACTACCTCACCGACTAAATATTTAACATCATCATCTATTACAGCCTTGCCAGACAAAACGGCCAACGAAAGTACCGTCCGTAATCATGGGGCTCCAGCAGAGGTTCCCCTTCCAACTTGGTTCCCAAAGAACTCTCTGGAGAAAAGTCAAATGTTCGCAGATGCTCCTGGGCAGGTCCCCTTAGAAGGGTCTGGGGATTATTATCAAAGAATGTGGTAAGGGTCAGGTCGACACCGGGATTTCAGGGCCTGCAACAGTACCCTCTGTACCAAAAAAATATTACATTTTCTCTAAACTGTCGGTTGCAGAAAGGGCAAACAGCTTGTCTCCTAAGTCAAAGAGACTGGCCCTAAAGAAGAGACTAACCAAGCAAAAGAATGTGACAAAGTTGGGGGCACAGAAGTTAGGCTCCCGTGGTCACCAGGGTATGGGGTCATGGGGTGGGCCTCGCCAATTCATTATGAACCTAGTACCAGTACAAACATTGGAGCAAAGACTGGAGGCGGAAACAGGGGGTGGTGGTGTTTAAAAAAGGGGGGTCTATTGTGAACCTTGATAGCTCTTCCTGGGTGGAAAAGCACTCAGAAGATTTCTCTGATGATTCATCAGTAGATGTAATAAACATTTCAACTTATTCCATAGAGTATGGTCCCTACTCAAACCCGGAGATTAACGATCGAACGGAAGCTGGTGTTCGAGGATCAAGTTCGAAGGGAGTTGCCCCGAGTCTAAGAGATAATTCACCTGTGCGGAGTGGGAGGTTGGTAGAACCCTCAAGGTCCAACATCATTCTCCTCCTGGTAAAGGACCAGCAGGAACTACTTTTTCTGTAAAAGGCCTGGAGGCCTTCAGCTACTTGGACGCTTCCCTGCAGAGGTCACCAAATGAAGATGGGTTTACCTTATCTAAATCGGCTAGGCTGGGACCCGAGGCTGTTCCACATTTCAAAACACTTGAAGAGAAAAGAGTCCAGTCTTCGTCCTCTGCAAAACCTGAGAGTCCTACTATGAGTAAACAGCCACTTCGTCAAGTTAAATTCTCCCTCCCGAAGGTATCGGATGATAGTATCTTACATCAGCCTCCGAAAAGCACCATTAAAACAAGATCAAGGAACACAGTGCTCTCGCTGGAGCGAATATTACGGATCAAGGACAACTTGATTTTGAACAGAGCCAATGTTTTGAAATTAATTTATACGATCCTGGCCTTAAAGCATATAAAATCTAGAGACCTTCTGTTGGTGGAATTTCCGGAAGAACACTGACTGGATCAAATCTTGCTCCAGTTGTCGTCTGGGTTCCAGAAAGATACCCTATTGAAGCACGCGGAGAAGTTATTACCATTGGGCTTCAGGATATCCGATTATGAAAGTAACTCTTCTGCTCTTCTTCATTCTCGTTTCAAGCATCTACGTGAAGATTCATCCGAGGAATGGGAGGATTACCACTGACATCCCCCGGCCTGCCAGACAAGCATTATGATCACTGACGTAAGAACCTCTGCCAGCTCCAGTTTTCAGAATATCCCCCAGTTCTCTTTGACGTCTGCCCAAGCCCCCAGTTTTGTAGGGAATAAAGGGCAATTAGAGCTTATAAATCACTGGCTGGTAAATTGGCCATGGCTGACTGGAGTTGGTTGGCACGTGCCTTGGCCGGAGGCAATGCACTTCAATAGCTTGGGAGTTTGAGGGGGGGGTTGATTAGTGGCAGGATCCAAATGAACTGTTGAGAATTTGTTGCTGGAATACACAGGGGTTCCTCCATTTATCTGGCGAAGGCATTCCCAAGATCTGGGATTTTGATATAATTTGCCTCCAGGAGATGTGGTTTAAGTCTCCCCCTCTCTTGGAGGGCTTCTCGATCTCTTTTAACCCAGCTCAAAAAGGTAAAATGGACACCCAATGGCAGGTTTGCTTATAGCCCTTTGCTTAGCTAGAGGTTATAAGATCATTTTCGAATCCTGTCCCTCACCTTTAACTCAGGCCGTCATAATATTGACAGGATCATTACCAGCTGGATGTACGAGGAAGGTCTTGGTGATCAATTTGTATTGGAATGTGGTATCTGAATGGAGCAAGAACTTTACTGGCACTGTGCTCGATCTTATAGACGAAGCGAGGGCCATCCATGTAAACCTTGAGGTCTTTGTGTGTAGAAACCTAAACATCCATTGTTTTGACACCCTGCAATCCCTTATTGAAGACAAGACCTCATGGGCTCCACGCCAGGTGATGAGAGGCCTCCTTTGGTGCAGAAATCTGTTGGAAAGAAATATATTCTTGACCAATGGCCATTTCCCAGGTGACCAGCCCCCATTACCAACCTGGAAGAGGGGCGCAGAAGTGAAAGTATTAGATTAATTCTTCGCATCGGAGTGCCGTTTCTGTGACATAGCTGGTATGGAGGTGAGGGAAACCACCATGAGTGACCACAATATTGCGGTCTTAGCGCTGAGAAACTGGCCGGTTATGGAGTGTATGCAGCAAATACTCAGTGTTGAAATCGCACCATGAAGAAACAGGCTGAGGGTGAGACTGTCCCTAGTGGCCCCTCCTGATAACCGGGATTCCATCACAAATCCTCTGAAAGACCCTTTTAAGGCTGATGCCATTAAAGATTTGGCTTTGCGTAAAGCCGGCTTTACTATCCGCCACACGTACGATTCGGAAGTGGCAAGGAGCAAAAAAAATTGTGAATAAGGCAATACGTTTTAATTCTAAAAACCATACGGCTGAGGCCTGGGAACTAATGAGATGGTTAAAGCAAGCCTTCAAGAATTGGTTGAAATCTTACAAGGCTGGGATGTACCAATGAGAGACGGAGAACATGCTCCATCAGATAGCTCAGACAAACACAGCTGAGATGTGGAGACTGGTTAACAACACGTCGGCCCCTCAAAGACGCCCTTATGCTTAACCCGATTCGGGAAGAAATTTGGAGGTTGCACTTTGAACAGCTCTTTCCTGGCGATGAAGAATTTAATCGAGAACAAATACCAGGCCCAGCAAGCCTGTGGTCCTTTCCAACAACCAAGAGTGACATATACGATCTGATCCTTAGGGCCAGCAACTCAAGAGTGGCTGGTCCTGATGGGTTGTCTAACTGCCACCTGAAAGAAGATCCAGATTATTGGTCTACTAAACTGGTCGCCTGGATCTACCAAATTAAAAAGGCCAAAATAATGCCATTGTCAGAGACATGTTCATCTATAGTTCCTATTTACAAAAAGGGTGACAGGGCGGTTCCAGGTAACTACAGGGCAATCGCCCTGTTGTATGTCAGATAAAAATCTTTTGGTCTTTGCTCCTCAAAGCCCCCTCCAGCTGGGCCACATCAACCCATCATTAAGATCCATGGCAAATAGGGTTTGTAGGAGGTATGGGGACATTGGTAAACCTCTTCATCTTCATTGTCCTTAAATCAAAGGTCAAGGAGAAAAAGGGCCAAGAACTACACATGGCCTCAATGTATCTGGCTCAGGCCTTTGACTCTATCAACCGTCAAATATCATGGTCTAAATTGGAAAAGTGGGGCTGCCCTCCAGGGAAGCCCTGAAACTCCTGCATAGCCTAACTTCACTGCGAGTGAGATTAGATCGGAGAGGCCATATGACAGAGCCAATTAAAACCTTCAATGGGATAAGCAAGGATGCCCCTTGGCGCCAGCTGTTTTTAACTTGTTGATATCGGACATTGAGTTGTTATTCGCTTCAGTTAGATGTTTACATCCACACTGGCGGAGGTTAAGATAGGTAGATCGCTTTTTGCCAATGACCTAATCTTGCTGGACCAAACTAAAGTGGGCCTCCAGCGGCAGTTGGATTCCTTAGTTAAGTATACTGAGTCGAATTGATTGAAAATCAGTGCAACTAAATCTAGAATTCTTACTTTTGGTTGCAAAAAGAAAAGGAAAGGCTGCGCAACAAAAGAGTGGTTCATCAAAGGGGAAAAAATCCTCAAAGTATCAGAGTTTATCTATCTGGGGCTCTGCCTGAACGACAGCTCCGTGGATGCCCAGAGAGAAAGCTCCCTCCGAAATAAGACAAGAAACCTTGCTGCGCAAGCCACTGTCATTATGAACAGATTCTATAAATTCTCCTTGATTCCAGTGATCGAGTTTTTCTGCTTAAAAGTAATTCCAATCTTGACCTATGGGGCGGAAACCTCATTTACATTACCAGTGTCTGTATGGGGCAAATTGGAAGGGTTGTTTTGGAGGAAGGTGTTACGTTTGCCAAATTGTGTGCCCATCCAGATCATCAGGGCAGAATTGGGGATGACGCCCCTTTGTTCCATAACAGTCTGGAAAACCCTCCTACTATACAGAAACTATGGTGCTAACAAAATGGAAGGAGGCATAGCGGCAATTGGTTCAGGAAAGTTGAGTCCCCCAAAGACCCTATTGATGGCCTGGAGTTCAATATGTAAAGACATTTTGTCCGACTTGCCCGAAACTCCGGACTCATTATGGCTACACCAAGCCTGAATAAAAAAGGAAATTGTATGACCGGGACTAGATCCAAACCCCAGAGGGTCGAGCAACAACAAGGGTATATGGCAATAACTTTAAGGACATTAGAGCAAGGGGCTCTCTTGTACATCTGCCCTGTAAATTTAAACGTCATAATTTCTTAAGTGTGAGAATTAACTTATACCCTACTAAGGAAATCATTGAGGTTAGGAAATCATCGGAACTAAGAGACTTCCACTGTAGGCTGTGTGACTGTGACCGAGAGACGATAATACGTTTGATATTAAACTGTGCAGGTGCTAAAGATCTCTGCTCAAAATGGCTGGCTAAGCATTTTAATACATGCTCTACCATCTCGGATGAGGACTGGTGGGGAAGTTTGATGTCAAGCACCAAAACCGCTTTGACTTTAGCTTTGCTGGCCTTTTTGAAAGAACTTTTCGATTTATTTGATCTAGTAACGAACAAGTCGTCCAAAGATGGGTTGACCTCTAAAGAGGAAGATGCTCATCTCTAAATAGAGGTCATGAACTGGAAATGGTATCGTTTGGATGACTGACGGAGATCTGGACTATGTGTGAATGCGGTTTTATTTATTTTCCTTTTTTTTCTTCTTATTGTGGTTTTTGTTTTGTTTTTGGTTGTATGTAGTTAAGGTTTAAAATTTAAACCAAATGCTGAATAAAAATAACAAAAAAATAATGAAAGCACATGCAAACACGGAGAAAATAGAATGGACTGAGGAAATGGAGGAATGTTTGAAGAGTAAAAAAAGCGATTTATACAGCTCATGTTTTAGGAATTCTAATTATGCAGGGCTGTCATTTAGGAGTCACCAGGGGTCACAGATGTGACCCCTGATGTCTCCCTTGCTACCCATGTGGTCTCCCTTGCTACCCCTAAAAAAAGAAAAGAACGAATTGTTTATTTTTAATGGAAGGTCCTGCGTTATTTCCAGCACCAGCAGATCTTTGTTTCTGGAGTGGCTGGCTTTCTTGTTCAGGCCTCTTAAAAACAAGATGGGGTTCCACAAGTTTGCCACTTTGAACCATGACCCTAAATAAGAAAGAATAGAAATAACAAATAATTTGTCTTTCTGGAATGCTATACAATAATTGCTAAACTCATTAAAGCTTTATTTCAGGCACACTACAGGGGAAGGGGGGGTCACAGATTTAGTCTGTTCTTAAACACCTCAAATTCACAATGCAGGTAAAAACTTCCAAAAAGCATTTAGATTAGAATAATTAGAATTTCGGACTATGTATTTTGCTTTTTGCAAGTTGTAGTTATAGCATGCTTTTTCTGCTGTTGTCTCTGTTATGATCATCACAAGACATTCCATATGGGTGTCCTCGGTCACTTGACAGAATCCTTGTGCCTAAAAGCTTGTGTACAGTGTAGAAATGTTTGACCATAGCACATTAAGTGGCTCTTGATTTAATTGTGCCACAATCAATGCCTTGTTGTAATGTGTCTGTCTTTACTATCTGCATTGCATGCTGTGCAGGATGTTTATTTGCATGTATGAGGTAATGAGTGCCCAGAGTACAGGATGCCATGTGAGGCCAACCTCTGAAGTTGGAAAAGTAGATCCATGCAGGCTTGACATGTGGCCAACTTTGCATCAGACCTGCAGATGAACTGGCTTGCTGTTAAATTTGTTACCATTTTATGGTATCCACTACAGAGTGTGATTTGCTTTCTGGCTATGAGAACATCCAGACATGTAATTGCTCATTTTGCTACAGCTCTATAAAATAGCTCTAGCCAGTAAGATAGCTGTGATGTGTGTGTGATCGACAGGTTACAGGTTCGAATCCTGGCAAGACCAACACAGCCTTTTATCCTTCTGAGTTTGATAAATGAGTACCAACACAGGTTAGGTAATATTGTATGCATATTTGTTCTATATAAAGCTTGCAAGCGTAAGTGCTGTATAATAACACATCATTATCATTTGGCCTTGGATGAGTAATTTTGTAATATGGGCCTTTACACACCTGTATTAATGATACATATGGTGATCCATTCTCAATACAGTGATATCATAACCATATTTTCTGTAGTGTACTTAGGAACACTGCTATGTGATGCCACTTACTGTTTTGCCAATGGGTGGAGGGTTGTGTTCCATTGATTCCCGTGATTTCACTTCGGGGTGGGGTCAAATGACATCACTTCCTGTGATGTCATCAGAGATCAAGTGTCATGCGGTGTCACTTCCACTACCCTCTGGCATTTTGGTGAAATGACGTCCCTGCAATTATGCAGAGGAGTTTTTCTTATTTTCGCACACAAATGGCACAGTCATAACTGCAGTGCTTACACAGAGTACCGCATTGAGATATAAGCCTCTAGCATATTACAGTGGGATTCTAGACCCAGTTATGAAGGGACACTTTCCTTGCGAACAGTCATTGGCAGCCGTCGCGTTCGCAAATGAGAAATCCGCAAGCATTGTAATGGACTGCTCTATGATGCTTTTTGTAGAACATGCCTTGTTTGCCATATTAGAGAAGCCCAAAGGTATATTGACATCCCAGAGAGCTTCTGCTTATGAAGTGATAATCTCAAACCCAGCGATTGAAATTGTCAGATGTAAAATAGTGAACCCTGCCACCTTTGTAGCTGATCCAGTGGCAGGGGGCGAGTATGTGCATGACTGCGCGAATTATATAGAGTTTTATGATGATATACTGTGCGTAAAGGAAAATGCATTGTCAGGAGGGGAAATTCTTTTCATTGCTGGTTCTTCGAAAATTGATCAAACGAGTGGAGAAAGGTGCTCTGGTGCAGCTGTAGTGATGCAGAGAGCAAATGGCAAGTTCAAAGTTGTAGCAAGTGCAAGACTACTGTCTCACTTTTCAGCCCAAGCAGCAGAATTGTTAGAGCTTATTGTCGTGCTAGAAAATCATGCAGGGCAGGAAATGATGGTGTACAGTGACTCCGCCTATGTGATGTCAACTGTACATGCAGGGCTAGCATGTTGTTAAAGGAGGGGCTACCTCCGAGTGGATGGCACTCCAGTGCAATATGCATCCTATTGGACAGCCTTATTAAGGCATTACAACTCCCAGTAGCCATAGCGATAGTTAAGTGTGCAGCGGAATACCTAGCAAACTGACTTTATTTCTTGCTGGAACAAAGCCACAGATGCAGAAGCCAAAAGGGTTAGGTATTCAGCAGATATTTCAAGTTTTGATACTACAGATGTTAAGGCAATAGTAGTCATGATTATGGTAGTGAAAGAAGGAATTAATCATTTACTGAGAACACAATTAATGGAGATTCAAGGAAGTGCACCACAGGAAGAGCAGGAATTATGGAAGCAAAGGGGTTGTTCTTTATCCCCCACTGAGGCATGATGGCGACAGGACAGTACTGGAAAGCTAGTGATGCCAGTAGCCTTGTTAAGGGTAGCGCTTGAACAGCTGCACCACCATGCACATATAACTAGAGAAAGTCTTGCTGCAACATTTGCAGAAGACTGGTTTGTTCCAAACATGTTAGAACACGTTGCATTTTATGTAGTAAACATTTACTGCTGGGCATACACTGCAAACAATTAGAGGAGTAATTGCTTGACCAAATGGTCCTTTTCAGCATTAACATATTGACTATGTTGATATGCTGCAAGTATGTAGTGGATACAGGTATCTGATAGTGGTGGTGTGTGCCTTCCCTAGGTGGATCGAAGCAGGTCCATGTACACACCCTGATGCCACTTGCACAGCAAAGTTTTTAGTACGTGAAGTCTTTCCAAGATGAGGAGTGTGTGAAGTGCTGAGATCCAGTAATGGGACACATTTTGTCAATGAAGTATTCAAACAGATAGGATTAGTGTTGAGTATTAAGCACAAGTTTTCTTCTGCTTATCACCCGCAAATGAACAGGATATGTGAGAGACTCATGGCCTCCTTAAAGAAAGGATTGCCAAGCTTAAGCTGACACACAAAAAGGGATGGCTATATTGCCTTCCCTTTGCTTTATATGCCCTAAGGAATCAGCCTGGTTCGGACCATCACCTCACACCCCACGAACTAGTGACAAGAAGGAGATCCATTGAGGAGTAGAAGTGATGCCCAGAGTACAGAAAAAACTTTAGGAAATTAATTACGTAATTATTTGACATGTATGACCGCTAGTATCTCTCTAATTTCAGATCAACTCAAGCGCCAGGGTGGTCGGTCTCAGAATACAGATGAAAAACATTCAGCAACCAGATCTTCTGAACTTTTATCAGCACTGAGACTCTTTGCTGGTGACATTGGGCCTCATTACGACCCTGGCGGAAAGTGACTGACCGGACCGCAACAGCGTAAATAGCGTTTCCGCCATTGCACGAAGGAGCAAAGTGCGGCCAATCACGACCCATCGGGCACGAGCATTACGCCATGGCGGAATCCGAAAGGCTGCGATGGCGGAAATGACCCCAAAACGGCCCTTACCGCCGCCGTACGCTGCACCAGGTGCAATACCGCCACCCATCTTAGCGGTCACCGTAATGAGCGGTCACCGTAACGAGCGTGCACCGCAAATTACGGCCACCGTAAATATACGGAAACGGAAGTAAAAGCATGTGGCCGGAACGGGAAACAGCACGCCGCACAACTATAAAATCCGAATCCCAACACAACCATAAAAAATCCGACCCTGACACACATCCCAACCCGTTAGCAACCCCAGTTAAAAAAATAAATATGGGAAAGGTAGCCAAGAAAGCGTGTGACCGCAAGCGGCAGGTACACTTCTCCCGAGAGGAACTGACCGTGCTCACCGAGACCCTCCAGGAAAATTCCGCCGTCGTCTTCTCCAGTCAAATGACCAGGACGGCCCTTGCCAACAAGAAGGCCATATGGGCCCTGGTGGCACAGCGCGTAAGTGCGGTGGGGACAACACCCCGCACGCCACAGCAATGTCGCAAGCGGTGGGACGACCTGCGGATCCGCGTACGCAGCATACTTTCTGCGAACAGGAACATCGCCACAGCTACCGGGGGGGGTTCAGAGTCGCCCATCAAGTTGACCCCCTGGGAGGAAATCTGCGCCTCCACCATAGGAATGGAGAGCATAGAGGGAGTCGGAGGGATGGAGAAAGGAGTGCCGACATCCGGAGAATCAGGTAGGTTGGCCAAGAGAAACAATGCGAAATCCACAAACCACGAACATGTGCAGTACCATGTGACCCCATAGTGCAATACATACTTTGCCCTGACAGCGCCCTCTAAAAGTCAGAATGAACAAACAAATCAATCAAGAAGCCATAAACAACCCCTACATGTGCAGCATGCACCCCCTAACTGCAGGCAGCCAAATGAATGCATCCTCAATCCACACGAAAATGAGACCACCTCCAAGGCCCAGTCCCAAATCAGCCTCATGTACCACCCCAATGCATTTGATACGTTGCCATTCCAAATCCGACAGACCCATAACTAACGCTCGCCCCTCTTTACTCCACCACAGGGTCCGATACCAACGACGAGCTGCAGGACACCCCTACCAGCACGCCTGCAAAGAGGGCCAGGACCAACGTCCCAAGAGCCTCCACCTCAGGTGCAAGGATCAAGACACGGCAGCAGCAGGAATCAAGTGGCAGCACACTGGAGGGGACTGCAACAGGCACCCCAGCAGCCAGCAAGTCCACAACCCCAGCACCACAGGTCCCCCCAAAGAACGTATCTGATGGCACTGCCTCTGGTGGTAGCAGCACCATAGGTGACACAGCTGTCATGCCAGCATGCTCCGACACGGAAAACAGTGCTGGCGACGTAGGTACCATCCATGACCTTTCCCAATCCCCCTGCATGTTCCATCCCCTACACCATGACGAAACCACGCAGGGGCACCCTGAAGACGACGACTGGCCAACCCCCACAAGTCCTGTGCCAAGGCAACATGTGTTGAGCAGCCCCCCTGTCACACCACCGCAAATGTCCATGGCCCAGCAGAGGCAACAGTCCCTCGACCTGCTGATCGAGCAACAGCAGGAAGCGTCCACGCTACTCAAGGACCATGCAAATGAATGCGGGGGTTCCAGGGCAGCCATGGAAACATCCACCGAGACACTCAGGGCACAAATAGAGAAAAGTAGTGAGAGCCTCAGGGGAGAAATGGAGAGAAGCACCGAGAGCCTGAGAGCACAAATGGAGAAAAGCACCGAGAGCCTGAGGGGGGAACTGCATGCGACGTCCAAAGACGTTTGTGCTGAACTTGCTGCTGTGCGCCGTGTGCTCTCGGAGCTCTCACAAACCCTCAGAGACATGCATGGACGCGAGCAGGCAGAGACATCATCCGTGGCAAGTTCCGTCCAGGGCAGCCCCCAACGCAGATCTGGCAGGAACCTGCGCTCCACGGGCAGGGGTGCCCCTGATACCCGTAGAGGGGGCTTGCAATAGCGTCTACCCACGGACAGCATGCATATTTGGACACTGGTGTTGGGGGGGGAGGTAGTAGGGTGGAGGGGGTGTGTTGGGCTTCACTGGGTGGCGGGTCCATAGGGTGTATAAATCAAATCACATTAACAATACAGCACCTCATTATCATCCAATGACATGTGTGGACATTGATATTTGCGTACGAGGCCTTCATAGGCGTACAGTCCACAATGTGCCTGTACTACACACACACAGTGCCACAGGTCCCCTTTCCGTGTAATAGGCACCATGCGTGGTTGCTAGAAGCATGCATCTATGATGCTCTGTCGGATTGCACGTACATCCTGTGCCTCATGGACTCCTTGAGGTGCCTCCACATCCCCACCCTCATCATCATCATCATCTTCAGGTGCATGCAGTACAGCGTCAGGGGGCATGGGCACATTCCTACGTATGCACATGTTGTGCAGCATGACACATGCCATGACCATCTTAGAAACCTTCTCATGGCTGTACATGAGTGCCCCGCCAGACCTGCTGAGGCTGCGGAAACGAGCCTTCAGTAGGCCGAATGCCTGTTCAATGACCACACGGGTACGTGAGTGGGCATGGTTGTAGTCCTCCTCATGCTCGTTCTGTGGGTTCCGGATTGGTGTAAGGAGCCATCTCTTCAGTGGATACCCGGCATCACCTGTATGAGACGAATAAAGGGTGTCAGTGGAATGATAGTGCTAAGTAGCCCCCCCCCCCCCCTGCAAGGTCATTGACGCATCAAATGGGCCACGATGTCATGCATGGAATGAGACTCACCGAGTAGCCAGGATCTGTGCCCTGCGTGTCGCTCCATGTAGCGTGGTATTCTTGTGTTCCTCAGGACCATAGAATCATGGGTAGATCCTGGAAATCTGGCACAACAATGCGTAAATATCTTGTTGGAGTCACACACCATTTGCACATTGATTGAATGAAATTGTTTCCGGTTGCGGTACTGGACCTCCATGGCATGTGGGACAACCAATTCAACATGGGTGCAGTCGATGGCACCAATGCAACCCGGGATGCCGCCAAGTGCATGGAATCCCACTTTAGCGTTGGTAATCTCCTGGTACGTGCGTGGTAGTGTGATGTGGTCGTCGGCGTGCTTCAGGAGGGCATCGTGCACTTGGAAGAGTGTCCGTGAGAACAGTGGCTGTGAAATGCCATGCAACTGTCCCACTGTGTGCTGGTAGGTGCCTGTGGCCAGGAAGTGGAGTGCAGACACCACCTTCAGTAGGGGTGGGATGGCGGTTGGGCTATCTATCATGCTCACGAGGTCAGCATGTGTCATGTCCACAATGGCGATTATGGTGTCCCGGTCCAAACGGTAGAAGGTGTGGATCTGCTCAGCAGTGAGGTTGAACGGATCGGCTCGGAGGCGTGGGATTGCGGGCCGCCTGCGTGGTGGTAGTGGCAGTGCTTGTGGGCCTTGCTGACCCTGCCTTGCCCTCCTCCTCCTCCTTCTCCTCCGTCTCCCCTGTGCGCCCGGTTGTTGTACCTGTTGTTGTTCGTCGTCTTCTTGTAGTTGTAGCACTTGCAGTGCTATCTGGTACCCCAGGCCCAACATCGCTAGTCCTGCCGGTAGCATTTTGGAGTGGGAGTGGTTGTGGGAGGGGTTTGGGTCTGCAATATATGTGCTGTCGGCCTGTATGGCCTCCACCTGTGCTGATTGAATGAATCTGTGGCAGATGCAATCCCTTCTGGCCGAGCACGTCCCGCACGTAAGGCTGCATTTGGCCGCATGGCATCTTGGGATTTGAATCATGTATCAAATCCCGATGGCAGTGTGATGTACTTTGACTGATCTTCATGCTATGCTCCCATTGTTACACATGCTATGATTGCAGCCGCTTACATACCTGTGAAGAGTCAGTGGTATGTAGGGCTCGATCGATGGCCGACCCTCATGCAGCACAGTAACGTACTTCACCGACGGGCGTGGCGTGCCATTTGTGATTGCAGCCAGTTAGCATCATGACACACAGCCGCACTACATTGATGTAATTGTGAATGCAAGCGTTCACAGAAGCCTTTTCGACGTAATGTTGCAAGTGAGGAATTCGAAGGCCAGCATTTTGGGTTTTGAAGTAGCGGCGAGGATACGCCCACAGGTCTGGCTGGAAATGTAACGTTCTATTGTAGAATGTCCTTGGGACATGGCCCATAACGAGCAGGCAATGAATGATATGAATTGAATGGGATGCGCAACAGCGTAGTGGACGATAAGGCAGGACGTTCCCAAATCCATCTTGCTTCACAACACTACAGATCCGGCCAGGGGCACAGTGGTTTTTGCGGACTGCATTACGCACAGACGCGATGGAAGTTTCACATATTATGTGAGTGAATATTCATGCGTTTTCATTGCGGGATGAGGGAATGATGTGTGGATGCATGGACTGATGATTCCGTTTAGGGTCTGCCATGTACATGGGTTTTTTGATTCACTCCCCTTCCCCTGCGTTATGTGATGCAAGGCTGCCATAGTGGGACATACGTCTATCTGCCCTTGTCGGATCCTCCCTGTCTCGACGCGCCTTCATACACTTGTGTCTAGGCACGTTACTAATCCCATGTCATGGGTTCTATCTTGACGGACGCATGCACAGTAACCGACGTTGACAATGGTGTATTTAGCTCGATTGGTTTCGTTATGATTCGATACTGATTTAGGGGTGTGTATATTCCTTTGGAGTGGGCTAGCATGCATATGGGTGTGGATTTGGTGTGTTGAATGAAGATTGTAATGCATCATGAGTCCCGTAATGCAATCGGTTGATTTGTGTTTCTTTTGGGTGACAGGTATCTCCTGCCCTATTGCAGATGCCATCTCTACGCCACTCCTCCAGATGGTTTTTACTCTCGACTCCTGCAGCTTCGGGTGAATCAGTGGAGCACCATTTCGATCATATGGGACGATCGCCAATGGGCCACATGCCCTTACGCTGTACTGGTGGCTAGGTGCAACATTTCGGCCTTTCAGCTCGACTAGTGCCTGCCTCATGGGACGGACCTGCGGTTCTTGCCGCTTCCATGTTGCCTATTGGAACGTTGATGTAGGCCCTGTGTGCCATGATGGTACAGGGCGTCACACAAGTGGAAGCCGGTCAATTATTGCAGATGCAGCCCTCGGTGATGATGGTTGTTTTGGTGGTATTTTGCAAATTGCTGTGGGGCCTTTGTCATTTGGATGTGCATTTAAATTGTATTCCGATATTTGTCGTGTTGCGTTGTTCTTTGCAGGTGATGTGGCGATTTTCGCTTTGTGGCGGTATGTATTGCGTGATGATCTGCATTGTGTTCCGCCTTCTGAGTTGAGTTGTGTGGTACAGTACTGGCCGCGTTTGCCTACGTAGCACAGTATGGTCACGGATAGGGGCTGCCATTGTGACTGTTTACATGATGTGCTGTTCAGGGGCGGGGGATTGGCTTTTGGCCGACTGGTGCCTGTCAGCCAGGTCGATTGGTGGAATGATGGGTTGTTCAGAATGTGGCTGGTCACAGGTGACTGTGTTTGCGTGCGTTTGTTGGAGGGGGACTGGGGTCATGTCCATTGGAATAGCTTCTGTATTGATGCCATCTGTGCCCTGCAGCTCCCATCGGCCCCTCTTGGGATGAGCCTGGCTGCTCAGTCACTCTGCCGACTTGTGTGGTACATGCTTCTGCTGATGGTTGGTTTGTTTACTGGCATGAGTACAGGGCTGGTGCAATCCCCCTCAGGATGCTGTTTTGGATGTTGCCTTGCGCTGGTGGCAAGCGATGGGGGACTACTGTTGTTTTGTGTCATGTGTTCTTGATTTTCATTTTGATGTATTGTACCTTCACATGCCTGTGCTGCGTCAGTACGGCTATGGTGACATGCCGTACATGGATGCCCACTCACGGGGCGCTTTGAGCCCCTGCATGCTTTTCTACGTTGGCATGCATGGGTGAATTGTGGATTTCACTGGTTGCATAGTGTGAGTACATTGCGCCTGCCAGGAGTTGTGCAATGAGGCCAGGGAGTGGAGTACAGGCACTCAGTGGGCCATTTACGGTTGGTTCGCGTTGCCGTATTTCTCGCCATGGCGGAATGGTACTTTACGACGTGCTTGATGGCGTTCAGTACATGTCCGCTAGGGTCAGAATTCGCGTACCGTTGCGCCATGGCGGTGATTCCGGTTTTGCAAGGCGCGCGTGCGCGTACTTGGTGCAGTTAGCGTTGCCGTTCACTGCGGTGTCGCTAATGGCATCGTACTTTACGGTGACGGGTCATGATCGCAACGAGCGGTGTTCGATGGCGGTATTGCATTTCCGCCATCATTTTTCCATTTCCGCAAGGGTCGTAATGAGGCCCATTGTGTTGATAAAAATCTTCACTAGGAAGCGGCACAAGCCAAGGTTTGATGGCCCATCTGCAGTAGAGAACATTACTCCCTCAGTAGTAAAGATTCAAGGCAGACAATCTTGGATTCACCTGAACGATGTCAGGCTCTACACCGGCGAGGCCGCAGCACCCGAGCCATCGATCCAGAAGCAAGACAAGAAGAAGAATTTCAGCATGTGCAGACTCAATCGATGACAAAGAAGAAGGATAATAAGGCTACACACTGACTAATAAATGCAGATTTGCATTTGGACTGTGGCTTGGACACTCCATATAGATATTATAGCAGGCATGCAACTCTTTTGCTTGAGCCACAGGAATCTTAAGAATTAACATTAAAGAAATGCTGATACATCATGATTATACCTAAACGACAAAACTTGGTTAAGAATTGGAAATGTGAACAGTACCCCGATTTGTTTATTTTTGAATATTTGTTTGACTGATTTTATGGTTCTCCCCAAAAGTGATGTGCATCGTATCATGCTTGCTATTTTTAGCAAGCATGACAATTAAAGTACCGTGAGATACTACTATGATTCATTATGCCTGTCCCCCCACTTAGAAATTGCTCCTGTTAGCCTGTTTCGCATCTAGAAAGTACCCCTGAGATATTACTGTTATTTATTCTGCCTGTCCCCCCACTTAGAAATTGCTCCTGTTAGCCTGTTTCACATCTAGAAAGTACCCTGAGATATTTATGTGATTTATTCTGCTCGTCCCACACTTAGAAATTGCTCCGGTTAGCCTGTTTTGCATCTAGAATTACCCCTGAGATATTACTGTGATTTATTCTGCCTGTACCTCAAACTTTGAAATTGCTCCTGCTAGCCTGTTTTGCATCTAGAAAGTACACCTGAGATATTACTCTGTTTCTGCTGGTCCCACTCTTGTGAAACAGGCTCTGCTCCTGTTTGCCTGTTTCACATCAAACATCTGTTCATATATCCATGCAAACACTCCCATCCCATATCACTATGCTAACTCTCTACACCATCACACAATTAAAATGCAGCTATACCCCTCGATCAATTCGGCCTAGCTGCTCACATATGAACATCACCCCATGAACACCTCATCACTATAATAAAATGCAGCTATACCTCATGACAAACCTGCGTAGCTGCACACATAAGCGTCCTACAGGCCTAACACAGGCAGAACGCAGTCTTGTGTCCACCCGCAAGACTGCACACATTCAACCAACATCAATACCACCACACCTAATGCTAGGATGCAGCTACCATCAGGCAAATACAACAGCAGCACACATAACCGGTGCACCCAAGCACCCTACGACACCCTACTCTCTCTACTGACCAGGACTACGGTCCCCGAGGGCGTTCAACCTACCAGCGCTTTGAGGTCATACCAATGATATATAGAGCGCTATATAAATGCCAAATAACATAACATAACATAACATTTTTGTGTTTATTCTTCGCACTTATCTGGCCCTTGTTAGAAGAGATGTGGACATCCACACTTTTTTACAGGATCCTAAGAATGGCCCAGTAATCAGAAGGCTGCTCCTAGCAATAGTAGAGGAACTACTGCAGCTGCCAAACCTATAACAGTTACCGAGTAAAGTGTTTTTCCTTCCTTAAATTATAGAAAAAAGGAGAAATGTTGAAGATAACACAATTTCAGAGAATGAGCACGCTCGCAAGGTTCCAGAGTGGTGTAAGTGGTGGGGATTATTATGTTGGTTCGCGATATACATATGCACAGTTATGCTTTTTTTTTTGTTTCTCATGATTCACCTTTTTTATACTTTTGATCTGATCCAAAAAACGGTAGAAGTCCCTTTGATTCTCCCCACTCCAGGAACTCTTGTAGATTTGCCCCTTACCAATGAGCCAAGTTCTCGTGTGTTTCCTCCCCAGCATAGAGCTGCTTTAGAGTTGTTTCCATGGGCTTGTTAACATTTGTTAAAGAGACACAGGAGAAATACAGAGCAAGACTATAATGGGATAAACACATATCTAGATAGTACAACACACTTGGGTAATAACATGTGGTATCAGTACATGAAAAAGGTGGGAGAGAAAGCGTCAAAGTTACCTGGGGGAACCCAGACGTGGACCCCTTGCTCAATGTGCTCAGAGAGGTACAGCTCCACCTCACTGATGAGGCCCAACAAGGCTGAAACACGTGTATCGGGTTGGTTGCTGTTGGTACTCTTGTTCAAAGGAGGTTTGCCTGGCATTTTGGTGCTGGACTGCCCTTGTGGGCGGGACAAAGGCT
The DNA here is from genome assembly GCF_040938575.1 of Ambystoma mexicanum. Taxonomy (NCBI): domain Eukaryota; kingdom Metazoa; phylum Chordata; class Amphibia; order Caudata; family Ambystomatidae; genus Ambystoma; species Ambystoma mexicanum. The sequence continues at coordinate 1,079,628,012 of NC_090933.1, forward strand.
GATATGCAAATTAATATTCCTCCTTTGTGAAAAGTACAGTGAGCTAAAAGCAATGGCTGCAGACTCTCAATGTGGGAAAAAAGCTACAAAACAGGTTATCATGTCATGTTCTTTCTAGAGAGGGGCGCCTGCTAACTTTCTTTGCATTTTTGTAAGGTACCTGGGGTTGGTCGCCCTAAGTTACCTGGGGAACCCAGACGTGGATGCCTTGCTCATTGTGCTCAGAGAGGCACAGCTCTACCTCACCCAACAAGGCTGAAACGGTTCCATGTGTTAAAGTCGCGGCAAAGACGGCAGTGAACACAAAATATCGCGGCAAAAAGGCCATGGATTTGCCGTCGCAATCCATGTTAAGGATGAAGGGGACACCCCCGTAACCCCCAGACCCATTATACCAATTAAGGGGAGTGGGGGACACCCCCACAACCCCGCTCCCTTTAAATGGTGTAATGGGGTGCACTTTTAACGCAGCAAACCACAGCATTTGTGCCGCGTTCTTTTTGAAAGGCGATATTTTTGCCTTGATTTTATCACTGCATACCGCTGAAACACGTATATGGGGTTGCTGTTTGTACTTTTGTTCAAAGGATGGTTTGCCTGGCATTTCAGTGCTGGACTGCCCTTTTGGGCGGGACAAAGACTAATCTGCAAATGGATATTCATTCATTGTGAAAGTTACAGTGAGCTAAAAGTGATGGCTGAAGACTCTCAGAGTGGAAAGAAACCACATAACAGGTTATCATGCCATGTTCTTTCTAGAGAGGGATGCCTGCTACCTTTTTTGTATTTTTGTAAGGTACTTGGGGTTGGTCATCCTAAGGTACCTGGGGGAACTCACACGTGGACCCCTTGCTCACTGTGCTCAGAGAGGCACAGCTCCACCTCACTGATGAGGCCCAACAAGGCTGAAACATATGTATGGGGTTGCTGTTGGTACTCTTGTTCAAAGGAGAATTGCCTGGCATTTCGGAGATGGATTGCGCTTGTGGGAGGCTCAAAGACTGATATGCAAATAGATATTCCTCCTTTGTGAAAAGTACAGTGAGCTAAAAGCGATGGCTGTGGACTCTTAAAGTGGAAAAAACACAGAAAAGATTATCATGTCATGTTCTTTCTAGGGAAGGTCGCCTGCTATCTTTTTTGTGTCTAAGGAGAGCTGCTATGACTGTGCACGCAAACTTTATGCCATGGGAACCTCTAAGATATTCCTAGTTACAGAAGCACCAGTGCAAAGAGCTCATTGCCTGACGTATCTTGCACTCTGCCAGACAAGAGTACAGTTCCAAGGCAGAACAGCATCCTTGATATGGGTAACTGGAAAAACATCTCAAAGAGAAGATAACTATGTTCAAGATTAGAAGACAAGGGGGAAGCCAGAAACAAGGAATCTAGTGATCAGATATGAACAGCCTGGAATGAGTGGAGCAGGAATTCGGATGGAAGAAAACAAGATACTATAATGTCAAGGCAAGAATAAAGAAGAAATACGGAGATGCTGGAAAAGAGGTCTGCTGCAAATCAAAGGGACAGTGCTGACTCCCGAAGATTGGGCTGATGGCCTGATTGTGTGTAAAGCAGCAGCATTAACTGGATATTATGAACCAGCTATAGATACTGCAGGTAACAAATGCAAAATTCATTGGTCAAAAATTGTGAAGTTGTTGACATGGTTCTGCTATAAAGGAGGACCGTTGCAGATAATTCCTCTAGCAAGTGCGTTTTTGTGTTTCTGATATAATGGCACAAGGAAAGTTAGAGAGAATCGCCAGTGTGGCTGAAACTTTGATGTACCAGGCATGAAGGATGGAACAGTAGTTCTGATAGACCACTATTGGGCTTGTGGGTTCAGAGCCTACATGAAGCTGCCCAAAGACTGTGGAGGGATGTGTTATGTAGTGCTTAGTCATGTTCCAGCATTAGTGATTCCTCAAAGTGACATGAACATTGGAGAGTTGCCAAAGGCAGATGCCCATTTGAAAAGGAGAAGATCACTTGAATTTCTCAACCGAACAAGGAGGGAAAATATTTTCTCAGCTATATCGATAGAAGCCTTTGGTGCTATTCCTTATGAGCATAGGCTATTCAGCAAAACTGCTTCAATCTTCATGACTATCTTTATGCTAGGAATCCAGACAATGGCGAATGCAAAGTGGTTACAGATCACTCGCTGGGAGCTCTTGCAGATGATCAACACCACCATAAAGGGATTCAATGCTATCAGGGAAGAACTGAGGGCCATAAGTTTGATGACCCTCCAGAACAGATATGTCCTTGATATGATCACAGCAATGGATGGAGGAGTTTGCGCCAAAATCGGAGAATCATGTTGCACGTTCATACTTCTCATGATGACGAGAATGGGAGCTTGACAAAGGCCATAACGTTGCTGACAAATCTACACAACAAGATGGAAGATGAGATAGAAGATATTAAAGATGACAGCTGGTTTCCGTCTAGCTTCTCATGGGTTCCACAAATGATGGTGAATATCTTCAAACTCCTAGGAGCAGTATTGGTGATGATAATGTATGGATTCTGTGTGATCAGGATAACTATCACACAGTGCAAGAAGACAGCAAAGAAAGCAGTAGGAATGAAGATCATGATCAATGTCGAGTCAGGGGTTGGACCCAAGGAATTGACAGATGAAGAGAACTGGCATCCTCTTCAAAAGCCCTCATGGGGCCAGTCCTGGTGCCTACGGCGTCAGGCTCATACACCTTGAAAAACAATGTGCTTGGGAACTACTTTATTGTATTGTCAGCCAACATGGAGGCATCCACATAGCTTGGTTCCTAAGGACCAAGCTATGCGGTCTAGTGTTTTTGGGTGTGGCAGCCTAGGGATTACTTTACCTGGACTATTTTGTTGGGTCTATTTAAACCACACCCAACAAAGACAACACGCTTCACGTTATTTTGCAGCTTGCAACGTGACGCTCACCGTGTCCAGCTATTTCCTCGAACCTCAGAGGAGCAGAACCTGCAAGGAGACAAAAGGAACATCATTAGCAACAGCATTTTACCTGCAGTCTTCATCTTTAAACACTCGCAGCTACTGAGAACAGCTTCCTCGAATCTGCACGCCTCCCGGGCAGAATGACCTGAAAGAGGAAGATAGAGGCAACATTAAAGAAAGCAGTAGAGACATTTACAAATGACAAACTGCTCAAAAGGCTTACCTGGCTGGTCGCCTCTCGGCTGGCACCACTCCGGACATTCCACTCACACTGAAGAACACCGCGACCTACAAGGAAGGAAAACACAGGTTAGCAAAGGCAAGACTTCGCAGTGCTGCGCATAGCGCTTACTTTCCGCATCATAGCGCTCTTAATGCGCCATCATTTACCAGCGGGGCTCAACCAAGCCAGCTCGCCGCGCTGAAGCTCTGCATACCTAAGGGAGAAAAAAGAGACATTTTAAACAAAGAAAGGCATGCAGGATGGCATCAAAACTAAAGAACAGCAATAAGACCTACCTGAACAATATCAAACGGGCCGGTGTCAGTGAAGTAACTGGACCGCACTCACTGATGAAAGACAACGCATCCCTGCAAAGAAGGCAGGACGGAGAGCACGCCTAATTCTACCACAAGGCAGAACCCTCCCCGCAGACCACATCAGGGCAAAGCTGAGAAACATACCAACGAGTAACCCGGCTGGGTGGCGTCCCTGTGGATACCAGGTGAGCGTAACAAGGCCAGCATTTTAGTACCTGAGAGAATAAAGTTCCTACATCCAAGGAATCACAAGAAGTATGTGGGACGATGGACCTATTGCAATCTGAATCGACAGTACAGCTATATGACCTGGAGAGTTGATGAACATGTAAAATCAGCAGGATCCCTGAATGGAGTAGTGAAAATCTGGACTTCAAAGAAACACTTCTTAAGAGAGGATACCAAGATGTGGAAACTGGTGAAAGAGTGGTTGATGAATCAAACAGAAGGGGGAGTGTAGAGTAGCAGCTGAATGCCTCTGCAGGACGTCCCGCCCCATCTTGCCAATATGTTGGAAACCTGAAATTGCGACATGCACAACACCAGTTATTGTGCCTATTTCACAGAGAGTCTTCGAGAAAAGGTATCCATTGAGAAACCCCTATATGATGTACCTTCATAGAGATGACAACCTCTTGGAGGAGATCCCTGAAGGAATATGAGGATGAGAGAAAAAGAGGCTGGTGACATCACAAGAAATTAGCCTGATGTACTGAGAAGAATGGTTGAAGAAGAAGATGCATAGACCTTATAGAATCTGATGACGAAGTAAAGAATTGAGGAAGCCTTCATGTGCGGAATAAAGATTGCACACGTGAAGAGCACTGCAGAACATGCAAGCCGTTTTATAACTGTACCGATGCAGCAACGCAAGTAGACTAAGTGATCTTAAAGGCTAGCTATACGTAGTGAATAGACTGCAGGCTGCGCCGCCATTATATAGAATTCTGGGCATAGGTGTCACATATTTAGTAAACTCAGACCCATGAAGAAAGAAGGATCGGAGGGCTGTGTTGCAGTAAGAAAACAGCTGAAGATCGAGGAAAGGCCTGAAATAGCTGTCTTGCCTGGTGTCAAAGGATGTAGCGGCCAAGAACCGGTTGTCTATCCTTGAAGAGCAGTGAACGTCAGAAGCTGAATCAGCCCTTGTTTAGGCACAAGAAAAAACATCATGAGTGTTTTTAGTTTATTAATTCCAGACAATTAAATGCTGCAAAACAGGCCAAACTACAGTCTTCTGTCACGTGAGTCAAGGGTGGAAATAAGAGTAGGGGCGTGGAAAATTGGACTGCATTAAGAGCGTGCCTATACTCCTTTTTATTCTCAGGAGCAGTGATACTTTGCAAGGAGAAGTTCAAAGACAATCTGAATGGCAGAAGGCATGAACAATGAGAGATGTGAGCTAATTGGGTGGGGAGACATGGTCAAGTCCACCCACTGGAACCTCTGGTACCAGTTTACGTGTTGCTAGTGAGCCGAATGTTCCAGAAGGGTACAAGCGTGCCAACCAATTGTAGAAGGCCATATTATGAAGGGCCTTATGGTTTGAAAGCCAATGATGTGCCTTGTATCTAGTAACTGATGAAGATGACTTGCACTAGGGGTGGGCAGAAATTGGCCACCTGACTGTAGAGTCCCAATCACAACCCGCACCCTTAAAGGAGGTGTACTTAGATGTTCCCCTTAAGCCGATCACAATTCCTTGTAGGTTTTTCTTAGTTTGCCACGTAGTATGATGTCATGTATGATGAATTTTCGCTATATAAATGTCTTTTTTATGCAAAATAATGTAGAGCATGATCAAACATCCGTTAATGTCCGTTGTAACGCCCTGTGTTAGACAATTGAAAAGGAAACAGCCAGCAGAGACATTTTGCCAACTTCCTGAGTCAGTCTTATTATTTGGTGTAAGAGTTACTCTGCATCCCCATCCTTGTATGACATGTTACTGATTTAAAGGCCCCCCCGTGGGTTCAATACCGATGAGCTGACCACAATATCAGCAGTACTCACCATTCAACAAAAATTGGACAAATTAAAAAAAATTAAGAAATGAGAAGTGAGCAAATTTTGGGAAGCCATGACACTGCAGACATATTTGGAAGCCAGCAGAATCCCTAGAGGCCTCAGGATACTTACTATACCTATCTACAAAGATGTTGATCCTCTATTACTGGAAGAATGGGCAGAACACACAAATATATGTTAATTTAATATGATGGCAACACTAGTGAAATTTGCTAAACTAGATTGTGCCAAATTAATAACAGAAATTTAGAACAAGGAAGTACTACTCTTCAACTTCCCTGATGGAGGCGAGTGCAAAAAGAGAATGGGCATATTAGAAGAGAATCTTGAGAGGTTTGAAGGAGAAATTCGGCTACGCAAGCAGCAAAAATATTTGAGAGACAAGAAAGATTATGAGCAAGGCCGTATCTATACCTTAGCCAAGAGATTCGATGATCCCATAAAAGAGCATCTCAACACCAAAGCAAACCAGCCCACAGCCCCCACTGTCACTTTGGAAGATCGATCCACATCAGAAGTTGAATCAACTGACATTGAAACAAGCGTGGTTCCTTAAAATCTTTTGGAAGAGTTCAAACTTCTACTCATGGACAGTTGAGCAGAAAGAAGAGCGAGAGGGAGACCACCAGGAAGAGGAAAAGGCACAATCACAAGAAAATCCAAAGAAGAGGCAGACGCTTGACAACAAGATCTAACGACAAGTCGAACGATTTGCTTTGGGAGGGGACAGAAGCCCAGAGCGAGAGGTCAACGCAAGAGAACCTAAAAGTCAAGATGTTGAACATATTACCTAGAGTTCTTACTAGGAATCAGTAATATCATTGGTTCTAACATTCTCTCTCTCATCTCCTTTTAATTATACAGAATCAAGAATTGATCTATTCAAGTTCATCAGGAAGCTCAAATTGGCAAAATTTCATTTGACTAAAGTGAATGATAATTACTATGAAAAACGAATCAAAGTGAATACAATTCATCCACTAGCAATTTGAGATCTTCCAGCATTGAGGAGCTTGGACAGTTTATATCACAATGCTACCCAGATTTGGTCCCAAGACAATGAAGCTATAGAACCCACCTTAGAGGAACTATTACTCAAGGATGGCATACAAACCAATATGAGCACTGAAAGCAATCTCAAAATTAGATCTGCTTTTTGTCCCAAGATCATAAATGAGAGCATCACAGTCTTTGAAGAGCTAGTGCTTAGAGATGTCAAGCGACTGAGCCAAGATGTTCCAATGAGGAAAAACAACCTTAGAAAATCAACATTTGGCTACAAAAAATCTTCAATCCTGCAATTACATTGCCATACGTCAGACAGACAAAGGTGGTGGGTTTGTTTTATTTCATAAAACTCTCTATTTAGCTGAAGCAAATACATAGTTAAGCAACAAAGAAGACTATCTACAGGTGACAGAGCAGAAACTATTGAACATGACGTTTCTTTATGATGAATTACTCAATGGGTGGTTCAAAAGAGGCTTGCTAGATTGGGACTACATTGTATACCTCAGAAACACTCATACCGTCACGCCCATTCTTTATTTGGTCCCCAAAATACATAAGAACAGTTTGAAACCTCCAGGATGCCCAAAAGTCTCCTCAATGGGATCATTAGTAGAAAAACTAACTAGAAATTCCTGAAGCCTTTTGTAACTAGTCTTAATTCGTATATTAGAGATATCTCTGACCTTCTTCTCAAATTGAACATCATCAAGTGGGAACCACTTGGTCACTTGATGTAGTATGATGTAGTATCACTTAACACAAGTATCCTACACAGATCAGGATTAACAGCATGTAAGTTCTAACTAGGTACCAGATCTGTAAGTTTCAAACAGCAAAACAAGATGCATAATGTTTTTCTATTTCAGACACATTATTACAAGCAACTGGTGGGAACCCCAATGGGCTCCTGTATGGCACCTACCTATGCCAATCTCGTTATGGGGTGGTGGGAGGCCACAGTAGCTTGGTCTTAACAGTATGATCAATATGTAAATCATGTAACACATTGTTACAGATTTATAGATGACTTATTTATAATCCAGCATGGTCCAGCAGAGCAATTGGTTGAATATGTGAACTGTTTAAATAACAATGAACACAATATCTACTTTACTATGACATCACTAACAACACCGTTGGTCTTTTTAGATGTGGAATTCAAAGTCATTTTTATTTATTTATTTTTAAAATTATTATTAAGCACACAGTTATATTACAAACTTTTGCTTTTCCTAAAATCAATGTCTTCCAAAGCGAAGAGATGAAGCAACGTTCTAAATATACCTTTCTTATTTCATTTAACAGCATGTATCAAAACGACCTATTACCTTTCTGAATGTCATCAAGGATCTCCACCGAATTCTAACGTATAAGGAATGAAGGCCCAGCTCATGTCTTATCACTTCAATTGGAACTGCATTTGGGAGCCACAGAAGTCACTTCCAATACTTGCTTTCCAATTTTTCCCAGAATTTTATCGGAAAATTCAGACCTGCTTCTCCGGCATATGATAGGACTGGGACAACCTTCTGGTTGTAGAATGTAATCACGGGTTGCAAAGAGAATTTTCCATATTCTTTTCTTATTAGCAGGCTTTGAGCTGAAAGTTGTTTTGTTTTCAGCAAGAAGCTTTCCTTCCAGGTAGATTCTCCACAATCTGAACTGATCATAAATTCCTAAGTATCTTGTCACAGTTGTTGTGCTTAGTTGTGCTTAGTTTTTCTGAGCCAAGTGACCAGATGTAAGGTCTTTTTTATCTTTGTTCTTGGATTTTTAATCACTACTATCTCTGATTTCCCTGTATTGATACATAGTCCATTTTGTACTTCATAGGCCTGTAGTGCATCTAGTTTGCTCTGGATACCTATTGGATTAAGGTCTAGCAGAACTAAATCGTCAGCATACAACAGGTGCACCACTGGAGTTCTGTTTATCTTTGGTGAGCAAGATCTCATTTATGAACAAATTGTAGAGGATGGCTGCCAGAGGGCATCCTTGTTTCAAACCTCTATGATTTTCAATTTCTTTGAACAGGTTTCCTTGATGGTTCAAACGGATTTGCAAGGTGGTTCCTGTATTGGAGTTCCTTGATTGCCTCCAGGATTGCGTCAAGGTAGCTTTTGTTTTTCAGTTAAGACCATAGCCTCTGTCTTTCACACTATCAAAATCTGCCTCCATATAAATACACGCCATGTACATTTGTTCATTAGCTTTCAAGATATTTCTTTTTAAGAGGCTAATTAATAGGAGATTCAAGCCACAGTCTACGTTGTTTGTGAATCCCGTTTGTCTTTGATCATGATTTTCTTTTTCAATGATCCCCTCTTTTAATCTTTTAAGAAGAATTCCGGCAAAAACTTTGCCTACGACATCTAATAGAGAAATTGGGCGGTAGTTTGTGGGGTTGTTTCTGTCCCCTTTCTTATGGATTGGTATAACTACCGCCTTTTTCCAAGATGCAGGGATTCTTCAGTTCAACACAGAAGTCTATCCATAACTCGGAAGCTAATTTGAGTATGGCATTGGAAAGCCAGTCCGGGCCGGGAGCTCTTGAGGAGCTTGCTTTAGCAATGATGTTTCTTATCTCTTCTCTTTCTATATTGATTGCCCATGAGGTGTTATTTGAGGGAGGCTCCTCCATAAAACCCTTCTTGTTGCTGTTCTGCCCATACAGTGCCTTAAAATGGGCCACCCAGGTATCTTCTTGAATAGGGTTTAATTGCTGCACTCCTATGTCACATTCATTTCCATTGAGTAGGGTCCATATTTCACTATGATTTTTGTTGTACATGGCTTGCAACATTTTCTCTCCATCCTTTTAATACATCGACATTCTGCGAGACTTTACCCAGTTTCCATGGCTTTTCTCTAGTTCTTCACCAATATCAAAATTCTATCTCAATCCCTTTAATAGTTGGCATTGTTTGTCTCTTACTCCTTTGTCATAACGATGTTTCCTGTTTATCGCCCCTCTTCCCCGGGCTCCAGAGGTATTTTTAAACAGCATTAGGCAGGGTTCATACTCCACTCCTTTTCTTGGCAGGCTCTCCAATCTGCCAAGCGCTCAGATAGTTCTGGTATAAATCTTGAATCAATCTTTAGGCGATTCCCTCTAGTCTCGAGCAGAACTTTGCAGTCCCACCGGAACCTGATCTTCGGTCTTGGGTGGCTAGTGAAAGGTCACAAACAGGACAGTACCAATGGTCGATGATCACTAAGCTCGATGTGCATTACTTTTAGAGACTGTACCTTGTGGAATGTTGCTTCATCCACAAAGAAATAGCCCAGCGTAGCACTAAATCTACCAAAGTACCATGTTTTGGCTCCATCATGGTCTGCTTTTACTTGACCATTCACCATTATCATGTTCCTGTACTTCATTTCATCTAGCCATTGGCGACTCCTGTGCGCTTTTTCTATTGTACTTCATTCCTTTGCTTCGCTGGTACATGTCTTCAACCCATCACTATTCAGGTCTCCACATATTATTATTCTAGGATTTTCTAACTCTAAAGTTAGTTCATCTAACCCTTTTCAGACCAAATCTGGGAAACATTTGCCATCTGTTGCTTTCACATTCCATTAGAGATTAAATATCATCAAACTCTCTTTTCTGGCATTCTTGTAAGGTTGCAGATTAATTACAATGATTTGTATCGGAGGATTAGGATGGATCACTCTACTCACTTTCCCAAGGGTGGTGTTTTTCATCAATGTACGCAAACCTGAAGTTGGTCTTCCACTCCTTCCTTTTATCGCTTTACTCAGGAAGCTCGTATAGCCGTCTAAGTAGGGAGTCGCTCTTAACCAGCATTCATGTAGGCATAGAACATCCAAGTTGGTTAAGCCAGGGTCCATAGCTTGGAACAGATGTGCGAACCCTCTAGTGTTCATGGTGCCAATCTGCATCTCCCTTTCTATCTCCTGGCAGCCGGTCTAATTTTTATCTGGGAGGGCCAGAGATCTGGCCAGCCAGTCCCAGGATTCCTCCTTAGATATTCTACATTTTGGAGATTCCAAATTTCCTGGGGGTACTGAGTTTCTACCATTTATAGTGATCACTGGAGCTCTTGGGCCTAACACCTTCTTTGGTGAATATCTAGCTGGTTTGGTGGACTCGTCCTCTGACAGCTGTGTCAAGTATTTCCTGATACTGCCTCTTGGTCTTGTCTCCTTTTCTCTTAACCTTACTACTTCTTTCCGCATACCCAAATCCTCTCTTAAATCAAATCCAAGTGCTCGCATGTCATCTCTTGCTTTTATCATCAGTGAAGTAGCAGACTTTGAGGTCATATGAAAGCACACCTTATCGTTCTCATCTTCATTTATGAAGTCGACGATCTTTATATCCTTGGGTTCAATGACTCTCAACTGTGGGACTGTGTGCAAGAGAACGATTATGTTTGCACGATTAAATATCAGCCTGTTGTCTGCTCTTAATACTCTTAATACTTTTTCCAGGTACACTTTAGGAGAGGAGTTATTTTCTGCTTGTGCCTCATTTGGATTCCTGCCATGTTTATTTGGACTCAGGGGCAGGTGCTTCCTGAAATTGTTCTTTGTCTTTCCCAGGCACGAGTGTCTGCTTTGCCTTGATCACTCAACCAATCTCTCCATTATTTTTGATTGCTTGGATTGCTTGGAAGCTGTTCTCACTATTTGGTCGAGATGAGCCCTTTTTTCTTTTAGGGTTTTAAAGATAGCTGTTTCATTGTCCATTTGAGGGACTTCAACTTCATCCGATGACCAGATAATAACTTCTGACCCATCCTCATAATCTGACTCATGTCCTTCATATGTGGACAACTGCAGCAAAGGATCTGCTTCCCAATCTGAGACTTCACTTTGGGTGGATTTTAGACCCATTGTAGCATTGCCATCTTTTGTGACATTTCACCTGACTCTTTAGGTCGGGAGCCTCCACAGGTAGGTTGCACTACTGCCAAGCTGCCTGAGACTTCAACCACTCTTCTTGGGTTACTGTTAGTATGGGTCGAACCATTCTCTGAGCGCCTCTTATTCTTCTCACTTTTGTTGAGAGGTTTATTAGTGATCTGGATTTTATCTCTCGGTCTCTTGTTTGTCAATGTTTGCACTCCAGGTCCGTCCGGTGTAAATATTTGGAGTTGATTTACACTCCCTATTTTAGATGTCTTTGTCAGGATTTGACAGTCTGGGGAAAGTATGTCAATCAAAATGGGAAGGCTTTCTTTTCCTATCCCAACCTCAGCAGACGTCGAGACTCCTTTGTTACATTTCCCAATTATTGCATTTGGGACTAGACTTGCTTCCTTATTGCCATTTTGGAGCTGGCGGAATTCCATTCCATTAATGGGACGAGACTGCTGTATGTCGACAGACTCCACACTTTTTACATTGTTACTGACCAGAATTCCCACATTTGTTCTACTGTCCACAGGGTTCTTCACCTTCAAAGGTGTTAATGCTCCGGCACTTCTTTTTGGTTCACTTGTCTCACAACGCTTCATCATTTGTATGGTGTCTCTAAAACACATCAAGAAGGATTTTATGTCCTCTCTTGCATCTTCTATGAGGTCAATCAATGTTTTGAGAAGGGCCCCATCTGCTTCTTTTTCCCTAGCTCTTTTTTCTCGGGCAGCCTCCATGCGTTATTCTATGAAGATTAACTTGGATTGCATCAGGGCCATGAGTGTAGATTGGTCCCTGTAATTTTCATTTAAGGCTTCATATAACTTAAGGAAAGGTGACAGGGTAATAGACATCATTGAACCACTGTCACTTGACGCATTGCTCCTCCAAATTAGAATTATGATCCAAGGGGTCATCCCTTGGCGGGGGTAGCCACCCATCTGCCCTGTTGCCAGGGGCTGTTTTTTCACTTAATTTCCTTTGAACATCCAAAACTTCTACGCACTCTGTGTCAGATTTGTCTTCTGAGGGCCTTTCCCTCGCACCCCTTGTCCGGGGTGGAACTAGTGCACATCCCTTCTGCCATAGAGGGCTCTTCGAGTAACCTCGGCATGAATTTGGGCACCGCCGACATTCTGTCGTCACTTCCACCCCATCTTTTGAACCTTTTCTGGGGGGCTCTTCCCCAAGCGAGCGTGCCACTATTGACTTGATCGATTGGTCTTTTCTCTCTCCTTGGGAGACACCAGTCGTCCACACACTTTACTATTAAAGGGTCCGCCGGCCGTTTTCTTAGTGGGGAAGCCTCTTGGGATGTTAACTCTGTTCTCACAGCCCCAACCAAAATCTTTTGTTCCTGGGTTGCGACATGAACTATGTCCACTATTGGGAGTTTCTCTGCTATACTTTTAATTAATATGTCGCTCCAGGATACTGAGTACAGAGTCCCCTTTCGTTAAGGGCTGGGACTCTAGTGATCTAATCAGGTTATACACCGGGTTTTGTTGTGCTTCAGTTCGTGGAGTGATATACTCAAGTTTTTGTTTCTGCCAACTCCCTTAACAAGTTGTCAGTCCCAGGCATGGAGGGGGACATTTTGCACGCTGGTTTCAGCTAGTTTAGGCTACTCATTAGTTCTATGTCCGAGATGTCTAACCATACACACTCTTGAGAAATGTACGGACAAACCTCCTCGTTATGATTCCTTGTCGGAGCCGTCTTCTGTTTTAAATGTGAAACAGGCTCTTTTTCCCTAAAATGCCATTTTAGCGTTCCCCCCCCCCCCATAGATGGGCTCCTGTTTTTTGTGATTAGGCCAACAGTTCTTTTTGCAGGGCTAGGTCTCTGCCGAGTCTCGTGAGCCTTCTCACACGTATTTAACTGTTGCACTTTGTCATGTAAGACTGTCGGGCCAGATGTTTCTCTCTGTTTCTTGATTTTATCGTTAAGGTCGTGAATTCACTTGCGCTCAAGCCCTCCCCCTTATTCTCCTTAACGGCACTGTCCACGAGACCACCAGTCTTAGTAGCATCTAATGTTTTTGGTCTCGCCTTTAGATTGAAAGGATCGTCCCCCTTTGTGATATTAAATGGGTCCTGTGAGTCAACAGACTGACCAGGCTCTCTTTCCAGCGACGTCTCACCCATAGGCTATTCAGCAAGACGCAAGGCTCGCGCCTACCCACGGCAGTGTTTCCTTCATTTTCACCCACGGTGTCATCCAGTGGGATATATCCAATTGGTCTGGGTGAGTACAATCACAAACAACAGAGGGGGAGAGGTCTGGGCAGGCAGCGGGCCTCACTGATACTCAGAAAGGGGGCTTTGAGGATGGAGTCTGGGCAAATGTGTAACAGTACCTCTTTCCAGAACTTGCAGGTATAGTTGCGGCGCTCGTCTGGGCTGGACGTCAAGATTCTCTTCAGCTCGCATGCCAACCCTCTGGGCTGTACGAACGTGGCTTCTGGTCCGCTGCATCAAGTTGAAATCAGCACACGGCTCCATGCCCCTTGCGGCACCCTCCGCAAACACTCTGCGACACTCCGCGTCAGGAGTGGAGTGTTTGTGGATGGGGCTCAATAGAGCTGGAAGAGTCACTGCTCCAGGCACTGCTGCCGCAGTGTAACGCTATGGGGCTGCTTCCAACAGGATACCAACAGGATACTGAAAGTTAGCAGGTAGAACAGCAGGCTAACGGGGCTCGCAGACAACGACCACTTGAGCCAAAACTCTGCCAACACTCCACCAAAGTAATTAATAAGCAATTGACATCAGAGCTCTACAGAAAGCCCACTGCATCTAACTCCTTGTTACATGCTGCGAGCCACCATCCGAAAAGTCTTATTCAAAGCATCCCCTATGGGGTATTGCTTAGAGCGAAAAGGAATTGTTCAGAAACGAACAAATTCAAAACAGTGGCCAAATCTCTAGGTAATTGTTTGTTTAAAAAGAGGTTACACCCACAGACAAGGCTTTTCAGAAAACTAAGTTCTTTACTAGAACTGACCTGTTGAAACCTGAAATCAAACCAAAGAACAATCTCAATACCATCAGATATATTACACAATACAGTGTGCAATCCACCAATAGTGCACGCATTTTCCAAAAACACTGGTCTATATAAGTTTTTGCCACCCATCCACAGATAACATACTCCAAGGCCCCTTAGGGATAAGTTGGCTCCTAGTATGTTAAAAGAGGAATTTAATTATCCATGTAGAAAATTGCATCAACGGCTAAATCAGAATATTGTCTTTCAGCCATGTAACAAATGCAAAATTTGCAAATGATCCATTAACACTAAAATTGACCATTATGGAGAAAAAAGCATTTGGCATATCAAGGATGTTATAAATTGCGGGACTAACTTTGTGGTATGCTACATTGACTGTCTGTGCAAAATGAGATACATATGTTCTGCCATAGTACCTCTAAAACTACGAACTTTACAACATTACAGAGCCACTAAAAATGTGGATACCAACAATCCACTGGCTGTACATTTCCAATTTACGCATAACAGTGATGCTTCTCTGATGGGATTTGGAGTACTAGCACATGGTAAAGAGCATAGGTGGAAGCGTGAAAGAGAAAAACAACTTTGACATCTGGGTACTAAACTCCTTATCAGAATGGAAACACTGAAAGCTGGTGGTCAGTAACAGTGATGAGGAACTTTATGTTTTCCTTAGGTAATCTCATTTGAGAATCACCAATAGGGTAATTTGAGGGGAATACCTCCACCACCTTTCTGGTGGCTATTTGGTTATTCCAGGTACTATACCTGGATAGTTCCATATCCAGCAGGGTTCCAACCATATCATTCCACTGTACCATCAATTAGTTGCTATGTGCCCCCTATTTTGTAGACCTTTTGTTCCATTCTTTGTGCACTATTGGGCTTTCCTCTAACTGCCACCCATACTACATGCTCTATTAATCACCAAATTTAGTCCATCGCGCCACACGCCCGCAGCCCTCAGGCCGCGCAAACAACAGAAGAAAGACAATCATAACAAAAAGTACCAAAGGGAAGTGCTAAGAAGGCCGGGGGCGAAGCTCAGAGGTCAGGGGAGACAAGCCATAGAACAATAAAGTACTAATCAGGTGAAAGGTTGAAGAGGAAGGTTTTCAATGCCTTCTTGAATTTTGAGGGTGTATCCACCTGGGTGGCAGTCCATTCCAGGCACAGGGACCTTGGGAGTTAAAGCTGCGCCCGCCTGCCTTCACCAGCTTGAACCTTGGTTGAAGTAATGCTGATGTGAGCGACTGGGGACATATAGCTCAATACGTGCTTTGAGATATTCAGGGGCAGCATCCCCCACACATGTGTTAGTGTTAACATTTTGTGGGTGATGAGATGTTTAACCAGATGTTTAACCAGTTTAGGCCTCTTCAGGCAACAGTGACATGAGAGCATCTGGCCAGACCAGCAACAGCCCACAGTGCATCGTTCTGGGTGACCTGAAGCGCAGCTATGACAGAAACAGCGCAACCGCTATGCAGGCTGTTGCAGTACTCCAGACGAGTGTTTACGAGAACTGAGGCTAAAGTCGCCAAGTTCTCTTTTGTCTGAAAAAGGTGTATGTTGTGTAATAATTTATATATCAGACCACAGATCTAACAGCGGCCATATGTTGACACATGGAAAGCAACAATAAGAAGGGAATACAAAAATTAGTGCACTCCCAATCTGGTTAATAATTAACGAGAATGAATCAAGGACAAATGTCAATTTAATTTTAGGTGCTGGGGAGGAACTAAGGTCCTGGCACAAGACCTCAATATATAACAAAACAAAAGAAGGAGAAGGCTCAGACTTTGAACCCTCCCGTCCCCTGCACACTATAGTGTGTTGGAAAAACCAACTACTGAAAACTCAAGGCAGTTAATTCAATTTGTAAATAATAAAAAGTCAAAAGCAAATTTTGTAGAACACAACAATGTGTATATTTTGTATGAGGTTCCAAACAACCAATATCTATTTTCAAAGGAAACACAACAAGTGAAAATAATCACAATCTTCTTGCAAAAAAACAACAATATGATGAAATGTTGTTAGTAGTCTGCTTTTCAGTTGGCGACGCGTTTCGAGGATAAGAGCCTCTTCTTCTCAGGCCTAAACAGACTATAAAACAAGTGTGTATAAATAAGTATACAAATGGTATATAGACACATTATATTTTCACATGCATGTTCAAGGATTAGTAATTTACAAGTTTATAAGAAACATTAGTTTGCATCTGACATTATTTCCAGACCATGGATAATTAATCATGTGCTGGTATTAACGTTCACTATGACTGGTATTACATACATTCCCAATGACTACGGTACAACTTAAAGTGGTTTATATCCTAGATATCATAGTTAGCCAGTGATGGCCCTAAAGACGGGCTTAAGCACTGTGTGGGTGGAGGTCTCAAAGTCGCCCCCAATCGTCCAACCCCAATGGTGACATTAAGGTAAGGAAGAAAGTAGAAATGAAAATATGATTTACCTGATAGTTTAACGAGAGTGATGAAGAAAATACAATGTCAGCCACTCCAAAAACAGAGGGGCTGTAGGTGCGTGCGTCGAGATGCAGGTGACTGCTACACATCAGTCTCGATGTTGATTGACCAGGTCAATAGTTCCTAATAGCTCAATCTGAAACAATAGCAAATGTAATAAAAAGCGGCTGAGAGGCCATAATCGCGTGCACCCTTTAAGAAACATCTCAAAAGATATATTCTAGTTTACATAAGTCACTCCCCCAGGAGCTGAAAGACTAGCCATAATGTCCGGTCAAAAAACGAATTATAAAAAAACGAATTATGAAGACAGAAATGGCAACTTGGTCTTATACCTGTTAAAGTAAACGTGAAGAGCATGAAATCGCAGGAAGCTAATTAGAGTGCTAAATAGAATACTAGATAAAATACAAACCTAGAAAGTGAAGCCAAAATAAGTCAGGTATAGATAGGTCAAGAACCGGGCTGTGAGCCAGAAAAACCATATTATGGATACGGAGAACAGGAACTCTCTGTAAATAGACTCGGACAACGAGCAGTGCAATGGTCTCCACACTGTAGGAGGAAAGTGTAGAATAAAGTAAAGAGGTATTCTAGATCTGCGCGTCCAGAAAATGTGAAGAATAACGTCTCCATATGGGGATCTCTATCGTAGAAGCGATAGCTCTTACCTGAAGCCATGTGGTCAGGAAAGTGAAGCTGACTTTGCATCAAGGCATCGGCGGATGTTACCATGGTAACGTGCTGGGCCCTAATGAACAACCAGCACGTTGTGAACGTGCAACTGGTTGTCCAATCACGGAGCTTAGGGTGGTAGAAACCAATGTATGGACAGCAACTTCCAGAATGGAAAGCCTGTCCGCCATATTTAAATGTCTGAAAACACGTTAATGTCGAGGTCAGAGTCCTATTAGGTAAACGCGAATTACCCCGAATAACCCAGATAGTGATTAAAAAGGACTAACAACAAGCATTACCAAAGCGAAAAAAAGCAAGGATATGTAATAAGATCAACCAGGGGCAACTAAAAGATCAGGTGAAAGGTAAATCTAAAAATGAATGAAACGCAGAGAACCGTGAAGACACGGTCTTAATTTGGGTTTAAACGGCTGAAGGGGTCCATGGGGCCACCACCACACAAACTAACGTACTCAATTTCAATTTAAACTCACATTAATCCATATGGACGGAAAGACATTTTTAAAGATTAGTGTACTAATAAAATGTCTAAAAATGTAAATAGATAGGATAGCAAGGTACATAGCTCATTAGTCTGCTAGCACAGAATGCAAATAAGTCTTATAGATGCTGGGGAATATATAACATTTTGAAATGGATAATTATTTTGCAAATAGAGAACTACAATTTGTACAGGCAATTTAATAAAAACATCCTAATAAGTACCCTGTGTGACAAGAACTTAATATAGAATTAGACACAAAAACAATTTAAAATCAATGTAATGTACATCATTTTTGTCAAAAACGGGTAATACCCTATAAAAAGCAATTAAGTGAATGTTCTTCATTCCAACCCTTGGGGCATACAGTGTCCAAGTAATTAATCCAAAAAAGTTCTCTCCTGAGGAGCATGGAGTGATAATCACCCCCTCTTTGTTTTTTTTTTTACAACTTCAAGGATTTGGAATCTGATTTGAGCAATGGTGTGATGCTCAGAATTGAAATGTCTAGCCACTGGAGATCGTAAGCTATTGCATCTTATGCTAGACTTATGCTCTGACCAACGTTCCTTGGCTGGTCTAGCAGTTTGGCCTACATACAATTTACAGCAGGGGCATTTGATGGTATAGATGACACCTGGAGTCATGCAAGTTGAGTAGTCATGAATCTTGATTTTCTTTCCTGTTTGTGGATGGGAAAGCAATTTCCCCTTGGTGATGTTATTACAATGTGTGCAGTTAAGACATGGGTATGTGCCTTTTTTCCGAGTGGCCAGAAACTGTTGGTTTTCTTTCAATGGTCTCTCCGCTTTGATAAGTTTATCCCTCAGATTGTTTCCCCTTTTAAAACACATCATCGGCGCTTTAGGGAACAATCTCAACAGTGATGAGTCATGGGGCCTCATTCCGAGTACGGCGCTAACCAATGGCACTATTAACGCCTTGGTTGACGCCGTACCCGGACCGGCAGCGCCTTGGTGGATGGCGGAATTACCGCCCCATTCCAAGGTTGGCGGGGCTGTAATTCCCCATTCACCAGGGCTCTTCCCCATTCCCAAATGAGCCCCCATAGGGCTCAATGGGAATGGGGAAGATGCAAATAACGGTGACCGTTCATTACGGTCACCGTTATTGGCTTAGAGGCCCCTTTGCGCCCTCGACTTTAACACCTGCTCAAAGCAGGCGTTAAGGGCGAGGGCGCAAAGGGAACTCGGAGTATGGCGGTAAGGGATCACCGCCACCGGTCTCGTTACCGGTGGCCGCTATCTCTTACCGCCATACTCGGAATGAGGCCCATTGTGTAGAATTGACCAACGTTTCTTGATACTTTTAGCAATTTGGAAACTTTGGCGAGAAAATTTGGATATAATCAACAAGGGAATATCCTTGTTGCGTGATTTAGGTTGTAATAGGTCCGTTCTTGTCACGCTTAGTGATCTAGTCTTTGCCTCATTGAGTACTGTATCTGGGTAGCCTCTTTGTTTGAATTTTTCAGTTAGTTTGGAACACTCAGTGTCCAATCGATCTGGTTCTGAAATAATTCTTTTGAGCCTGAGAATCTGGCTGTATGGGAGGCTTTGGAGCATGGCTTTTGGGTGAAAACTTGAAAAATGTAATAGATTATTGGCGTCAGTGGGTTTATGGTAAATATTAGTTGTAATATTGGTTGTAATATTGCCATTTTCAATCTTCAAGTTAACATCCAAAAAATTGAGGCATGGATCACCAATCTCCATCGTGAATTTAATTCTCAAGTGGACTGAGTTAAGGTAACTAAAAAATGACTGTAATTCTTCATGAGTTCCACACCATATCCCAAATATGTCGTCAATGTCGTCAATGAAACATTTCCAAATTAATATGTATGTCGACCATTTTGGATGTTCTAGTATGAAGTTGTTCTCAAATTTAAACATAAAGGTATTGGCATACATTGGCCATGGACGATCCCATGGAGGTTCCTGAGGTTTGCAAATAGTATTTCCCTAAAAAACAGAAATAACTATTATACAGTATGATGTTGAGTAATTCAATTATGAATTCAGCCTCACCTCTGAGGTTTGTTGTATTGAGGAGGAGCCATTCTACTGCTTCAATGCCCTCTGCATGTGGTATATGATATGATATGATATGATATGATATGATATGATATGATATGATATGGCATTTGTAACGCGCCTATACACAAGTGCAGGGGTAGGGGGAAGGGAAAAGTGCAAGGGGAAGGGGAGGGGGGAAGTGCAGTACAAGTAAGTAGAATAAGTAAATAAATAGGGCCAGCTGGTGGCAAGTGCAAGGTAAGTGCAGACAAGTGCTGGGAAAGGGGGGGCTGTAGGGATACAGAGACAGTCCCTCAGTGCAGGGGTTGTCAGGGAGGCAGTGCAAGAGGAGAGTGGCTGGGACCAGGACCGAGGTCGGTGAGAGTGGCCCAGTTGCAGATTCGGTGCAGATTCAGTCGAGACTTTAGCAGGGGAGAGGGAGAGAGAAAGCAGAAGCAAAGAGGAAGGTTTTGAGGTGCTTCCAGAACCGGAGATGGTTCTCCTCAAGTTTCAGGGAGGCAGGAAGGCTGTTCCAGAGGGAGGCCCCTGCCACGGCGAGAGATTGACCCCCGACTCATTGCTTCGAGAAGCGGCTGACCCTGAGGGAGTTGGAGATGGATGAGCGAAGGGCTCGGGAAGGAAGATATTTAGGAAGAGCGAGTTGAAGGTATTTAGGCCATACTATAGATGTATACAGGCTACAGACATCTAGACTGAAAAGAATACAGTCTGTGCTGATAGCCGTGATTTCCTTCAAACAATTAAGGAAGTCTGTGGTATCTTTCAGATAAGTAGGTGTAGCTTGGACAAGGGGTTGGAGTAACATGTCAACATATACAGCAAGGAAAAGAGACAACTCCAGACCCTACACGTGAAATATGGCTTGCTCTTTCCGGCCCAGCTCAAGATCTACCACGGCGGGACAACAGTACACTTCACTGACCCAAAAGAAGCGTGGAACTGGGCAGAGAAACACATTCAAGGCAACTGGAGACTTGCAAGCAACAGAACCAGAAACAGGAACCGACGTGAGCCACTAGACAGAAGGCGCCCAGCTCCACAACCTCCGATGCAGGAACTACCACAACGAGAGGAAATGGGCTGAAACAGTGACACTAACAAAGAAATACTACTCCATCGCGGCCCATTTAATGGACTATCATGCCACATTGATGTAAATAAGGCACACAGCCCGAGAGGCACGGGAGTACTCACTGCATTGGCCAAAGCCATGCCCTCAACTCAAGATTTGAGACTCGGAACACCAGACTTGCCAAAGAACAGTAAGTCGAGGGGAAGGTGTAAACAGCTCACATTAAGTTAATCTGGCGGTATAGTTGTTTGGCGCCAGTAAAGTTAGGGCGACAGATACTTCATGTTGGGGAGGAGTATAGGGAGGGGGGGTGGGAATTTGTTTCATGTTAGTTATGTTCCAGGATACCACACCATCTATAATGTCAAAAAGCACACCATCCCTAGCACACCAATTGTCACTCCACTCTTGCCAGCAGTCCACACAACACAAATGGAAACACATGTCCTGACAGGAAACCAGCCTGCCCTTAGCCTTGGCAGATATTACTATAGCATGAAACACCACAATGCTACCGAGGGCCCGACGCACACAGTTGTCATCCACACACGTGTCAAATGGCGGGAGTCACTAACGTGAACAAAAACAGGACAATCCTAGTGATGACATGGAATGTAAATGGGCTCGGCAATTGTATCAAAAGACGTCTAGTACTGCAAACACTGAATAGACACTCCCCGGATGTGGTATTCCTGACGGAGACACATCTAGCCGGTACCAACTGCTCATTCTTTAGACACACCAACTACAGACTAGCATTCCACGCCAGTTTTACCATGGGGTCACGAGGGGTACTGATCCTAGTACACAAAAGACTCCCCTTTGTGCCCGCATCCATTACGCAAGACACAGGAGGGAGGTTTATACTCACGACAGGTACAATTGGGGAACGCTCGGTGACCATGATGGCGGTGTATGCACCTCCTAACCTACTGACCCCCCTGACTAATGACATTACGCCTCTAATTATGAATAATCTTGCAGACCTTACGTTGATTGGGGGAGACTTTAATGAGGTAATGGACGTGGACCTTGACAGAACGCATAGAAGATCCAGAAATCCGAACACACGTACAAAACTTGCCACATTCACTAGCGCATTGGGGCTGCAAGACGTATGGAGAACGCTGCATCCTGCCACAAGGGAATATTCATACCATTCTGGTGCACACGCCTCGCTGTCTAGGCTGGACTATCTCCTACTGCCACTAAATAACATGCACGAAGCACGTGAGGCACAATTTCTCCCTAGAGTTATATCAGATCATTGCCCACTTGTAATAACACTTAACACCAACAGGTCGATCCCCCCACCCAGCTGGCGATTGAACAGCTACTACCTAGGTGTAACGCTCACCTGATTCCCGCAGAGGCGCCGGTCTTGACTGGGTGAATGCCGTATCTTCAAAGGTGATGTGTAACACACGGTTGGCTCTTTGGGCTGGACCTCTGTGCACTGTATGTCTGACTCGAAGAGTAAGATGTCTGCAGATAGAAAATATGGGATTAATGAACTGGGTTTATTGGGTGCCTCTCTCCTCTTCCCTTTCTCTTCTCCTGTAGAACCCCAAAGGTTAACGCCCTCCCCTTAGGTAAGTGAACGCCGAGCTCTCCATCTGCCTCGGGGCAGGGTGCCGTAACCAGTTCCTTCACTGGATAAGGGTGCAGGCCTCTTGACCTCAGAGGACTGCTGTCCGTCGTTAACTGCACGAACGGTAAGTTCTGGGCGCTTCAAATGTCTTAAAAGTCTTTTGTAATGATATCTCTTGTTTTGCAGAGTTCCGGCGATGGCGGATGGCGGGCTGATGAGAGTTGAGGATCGAACCCGCGTGAGGAATAGAAGCGCCTGGAAGCACGTAGGTAAGCGCTTGTAGCCTGCTTCACGATGCGCACTAACTGTCCCTTTTATCTTGCAGGTACACGTTCGGAGCTTTAGAGAAGCTGAAGGGTGCTGGAATACCCACTGGATTAGGCGTGGGAAGGAGTAATGGCACGTGAGAAATAAAGTTGCCCAATGTCTTTAAACGCACCTTCTTTTGTCTTTCAGATGCGGGATGCAGCGCCGAAGGCCTCCGGAGCGTGCGAAGAGCTGGTAAGCTTTTGTCTTTCAGATGCGGGAAAGCAGTGCGAAGACCTCCGGAACATGCGATGAGTAGGTAAGCCTTTGTCTTTCAGATGCCGGAATGCAGCGCGAGGCGTTGGTGACAGCCGATGGACCAGGTAAGAGATGCGCTGCCACTGAAGACCGTAGTGCTAACCTGTTCTTTCTTTGTCTTTACAGGTGCTGCTGAAGACTGGATTCCAGGATGGTCAGCCTTTGTTTCCTTAGGCCCAGGATCAGAAGCAGAAGACACGATGAGTGTTCTGCTGCAGAGAATGCAGAATAACGCAAAGCAAGATTCATCCATCGGGTGTGGTTTAAATAGCCTCCTCTAGTGCTTAGGTGTCTCCTTCCACAGCCACGCCTAGGTAAGAAAAGAGTTCCTGCTTTCCAGAAGAGTTCCAGTGTTCTGAACCTAGGGAGTGGCTCCTGCCCCACCCAACAGGAAAAGTAGTCCCAAACAGAAGAGGATCAGGGGTTCAACTGGCAGGTAAGTAAGCAGCATGGTCTGCTGCAGGTAAGTCCACCCAAGCATTATGAGCCCGGCGCTTCCAGCGCTGGGACTGGGCATCTTTATGAGCCTGGTGCCACTGGCGCCAGGACAGGGTCCAAAAGGTCCCAATTGGGACTGGCTGGCACTCGGAACCGAGGTTATGGGTCTGCTTCCAAGGGAGTCGGGCAAGTCCTGATCTTTTGGAAGCAGAGATCATGACACTAGGCTTCCCAGAGCTAGTTGAACATGTCCAAAAGACCACTGAAGCATATTTTGAGAGGAACACTGACTCAGTGGATAACCCGGTAACACTATGGGAGGCATTCAAGACAGTACTCAGAGGGGAAATAATAGCCTGGACCACAGCCCATAAAGAAAAACAATCAGAAGCAATACGCCATGCCGAAGCGAAAGTGCAAAAAGCAGAGACCGATCACCTAACCCATGACAACTCGGAAACGCACCGCGCACTACAACTAGCGCAGTCACAACTTCAACACATAGCCCTAGACAACCCTAGACAATGCAAAACAGGCGCATACTGCGATGCGCGCAAAGATATACGAAACAGGAGATAAAGCCGGGAAAATGCTGGCATGGCTGGAACGTAGAGACCTGGGCTTCAGCCAAGTCAGGCAACTGACAACAGGAGAATCAGAACCATTAGCGACAGACGTAGACATAGCGGAGGGTTTTGCAAAATACTACACTGAGCAATACAAAGCACCAACCTCACCACCCGTAATGGACATCCTAGAGGAGATTACTCTCCCCACCCTAAACACAGAGCAGTCCACTCTACTAGAACAGGTAAGCACTGAGGAAGAACTAACCCAAGCCATGTCAGAACTCCAATCGGGCAAGACCCCAGGCCCGAACGGCTTCCCCATTGAAACATGGAAAAAAATAGGAGCAAATGTAATCTCCCCACACTTACTTCGTTTACTACAACACTCACACTCACAGGGCTGTCTCCCCCCTGACTTAAGGAAAGCCACAATTATAGTCCTGCCCAAAGCAGATAAGCCACCCGACAAATGCAGCTCCTACAGGCCCATTTCTCTCATAAACTGTGAGGCCAAAATATTGGAAAAAAAGGAACTAGCCAACCGCCTCCAACAAGTCATACACACACTAATACATCCCGACCAGTGTGGATTTATGCCACAGAGATCCACTAGACAAAACATATATAGGCTACACACAGCACTGAAGAAACTATCTGAGATACAGGACCCCCTGGCTTTACTCGCCATAGACTTCGAGAAGGCGTTCGACTCTGTCTACTGGTAGGCAATATGGGCTATTATGCAACGTATGGGCATAGGACCGCACTTCATGAGTTGGGTCAAACTACTTTACAACCGCCCCGAAGCAGTCACAAAGGTAAATGGACACGTCTCCAATCCCTTTCAACTAGGCAAGGGCACGAGACAGGGTTGCCCCCTGTCCTCCCTAATCTTTGCAATAGCAATTGAGCCACTAGCGATTCTATTAAGATCCACGCAAACATGGAGCGGCTTCAGATGGTCAGACGACTGGGAGGACAGAGTATCCCTATACGCAGACGACCTGTTAGTATATCTGAAAGACCCATGCAAATCCTGCCCCATAGTGACGCGATTATTGATAAAATACGGTGCGTTCAGCGGCCTTCGCGTCAACTGGACTAAATCCATACTATTCCCACTGAAACAAATAGACAGCGCGGTGCCAGATGAGTGTCCATACTATGTGGAAAAGGAGAAATTCAGATACCTAGGCATCCAAATCACGAACAACCTAACAGACGATGTGCCCAATAACCTGTATCCAATAATGACGAGATTTAAAGAAGACGTCCGGCACTGGATGTCCCTACCACTAACACTACTAGGCAGAGCCGCACTCTTTAAGATGTTAGCGTTCCCCCGCTTCCTCTATATACTTCAAAACGCGCCACTATCTATAGCGGCCAACGAATTCCGTAAAATAGACCAGACGCTCAGAAAACTGATATGGAGTGGAGGTCACCCTTGCTTAGCATTAACCACACTACAAAGATCTGTACGGGAAGGCGGAATCGGACTGCCCCGATTGCAAACCTATTACTGGGCTAGTCAGATGGCAATAGTGAACGACAGACTCCATGCGGACATAACATCACCACACAACAGAGAACCAGATCCTAACCGAAATGAAAGATCCATATTAAGATACCTCTACCGGAAAAAAGACCGATCTGCTGCCCCATCCATGCTGTCACACATATCCCTAACATGGACAGACACCCACAAATACTTAGGCTGGGACAATAAGCTGACCCCAGCTCAACCGTTGTGGAATAACAAACTACTCCCGGAAGTGAATAAACTTCCAAAATGGCACTCTTGGACCCAAGCGGGCATCACTAAAATTGGCGACGTGATAAAAGGGAATGAAATAATACCATTTGCGGACCTAATCACCACCTCCACTCTGACGATAAATGAGCAGTATCGCTACCCACAATTCAAACACGCACTACAGTCCCATCTCCCTGAGATGATTGACATGCCTGATTACACCCCTTTAGAACGTAACCTATTCCCGGAAATGATTAGAAACAAAGTCACATCCACCATGTACAGTGCCATAACATCCTTTGCCACCAGAGAGCTAGCGAGCCTGAAATCCAAATGGGAGGGGGACGTAGGTGATATACTCCCAGAGGAATGAGTAACAGCCCTGATGTTCCCCAGAGAAACAGCAATCTCCTCCAGGCTAAGATTGATCCAACTTAAAGTACTGCATAGAATTTACTACCCGAGGGTGGCACTATTCAAATGGAGTAAGATCTCCTCTCCAGCCTGTCTGAGATGCAAACGAGAAGAGGGCTCATACTATCACATACTGTGGGACTGTACCATAATCCGACACTACTGGCAGCAGTGCTGCGATGATCTCTCAAGAGTACTGGGTAGAACGATCCATAGAAATGCAAAACTTTTACTGCTGGGGATAGATGATGAGGTCGAACTGTCATGCTATGAAAAACTGCTCTTATTCACAACCACTGCGTTAATCAAGAGAAATATAGCGCAACTCTGGGGCTCTGAAACGGCACCAAGCTATGAACAATGGACCACGGACGTGAACATTTGTGTCGCAATGGAGAAGAGAGTCTACACGGCCAGGGGCTGTCCTGAGAAAGGCCCAAAAATTTGGCAAAAGTAGGAACACGCACACTGAGAGGTAGCCCCCGTCAGGAATTGGACTGACATCCAAGGACATACACAGAAATTGTAAAATCACACACTACTGGCATAACAAAGGCAATTGACAGTGCTAAGAAGCTTTATTGTAATGGGTACGTGGAATGCATTTGTTGGTGGGTGGGGTAGGGACATAAACTTTATCTCGCTGCGCGAGACGTATGTTTTCTTTATGTGTAAAAAACAATAAAAAATGTTGTATTAAAAAAAACATATACAGCAAGGGGCTCAAAAATACTCTCGGTGCCCGCCACAATAGGTCTTAATGGTGGATTTGCATGGTCGTTATGGATTTTAGGCAATCCATAGAAGACTGGAGTAATGGGAAATTTATTGATTAGATATTCAGATGTTTTACCACTAATCCACTGATTTTCTTTTGCTTTCTCTAAAGTTCTAATAATAAGAGATTTAATGTTCATGATAGGGTCATTGTCCAATTTCATATAGGTGTCTTCATCAATCAGTAAGGCCAAGCATTTGGCTCTTCCCTTGTCTGCAGGTTTAATGGTAAGGGATTCATCCTTAGCCAGACTCTCAATATGATCCAACCGACAGTTTTTAATATTCAGTGGAGAATTTTTTCTGTAGTTAATTTTGTTCAAGTCATGGAGGACATTCTTCTCAAAAAGATTTAACACTGAATTTTGTATCTGGGGATCAAAGGAACTTTTCGGACGCATTTCCAATGGATCATCAACAGAATGATGTAATTCCATAGGTGGTTGTGTTTCAAAAAAGATTTTTAGTCTGATTTTCCTTAAGAGGCGATGGAGGCAGACTTTCTCCTCAAAGAAGGTAGTGTTCCAGGTCGGGATAAAGGATAAAACTTTGTTCAATATGTTCAATTGGCCACTGGATAATATTTTACTCGAGATGTTCACTACTAAATTCACCGAGTCTATTTGTTCTTTTTTCTTGGTTGTTTTTTTGCTACCTCTCCTGGTTTTTCTCTTGTGCCTAAAAAAACCCCAAATTTGAGGGTTCCTCAGTGGCTTGTGGTGTTGAGTTATTCATTGGAGGGGTATCTTGGGTGTTTGGAGTGGACCTCGGTTGTTGTGGAGCTCTATTTTCAATTGGTTCACCAATACTGCTGTCACTGCTGTTGCCTGAGTTTGGTGAGCCATCCTGTCTTGGTCTCGACCGATAAGCGTTCCTCTGACGGTATAATTAAGACCGTGTCTTCACGGTTCTCTGCGTTTCATTCATTTTTAGATTTACCTTTCACCTGATCTTTTAGTTGCCCCTGGTTGATCTTATTACATATCCTTGCTTTTTTTTGCTTTGGTAATGCTTGTTGTTAGTCCTTTTTAATCACTATCTGGGTTATTTGGGGTAATTCGCGTTTACCTAATAGGACTCTGACCTCAACATTAACGTGTTTTCAGACATTTAAATATGGCGGACAGGCTTTCCATTCTGGAAGTTGCTGTCCATACATTGGTTTCTACCACCCTAAGCTCCGTGATTGGACAACCAGTTGCACGTTCACGACGTGCTGGTTGTTCATTAGGGCCCAGCACGTTACCATGGTAACATCCGCCGATGCCTTGATGCAAAGTCAGCTTCACTTTCCTGACTGCACGGCTTCAGGTAAGAGCTATCGCTTCTATGATAGATAGAGGTCTCCATATGGAGACGTTATTCTTCACATTTTCTGGACGCGCAGATCTAGAATACCTCTTTACTTTATTCTACACTTTCCTCCTACAGTGTGGAGACCATTGCACTGCTCGTTGTCCGAGTCTATTTACAGAGAGTTCCTGTTCTCCATATCCATAATATGGTTTTTGTGGCTGTGTGCTGACTTATTTTGGCTTCACTTTCTAGGTCTGTATTTTATCTAGTATTCTATTTAGCATTCTAATCAGCTTCCTGCGATTTCATGCTCTTCACGTTTACTTTAACAGGTATAAGACCAAGTTGCCATTTCTGTCTTCATAATTCGTTTTTTTATAATTCGTTTTTTGACCAGACATTATGGCTAGTCTTTCAGCTCCTGGGGGAGTGACTTATGTAAACTAGAATATATCTTTTGAGATGTTTCTTAAAGGGTGCACGCGATTATGGCCTCTCACCCGCTTTATATTACATTTGCTATTGTTTCAGATTGAGCTATTAGGAACTATTGACCTGGCCAATCAACATCGAGACTGATGTGTAGCAGTTACCTGCATCTCGACGCACGCACCTACAGCCCCTCCGTTTTTGGAGTGGCTGACATTGTATTTTCTTCATCACTCTCTTTAAACTATCAGGTAAATCATATTTTCATTTCTACTTTCTTCCTTACCTTAATGTCACCATTGGGGTTGGACGATTGGAGGTGACTTTGAGACCTCCACCCACACAGTGCTTAAGCCCGTCTTTAGGGCCATCACTGGCTAACTATGATATCTAGGATATAAACCACTTTAAGTTGTACCGTAGTCATTGGGAATGTATGTAATACCAATCATAGTGAACGTTAATACCAGTACATGATTAAGTATCCATGGTCTGAAAATAATGTCAGATACAAACTGTTGTTTCTTATAAACTTGTAAATTACTAATCCTTGAACATACATGTGCAAATATAATGTGTCTATATACCATTTGTATACTTATTTATACACACTTGTTTTATAGTCTGTTTAGGCCTGAGAAGAAGAGGCTCTTATCCTCGAAACATGTCGCCAACCGAAAAGCAGACTACTAACAACATTTCATCATATTGTTGTTTTTTTGCAAGAAGATTGTGATTATTAGCAACAATAAGAAGCTCAGTTTTGCTTGCGTTAAGGACCAGGGAATTTACGGCCATCCACACATGGGTGGTCCTATAGATGGCATTCAACGTTTCTGAGTCCGCAGAGTATGTGCCTGAGAGTTTGATAATGACTTGAGTGTCGTCAGCAAATGCATTAATTTCTTTGTAAAGCCTATGGACCAGCTATGCATATCGTGACCTGTGCCGGAGTACGGTACCTTTCCATTATCTCATTCATTCATTGCACATTGTCTTCTTTTATTCGGCAGCAGTTGGCAAAGCTTTGCGGTAGCTTTACAGCACATTTGCACCTTTACCCAGTATTAGTTTTATGACCTCAGAGGTGTTCATTTTTCAGGACTGTTTCTTTCAGATGATAGAACACGGGTGAATAGGTACATTCATATATTTAGTGAAACAATCTTCAATAAAAGAATGACACAGACGTTGTTTGTTGCTCTTTGCACCCATCTGCCACCTGGGAACTCCACACCCTCTATTGATCCACCCACTGCATTATCTGGGCCTTTATCACAGGTCTCCCCATCATGGGCTGTGCCAGACAGCGGCCTCATGAACACACCCCTGCAGGGCGATGACCCCACTGCTCTCCATTCACTGAACCAGGTTCACAATAATGCTGAGATTGCACCAATGCAATGTGGCGCTGGCAGGGACAAAACACGGGCAAGAGACTGCACGGTAAATTCAGCAAGAGACACCATTGTGTCAGAATCCACTCCATTCCCACATTTGAGGACCATCCCATCTGAAAAGCCAGTCCAAATTTCACATTATGACTCATTCACTTTTTTCAGAAAATACAGGTCATGTGTTGATGCCCAGCACTTAATAGCACAACAAGGGGTGCTGTAACTCGGGATGAGCGAAATATTCGCCGGCCAAACAGAATTGGTGTGGTGAAATTACCACTGATTTCACTGCTTCAATCAAAATTGGCATTTGGACCTTTTTGCAGTAGTCCCACAAATATTTTGGTCAATTGGGAGGCCAGAAAAGTTCTACATGGTTTCATCGAAAAAATGACTACATGGTAATTTAGTCCATGGTCATTTACTTCATTTGTTTTTTTTCCTTTCAACAGTGGTGCAGGGGGTGGGGGGGTCTCACCATGCTCGCCAAACGACCATCCTACAGACTATGCCATAAATGACCACGTAGTAATTTATTTTGATTAACCCATGTTACCCAACATAGGCTGGGAAGCAACAGAGCATTGTACATAGGGGACACACCCATGGGGTTATAGATAGGATGTGAATGCAGGGGAGGTAGCTGGGATGGGTAGGGGAAGCAGGAAAGTAGGAGCTAGATGGAGAGAAGGGATGAGTAGAGCGATCAGTGGCTGGCAAAATATGAATTGAAGTGCAAGGTCCCCACTGCGTACAAATCAGTATTACTTACACATCACTAACATTGCTATTCTCTGTATACAAAGTCTAAAAACAAAACACTGATCCGTGAAACCAATCAGCACTTAGATTCTGCTACAGGACAGATGATTGTGCAAATTGAATCCCTTTGAACTGGCATGGGAGAGCTTCAAAGGATCCAGCAGGGGTTTACTAAATTTGCTTTGCATTTAGTTATGATAGGCATGCCTTCCAGAAATCCTGTACATAGGAACTAGCAGTAAATATGAATGATGGCAGTGGAATGATTGCCTAACATCAGTGGTGAGGATGGTTTGTGAAGGTTACAACCATAAGATGTGGGAAAAATGGGTGGCTGTTAAAAACCCTTTCCTTTTTTTTCCTGAGCCGGTTCAGAGCCAGTAACAGGAATCTGCTTGGGGACATAACCATGGACATGACTTCAATTATGTTATTTTCCTTGGCATGTGCAAAGTGAGATAGGTTATGGTTTCCAGTATGTACTTGGCCTTTACACAGAAAGTAAATCAGGGATCACCCAAGACACACAACATTTGGGTCTGTTTGATAAAATCCAAAGTTTTCTGAAGCACTTACACTTCAGAAATATTTTCTAATTTCCCAGGATGTGCAGTCAAGTGATGTACTCCCCTCAGAACCATCACAAAAAAGAGGACAGTGATCGAATCTATTTCGCTTCAGTGTATACCTCACTCAAAATGGTATTTCCCTTGGCATCATACTTGCACATACATTTCATTTGGCTTTCTCACAGACAGGTGGGTATCCTCTCCAGGACTGGTTAAATCCTCCTGTTCTAGTAACAGGTTCTAGTAACAGGTGGGCATCAATCAGCAAGCTGGGCCAGCTTCCCTCCACCACCTGGCTGCTCTCCTTCTGCATTGAGCCGGTCGGTTTTCTTTTCCACTGTGGAGCAAATGGAGTTAATCTCCACTTATGCCTCTCTCACAGTGGTCGGCCGGCAATATAAAAGAAATCCCAAGGAAAGCAGGCTATTCTGTCCTCTGTTCTGTTGTTGCCAATTATTCTTCCCAAATCCTTCTTCCAGTCAGTCTCCCCTCCAGTTAGTCAGCCCTTCAGTCTGTCTCTTGAAATCTGGGGAATGGACTAGGTTAAATACCACTTCCTTGAGAGGTATGTATCATGTCTCTATTTTCATTGGTTGATCTGTGTGATCGGACAGTGTTCCAAAAGTGATATCACACTAAACCATCCCCTTTGGACTCATTGGGCATATTAATAAAGAGGGCAGTCCTATGGGAGTAACATTCTAACGCAATTCCCCCACCCATTTGATGTGATGTCATCATGGCGATTTTTATGAAACAATTGCAATTTCCAAAACACTACATTCCTCACATGTGATTAAGTTACTAATTAGTTTGCCTGATTGGTTTCAGGTGAAACAAATGATACCAGTCACATCCCTGCACAACATGTGATATGCGTGTGGCAGATGTTTGCTTTTAATTCCACACAAATATTCTATTCCCATCTCAGAATATCGGCCTAGGATATATGAATTACTGACGGGCACATTTCTGTCCAAAAATATCTACATTCATATCCTTTGCATAATCAAAAGAATACTATAAAAATAGAATTTTACATTCGGATGATAGAGTTGTTCCACTTTGAATAGTTTAAAAAAGCAAGTTGTTACAACATTTCTATAAAATAAATATGAATGAAAATGTGAACCCATTTGTAAAATTTAAAAATGCTATTATTTTCCTTCCCATGTGACAGGTTCACAAAATAGTAATGTAGTTGCAGTTCGTTCCTGGCATAGCAACAGCTGTATGGTGTCACTCCCCTTGAGGCTTCAGACCCATGCCATTTATAAGCCCCAAGAGGGCTAGTTGTCATGGCACCATTGTCAGACGTTTCTTTATAGTTCAGTTGCTCAGAGTGGTTACACCAGCTGGCTGTCACAAATGCCAGACGTATTGTCTGAGTAAGCATTAATGGCATCCTTAAATAGAAGACCTGTTTGATGAGAATTTCTGATTACTTGCAAAAGTCTGCTGTATATATAGTGAATGCCTGGATAGACTCCATGACAAATGGAGGTTATTCGTGAGCAGGATTTGTTTTACTCGCAAGCTGTTTTTGGGAACAAAGAGAGCATTTGGCCCTTTGGTAATCCAGGCAGTGTCCTGAAGTTTATAGCCTAGCCTCAAACCCTGGATTTCATTTCCTTGGGAAAACATTGCCTAGCACTGTTGCTGGTCTCAGGGAAAATTGAATTTTTGCTTTCGAGCCATAGTTGCTGGTTTCCTTCACAAATATAGCATTTGGAGAAGCTTTCTTTTCCACACCATGTTTTTTTCTTTAACTGGGGCATTATAACATGTTTCCAATCAGGCTTCTGTCGATAACAATTTACACTTCAAGTTTGTGTAGGTTTTTATACAAGACTAATTCTCAGTCCTGTAAAGAAGAAAGCAAAAATAATGTAGACCTCATTTTGATTTTTACTTTTCTATAAAATACTGTGCTTACTCATCCCAAATCGACTGTTCTCTATTTAATACAGGTTGCTGTGTACTTCCATATGACTGAAAAGATTTCATTTTGTGCCTTGTAATTTACTCTCAATAAATACACTTTTGTTGTAGCTTGTCTGCCGACATCACTACATTTCCTCAAATATATTTCTTTCAAATTCTTTGTGCAGAGTACAGTTCACGTATTTATTTTTTTAAATTTTAAATATGGAATTTTTATTTGTTCCTTTTCGTTGTATAGATTTCTGTACAGGAGGTGGGCATAGAGGGCTCTACTCAAAGTTCATGGTTCGGGGAAATCCAATGTAAAGGTGTGAGCAGCTCAAGGGCCTATGTTTGGACAAAGCTTATGGTGGTTAGCGGGTTCGCAAGCTATGGGTTTAGCTGACCTCAGCGGGCATGTTGAGACATATCACCAGAGGTTTTGGGAGAGGTTGGGGTGAGCTGCCATTTCCTGCCTTAACAATGCATGTGTAGTGTTTAAACAGGTTTTAAAATAGGGACTGGCATCTTACAGATAGCCAACTTGCCGGCGGTAGGTGAATGTATTTGTGGATCTAGGGAAATTGAAGAGTATGCAAGTAGCGTAGTCCATGATTTTGTGGAGGGTGGAGAAGGAGTACTGTCAAAGACTCTAGCAGTAGTCAAGCTTACACAGGACTTGGGTGATAATCAAGTGTTAAACTGTCGCGTGGGTGATATAGATGGTGGTTATGAGTGATCAGGAGTTGATTCTCTATGCCCCTGGCTGTGCAGGTGATAAAGGACATCAGTGTTCTGCTAAAGTCGAATGCAGCGCTGAGATGCCTGGAAGAAGGAGAGTTTGAGAGGTCTCAGGAGAGAAGGACATATGACAGAAGTGAGTAGTGGAATTTGGGAAGTAGACTATCTGAGTCTTAGAGAAGTTTAATATGAATAATCAGAGAAACATCCAGTGTCAGAAAGTTCATAGAAAAAGGAGAGGAACAGCTGCATGCTTTCTCTGGAAAGGCAACAGGAGGAAACTAATCGAGGAGATGATGTCATCAAAGCTTCAGGATACATAGAAGAAGAGATACTTGATGTAGGAGGAGAACCTGTTAACTGTACCTGTGATTCCCAGCAAGGTAAAAGGTCACATCAACATTGGATGGCTCATCATGATGAAGGCTGCATAGGAGTGAAGGAGGCTGAGTATAAAGACAGGTGATTGTTGACTTGGATGCTTGTATAAGCAGGGCCGTTACTAGGGGTGGTCGAATTGGGCAACGACATGGATCGTTGCAGGAGAAGGACACTGTGGAAATAGCCTACTGATTCGGTGTCCATAGAGGACACAGAGTGTGTTGTTACAGACAAAGAGTGTCCTGCCAATATCAATAATCCACTATATTGCCAAAGGCTTAACTGCTCAGTGTTTTAGATGCTCACAACTCCCAAAAAAGTAGCATCCTTTTGTGAAATACCAACAACTTTAAACTGGGTCTTTAGACAAAGTATAGCAATTACTTATAGAGACGCTGGACTGCCAGAATAAGGGGCTTATAAAGGGTTTAGAAGCAGGTGAGCATATGATAAAAGGAAAATCATAAAAATTCAAACCAATACGTGAAAATAAGAGAAAGGCAGGCAAACAACTAGAGTGAGAAGGTTGTAGCGGAGCTGGATGACATAAGGGAGCAGAAAATAGGGAGAAACACATAAAGAATGTTGGTAACATGGGGGGTAAGAAATGTTGGGGGGAATAAAAGTAGTAAATAAAGTAATGGAGCGAAAAAATGAAATAAGGAGCGAGCCTTAACAATGCCACTTTGCTATGGGCATGAGGCACTGCACAGCATTAAAGGGGCCAATGAGGCTGTGCTTGGCACATGATGGCGGCATGTGCATGTAAGGCTGTTCCATATGTATGATGATGTACCATGCATATAAGGCATTTCCTGGAAATGGATGATGAACTGAATAACCTCAGCCCTTTAAAATGAGTAGCAATTAACATGGAGATGGATGGGGATGCAGATTTTATTCATACATCAATAATCAAAATGACTCAGTTAGTTGGTAAAAAAGGATAACTGTTTTATATTTCAATTGTCTAAAACAGGGAGCATGACGAACATCAATGAATTCGCTCGATCCTCTTACTCAACGAGTTTCATAAAAAACCAAGCTTATATATCAAAAACTCATCATCATTGACATTGACCTACGTTACTATGTCATCCTATGTGGCAAACCTAATGGCAACTGTGATAGGCTTTTAGTGAACCTCTAAGTATATGTTCTATACTGGTATGGAACAGTGAAGAAAACTGATAGGTTTCTTAACATCAGGTGAGGCAACTAAGCCCTCCCTTCAAAATGGCCACTATGAATGTCACTAAATACATGATGTCCCTTTGGCTAGACAAACTATAGGACCCTTAATTACGCGGTCCCCTACAATTTGTTGGCACTCTAACCTTCGTCAGTACTTTTCCACCTATGTCTAGCAGCACTCAGATTGGACTTCTAGGTGCTGGGGAGCTCGTCTTAACAGCAGCTTCCCACCAATTAGCATATCAATCTATCATCACCTGAGTGGTCAGCATAGTCAATTAGGCTTTGAAGCTCAACCTTGAGTTTGTTCTGTACTGTGGAGAATCAGGGGAGTGAAGGCACGCTCTGCTCTCAGGCGTAGGTGTGAGCATCTTGCTCGTCCAACTTCATCCTTCCACGTGACTGTAGACCATGATTTTGAGCTTTCACTGTCTTTAAAATACTATTTTTTAATAGACCTCTCATGTCTTCCTTGTTTGTTCGTACCTTCTGAACAGGAGCTTGTTCTTTCACACGATTTTGTATCCAATTGTCAGCTCACCCCAGCCTTATAAGACCTTGGCTTGACTTCATGGCTCATCCAGCCTCGCCTTTCAAGATTCACTTTTAATTCATGTGTTTTCTTACTGTGACACACTGGGAAGAGGCCTTTCTTTTTTGGTCCAACTCTGCTATGATAGGTAGTGGAAACATCCATCTTTACTCTTTATGCATATATGTATATATTGGTGCATGCTGCAATCTATTCGCTATAAAACTAGCCTCAAGATTACTTTGTCTGCTTGCGTTTCTTTGTCATCTGTACACATGAAAACTAACTTGATATCTTCATCCATTGTATGCCATAAGCTTCTTGACCTTGATCCCAAGATGTCACTTATCCTTGATAATTTCTTGATGCCTTATAGAATACCTGCATTCTCTAGTCTCTGCATCATTTCTAGGCATCTCAGCTCTGCTCTGCGTGACGTCACAATTCGTCTTGACCATTCATTTGCTCTGCTTCTTCAGGAATTTCATTCAAATGACCATCATATTTCCTTGTATGCAGGAATGGTTTTCTCAAAGGGAACATTGCCTCCAGGATTCTCCTACGTATTGGTATTTTCACTGGTACCGCACAATTTTCACAACCAGACTCCCAACATTTAGGCAATATAGGTGAGTTGCTTGAGGAGGGGGTAATTGGCTCCTCCTCTACACTCCCCCCTCTGGGCAATTTATCGACCACTCTCTCATCATCCTTCACATCCAGACATCTTGGTCTGAAGATGAACTTCTTTGGGATCCATATCTTTATGTCTCCCTTCAGGCATCCTGCTGACATCACATGCTCATCTTTGTTCCATGTCATGAGACTGCACTGTCCATTGGGACTACAATAGATCCATCTTCCCACGTACTTCTAATGATTCTTTGGATACAGGAACTTTGTCCCTTCAGGTGTTTGGATATTTGCCTTCACAAAGTCTCTGATTTCTTCATCTTTCAAGTCTTCGGCCTTCAATCCTGGTTCTACATCGATCATAATCTTCATCCCTATGGCTTTCTTGGCTGCTTTTTGCATTGGGAGAATATTATCTTGATCACACAGAATCCAAGCAATATCATTAGTATCAGAGCTCCAAGGAACTTAAAAATGTCTGCCATCCATTGTGAAACCCAAGAGAAGAGTGATCCAAACCAGCTGTCAAGCGACGAAGGCCCATAGAAGAATATTGAGAAAGATGTTATCTCTAAAGTCCTGAGAGACAAGGAAAGACGCGATAAGGAAAGAAGTGATCGACCAAGTACATCTCTAGATATAGGAAGAGAGATAAAGAGATGGAAGGGAGAAAGAGATGAAACTGATGAGACAGCGCTCTTACGGAATGAATGGATGGGAGGTCAGATTTTGCTTAAACCCGATGGTAAAGGCACTGAGGACGTAAGACAAAGGGGAGATCAA
Organism: Ambystoma mexicanum; assembly: GCF_040938575.1. Lineage (NCBI taxonomy): Eukaryota > Metazoa > Chordata > Amphibia > Caudata > Ambystomatidae > Ambystoma > Ambystoma mexicanum. Next base: position 1,079,666,012 of record NC_090933.1, read on the forward strand.
GATGAGCAAGATAAAAAAGATAAAGAAAGGCAAGAACGATTGAAAGGCAAAGGAGAGAAAAAAAGATATACAGAGACGAGAGCAGTTCTATCAAGACGAGCAGGCTAAAAAACAAAAGAGGGCAGAAGAGCAAAGAAAACGTGACAATAGACAAAGAACAGCTGATGAGCAAGAGAGGCAAGAAAGGAAAAGAATGGCAGAGGAAGAGCAGAAGTTAGGAGAAAAAAGAATGCAAAGACGAAGGGATGAGGAGATACAAAGAGCAAATGGAAGAAGGGATATGAAAAAGAAAGAGGAAGACAGAATGAGAGAGGAAGCTAGAAAGCGAAGAGAATTTGACAATGATATGGAACAAAAAAGAAGACAGAGAGCACGCAATCTCGATTACATAGAAAAGGAAGTAAGAAAACCTGATCCAAAAGTAGCATGGGAAGATATAGAGGAATTCTTCCCAGAATACGAGTCATTACCAGGCCCATCCAGAGCAAATCTAGCCGCTCCAATAGCACAGTGAGTAGAGCGCTCGCTTTGACAACTGTGCAGAGCCTGCTGACGCAGGTACGAATCCCGGCGGGGCCAAACTCAGCCTTTCATCCTTCCGAGGTCGATAAACCAGCACCACACTCTGTGGGTAATAATAAGCAGCGCTCAGAGGCCTGAGGGTTCGTAGCGCTATATAAATGCCAAATTATTATTATTATTAGAGGACGAGTTTGACTCGAGGAGCATTGGTGAAGCAATCGATAAAGTATACCATGAAATGAGAGCCAAGGGAGAAGGGAAAAAATGACAGTCTCAAGAGCCCTCAGTTGTATGACACAGAGGAAGCCTCATGTAGTGCGAGACATAAGGTGCGGCCTTTAGACAGACTGACTCTGAATAGAGATGACGAGGAGAGAAGTTGCACGAGTTGGGCACAAAAAATGTGAGACGAAGAAAGGGAAGCCTTCCATGGGGAAGAGAGAGATAACACATGTGGTTCTGAGGGATGTCTTTCTATGAAGAAGGAAATAAGATGGACGGATTTAAACGTCCCTGTATCTAAGGCGTCGAAGCCATTGACACAGTCAGACTGTCCTAGGGCGTAACTCCACGGTCAGAGGGGGGAGTCGCTGCCTTATGTAAGCAAGTTGAGACCATTGCCAGGTAGACGGCGATGTGACAATATTGTCCCTGCAGTGGACAGACAAATGATGAGTGAGGAGAATGAGTGTGAGGCGTCTCAGTTTCTCTTGTTAGAAAAAGGAGGGGTCAGACCACAGTATATACCTTGGCCCCATATGGACAAGGATAATTTAAGGGTGTCAACTCCCGATTTTAACGTCTGGCACTGGGAAATGGATACAGAAATTAGAGAAAATGACGGGAGGAAACACGTTGGCTATAGGGGACATTAAGGTCTTTTAATTGCCATACTTGGTGAAAGAGCTGATGACGTGTGGACAAGGTGAGGGTACCCTGGTGTGACTACAGTCAGCACTGCTCACGATGGAGCACCATTCAATAACTATAGAGCGGCAGTCTGGAAAGCGCTTCAAGTATTGTATCCGGACACGTCCGATATGGGAGCTATAATGACGAAAAAGATGAAGGAAGGAGATGGTCCGTTAGTTTATATTCAACATTTTCAGGAATCTTGGGCTTTGGAAACGGGTGAATCTTGGGAAAAATCTATACCAGTGTTCTGTCATATATTATGCCAAGGGCTGCCAGAACCAGTACCATAGCAGATCAAGAATTTAGTGGGGATAGAGGCTAAACCATGGTCGGAAATTCAGCTTACTATTGCTCATTACTGCAGACTCTTGCAGGAAAAGAATCACAAAAAAGATGATGCTCGCAAAGGCGAGGAGGCAAAGTTAGTGCAGAAAAAACTATCCAAATACACCACTGAAGGGGCAATGTTGACCAGCGTAGATGGATCAAACTCACAGCAGACAATCAACATGCCGGAAGTGAATAAGCAAAGGCAGTTCGATCAAAACAATAGTGGATATACTCCATGAGGAAGGGGATTTTGTGGATGAGGTTGGCAATGTTTTCAAGGGAATTGGCAGACTAATCAAGGAAGCTTTCAGAATAACCAAGGTGGGTTTCAAAATATGCAGAATGGTAACAAGAGCATGTAAAATGGGCACGTTTGGAGACCACCGCCTACATGTTGGACATGTGGAATGACAGGGCACTTTTATCGCGCATGTAGAAGTCAAGGAATGGTGCAAAATGGGCAGTTTTCAATACGGGGGATGTCAAATCCACCTGCATATTCACAGCAGAATGGAGATGGATTTACGCAGAATCAAAGCAGCAGCAAGCACCGAGAGTACAGCAAGGCTTCCAACCACAGCAGGTAGCAGTTAATCTGCCACAAGGACAGTCGCAGCAATCGCCTATGCAGTTTCAGCAAATCACGAACACAGGTCACTTAATGACTCCTGGAATAGGGATGTCACTGCCAATGGAGGGAATCCTTTCACAAGTAATGGGATGAGGCTGTACCCGTAATAGGACAGCTCATTGGGAGACCTGATGTGTTCAATACTATCCGTGACACCAAACCCTCATGAGGAACCAAGGGTAGACGTCAGTATAGGAGGCAAATGTTTTTCATTTTTAGTAGACACAGGTGCAACGCGCTCATGTATACGAGAGGGAACATTTTCAATGTCTGGCAATGCAATGAATACGCGGTGGGCCACAGGAGCTACAAGCAGAGTTACTTTTACTGAAGAATTACTAGTTTCTATAGGAGAATGTGACATGAAGGTGCCACTGCTATATTCGAGGCTAACACCTGTCAATATATCGGGATGAGATTTGATGACTAAGTTGAATATGACAATCTTGTTCACTGATGAAGGTATAGTGTGTTCAACACTAGGAATGCATTATGTGCGAAATGATTATGGCATATGCAGGACAACTGGCTATGAGAGCAATTAAGGTTGTCAGTATGGGGTACGCATTCGGTTGTCAGGGTTACCAGGCCTAGCAGGCAGACCAATGAGAACTCCAGGTGAATTTTTGTTTAGACCAAGAATACCTATGCTTGACGAAAAAGGACAAGTGTTTCCCTTAGAGATACAAGCAGCCATAGTGTGAGGGGAAATGGCTTTGCTTGATGGGCATGATGATGAAGGAAAACAATGGCGCTCAGTAATCGCCATCGGGGAGGGTTACAGATTGACTTAAGTCACTGATGGAGATCTGTTTGAAGATCATCCATCTGATGACGAAGTAGCATTCAAAATGTGCATTACTTATTGGGTAAGAGCAATTAAAAGAGAAGTTCCTCAGAAAATGATAATAGCAAAAAACATCCCGAGTATTTTGATGAAGATATGGCAAAAGTGCCAGTTTTATTATGGACCACCGGCCCCTATGATGTAGGCTTACCAAAGGGGGTTGGAGAAGTGAAGATTAAATTGAAACCAGGAGCAATTATACCTCGAGCACAACAATATTCAATGTCCCGAGAGGCAGATGAAGGTATTTTTAAGACGATTTCCACCATGATGGAGCAGGGTATCTTAGTGACGTCAGAGTCACTGTGTAATACGTCAGTGTACCCTGTGAAAAAAAGTAAAGGGGGGTTGTGACGTCTAGCGCAGGACCTTTGCCCAATAAACCAAATTGTAGAGGCTGAGTTCCCTCTAGTTCCTAACCAGTCCACTATCCAATGTAATATAACTGTTGACGCACAATATTTAACAGTGATTGATTTAAAAAAAGGAATTTTTCTCAATCCCATTGCATAAAGACTCACACGATCTGATGTCATTTACGTTCAGACAAAGTCGGCTGAAAAGCACTCTTTTATCCAAGGGGTACTGTGAGTCCCCATCGATTTTCAATAAAGTTCTTCAGATGGACTAAAGCAGTAACGCTTTGTAAAGTGTTGTGTTGCAATACGTAGATGACATTTTAGTTTGCAGCACCTCAGAGGAAGAGTGCAGACGCGATTCTGTCCAGCTGATGATTATACTCGCTGACAAAGGAGATAAGGTTGACAAAGAAAAGTTACAGTATTGTCAACAAGAAGTGTTGTACATAGGCCAATTGATTTTGCATGAAGTGAAAAAGGTTACTCCTGAGAGAGCTGAGGCTATTTTAAGAACAGCCAAGCCACACACGATAAAACACATGTAGAGATTTTTGGGATTATGTAACTATGTCAGAGCATGGGTCTTTGACTACAGTTCATATAAAAGCCCCTATTACAAGCCCTGAAGAAAGCACATGCAACGCAAGAAAAATTGTGTGGACTAAGGAGATGGAAGAAGGGTTTATTGAATTGAAAAAAGCAATTTGCACGGCTCCAGTTTTAGGGATTCCCAATTATGCTGCGGAATTCTTCTTGTTTTCACATACAGATGGCACTATTATGACAGCAGTCCTTATGCAGGAAACCACGTTGGGATACAAGCCCCTTCAATATTACAGTGGAATCTTAGACCCAGTGATGAGAGGTCATTTTCCATGCGAACAAAGTTTAGCAGCTGCCGTGTATGCCATAGAGAAGGCTGTAAGCATAGTAATGGGATGTTCCATGACGTTATTTGTTGAGCAGGCACTATTCGCCATTTTAGAGAAACCAAAAGGCACATTGACTTCTCAAAGGGCTTCTGCCTATGAGGTAGTCATATAAAATCCAGCGATCAAAATAGTTTGATGTAAAATAGTGAATCCGGCCATGTTTATAGCTGAGCCAATGACAGAGGGAGAACCTGTACACAATTGTGCAAACTATGAAGAGTTTTGCTATGAGCTCCCCAGAATGAAGAGAATGCACTGGCAGGAGGAGAGATTGTTTTTATTGACGGTTCTTCAAGGATTGTTCAAAGTGACAGACAGAGATATACAGGTGCTGCTGTGGTAAAGCACACGGCTAATGGGAAATCTTGGGTGTTTATTAGTACTCGATTTGCATCTCATTATTCAGCACAGGCTGCAGAATTATTGGTGTTGATACTCGCGATCGAGAGTCACGCAGACCAGGAAGTAACAGTGTACAGCGACTCCGCCTATGTGACATCAACGGTGCACGCAGGGCTAGCACATTGGAAAAGGAGGGGCTACCTCAGAGCGGACGGCACGCCAGTGCAACACCCGGCCTTATTTGATAGACTTATTAAGGCACTACAACTCCCAGTAGGCATTGCAGTAGTTAAATGCGCAGCCCATACTAAAGTGGCAGATTTTTATCTCACGTAGAAATCAAGCAGCAGACGCTGAAGCCAAGCGCATAGCGATTACAGATAAAGAGATGATGAATATTGAGACTTTTGATGTGAATAAACAAATGATTATTATGATGACTGTATCTGAAGGGTATAACCACTTGTCAAAAAACACAGTTAGTGGAGCTCCAAGGGGAAGCACCTCAAGAGGAAAAGAATTTGTGGACGCAAAGAGGGTTTCTTTAAACCCCTCTGAAGCATTGTGGCGACAGGAAAACACTAGTATACCGGTGATGCCTGTAGCCCTATTAAGGGTTTCGCTGGAACAGCTACACTACCCTGTGCGTACAAGTAGGAAGAATCTTGCTGTAACTATTGATGAGGAATGGTTTGATGGAGCATGTTGCATATTTTATAGTGAACTGTATTGTGTGTCAACAATTCACGGCTGGGCATACACTGCACACAGTTAGGGGAGCCATTCCAAGACCTAATGGCCCTTTTCAGCACTTGCATATCGACTATGTCGACATGATACAAGTATGTAATGGATATAGATATGTGGTGTGGTGTGTCCTTTCTCAAGATGGATAGAAGCAGGTCCATGTACACACCCAGGCTCTACCTGTGCAGCAAAATTCTTAGGGCAGGAAGTATTTCCTAGATGGGGAGTTTGCAAAGTTATGAGGTCGGATAATGCTCCTCACTTTGTGAACCAGATATTTGAACAGATCATCTTGTTGCTTTGTATAAAGCACAGGTTTTCTTCGGCTTATTATATTCAAGTAAATGGGATCTGTGAGAGGCTCAAAGGCGTGCTTAAAGAAAGAATAGCCAAGTTGAAGCTTATCTTGAAGAAAGGATGGTTGCATTGCCTACCACTGGCATTATATGCTTTAAGGAACCAACCAGGTTCTGACCACCATCTCACACCCCATGAAATAGTGACAGGGAGACGAATGAGAACCCCCCTAATGCCTCCTAATGCCTCAACCCAGAGTAAGAAGTGATGTTCAGCCAACAGCAGAACTGTTAGGACTGGAATAACATGATTATTTTAACTGTATGACTTCCAGTATTTCTGTCATTTCAGGACAGCTGCAGAGATGAGGGTGGAGAGCAGTACAGAACACAGAATGAGATGCTTGGACAGACCAATCTCAGAGACTTTGTGTTCCCCAACTATTCCCAGGAGATGCAGTTCTAATCCGCAACCACATAAGGAAAAAGTGGGACGAACCCCATTTTTGCAGTCTGTTCATTGTGGAAAACATGAATCCGTCTGCTGTCAAAGTACAGGGCTGGCATTCTTGGATCTTCTTGGGGGACGTTAAAATCTTTGCTGGAGAAACTCCTCTGCCTGCACCCCTACATGACGAGGCAAGTACAAGCATCAGGGAAGAACCACAGCACATGCAGACAAGATATATGACGAGGAAGAAGGACGCAGAAGCTGACAAGTAGAAAGACAAAGAATTCATTGGACTGTGGCTTGATTCGGGAAACTCCTTTTAAGTCATTTATAAAAGGGTCCAAGAAAACTAGTTCAAACACTCTGTGCTGCTATTTCAGTGTGAAAGAAGATCTTTTTGTTCTTAAAGCCACAGTAGCTTATAGACTTACGACTGAGGCATGCTTAAGAATTGATAAGAAGCGGGTTATGCCAGATTCTGATCGTGGACACAGCAATTGGAAAAGGATACAATACCCAGACTCGTTCCATACTGAGTTCCTGTTTGGATTTACCCATGGTGTCACCCAGTAATGACCTTTCTAGGCACATTCTTACTTATTTCGAGTTGGTGCTGCACGCTTACCCTTCACTGGTGGGGAGAACCACTTGCATTCCAGTGAAGAAGTTATAAGAAGATTACTCATAGTCATTGCTGAACAATTCTTGCAGTTACCTGAGTACAGTGAGAGAGTACAAATGCCCCTATCAAACGAAGCAGCTCATAGACTAGTCAGTGTGGTGTTCTTTCGCCTGATTGAAGAGTATCCTCACCTTGTTGGGAGGCACACTGATGTGCACACCTTTCTAAGGGACCCAAGAAACACTGCAAATCTGAATGGGACCCTGGAAGGTATTATCATCCAAGTGAGCATCTATTCTGAGCGAAATCACAGGTCAGTGTAGAAACTTTCCTTCGACGGACAGATCGAAAGGTTGCTGATAAAGAAAGACTTTTTGTTTCCTGCTGAAAGAAATTCGACATGTCGTCTGGGCTAGGGCAGATTCGAGGCATAGATTGGGAGTTAATCTATGTCATTCAGCTTGTTTAGACTTACTGAGGTCGTTTTTCTTTATATTAAAGAGACGTCTACATTTGGCCTGGTTAAAGAATGATTCCAGAGACACAGAGAAAGTTGTTTTTGTCGTCCAATAAGCAGACAATTGATCAAGGATGAGTTGCTTTGTCAAGATAGCATCTTTTAGAAGTAGTTAACAATGCTGATGTATTCAAGTTTTAAAGTGTTTCCTTCCTTAGGTAGTGAAGATGGGAAACCTAAGCTGCAATATCATTCTACTGCATGAAGAAAGGCGTTCACGTTTTCCAAGAAGTAAATGTTGTAGGTTAACACACCACTGTGTTATCTACACTTGCATTGTGTTCATAATCGTACTGCTTTTCTTGACTGTGAGAACAGCATTCTATATTGGTGCACATGGAGCTAACAATCCTGTGCATGTTTCTGAGCAGAGGGAAAATGTACGTGTGGCAACTACAAGGCAGTCTAGACCCTATGTAGTCATTCCTGTTCCAAAGAAGGATGGCAAATTGCCTGAGCTTGAGATGGATGTCATTAGCAATAACACACATGTAACACGTGTCTTAGAGACTGTTTCTGGATGCCAGAGACAGGCTCGGCGAAGCAGGCAAGGCAAAGGGTTGATAAAAGGTGAGCCTACACAAGTAATACATGCAAATACACCTGGCCCAGTGACAATAGACCCAAAAACAGTTTTGAAAAGAAGATCATAAATGGAGATTATGCAAGTCATTTTTATACCTAAAGAACTTGTTGAAAGAATAAGGCTTGCTGAACTTTCTCCTACACAGGGAACCCAGGCGGATGTTCCTGTGATTTATTCAGTCAAAAGAAGCTATGTCAGTACACTATGATATGATTATGGAAGCTCATATGAAAAGAATGAGACCTAAAAGAAGCACACATGAAGATAATTATGAATTAAATGATTACCTGGACAGCACCGCACACTTGGGAAATAACATATGGTACCAACACATGAAGGAAGTTGGGAGAAGAACTTCAAAGGAGGAATGCTTCATATGTGAACTCCTGCCATACAACATGGGGAAATGGAAGATCTTCATAGCTGTTGAAATAGATGGTCACACAGCACATTGTCTTTCACACGTAGCACTTTGTAAGACCAGGGGCCAGTTCATGGGAAGTGGTGCTTCTCTCAAATAGGCAACTGAAGGGACAGATCCAGATGAAGACGATTGTATTCAGGATATAAAGACAAGAAACAATGCAAAGACAAGGAGTATTGTGATCAGATATGGAAAACCTAGGGTAAAAGGAGGGGAAATCAGAAGGGAAGTGAATAAAAAACTGGAGACCGCAGGAAAATCTGCAGACGGTATTCGAATTTGGAAGAACAGAGGTCAGATGCAGATCTGGGGGATCAGTGTTATCACCAGATGGATGGGAAAAAGGAGTGGTGATCTGCAGAGCCTGGATGGTAACTAATCGTTCTGAATCCACTATTTTGAATGTGCAAGAAGTGTGCAAACCATTGTGGCCAAGACTTTCTAAACTACTGACATGGGTCATAGACAGAGGAGGACCCCAGCAAATAGTACCTTTGGAGAGCTCAAAGTTGTGTTTCAGAGGGAATGGTACAAGAAAAGTTGGAGAAAATCAGAAATGCAATCGTATCTCAGGGATGGTGAATGGAACAGTAGTAATCATGGATCATTATTGGGCCTGTGGATCCAAGACCTACATAAAGCTATCTAAAGACTGAATGTCCAAGTTCCAGCATTAGTGATTCCAAAAAGTGACCTGATTCTGGACAGTTTCCCAAAAGCAGATGCTAACCTGAGGAAGAAGAGATATATGGCGCTGATAAAGAGGATGAAGAGAGAGAACTACTTTTCAGCCAAATCAAAAGAAGCCTTCCCCTCCATCCCATATGAACACAGATTGTTCAGCCAGACTTATTCAGTGTTCACTTTTTTTTAAACTTCTTTTTATTATTCTCATCATAATTAGCAAAGAAAAAACAAATCATAACAGCATCAAACTGAAACCCTCCCCCCCAACCCTTGCCACAGCGCCAATGGTCCTTCCCAGCCAGTCGTTTCCCTTCCAACCTTTTAACCGTAGGTGTCCAATAGTTTGAGTCTTTGAGGGCACCATTGTTCCCTAAATTCCCCTTTCAGATAAGCCAATGTCTCTCCCCAATCCGCAGCGAAGTTCTCCAGCTTATTGTTGGCTGCATAAATTGCCCATGCCATCGACACTATATCCCACATTTTCCTCAACCAGTCTTGCTCTGTCGGAATCGTAGGACTCTTCCACCTCTGTGCAATGAAGGCCATCGCAGCCAAAGTGAAAATCACTGTCGCCTTAGTACTTCCCGTCTCTCCTCCTCGCCCCCCTGTCCTCTCTTCCCCAATAGTATCTCCCGGGGATCCTGACTGGTCCCCTCCCCCAGTGCTTGAGAAAGGGCCTGTGCGATATCGCACCAAAAAGGCTGGGTAATGGGGCATTCCCACCATATATGAGTTGCTGTACCTTCTCCCCCACAGCCCCTCCAGCACTTCCCCGAGGTTGCCGGGCACATTGCATGTAGGCGGGCCAGAGCGTAATGCCAGCCGTACATATACTTATACCAGGCCTCCTGTAACTGGGTCGCTTTTGCCATCTTCGGGACCTGCTTCCATAACCTCTCCCATTCCTCTTGTTCCATTCTGACCCCCAGTTGCTGTTCCCAACCACTCATATACGCCCAGGTGGTTTCCTGGCCTGCGCACTCTAATTGCCTATATAGGTCCTAGATTAGCCCTCTGGACCCCTCGTGTGTTGTTAGAAACCGTTCAAATTGCGTTAGGTCTTGAGTCGCGGCCTTCCTTACCTCCGCAGACATTACCCAGTGCCTAATCTGAAAATATCGGTGCCTCTCCCTCTCTCCCACCTCGAACTCCTGCTTGCAATCCTCAAATGGTTTGACCTTTTCACCACTGAACATGTCCCTCAGAGTTCTACAACCACCGCACTCCCACTTCAGAAATGCCCTCCTCTCCAACCCCGGTGTGAAGTCCCCGTTATTGAAAATTGGGGTGAACGGCGATGGGAAGGTCGTAATCCCCCGCTTCTTCACCGCCCTATCCCAGCTGTCCACCACTCCCTTCGTAATAGCGCTTAAGTAAAGGTGGGGTGGTCTCAGCCTTCGTGGGAGCCACAGTACTTCCCACAAATGGTGCCGAGCCACAGCTCTGTCCATTTTCACCCAATGCTTAAGATAGTCCTCCGAGAACCATTCCCTGATTACCCTAAGCTGTGCTGCTTCATGATAGTGGCAAAAATCGGGGAAAGCCAGGCCCCCCTTTCCCCTAGATGCCATTAGTAGTCGCCTGGACAAGCGCGGTCTCTTACCCTCCCAGACAAATTCCTTGACCGCCCGATCTAACCTCTTAAAAAAGCTCTCCAAGGGTCGGCCACCAGGGGGCGCACGGATGGAGACGTTCCCCGTGTGAGCTCCGCGCAAGGGTCCCGAAAAGTGGGTTGAGCCCCCACCACGAGACCCCCGCCGGCTGAAATAGCGACGGAACCTGGCGTCGGAACCACCCAGGCACCATCAGGTTCCAAATCCGATCAAAATCGGACCTTGCATTCTGGAGAAACACTCTTCTGCGTCACATCGACGAAGGAGGACAGACGAGGCCTGGAGGCTCCCAGCACACGTCCCATCGGGATACGCACGATTCCACAAAGCCTGCTGCGACGCGGACTCCCGGTTCGGCTGAACCCTGCGAGAAGGTACATGCAATTAAAAAGACGCACGGGCCATACCCGACCTGCAGGAGGTTTACAAAGAGTGAGCCCGCCCCGGGCTCGGACACGGGAGACTCGGCCCCCGACTCTAGGCCGTGGCCCCTCCCGAGCCACGCGACCTATCTCAGAATCCCGACTCTCAGTGGTCAGACCGCAGCAACCCCCGCGTCGCGGTGGCCCCACGCGGGTGGAGACCGCATACGCGCCAATAGTGGACCTCCCCCGGGCTCCGGGCCGCGGCTTGCGCACCGAGCCCCGGTGACCGGTGCGTGGGTTTCCGCCCGGGCGGCGGTGGAGGAAGGCCCTCTTTACGCGGATCCACCAAACCCCCCCCGAACTTTCAGCTCTTCTGTCGGCTCATCTAAGGGAAAGAGGCACTCAACGTGGGGCAAACACATCCCCATTCCGGGGTACTGGGACTACGCGCGTTGCGCAGTACGGCGCTTCATATTTCCACTCTTCCCCAGGTTACAGTGGGCTGAGGGTTGGGCCCCTGGTGTCCAGGGCGTGTGCCCTCCTCGGCCTCCATCGCGGCCCTAGTGCCTGCTGGTCCCATTGAACTAACACCCCGCCTGGCAGGGACTCTTCCTGCGGGGATCTCCGGACGAAGCTGCAGGTACCCCTTGGAGGTGGCTCCTTTGCAGAGGCCCCCGCCCTCATACAGCATTCCAGTACACCATCTATTGAACATATAAGGGATTTGACCTACCTCAACAGGTCTCAACAGCACGGAATCTATCTGGACCACAAGACGCACTTCACTACTGGAACTCTGTGCAGACGTTGACCTGAGAGCACCCCACTGTAAGGTTGTGACCCCACTACCCATGGACCCTAAGGGCAAACTGGCAAAGTATAAGTTTGCCCCATCGCAGGAAGACCCCCAGGGCCCCAACGAGCAAACGATGGCTTCCCAAGGGTCTGAGGCCGCAGCAACTAAAGGGGATGTAGCTGACCAACTCAAGGAAATGAGGAGTATGAGGGCAGACATAGGGGGTCGGATTGACAAGATTACGCAAAGGATGGATAAAATGGATGACAGAGTGGAGCAGCTCGAGCACAATCAAACCTCCTTAAACACGCTGGAAGCCCAGATGGACCTTCGTATTGCAGAGTTGGAGCACAGGGAAGAAGAAATAAAGCTGAAAGTGGACAATCTTGAAAACAGAGAACGCCGTAACAACATACGTGTCCACGGCATTCCTGAAAAAGAAGGAGAAACTGACCTTGATTTGAAACAAACCATTCACAGCATCTTAAAACTCCTCTTTAAAGATGATCTGATAGACGAACCCAAAATCAACCGCATTCACAGAGCAGGAGGCAGGGCAGGGGGCCCACGTTCAGTCCTAGTCAGCTTCCATAACTACGCTGATAGGACCCGCATCTTGGAAAAAGCTAGAAATGCCCCGCCACCCACCATGGGTGACACAACTGTCTCTCTTTATCAGGACTTATCATCACTCACGCTTGCCCTGAGGAGGAAATGTATCCCAATTACAAAGATGTTGAAGGACAAGGGAAACAGATATCGATTGGGTTACCCGTTCTCTCTCACCTTTGAGTGGCAAGGCTCGACAATAAAGCTCGCTTCGGAGAAGGAAATTACAGACTACACAGCTGATCTCCTGGGCGAACAGGCAGAGGACCCCTCCCAGGGAGATCCAAACAAAAAGGAAGCTGAATGGCGTATCAAGGGTCCCCGTCGTAGGCGGATCCAGGGGTCCAGGAAATTTCGGAGAATGAATAACTCGCAAGACATGGAACATTAACTTGGACAGAGGACTTGCGTGCTCCATTGCTGAAGATAATGGCTTCTTCTGATGGGCACTTTTGCCCGATCACGCCACTTGGGACCCCGCCCGGGGTGGCGCGAAACCAGGTCGCGGTGTCGACCGGGATGGTACTCGCACATTGGAGATCATTGTTGCATATGTCTCCCTCGATGCGCTCCTCGACTGCAATATGTTAACCTGCCCGTGCGCATAGAGCACTCGATTTTGTATGCATGAGGAACTTGGAAAGGATATGAAGTAATATCCACGCAGTAAAGACACCCTGGTGGGAGTTGATAGTACTATCCCGAATCTGCGGATTGTTAAAGTTTCTATATAAGTTGACTGTTGGGGGCTCACTGTTATATATGCTTGTAGTAAGATGGGACCGCTTGTTCTTGCGGTCACCACTGATGGTCCGAGTTCGACTGGGTGAGGTTAACCCAGACGGATTGGGCGCCGAACATAAAGGGGATAGGGGGGTAGGGGAGGGTGGGGCGGGTGGGGAATATTTTATCGATCACAACTCAGACTTGAAGAGAGGAACAGCACAATATGCGTAAATATGAGGGCTCCACACACAAAGATGGCATTGAGACAGGCGTACTCGAGGTGCACATACAAGTACATAACTTAAAATGGCACACACACTCTGCACGGATACGATACGTATCTGCACACTTAATGTCAAGGGTCTGAACTCCCCTACCAATAGATCCATGGTGGCCATGGAATTTAGGAGATCGAAAATTGACATTCTTTTCCTTCAGGAAACGCGATATCGAAAGGGTGAGGAGAGAATGATCCCATCGCGGGAAGTTGGGCCCACCTTTTGGAGCTCGGGTACTTTGAAGAAAGCGGGAGTGGGGATCATAATCCGCAAAAGCCTGCGGAGCACAATTATGGAGACATGGACAGATCAGGAGGGCAGGGCTCTCATAGTCATTGCTAACATAAGGGGCACAATAGTCACCCTTGCTACACTTTACGCACCTAATCAGGGGCAAAACAGATTTCTGCATAGAATCAGTGAGAATGTCTTTGGAATGGCCAGAGGACACACGGTCCTCGGCGGGGATTTTAACACATGGATGGACAGCTCCTTAGACAGACAAACTAAAGCAGATACAGTAGACCCGCCCGGTACCAAAAACGTGGCAGGCATCAAATTGTCCCTTGACCTCTTTGGCCTCACCGATTCTTGGCGCCATTTACACCCGTTGGAGAGAGGCTTCACTTTCCATTCCCTCCCCCATGACACACTCACGCGCATTGATTACATTTTCCTCTCAGAGCACCTCTTGCGCATCTTGCAGGCAGCTAGTATACAAATCTCTGCATGGACGGACCACGATATGGTGATGGTGGATATACCCTGGCACGATCTAGCCCCACGAAACTCCAAATGGAGATGTAATTATTCCTTATGGGCTGTCTCGGTTTTCAGGGAAAACCTTGAGACTGAGATCAAGCAGTTTTTTCTTATCAATGATACAGGGGAGGTGGGGAAGACATACGTTTGGGAGGCCGCCAAAGCAACGCTAAGGGGAATATTAATAAAGGAAGGAGCCGATAAAAAACGTGAACGTGCCCTGGTAGAGACAGGCATAAGGGAAAGGCTTGGGAAGGCCCAGGATATGGCACAGTCATCTCCATCCGAGAGGTCTGTATATATTGCTGAAGTCCGCCGTCTCAGGGAAGAGTTGAAAATACTCATTGCCGGTAAGACGGCCCAGACCCTGCAATATCTCAAACAAAAATACTATGAGAAGGGCGACAGGGCTGATGCTCTCTTGGCTGCCCGCCTTTGTGCGCAAAAAGCAGAGAGATGGGTTGAAGCGATCGAGAGACTGGATGGCACTCTCACGGACACGGCAGTCATAGCCCCCGAAGATATACAGGAAGCATTTGCCTACTTCTATGAAGACTTATATATGTGCGACCCACCCCCCCCGTAGGGAGTATAGACACATATCTGAAGGAATTACTGACCCCCACACTAACACCCACTGAAGCGGATTCCTTAGACATGCCTGTCCTGGAAGAGGAAGTCATAGAGGCCATCAAGAGATTGAAGACGGGGAAAGCCCCGGGGGACGATGGATTCGCACCTGGGTTTTACAAAACGTTTTCCCCCTTTATTGCCCCTTTCCTTACATCATTGTTCAACCACATCTTTGTCACAGGCCAAGCACCTCCATCCTTCTCACAAGCCCTCCTTGCCGTCATTCCAAAAGAAGGCCGTGACCCCAGACACTGTAGCTCATACCGCCCCATCTCCTTACTTAACATCGATGCGAAGATATACGCTAGAGTGATTGCGGCCCGGTTAGAAACATTCCTCCCTAGGCTGATAAACTCCGACCAAGTTGGATTCGTCCTTGGCAGACAAGGCGCGGATACGATGAGGAAAACGCTGCATTTAATCCATGAAGCGCAGGAGATGGAAGGGGACCCGTCCCTTCTGTCTCTGGATGCCGAGAAGGCCTTTGATCGGGTCTCATGGGAATTCCTGGAGAGGGTACTGAGTTCATATGGGCTGGGACCACAGTTCTCCCGTGCCATTAAAGCACTCTATAGCTCCCCCATGACGTCAGTGGCGGTGAACGGGGGATACTCTCGTTGGTTTCCCCTTGAGAGAGGCACAAGGCAAGGTTGCCCATTGTCAGCAATCCTATTTGTGATGTCTCTGGAGCCATTGGCACAAAAGCTGAGAAATGACACCAGAGTTAGGGGTATCACATTGGGCGACCGGGAATATAAACTAGGCCTATACGCTGATGATATTTTGCTACATGTGACCGACCCCTTAGACTCGATCCCGGCAGCATTTAGTATTATTGAGGAATATGGAGAGCTTGCGGGACTGAAAATCAATACAGGGAAATCTGTCCTCCTTCCAATAGATAAACGCAGAGACTTGGATGCCCAGCGCTTCGCCCCTTTGGTAGTAAAAGTCAGCCTCACCACGCTCCGATACCTGGGCATTAACGTCACCCGTGACCTTGGATCCTTGTATGGGGCCAACTTTCCCCCAATGTCCCTTGCTCTCCAGAAAGATGTCCAAAGGTGGTCCAAACTTACCATTTCATGGCTAGGGCGTTTAAATGCTATAAAAATGGTCCTGCTCCCTAAGATACTATATCTCTTTCAAATGCTCCCTATTAAAATGCCCCCAGAATACTTTACAGATACGAGGAAATTGATACTAAACTTTCTATGGCAAGGCCAAAAGCCAAGAATCCCGAGATCCCTCCTTCAACTTAGAAAGGATAACGCTGGGGTGGGTCTTCCAGATATTGAGACATACTATAGAGCCACTCAGCTCAGAATCCTTGTCCCACATTTCAGGCAGCAGTCTGAGCCTCAGTGAATAGCACTTGATAACTATCACCTTCGTCCCTTTATCATGTGTGAATGGCTATGGGTGCCCGGACCACAACTACGTAATACTGTCAAATCTCACCCCATCATAGGCACGATATGGTCAGTATGGAAACCAGGGAGGAAAATGGTGGGTGTCACAACATGGCCCGCCCCACTGGGGCATCTCTGGTCACCTGGGATCCGCGATGCAATTCCCGAGCCAGGAAGTTTTGAAACATGGTACCAGGCGGGGCTAGAAAGGGCAGGCCAATTGCGCCGAAATGACTCCTTCATTACCATTCAGGAGTTGCAGGAAGCCCTCGGCATAGGTAACCTCTCGGTCTTCCTGTATCTTAGACTCAAGGGGGTAAGGACTAGATCAATATGGAAACAACAGTTACAGAGAGACCTCACACCGTTTGAGAAGATTCTTGATTTATGCACAAGCTCCAAAGGTCTGATCAGTGCTATGTACCTCGCACTCATTGAAATTGATATTAAACCCTCCTTGATGCTCAAGGGCAAATGGGAGCTAGATATGGGCAGACTAATCTCCCCAAAGCTATGGTTACAAATGTGCAGACGAACGGCGAAATCATCCCTATCGTGTCAATACAAATTACATGCTACCAAACTGCTATACAGGTGGCAATACGACCCTGCCCGGCTGGCCAAAATGTACCAGGGAGTAAGCCCGAATTGTTGGAGGGGATGTGGGAGGCGGGCCGATTATTGGCATATGTGGTGGGGATGCGCACAGGTCCAAATCTACTGGTCAGAAGTCCTTAGCTGGATCAGGGACCTTGACGGAGAGGATGGAGAGAAGCACCCACTGCTCGTTTTGTTTTCCTTAACTGAAACTGGGGATAAGATAGTGGTGGCGTGCAAAATGGTGCAAGGCCTACTGATGGCTGCCCGAGCATGCCTTACCATGACATGGAAAAGGCCCACGCTCCCCAGCAAGAGTGAATGGCTAGCGGTCGCATTGAGCATCTACAGAATGGAATGCTTGACTGCAGCATTGCACAGGGACCGTACTAATGTAGAGAACACCTGGTCGGAGTTTCGCTCCGCATATGCTTCGTGAAATGTGTCTGAATTACGCTTTACCTAAGGCTATTATGGTTTAATGCCTGAAATGACTAGAGTGCTCGTCAGCTGAATCAATGCATGACTTCTATGCCCAATGCCATGACTAAAATGGCGGTTTAATGGTT
Source organism: Ambystoma mexicanum (assembly GCF_040938575.1). Classification (NCBI taxonomy): domain Eukaryota; kingdom Metazoa; phylum Chordata; class Amphibia; order Caudata; family Ambystomatidae; genus Ambystoma; species Ambystoma mexicanum. The sequence continues at coordinate 1,079,683,580 of NC_090933.1, forward strand.
TTGTTTAACGCTCTCTTTAGTTCCAGGTCTGATATCATATGCGGGGGGCGGGAGTTGGGGGGTGGGATATAATCAGAAACAAAGGTTGGGTTTTCTTGTTATGCGAAATAAGAGACTGTAACTCTACTTACATGCTCGCTTTCTTTGTAAACAAGAGATGTAAGCTGCATTTATGTGATTGCTCAGCTTTCAAAACCAATAAAAGTGAAATTTAAAAAAAAAAAAAAAAGCTCTCCACGAACTGGCCACCAGGGGGTCAGGGGGCGCGCGTACGTGGTCTGACTTCGCGTGAACTCCGCTACTTTGGGTCCCAGGGAGGGATTGAGCCCCCACCTTGATGACCCCCCAAGATTCTACACCGGTGTGCCGCCAGCTGAGGACCCCCCCCCTGCGGTCGATCGAAAACCCGATCGAAATCGACCCCTGCAAACCTGAGATATACGTCCTTTAAAAAGACGCCACACATAGCGGCTCCGCGTCCCGCTCGCAGGGAACTGTGCAACTGTCGGAGGCGGACCCTGGGCCTGACGAACGAAGAAAGCCTGAAAGAACCTGAACCCCGGCCACGAAATTCATACTCCTGACGACGTTCCATGCTGCAAAGGGGACGCGGCAGCCTCGGTCGAGTCGGCGGAGCTTCTGAAGAGCGTGATTGGACTGGGCCTTGAGACAGCACTGCGCGGGGAGACGGTAGGCCCATCCCATCCACCCCGTGAACAACGGGTGGTGCGCCATCACCGCACAGCGGCGGTTTGGACCTCTCTCGCCCCGAATGTTTACCCCCGCACCTCGCACAAGAGGAAAACATCCCCAAAGCGTGGGCTGACCCGGACACCGCTTAAAGGGCACCCCGGGTGACCCATACGCATTACTGTGCCACCCATACCCTGGACATATCAACAAACGCACCACGGATACCCCTCCCAACACCTAACGAACTTCCCGAGACCACCGACGTCAGAGTGCAGAGGGTTGGGCCCCCGACTCAGGGGCGTGTGCCTCCTCTGCCCCCGACCCCATCTCCCCGACGAACAGCACTGGTGACACCACAGGATTTCGGGAGAACCAATGGACATAAGGGAGAAACTAGCTACATTCTCCTACGTCTCGACTCCTGCCGGAAATTGTGACCATACCATGGCGATACAAAATACCTCGGGGAGTGAATCAGCAGAGACCAAAGGGGACATTACCGCCTTATTGGGCGAAATAAAGAATATGGGTGCCAGCATTGGCTCCAAAATTGACAAGATCACCCAACGCCTAGACACCATGGAGGAGAGGCTCGAAGGGGTTGAGAACAATCAAGCGTCCATAGACACCCTAGAAGCACAACTGAACCAGCGGATGACCGAACTGGAGCAACGAGAGGAGAGCTTCAAACTCAAGCTTGATGACTTGGAAAACCGGGAGAGGCGGAACAACCTGAGGATTTTCGGAATCATGGAACGAGAAGGTGAGACGGAGAGCGATCTGAAGAACACCCTGCATGACATCATCAAACTCTTAGTTGCAAATGACGCAGTTGATAAACCTCAGACAGAGAGGATACACAGAGCCAGAGGGCCTCCAGGCGGACCAAGATCTGTCCTTGCTCGATTTCACTGCTTTCAGGACAAAACACGGATCCTCGAGAAAGCAAGTTGCAGCGATTCAATTACCCTCCAAGGATCCCAAATCTCAATATACCAGGACCTATCATCCATGACCTTGGCACTCCGACGCATGTGCGGGCCGATCACGAAACATCTGAAGGAAAAGAGCATAAGATACAGGTGGGGATACCCCTTGTCTCTGTCCTTCAAATACAACGGAAACAAAATCAAGCTAAGCTCAGAGAGGGAGATCAAGGTGTACATCTCTGACCTCCTTGGATCAAGCGCAGGAGAACACGATCGGGGAGACCCACGTCGAGAAGAAAGAGGATGGCGTATACAGGGCCCCAGAAGGAAACGCGTCAAGGGATCGAGGACATTTCTGAGAGGTAATACCCCCAAGGGGGAGAGAACCGATGAACTGCAACACTGGTAAAATGACATATATTCTAATACATATGTCCATGTCCTGAACTGTGTAAGGTTGTATAGGCTCAAAAGAGACTCGGCCATGTAAATGAAGGAGCGAGGTGAAAGGGGGCTCAATCAAGATTATGATGTTATAATAATCTTCGGGACCTGAAGTGACGGTCCCTAAAGGTGGTTCGATGCAGGACCAATGTCTTTATCTGGGTATGCACTGATGCCGTCAATGTGGGAAGGGTGGAGGGTGGGGGGGCTGGACAGACAAGAAATGTACAGAGGATGAAGACAACGTGAGTTCTTATGAACATTATATCTACTTGACACGGGTCACAAATCCACAACAGAGATACTCTGATAATGGCACCAATTGAAGAGCAGAAGGGTAGTGAGTCCCTAAGGATAGGAACACTTAACGTGAAAGGCCTCAACTCGCCGACCAAGAGATCACTAGTGGCAAGGGAATTCCGTAGATCTCAAATAGACATTCTCCTTCTACAAGAGACAAAGTTTGCCAAGGGGGAGGAGAGAGGCATACTAGGAAAAAGAGGGGGAAACGAATTCTGGGGCTCGGGCCCACTTAGGAAGAGAGGAGTTGGAATCCTGATCAAGAAAGGAATCAATTTCGAAGTAGATAAGACCTGGTCCGATGTAAGCGGGCGTGCCCTCCTGATATCTGGGACAATCGCAAAGGTTAAAGTAACAGTCGTAGTGATATACTCTCCCAACGCAGGACAAGCCAAGTCCCTAGAAAAGACAATACCCAAAATAATGTTAGAAGCATCTGGCCAAGTTGTTCTTGGAGGAGACTTTAATCAATGGGCAGACCCGACCAAAGACTGGGAACCAGGCAACCCCGATATAAGAAACCAAACGAAAAGTGATCGCATTGGGCTTTCCGACATAATGGAAATATATGACCTGCAAGATGTGTGGAGAATCAAACACCCTAATGAAAGAGGCTACACATTTTACTCCAATCTGCACAAAACATTTACCAGGATTGATTACTTGTACCTCACCAAGGACCTCCTAGACACCACAACGCAATCAGAAATAATTCCGATAACATGGTCAGACCATGACATGGTCCTGTCAGATATAAGATGGGCAGACTTACCTGTTTCAGGAGGGAAGTGGCGCTGTAATGAAAGCCTGTGGAAAGATACAGTATTCAAAATTGAAATGGGAACTGAAATTGAGGAATACTTCAAACTAAACAACAATGGGGAAGTCTCCAAGCAGAGAATATGGGAGGCGGGTAAAGCCACCTGGAGAGGCATCCTGATACTTGAAGGATCTAACAAAAAAGAGAGAGAAAGATAATTGAGCACATACTTAGAACTGAAATATGCCAACTGGAAAGCGAGAACAGGGAACACCTGGGCACCGACCGCGACAACATCAACATAGCACAACGTAAAAGGGAAGAACTAAGACTATTGGAGCACGAACAAATTGTGCGCAAACTTTGATTCCTCAAACAGAAATTCTATGAGAAGGGGGACAAGGCCGATGCACTATTGGCAGCCAGACTCAGAGAACAAAGGGTGGAGCGGAAAGTGAAAGAGATAATTGAAGAAAACCCTACGACCCCCGCCAACCCTCCACACTATCCCAGAGAGTTTTGCCAATTTCCTCGCCCCCAGTGAAGTGACCCCAGGACAATCAGATACAGATCACTATCTCTCCCAGATAGACATGCCCAGAATCTCGTACCCTGAAACTGAGCTCTTAGAATCCCCGATATCTGAACCTAAGGTCCAAGAGGCAACTAAAAGACTAACTGTAGGCAAATCCCCCGGAGAGGACGGTTATACCGCTGGGTTTTATAAAACCTTCAGCGACCAGCTAACACCATTCTTGACGGAGCTCTTTAACGAGATATTAGAAACAGGGACAGCCCCCGACTCCTTTACGAAGGCGCTCATAACAGTGATCCCAAAGGAGGGAAGGAACCCCAAACATTGTGGTTCATACCGCCCAATTTCATTGCTCAACTTAGATGCCAAAATTTACACCAGGGTACTAGCCGCCCGACTGGAAGTACTGATCCCTCACCTCATACACAATGACCAAGTCGGATTCATATTGGATAGGCAAGGGGCTGACACCATGCGCAAAACTTGCCATCTCATCCACTCATCACCAGAACCACCAGGTGACCCTGCCCTACTGTCAACAGACGCATAAAAAGCCTTTGATAGAGTGGAGTGGGAATTCCTGAGGGCAGTCCTTCACAAGGTGGGGAGAGGGCTGAGATTTAGGAAAGGAATACGAGCAGTATACACATCCCCAAAGGCATCTATCTCTGTTAATGGGGAATATTCCAGATGGTTTGATATGGGACGTGGTACTAGAAAGGGGTCCCCCCTCTCTGCAATACTTTTTGGGCCCTCCCTAGAACGCCTGGCCCAAAATATACGATCCGACTCCAGAATAGAAGGCATGCAATTGGGAACGAAAGAATATAAGATAGCACTCTATGCTGATGACATACTTTTACACATTACCAACCCCTCTGTATCTGTCCCTCATGCTCTCCGACTATTAGAAGAATATGGCAAACTCTCTGGGTTTAAGGTGAACAAGACTAAATCAATATTGTTCCTTTTGCAAGGAACGAAAGAGGAAAACCAAACCAAGTTCTTGCCCCTAGGCCTCAAACTCGAACACTCTGCGTTTAAATACTTAGGCATCCAGATCACTAAAAACCTAACAGAACTATACAAAGCTAACTTCCCTGCCCTCCTCCAGAGCTTCTCGGCCGATCTGAATAGGTGGGAAAAACTCACGATCTCGTGGTTAGGATGGATTAACACCATTAAAATGGTATGCCTCCCTGATTCCTGTACCCTTTCCAGATGTTACCTATCGAGATACCAAATGCGTTTTTTGAAGAGGCCAAAAAACGTATGCTTAGGTTCCTTTGGCAGGGAAAGAAGGCGAGGATTGCATACGACACTCTGACGCTTTCCAAAGACAAAGGAGGAGAAGGTCTCCCCGACCTGCGAGCATACTACATAGCCTCACAACTACGTATCTTTAACCCACACCTACGTGACCACAACCACCTCCAATGGGTCCACATGGACAATCATTACTTCTTGCCGGCCACTGTGTCAGAATGGCTATGGACCCCTTACAAATAAATACAATGGAAAATTAAGGGCCGCCCGATACCGAGTACCATCTGGAACATCTGGCAACCAAGCAAAGCAATGAACAAGATCACCACTTGGCCGTCCCCACTTAGCCACTTATGGTCCCCTGGCATAAACGACCACATACCCGAAATAGGAAGATTCCAATCCTGGTACGAAGCGGGACTCGAAAGGGTAGGGCAACTACAGAAGAAGGACAACTTCATAACCCTTCCAGACCTAACTGAAGCCCTAGGGATAGGCCCATTATCCACCTTCCACTACATCCAGATAAAAGGAGTCCTCACAAAATCTACATGGAAGGAAAAGCTGCAGCGAGAACTCACCCCATTCGAACAACTTTTGGATTCTAAGTCTGAAATGAAGGGTTTGATATCTGCAATGTACAAAGAACTTATCGAAGCAGGCACCGGGTCCACGGAACATCTCATAAGCAGATGGGGGAGAGATTTAGGAGAGGAGATAGATCCAGAACAATGGGAAATGATGTGCAAAAACGCATCCAAAACATCCTTGTCCAGTCAATATAAATCACACGCCATTAAACTCCTACATAGATGGCAATACGACCCAGTCAAATTGTCCAAGATGTTTCAGACTCTGAGCCCGAGATGTTGGCGAGAATGTGGAGAAACAGCTGATTATTGGCACATGTGGTGGAGCTGTCCACGCATAAAGGTATTCTGGGAGGAAGTCCTGGCATGGATCAAAGACATAGACGGCATACAAAGAGACGTTGATCCACGTTTGGTTCTCTTCGGAATGGAAAAAGACGAGGATGAATGGACTAGACTCAGGGGTCTTGCCCCACACCTATTACTAGCAGCCCGTGCACTGCTAGTAACAAAATGGAAATCCAAAAAGGTTCCAAGTAAGAAGGAATGGATCAATTTGTCAATCAACATTTACACAATGGAATTGATCACGGCATCCCTACACAACAAAGCGTCATAATGTGAGATCTTATGGTCAGAATTTTGAGGCAAACACCTCTCAGAGACGACGGACTCCCAACCCGAGGACTCTACAGGATCTTAATTAAACCAAGAATCTAAAAAACTCTCAATACAGGACAGTTAAGACCCAAGATTCAAGGAAACCTCACAATAGTGAACCGAACATTATCCGCTATGAACATATCAACGGAGAAAGGATGCCGCAATGATGTCTGCCCAGCCATGGGGCGGGAGGTGGGTGGGTATGGGGTATGTTATAATGACTGCTACTACTAGAGATCGGAAACGAACACAAAGACGATCAATTGTATAATGAGACTCTATTTTTTTTTTTTTGTTGATGTAACCATATGCTAACAGAGTTGTAACAAAATCAATAAAACCAAATTAAAAAAAAAAAAAGCTCTCCAGGAGCGGCAAGGGAATGGCCTGAAATTCAGTGTTCACTTTGATCTTTATGACAAGAACCCAAGTTGTGGCAAACACCAAGTGGCTTCAGATAACCAGATGGGAGCTGCTGCAGACAATTAACACTACTATAAAAGGATTCAATGCAATCATAGAAGAGATGAGAGCCATAAAACTGATGACTCTCCAGAATAGATACATCTTGAACATGATCACAGCTATGGATGGAGGTGTTTGCGCAAAAATTGGAGAATCATGTTGGACATTCATACCTTCTCATGATGAGGAGAATGGAACCTTGATAGAGGCCATAGACATGCTGACAAAACTCCATGGCCAGATGATAGACGAAGTACAAGACATTGCTGATGACAGCTGGTTTGGATCGCTCTTCTCATGGGTTCCACAATGGATGGCAGATATGTTCAAGTTTCTTGGAGCCCTGATCGTGCTGGTATTGTTGAGTTTTGTGTGATCAAGATAATAATCTTGCAGTGCAACAAGACAGCAAAGAAAGCTATAGGGATGAAGATTATGATTGATGTTGAACCAGGATGGAAGCCCAAAGATCTGACATATGAAGAGATCAGAGACTTTGTGAAAGCCAGTATCCATTCACCTGAGGGAACAAAGTTCCTGTACCCGAATAACCATAAGAAATATGTGGGAAGATGGATCTATTGCAGTCCAAGTGAACAATGCATGCTCATGACATGGAACAAGGATGAGCATATGAAATCAGCAGGTTGTCTGAAAGGAATCATAAAGATATGGATTCCCAAGAAACATTTCTTCAGTCCAGGATGCCTAAGGGGGAAGGAGGATGAGAAAGTGGTTGATGAATCACCTAGAGGGGGGAGTGTAGAGGAGGAGCCAAGTACCCCCCTCCTACTGCCCCGCCCTTATTACCTATAGAGTGCGAACCAAAGTATGTGACGTATGCGAAACAGTTGAACCAGCAAAGAGCAGAGCTTGGACTCTGTGCAGTACCCATAAGAGTACCAGTACCTAAGAGAATCTGAGAGGCACGGTACCCATTGAGAAAACCTCACCTGCATGCAAGACCATATGATGGCCATTTGAATGAGATTTCTGAAGAAGCAGAGCGGATGAAAGGCAAGGATGAATGGTGACGTCACAGAAAGAGATGGCACACACAGAAGAGATGCAGATACCAGAGAATACAGATATTCTGTAAGGCATCAAGAAAGTACCACGGATAAGTGACATCTTGGGATCAAGGTGAAGAAACTTATGCCACAGACACAGATAACGACATTAAGCTAGGTTATACATGTACAGATGCCACAGAAACGCAAGCAGCAAAGTAATCTTGAAAGCTAGCTTCAAGCTTTATAGTAAATAGATTGTGGCAAGTGCCAATATATATACAGATGCATATGGACGACAAATAAAAGATGGATGTTTCCACTACGCATTATAAAACAGTGCTGAACATGAACAAAAAGGCCTCACTTCAGTGTGTCGCAGTTAAAAGCAATTTTAATTACAAATGAATCTCAGCAGAAGGAGTTGGATGAGCCAAGAAGCCAAAGTCTTATTAAACAGGAATTGGCTGACATTGGATACTAATTATGTGTGAAGAAACAAGTTCCTGTTCAGAAGGCTTGAACAAAACAAAAGACGTAAAATGACTTTTAAAAAATAATATCAAATACATGAAAAGGCTCGATTTCATGGTGTCCAGTCACGTGGAAGGAAGAAATTGGACGATCAAAGTGGTCACACCTACGCACGAGGGCAGGCTGTGCCTTCACTCCTTAAAAATTCACAGAGCACAGTACAAGCTCAAGGCCACACTTCAAAGCACTAATTGACACTGGATCATTGAGGTGATGATGGATTGATATATTAATTGATGGGGAGCTGGTGTTTAGATATGCCCACTAGCACCTGGATGTTCAGTCTGCGTGTTGCTAGACATACGTGGAAAAGTACTGATGGGGGTTAGAAGCCAACCAATTATAGAGGACCGTGTAATCTAGGGTCCTATAGTTTGTGTAGCCAATGAAATGTTGTGTATTTAGTGACATTCATAGTGGCCATTTTGAGGAGAGGGCTTAGTTGCACCACCTGATGTTAAGTACCCTATCACACTCCTTCACGGCTCTATACTGATATGGAACTTATAATAGACATTCACTTAGAGACAATCACTCCCTCCAATAGGCTTTGTAGTTTGCCACATAGGTAGTGACCCAGGTCAATACGTCACTGATGACGATTTTATGCAATATAACCTCAGTTTCTACTAAACTGAGTCGAGTAAGAGGATCGAATGAATGCTGATTTTCATTGTGCTCCCTGTTTTATATACTTGTTAATAAAACAGACTCCCCTTTAGCCAAACTACCTGAGTCGTTTTGATTATTGATGTTTGAATAATCCATCTCCAGGGTACTGCTACTCATCTTAAAGGGTTGGGAAACCCAGTTCAATGGCTTTCGTCCCCTTCACCCTTATTTAAAGTCACCCTATCTAAGGACAAGGCTCTATGCTCAAGACGGAATGGGTCTCTTTCTTCGCTTCGTGATTGGAGGACTAGGGACTATTCTCCCTTCCCTCGGCTTCCCAATTTGGTGCTTTTCCTTAAGTCTTGATAGGCTTTATCGATCCTATCTCCAATGCTCCCTATGTCAAAGTTCTCCTCAAGGTTTACCCTAGACGGCCCTGACATTGCTCCCTGTGACGAGAGGAACTCCTTTATATTGTCCCATGATATTACTGGACTTGGTTCCAATAACTCCTTCTGAATGCGCGCTCTCTTTTTTTTCGCTCCATTTCTTCATCTAATTCTCTTTGCTTTCTCGCATCCCATCTAACCCTTTCCTCCTCTTGTCTTTTCTTCTCCCTTCTTTCATTTGCCCTTCGCTCTTCTTCCCTTCATCTCTGCATCCTTTTATCCCTTAATTTCTGCACTTCCTCCTCTTCTTTCTTCCTTTCTTGCCTCTTATGATCTTGTGCTCATCCTCTTTCAGTCTTTTCTCTGGTTCCCTGTCTTTTTTTATCCTGCTCATCTTGATCTTCCCTTTGCCTGACTTCCTCAATACTTTCCCATTGAGCTTGAGAAATATCTGTCCATCCATCCATTCATTCTGAATGAGCGTTACCTCGTCATCTCTATCTTTTTCTCCTTTCCATTTCTTAATCTCTCGTTCTATGTCTGTGGTTACATTCGATCGTTTACTTTTCTCCTCCTTGTCCTTTAAGAGCTTAAAGGTCTCCTCCTTTCGTCTGGTCTCTTCTGGACTATCATGACTGCTGGAAGCAGGCGGTTCGTATATCGGATTACTATATCCTGTTGCCGCTTTTAGTTCCTTTAACGGATACAATCCTACGTCTTCTGTACTATCGCTGTTTACTTCGGACGAGGTAAGGGGAGCAGAAGGCTCAACACCTTCCTCCTCACACTGCTCCTCCCGCTCCTCCTGGTACATTTTCCAGAGCTCTAAAATAGCTAACATCTTTTACAGTTCCTTCCCCGTGTATGCAGCATGCAAGTATGCAGTCATGTGTTGCAGTACTGCTTTTGACAGTGATCCCACTTGTTGCCATGGCATGAACATCTTATCTGCTGGGCCCTTTACCCACTCGGCACTGCACTGTTTGAGCTTAGGCCTATGTTTTGGCAGAGTTTTTGCACAAATGCATCAGCGTATATTTTTTTACACAGAATACGTGTCAGAAAAACAACAAATATGAGCATGCTCCAACCCTCGCTGCTGCAAGCCTCTACTTCTCAGTTGTCTCAACCTACTTTTTCAGTCGGCGCCGACAATGACACAAAAGATAGATAACACATTGTTATCTCTCCTTTATCTTCACAATTTATCCTTGTCGCTCTTTGACACCTCTTTTTTTTTAAATTTAATTTTATTGATTTTTAACATTAGAGGTAAACATACGGGTGGATGCATATTTAAGCATAAATGGTTACATCTCAAGATTACTTCGTTCCTACCGAGTGGTTCCAAGGATAGCGCAAAGAGTATTGCCGAGAGGGGGCAACCTTATCTCGTTCCTCTGCTGAGAGGGAACCATCGGGAGAATTGGGAGTTGACACCTCTTTTAATTACAAAATCCACAAACAGACAGACTAGTTGCATTTTCACATATAAACAATGGTACTCTTTTTCTCCGAGCACCTAAAGTATCCAATTGGAGTTTGAATCATTCACTATCAATAACCTGTTTATGTGCCACCTATTTAAACCCTTGGGGTTTTGCAATTACTCCTTCTAGACCTGCCTTGAGATTGGAAACTGGGCTCTATAAAGCACTGCTTGTTTAAACGCTCTGCGTTATATACCAAACGCTCTTCATTTATACAAACAACCCCCTGTTACTTTTCTATGTTACCACAATCCCATTCCCTTATTTTGCCAGTCTCCTTAGTCTACTCACCATTCACTCTTTAGATCAAGGCCATCGGTATCGTCGCCCCTCCTCCAATCGACCACAGTCACCTTCCGTCTGCCCAGCACCTGTGGAAACCAGGAGGGATTTTATCAAAGAGGGACCTGTCCCACCTGTATCAATCTTCTTGCAAGTTTTCTATATCGGCCGCTCTCCACAGGAAACCTTGCGATCTTCCAGATAGATGCCGGAGGGTGCCCGATCAACCGAAACATTGGAGACCTACTGGTCGATGGGTCTTTTCAGAACCATCCTCCCTCTGCTACCACATGAACCCGTAGGCCCTTTAGGTGAGGTAACGCTATATGGGATGGATGAGGATGCAGATTTTACTCTTACACCAATAATAAGACAGACTCAGGAAGTTGGCAAATCTTTAGCTGTTTTATTAACAATCATCTAAAACAGGGAGTACAACGGACATCAACGGACGTTCGCTCAAGTATCTCATCGAGAACTCTCAAAGTATTTAATAAAAAACACAGTCATGTAGTAAAAACTCATCATCATTGACATCATACTATTTGGCAAAATAAGGAAACCTACGCTGGATTGTGGTTGGTTTACGGCAGGGGTGCACAACTGATTTTGACAGAGGGCCGACAGTACCTTACATGATGGCTATAGTGGGCCGAAAAGTAAATGTAGGGGTGGGGGGGGCGGTAGGCGGGGTGTGGCAGGAGGCTTTTTCAACCCCCAATTTGTATTAAACACATGGAAAAAGAATGTTTTTGAGGATTAACGATTTTTATTTGTATTTCAAACTTACATTTTGTACTACACATTTTCCATTGTTATATATAATTTAATTAAACAGACGATATACAATAACTAAATAGAAATAAATTATATTTTAACGACCCTTGATTGGACATTCCGTTATCTTGGACTGCTATAGTTTGCTGTTTGGGTTGCCCAAAAGGAGTATGGCCTTCGTTGAGTCAGGTTTCCTCAAAAAGCAAAGGATGTACATCTCCTAACTGTGCCTTTTTTAGCTTTATTATTGGGTTCACTCTTGGAGTGCAACACTATGCCCCATGGCTCCCACCCCTAACCAAACACTATGCCCCATGTCCCTCACCCCCAACCAAACACTATGCCCCATGGCTCCCACCCACAAATAAACACTATGCCCCATGGTCCCCTAACCCCCAACCAAACACTATGCCCCATGTCCCTTACCCCCAACCAAACACTATGCCCCATGGCTCCCACCCCCAACCAAACACTATGCCCCATGGCCCCCTGACCGCCAACCAAACACTATGCCCCATGACCCCCTCACCCCCAACCAAACACTATGCCCCATGGCCCCAACCCCTCAAGCAAACACTACCCCCATGTCCCTCACCCCCAACCAAACACTATGCCCCATGGCTCCCACCCCCAACCAAACACTATGCCCCATGGCCCCCTCAACCCCAACCAAACACTATGCTCCATGGCCCCCACCCCTCAAGCAAACACTATGCCCCATGTCCCTCACTCCCAACCAAACACTATGCCCCATGGCTCCCACCCCCAACCAAACACTAAGCCCCATGGCTCCCACCCCAACCAAACTCTATGCCCCATGGCCCCCTCACCCCCAACGAAAAACTATGCCCAATGGACCCACCCCTCAAGCAAACACTACGCCCCATGTCCCTCACCCCCAACCAAACACTATGCCCCATGGATCCCACCCCCAACCAAACACTATGCCCCATGGATGCCACCCCCAAGCAAACACTATGCCCCATGTCCCTCACCCCCAACCAAACACTATGCCCCATCGTCCTTCACCCCCAACCAAACACTATGCCCCATGTCCCCCCTCAAGCAAACACTATGCCCCATGTCCCTCACCCCCAACCAAACACTATGCCCATGGCCCCTTCACCCCCAACCAAACACTATGCCCCATGTCTCCCTCACCCCCAACCAAACACTATGCCCCATGTCCCTCACCCCCAACCAAACACTATGCCCCATGGCCCCCCCTCAAGCAAACACTATGCCCCATGTCCCTCACCCCCAACCAAACACTATGCCCATGGCCCCTTCACCCCCAACCAAACACTATGCCCCATGTCTCCCTCACCCCCAACCAAACACTATGCCCCATGGCCCCCACCCCTCAAGCAAACACTATGCCCCATGCCCCTCACCCCCAACCAAACACTATGCCCCATGTCTCCCACCCCAACCAAACACTATGCCCCATGGCCCCCTCACCCCCAACCAAACACTATGCCCCATGGCCCCCACCTGAAATGGGAGAATGGGACAATACCCTCCCCCCAATCTCATCCAGACCATGGCCTAGAGGACCACGCCCCAGACACCCCCCACGAGACGAGTTTGTCTCCTTACCAGATGACAAAATACCCTGGTTCAGAAACTTACACATAAGAGGAGTATGCCCACCAGCACGCCCGGCACCAGCCCGCCCGGCTCAAGCCGACGCCTGCGACATGGATGAGCTCGACTAGAACAACAGCCACAAGTATCCACATCGTTAGAGATGCCATAACGACATAGCCAACTGCCAAGAACACACGTGCCACCATGCACACTGGTCACTCACACACCAACCTACACGACGAACGTACACAGTGCTATGACGTAGGTGACTGACACACCCACTGACGTGCATCGTTGTTATTTTTCACATAGGCCCTTTTACAGCACCGCAGAAACGCAAGACGCCTGAAGAGCTTGTGTATACACTTGCTGACGCTTCTCCCGCCACCCACCCCTATGACGACACCATCATGTATATCTAATGCTGCTTGTGACACCCTGTCAACCCGCGACCTCCATACCATGGATTATGTACCGCCACCCATGAACTAGGCCCGAGTAGGCCGCAAGCAAGAGTCCCCAGGCAGGAGCCTAGCAATGAAAATCCTCCCAGAACAAGAGCAAGGGACAGCCCAAGTGTACCACCTGACCCATCCTCATCCACTAATATTTCTTTCCATATGTTACCTATACTAACCCCACTACTCGGGGAACCAATCCAGAGTGGCGATAGGTTTTGTGCTAACTTTCCCAGGTGGCGCGATTAGCGCGTCATACTGTCGTAAAAAGGGCCTGCGAGCCCCACTAAGAGTGAGAGTCTCATCGGACGCGTACGATCCGAGACCCATCCATGCCGTTGTTATAATAAACAGCAGAACCACCTTGCTTCTTGTGTGTGTCTCATACTCCTTTTGGGTACACAGGAGGAGTCGGGGCCTCCCCAGCCCGGAGGCCTGTGGACGGCTCTGCCGGCACCGGGAGAATCACCCGACAAGTTGGAGGCACTGCTGAGATCTGTTGAGGTCTATCTCCTGGGAATTTCATTCCAAGGCCCTTGCAGCGAGGTGACCCGGCAGCACGGCCCCCTCTGCCGTTGCCCCCTATGAGGACTACAGGACCATCGCGGAACTGCGAGAAGACCGGACAGCGCAATCCGGATATTGGCCCTCGGGAGCCGATTGAGAAGTATCTCGCCCGCAGTTGGCGAGTGTCCAGACGTGGTCCAGACGAGGGGAGGTGGCGAGCCGCTTGGAGGGGTGCACGCAGTCGAGCGGCCCGGCATCAAGGTAACTTGGTGAGTATGGCGCACCCAACAAGCAATGTGACATTGTGAGGGGGGGGAGAATTGTAATAAGGGCGGCGGGAGGTGTTTTTACAGGGTGTTGCAAGGATTTGATTAACAAGTGTTGACGGACGAGTGAGCGGTAGTGGGACAGGCACTCGGGCCGTCTTCTACCGTGTCACAGAAACAGGGTGGGTGGAGCCAGAAGGCACCACGTGTGGCTGCTCGAAGGCACTGATTTGTCTAGATCGCGGGCACCTGTAAAGGAGGTGTGTGGCTTTCCTATGAATTGACATTTTTGAGCAATGAATAGACGAGGATCCCCACTGATTGAGTGTTAAAGCTCGTTAGGTAGATGACGTTTTCCCGTAGGAGTTAGCCAGATTGTTGCCAAGTGCGGAAGATAATTGGCTGGTTAAGTTCCCCTGGTGAGGGGCGTATCACACGCAAGGTGACGCAGCGTGTGCAGTCCAATTATAAGAATTTGTGTTGAATACCTTGCTCCGGGTGAAGCGAGAGGACAGCTGTGGGGTTGAGGGGGACAGAGAGTAAAACATATTGCATGCTCCACTAGTGTTGTAAAAGGTTCTTATCAGTAGTAGGTGGAAGAAGTTGGTGACATCACCCGTAAGGCTTCCATAGGACACCGCGGCCACACCGTGTTGATAAAAGGGGTGGCCAGGGATTAAGTATCGGGGATGGGGCGGCGTAGAAGAGCTGGGGAGGCCGCGCACGGAGAACACCGGCACCCCTCGATACGGGGAGGGCAAAGAGGGGAAAGTTGGCTGCGCACGGAGAACGCCGGTCACGTGAGGAAGGTGGTTGGAAAGGGGAGGGAGAGGTTTGAAAAGGGGAGAGGAAAGGTGGGGCAGCTGTACTAGCACGTCACACAGGGCACGCAGCCGCAGGGGGCTCTGTACTCCGCAGCCGCAGGGGGCCATACGAGTGATATCAAAGAAAAAAAAACGAGGAAAAACAAATAGAGGAAAAAGAACTGTACATTTGCACTGCCTTACCTTTCAGCGGACGGTCGGAAGTCCCGAATTATGGGGCCAGGTGAAGAAGGTGGTTACTGAAGAAGTTGAAATATAACATAGCATTTCTCACGGGTCAGGATCCGGAGGGTGGGGAAACACTCTAACTACCCCCCTCCAACACATCTGTAAGACACTATCACCACACAAGGAGAAACCTATCAAGTATAGTATAGATTGGACACAAGGAACAGACAACAAAATGACGACACCATGGCCCCCTAACGGCAGCTTTGACCCATACGTCCAACACTCGCTGTTGACACACATACATAACACATACAAAGGGAAGAAATTAACTCATCATGTAGAGATATTCAACTTGTGGAGGATGTTCCAGGGATCCAGGCCAGGAGCAACAGGGATGCTTACTATGGAAGGGGCAACAGAGGAGAAGAGGAGCAAAGAAACAAAGGAGGGTAAGGAGGTGAAGGAAGAAGAAGGGGACATGAGCACAGCGAGCAACAATGCCCCACATATGGAGGAGGGCACGAAGAAGGAAGGAGGACCTGTTGCAGTACCAGAAGTAAAGATGGAGAAGGAAGGGACAGACGATATGCCTCTAGCGAAAGTAGTAAAAAAAGAGGAGGGAGGAGTGTACCCAGTGACGGAATTAAGAGAAGCCGCTAGGCCACAGTTAACAGCTGCTGAGGGGTATTCAAACCCCGCATACAGCCCTCCACCTTGCGCCCCTAAGGATAGCTACCAGAGGGAGGCGGCAGCAGCAACGGGCGTGCCAGAGTTCAACACAACAAAGGCCGGCACGGGGGGAGGGAAGGAAAGTGGAGAACTAGTTGCAAGCATAGGACCAAATGAGTGGATAGCAACACAGGTACTCCTAAAACTCCGAGGGACAGTAACAGAGGAAGAAGAGGAGAGCGAAAGAGGAAGGAATGGAAAACACACTGACAGGGACTAAAGTGAGTAACACAGACGAAGGACAGCTGTCATGGGTGGAGGAAGAGATGCTGGAGGAAAGGTTGGCTGAACTAAGACAAGTACGAAGCTACCTGATTAGACAGTACGAGCAAGAAACACGGGGGAGAAAGAAGGAAAAAAAGGAGAGTAGGGAGTAGCAAGCAGGAGAGGATGAGGGAGAGACTGGAGGAGAGAAAGAAAGAAGTGGAAAGAATGAAAGCGATAGCAGAGAGAGTATCACGTATGGAGCAGCGGGAAATGAAAAGGAAGGAGAAGGAAAAGGAAAAAGAAATGGAAATGTGGAAAAAGAAAATATTGTCTGAAAGCACACGGAAGTATGAAGAAGGTAAAGTAATAGAGAGCATATTGAAAAGAGGAGGGGCAAAATGGGGAAGACAGGAAGAAGACAAAAGGATACTGGCGAAGGTAAGTGCCGAAGTAATGGAAGAATTACACAAAAGGAGAGAGGAAATAGGGAGTGAAATATTGGGAAATGAGGGAAAAGAGAGGGGGGATAGGAGAACGCAGAATGAAGTAAGAACATACACTCGCCAGGACTCAGAGGTGCCTTCAACCTCGGGGACAACCATTAAAGGAGGAGAACGCAAGGAGGCGAACTTGATCGATTTGCAGACAGTTACAGTGGGGTGAAAAGTAACAGACTGGAGATTGTCTTTCCTTGATGAATTTTGTAGCGAGGAGGAAGGATGTTCGGGAAGGAATGGAGGAGATGACAACAGGGAAAGCTTAGACAAACTGTACATTACACGGGTAAATTGCGAATCACCCTGGGCATGCAGGAAAAGGGAGGAAGAAAAGACGAGCGAAGAACAGGAAGGAGAAGTAGCAGGGAGAGCGCCACAACCAGTGACACCAACACCACACGCTCAGACACCCACCCCTGCACACACTCCATATGTCGTCAGACTTAGAGATCTCCCAGGGCGCAGACAAGAGGACAGGACAAGCACGCCTGCGGTGAAACACGAGGGTAACATAAGAGGGAGGAGGAGTGAAGGGGACAACAGAACAGATAACTGTAATGATATAATGATAGGATCACATGACACGGAGGGAGAGGACGAATACACTGACATAGCCCCACAAGCATTAGGGGAAGTGAAGGGGGGGGGACTTAATGCCACTTCGAGAAAGGGGAGGGGTCAGACCACAATACGTCCCATGGAAGCATGCCGATAAAGAAAACATAAAGTGCAGGCTCCCATCTCTAAGTTGTGGAGCTGGGAAATGGATATATGAGATGGAGAAACATACTGCAGGACAAAAGCTAGCGGTAGGGGATGTGAAAGGGCTCCTAATATCAATAATAGGGAATGCTGCAGATGACATCTGGAAAAGGGCATGCTTCCCAGGGGTCACAATAACAGACACGTCACATGACGGGCGCCATTTGCCAACTGCAGGCACGCACTATGGCAGGCATTAAGGGTCCAGTACCCAGACACGTCAGACATAGGGGCAATTACGTCACGCAAAATGCGTGAGAATGAAGATCCTGTCGATTACATCCAGGAGATTCAGGAGAAGTGGCGCTTGGAAACTAGGGAACCGTGGGATAAAACACTAGCCATCGTCTACCACAGAATGATATGATATGATAGGTTATTTATAACGCGCTTAATACCCAGAGGTTTCTAAGCGCGGACCCGGGGATCGAACCTGTGTTGCTCCGTGTCATCTTGCTTCCAAGGCGAGCACGTTGCCGCTGAGCTATCCTCCCAAGACATACTGATACATGGTCTCCCCGAACCAGTGCAGAGACAGCTGAAGAAAATTGTGGGGATGGAGGTAAAGCCTTGGCCAGAAATACAACTAACTATAGTACATCATTAGGGGCGTGGCTACGAGGGCCATGTAGGAGGATGCAATCTGGAGGAGCTCCCGAGATCCTGAAATGATCCTGGTGAAATAGTGCATAATAAAGTGCCTATGACTGCTGAAAACACACATGTTGGTGTGTGAATGGACTGACTGCGCTTGGTGAACTTTTGGAATGCGTGGGAGGAATGGCGGTGGAGGTGAAAAGGATAAGGAGCGCCGGAGACGGAAGACGAAACAAAATGGCCGATCAACGACCGGAACAAAGGAAGGAGCAGGCCGCACAGTGGTCGGGCGATAGGAGCGGACTGTGTGCGTATTTGTGACTGGCACGGAACGCATGTCCCCTATGTTGGGATACTAGCGCGAATCAGCCTGTATTTCTAGAGTGTTCTACTACCGGCATAGGCCTTTGGGCATGTGATAGAGGGCTGAGGCCGCAATAAGGCGCATCGAAGTAGCGAGATACTGTGCACGGAAAGCTCGGCGTGAGAAGCTCACAGAGTTTGTGGACTGTGCATGCCCCTCCCCACCCCGTGGAGCTGCCGGAGTGGGGCTTATGCGGCTACATGGGAAAGCACGACCCATGGTAGCGGACAGGTCTCGTCTGGGGGTATCTCGAGAGTGGCCCCCTGGAACGTGCCCAGCGGATGCAGAATCATGTCTAACAGAAGCGTGAGACCGAAGGCGAAGCAGCCCACGTTGGACGACTTTGCCAAGACGTCCCCTGGTCCGGAAAGTTCCAAGAGCAAGGATAAATTGCCTGCAGGCCTTTGACGGGCACTAACCAGAAGGTCCTGGCTGCGATTGCGGACCTGAAGGTGGCCTGGGAGGCTAAACATGAACTGGCCGTTACTGAGCTGAAAACGGCATTGGACCTTAAGGTCGGTGAGGTGCAGGAAGAGGTGAATTTACTTTGACAGGACGTCAGGTCTCTGCCAGAGCACACTGAGACCCTCGAGAAAGAGGTGAGCCCGAACACCGCGGATTGTGCCTCCCATAAGGCCGAATTGCACGCCCTGGTGCAGAGAGTGGGCAACTTGGAGAACAGGGCGGAGGAGGCGGAGAGACGCGCCCGACGGAATAACATTCGCATCGTGGGCCTGCCAGAAGGATCAGAGGGCCACGATCCCACGGAGTTCATCGAATCTATGCTGTTGCAGGAGATACCCGGAGGAGCTTCATCTCAGGGATTTGCGGTAGAACGTGCGCATAGAGCTCTGACATGGAAGCCGCCGCCGGGAAACCCACCTAGGCCAGTAATTGCCAAAATCCTTAATTACCGGGATCGGGAGAGGATACTAGAACACTTCCGCAAGGGTGGAACGATTAAACGAGGGGCGGCAAACATAACGGCCTACCCGGACTATACCCTGATGGTGCAGCGTAGTCGTATGAACTTTGGAACGGTAAAGCAGAGATTGAGAGAGGCGGGCCATAAATACATGTTGCTGTATCCGGCAAAATTGAACATTTTTCATAAACACAGGACTTTGTTTTTTGAGACTCCGGAGGATGCCATGGGATGGCACGACGCGCAGGGATGCCCCCAGGAGCCTGACGTTCCGACGGGAAGAGTAGATGGAGGAGATAAGTGGTGCACGAGGAGGGTGCCACAAGATGGCGCGGAATAAGACTCTGGGACTTGATTATAGTCATTTGAGCGGCCTTAGGCAGAGACGGCCAGACCGTTAAATAACATGTTATGAGCACTGTGACTATTGCTGTTTTTTTAGGGGAGCCTTGCAGAGCGGACCTCTTTACCCATTTAGTAACCTTAGTTAAGTGGCCATTAGGGCGACTTCACCCTACTGAGCTCTGGGCATTGGTTGGTGCTTGTAAGGCTAGATGTGGGGGTGCCTGAGTTCCATGGAAGGAGCTGGGCAGCAGTTGGGGAGTGTGGTGTTGGGGAAGGGATGGGTGGAGGGTGGGGAGGGAAGTGGGGAGTTTGGGGTGTACATAGTGATGGGGAGTTCGAGTTTGTATATGAGGCTACGAGGAAGAGCTAGAGGGTTGTATCTGTATCGCGTGGGCAGGTGGGAATGGCTGCACCGAAGGGGGAGGATACTTATGAGCTATGGGGGATCTTAAGATCATAACGTGGAATGTCAGGGGACTCAATAGTTACCTCAAGAGGAGCAAGGTCATGATGTATTTGAAAAGACAGAAGATTGATATTGCACTGTTGCAGGAGACGCATCTGACGCGGGAAAAGCTGGAGCTGGTGGGGAAGAAATGGAGAGGTATTGTAGTGGGTTCTCCGTATTCTGCCTACGCTAGGGGAGTGTTTGTCTGGGTGGCACCGCACGTTCCGCTCCAATTTACACAGGAGGTGGTGGATACAGAGGGGAGGACGGTTATATTGAAGGCGCTGGTGGAGAATAAAGAGGTGTGCATTGTCAATACGTATGCCCCCAATCAAAACACGGCGGCATATTTTAGGACTCTGTGTACCAACCTGGGTACGTGTGTGGGTGGGGCGGTTATTTGGGGGGGGGATTTAAATTGTGTGCTGAACCCCAGGGTAGACAGATCTGATGATAAGATTGATAGGCCCACCCCAGCAGCCAGGGCATTGCAGACGCTGCTCGACGACTCCGGGCTGGCAGATGTTTGGAGATTGAAACATCCTAATGGGGAGCAGTATTCGCATTACTCAGCCCCGCAACAACTGCATACGAGACTTGATTATTTTTTTGCCACGCCAGATGTGGTGGTAGAGACCACCCAAATAGAATACAAAGCGAGGGTCCTGTCGGACCACTCGCCTCTGGTCCTGGGGTGGCAGTACTGCCGCCCCAGGGCGTGGATACCGACGTGGTGCCTCCGTGCTGAGGCGCTCAAGGATCCGGTCTTCAGAGAGGACATCAGAGATGAGATACATTATTTCAAAGAGAACACTGGCAGTGTGGACTCGGCGGGCACGCTCTGGGAAGCCTTTAAGGTGGTGTTGCGGGGTGCTGCCATCGCTAAATCGAAGGGCCTGCAGGGTGGGGTCCTGATGGAGTTAGGGGGGGCTGAGGATGAACTAGAAAGGGAGCTCAATAGTGGAGGGGGGATGCAGAGCTAGTACTTAAACTACAGCAGCGATGTGCGGAACTTTGGGAAAGGCTCTGCAACCTTAATTATAAGAAGTATTTTGAGAGGCAGCATGCAAGTGGGGATAAAACGGGCTGCCTCTTGGCGTGGCTATACAAGAGTGAAACCCCTAGGCCCCCGATTAGGACGATAACCAGAGAGGATGGAGCGGTAGCGGACAACCAAGAAGGAGTCAATGAGGCATTCTTGGATTATTGCAGGGCACTATATGAGGGCAAAGGGGGGGGCAGCCGAGAGGAGATAAGGGAATCTTTAAGAGATATTGGATTACCTAGGATTAGCGTCGAAGAAAGAGAAGAGCTAGATGCACCGATTACTTTGGAGGAATTGAATGAGGTGGTGAGGCAGCTGCCCACCAGTAAGACCCCGGGAGCGGACGGACTTCCTAGCTAATTTTATAAAGCATATAGAGAGGAGGTACTCCCCCCATGCTAGAAATGCTTAATGAATCGTTTGAGGTGGGCCGGTTGCCGGAATCGCTTAGAGAAGCGATCATAATACCGCTCCCTAAGCCCAACAAACCAGGGCATAGCTGTGGCTCCTACAGACCCTTGTCAATTCTGAATCAGGACGGCAAGATATTGACGGCGGTCCTGGCTAATAGATTGCGGAGAGTTATTAGTAAATTGATACATCCCGACCAAACAGGTTATGTCCCCAAAAGGAATATAACCCACAACCATAGGCGACTCCACCGGGTGGTTGAATGGGGGAACAAGAGCGAGGGTGAAATGGCGGTTGTGTCCTTAGATGCAGTCAAAGCTTTCGATTCAGTCAGGTGGTCATGGTTGCTGGAGGCCCTGAGGGAGTCCGGGATGGGGCCGGGCTACATTAGGTGGGCGAAGTTGCTGTACAGTGAGCCACTAGCTAGGGTTCGTACAGGAGCGGTGATATCCGAGAGGTGGCAATTTAGCAGAGGCACCAGACAAGGATGCCCCTGGTCCCCGATGTTATATATTCTGGCCTTGGAGCCCCTGGCAGTATACCTTCGGCAACAATATGACATGATAGACATCGAGGTAGGGGGAGAGAAACACCTAATATCCCTGTATGCTGACGACTTGCTATTATATTTGAAATATCCGGAGGAAAATCTCAAATATATTCTGGAGGTAATGGAAAGGTATGCGGAACTGTCTGGCATAGCAGTGAACCCCCAAAAATTGAGCATATTCCCATTGGTAGCTACAGAGGAACCCTTCCAAAGCGGTTACCAGTGTTGCCGATACCATGGGCGGTTGGTTCCTTCCGCTACCTCGGAATAGATGTGTATCACACGGTAAAGGAGGAACATTTGCATAACACCGAGGTGGCTGTGGGAAAAATCCGTAAAAGTATGAAGTTTTGGGAGAAGTTGCCGTTGGCAATGATGGGGCGGGGGGCGATGCTTAAAATGGTGGTCCTGCCTAGGCTCTTGCATTTTTTCAGCAATATTACGTATATGATACCTAAGAAGTTTTTTGCTAAACTGAATAGTATGTGCAGAGACTTCCTATGGCATGGCACCCGGAACAGAGTGGCGCTATGGAAGTTGCAGAATTTCCATGAGAGACGGGGTATTAAGCTGCCTAATTTTGAGGCCTATTATGTAGCTGGTCAGTTGCAGTATGTGGTCAAATGGCTCTCTGATGAGGCAACTCCCAAATTTAGGCTGTTTGGACAGGACTGTACTCCGTTTTACCTGAAGGAAATTATTTGGTTGCCTAGTTCAGAAATGAAGGCGCGCCCAGGAATGATGTTGCTGGGGTGGAAGATGTATGTAGGCGTAGAGTATGTCGAATGATGGAGGACCTGTACCCGTGTTCCCCGCAGGTGCCGTTGGTTGCTTTGGCAGGGGAAGACAAGCAACTAAGGATGATAATCAGGACCTACTGGGAGTCTTCGGGCTGGTTACATTGGGTGATGTTTGGCAAGAGGGGACCATTAGGGATTTTGAAGGACTAGGGGAAGAGGCGGGCTTGCATAGGGGCCAGTATGTCACGTACCTAAGACTGGTGCAGAATATTCATAAAATCTGGCCTGAGACTGTATTGGCGGAAGAACCAGACGCCACTATGGGGACAATATATGACATATCAGAAGGGGGGCATGAGATCTCTAGATTGTATTAGATGGTGATGACCCGGGTTGGGAAGGAGTTGACGCATTTGAGGTTGGATTGGGAAACTGAGGTGGGAGCACAGATGGAGGATGGGATGTGGGAGCGTGCTATGAGATACCATAAGAAGGTGTAAAGAAATGCTAGATTACAACAAATACAGTTGTATATAACGCACAGAGTTTATATGACCCCGATGAGAATATCTAAGTTCGGAAATGCGGGACGACAAGCATGCCCAAAATGCGACAAGGAAAATCCTGATATTACACACATGTTTTGGTCTTGCCCAATGATTGAGAGTTTCTGGGGAGAAGTGGCGCAAAAACTAGCGGACAAAGGGCTCACGCTCATTATAGACACGGCCTGGGCCTGCCTGTTGGGAGGGTTTCCAGGCCACGGAAACTTAAACATTTTGGGAAATTGAAGGACTTGGTATATGTGCTCGCAGAGGCTGAAACGGTGGTATGGCGGGAGGCATGTAGCATGAGTGGGGAAGAAGAAGTGGGTACCCTGATGGCATGGAGAGTATTAATAGCAGGACTGTTTGGAACAATAACGGATTCTGCAGACTCAGAAGGAGGTGATATCCTGCCACACGTAGCAGATATGGAAAGTGAAGGACAAACAAGCTCTTGAGGGGGAGGGATTGGGGGAGCAGTGGTTTTGACTAATTGATGTTCATGTGATTGTTGCAAAAAGCGCTGACAGTTTGGTTTGTATTGTTTGTTTGTTTTAAAAATTAATAAAAACTGACAAAATAAAAACTACAGTACATCACTGTAGGATGTGGCAGGAAAAGATGAAGCAAAAGGAGGAAGATAGGAAGGCAGAGGAGGCAAAATTGGTACAGAGAAAACTATCCAAATACGTCATGGAGGGAGCATTATTGACAGCGCCCGTGGTAGCAACACCAGCACCTGCTCAGGCCATAGTTGCAAAAGGCACGGCACAACAACATGTAGCACAACTTCAGCAGCCAGCACAAATGATAACACAGCAAATGCCCCCACCCAACCATACACGGCAACCGCAGGGGGGGTTATATGCCAATGGGAAATGGATATTATAACAGCTACAGAGGAAGGGGGGGTGATGAGAGTGAGAGGGTATGGCCAGCATGCACAACAACAATGGGGAGGGTTCCGGGGCTACTACACAAACGGGCAACAAGGGTATCAGGATGACACAGGGAACTTTCCATGGCAGGCCAGAGAACCACCAACATGTTGGGTTTGTGGAATGGTGGGACACATGTCGTGCACATGTAGGATGAGACCCACCCCACCGGCTTGGGGGGAACAGGGGCAACAAGGGCATATGGGGGAGCAACAAGTATACCAGCAACAGCAAGGAACACAACAGTGCACCCCACAACAACAAGTGCCACTGCAACAACCGCAGCCCAGATACAAGTGCAAACACCCTCGCCACAGCAGCAACAGTTACAAACTTACGCACCACCACAGCAACAAGCGACACAGGTACAAACATTCGCACTACCACAACAACAAGCGATAGCAACACAACAACATCAAGTGCAACCAGTCCAGCAGCTCACACAGATACAGGGCACTGCAGTATCAACAACTGATGCACCCCTACAACAGGCACAATTGGGGAGGGTGTCAATAATGGGGCACAACCCTTATATAGGGGGTGGTCAGTCACTATACCCGCAATAGGACAGCCCACAGATGTCCTTGATGTGTCCCATCCTATCGGTAACACCCAATAGTGAGACGGAACCACGTATACAGGTAGCGATAGGTGACAAAAAAATGTCCTTTCTTGTTGACACCGGGGCAACTAGGTCCTGCATAAGGGAGGGTAAATTTAAGATGTCAGGCGAGGCCATGCACACTTAAGGATTCTTTGGGGCTCGAGGGTTGGTTCCCTTTACTGATAACATCTCCTTATCTATAGGAGATAATGATATGTCTGTCCCGCTCCTGTACTCGAAGGAGTCGCCAGTAAAGATACTTGGGAGGGACATAATGAGCAGGTTAAACATGACAATCTCCTTCACGGAGAATGGTATATTTTGCTCCACACCAGGAATAAACATGCTCACAGCACGACAAATACTGCAAGCTTACTGTGGCCAAACAGTAGCTCGGGCTGAGCCAGTAGATGGAGAGATGTTCCAATATGGAACAGACATGGCATTCGCATGGATGCCAGAGATTGAGGGCAAGATTTGGAGGAGGCCAGCAGCATATTTGTTCAGGCCAGAGACACCAGCAAACGAACCAGAAGGGAAGGTGATTTCAGTGAGCATTGAGAGCATCATGGCAACTGCAGATTATATCACAGTTCATGCCCAAGACAGGGAGGGGAGGGCATGGAGAGCAGTAATAGCACTGGCTGAGGGGTGCAGGCTCACACAGGTATCAGATGAGGAGCTCTTCTCAGATGATAAAGAAGGAGGGGAGATGGTTTTTATGATGAGTGTTGACATCTGGTTAAGAGTGACATACAAGCAAGTGGCCCTAAAAATGGCAGTGGCACTAGAAGCACCTGCCCCTACCCCAGTACCATTTTATGAGGAAGACATGGCAAAAGTTGCAGCATCACTGTGGACCACCAGTCCATACGACGTGGGCTGCATAAAAAAGCATTGGGGGAGTAAAAATAAAGTTGAAAAAGGGAGCAATGTTACCTAGGGTGAAGCAGTACCCACCATCAAAAGAGGCAGATGAGGGCATATACGAAACAATAACAGCCCTGATAAATAATGGCATATTGGTACCATCAGACTCAACATGCAACACGGCTGTGTACCCGGTGCTCAAAGCGAAGGGAGGGTCTTGGCGTTTCATCCTGGACCTTAGGCCCTTGAACTACATTGCAGAGGCAGAGTACCCCATAGCCGCAAACCCAGCAACAATACTGTGTGGAATACCATCATTTGCATCACAGTTTATCGTAATTGACCTCAAAAACACCTTTTTCTCGCTACCTCTGCATGCAGATTCACAAGACCTCACAAGCATCACATACAGGAACACAAAATAGAAGCACACAAGGTTGCCTCAAGGGTACTGTGAATCACCCTCCGTCTTCAACAGAGTAATACAGATGGATTTGGGAAACATTGAAATGGAGAGCACAGTGCTGCAATATGTTGATGACATAATCATTTGCAGCACCACTGAAGAAAGGTGCAGGGAAGAATCAGTAAAGATGCTGACAGTGTTGGCTGAGAAGGGGTACAAGGTAGACAAGGAAAAGTTACAGTACTGTCAGTAACAGGTACTATACATTGGCCAACTAATTTCCCAGCATGGAAGAAACATTGCCCCACAGGGAGCAGAAGCAATAACTAACACACCACAACCACAAACAGTGCGGGAACTGCAGCAGTTCCTGGGCCTATGCAACTACTGCAGATCATGGGTTTTTGATTACAGTTCATACATAGGACCCCTGCTCGAAGCACTAGGAGAAGCACAAAAAGGGCACAAAAGGTTGGGGTGGACAAGAGAAATGAAAGAGGCGTTTGATGAGTTGAAACACGCCATATCCATTGCGCCCGTGCTAGCCACTCCAAACTATGAGCACCAATTTTTCATTTTTTCACATTGCGACTCAGCAGTGATGAAGGCAGTACTGACTCAGAAAACAAGCATGGGCGACAAGCCAATAGCTTTCTACAGCGGCCACTTGGACCATGTAATGTTAGGTCACTTCCCTTGCGAACGGAGTCTCGCAGCCGCAGCATTTGCAGTGAAAAAATCATCATCAATAGCAATGGGGTACCCCACCACACTATTTGTGGAACATGCACTGTTTGCAATTTTGAACAAGCCCAAGTCCACCCTGACCACACAGAGGGCATCGGGTTATGAGATCATCCTATCCAGACCGGAATTGACAATTGTCAGGTGCAGTAATGTAAACCCAGCTAGGTTCATAGCAGAAGTAGTTGAGGAAGGTGACTATACCCATGATTGCACACAGGCTATTGAAACGTATTCCAGCACAATGAAGGTTGAGGAGGATGCCCTAAAAGGGGGTGAGATAATGTACATTGATGGGTCATCAACTATTGATCAGAGTGATGGGATAAGGAGAACGGGAGCAGCAGTGGTTAGAATGACAGAGGATTTGATGTATGTCCCAGTGAAGTGTGTCCAATTACCACAGCATTATTCGGCTCAGGCAGCAGAATTGGTGGCACTGATTTTAGCACTAAAGGAAATTTTTGACAAGAGAGTGACTATATACTGTGACAGTGCATATGTAACATCAACGGTGCACTCAGGATTAATAAAATGGCAAAGAAGGGGATTTAGAAGAGCTGATGGCACACCGGCGCAACATGCCCCTTTACTGGCTGAATTGATTGAAGTAATTATCGATCCTCAAGAAATAGCTTTGGTTAAGTGTCAGGCCCACACTAATGGAGATGACCCTATCTCGAAAGGTAATGAAACAGCAGACGCACATGCCAAACATGCTGCATATTTTGGCGAAATGTGGATCCCCCCAGAATCTGAGAGAGGCAGAGAAGGTTGATAGCAAGACAGATTTTGACGAAGGGTGGGTACACCCATCTCCCTGCAACCCAGATAATGGAGTTGCAGGCAGCTGCACCAATGGCGGAAAAGGAGCTATGGGTAAAAAGAGGGTGTACAATGTCTCCCACAGATGCACTGTGTCGTCAAAATAATACAGGGAAGGTGGTTATGCCACTGGCAGTGTTGAACACAGCTCTGGCTAGCTACATCATCCGGCACATACAGGGAAGGAAGTGATTGCAGCACAAATTAAAGAAGCATGGTTCTGTACCGAGTTAAATTCCCATGTTGCAAACTTTATCAGCAATTGTCTAACATGCCAACAGTTTACAGCCGGTCACACGCTGCAAGTGATAAAGGGTACTATACCCCGGCCAGAAGGACCCTTCCTACACTTACATATTGACCACGTTGACATGATCAATGTATGTCAAGGACAAAGATACATGATTGTAGTGGTGTGCCCATTTTCAAGGTGGATTGAGGCTGGACCCTGCTCACACGCGGAGGCTTTCAGAGCAGCTAAATTTTAATGAGAGAGGTCTTCCCCAGGTGGGGTGTTTGTGAAGTTCTGCGCTCAGATAATGGCCCGCACTTTGCAAACAAAATGTTTGAGCACATCAAAGCTCTGCTGGGCATCAAGCACAAGTTTGCATGTGCATTCATCCACAGGCTAACAGTGTCTGTGAACGCCTGAATGGCCTGCTAAAGGAGGAGCCACAATACAGAAGACAACTAAGCAAAGCTGGTTGTACTGCCTTCCCTTGGCCCTATTCGAGCTGAGGAATAGGCCAGGGTCTGATCACCACCTCACTCCCCACGAGGTGGTGACTGGACGCCAGATGCGCCTTCCACTAACGCCAACATCAAGAGCCCTCCCAGATTATGAAAGTACTGCAAATGTCTTTGGTGATGAAATGTATCAATATGTGTCTTTCTTGAGTACTAGTGTCGCCTTTATCGCCCAACAGCTCGAGCGCACTCGTGGCAGGTCGAAGATCACCCAACCAGAAGACACAAATGAAAAACAAGAGCAGCAAACAGAGTGGACTATTGTGGAAGGAGACAACGCTCTCCTCCGCAATTTTAACAGGAAGTGGAACAGCCCCAGATTTACGGGGCCCCACTTGGTAGAAGCAGTGGCTCCTAGACCCGTTAAACTACACGACAAACGAGCTTGGAATCACCTGCATGACGTCAAGCCCTACAAAGGCCAGACCCGCCCTAGCATCGACGGCCGGGCCACCGTAAAAACAACAGCATCAGCAACGCCAGTGACAGATAAAGACACAGCAATTGCAAACAAGGACAATTGTGACACTGCCCCTGACCCCTCCCCAGCCACAAACACCGCCATAGACTTTGGACAATCGCCCATAGCTCACCCCATGGTCACGAGATCCTGAAGCAAACAAACCGCCGCCCTGCTCAGCCCCATCCCTGCCACCACCGAATAAAGGACATTGTATAAAAAACTTGAATGATACACACACATATAAACAATTGTATGTTCTCTTTTCTTTTTCTCTCGCACATGCAAGTACCGCATATTACTGTGTTGTTTAGAAGGTGAAGTAACTAAGGTCGTGTTCTGCACAGAAGTAAATGCTACCCACAGATGATAACACCGCTGAGGCCCTATCGCACCAATTTGTATACTATACAAAGAGGCCAAAGTATCTGAAAAGGAGAAGGATATGCGCGTACTACACCGCATTTGTTTTGGCCATAGAACAATAATTTCCCCATCTCCACGAGCACTTGCCAGCTCTGAGGGATAGGTCACTGAGATTAGTGTGGGAACAGCTTTTCGCCTGGGCACTAAATGACTATCTGATAGGCAGAGCTTGACTAAAAACACTAACCGAAATAATGCATACCTTCAGAATTTTCAGGCGGGCATCTTTATCATCGCAAGAATAAGCTGCAGGACCACAGCAAAGGTAAGAGCAAAAATGCCAGTGAGATTAGCTACTGTAATAAAGATCATAGGCGTGTTGGTTGTCACTGGTCTATTGGCTGCCTCTGTCTGGCAGAAAAACTATGCTTTAAAGATTATGGCTGCACCCAAAACTAACTTACCTCCCCCCACAGCTGCAACAGGTGTGATGTCAGGTGGTACAAGCAACCCTAGAGGTAAAGGACATAGGGTTAAACGCAGCACATATGGAGATGATAAGGGAATTGACACATATCTAACAGATTCAGCACACATCTCGAACAACATGTGGTATCAGCACATGACCAAAATTGGTAAGCAGACAACTGAGGACAACTGCTATGTGTGCTCGTTGATCCCGTACGCTGTTAGCGCATTAAGAACATTTGTAGCTACTGAAGTGCCAGCAAAAACAGTGCAATGTCTGATATATTTGGCACTATTCCAAACAAAAGGACGATTCCAAGGGACGGTGGTGACAATTCAATGGAAAACAAGGGACACACATCCATACAATTTCCAACAAATTCCTCAAAACATATTTGAGCTACCATAAAAGAAGCCTACATGCTGAAGCTTTCAGATACATGACGGATGGCCCTGACAAAGGAGAAATGAAGAAAGTAACGCTAGAATACCTGCCGTGTGATTGGTATGCAACTGAAGTTGCTGGTGAACAAGGCAGCTGGGAAAGACCGATAATAACAATAACTGGGAAAATATATATGAACAATGAATGGGAAATAGGAGTGGTTGGGAGCAACATGATAACAAGAGAAAATGTATCACCATAAAAGAGCACAATGGCAGATGCTGGACGACGTGGGGTAAATATGTACTGATGCTTACGTGGATGGAGAAGGACGAAGATCCAATAAGCATACTACAACTAACTGCACCCACACTGTGCTATCAACACAAAGGCGATGTGGACGTGGGATACAACACCAACTATGGAAGCACGGTAGAGATACCTGAGGAGGGTGCTGGCACAGCAGTTCTAATGGACCACTATTGGGCCTGTGGTGATAAGGCGTACCACACCTTGACTCCAGCATGGAATGGAATCTGCACTATGGTACACATCAATGTGCCATCCCTGGTTGTGCCTCAGAAACATTTCAACATAGCCAACTTCCCCAAGATGGACGAAGGGAACAAGAGGAGGAAAAGATCTGTACAATCACAAGAAGGCGACAAGAATAACAACAATAACGTTTTGTCACAAGTGAAAAGACAAGGGGAACCACTGACAGGAAACTACCTGTGGGGAAGATCGGAAACAGCCCTCACCTCAATCCCACCAGAACACAGACTATTCAGCAGTGCAGCAATGTTCTTCTCATCCATAATACACCCAGGACTACAGGCATATGCAAATGCAAAATGGTTACAGGTCACCAGATGGGAGCTGATGATGACAATAAATTAGACAGTAAATGGATTCAACGCAATAAAAGAAGAACTGAGAGCGGTAAGAATGGTAGCACTACAAAACAGGTATGTGCTAGACCTCCTCACGGCGATGGAAGGGGGAGTTTGTTCCAAAATAGGACAATCATGTTGCACATTTATCCCTGCTAACGACGCAGACAATGGAACACTTACTGAAGCAGTATCACAACTGGCCCTGATGCACTCCAAAATGGTGGAAGAAAGTAAACAAGTAAAGAAAGATGCCAGCTGGTTCTCGTTCATATGGTCATGGATGCCATCATGGCTGTCAGATGGGCCGAAGCTAATAGTATGATGTATAATATTAGTTGCAGCTGTGTTGATTGTAATAAAGTTCTGGAAAGCTAGAAAAGCACGCACAACGGACAAAATGATGGAGATGGTCGGCATGCACGCCTTACTGCCGGCCGATGATGGCAAGCACACCGACATGATAATACAGGAAAGAGAGAGCTTGCGCAAATAGATTCTTGACAACCACATGGATCCACCATCTGTGAAGGTGGAGAACTCAAGAAACCCGAGGAGCTATATCGGAAGATGGGTATACTGCAAACCCGGCGGCGGCTGCGTTTACATGTACTGGTCATTTGAAGATCATGTCAACGAGTATGGGCACTTGGCTGGAATAACTAAAGTATGGAGAGTGAAAGGAGATAAGGAAAAGGATGAGTTTGTGGTCGACCAGAGGGGGGACTGAAGTGGGAGAATGGGACAATACCCTCCCCGCAATCTCATCCAGACCATGGCCTAGAGGATCACGACCCAGAAAACCCCCACAAGACGAGTTTGTCTACTTACCAGATGACAAAATACCCTGGTTCAAAAACGTACACATAAGAGGAGTATGCCCACCAGCACGCCGGGCACCAGCCCGCACGGCTCAAGCCGACGTCTGCGACATGGATGAGTTCGACTAGAACAACATCCACAAGTATCCACATTGTTAGAGATGCCATAACGACATAGACAACTGCCAAGAACACACGTGCCACCATGCACACTGTTCACTCACACACCAACCTACACGAAGAACATACACAGTGCTATGACGTAGGTGACTGACATACCCACTGACGTGCATCGTTGTTATTTTTCACATAGGCCTTTTTACAGCACCGCAGAAACGCAAGACGGCTGAAGAGCTCGTGTATATGCTTGCTGACGCTTCTCCCGCCACCCACCCCTATGACGACACCATCATGTATATCTAATGCTGCTTGTGACACCCTGTCAACCCGTGACCTCCATACCATGGATTATGTACCGCCTCCCATGAACTAGGCCCGAGTTGGCCGCAAGCAAGAGTCCCCAGGCAGGAGCCTAGCAATGAAAATCCTCCCAGAACAAGAGTACAAATGCTGACCATGCAGAACAAGTCCCCAGCGAGAGCTCACAGCCAAGGCCACAATGTTGCAACCCGCATGCCTCAAGCCCAGCGCCAAGGTTATACCTGTAAAATGCC
Organism: Ambystoma mexicanum; assembly: GCF_040938575.1. Classification (NCBI taxonomy): domain Eukaryota; kingdom Metazoa; phylum Chordata; class Amphibia; order Caudata; family Ambystomatidae; genus Ambystoma; species Ambystoma mexicanum. Next base: position 1,079,716,501 of record NC_090933.1, read on the forward strand.
AAGCCCACAGAAATGAAATACAAATCTAATGCTCATAATTCTGCTCCAGCTACGGTCTCTCCACCCGTGACCAAGCCGAACTGACAAAGTGCTAAGCTCACAAGACAGAAAGTCAGCAGGGTCCCACGTCTGGCACACAGGTTGCAACAACGAAGCGGCAAGATGGACACCTACAGCGATGGGAAAGACCCGCTCACAAGCCATGAGCAGACCTGTCCGTTGCCTGCACAAACACATAGTTGCACATTGTTGCTAATGACAGGTACACCGCGAGCTGGGAACAACAATAGTCCCAGGCTTGGGGACTCGCGGGAGAACCATTCAGAATCCAGGGGGGCTTATTACTGACACCATTACCCTTAACCAATCACCAAGGGTCCCCCTGTAACAATTCTAAAGTAACAACTGCATGGGACAACCCAAGTGTACCACCTGACCCATCCTCATCCACTAATATTTCTCTCCATATGTTACCTATACTAACCCCACCACTCGGGGAACCAATCCAGAGTGGCGATAGGTTTTGTGCTAACTTTCCCAGGTGACGCGAGTAGCGTGTCATACTGCCGTAAAAAGGGCCGCGAGCCCCACTAAGAGTGAGAGTCTCATCGGACGCGTACGTTCCGAGGCCCATCCTTGCCGTTGTTATAATAAACAGCTGAACCACCTTGCTTCTTGTGTGTGTCTCATACTCCTTTTGGGTACACGAGCCTCGGGAGTATCACCCCGACACACCCCTCAAGCGAACACTATGTCCATGTCCCTCAACCAAGCACTATGCCCCATGGCTCCCACCCCCAACCAAACACTATGCCCATGGCTCCCACCCCCAACCAAACCCTATGCCACATGGCTCCCTCACCCACACCAAACACTATGCCCCGTGGCCCCCTCAACCCCAACCAAACACTATGCCCCATGGCCCCCACTGCTCAAGCAAACACTATGCCCCATGTCCCTCACCCCCAACCAAACACTATGCCCCATGTCCCTCACCCCCAACCAAACACTATGCCCCATGGCTCCCACCCCCAACCAAACACTATGCCCCATGGCCCCCTTACCCCCAACCAAACACTATGCCCATGACCCCCACCCCCTCAAGCAAACACAATGCCCCATGTCCCTCACCCACAACCAAACACTCTGCCCCATGGCTCCCACCCCCAACCAAACACTATGCTCATGGCTCCCACCCCCATCCAAACACTATGCCCCATGTCCCTCACCCCCAACCAAACACTATGCCCCATGGCTCCCACCCCCAACCAAACACTATGCCCCATGGCCCCCTCACCCCCAACCAAACACTATGCCCATGGCCTCCACCCCTCAAGCAAACACTATGCCCCATGTCCCACACCCCCAACCAAACACTATGCCCCATGCACCCATACAGACCCAAACCCCCCACCCACAACTCAGCATACAAACTCTCAAACATGCACCCATACAGACCCAAAACCCCCACCCCCAACTCAGCATACAAACTCTCAAACATGCACCCATACAGACCCAAAACCTCCATCCCCCAACTCAGCATACAAACTCTCAAACATGCACCCATACAGACCCGAACCCCCCACCCCCCAACTCAGCATACAAACTCTCAAACATGCACCCATACAGACCCAAAACCCCCACCCCCGCCAACTCAGCATACAAACTCTCAAACATGCACCTATACAGACCCGAACCCCCCACCCCCCAACTCAGCACACAAACTCTCAAACATGCACCCATACAGACCCAAACCCCCCACCCCCCAACTCGGCACACAAACTCTCAAACATGCACCCATACAGACCCAAAACCTCCACCCCCCAACTCAGCATACAAACTCTCAAACATGCACCATACAGACCCAAACCCCCCACCCCCCAACTCAGCACACAAACTCTCAAACTTGCACCCATACCGACCCGAACCTCCCACACCCCCCAACTCAGCATACAAACTCTCAAACATGCACCCATACAGACCCAAAACCCCCACCCCCACCAACTTAGCATACAAACTCTCAAACATCCACCCATACAGACCCGAACCCCCCACCCCCCAACTCAGCACACCAACTCTCAAACATGCACCCATACAGACCCAAACACCCCACCCCCCAACTCGGCACACAAACTCTCAAACATGCACCCATACAGACCCAAACCCCCCACGACCCCCCAACTCAGCATACAAACTTTCAAACATGCACCCATACAGACCCAAACCACCCACCCCCAACTCAGCATACAAACTTTCAAACATGCACCTATACGGACCAAAACCCCCAACCCCCAACTCAGCATACAAACTCTCAAACATGCACCCATACAGACCCAAACCCCCCACACCCCCAACTCAGCATACAAACTCTCAAACATGCACCCATACCGACCCAAACCCCCCACACCCTCCAACTCAGCATACAAACTCTCAAACATGCACCCACACAGGCCCAAAACCCCCACCCCGCCAACTCAGCAACAAACTCTCAAACATGCACCTATACAGACCCGAACCCCCCACCCCCCAACTCAGCACACAAACTCTCAAACATGCACCCATACAGACCCAAACCCATAACCCCCCAACTCGGCACACAAACTCTCAAACATGCACCCATACAGACCCAAAACCTCCACCCCCCAACTACGCATACAAACTCTCAAACATGCACCCATACAGACCCAAACCCCTACCCCCCAACTCAGCACACAAACTCTCAAACATGCACCCATACCGACCCGAACCCCCCACACCCACCAACTCAGCATACAAACTCTCAAACATGCACCCATACAGACCCAAAACCCCCACCCCCGCCAACTTAGCATACAAACTCTCAAACATCCACCCATACAGACCCGAACCCCCCACCCCCCAACTCAGCACACCAACTCTCAAACATGCACCCATACAGACCCAAACCCCCCACCCCCCAACCCGGCACACAAACTCTCAAACATGCACCCATACAGACCCAAACCCCCTACGATCCCCCAACTCAGCATACAAACTCTCACACATGCACCCATACAGACCCAAATCACCCACCCCCAACTCAGCATACAAATTTTCAAACATGCACCTATACGGACCAAATCCCCCAACCCCCAACTCAGCATAAAACTCTCAAACATGCACCCATACAGACCCAAACCCCCCACATCCCCAACTCAGCATACAAACTCTCAAACATGCACCCATACAGACTCAAACCCCCACCCCCCCAACTCAGCACACAAACTCTCAAACATGCACCCATACAGACCCGATCCCCCACTGCCACAACTCAGCATACAAACTCTCAAACATGGACCCATACAGACCCAAAACCCCCACCCCCCAACTCAGCATACAAACTCTCAAACATGCATCCATACAGACCCAAACCCCCACCCCCCAACTCAGCACACAAACTCTCAAACATGCACCCATGCAGACCCGAACCCCCCACCCCTCAACTCAGCATACAAACTAGCAAGCATGCACCCATACAGACCATGCATCTCAACATACAACGCACTTACACTCCAAAACAAACATTCATGCACACCCAACACCCCCCACCCCCGCATCTCAAACAATGCAGAAACATACAAAAACAAAAATTCATGCACACCCGAAACACCCCCACCCTCGCATCTCAACATGCACAACACAAACATACAAAAACACAAAAACAAACATTCATGCACACCCGACATCCCCCACCCCCGCAGCTCATCATGCACAACACAAACATACAAAAACAAACATTCATGCACACCCAACACCCCCCCTGACAGGCATCTCAAACGCTCCACAAACATACAAAAACAAACATTTATGCACACCGGAACCCCCCACCCTCACATCTCAACATGCACAACACAAACATACAAAAACAAACATTCATGTACACCCGACACTCCCCTCAACCTCACATCGCAACAAACACAACACAAACATACAAAAACAAACATTCATGCACACCCGACACCAATGATATTTGTGATGTCATATTTGATGTCCTGGGTGTTAGTCTTAGCAATGCACGTAGATTCTGCGAGTTATGGTTGCTGAGCTTACCATAATGGGGGAATGTGCAGTGTTTTTTGGTTTCACTGTGAAGTCTAACATTCCTTTAGTGACATTTATTTACTGAATGTACATATATATGTATGGCAGGGAAGGAAAAGAAAGGGGCTAAACAAGTGATGTTGTCATTGATTTCATCATTGACATTTGAGATGACGTCTTTCATGGTCTGGGTGTTAGTGTTAGCAGCGCACAGGGGCGGTGGCAGGGTTGGGGGCTTAGTTTACCATAACTGTCGAATTTCAGGGGTTTTTCGGTTTTAATTTGAAGCATAAAGGGGAGGTGGAAAGTATTTTTGTAGTGAAGTGTACAGGTTTGTGTTAGGGCAACTTAACCATAACGCCCCCTCAACAAAGTTTTTTTTGTAGTGAATTGTATGGGTTTTTAGTAGTACAATTTACGTATAAGGTGTACCTAAGAAAAAATGTTGTACTGCATGGCACAGATTTTCAGTAGTGCAACATAACCAAAAGGTTCCTTTAGGAAGGGTCATTTGGTAAACAGTATATAGCTTCCGAAGAATACCACATGGAAATATACTGTCGTACAACACTGTGACATGTCCCAGAATCAGTACACACTTACCTGAACGAAGTATACCTATTAGGCAATGTGGAAATAGATTTTATATTCATGTAGTAACCGCCACCTTCAACATTTGCCTTCGACAACGCCAACACGTATTGGTATGCAGCGATTGCGAATGCACTACACATTATATATTGGTAGGAAAAGTTGTTCTTATCTGAAAAAGACATCAGCTAAATGCAGCCTTCCTCCCTAAGAAACAGCAGCAGAGGTGTAATGCAAAAGCATAAGAAACTGTGTTGCTACCTTGCACATAACAGACGGAAAAAATGTGTTGCCACACATACAGTCACTCATATTACCGTTTGATGCCTTTTTGCTCAATGCCGGTTGCATATTACCTTATTGCCTGCCGTTGCAAAAAATAAAGCCACCCGTAAACAAAGTTAATAATGGGTTAATAACGACCTTTCACAGTATAATTGAAAAAAAAATAAAACTTGAATACACTTCACGCACTCCTTATTTCTCTGTAAAGTACATAGGTGCAATAATCCTTGCCAGCAATAGTCTAAATTACGAATGCAGTAACGTGTGCTACTAAAAAGGATGTGTACTTGTTGTAATCCGAGGCGACTTTGGCAGTAAAGATCACAAAAGAAAATCCTCTTTCAAGGTGGCCGCCATAGAAAGGGAAGGCGGTCATTGCATACATAGCCCCTCTTCCCTTTCCATTGTAGGTTCCAAAAAGCACAAGTACGTGGCGTGACGCAGAACCTGTAAATAAACATTCAGCAACGTACAAGGTAATAAATTACATTTGCAAATAAAACAGTGGAATGGTAAAGAACATATGACAATTTTACAGGTTACAAACTAGATTTATTTAATAACAAACTTGCAGAGACCATCGGAATAATCGCATAATCAATGCAATGATTACAATGCTGGTTAGGGAGGCATTGCAAATGTTGAAGATAATGAGGCCCTTTTTTTGCGCAAACAAACATTTTGGGGTCTTCGTTGAAGCAGTCGCTTTGTTTCCACAGTTATTTCCCAGAAGTCGTCATGACGTTGAGCCTACAGCACCACAAATGATGTCACGTTGCTCCGAATAACGAGTTCAGCGAACGGACAAAGCAGGCTTATAGTGTCATTCCACATTATTGTAATGGACAGGCAACCGCTCACCAGCAGTTGTATTTGCCGTCCGAAGAAGCCCTCACGCGGGATTTGAAAACCATGGCACGCACAGTATGGCAAAATATACGTAGGTGGGGAAAGTTACAAAAAATAAGTGTCAGTAACCAACCTGTACCAACATTTTTTAAAAGATGAAACAGAAAATTTGCAAAGTGCTACACAAAGATACGTGCTCAAAATTGACATTTTAGTAATATGTTACTAATGTCCAAGTGTACCTATAGGTGGAGATTAGAAGCAGCGAGATTTTGCATGCGCCGTAAGAGAAAACAAAATGACAAGTACACAGAAAGACGATAATTTAGGTATGAAACAAAAAAGAGTGGACAAATAAAAAGAAATTAAGTCTCGTCATTTCAAAGAAGACCAAAAAAAGTGCAAAGTTATACACAAAGCTATGTGGAGAAAGTAAGCGTTTCAAATTAGAAATATAAATAGTAAAAAAGGTTGAGTGCAGTCATACCCTGCAAATGAGCAACGTGTGCACTCTGCAACATTACAGGAAAATTACACAAGGGCAGAAAAATATACGTCAATTATATTAGCACAATTAGATGTGCAGTTATGTAAAAATAAAGCACGGTTTGCTCTACAGTTTGCCAAAGTAAACTTACAAAATATTTACAGCCTCCATTCTTTTTCGGCAAAGCAGTCACGAATGTGTTTGCAGCAAAGAATCTTCGTTGACTGATATGCATGTCACTTACAAACTTTTTAAAACATAACCTTATCAATTGCGTTTTTTTTTTTACCATTTCATTCCATGAATAGCGCGCAAGTTTCTCTTGGGCTCAAGGTAAAAAAACAATTGCCCCCTTACATTCACTCGAATGCGCGGGAGTACTGAGCGGTCAACCAAAAAAACAACTCGTGTGGCCTTCACTCAGAAGGCAAATACATTTTTGCTTTGAAGCAACATAATGAAATCTAATTATCAGAACCTGTACTCCCATACAGCTTCAGAAGCGCTGTTTGAAGCAAACAGTGCAGATGATGGCCTTAGTTCTCAAAACTGAAGAGGCCAATCTGAGGGAAATATTAGTGCAAAACACATTTTAATCCACATGCTGTAATTGGTCGTGGTGCAGTGAGCACAAACTTCCATTTAAACGTATCATTTTGCAGACAAGAAAACTGCACTTTTTCACTTTGTGCTTCCACAGCTCATTGGGCCCCCTCAAAGGTCACCTTGTGAAATACTATTACTTGAGTGTGAGAAGTCTAATGCTCTCTTGTTTTGGAGTTGTTTCTGGCGGTATCCACGCACACGAAAACATTAGTAAAGGAGAGGGTGCCACCGAACAAAGCTACCTTACTGCCCGCTGTTTTGCAAACAATCTGGCAAAGAGCCACATGGTCGTGCACACAACCTTTTCCCCCGTTCAGTGTAAGGGGAAAAAGACGTTTTGAGAATCCCTTCCCCTTATAACTTTCGCCCCCCCGCACCAAACATGACCAAACTTTCCAACCAAAGTCAGAGTGTGTGATATATTTTTTTCTCAAAGTTTGGCGACGATTCTTCCAAGGGTAGGACAGTTATAAGGCAGCCAAAAACAGTTCTTTCTATGGAAACCGCCACTCTCGAATGTGCTGCAGTGGGTGACGACAGGATCTAGAGGTTAAGATATATGTCCACGTACTTTTGAATGTATAAGTGTACAATGGCTTATACCTCCACCGCTAACAAGGTCGTTACTGGGTGCATGGGCTTCGGCCAGACTGTACACCCTAACCAGAACCATCTGAAATGCTAACCTATAGGACGAGTGTATGCACTGCAGTAATATGAAGTGGTGTTCCTGGGCAGGGCCTAGGGTTTTACGAGTATGATGTATGGGCAACGGGCTGCAGCCATGGAAGCAAAACTCTACATCCTGCCCACAGTCACCTCAGCGATGTACAGTAGTACGGGTGTATTGATAGGTGTGCTATGCTTCACTTATTCTGGCCAGACACTGCACTCCTACCTGTTTGTACATAGATATTATTGCAATGTGTTGATGTGCACTGGCTTATAACTCCAGTGCTTATAACTTTGTTGTTGGGTGCATGGCCCTTGGCCCTTGGCCCTGCACCCAACACTGTACACTCTCCCCTCAGCCATGTAAGCGATAATCAATACTACACGTGTAGCCATGGTCGTGACATGCAGCGGTGGTTGTGGGCAGGGCCTACAGTCTTGGAAGTATGGCCTTCGGCCTACGGCCTATGGCCATGCATCCAAGACTCTAGGCCCTGTCCACAACCACTGCAGCATGTCACGACCATGGTGGCGCACTAAGCAATAACACACCCATAAGAAAATGTAATATAATCGGGAAATACACTCAAAATTAATGGTCACTAACGCCACGCGTGTCCTGCGCACATTTTCAAGATGCCTGTACACAGCACGGACTCAAATAGTAGCCGTATTACATCCCTCATTTTCTGCACGTACAAACATCCAGAAGAAGGCGCCAATGCAGATTATCTAGGCCCTGTCCACAACCACTGCAGCATGTCACGACCATTGTGGTGTAGTAAGCAATAACACACCCATGAGAAAATGTAATATAATAGGGAAATACACTCAAAATTAATGGTCACTAACACCATGCGTGTCCTGCGAACATTTTCAAGGTGCCTGTACACAGCACGGACTCAAATAGTAGCCTTATTAGATCCCTAATTTTCTCCAAGTACAGTATTTAATCCGTCTCTTACTCTGTGATCCTCCCCACGCACTGTAGGAGAGCAAAACAGTTTCGAAAACAGCATTTCGCCTCTGGTAAGTAGCGCGCTGTCTTCGGATCCAAGATGTCGGGCGCATCCACACATTCTGACGTACATCACGGCTCGCTGTAGCCAATCGGCACAGACGTCGCGTGTCCACGGTGATGACGCCACCCCCCCTGGCCAATCGGTATCATGTCTGCGGAACGAACAGGGAAATGTGACCGTGGAGCGGACATAGATATCACTAATTTATTCAGACATATTTTGTGGTCGTTTTAAAGGAAAGGACAGATTTGTCACCAGATTGTCACCAAATTTACTAAAGCACGCTTTCGGGTCCAAGCCCCTGCCCCAGGCACAAATTTGGTGCAAATCCGTCCAACTGTTTGGCATGTAGCCATGCGCAAAGTTTTTCCCCCATTTAGTCTATGGGAAAAAAAGACGTTTTGTGGCCCCCCTATAACTTTCAGCCGCCTGGACCAAGCATCACCAACCTTTGCAAAAAAATTCAGAGTGGCCCATATGCTTTTTTGCAAAGTTTGGTGAGGATTCGTCCAGGGGGAGCGAAGTTATAAGCCGCCCAAAAAAGTGCTCTTCAGCAACTTAACCATAACTACTGGCCACTATCGTGGCCGTGGAATATATATTGGTGGTACCGCCTGCAGTCTATTCACTACTCATAGCCAGCCTTCATGATTACTTAATCTACTTGCATTTCAGCATCTGAACAATTATAAAACGGCTTGCATTTTCTTCAGTGCTCTCCACACGTGCAATCTTGACATTTTACTCAATTCTTCACTTCGCCATCAGATTCTATAAGGTCTAGTCACCTTCTTCATTGGCATCTCTACTGGGTGCGTCATTTCTGCTTCATGTGACGTCACCAGTGTTCTCTTTCATTCATCTTCACACTTCTTCCGGAAACCTCCTTTCAGAGACTGTCATTTCTCTTTGGGTACATCATATAGGGCTTTCTCAATGGATAACTTGTTTCGAGAATTCTTCGCGGTATAGGCACCATTTTTGGCATCGTAGATGTCGCAATTTCTGGCTTCCAATATATAGGCGAAAATAGGGGCGGGACTTCCGGTAGAGGCATTTGACTCCTCCTCTGCAGTGTCCTACCATCCCACAAGTCCAACATACAGGGGAGACCACCTGACTAGTCCCTCTTGGTTAAATCCTCCCTGCACATTTTGGTTCTCATTTTGCAAATTTTGAAACCCACCCTGATTGTTTTGAAATCCACCCCTTTCTCTGCACGTGGCATCAGCCCATTTCCTCCTTGGCCCATTGGGCGCTGATTATTTGCCTGCGATGTTCCCACTGCTTGCTGTATCCCCAGCCCTACTCCACTTGTCAATATGTCCCTTTCTCTAGCATATTTTGACAATTTCTTCAGAAATAATTTAGCTTCTTCAGTTTTCCTAACCTCATATTTCTACTTGCTTTTCTCCTGCCATAGCCGACAGTGATGCACTATTGTCAACTGTATTCAGGGCCATCTTAAGCACTTTTGGGGCCCTGGGCACGGACATCTTTGGGGCCCCCTCCACTAAATCAAAGGAATTATGGGATCAAGAATACTGGTCACGCCCCCCACCGCTGACCCGTCGCGCTCACAATCCATAGGTTGATATGCTATCTCGCAGCATAACAAGCATGTTTACTCCCTTTAAGTCCCCTTGCCCTCTTCATTCTTGTTCTAATCCGAATCATAAACAGGTAGCATTTGAAAATCAACACTATTAGTCTACAAAGGGGTTACTGTTCTGGTGGTATCCAGTCAAATTTTCGAAAACAAATTTTCAAAATGCCATTTTGTCAGAAAAAAAATGCCGAACAAAAATTATTCTGAATGTTTTTCTTTATTTTATGTTTTATTTTTGTTTCGTTATTAAAAAAAGTGTCAATAACAAAAAAAGGGGGGATTGGGAGGAAACCCCCATTTAAAAAAAAAAAACATTAGAATATTTTTTCCCGGCATTTTGGTGTTGAAGAAATGGCATTTCGAAAATATGACGTTCGTAAAAGTCACTATAAACCGTTCTAGTACATACAGGATACTTTTTATCAATAACATCCAGGAAGGTAGATATATGATTAATGCGGGACCATATGTAAAAGGTACATGTAACCCATAATAGAAGGAGAACTCACATTAGCTGCCTCACAGAATGCAAAAGTGCTCATGCATGGATAGAGACCACCAATTGGAAGGAAGGAGAAAGCTACACATGCCATACAATGGATAGTGGAGGCAGATTAGAAGCTACCAGGAAGGTGTCTTTATCCAGACAGACTGTTATTAGAAGTGGGATATGGTTTTCAAATAGTGTTGCCATTAGATATCAAAGGAACAAATGCCTGTAGTGTGTGACATAAATATGCTCACTATTAACATGACATGCCCAGGATCACACATTGGTTAAGGGGTGAAGGGGGGAACCTGGGATTTGAACACTTTCTTTTCCAGTTCTTACCATGAACTAAAACAATCTAATTTTATTTTTTTTCAATATACATGATGATAATACAGGAAAGAGAGAGCTTGCGCAAATAGATTCTTGACAACCACATGGATCCACCATTTGTGAAGGTGGAGAACTCAAGAAACCCGAGGAGCTATATCGGAAGATGGGTATACTGCAAACCCGGCGGCGGCTGCGTTTACATGTACTGGTCATTTGAAGATCATGTCAACGAGTATGGGCACTTGGCTGGAATAACTAAAGTATGGAGAGTGAAAGGAGATAAGGAAAAGGATGAGTTTGTGGTCGACCAGAGGGGGGACTGAAGTGGGAGAATGGGACAATACCCTCCCCGCAATCTCATCCAGACCATGGCCTAGAGGATCACGACCCAGAAAACCCCCACAAGACGAGTTTGTCTACTTACCAGATGACAAAATACCCTGGTTCAAAAACGTACACATAAGAGGAGTATGCCCACCAGCACGCCGGGCACCAGCCCGCACGGCTCAAGCCGACGTCTGCGACATGGATGAGTTCGACTAGAACAACATCCACAAGTATCCACATTGTTAGAGATGCCATAACGACATAGACAACTGCCAAGAACACACGTGCCACCATGCACACTGTTCACTCACACACCAACCTACACGAAGAACATACACAGTGCTATGACGTAGGTGACTGACATACCCACTGACGTGCATCGTTGTTATTTTTCACATAGGCCTTTTTACAGCACCGCAGAAACGCAAGACGGCTGAAGAGCTCGTGTATATGCTTGCTGACGCTTCTCCCGCCACCCACCCCTATGACGACACCATCATGTATATCTAATGCTGCTTGTGACACCCTGTCAACCCGTGACCTCCATACCATGGATTATGTACCGCCTCCCATGAACTAGGCCCGAGTTGGCCGCAAGCAAGAGTCCCCAGGCAGGAGCCTAGCAATGAAAATCCTCCCAGAACAAGAGTACAAATGCTGACCATGCAGAACAAGTCCCCAGCGAGAGCTCACAGCCAAGGCCACAATGTTGCAACCCGCATGCCTCAAGCCCAGCGCCAAGGTTATACCTGTAAAATGCCAAGCCCACAGAAATGAAATACAAATCTAATGCTCATAATTCTGCTCCAGCTACGGTCTCTCCACACGTGACCAAGCCGAACTGACAAAGTGCTAAGCTCACAAGACAGAAAGTCAGCAGGGTCCCACGTCTGGCACACAGGTTGCAACAACGAAGCGGCAAGATGGACACCTACAGCGATGGGAAAGACCCGCTCACAAGCCATGAGCAGACCTGTCCGTTGCCTGCACAAACACATAGTTGCACATTGTTGCTAATGACAGGTACACCGCGAGCTGGGAACAACAATGGTCCCAGGCTTGGGGGCTCGCGGGAGAACCATTCAGAATCCAGGGGGGCTTATTACTGACACCATTACCCTTAACCAATCACCAAGGGTCCCCCTGTAACAATTCTAAAGTAACAACTGCATGGGACAACCCAAGTGTACCACCTGACCCATCCTCATCCACTAATATTTCTCTCCATATGTTACCTATACTAACCCCACCACTCGGGGAACCAATCCAGAGTGGCGATAGGTTTTGTGCTAACTTTCCCAGGTGACGCGAGTAGCGTGTCATACTGCAGTAAAAAGGGCCGCGAGCCCCACTAAGAGTGAGAGTCTCATCGGACGCGTACGTTCCGAGGCCCATCCTTGCCGTTGTTATAATAAACAGCTGAACCACCTTGCTTCTTGTGTGTGTCTCATACTCCTTTTGGGTACACGAGCCTCGGGAGTATCACCCCGACACACCCCTCAAGCGAACACTATGTCCCATGTCCCTCAACCAAGCACTATGCCCCATGGCTCCCACCCCCAACCAAACACTATGCCCATGGCTCCCACCCCCAACCAAACCCTATGCCACATGGCTCCCTCACCCACACCAAACACTATGCCCCGTGGCCCCCTCAACCCCAACCAAACACTATGCCCCATGGCCCCCACTGCTCAAGCAAACACTATGCCCCATGTCCCTCACCCCCAACCAAACACTATGCCCCATGTCCCTCACCCCCAACCAAACACTATGCCCCATGGCTCCCACCCCCAACCAAACACTATGCCCCATGGCCCCCTTACCCCCAACCAAACACTATGCCCATGACCCCCACCCCCTCAAGCAAACACTATGCCCCATGTCCCTCACCCACAACCAAACACTCTGCCCCATGGCTCCCACCCCCAACCAAACACTATGCTCATGGCTCCCACCCCCATCCAAACACTATGCCCCATGTCCCTCACCCCCAACCAAACACTATGCCCCATGGCTCCCACCCCCAACCAAACACTATGCCCCATGGCCCCCTCACCCCCAACCAAACACTATGCCCATGGCCTCCACCCCTCAAGCAAACACTATGCCCCATGTCCCACACCCCCAACCAAACACTATGCCCCATGCACCCATACAGACCCAAACCCCCCACCCACAACTCAGCATACAAACTCTCAAACATGCACCCATACAGACCCAAAACCCCCACCCCCAACTCAGCATACAAACTCTCAAACATGCACCCATACAGACCCAAAACCTCCATCCCCCAACTCAGCATACAAACTCTCAAACATGCACCCATACAGACCCGAACCCCCCACCCCCCAACTCAGCATACAAACTCTCAAACATGCAACCATACAGACCCAAAACCCCCACCCCCGCCAACTCAGCATACAAACTCTCAAACATGCACCTATACAGACCCGAACCCCCCACCCCCCAACTCAGCACACAAACTCTCAAACATGCACCCATACAGACCCAAACCCCCCACCCCCCAACTCGGCACACAAACTCTCAAACATGCACCCATACAGACCCAAAACCTCCACCCCCCAACTCAGCATACAAACTCTCAAACATGCACCATACAGACCCAAACCCCCCACCCCCCAACTCAGCACACAAACTCTCAAACTTGCACCCATACCGACCCGAACCTCCCACACCCCCCAACTCAGCATACAAACTCTCAAACATGCACCCATACAGACCCAAAACCCCCACCCCCACCAACTTAGCATACAAACTCTCAAACATCCACCCATACAGACCCGAACCCCCCACCCCCCAACTCAGCACACCAACTCTCAAACATGCACCCATACAGACCCAAACACCCCACCCCCCAACTCGGCACACAAACTCTCAAACATGCACCCATACAGACCCAAACCCCCCACGACCCCCCAACTCAGCATACAAACTTTCAAACATGCACCCATACAGACCCAAACCACCCACCCCCAACTCAGCATACAAACTTTCAAACATGCACCTATACGGACCAAAACCCCCAACCCCCAACTCAGCATACAAACTCTCAAACATGCACCCATACAGACCCAAACCCCCCACACCCCCAACTCAGCATACAAACTCTCAAACATGCACCCATACCGACCCAAACCCCCCACACCCTCCAACTCAGCATACAAACTCTCAAACATGCACCCACACAGGCCCAAAACCCCCACCCCGCCAACTCAGCAACAAACTCTCAAACATGCACCTATACAGACCCGAACCCCCCACCCCCCAACTCAGCACACAAACTCTCAAACATGCACCCATACAGACCCAAACCCATAACCCCCCAACTCGGCACACAAACTCTCAAACATGCACCCATACAGACCCAAAACCTCCACCCCCCAACTACGCATACAAACTCTCAAACATGCACCCATACAGACCCAAACCCCCACCCCCCCAACTCAGCACACAAACTCTCAAACATGCACCCATACCGACCCGAACCCCCCACACCCACCAACTCAGCATACAAACTCTCAAACATGCACCCATACAGACCCAAAACCCCCACCCCCGCCAATTTAGCATACAAACTCTCAAACATCCACCCATACAGACCCGAACCCCCCACCCCCCAACTCAGCACACCAACTCTCAAACATGCACCCATACAGACCCAAACCCCCCACCCCCCAACCCGGCACACAAACTCTCAAACATGCACCCATACAGACCCAAACCCCCTACGATCCCCCAACTCAGCATACAAACTCTCACACATGCACCCATACAGACCCAAATCACCCACCCCCAACTCAGCATACAAATTTTCAAACATGCACCTATACGGACCAAATCCCCCAACCCCCAACTCAGCATAAAACTCTCAAACATGCACCCATACAGACCCAAACCCCCCACATCCCCAACTCAGCATACAAACTCTCAAACATGCACCCATACAGACTCAAACCCCCACCCCCCCAACTCAGCACACAAACTCTCAAACATGCACCCATACAGACCCGATCCCCCACTGCCACAACTCAGCATACAAACTCTCAAACATGGACCCATACAGACCCAAAACCCCCACCCCCCAACTCAGCATACAAACTCTCAAACATGCATCCATACAGACCCAAACCCCCACCCCCCAACTCAGCACACAAACTCTCAAACATGCACCCATGCAGACCCGAACCCCCCACCCCTCAACTCAGCATACAAACTAGCAAGCATGCACCCATACAGACCATGCATCTCAACATACAACGCACTTACACTCCAAAACAAACATTCATGCACATCCAACACCCCCCACCCCCGCATCTCAAACAATGCAGAAACATACAAAAACAAAAATTCATGCACACCCGAAACACCCCCACCCTCGCATCTCAACATGCACAACACAAACATACAAAAACACAAAAACAAACATTCATGCACACCCGACATCCCCCACCCCCGCAGCTCATCATGCACAACACAAACATACAAAAACAAACATTCATGCACACCCAACACCCCCCCTGACAGGCATCTCAAACGCTCCACAAACATACAAAAACAAACATTTATGCACACCGGAACCCCCCACCCTCACATCTCAACATGCACAACACAAACATACAAAAACAAACATTCATGTACACCCGACACTCCCCTCAACCTCACATCGCAACAAACACAACACAAACATACAAAAACAAACATTCATGCACACCCGACACCAATGATATTTGTGATGTCATATTTGATGTCCTGGGTGTTAGTCTTAGCAATGCACGTAGATTCTGCGAGTTATGGTTGCTGAGCTTACCATAATGGGGGAATGTGCAGTGTTTTTTGGTTTCACTGTGAAGTCTAACATTCCTTTAGTGACATTTATTTACTGAATGTACATATATATGTATGGCAGGGAAGGAAAAGAAAGGGGCTAAACAAGTGATGTTGTCATTGATTTCATCATTGACATTTGAGATGACGTCTTTCATGGTCTGGGTGTTAGTGTTAGCAGCGCACAGGGGCGGTGGCAGGGTTGGGGGCTTAGTTTACCATAACTGTCGAATTTCAGGGGTTTTTCGGTTTTAATTTGAAGCATAAAGGGGAGGTGGAAAGTATTTTTGTAGTGAAGTGTACAGGTTTGTGTTAGGGCAACTTAACCATAACGCCCCCTCAACAAAGTTTTTTTTGTAGTGAATTGTATGGGTTTTTAGTAGTACAATTTACGTATAAGGTGTACCTAAGAAAAAATGTTGTACTGCATGGCACAGATTTTCAGTAGTGCAACATAACCAAAAGGTTCCTTTAGGAAGGGTCATTTGGTAAACAGTATATAGCTTCCGAAGAATACCACATGGAAATATACTGTCGTACAACACCGTGACATGTCCCAGAATCAGTACACACTTACCTGAACGAAGTATACCTATTAGGCAATGTGGAAATAGATTTTATATTCATGTAGTAACCGCCACCTTCAACATTTGCCTTCGACAACGCCAACACGTATTGGTATGCAGCGATTGCGAATGCACTACACATTATATATTGGTAGGAAAAGTTGTTCTTATCTGAAAAAGACATCAGCTAAATGCAGCCTTCCTCCCTAAGAAACAGCAGCAGAGGTGTAATGCAAAAGCATAAGAAACTGTGTTGCTACCTTGCACATAACAGACGGAAAAAATGTGTTGCCACACATACAGTCACTCATATTACCGTTTGATGCCTTTTTGCTCAATGCCGGTTGCATATTACCTTATTGCCTGCCGTTGCAAAAAATAAAGCCACCCGTAAACAAAGTTAATAATGGGTTAATAACGACCTTTCACAGTATAATTGAAAAAAAAATAAAACTTGAATACACTTCACGCACTCCTTATTTCTCTGTAAAGTACATAGGTGCAATAATCCTTGCCAGCAATAGTCTAAATTACGAATGCAGTAACGTGTGCTACTAAAAAGGATGTGTACTTGTTGTAATCCGAGGCGACTTTGGCAGTAAAGATCACAAAAGAAAATCCTCTTTCAAGGTGGCCGCCATAGAAAGGGAAGGCGGTCATTGCATACATAGCCCCTCTTCCCTTTCCATTGTAGGTTCCAAAAAGCACAAGTACGTGGCGTGACGCAGAACCTGTAAATAAACATTCAGCAACGTACAAGGTAATAAATTACATTTGCAAATAAAACAGTGGAATGGTAAAGAACATATGACAATTTTACAGGTTACAAACTAGATTTATTTAATAACAAACTTGCAGAGACCATCGGAATAATCGCATAATCAATGCAATGATTACAATGCTGGTTAGGGAGGCATTGCAAATGTTGAAGATAATGAGGCCCTTTTTTTGCGCAAACAAACATTTTGGGGTCTTCGTTGAAGCAGTCGCTTTGTTTCCACAGTTATTTCCCAGAAGTCGTCATGACGTTGAGCCTACAGCACCACAAATGATGTCACGTTGCTCCGAATAACGAGTTCAGCGAACGGACAAAGCAGGCTTATAGTGTCATTCCACATTATTGTAATGGACAGGCAACCGCTCACCAGCAGTTGTATTTGCCGTCCGAAGAAGCCCTCACGCGGGATTTGAAAACCATGGCACGCACAGTATGGCAAAATATACGTAGGTGGGGAAAGTTACAAAAAATAAGTGTCAGTAACCAACCTGTACCAACATTTTTTAAAAGATGAAACAGAAAATTTGCAAAGTGCTACACAAAGATACGTGCTCAAAATTGACATTTTAGTAATATGTTACTAATGTCCAAGTGTACCTATAGGTGGAGATTAGAAGCAGCGAGATTTTGCATGCGCCGTAAGAGAAAACAAAATGACAAGTACACAGAAAGACGATAATTTAGGTATGAAACAAAAAAGAGTGGACAAATAAAAAGAAATTAAGTCTCGTCATTTCAAAGAAGACCAAAAAAAGTGCAAAGTTATACACAAAGCTATGTGGAGAAAGTAAGCGTTTCAAATTAGAAATATAAATAGTAAAAAAGGTTGAGTGCAGTCATACCCTGCAAATGAGCAACGTGTGCACTCTGCAACATTACAGGAAAATTACACAAGGGCAGAAAAATATACGTCAATTATATTAGCACAATTAGATGTGCAGTTATGTAAAAATAAAGCACGGTTTGCTGTACAGTTTGCCAAAGTAAACTTACAAAATATTTACAGCCTCCATTCTTTTTCGGCAAAGCAGTCACGAATGTGTTTGCAGCAAAGAATCTTCGTTGACTGATATGCATGTCACTTACAAACTTTTTAAAACATAACCTTATCAATTGCGTTTTTTTTTTTACCATTTCATTCCATGAATAGCGCGCAAGTTTCTCTTGGGCTCAAGGTAAAAAAACAATTGCCCCCTTACATTCACTCGAATGCGCGGGAGTACTGAGCGGTCAACCAAAAAAACAACTCGTGTGGCCTTCACTCAGAAGGCAAATACATTTTTGCTTTGAAGCAACATAATGAAATCTAATTATCAGAACCTGTACTCCCATACAGCTTCAGAAGCGCTGTTTGAAGCAAACAGTGCAGATGATGGCCTTAGTTCTCAAAACTGAAGAGGCCAATCTGAGGGAAATATTAGTGCAAAACACATTTTAATCCACACGCTGTAATTGGTCGTGGTGCAGTGAGCACAAACTTCCATTTAAACGTATCATTTTGCAGACAAGAAAACTGCACTTTTTCACTTTGTGCTTCCACAGCTCATTGGGCCCCCTCAAAGGTCACCTTGTGAAATACTATTACTTGAGTGTGAGAAGTCTAATGCTCTCTTGTTTTGGAGTTGTTTCTGGCGGTATCCACGCACACGAAAACATTAGTAAAGGAGAGGGTGCCACCGAACAAAGCTACCTTACTGCCCGCTGTTTTGCAAACAATCTGGCAAAGAGCCACATGGTCGTGCACACAACCTTTTCCCCCGTTCAGTGTAAGGGGAAAAAGACGTTTTGAGAATCCCTTCCCCTTATAACTTTCGCCCCCCCGCACCAAACATGACCAAACTTTCCAACCAAAGTCAGAGTGTGTGATATATTTTTTTCTCAAAGTTTGGCGACGATTCTTCCAAGGGTAGGACAGTTATAAGGCAGCCAAAAACAGTTCTTTCTATGGAAACCGCCACTCTCGAATGTGCTGCAGTGGGTGACGACAGGATCTAGAGGTTAAGATATATGTCCACGTACTTTTGAATGTATAAGTGTACAATGGCTTATACCTCCACCGCTAACAAGGTCGTTACTGGGTGCATGGGCTTCGGCCAGACTGTACACCCTAACCAGAACCATCTGAAATGCTAACCTATAGGACGAGTGTATGCACTGCAGTAATATGAAGTGGTGTTCCTGGGCAGGGCCTAGGGTTTTACGAGTATGATGTATGGGCAACGGGCTGCAGCCATGGAAGCAAAACTCTACATCCTGCCCACAGTCACCTCAGCGATGTACAGTAGTACGGGTGTATTGATAGGTGTGCTATGCTTCACTTATTCTGGCCAGACACTGCACTCCTACCTGTTTGTACATAGATATTATTGCAATGTGTTGATGTGCACTGGCTTATAACTCCAGTGCTTATAACTTTGTTGTTGGGTGCATGGCCCTTGGCCCTTGGCCCTGCACCCAACACTGTACACTCTCCCCTCAGCCATGTAAGCGATAATCAATACTACACGTGTAGCCATGGTCGTGACATGCAGCGGTGGTTGTGGGCAGGGCCTACAGTCTTGGAAGTATGGCCTTCGGCCTACGGCCTATGGCCATGCATCCAAGACTCTAGGCCCTGTCCACAACCACTGCAGCATGTCACGACCATGGTGGCGCACTAAGCAATAACACACCCATAAGAAAATGTAATATAATCGGGAAATACACTCAAAATTAATGGTCACTAACGCCACGCGTGTCCTGCGCACATTTTCAAGATGCCTGTACACAGCACGGACTCAAATAGTAGCCGTATTACATCCCTCATTTTCTGCACGTACAAACATCCAGAAGAAGGCGCCAATGCAGATTATCTAGGCCCTGTCCACAACCACTGCAGCATGTCACGACCATTGTGGTGTAGTAAGCAATAACACACCCATGAGAAAATGTAATATAATAGGGAAATACACTCAAAATTAATGGTCACTAACACCATGCGTGTCCTGCGAACATTTTCAAGGTGCCTGTACACAGCACGGACTCAAATAGTAGCCTTATTAGATCCCTAATTTTCTCCAAGTACAGTATTTAATCCGTCTCTTACTCTGTGATCCTCCCCACGCACTGTAGGAGAGCAAAACAGTTTCGAAAACAGCATTTCGCCTCTGGTAAGTAGCGCGCTGTCTTCGGATCCAAGATGTCGGGCGCATCCACACATTCTGACGTACATCACGGCTCGCTGTAGCCAATCGGCACAGACGTCGCGTGTCCACGGTGATGACGCCACCCCCCCTGGCCAATCGGTATCATGTCTGCGGAACGAACAGGGAAATGTGACCGTGGAGCGGACATAGATATCACTAATTTATTCAGACATATTTTGTGGTCGTTTTAAAGGAAAGGACAGATTTGTCACCAGATTGTCACCAAATTTACTAAAGCACGCTTTCGGATCCAAGCCCCTGCCCCAGGCACAAATTTGGTGCAAATCCGTCCAACTGTTTGGCATGTAGCCATGCGCAAAGTTTTTCCCCCATTTAGTCTATGGGAAAAAAAGACGTTTTGTGGCCCCCCTATAACTTTCAGCCGCCTGGACCAAGCATCACCAACCTTTGCAAAAAAATTCAGAGTGGCCCATATGCTTTTTTGCAAAGTTTGGTGAGGATTCGTCCAGGGGGAGCGAAGTTATAAGCCGCCCAAAAAAGTGCTCTTCAGCAACTTAACCATAACTACTGGCCACTATCGTGGCCGTGGAATATATATTGGTGGTACCGCCTGCAGTCTATTCACTACTCATAGCCAGCCTTCATGATTACTTAATCTACTTGCATTTCAGCATCTGAACAATTATAAAACGGCTTGCATTTTCTTCAGTGCTCTCCACACGTGCAATCTTGACATTTTACTCAATTCTTCACTTCGCCATCAGATTCTATAAGGTCTAGTCACCTTCTTCATTGGCATCTCTACTGGGTGCGTCATTTCTGCTTCATGTGACGTCACCAGTGTTCTCTTTCATTCATCTTCACACTTCTTCCGGAAACCTCCTTTCAGAGACTGTCATTTCTCTTTGGGTACATCATATAGGGCTTTCTCAATGGATAACTTGTTTCGAGAATTCTTCGCGGTATAGGCACCATTTTTGGCATCGTAGATGTCGCAATTTCTGGCTTCCAATATATAGGCGAAAATAGGGGCGGGACTTCCGGTAGAGGCATTTGACTCCTCCTCTGCAGTGTCCTACCATCCCACAAGTCCAACATACAGGGGAGACCACCTGACTAGTCCCTCTTGGTTAAATCCTCCCTGCACATTTTGGTTCTCATTTTGCAAATTTTGAAACCCACCCTGATTGTTTTGAAATCCACCCCTTTCTCTGCACGTGGCATCAGCCCATTTCCTCCTTGGCCCATTGGGCGCTGATTATTTGCCTGCGATGTTCCCACTGCTTGCTGTATCCCCAGCCCTACTCCACTTGTCAATATGTCCCTTTCTCTAGCATATTTTGACAATTTCTTCAGAAATAATTTAGCTTCTTCAGTTTTCCTAACCTCATATTTCTACTTGCTTTTCTCCTGCCATAGCCGACAGTGATGCACTATTGTCAACTGTATTCAGGGCCATCTTAAGCACTTTTGGGGCCCTGGGCACGGACATCTTTGGGGCCCCCCTCCACTAAATCAAAGGAATTATGGGATCAAGAATACTGGTCACGCCCCCCACCGCTGACCCGTCGCGCTCACAATCCATAGGTTGATATGCTATCTCGCAGCATAACAAGCATGTTTACTCCCTTTAAGTCCCCTTGCCCTCTTCATTCTTGTTCTAATCCGAATCATAAACAGGTAGCATTTGAAAATCAACACTATTAGTCTACAAAGGGGTTACTGTTCTGGTGGTATCCAGTCAAATTTTCGAAAACAAATTTTCAAAATGCCATTTTGTCAGAAAAAAAATGCCGAACAAAAATTATTCTGAATGTTTTTCTTTATTTTATGTTTTATTTTTGTTTCGTTATTAAAAAAAGTGTCAATAACAAAAAAAGGGGGGATTGGGAGGAAACCCCCATTTAAAAAAAAAAAACATTAGAATATTTTTTCCCGGCATTTTGGTGTTGAAGAAATGGCATTTCGAAAATATGACGTTCGTAAAAGTCACTATAAACCGTTCTAGTACATACAGGATACTTTTTATCAATAACATCCAGGAAGGTAGATATATGATTAATGCGGGACCATATGTAAAAGGTACATGTAACCCATAATAGACGGAGAACTCACATTAGCTGCCTCACAGAATGCAAAAGTGCTCATGCATGGATAGAGACCACCAATTGGAAGGAAGGAGAAAGCTACACATGCCATACAATGGATAGTGGAGGCAGATTAGAAGCTACCAGGAAGGTGTCTTTATCCAGACAGACTGTTATTAGAAGTGGGATATGGTTTTCAAATAGTGTTGCCATTAGATATCAAAGGAACAAATGCCTGTAGTGTGTGACATAAATATGCTCACTATTAACATGACATGCCCAGGATCACACATTGGTTAAGGGGTGAAGGGGGGAACCTGGGATTTGAACACTTTCTTTTCCAGTTCTTACCATGAACTAAAACAATCTAATTTTATTTTTTTTCAATATACATGATGATAATACAGGAAAGAGAGAGCTTGCGCAAATAGATTCTTGACAACCACATGGATCCACCATCTGTGAAGGTGGAGAACTCAAGAAACCCGAGGAGCTATATCGGAAGATGGGTATACTGCAAACCCGGCGGCGGCTGCGTTTACATGTACTGGTCATTTGAAGATCATGTCAACGAGTATGGGCACTTGGCTGGAATAACTAAAGTATGGAGAGTGAAAGGAGATAAGGAAAAGGATGAGTTTGTGGTCGACCAGAGGGGGGACTGAAGTGGGAGAATGGGACAATACCCTCCCCGCAATCTCATCCAGACCATGGCCTAGAGGATCACGACCCAGAAAACCCCCACAAGACGAGTTTGTCTACTTACCAGATGACAAAATACCCTGGTTCAAAAACGTACACATAAGAGGAGTATGCCCACCAGCACGCCGGGCACCAGCCCGCACGGCTCAAGCCGACGTCTGCGACATGGATGAGTTCGACTAGAACAACATCCACAAGTATCCACATTGTTAGAGATGCCATAACGACATAGACAACTGCCAAGAACACACGTGCCACCATGCACACTGTTCACTCACACACCAACCTACACGAAGAACATACACAGTGCTATGACGTAGGTGACTGACATACCCACTGACGTGCATCGTTGTTATTTTTCACATAGGCCTTTTTACAGCACCGCAGAAACGCAAGACGGCTGAAGAGCTCGTGTATATGCTTGCTGACGCTTCTCCCGCCACCCACCCCTATGACGACACCATCATGTATATCTAATGCTGCTTGTGACACCCTGTCAACCCGTGACCTCCATACCATGGATTATGTACCGCCTCCCATGAACTAGGCCCGAGTTGGCCGCAAGCAAGAGTCCCCAGGCAGGAGCCTAGCAATGAAAATCCTCCCAGAACAAGAGTACAAATGCTGACCATGCAGAACAAGTCCCCAGCGAGAGCTCACAGCCAAGGCCACAATGTTGCAACCCGCATGCCTCAAGCCCAGCGCCAAGGTTATACCTGTAAAATGCCAAGCCCACAGAAATGAAATACAAATCTAATGCTCATAATTCTGCTCCAGCTACGGTCTCTCCACACGTGACCAAGCCGAACTGACAAAGTGCTAAGCTCACAAGACAGAAAGTCAGCAGGGTCCCACGTCTGGCACACAGGTTGCAACAACGAAGCGGCAAGATGGACACCTACAGCGATGGGAAAGACCCGCTCACAAGCCATGAGCAGACCTGTCCGTTGCCTGCACAAACACATAGTTGCACATTGTTGCTAATGACAGGTACACCGCGAGCTGGGAACAACAATGGTCCCAGGCTTGGGGGCTCGCGGGAGAACCATTCAGAATCCAGGGGGGCTTATTACTGACACCATTACCCTTAACCAAACACCAAGGGTCCCCCTGTAACAATTCTAAAGTAACAACTGCATGGGACAACCCAAGTGTACCACCTGACCCATCCTCATCCACTAATATTTCTCTCCATATGTTACCTATACTAACCCCACCACTCGGGGAACCAATCCAGAGTGGCGATAGGTTTTGTGCTAACTTTCCCAGGTGACGCGAGTAGCGTGTCATACTGCCGTAAAAAGGGCCGCGAGCCCCACTAAGAGTGAGAGTCTCATCGGACGCGTACGTTCCGAGGCCCATCCTTGCCGTTGTTATAATAAACAGCTGAACCACCTTGCTTCTTGTGTGTGTCTCATACTCCTTTTGGGTACACGAGCCTCGGGAGTATCACCCCGACACACCCCTCAAGCGAACACTATGTCCCATGTCCCTCAACCAAGCACTATGCCCCATGGCTCCCACCCCCAACCAAACACTATGCCCATGGCTCCCACCCCCAACCAAACCCTATGCCACATGGCTCCCTCACCCACACCAAACACTATGCCCCGTGGCCCCCTCAACCCCAACCAAACACTATGCCCCATGGCCCCCACTGCTCAAGCAAACACTATGCCCCATGTCCCTCACCCCCAACCAAACACTATGCCCCATGTCCCTCACCCCCAACCAAACACTATGCCCCATGGCTCCCACCCCCAACCAAACACTATGCCCCATGGCCCCCTTACCCCCAACCAAACACTATGCCCATGACCCCCACCCCCTCAAGCAAACACTATGCCCCATGTCCCTCACCCACAACCAAACACTCTGCCCCATGGCTCCCACCCCCAACCAAACACTATGCTCATGGCTCCCACCCCCATCCAAACACTATGCCCCATGTCCCTCACCCCCAACCAAACACTATGCCCCATGGCTCCCACCCCCAACCAAACACTATGCCCCATGGCCCCCTCACCCCCAACCAAACACTATGCCCATGGCCTCCACCCCTCAAGCAAACACTATGCCCCATGTCCCACACCCCCAACCAAACACTATGCCCCATGCACCCATACAGACCCAAACCCCCCACCCACAACTCAGCATACAAACTCTCAAACATGCACCCATACAGACCCAAAACCCCCACCCCCAACTCAGCATACAAACTCTCAAACATGCACCCATACAGACCCAAAACCTCCATCCCCCAACTCAGCATACAAACTCTCAAACATGCAACCATACAGACCCGAACCCCCCACCCCCCAACTCAGCATACAAACTCTCAAACATGCACCCATACAGACCCAAAACCCCCACCCCCGCCAACTCAGCATACAAACTCTCAAACATGCACCTATACAGACCCGAACCCCCCACCCCCCAACTCAGCACACAAACTCTCAAACATGCACCCATACAGACCCAAACCCCCCACCCCCCAACTCGGCACACAAACTCTCAAACATGCACCCATACAGACCCAAAACCTCCACCCCCCAACTCAGCATACAAACTCTCAAACATGCACCATACAGACCCAAACCCCCCACCCCCCAACTCAGCACACAAACTCTCAAACTTGCACCCATACCGACCCGAACCTCCCACACCCCCCAACTCAGCATACAAACTCTCAAACATGCACCCATACAGACCCAAAACCCCCACCCCCACCAACTTAGCATACAAACTCTCAAACATCCACCCATACAGACCCGAACCCCCCACCCCCCAACTCAGCACACCAACTCTCAAACATGCACCCATACAGACCCAAACACCCCACCCCCCAACTCGGCACACAAACTCTCAAACATGCACCCATACAGACCCAAACCCCCCACGACCCCCCAACTCAGCATACAAACTTTCAAACATGCACCCATACAGACCCAAACCACCCACCCCCAACTCAGCATACAAACTTTCAAACATGCACCTATACGGACCAAAACCCCCAACCCCCAACTCAGCATACAAACTCTCAAACATGCACCCATACAGACCCAAACCCCCCACACCCCCAACTCAGCATACAAACTCTCAAACATGCACCCATACCGACCCAAACCCCCCACACCCTCCAACTCAGCATACAAACTCTCAAACATGCACCCACACAGGCCCAAAACCCCCACCCCGCCAACTCAGCAACAAACTCTCAAACATGCACCTATACAGACCCGAACCCCCCACCCCCCAACTCAGCACACAAACTCTCAAACATGCACCCATACAGACCCAAACCCATAACCCCCCAACTCGGCACACAAACTCTCAAACATGCACCCATACAGACCCAAAACCTCCACCCCCCAACTACGCATACAAACTCTCAAACATGCACCCATACAGACCCAAACCCCCACCCCCCCAACTCAGCACACAAACTCTCAAACATGCACCCATACCGACCCGAACCCCCCACACCCACCAACTCAGCATACAAACTCTCAAACATGCACCCATACAGACCCAAAACCCCCACCCCCGCCAATTTAGCATACAAACTCTCAAACATCCACCCATACAGACCCGAACCCCCCACCCCCCAACTCAGCACACCAACTCTCAAACATGCACCCATACAGACCCAAACCCCCCACCCCCCAACCCGGCACACAAACTCTCAAACATGCACCCATACAGACCCAAACCCCCTACGATCCCCCAACTCAGCATACAAACTCTCACACATGCACCCATACAGACCCAAATCACCCACCCCCAACTCAGCATACAAATTTTCAAACATGCACCTATACGGACCAAATCCCCCAACCCCCAACTCAGCATAAAACTCTCAAACATGCACCCATACAGACCCAAACCACCCACATCCCCAACTCAGCATACAAACTCTCAAACATGCACCCATACAGACTCAAACCCCCACCCCCCCAACTCAGCACACAAACTCTCAAACATGCACCCATACAGACCCGATCCCCCACTGCCACAACTCAGCATACAAACTCTCAAACATGGACCCATACAGACCCAAAACCCCCACCCCCCAACTCAGCATACAAACTCTCAAACATGCATCCATACAGACCCAAACCCCCACCCCCCAACTCAGCACACAAACTCTCAAACATGCACCCATGCAGACCCGAACCCCCCACCCCTCAACTCAGCATACAAACTAGCAAGCATGCACCCATACAGACCATGCATCTCAACATACAACGCACTTACACTCCAAAACAAACATTCATGCACATCCAACACCCCCCACCCCCGCATCTCAAACAATGCAGAAACATACAAAAACAAAAATTCATGCACACCCGAAACACCCCCACCCTCGCATCTCAACATGCACAACACAAACATACAAAAACACAAAAACAAACATTCATGCACACCCGACATCCCCCACCCCCGCAGCTCATCATGCACAACACAAACATACAAAAACAAACATTCATGCACACCCAACACCCCCCCTGACAGGCATCTCAAACGCTCCACAAACATACAAAAACAAACATTTATGCACACCGGAACCCCCCACCCTCACATCTCAACATGCACAACACAAACATACAAAAACAAACATTCATGTACACCCGACACTCCCCTCAACCTCACATCGCAACAAACACAACACAAACATACAAAAACAAACATTCATGCACACCCGACACCAATGATATTTGTGATGTCATATTTGATGTCCTGGGTGTTAGTCTTAGCAATGCACGTAGATTCTGCGAGTTATGGTTGCTGAGCTTACCATAATGGGGGAATGTGCAGTGTTTTTTGGTTTCACTGTGAAGTCTAACATTCCTTTAGTGACATTTATTTACTGAATGTACATATATATGTATGGCAGGGAAGGAAAAGAAAGGGGCTAAACAAGTGATGTTGTCATTGATTTCATCATTGACATTTGAGATGACGTCTTTCATGGTCTGGGTGTTAGTGTTAGCAGCGCACAGGGGCGGTGGCAGGGTTGGGGGCTTAGTTTACCATAACTGTCGAATTTCAGGGGTTTTTCGGTTTTAATTTGAAGCATAAAGGGGAGGTGGAAAGTATTTTTGTAGTGAAGTGTACAGGTTTGTGTTAGGGCAACTTAACCATAACGCCCCCTCAACAAAGTTTTTTTTGTAGTGAATTGTATGGGTTTTTAGTAGTACAATTTACGTATAAGGTGTACCTAAGAAAAAATGTTGTACTGCATGGCACAGATTTTCAGTAGTGCAACATAACCAAAAGGTTCCTTTAGGAAGGGTCATTTGGTAAACAGTATATAGCTTCCGAAGAATACCACATGGAAATATACTGTCGTACAACACCGTGACATGTCCCAGAATCAGTACACACTTACCTGAACGAAGTATACCTATTAGGCAATGTGGAAATAGATTTTATATTCATGTAGTAACCGCCACCTTCAACATTTGCCTTCGACAACGCCAACACGTATTGGTATGCAGCGATTGCGAATGCACTACACATTATATATTGGTAGGAAAAGTTGTTCTTATCTGAAAAAGACATCAGCTAAATGCAGCCTTCCTCCCTAAGAAACAGCAGCAGAGGTGTAATGCAAAAGCATAAGAAACTGTGTTGCTACCTTGCACATAACAGATGGAAAAAATGTGTTGCCACACATACAGTCACTCATATTACCGTTTGATGCCTTTTTGCTCAATGCCGGTTGCATATTACCTTATTGCCTGCCGTTGCAAAAAATAAAGCCACCCGTAAACAAAGTTAATAATGGGTTAATAACGACCTTTCACAGTATAATTGAAAAAAAAATAAAACTTGAATACACTTCACGCACTCCTTATTTCTCTGTAAAGTACATAGGTGCAATAATCCTTGCCAGCAATAGTCTAAATTACGAATGCAGTAACGTGTGCTACTAAAAAGGATGTGTACTTGTTGTAATCCGAGGCGACTTTGGCAGTAAAGATCACAAAAGAAAATCCTCTTTCAAGGTGGCCGCCATAGAAAGGGAAGGCGGTCATTGCATACATAGCCCCTCTTCCCTTTCCATTGTAGGTTCCAAAAAGCACAAGTACGTGGCGTGACGCAGAACCTGTAAATAAACATTCAGCAACGTACAAGGTAATAAATTACATTTGCAAATAAAACAGTGGAATGGTAAAGAACATATGACAATTTTACAGGTTACAAACTAGATTTATTTAATAACAAACTTGCAGAGACCATCGGAATAATCGCATAATCAATGCAATGATTACAATGCTGGTTAGGGAGGCATTGCAAATGTTGAAGATAATGAGGCCCTTTTTTTGCGCAAACAAACATTTTGGGGTCTTCGTTGAAGCAGTCGCTTTGTTTCCACAGTTATTTCCCAGAAGTCGTCATGACGTTGAGCCTACAGCACCACAAATGATGTCACGTTGCTCCGAATAACGAGTTCAGCGAACGGACAAAGCAGGCTTATAGTGTCATTCCACATTATTGTAATGGACAGGCAACCGCTCACCAGCAGTTGTATTTGCCGTCCGAAGAAGCCCTCACGCGGGATTTGAAAACCATGGCACGCACAGTATGGCAAAATATACGTAGGTGGGGAAAGTTACAAAAAATAAGTGTCAGTAACCAACCTGTACCAACATTTTTTAAAAGATGAAACAGAAAATTTGCAAAGTGCTACACAAAGATACGTGCTCAAAATTGACATTTTAGTAATATGTTACTAATGTCCAAGTGTACCTATAGGTGGAGATTAGAAGCAGCGAGATTTTGCATGCGCCGTAAGAGAAAACAAAATGACAAGTACACAGAAAGACGATAATTTAGGTATGAAACAAAAAAGAGTGGACAAATAAAAAGAAATTAAGTCTCGTCATTTCAAAGAAGACCAAAAAAAGTGCAAAGTTATACACAAAGCTATGTGGAGAAAGTAAGTGTTTCAAATTAGAAATATAAATAGTAAAAAAGGTTGAGTGCAGTCATACCCTGCAAATGAGCAACGTGTGCACTCTGCAACATTACAGGAAAATTACACAAGGGCAGAAAAATATACGTCAATTATATTAGCACAATTAGATGTGCAGTTATGTAAAAATAAAGCACGGTTTGCTGTACAGTTTGCCAAAGTAAACTTACAAAATATTTACAGCCTCCATTCTTTTTCGGCAAAGCAGTCACGAATGTGTTTGCAGCAAAGAATCTTCGTTGACTGATATGCATGTCACTTACAAACTTTTTAAAACATAACCTTATCAATTGCGTTTTTTTTTTTACCATTTCATTCCATGAATAGCGCGCAGGTTTCTCTTGGGCTCAAGGTAAAAAAACAATTGCCCCCTTACATTCACTCGAATGCGCGGGAGTACTGAGCGGTCAACCAAAAAAACAACTTGTGTGGCCTTCACTCAGAAGGCAAATACATTTTTGCTTTGAAGCAACATAATGAAATCTAATTATCAGAACCTGTACTCCCATACAGCTTCAGAAGCGCTGTTTGAAGCAAACAGTGCAGATGATGGCCTTAGTTCTCAAAACTGAAGAGGCCAATCTGAGGGAAATATTAGTGCAAAACACATTTTAATCCACACGCTGTAATTGGTCGTGGTGCAGTGAGCACAAACTTCCATTTAAACGTATCATTTTGCAGACAAGAAAACTGCACTTTTTCACTTTGTGCTTCCACAGCTCATTGGGCCCCCTCAAAGGTCACCTTGTGAAATACTATTACTTGAGTGTGAGAAGTCTAATGCTCTCTTGTTTTGGAGTTGTTTCTGGCGGTATCCACGCACACGAAAACATTAGTAAAGGAGAGGGTGCCACCGAACAAAGCTACCTTACTGCCCGCTGTTTTGCAAACAATCTGGCAAAGAGCCACATGGTCGTGCACACAACCTTTTCCCCCGTTCAGTGTAAGGGGAAAAAGACGTTTTGAGAATCCCTTCCCCTTATAACTTTCGCCCCCCCGCACCAAACATGACCAAACTTTCCAACCAAAGTCAGAGTGTGTGATATATTTTTTTCTCAAAGTTTGGCGACGATTCTTCCAAGGGTAGGACAGTTATAAGGCAGCCAAAAACAGTTCTTTCTATGGAAACCGCCGCTCTCGAATGTGCTGCAGTGGGTGACGGCAGGATCTAGAGGTTAAGATATATGTCCACGTACTTTTGAATGTATAAGTGTACAATGGCTTATACCTCCACCGCTAACAAGGTCGTTACTGGGTGCATGGGCTTCGGCCAGACTGTACACCCTAACCAGAACCATCTGAAATGCTAACCTATAGGACGAGTGTATGCACTGCAGTAATATGAAGTGGTGTTCCTGGGCAGGGCCTAGGGTTTTACGAGTATGATGTATGGGCAACGGGCTGCAGCCATGGAAGCAAAACTCTACATCCTGCCCACAGTCACCTCAGCGATGTACAGTAGTACGGGTGTATTGATAGGTGTGCTATGCTTCACTTATTCTGGCCAGACACTGCACTCCTACCTGTTTGTACATAGATATTATTGCAATGTGTTGATGTGCACTGGCTTATAACTCCAGTGCTTATAACTTTGTTGTTGGGTGCATGGCCCTTGGCCCTTGGCCTTGCACCCAACACTGTACACTCTCCCCTCAGCCATGTAAGCGATAATCAATACTACACGTGTAGCCATGGTCGTGACATGCAGCGGTGGTTGTGGGCAGGGCCTACAGTCTTGGAAGTATGGCCTTCGGCCTACGGCCTATGGCCATGCATCCAAGACTCTAGGCCCTGTCCACAACCACTGCAGCATGTCACGACCATGGTGGCGCACTAAGCAATAACACACCCATAAGAAAATGTAATATAATCGGGAAATACACTCAAAATTAATGGTCACTAACGCCACGCGTGTCCTGCGCACATTTTCAAGATGCCTGTACACAGCACGGACTCAAATAGTAGCCGTATTACATCCCTCATTTTCTGCACGTACAAACATCCAGAAGAAGGCGCCAATGCAGATTATCTAGGCCCTGTCCACAACCACTGCAGCATGTCACGACCATTGTGGTGTAGTAAGCAATAACACACCAATGAGAAAATGTAATATAATAGGGAAATACACTCAAAATTAATGGTCACTAACACCATGCGTGTCCTGCGAACATTTTCAAGGTGCCTGTACACAGCACGGACTCAAATAGTAGCCTTATTAGATCCCTAATTTTCTCCAAGTACAGTATTTAATCAGTCTCTTACTCTGTGATCCTCCCCACGCACTGTAGGAGAGCAAAACAGTTTCGAAAACAGCATTTCGCCTCTGGTAAGTAGCGCGCTGTCTTCGGATCCAAGATGTCGGGCGCATCCACACATTCTGACGTACATCACGGCTCGCTGTAGCCAATCGGCACAGACGTCGCGTGTCCACGGTGATGACGCCACCCCCCCTGGCCAATCGGTATCATGTCTGCGGAACGAACAGGGAAATGTGACCGTGGAGCGGACATAGATATCACTAATTTATTCAGACATATTTTGTGGTCGTTTTAAAGGAAAGGACAGATTTGTCACCAGATTGTCACCAAATTTACTAAAGCACGCTTTCGGGTCCAAGCCCCTGCCCCAGGCACAAATTTGGTGCAAATCCGTCCAACGGTTTGGCATGTAGCCATGCGCAAAGTTTTTCCCCCATTTAGTCTATGGGAAAAAAAGACGTTTTGTGGCCCCCCTATAACTTTCAGCCGCCTGGACCAAGCATCACCAACCTTTGCAAAAAAATTCAGAGTGGCCCATATGCTTTTTTGCAAAGTTTGGTGAGGATTCGTCCAGGGGGAGCGAAGTTATAAGCCGCCCAAAAAAGTGCTCTTCAGCAACTTAACCATAACTACTGGCCACTATCGTGGCCGTGGAATATATATTGGTGGTACCGCCTGCAGTCTATTCACTACTCATAGCCAGCCTTCATGATTACTTAATCTACTTGCATTTCAGCATCTGAACAATTATAAAACGGCTTGCATTTTCTTCAGTGCTCTCCACACGTGCAATCTTGACATTTTACTCAATTCTTCACTTCGCCATCAGATTCTATAAGGTCTAGTCACCTTCTTCATTGGCATCTCTACTGGGTGCGTCATTTCTGCTTCATGTGACGTCACCAGTGTTCTCTTTCATTCATCTTCACACTTCTTCCGGAAACCTCCTTTCAGAGACTGTCATTTCTCTTTGGGTACATCATATAGGGCTTTCTCAATGGATAACTTGTTTCGAGAATTCTTCGCGGTATAGGCACCATTTTTGGCATCGTAGATGTCGCAATTTCTGGCTTCCAATATATAGGCGAAAATAGGGGCGGGACTTCCGGTAGAAGCATTTGACTCCTCCTCTGCAGTGTCCTACCATCCCACAAGTCCAACATACAGGGGAGACCACCTGACTAGTCCCTCTTGGTTAAATCCTCCCTGCACATTTTGGTTCTCATTTTGCAAATTTTGAAACCCACCCTGATTGTTTTGAAATCCACCCCTTTCTCTGCACATGGCATCAGCCCATTTCCTCCTTGGCCCATTGGGCGCTGATTATTTGCCTGCGATGTTCCCACTGCTTGCTGTATCCCCAGCCCTACTCCACTTGTCAATATGTCCCTTTCTCTAGCATATTTTGACAATTTCTTCAGAAATAATTTAGCTTCTTCAGTTTTCCTAACCTCATATTTCTACTTGCTTTTCTCCTGCCATAGCCGACAGTGATGCACTATTGTCAACTGTATTCAGGGCCATCTTAAGCACTTTTGGGGCCCTGGGCACGGACATCTTTGGGGCCCCCCTCCACTAAATCAAAGGAATTATGGGATCAAGAATACTGGTCACGCCCCCCACCGCTGACCCGTCGCGCTCACAATCCATAGGTTGATATGCTATCTCGCAGCATAACAAGCATGTTTACTCCCTTTAAGTCCCCTTGCCCTCTTCATTCTTGTTCTAATCCGAATCATAAACAGGTAGCATTTGAAAATCAACACTATTAGTCTACAAAGGGGTTACTGTTCTGGTGGTATCCAGTCAAATTTTCGAAAACAAATTTTCAAAATGCCATTTTGTCAGAAAAAAAATGCCGAACAAAAATTATTCTGAATGTTTTTCTTTATTTTATGTTTTATTTTTGTTTCGTTATTAAAAAAAGTGTCAATAACAAAAAAAGGGGGGATTGGGAGGAAACCCCCATTTAAAAAAAAAAAAACATTAGAATATTTTTTCCCGGCATTTTTGTGTTGAAGAAATGGCATTTCGAAAATATGACGTTCGTAAAAGTCACTATAAACCGTTCTAGTACATACAGGATACTTTTTATCAATAACATCCAGGAAGGTAGATATATGATTAATGCGGGACCATATGTAAAAGGTACATGTAACCCATAATAGACGGAGAACTCACATTAGCTGCCTCACAGAATGCAAAAGTGCTCATGCATGGATAGAGACCACCAATTGGAAGGAAGGAGAAAGCTACACATGCCATACAATGGATAGTGGAGGCAGATTAGAAGCTACCAGGAAGGTGTCTTTATCCAGACAGACTGTTATTAGAAGTGGGATATGGTTTTCAAATAGTGTTGCCATTAGATATCAAAGGAACAAATGCCTGTAGTGTGTGACATAAATATGCTCACTATTAACATGACATGCCCAGGATCACACATTGGTTAAGGGGTGAAGGGGGGAACCTGGGATTTGAACACTTTCTTTTCCAGTTCTTACCATGAACTAAAACAATCTAATTTTATTTTTTTTCAAAACGGACTTGGAAGGTACACAAATCACATTACCAAACACAAGCCATTTTAAACAAACTATTATAGAAGGGTGTTATGCAAAATGGGAATGATTCTAGCTTGATTCTCTCCATCATCAAGGGAAGTATATGAGAACCTGCATACCAATCAATGTGATTTACCACATTTGATATGGGTTTGTATTTTGTATTTTAAGCTTCAAATACTTCCAAAACAGTGGCTTGTGACATTTTTATTTATAAACGTGCATAAAAACCTTTGACTTTTACCAAAAAAATAGTGTTTTTTTTGTGTCAAACCAGCAGACCTTAAAATATGCTTGGCTGAGGCCTGCAACATATGATCCGCTCTCTTCTGTCTACCAACCCTTCCACTCAAATGGCCTACATAAGAAGAAAGATCAAGTAATGGGCTAAACGATACCAGCAGCATGCAAGAAGGCAAACCTCACAGAATGCAGCACAGTCATTTAACATATATTAGATGATTTGACCAGGATCACTGTATCATCTGCTGGCAAATCCAGGATACAAACATGAACGCTGTTGTTGTATAGTCTTGAATTAGGATACTTATTCACCTCTTGGAGTAACAGTTTATGCCATTGTTGGAAGCGATTGCCTAGGTTTTACAACACCCCATCTGAACAACCCCATTTCTAGACCTTCACTATACGGATGATATGTTAGTTTGTATAGCAACCCCTATCTGGTAGAGGTACATTGCTGATAATAGCAGATGTTGTTCTGCAAAACCAAGTACATATGCAGGCAGGCTTATAAACTTCAGTCAAAGGAAAGGCTCAGCCAACCTTGCTGGAATGCAATATTCTAATGTTCCATACCAGCACAACTCTGCAAGGGGTGCTTCACACAATGAGCTAACTTCTGAACCATTGTTGCACTCAATTTATCAATATGCATTTCACCATTGCCTATTGCACATGATCAACATAATTCCCACAGGAAGGTAAGAAAGCTACAGAGGTGTGCCATAAGGAACACACAAACTATGTATACCACAGTGAACACAGAAAGCAATGCAGGATGAATTGATCAAGGCAGAATACACTTGCCAAAACAGAAAGGCAATGGGTTTAGAGCCTCAGCAGCACCCCATAACATTTCCTGACGTGTGCCAGTTAAGACTGGTGAACAATGGATTCTTACTTCTTCAGATCAGCTAGCCTTGTGGGGCCCCTGGGCAAGTGCCCCCTTTGCCCTCCCATAAAAACGTCTCTGACTGTATTTCAGCCCATGGTTTAGCTTCCATTGCCACCAATTTCTTCATTTGTCTCTGAACTGGCTCAGGCAACCCTTGACATAAAATGTGGTAAAATAATGCCACCGTTTTTTCCCATGGCTCTTTCTTTTCAAGAGTCCAACGCTCTTGAATGTCCTGAATGTAAACAATAGGGTCTTCATCTTCTTTCATCTTACGTGTCATAATTGCACCCATATCTAATGTGTCAGGATACTACACACATCTGCCCTACAATTTCTAAATGGCGCTCCATTGTGCGCTGTGTTCTGTGCTGTCGCACTTAAATAGCCTGCTCTCCTCCATATGTCATCTGCTCTTTCTCCAATAATGGCTGCCAAGAGACCCTTAAAATCTCCAATGGCCAATGTAGTTCCTCCTGTAATTTTTTCTAATTCGCATTTTCCCCCACCCGATATCAAACTCGGAAGTTTGCATCTTAAACTATCCTTTTCTGCTTACCTGCTCCGGATCATCCTGCAACTGCTTACCTGCTCCGGATCATCCTGTTTCTGCTTACCTTCTGCGGACCATCCTGCTTCTGCTTACCTGCTCCGGATAATCCTGCTTCTGCTTAACTGCTCCGGATCATCCTACTTTTGCTTACCCGATCCGGATCATTCAGATTCAGCTTACCTGGTTCTTACTCCACGCCGCAGCTATCTCCAGTCAAGAGGGGACTTCTGCACTGGCACCTGTAAGAACAAAGAAGAACAGCATTAACACACGCACCTCAGTAACGCTGCACATACTCACCGAATCTTCCCATGATGCTGGAATCCAGGTTAGTTGCAAGAGCGCACAAACCCCTGTAAGAAAGAAGAGACACTATTCATTGCGCTCGCTCCAATAACGCAGACATTTATTTCACTGCGCTCTCTCTCTCTACGCGGTGCATACTTACCAAAAGCCTCTGTGCAAACTTACCTAACCACCAAGTCTCCAGTAGCGCTGAACCCGGACTCGAAGTACTAATACCACATAATTTCTCCTGCAAAGGAAAGGGAGAGACATTACCAGGCGCGCTCAAATTGAAGGCGCTGCGCAAACCTACAAGCAGCAAGCTTCTACACGCAGCGCTACTCACCCACAAAAATACCGGCAAACAAAGACAATCATTTTGGACACTCAACATTCTCCGCGCAACGTTCACTTGTGGGAAGGACTTTCTAGCCAGTGAAGAAACTGGCGCCTTGAACTCTCAGCCTCGCTGTGAAGGCATAAAACAGCGTTTGGCCTACAGACATTGGCACCAATCACATGAGTGAATCGTGCCCCTGTGAATGCAGGATGGAGTGCACACCCTACTAAAGACCAAGGTAGGCCCATAGGGGGACATCACAGCACACAGTAAAGAGAAGAGAAGGGCCCAGGGGAATCGGGTGAATTCAGGTCTGAGTGTACACCTTGTATTTGACAGGTATTCCTGTAACGCGATTGTAACGCGGAAGTGCAGACCCATACGAATGAGTACATAGATTCAGAGAAGAGGTGGAGGATTCCTTTATACAACCGGAGTAAGTGCAACTTTTGAGTAGCATTAAGGCTGATTGAGATACCCTATATGAGAGAGGGGACTCACTGAGGATGTGGATATTTGTATCTCCACAGATTTGGGTCCACTTAAAGCAGCAATGACGGTTTTCTTTGCTTCTTCCAGAGAAATCCCACGGGGAGGAAGCAACTTCTAGCTTCATTACGACCTACAAGTGAGTGTTCCACTCCTTATTGATATACTGGACTATTACATACATTTGTCAGTCTTAAATAGAATTTTTTAACAGAGCATTTTTACTCTGTTCCATAGGGTGGCTACTTACATCTGCGGTCCATATCTGAGAGAACCCTGAGAAAATATATTGTTTGGAAACTTCCAGACTGGTAAGCAGGATTATTCTATGCTTTCTAGTCATTTATGGGACGTTAGAGATGGCCTAGGGTATTAATATGTCATAATTGTGCACTAGTTTAGAGAGGAGAAGAGGACATGCAAGAATTCCCTGAAGAAATTGGGAATCTGCATAAGGAACCAGAAAAGATCCAAGAGCTGCTACTAGGAAAGAGAGGTATGTAATAAGCAACATACTTCAACACCCTTTTTTGGGGTAAGGGTGGGTTTAGATGTAATTAGAGATTTACACTTCATAATTAAAGTACTAATAGGGTGTCTGTTTTGATTAACAGGGTACTCCCTACAACCAAAGAAGATTTTTA
Source organism: Ambystoma mexicanum (assembly GCF_040938575.1). Lineage (NCBI taxonomy): Eukaryota > Metazoa > Chordata > Amphibia > Caudata > Ambystomatidae > Ambystoma > Ambystoma mexicanum. The sequence continues at coordinate 1,079,755,211 of NC_090933.1, forward strand.
ACATCGGCACAAGACACATTTCCCTGAAGAATGTCCTACATGGTTGTATATTAAGGACAGAAACTTGTACAAGTCGGTTTTTTTTTAAATATACCAACATGAAATAGGCTGAAAATAGTGAGGCATGGGAATCAGAGTGTTATTCAATATACACATTTGAGATCCTTGAAAAGTCACTGTAATGTACTCACGCATGGTGCTTCTACTTGTGTTGTTTTTAACATAATGTATGTGTTTTATGTATGATGATCATTTTTATGATTGTTTTATGAACTTGATGACTAGTGTTTAATAAAATTTTGTGATAATGAATTCCATTTTTATGGGAAGAATCGAAAACGACACCGCATAAAACATGAGACTGTCTTTTTGTATATAGGAATTATAGATTCACAGAGCAAGAAGTCTTTCTGATCCCTACCTGTGACACATAACCGTTTGATAATATAATTCCTCCGGGTGAAACAGAGGAAGTGAAGACGCAGGGTCAAGGGAGGCTCGTCCATCGCTCCTGCAGAGACACAGGTGAGCGTGACAGAATGCAAAGCCATCCTCAATACCTCTGCCCGAGCGATAGAAACCTCCAAGGTAGACCAGCTTTCCCTATTATTAGGTGAACTACGGGCCAAGGTGCATGCAGCCCACTCAGAGACAAATGCCTTAAGGCGCGAACTGGTAGTCAACAGAGACAAAACAGACGATTTGGCAAAACAGCTCCTAGAGACCCAAGCTGGTCTAGCACACCTACCAGGTGGAGTTCCACAGCGGCAGCCTACCATGGCACCTGTAGCCACACCCGTTCAGGTATTGCTTCCAGGCAACATCCCATTAGCACACCCGGAACGCTTCTCTGGGGATCCCAAGAAATGTGGAGTGTTCATGAATCAATGCCGGCTACATTTCATATGCAAACCAGACACCTTTCTGAACAACCAAGCTAAAGTAAAGTAGCAAGTAGTTAATCCTCCCAAAGATTGCAGTGAATACATCGACCTAACTATGCAACTAGACCACCGGTTACAGGATCGCAAGGCTGACCGAACCAGATCAGATCATTGACCAGGGGATGTCCGACCAAAGGAAGCTGTAACGCTCACCTGGTATCCATGGGGACGTCACTCAGCCTGTTCTGACCTCTTACGACCTCAAACCCTTCCCTGGAGTCTACTCGACTAGAGACTGAGCCAGAAACACAGGATTGGTAGAGTTTAACTCCCTATTGTCTCTTTGTGCTTAAACCCCTTCTTCCCCGGGCTCCAACCCTTCCCTTTGATCCACAGCTCACTTTGTTTTCTTGGAAAGTGTGCTCTGCGTCCTGCTTTCAGCAGGGGCGCGTTGATTGATGCAGGCTCGTTGCTGCCTAGTTACTTCACTGGCAAGAGTCCGGCAGGTAAGTATAATGAGTCTTTTGAACAGTTCTCTAACTTCGTTCCTTTCCTTCCTTAGATGATGGCCGGCGTCTGGGGATGGCGACGTGCTGCTGAGATGAGTAGCACTGAAGGTGAGTGAGAGCGTGATGCGCGATGCGACCCTTTCGTATTTGTATTGAACTGAGTTCTTTTTCTGTGTCTTTTAGGTGCCATGACGTTTTCAGCGTGGTGGCCGGTTATGAAGAAGAAATGTGGTGAGTAAGCACGGTATGTGGCGCCTCTAGATGTTTCCACACTAACCTGGAGTGTCTTTTCCCTCTTGCAGATGGATGAGAAGTTTTGGAGACAGAGTTCCCCCAGAACGGCTGGAATTCAGGTAAGCGTTTGAAGCTCGTACAGTCTTTAAAAATAAGCGAAGATTTGCAGAATGCTTACTAATCCCTTTTTTCTGTTCTTTTCCCTTTTCCTCAGGAACCGGGATGTGAATGACACCGCCTAAGATGCCTGCAGAACAGAAGGAGCGATGAATGATGGGCAGAAGCGCTGCAAGGTAAGGCTGTTCCTAACAGTGTTCTTGTTCTTGCAGGAGCTGAGCGCAGAAGAAAGATGCAGGCCTACTGGAGACCGATCCGAACAGGGTGAGTGTCACGCTGCAGGTGCAGAAAACGCAAAGCATGTTTCTCAGCCTGGGCGTGGCTTAAGTAGTCTGTGGGTATCCCAGGTGTCTCTGGGCTGAACCACACCCAAAAGACTAGACTGCACATGCAGTTCTGGGAACCGAAATATGTGGGGGCATCCATCTTGTCCCCATCAATGCGCTACAAGTCCAATCCCCAATGTTATCGTATGGGAGTGAGTGAGTCTGGTGCCACAAGCGCCAAGTCTGACTCCAAGTGGGTCTTTGGAGGGATGGAGAGGCCCTTGAGGGCCATGTAGGTGATCGTGGCCTGGCTCCAGCCTGACATCTTAGAGGGCTGGGGACATGAGGGGCAGGAATCATGACAGAAGCGTTCCATCGACAGGCCTCAGAAATACACTCAGAGCTCATGCAATTGGGTGTTCTCAGGGGACCACTCACCAAGGCGGAGAGAGATTGGAGGCGTCAGAAAAAACTTTGCTTATATTACAACCAATCTGGTCACTTCCTCCAGAACTGCACGATTAAAGCCCCACGGAAGACAATGGGGGTACTAGATAACACAAGGGAAGACACAGGTGCGGTAGCGGAAAACTCCAACGCCCGCCAGATGTAGAGGTCGGTCTGTCGAGCCAAGAACGGAGCACTCAGATCTCACATTTCAGTATTCCTGTGGTTTTGGTAGACCCCTCACAGTCCACCCGAATGCATGCCCTCAAGGCTTTCATAGACAGTGGGGCTATTGGGAACTACCTGGACATAAACACTGCAAAAACCTTGGGATTAGCATTCCACCGTAAGGACACCGCAGAAAGCGTGACAGCTGTGGATGGCACACAACTTCTTTCGGGACCAGTAACACAGTGTATTTCCACCATTGCCTTAATCTGCCAAGATAGCCACAGAGAAAGTATTAGATTCAACCTTATCCCTGCACCCCAATGGAAGCTGATTCTTGGGATACCGTGGCTAGAGACACACAACTCAAAGATAGATTGGCAAGCTCGAACCTTACTCTTTTCCACGGAATGGGCCTCTTGTTACGACATCAAAGGGATCAAAGGAAGCCCATTGTTAGCTTCACAGGAAAAGATAGAAGGTTTAGGCTTGGTGGGCACTTTACCAGAGGAATACCAGGAGTTCCAGGATGTGTTCGCGAAGGAGCAAGCTAATACACTACCACCACATCGAGTTTACGACTGCCAGATCGACCTGCAACCAGGGGCACAAGTATTGTGCAGCCACATTTATGCATTAACCGAGGAAGAAAACACTAATCTATGGACATACTTGGATCAATACCTGGCCAATGGCTTCATTAGACCATCTAAGTCACCAGCCGCCTCCCCACTCTTCTTCATACCGAAGAAAGAGGGGGACTTAAGAACGTGTATCGATTACCGGGCCCTAAATCAAGACATCATAAAAAATAAGTACCCATTACCTCTGATGCCGGTACTCATAGACCAGATGAGACAAGCGAAGATTTTCACTAAGCTAGACTTACGCGGCGCATATCACCTGGTACGCATGAAGAAAGGGGACGAGTGAAGACTGCGTTCCGTACCCGCTATGGCTTGTGTGAATACCAGGTCATGCCCTTTGGGCTTTGCGATGCCCCGGCTGCGTTCCAGCATTTTATGAATGATGTGTTACGGGAGCTCCTCGATGTCTACGCAGTCGTCTACATCGATGACATTCTGATCTACTCCACCATTCCCCAAGAGCACATAACCCAGGTGTGAGCTGTGCTCCACAAACTGCGTGAAAACCAACTGTACGCAGAGCTAGAAAAATGCTCCTTCCACGTCACTGAGGCAACGTTTCTGGGATATGTACTGACACCGCAGGGGATCAAGATGGACAATAGAAAAGTGGAGTCCTCACCCACGTTTGTAAAGCGAGTACAGAGTTTCCTAGGGTTTGCAAACTTTTATCGACGCTTCATACCAGGATTCTCACATATTGTACATCCAATAACAGCTTTGCTGCACAAACACTGAATGTTCGAATGGACAGCAGCAGCTGAAGAAGCTTTTCGAGCTCTCAAGGAAAAATTTACCTCAGCCCAATTCTGCAACACCCACAGCCGATTTACCGTACATCATGTAAACGGACGCTTCAAGCATTGTCATGGGGGCCGTATTGTCTCAATAAAATCCTGAAACCAGATGCCTTCACCCCATTGCCTTTTGGTCAAGGAAATTTTCCCCAGCAGAATTAAACTATGCAATTTTTGAGAAAAGAACTCCTAGCAATCAAAAGCGCACTGTGTGAATGGCTTATTTACTAGGAGCAAAACACACCATCACAATAATAACAGATCATCGGAACTTGCAATACTTACGCTCAGCAAAAACTCAGTCTTCTAGGCAGCCCCGTTGGGCCCTATCCTTAATGGAATACGACTTTGTAATCACCTACCGCCCCGAATGGGAATGGGAAAGCGGATGCGTTATCCCGCATTGGCACAGGAGAGGAAGGGCCTCATTACACGGAAGGCAGTAAACGATGGTGATATTAGCATAATGGTTGCCGCCGGTACCATACCGGTACCACCATGGAGGAAAGGGGAATTACCACCCCATTCCAAGGTTGGCGGGGCGGTAATTCCCCCTTCCTCCATGGCCCTTCCCCATTCCCATTCCCATTTTTGCCCCATAGGGCATAATGGGAATGGGGAAGGAGCTAATTACGGTACCGCAAATTGCGGTACTGTAATTAGCACCAAGGTCCCTTTGCGGGTCCCAACTTTAACGGCTAGTCTACACCAGCCGTTAAGGTCGGGTCCCGCAAAGGGACCTCGTAGTAAGGCGGTAAGGGTTTACCGTACCGGTGCCCTTACCGGTACCGGTAAACCCTTACCGCCTAACCTGTAATGAGGCCCGAAGTCTACAATGCCCCTAACCCGGTGGAGATCATACCCAGCCATAAAAATTCTCAGCCTCTGCATCGGCCCATACTCTGCAGGAAACAATAAAAGAAAATATGTCTGAAGAAGACCTAATGGCTTGGGACACGAAGGGTGATCAGTTCACCATTCAAGACAAACTACCATACTACCAAAAACGCCTCTACGTTCCAACTAAGGACTTGCAACAAGCAATCATATCAGACTACCACGACTCGCTGTTAGAAGCCCATCCGGGTGTAGCCAACACCATTAAGAAAGTAAGCAAATTTTATTGGTGGCCAACTTGGCGAGAAGATATTGCCACATACATAGGCACCTGTGAGGTGTGTGCACAATACAATATATGCAGGCAAAAACCAGCGGCCTCCTTCAACCAATCACCATTCCGTCAGTACCCTGGCACACAGTATCAATGGACTTCATCACTGATCTACCTCCTAACTCAGGTTATAATACCATCCTTGTAGTAGTGGACCTCTTCTCCAAAATGGCCCATTTCATAGCTCTAAAAGGTATTCCCTCAGCTCAGACCCTGTCACAGGTTTTTCTAGACTGAACCGTCAAGTTACATGGATTATCTACCATAATCGTTTCTGACAGAGGCAGCCAAAAAGTATCTCGTTTGTGGAAAAAATGTTGTGCCCTGGCAAGAGTAGATGTCCGTCTGTCTTCTAGTCACCACCCTCAAACAGACTGCCAAACCGAGCGCACTAACCAGAACATGGAACAGTATTTGAGCTGTCTATTACACCAAACAAGCCAAAGCTGGACAGAAATTCTATGGATGGCAGAGTATGCCTACAACAACTCAGCACATTCATCAACCCAAGCAACACCCTTCTTTACTATATATGGTCGAAACCCCAGAATGTCAGTCTAGGATCCACCAGAAAAGATTGAAATGCCTGCAGTAAAGAATCTACATGCCAGTATCATGAAAGCAGCCAGAGAAGCCAGCAGGAACCTACAGCAAGCCAAAGAAACACAGAAAAGAAACGCTGATCGTCATCGACGAAAAGCCCCAGATTATCAAGTGGGAGACACATTGCTTTAAAGGGTCCCAAGAAATTTCAGCCTAGATACCTCCGCCCGTATACAATAGAAAAAGTAACGAATCCAGCAGCCATGAGACTGGCGTTACCTCAACATATGCGTATACATCCCGTATTTCACGTGTAACTATAAAAACAGCACACCCAGGAACCCGAAATTCCACACCTCCTGCACCAATACAAGTGGGTGAAGAAGCACCAGAATATGAAGTAAAGAACATATTAAATTCCAAACAAGTACGAAAGACCCCGTATTACTTGATTGACTGGAAGGGGTACGGACCCCAGGAAAGATCATTGGAACCCAGCACGCACGTGCATGCCCCCCTATTGGTGCAGAAATTCCATCTGGACCATCCTGAGAAACCAAAGCCCTCATACACACCATTGGGGGGGTGTTGAGGGGGAAGACTGTCATGAGTATCAGGCAGGTAGTTGGGGAAAGCTGGGTGGAGGCTTGGCAGGCCTGGCATAGGCACACAAAGAACCCATAACAAATCCCTCCTTTCATTCCTTCCTTGTGTTTTTAGTAACTTCCTGGTTACCACTTCCTGTTGCCAAACAGGAAGTGCATGATAACTCATGAGCTCTCTAGTGTTTGGGTGTGGCTGGCTATATAAGCCACACCCAAGTTTCTTCCAGTGCTTCGTGTTGCTTACTGTGATCTGTATCAGCAACACACTTGCCCTGCTCTGGATCAGCCAGCATCTGCTTACCTGCTCCGGATCATCCTGCTTCTGCTTACCTGCTCCGGATCATCCTGCTTCTGCTTACCTGCTCTGGATCATCCTACTTCTGCTTACCCGGTCTGGATCATTCAGCTTCAGCTTACCTGGTTCTTACTGCACGCCACAGCTATCTCCAGTCAAGAGGGAACTTCTACTCCGGCACCGGTAAGAACAAAGAAGAACAGCGTTAACACGCGCACATCAGTAATGCTGCGCATACTCACCAAATCTTCCCGTGACGCTGGAATCCAGTTTAGCTGCACAAGCGCACAAACTCCTGTAAGAAAGAAGAGACATTATTTATTGCGCTCGCTCCAATAACGTGGACACTTATTTCACTGCACTCTCTCTCTCTACGCGGTGCATACTTACCAAAAGCCTCTGTGCAAACTTACCCAACGACCAAGTCTCCAGTAGCGCTGAACCTGGACTCGAGGCGCTAATACCACATAATTTCTCCTGCAAGGGAAAGGGAGAGACATTAGCAGGCGCGCTCGACTTGAAGGCGCTGCGCAAACCTACCAGCAGCTTGCTTCTACACGCAGCGCTACTCACCCACAAAAATACCGGCAAACAAAGACAATACGGACAATTTTGGACACTCAACATTCTCCGTGCAACGTTCACTTGTGAGAAGGACTTTCTAGCCAGTGACGAAACTGGCGCCTTGAACTCTCGGCCTCACTGTGAAGGCATAAAACAGCGTTTGGCATCTGAACTCAGCCTTCAGACATTGGCACCAATCAGATCAAGGTAGCCCCATAGGGGGACATCACAACAAACAGTAGAGTGAAGGGAAGGGCCCAGGGGAATCGGGTGAATTCAGGTCTGAGTGTACACCTTGTATTTAACAGGTATTCCTCTGGGTGAAACAGGGGAAGTGAAGACTCGGGGTCAAGGGAGGCTCGTCCATCGCTCCTGCAGAGTCACAGGTGAGTGTGACAGGATCTGGCATCCTGTCCTTAGGTTGTTCCAGATCCGACCATCTTACTTCCTTGCATGTCTGCAGGCTGCCTTCGGGAGCACATGGTCTTGGTTCAGTCTGCTAAAGGACGAGGCTCTATGTTCTATATAAAACAGATTTTCTACTTCGTTTCGTGGTTTAAATGCCGAGGACGCATCCCCTTTCCCTCAACTTTCATAGCAGATACTTCCCTTTAATTCCTGATAGGCCTTATCAATCCTATCTCTAATGCTTCCTATATCGATGTTTTCCTCTTCTAATACTACTCTAGATGCCCCGGCGTTGCTACCTACATTGGAAGAAACTCTTCTATTCTGTCCCATCATATTGCTGAACTCGGCTCCATTAACTCCTTTGGAATGCAGTTAATATCAAGTTCCCGTTGTCTCCTTTATCATTCTAATTCTTCTTCTAATTTTTTTGTTTTCTCGCCTCCCTTCGGATTCTCTCCTCCTCTTGTCTTATCTCTTCTCTCCTCACTTCTGCTCTCCTTTCTTCCTCTTCTCTTCGTCTATGGATTCTTCTGTCCCTTAATTTCTGTGCTTCTTCCTCTTCTCTCTTCCTTTCTCTTCTATCCTTATCTTCCATCATTCTCTGTCTATTATCATATTTTCTTTGCTCTTCCGCCCTTTCTTCCTTCTTTTGTTGCTCTTCCTGATTCATCTGTTCTTGCCACTCTCTACTCTTTCTTTTGTGCTCATCCTCCTTCAATATTGTTTCCCGTTCCCTGTCTTTTCTGTCCTGTTGATCTTTGTCTTATTTTTGCCTTACTTCCTTGATGCTTTTCCTATCCATTCATTCTGCACGAGTGTTATCTCGTCAGATTTATCTTTCTCTCCTTTCCATCTCTTGATCTTTCATTCTATTTCTGTCCATATATTCGATCGTTTACTTTTCTCTTCTTTATCTTGTATGATACCAAAAGATATCCTCTTTTCTCTTACTCTCTTCTGGTCTATCGGCACTGCTATAAGTGGACAGTTCGTATATCGGATTACTATACCCTGCCACTGTTTTCAGTTCCTTTAACGGATACAACCCTACATCTTCCATATCAACGCCTTTCACTTCAGGTGAGGCAAGGAGAGCCGAAGGCTCGGCACCTTCCTCCTTACATTGCCTAAGCATCCACTCCTCAGGTGGCGGATCTTTCCTCTCTTCCTGATACATCTTCCAAAGCACTAAAATAGCTGACCTTTCCAAAATGTCTTCCCCTTGTAAGCAGCATGCAGGTATGTGGTCATGTGTAGTGTTAAAAAGCAGGTTCCAGGCTCTTTAAGATTTCTTCAGGTAAGTTTATTTCCAAGTTCTTAGTTACATATCCACATGAAGACATAAAGGACATAAGCTGTGACAACACCGGCTCCCATCACCCAGGGCTAGCCAGCTATAACCGCCTCTACACGGAACACGCACTCAGAATATTCCATCATCCACACATAAACATTCCACATGACATCACAAGCTACCTCACCTCAGACAGGCACAATACAACACACCTGCCTCCTTTACTTAACATACATGCACAGAACAAGTCACATACCAGAACAACACAACTACCACCTTCCAAGATATATGCACACGTAATACTCAACTGGCAGACAGACACTTCCACGGCCAAACCCAACCATCAAAACATCACACCCTGACAAACTACATTTCATGTACCAATAACAAAAATACTGTCATCTATCTGCCTGTTCCTGCCACACACAAGCAACTGGGCTCTCACCCCAGGGCCTGGCCAACCCTGAAACTGGGCTACTTCACCTACATTCCTGAACAACCACAAGACTGCTACACCTCCTACCACCTGACCCAGCCTACAACAACGCGGGTGTCCAGGCTGCCACCCTGGAACCCCAGCAGGCCTCTAGACTGCCACTCTAGAGAACTGAGACCTCAAAGCCTCCAAAAAGACAATCACAACCTCACTCCAACATCGATTCACAAAGTGGAAACATACAACATCACTGAGATCACAAACACCCATGGTCTTAATACCATACTCATTACACCAGACAAGGATGTACAAGCCTTCCAAACACATTGGGAGCGGTGGCCACGCACTCCCAATGCCAACATCAATGACTGGTAAAAACTAAACGGTCTTATAGCAAGCAAAACATCCTAACCCAAAACAAACTGTTGAACCCATGGATACAACGAAATCCACAATAAATACCACAAGTAACATAGAAAAAATGTACTCATCATCTCAGGACTTACCACACTCAATACCAACGGGTCATTTCCAGGCGTCCCCAGCTACCCCTTTACCACCAGCTACCTACTGTCCAATGTGATGAGAAGGATAAAAAGAAACCTAGAGGAGGCGCTACCTCCCTCACAGAACAACCTCATGCTGTTCAACCTTTACCAGAATCAGGTAACCCCTATAACCAGACCAATCCCCTCACATGAAATTAGAAAATCCTAACATCCTTAATTGAAAGAGTTGAGGCGCTACCTCACTCTAGAACAATCGCATGGGTGTTCAACTTTTACCACGACAGGTAACTACCCAAACCAAACCAAAACAATGTAAGGAAAACTATATACCCCACTGACATTACCCAAACAATTCAAACCATGCATTTCACACTGCAACACTTCCATGCTGAATGTGAGTCCACCCAATACCCACCACTCACTGACTCTCTCCAACCTATCTGAGTCAGATTCATCATAACATGCATTCCAAAATCATAGAATGCTGCCACCATATGCAGTTAACAATACATAAACCGCATTGAAAACATTTGCGTTGTGCACATTTGAATACAAAACCATGTTGCTCATAGCAAGTAAAATCCCCAAAACTAACACTTTTATGAACTAAAACGTCCATAGACATTTGCAGGCTCTTAAGCAAACCTATGAGTCCATAGCTGTTTACACAGGCTCTACTGACATGTGCAATATAGCTGAAAATCCTCAAAATGATTAAAGCTATCACACTCATACACATACCACCCATCTTACACTAACAGCAACGATTTATGCACATTAGTGTTCATGTGCCGTGGTGCTTGGCACTCGAAACCTGCAATTCCTCAAAAGAATTATGCTAAATACCCTTCAATACAACATATTACCACACTATATTGTCACCGTTTCACTTACCCATTTACATAACAGAACAGCACCGTTTAAGATGCATGTATATCGTCTATAAACACGAACTCATTTGCATCCTCGCAGTGCCCCCATTCTACAGATTCACATCGCACCAAGGCACTCACCATCCTGCACATGCAAAACACTCCGTCAGTTTTAAATACGTATATTAAAGTTCCAAACTACCCAACATTATGGCTGTTACTCTCTGCACATGCCTATACCTCACGATACTGTCATGACCTAAAAATGTCACCTTATTTGTTGGCCGCTACCTGTCGCCTCACTAACTGAGACGGGGCGGCATGCCAGCATCACAATCCACCGAAAATGTCTCTTTTGCCAAGCAGAGACCACAGCATTTGGCACCTAAACAAACCATGTCTCTTGGATCCGATTTGTATCATATGGTTCCCATGTTCTAAGCATTGTTCATTCCTGCCTTAATACAGCTGCACACATATTTTGCTTCCTTCCTTCTAAGACACATGTCTTGCCAAACGTCAGATTCCTTAAAGTACTTTCCCTTTTACATCCTCAGGGCAAACGGCACTTATAATACGAAGCTCTAACAATGGCACATTCCAAAGAACATTCTACGCTTCACCATCTCCCCCTGCTGCATGTGTGACATCATCAGGCACTACTGCTCAGCAGGGCTATGCAGAGCTTCATAGGCCAACGGTTGTTAACTTCCCAGGAGACCTCGCCACGAAAGGCTCATAAATCAGCAGAGTTTCAGACAGCCAAAAACATGATGTGCACGATAAGCACAGTACGGTGCTGACAGGCTCCCATAACTTCAAAGCCTGCAATTATCTCGTGAGAAGGACACCGTTTAAAACAACAGCTCCCCATTGCTATGAGTGCACATGACATGGGAGTGACGTGTAGTCAGGCAAACAGTCCTCCTTGTTCATGTCAAATTCACATCCATTTCCCAAACACAGAGCAGCGTCTCTTTTTTTTCTATTACCATTCTAACTTTTAAAAAAAACGTAGAGTAGCATCACATTCCTCCCAGTGGGCTAGCTCTTCATTACATCTTATGGAGGACCAGGGTACAGCGTTTGCTTTCAACATCAAATTGCCAGTATTATCTTTCACCTGCTGGTCCAACGCCATCTCCAGCCCACAGGGCAGAGTTCTGCCTCCTACCTAGGAGCTGCCCATCCAAAAAGGGGCCTCTTTCTTGGACTTCCCCCTGAATCCTGGGACGCAGTCCTCCTTCCTGCTCCTGGAGCTGATCCCTCTGCAATGGGGCCCAATTCCTGTTCCTGCCCCTGTGCTCTGGGAAGCCATGTCAGGGATTCTCCCTGAAGACTCCCTGGGGCCCAGCTTGCCCACTACTTATGTGCGTCGGACCCACCAAAGATGGGGCTTTAATCCTCCGGCTCCCCCTGCACCCTGCCCTGGGTGATGGGACTTACAGTTTTTGGGGGCAGTGTTGTCCTTCTCCAGAAGCTTGTCCTTCCTGCACCCCCCGCAGCAGGGTGCTCAGTCCATCAGCTTGTGGCATGTAGGTTACCAAAGACCGACTCGTCGCCATTGTTAAAAAGCAGGTTCCAGGCTCTTTAAGATTTCTTCAGGTAAGTTTATTTCCAAGTTCTTAGTTACATATCCACATGAAGACATAAAGGACATAAGCTGTGACAACACCGGCTCCCATCACCCAGGGCCAGCCAGCTGTAACCGCCTCTACACAGAACACTCACTTAGAATATTCCATCATCCACACATAAACATTCCACATGACATCTCAAGCTACCTCACCTCAGACAGGCACAATACAACATGTAGCAATACTGCTTTTGACAGGAATCCCCCTTGTGCCGGCATGAACATCTTATCTGTAGTGCCTTTCACCCATTCTGCACTATGCTGCTTGAGCATGGGCATATGTTTTGGCAATGTCTTACATAAATGCATCAGAGGAGGGACATCTCCCATTATGACGAGTCTCAATTGACTGTCAATACTTACCAGATTTTATCAAAAATACCTTCACCAAAAACAACAAATATGAGCGCGCTCCAACAATCGCCGCTCAAACCTCTTTCTATCTCGGGATTGGTGCCAACCACTCCCCTAGATAGGCAATATAACTCCATGACTTTTATCTCAATTCTCATGTCACTCCTTAATTCAACACAAATACACAAACAGACAGACTGATCGACTTTTCACATTTAAAACCTCAGTGATCACCCTTTTACCTTTTTACCTCTAACCAATACTTTATAACAGAGTTTAACTCATCTCCTTACATGAACCTGTTCATACATATCCTAGAGACTCCGACTGGAGTGTAAGACGAGATCTTCTGGAACCCCATGAGTCAAGACTTGTTAGGCGCTATCTCTATTTACTCAATACAATATTTCCTGTTACTCCTGTTACTTTGCGTTACTTCCATTACTCTTGTTACTTTTAAAATTACCACAACCCCATTCCCTTAATTTGCCATTCCCCTCATCTACTCACCATTCAGTCGTTTGGCTCAAGGCATTCGGTATTGTCTCCTCCTTAAACCACCCATTTTCAACTTCCTGCTGCAAAGCGCCTGTGGATACCAGGTAGGGATTTCGTCAAAGAGGGACCCTGCCCACAGTCTCGATTTTCTTGCAAGTTTTCTATTCAGCCGCTCGCCACGGGAAACCCGGGATCTTCCGGCTAAATGGTTGAGGATGTCAGATCGTCCAGAATTCTGGAGCTTAACAGGTCGATGGGTCTTTTTAACCATCCGACATTGCTACCACGTGAACATAAGGTCCTTAATCAGTAACATATTGTGCAGAAGATGGAATGCATAATAACTCTTACATCAAATAATCAGACCGACTCAGGAAGTTGGCAAAGTCTCACCTGTCTGCTTTATTATAAATTGTCTAAAAGAGGGGGATACAACAGACATCAATGGACAGTCGATTGTGCTCTCAGCGCAAATCACATAAAAATACATTTGTATAGCAGACATATGTCATACATGACTTCATACTACGTGGCAAATAGAAAAACCTACTAGGGATCAGGATTGGATTAAGGGGAACATCTAAGTATCCTTTCTATATCCTTGGGCGGGTTGTGATAGGACATCTACTATCAGGTAGACAACTTAAGCCTGCCTCTAGTGCAAGTCATCCCAACACTTATTAAGTACACAGAATACTATTGGTTCTTAAACTACAAGGCCCTTCATTATATGGCCCTCTATAATTGGTTGGCATGCTCGTCCCATTTCTGGAACATTTGGCTCCATAGCAGCACATATGCTCATACCCAGGTGCTGGGAGTTGGACATGACTCTCCTTCCCACGCAATTAGCCCCACATCTCTCATCGCCCATGCCTTCTGCCATGCAGATTGTCTTTAAACTTGGCCTTGCAGCAGATTCACTTCTCTTGGGAATAAAAGGGAGTATGGGTACAAGCTTATCACAGTTCTAGTCTGCATGCCCAACTCCTATTTCCATACTTGGCTCATGTGACAGACCGCAATTCGGCCCATTTTATAGCATTTCATTGTCTTGAATTAATAAACTTGGCACTCATGGTGTTCCTTCCTTGCACCTTAATGAGTAATAATTCAGCTTCTCATGTTCACTGTTCTTTATGGATAGATAAGCGGCCTTAGCTTGCTCCAGCTTTGATACAAGGCCGAACAGCTTTGTCCTACAAGTCCGCAAACTCCAGGTAATTCTTTGCTGCAGCACACAAAGCTCTCGATTCTTCTTTTTCCATGGGTTTAAACTTACTAAAATGTGTGGCACTGATTTCCAGACACAATACAATTGTGGCATCGCCTGCCGTCTATTAACTACGTATAGCTAGCTTCTAAGTTTGCTTAGTCTTCTTGCGTTGCTGCATCTTCACAATTAAAACGGCTTATATTTTCTGCAGTGCTCTTCACACGTGCAGTCTTCTTTTCTGTATAAGGATGCTCACTTAATTCTTTATTTCGTCATCAGTTTACATAAGGTCCATACATGCTCTTCTTCAGCCACTCTTCTTAGTGAGTCACCCTCACATCTTGTGACTTCACCAGTTTCTCTTTCCCTTGTTTTCATATTCCTTCAGGAATCTCTTCTAAGAGATTTTCACCTCTACGGGGATACATCATATAGGGTTTTCTTAATGGGTACCTTTTCTCAAACACTCGTCGCCATATGGTCACAACTACTGGTGTTCGGCATGGTGCATTTTCAGTGTTCCAACATGCAGGTAGTAGGGGAATAGGACTTCCTGCAGAGGCGTTCGGCTGCTCCTCTACAAGCTCTACATGGATTTGTGGAAGGTAGAGAAGCGTTTTCCTCCCTGAGTCTGAGCGATTCTGCTAGGCTCAGCTGCGCCACTGCACAATACATCCTATTAACAGAAGGGGGCTAATCACGCCCTGAATCCTCTGGAAATCTCCTTGCAGGGTGGAACCCATACTGGCAGAATATCCAAGGTGTACAAATTGTTGGATGTGGGGAACTGGTGATTCGCTTACCATACATGCAGAAATCTAAGGAGTGAAATAGATGATGATGCCTGGTTGCGCATCTGGGGTAGAATGTATAAGCCCACTTAATGCTTTTCTAATAAAGAGTGTGCCTCCAAGATGTGCTACCGCTGGCACCTCACGCCACAGTGGCTGCCCAATATGAATGCAACTTATTCGGCCACCTGCAGATGGGGATGTACAGATGTGGGCTCCCTCTTTCATCTGCTTTGGACTTGCGAAAAAGCTAGCCTCTTTTGGAAGCAGTTCTTGGGGCACATCAAAGACATTACTAACCTTCAACTGTCAATGAACCCCCACGCAGTGCTGCTAGGAGATACAGGGATGTAGTGTTCCCGGCCTCGGGAAGGCTTGCTTCCCTAATAAGTCACCTCTTGCTTGTGACTAAACTATCTATGGCCTGTGCCTGGAAAAGCCCTGAAGGCCCAGTAATTCAACTGTGGTCGGTCAAAGCTTGGGACACATTGGTAGCAGAAAAAAACCTCTGCCATATGTGAAGGGAGATATCCTAGGTATCTGTCTGTTTGGAGTCCCTTTATTGAATATTCATATCTGTAGCCGCCATGGTGGCTAAACCATTTGCGTTATGACACTTCTCGCCTCGGTAGGTTCATGTTTCAAGACTTTCATTGGGTACATTTTAACATTGCGCTCATATAAAAGAGGATGTAATGTTTGCAGGAGGAACACTTATTGGGATTCGTGAAGGGGAGAATCGAGTTGTAAACCGCACTGTCATATATGTAATGCAAGGCACATGTACCATGCCTTTCTCCACAGCGTATTAAATGAAGGTTTTTCCCCCCAAAAATACAGTAGCGGTGCCTGGCATACAGCTTTTACTCACTAGGGCAAACGGCTGCGTACACAGGTGAATGCCACCTTTCGCCTTGCACTTTTGCACTCTGTCGTGCAAATGATGAGAATTTAGTGGCGGGGAGCCGCCTATGCGATTTTCAGCATGTAACAGCCCCCCGCCTGCTGTCAAATGACACTTTGTAGCAACATGAGCTCCTCTGTTTCCTGAAATACAGTAAAAAATGGTTTCACGCTGATTGGTACCACAGTAACATCATTGAGGAGGTCATAATTTGTTGTCATAAATTATTTCGTAAAAGTGATGTCATCAGAGATGTGCTAAGTGTGCTCTGGTGACCAATGATGTCATTGATGGCATAAAGAATGTCATCAGTGATGCCATCAGTGTGCTTAGGGGCTGCGCAATGGGGGGCTCATAGTTAAGGTGGGTTCGCTTCCAACGTCTCTTAAGTTGCATTGAATTGACACCATACTTCACTTCAACTAATGGTTTTTCACTGATTTTCAAGGGTTTTGGTGCACTGTCCATTAACTAAAGTTTTTCCACTGATTCCACGGGTTTTGTCACGGTATTTCACTCCCTATGTGTAATTTCTTCTTCTGATATTATAAGTGGTGTCATACCGTTTATTATCAAAGTGAGTTTTTAAGCTACGCAACATATGGGTTTGGTCTCATAGGCATACTAAATGTATACAGGGTTCTCTGTGCTTTGGCCCACTCCGCCCAAGCCTTCTCCATTGCCTCGAAAGTTGCCACATCAGTAATAACTGGGATTAAACATGTGTCGCAGCTCAGAAACGGCCCCACTGGAGAACTGCCCAAGCACAGAGTAACCTATGCAGTGACGGCAGTGGATAATGTCTGGGTAACAGGAGGCACTGATGTACCAACCACTCCTGGAGCGTTGTGGAGACAAGGTGACCAAAGCACTACCACACAGGCTGACAGTCTGCCTGCAGAAGGACTGGTCACCTGCCTCCAGTGTCGCTGTATCAGGTGGTTCATGAAAGGTGTCCTCCCCAGCCTTTGCGTTGGCACCATCGTGAACATACATGCATCACTTGGCCACGAAAGGTACATTTGGCCTGCTGCATCTTCAAAAGTGTCACGTTGACATCTCCATAGCTACAAGGGGGGC
Organism: Ambystoma mexicanum; assembly: GCF_040938575.1. Lineage (NCBI taxonomy): Eukaryota > Metazoa > Chordata > Amphibia > Caudata > Ambystomatidae > Ambystoma > Ambystoma mexicanum. The sequence continues at coordinate 1,079,772,459 of NC_090933.1, forward strand.
GGGCGTTCGGGGAGAAGGGAAGTACGTAAGGGAACGGGCAGGGGCGGGCGGGGGAGGCGGGGCAATGGGCAGTGCTACTTGGAACTTGAATAAAGCAAACGTGTGTTGCAGACCTCCGTGTCTGCTCATTATTTCATGCACCACACGCCCCGCACAGGCCTATCCCATGCTCTGACACTGGCGAAGAGGCGGACGGCCTCTGCGAATCACCGCTGATGGGAGGAGGCATCGGAGTAGCGGGGTGTCCGCTCGCGTGTGGCGCAGGAGCGCCGAGCGGAGTTAACGCTCATCTCCACGTAGGTGGAGAAGTCCCCGCATGGGCGGGAGTGCTGTTCCGGGCCGCGGCGGTGGAATGTTGGAAGCAGTACTCCCCGGGCCGCGCCAGTGATATATGCATAAAGGCACGGGGCACTCATGGCGAAGCAGCCGATGCCTAAAAAACAGTGTGGAGGGTATCGACGTGAGGTGAGAAGGGAAGGGATCATCACTGAGGAAGCGCTCCAAGAGGGAGGCTTCTAACAACACAGAGTATTCAGCGGATGGTGCTCGTGCCCATTAGGGGCGTCCATCCCTGGCCCCAAGAGGCAGAGGGGCACACCAAGGGACACAAGAAGGACAAGAGTGCCCAGATTTAGCCCAGAGTGATGTCAGGTCAAGATAATGACCAAGGTGTGCAGGCACATGGACAAGGTCAACCGGGGCAGGGCCCCCAACTAGTGGATCAGGTTCCCTATAGGCTCCCTGACACGCTCGTGGCACAGATGTCAGGGGCGTTCGACGTCACGGTCACGAGCAACATGGGTCCTAAATGGACCAAATGGATCCGAGACTTTGAATTATATATGGGGGCCACGGGGCCCATAAAAGATGCTCGCCAAAAATGCCTCTTGAAGCTGGCCGTACGTTCTGCTATGCGCTACATCATCGACGAGATGCCTTCAACGTCTCAGAGCGGAGGTCATTCCTGGGGCTCGCCAGTTACTGCATGTGCTACATCAAAGCCACTAAGACTCTTAACAAGGCAAGATGCCACATTGCGCTGGACGGATGAGCGCCAGAAGGCGTTCAAGATCATCCGAGAAAGGGTCGCATAGGCCGAAAATATGTCTTACTATGATCCCAGCCGCCAAACTGAATTGTCAGTGGACTCCAGCCCGGTGGGACTGGGAGCCATCCTGGCTCAAGTGGACCCAAAAGACCCATCAAGAACGCATGTCGTTGCATATGCCAGCCGGAGCCTCTCAGCCACGGAACAGGCATATTTCCAGGCAGAAAAGGAAGGTCTCGCCGTGGTATGGGCTTGCGAACACTTCCACCTCCTCCTATATGGGAAGCCGTTTCGAGTCATCATAGATCACCAGGCATTGCTGTTCCTATAAGGAACCCCCAGGCCAAGATGCCCTCTCGGATAGCTGTATGGGGCTACGACTGCAAGACTACGCATTCGAAATTGTACATCGACCAGGAAAAGGGGAGAACCCAGCAGACTTCTTGTCCAGAAGGCCCCGTGAGGATGTACGCCCAAACCCGCGGTAGCAGACAGGTATCTTCGGTATCTGATACACCAAACCACCCCAGAGGGGATAGACATCGGGGCTATAGCCCAAGAGACAGAAAATTACCTGGCTTACCAAATCATTTGTGAGGGACTTGAGTCAGGCATGTGGAGGAGAGCTCATGAGAGGGGGCGAGCAGCAGGGGACCAAGCGCAAGGGGAGGTCAAACGACTGGTGCAAGTCAAAGACGAACTGGCTCTCTCCGAGGAGCATGTGCTCCTAAAAGACTGCAAGCTGGTGATCCCATCTCCCTATGGGCCAAAGTCAGTGACCTTGCCCACGAGAACCACACAGGGATGGTTTTGACCAAACACATGTTGCGCCAGAAGGTCTGGTTCCCTGGCAAGGACTCTATGGTGGAGGAAGCCCTAAAATCATGTCCCACGTGCATCCTCATCACGCCTGACGTCATCCTGAACCCTTAAGGATGTCAGAGTTTCCACAAGGAATATGAGAAGCAGTCGCCGCCAACTTCTTTGGGCCCATCGAGGAGGGAAATATGTACTGGCAGTGATGGATGAATACTCCCGATACCCAGAAGCCCAGCTCATATACTCGACGGCAGCTCATCATGTCATACCAGCACTTGACCACATATTCTCCACATATGGCATCCCGCGGGTGCTCAAGAAAGACAACAGGCCCCCATTCAATGGGCATCAATTCACGCAATTTGCAAACTACCTTGGATTCCATCACCGGAAAATAACACTGTTGTAGCCACAGGCGAATGGAATGATAGAACGTTTCATGGCCAAATTGAAGAGGCCCCTGCAAATCGCCAAGCGCACAGAGCAGCCCTATGAGCAAGTTATCAATCAGTTGATGCAAGATTACCGGGGCACTCCCCACAGCACCACCGGAAGGCCCCGGCTGAGATAATGTTCGGGAGAGACATTCAAACGAGGATCCCACAGGCCCTGTCTGGTGGTCCACCCTGTTACGTCTTTAAGTGAATGTGAGCATGCGCAAGTCTCGTTCCAGGTCACGCATGCGTGATACGAATAAAGACGGTCTGTGCGGCAGTTGCCGCCGGGACCTCAGAAGCTACAGACGTGTGTGCCGTGTCTCATTGTGTGTATACATGCGTGTGAGTGTATGAGGCGGCCCGAGGCACGGGCACAGCCTTCACATTGGCAACGAGGATGGATGCAGTGAGGAGGGCATTTTGACACGCGCAAGCGTGTCAATAACGGATCTTTTCCTTTAATGTAGTCCGGACCCGACACGAGTGAAGGTGGCCATTATCACTTTCAGTGCGTGAGCAGTAGCGGCCCGCGAGGGTGCTTGTGCGCTGACCACGTACCAAAGAATGTAAAATCTTCCATTTTTGGAACCCCTGCGGTCCTCTGATCCAGAGGACTGCAATCACAGCCGGTGGTGGCAGATTCGGCACATCAAGGTGCCAGAAAAGACATCCAGATCCTGACAGACAGCCAGTGGTCAGTACCACAGCTGACGCCCAACACATCGTCGCAGTGGACACATTAAGGTACATCCATGTCTGCCCTTTTGAGACAGGTTTGCGGCCTCCATTGTAAAGGGAGGTGCCTGTGTGACCTGTGAAGATGGCTGACAGCGACGGTGAGGCACCCATGCCGGCAAGAGTGGCACGACGTCAACAGGGATCACTACCACCCATGCAGGAGTTTGACACCTCCGGCCTACCCTCCAAACTGGGCCCCAAATGGCTCTTGTGGATAAAGAAGCCAGAAGCGTCAGGAGGCATCATCCGTGCAAGACACCCCAACTGTGCGCCAATACTGTGGGTATGATTTACCACACGCAGAAGACTGTCCGGCAAAGACGAGAGTTTGTGGGAGGTGCAACACGCCGGGACACTATGCAAGGGTGTGTCGAGCGGCTGCACTAGTGACTACACACAGTGGACCAGCTAGAGCAGGTGGAGGCGGTTTCAGGAGACAACGAAGCATCGCCACATTAGAACAGGACGCTCGGAGGCTGAACATAGCAGAAGAGGAGGAAGAAGATGAAGAAATGTTCTTTATCTCAAACCTGGCCACAGGGACCAAGAAAAGGAGGCAACCCACATGTGTCGTGGACATTGGAGGTACCCCCACACAAGTACTGATCGACACAAGGGCCTCCGTGTGAGTTTTAGCCACTGCACATTACAAAGCCATCCCAGGCCCGCCGCTGCTGGACGATTCCTAAGCCAAAATATTCACGTTTGGGGGACACACACCTCTACCGATCCAAGGCGTGTTTGTGGCGCCTGTGACCCATGGGGCTCAGACAATCATAGCACGTTTCTTCGTCACCGACGTCAGTCCGCATTCACTGCTGAGCTGCGCCACTTCGGAGGCTTTGAACATTGTGCATTTCGCACTGGCAGTATACCAGGTGGACATTGACCAACTGCTGGACAAGTTCTCAAGCAATTTTCAGGAAGTGGAAAAATTAAAAGCAGCCCCAGTGCGACTGCACATTGATGAAACAATTCAGCCCACGGCACTGAAACACCGCAGAATACCCTTCCACCTCAGGTCACAGGTTGAGAAGAGATTCAATCACTCATCGAGATGGACATTATCGAGAGAGTAGAGGGACCGACCCCCTGGGTTTCGCCTATTGTCGCGGCGCCAAAACCGAAACAACCCGGTGCCGTCCGCATCTGTGTGGATATGCGACTCCCGAACGCTGCCATCAAGCGAGAACGCCATATCACGCTGACGCTAGACGACATTGTGGGCAAGCTGGAGGGGGCCAAAGTCTTCTAAAAGCTAGATCTGAGGTCCGGGTATCACCAGCTAGAACTCCACCCGGACTCTCGGTATATAACAACATTTACCACCCATGAAGGCCTCTATCTGTTCAAATGCCTCAGCTTCGGCGTATCCTCCACTGCGGAGGTTTTCCAGAATGCCATAAGAGGAGCGCTAGCAGGCCGAAAGGGAGTGCTCAATATAAGCGATGACATTCTCGTATTCGCGGCGTGCCAGGCTGAACACATGAAGCGTCTAGAGTTGACTTTGCAGCGGCTGAAAGAGCTGGGCCTCACCCTACACCGCGGGAAATGCAAGTTCTTCAAGGATCGCATCAAATTCTTCGGGTTCATCTTCCACGCGAGTGGGGTGTCACCTGACCCAGAGAAAATCCGAGACATCCGCGAGGCTGCAGCGCCCCAATCCGCCAGGGAGGTGTGCAGCTTCCTTGGGATGGTCAATTACTGTGGATGATTTATTAAAGGCCTCGCATCCCTATCTGAACCACTCCAAGCCCTGACCAAGAACGATGTTCCATGGACTTGGGAGAAGAGAGAGCAAGAGGCATTTCTTGACATAAAGAGAGCACTCTCTGACCAAGACACAATGGCATACTTCGATCCCACTGCAGAGTCGGAGATAGTTGTAGATGCCAGCCCGGTGGGGCTAGGAGCCATTCTCATGCAAGCGGATGCCAGAGGAGACATGTGCCCAATTGCCTATGCGAGCAAAGCACTTACAGACACCGAAAGGCGGTACTCGCAAATCGAAAGGGAGGCGTTAGCGATCTTGTGGGGTTGCCAGCATTTTTGCCTCTACATTCTAGGGAAACCTGTAATAGTGGTGACAGACCATAAACCACTGATACCGATTCTGGCGGGTGTGTCGTCGAAGCCCCCACCACGGATCGAACTGTGGATGTTTGCACTCATCGAATATGGGGTCAAACTGGTGTACAGACCTGGGACAAACCCAGCCGACTACTTATCCCGCCATCCGAACTGCGATAGGGGTCAAGGTTCCGGTGAGCTGGTGGAGTGTCAGGAGTTTGTCCACAGCATTGTGGAAAGTGCGATGCCAGTGGCGCTGTCAAGGGAGGTCGTAGCCAAAGAATCGACTACGGACGAAGTATTCAAAATCATACAGACAGCCATACGGAGCGGGGAATGGAGAGAGGTGCTCAACCACAACACCTGGCGAGAAGATAGAGCACAGAGGGACCTCCAAGCTCTTTGGAAGGTACGAGATGAACTCTCGATCTCGGATGATGGACTACTACTGCGAGGGCGACAGATCGTTATCCCGCAAGTGCTGAGAGCAAGGGTTCTGGAACTGGCACACACCGGTCACCAGGGTGTTGCCAAGACCAAGGCACGGCTGAGACCAAAAGTGTGGTTTCAAGACCTAGAAAGTCTGGTGGAAGGACACGTGCAGATGCCTGCCATGTCAAGCCACGAGTCCCGTAGACAGAGCCCCACTGATTAGCTCCATGGAAAGGAGTGAAAGTCCCTGGGGCACAGTTCATGCGGACTTCGGGTCGATTGGGAGGGGCATGTATTTCTTGACCGTAGTGGACCAGTGGTTGGGGTACGTGGAAGTGGACCTTGTGGACTCAACAGCAAGTGACCACACCATCTTGGCACTTGACAAGATGTTCGCAACTCATGGCTTCCCAAAGGTCCTGTGCTCCGATAATGGGCCACCGTTCACAGGGTATCAATTTGCCCAATACATGAAGGAGAGAGGGATTCAACACCGAAAAGTATCATCACTCTGGCCCAGGGCCAATGGCGAAGCGGAAAGACTCATGAGAACATTGAACAAAGTTTTTCGAATATCAGCCAATGGCGGAGGCGAACTAAAGAAAAATCTATTTGAGTTCCTCGGGGAATATAGAACGACACCCCACCAATCGACAGGGGTTGCCCCGGCCGAGGCACTGTTTGCACGCTGCCCCAGGGGGCTCATTCCAGAAGCAGAAGGCCGCGAGCCAGTGGTAATTGACGATGACAAGGTCTGACAGGAGAGAGCGGCCCGCAACGAGAAGGAGAGCATGAGGAGAGGCCTACAGGAGAGGGAGGTAGCTGTAGGAGATTCTGTACTCGTCAGGAATCGCCGACAGGAAGGAAAATTATCGCTCACATATGAGCCCCAACCATAGACAGTCACCTACGTAAAAGGGACTATGGTCACTGCGCCAGCGAAAGAGGGACGGTCACCCGCAACAAGCGACAGAGACATGAGAGAACGAGACGCAACTGCCAAAGAACGCATGAAGGAGTATGCAGATCAGCATCGAGGAGCCAGGGCACCACAGATTGAAGTAGGTGACGTCGTCGCCGTAAGGCAACCCCAGACACACAAGCAGACCGCGATATTCCAGGAGGAGCCTCTGCTAGTTAGCAGAAGAAGGGCTTCAGGATCACGGTGCAGGGCTCGGGGGGACCCGTCACTCGGACCTCCTCGCACTTCAAAGGAGTTCCCCAGCTAGGCTCCCGCCGACTGAGCGGGCGAGTCACTATTCCCATTGACTATGCATCTGACGACCCCTATCAGGGCGATCAAGGAGAGACTGATGAGTCGGATCCCAAAGGTTGCCCCAAGAGTGGGCCCAGTGGAAGCCCTCCAGAACTTGCCATTACCCCTCCTCAACATGCTCGGAACATGCTGCGCCGCTGGATTGAGGAGATGGATTAATAATCCATACAAGACATTCACCTGTTGTGAAGGACCTGGTACCTGTTTAAAAAGAGGGAGATGTCACGTTGCCGTCTCCATAGCTACAAGGGGGGGCGGCGTTCGGGGAGAAGGGAAGTACATAAGGGAACTGGAAGTGACGAATGGGGGAGGCGGGCTAAGGGGCAGTGTTACTTGGAACTTGGATAAAGCAGAAGTGTGTTGCAGACCTCCGCGTCCGCTCATTATTTCATGCGCCCTGCGCAGGCCTACCCCATGCTCTGAAAAATAGTGGGGTGTCATTCAGCACTGGACTGGGCCCTATCAGGGGGGAACAGGGACCCTTCCAGACCTGGGGCAGGGAGCTTACCTTATCTTTTGTATTTTCCAGGGCACCAACTCCCAGGATACCAACCAAAATAACCCGGAGCAGAATCAGGGGAATGGAATCGGAAACAGGTATGGAATTAACTGTTTTTCTATTTTGCCCAACCGAGATGACACACCCAACCTACCAACCCCAGAGAGACCTCTGGCGATTGGTGGGCAACAGGAAATTAGATGAGAGTGAGAAGGGACTGCAGGGGAGCAGGAAAAACACAGAAATCCTTCCCAATCAAGTTGGAGGAAAGCCTCACCAGTACATGAAGGGGACCACAAGGAAAAGGAGCAGCCTGAGTACTTGGCTGCTACCCTGAAAATTGAGACTGAAAAGAGTTTTGGGTAAGAGGGCTTTTTAAAGCTTTTCCAACGGTGTACCCTAGCCCCTGGGGAACGAATGGGCACAGATTGGCCCACAAAGTCAGGTGAACACCAATGGAAAGGGGTGGGTGATAGAACCAGGAAGAGAACAGTATAAATGGAGAGTGCATGAGAGACATCGTTTTGGTTGTAGGGGTGACAGCAGGAGGCATGGAGGTCGATCGAGAGATCAGGCAGAGGACAGAGGGTGGGCGGAGTGGTGAAATGTTTGTGGCAGAGTAGGTGTAGAGTTCAAGTGTGGTATTGGTTGTGAGAGAGAGTGGTACCAGTTGAGAGTAGTATGGTGAGGGGGTGTAAAGGGTGAATGAGAAAGAAAGAAAGAAAGAAAGAAAGAAAGAAAGAAAGAAAGAAAGAAAGAAAGAAAGAAAGAAAGAAAGAAAGAAAGAAAGAAAGAAAGAAAGAAAGAAAGAAAGAACGGGAGAGAGAGCTGTAGGAAGAATTATAGAGAGCGAGTAAGGGTCATAAAGAGAGAGGATGGTAGGAGGGTGTACAGAGTGCAAGGCAGTAGCAGACGTTATGGTGAGAGTGGAGTGAAGCAGCAACAGTGGGGGAATTAGTTGAAAGAGATAGGTGGAGAGAGTATTATAAAATTAGTGGACAATGGTGTAGATTGGAGTTTGGGGAGAGGTGAGGAGAGCAGTCTGGAGAAAGGTCTAGAAAGGTGAGTAGAGGGGTGTGCAGAGAGGGGAGAATAGAGGAGAGGGGATGGGTGATGAGAGTTGAGGAGAAAATATGGACATCATAGGAACAGAAGGTGAGAAAGAGAGGAGAGGAAGAAGAACAGAGAGTGTGTGTGAGGAGGCAGAAAATGAAGAAGGGTGAATGAGAGTAGAGTGTGAGGCATAAGGAGTAGCGAGATCAGGGGAAGAAGAGAGAGTGAGTACAAGCAAAAGAGAACGGTCCCGGGTGTTTGTCACCAGTACAAGAAAATAGTCATTTCTATTGAGCAAACCTGGGGAGTGTTAGTTTAGGGACCCCCTCGAAAAACACTGTGGGGAACATATAGATAATGATTTCATATTTAGGCTCTCGCCTGTAGATAGCTTTTAGATAGAAGGGATTACCAAATGCTAGCTGCCACACCTGGGGTCAGGGAGCCTGAGTTAGGGAGGTGGGATCCCATGGGAGGTCGAAATATGGAAGCCCTTAGAGCCACTTTTACCCATTTTGTAATAAAAAAAAACCTTTGTAACGTCTTTTAGGGGACTAGCAGTTACTGAAGTAATCCTCGACATAGTGCTAGCAGAGGGAAGGTGTAAACTGCTTGCAATGGTGGGGAAGCATCTCCACCCACTGTACCCCAATCACATAATCATAGATTCCCACACACCAAAGTACCACATCTTAAGATACAATATTTTGCTAGCATTCCTTTTCATTCCACACACTGCAAGTCGAGATCTAGGATCATGATCTTAAACTTACACCGAATATTTCTAAATTAACATTTGCACTTTAGCACCACTACCACATTTTACTATACATTTTGCAAATGTTCTTTCTTTTAATTTTCTACTTGCAAAACAATCAAGATCCTAGATCTGATATCTACACTGGCAAACTATCATACAAATCGTTTTTTTCTTCCTATCAGTGGGAACATTGTATATAAAACTCCAGGTTAAACATCTCTTTCACCCTCCTTTCGTGTTCCCTTCACCTCCATTCACTTGAAATTGCTACTTATCATGCAAACCTTATAATATATGATGTATACATGAAAATCGAGATTTCCATGCCTCAGTGCTTGGTGCGCTTTACAAATAAACAAATCAAATCAAATCAAACATCTTGATCTTTGCATAGCCTGCTTATAGAATAAAGATCTTTTGAAAATAAAAGTGTGTATTTGCTTCTCTCCTCACTGGTTCAGTTTCCAAAGTGAATCCACCTCTACCTCTTTCATGCGCCTTATATCTTCCACGTGTCTACTACATTTTAAATAGCAGTTTTACATATGTAATTAACTACATGGGTCTTATATGAGGATCCCTAGCTTGTATAGAAAAAGATCTTCAGAATTAAATCATGTGAAACGCTTAGGTGTCTAGTCAAATGGTCGACAGACAAATGGTCGACACAATTTGGTCGACAGGACAAATTATCGAATTTTTTTTTTAGTTATATATATTTTGTTAGGTTTTCGTTTAGGGGAAAAAAGTGTTTTTTAGCAAAAAAAAGGGGTTGGGGGGGACCCCCACCCAAAAAAAAAGAATTCGATCATTTGACCTGTCGACCTTTTGGTGTCGACCATTTGTCCTGTCGACCATTTAGATTCGACCATTTGACCTACAACCAAACGCTTATCCATTCAGAACAAGGGTTAATGAAAACATGCATCGCAAGACTCACACTTCTGTGGCACCCTTTTTCAGTTATAAATGAGGCTTAAACCACTTATGGTCAATGCCACACCCCAAAACTGCACATTCTTCTCAACAATCTGCAGCAGCACCTGAAATGCCCCTACAATCAAGATCTTTAGAGCAGCCTAGGCATTTGCAAACAACTAATATTTCTTTATACAGTGATTATGTTGCAGCAAAGAATACATTTTCTCTATACCCACGCCATTATTGTTTTGGCATTGATAGTCCTACGCTCTAATCAAGTAATCCATGAGTGAGACTGTTCTTTTAGTAGTGTGTACTGTAAACTGAATCACTTTTAGGGACACCCAATTTTGGCAGTTCAGGCACAGTGGTATTCTATGATTTGCCCAGGATCACACACTTTGGTTAGAGCTGATATCTCAGCCCAGTGTGATAGAGCCTGCTTTCAGATCCCATCAGGGGATTGCCTGACCTCTGCCCTGACACAGTGCCTGAGTGTGGGACCCCCTCACTATCCCCTCCTTACCTGTGCAGGAGCGGCGACATAAGAGGGCCACAGAGGACAACCGCAACAGAATCCTGGTGAGCCTGCTGCCGCAGGGACCTGGACGCCGCACCAGGCTGCAAGGATGCTGGGCTGCACAAGTTGTCCCACCCTAGGAATATCCCAAGGGGTGTGTCAGAATGCGGCGGCTGGCACTTCACCGGCCGCCGAACAGTGGGAGGCAGACCCAAAGCTATGACAACCACCACCGGGTGGTGGTGAAGCTACAGTAGCAGCTAGGAGTAATGTGGTGCTCCAGCAGATCACATCTACTGGAGCCCATGCTCCAATAGTTAAATAACCACTAAGCCACTGGGGAATGTTATTATTAAATGAACGCCTCTATGAAGGCCATGACAACCCCACTAAACCACCAGGCAGAAATATAATAGACCTACAAATGGCCCCGGAAGAGAGGGTCCAGCAGTTCCCTATGGGACCCATATGAATATGCCTCAAAGCCTGCCCAGAGAAGGGGGCTGGACTTCAAAGTCCTTTTAAGCCATCCCAAGTCCTTCCCATGACGCCCCCTTAGGGGAAGGTAAGCTACTGGATAAGGTAAGTGGACCAATCCTGGGAGGGGTGGGGTATTTAAGTAGGTTCATGCAAATGGTTGAGTGTGGGTTAGCTGAGTCAGAGCCTGAGGACATCCAAGAAATCAGAGGAGGCAAGAGTGACAGGAGTACAGACGCTATTTAGGAGAGGGGGTTTGTGGAGTTTGTTGTGAGAGTAGAGAGTGTGAGGAGTAGAGGAAAAGTAGAAGTACTGGAGTGGTAGTAGTAGTAGTTGGGAATAAAGATAGTTGGTAGTGGGAGAAGCTTTAGTGGCCCGGTCCTTCCTTTTCTTTTCCTTCTTGTTGCGGACCGTTCGTCTTCCAGTGAAGAGGTAGGGTCGATCTCTGCTGGAGGCCACCGCGCATGGTTGGAGATCAACCCAGGCAGGGCAGACTCCTGGGAGACTGCCCGAATGCTGAAAAAGTCTTACGCCACCAAATCCCCTCAATCGTCCACTGAAAGTTCCTCCAGCTGATCCGCTGTTGTTGACAAGTGTTTTCCCCAAATTCTGATCTGGAGAAGTAGTAGTTCCCAGGCGACCTGGGGAATTCTTCTGGGAAGTGGAGAAGTAGATATCAGAGGCAGCGGTACGGATAGGGAGGCAGGCGGAGTAAGTTAAAGTGTACGAATTAGGCGAGAGTGGGGGAAGAGTGATGCCAAAGTCGGTAGAAGTAAGGAAGAAAGGAGTTTGCTGAGAGCAACAGGTAAGAAAGCACATGGAAGGGAGTGGAAGCTCAGAAGAACACAGCGTCAGACCCAAACTAACAGCAAGGGTGGCAACACGCAGAGTCACGTACCAGCACTGTTGATATCGGGCTGCTGCAGCAATCTTGAGAACCACTAGGCAACTCACTATACTTGCAGCAAGGTCGTAATCAAACGACTCCGAAGAAATCCGCCAGCGCCTCCAAACACTCCATTGGCTTGGCATGACAGTATACTCCCCCCCCCTTTTACACTGGGTCCTCCTGGCTTCCCTGGGTATTGACAGTGGAACTGCCATACAAGACGAGGTGCTTGTATGTTATGCACAGACTCCCAAGTTCTTTCTGCATCCGTGTAACCATTCCAGTGTACCAGGCAGTGTAAAGTTCCATGCCAATAGCGAGAATCAATCATCTGTGAGACTTCAAATTCTTCCGGCTCCTTGTTGGAGGCTATTGGTAGTCTCTTTCTTTTTCCAAGGTATTTGTAGGGTAAGGTAGGGTTTCAACAATAAGGAATGGAAAACCGGATGGATACGACTCAAAAGATTCATCTTGGATATGATTTCAAACAGCCCAGTATCGGGGAGAGAGTTTGGATGGACACACCCACCTATAAAATAATTTCGTTGATAACCAAACTTTGGTTCCTACATTCCAGGAAGGGCACTCTCTCTGAGCCTGATCAGCATAGGACTTATATCTCTGTTTACTTCTTTCCAAGTACCGGTAGGCGTCCTGATGTGCTTGTGTGAGGTCTTCGAGCAGGAAATCCACCAAAGGCACTCTAGTGGGTGGAAAGGCCATTGTTGGAAGATTTGGGATATTATCCATAGGTGCAAAAGAACGGACTCATACATGTGGCGGTATGGACCGTGTTGTTGTATGCGAACTACGCTATGGGCAACAGGTGATACCAGTTGTCTTGTTCTTTATTGATGAAACATCAGAGGTATTGTTCCAGTGTGGAATTGGGTCTCTCTGGCCATTGCTTTGGGGATGATTTCCCAAAGACAATGCCCGGTGTATCCATAGGAGGTTACACAACCTGGACCAAAAGGAGGAAGTATATTGTGATTCTTTGTCGGAGACTGCAGTACTGGGTAATCCATATAGCTTGACTATATCACAAAGAAAAACAGAGTCCATCTGAGGAGCTGTAGGGAGTCCTGAGAGGGGTGTAAAGTGGGCCAGCTTGCTAAATGAGTCTACAGTGACCATAATGGTTGTATACCCTTTGGATGGTGGTAGGTCAACGATATAATCTCTAGAACTGTGTTGCCTTGGCCCCATGGGAGGTGGATCTTCCTGCAGCAGGCCCAAAGGTTTGGAAGTGGTGTATTTGCTCTGGGCAGAACGAGGACAGGAAGCCACATAATTCTGCACGTCCTTCTTAATGGAAGGAAGTAAAATATTAGTTCAAAGATGGTGGAAATCCCCTTATGGCCTGCAGCCTTGTGATCATGACACCAGGACATCACTAGGGCTTGAAGATCGGTGGTGGGCACGTACAGTCTTTTCCATTGGAACAAAAGATTGTTGTCTCTCTGGATAGGAAACCGGGTGGCTGTCTGTTGGAGATCTGTAATACCTCTTGATGCTTCCTTAACCTCTTGTCAAAAGGCTTAAACTCTTGTCAAAAGGTGTTGACTTTAAGGACGAATTCTTTACCTGGGAGGATATTTTTTGTTTCCTTGGTATTTTCCTGTACTTTCCCCCAAACTCCCCGACAGACTATCCGTTAGAATGTTCTCTTTACCTGGTATACAGGAAATAAGAAAGTCAAACTGAGATGATTAGTAAGCCCATCTGGCATGACGGGAGTTGTGGCATTCCATCTGCTGGAGGACTCGTAGGTTGCAGTGATCCGTGTGTACCTCAAAAGGATGTGAGGCCCCTTGGAGGAGATGTTGCCATTCCACACAGGCTTGACGGATAGACAGGAGTTCTTTCTCCAAAACTGAGTAGTTTACCTTGCCTGGCGTGAGCGTACAGGAATAGCACGCCACAGGATGCTCTATCTTGTCCAGTCCTACTTGAAGAAGGACAGCTCTCCTCGCGCCTCTAGAAGCATCCGTCTCCACAATGAAAGGAGCTGTCTGATCCGGTTGAAGGAGAATGGGGGAAGAGCAAATGGACGGTTTCAGTCTTCGAAAAAGGCCGAATCGGCCTCAGCATTGCAAACTAATTGGATGTCCTTCTTGAGCAGGGCTGTAATGGGTAGTACGATTTTCGAATGATTTTTCTGTAAAGGTTAGCCAATCCCAAGAAGCACTGAATGTCTTTGGCTGATCGAAGTGCCGGCATTGTATGATCGCCTTGGTATTTTTGGGGTCCATTTGTACTCCTTCTTCAGATAGAATAAACCCCAGATAAGGTACAGAAGAGGCGTTGAAGATGCATTTTTCGGGTTTGACTAATAGGTTCTGTTTGCGCAGGCGATCTAAGACTTCCGTGGCATGTTGGGTGTGTACATTCTTGGATGGTGAAAACACCAGAATATCATCCAGATACACGATTACAGAGTACAAAAGGAAATCTGCAAAGATCTTGTCCATGAAACATTGGAAGATCGCGTGGGCATTTACCAAGCCAAACTGCATTACCTGATAATCGTAGTGCCCTAGGGGTGTCCTAAAGGCAGTCTTCCATTCATCACCTTGTCGGATGCGCAGCGGATGAAAAGCACCCCTTATGTCTAACTTAGTGAAGACTGTAAAGACTGGAGGGGGGGAATCTGTACTTCTGCCCTCTATATGGCAGAGTAGAGGCACAGAGCACCCCAGCCAAGCTTCTCTATATGGTAGCTATGGACGAGCAACCAAGACTTAAGCTCTCAGGAGATGATGCAGACTGGTTCATAAGTACAGTGAGTCCCCAAGCCCACACAAATGAATGCTGACACACTAGGTTATGTGCTAACACAGTTCTTTATATAAAAATAAGGTTCAGAGATATGTACACAATTCAATAACACACTTTGTACTCTGGTAATTCTATATTGCCAATCTATACAATTCTATGTGGTACCACACTTAGACCTTACATTCCTTTAAAATGCATCAACTGCTGGCAGTAATAATAGAGCATACAAATCATTCAGTAAGGTGTATCAGCATAGATAATAAGGAAGGAAGGCAGGTTAAGGTTAAGCAATGGCAGAATGCATTCTTTAGATATAGATGCACAATTCTGAATGAAGATCGCTCCAGCAGGGCAACCTGTAATAAGAGAATTAACAAGACCAATCTATAAATGCTTAATAAACCTGGCTTCTTGGTTAAAATGTTCAACCACCCCAATGTAGCTGAAGTGGAAGAGTTTCTTCGACAGTTCATCGAAGGTCTCCTTCGAGGATGGACTCCCTTTAAAGCAGGAGCCACTTGGAGTCGAGAACCTTGGGGAAAAGTGGAACACTGGTGCTGATACAGCAGCTCCGACCTGTGCAGTGCTCTTCAATGATTGTTTCCTTGATGGTGGAAGTTCTGGGAAGGTGAGGAATGCGCTAGACCTCGATGCAAAGTGTTTGGTGCCGCAAGTAAGACTCAGTGGACTTGGAAAACCTTCAGCGGTGATGGATGCAGGCCCAGCGGTCTTCTGGCCTCTCAGTGCTGCAGCTGCAGCACATACCTCGGGATAGCTTCGGCAATTGGGACTCGACCAGGGGCTGGACCTTGGATCTTCACTACGTCAGTGTCCTCAAGACATCTTTGTCAGCTTCTGTTGGTGGGAAGCTCACCAGCTGACTTTCCTCGATAGCCGGCAACCTCGACTTTCTCTGGCGGAACAAAGTGGTCATCGGTGAGGGCAAGGGAGCCCTGTGTCAAATATTCTTAGGCCAGGTGGAGCTTCTCGGCTACGGGCATCGAGCAGCACGGCGTCAAGGTGTTACCGTTTCTGGGCGAGATGAGTGGACTGGCTTCCAGCGGTAACGGAAATCTTCCGAACCCCGCTCGATGTCAATGGACTTCGACGACCCTCGTTGTCCAGGTGCTCTCTTCAGGATTCTCGGCGGACACCTCCTCCGGACGTCAGACTCACATAACTGGCTTCCAGGGTGCCTCGATGAAGAACAGCAGTTTTTGCACAATGGTCCCTCGTAGCTCCGGAAGAGGTCTGCTAGCGAGATCCTCTCTTGGATCAGTCCTTGACAGACCTGACAGCTCTTGGATTACATCAAAGGAAATGCAGCAGCAAGCTTCTTCCTCCAGCTGGGCTTCAAGGATGAGCTTCAGGTTTCGACTTCAGCTTCTGAACAATTTGGTAAGTGAGAGGTCCCCAGATAAAAACATCTGTCCCTCATTCACTCTGGCTGAACCGGGCTCATTCAGCCAATCACACAGAAGGGCATTCATGCAGGCAGGCAGCCAATCAGGCTCACAGGCATTCAGGCCATTCACCTCAGCCCAGACACAGATAACAATTAATGTGGATAGGGGCAAGCACCCAGCCTTTCAGCACACCACACTGCATTCATGTCAGTTTCAGGCAGGGCTGTCTCGTTCATTGTGTCAGGGAGGAGAGCTCAGTTGCAACGTGCTCACCTTGGAAGCAAGACAACACAGAGCAACACAGGTTCAAACCCTGAATCCACGCTTAGAAACCTCTGGATATTAAGCGTGTTATGAACAACCTATCATATCATATCACAGAAGCTAGACACCCATAACATAGAAGGCAAATTGGTCACACACTCTATTCACACAGGTCCCACTCCAAGGGTGTACCCACAACATACAGTCACTGGGAAGGCTCCAGCCAGTCTGGCCTGGGCTTCCCCGTAATACCATATATGGTTCTTCCACCTAACAGCCAGTCAGGGGAAGGGACAGAGTTAGGGCTTCCCAGTACCAGTACTTTGGGAAAACAAGGTAATAGGCAATAGAATCCAAGAGGCCCCAGGGGAAATCTTGTCTTCTATCAGGAATCCACTGATTCATATGGCAGGGCCTGGGTATCCCAAAATGGAGGATACTCAGAGCTCATGTCATATCAGCATGAAGCTGTCACCAGTCCATACTGTGAGATATCTGAAGGTGTCTCCCTAGCTAGTCCCTGGGGAACTGTCATCCAGTTGGCCAGGACACATCCATCGCTATTGGATCCAGTTTCTAGGGGTGGACCAGTGAGGGATGATCCCATGGATGGGGCTTCCTTGGGGAGTGGGAGTGGGACACCGACAGGTGAGACGCGGTATCCCCCTTCTTTCAACACCTTTTCCCCATCCTACCATGTAGGATATTACAAAAAACTGTCCCCCCTTTCCGACACGAACACTTGCGCACAACACGAAAGACAACGGACTAACACCAGAGCCAGTTTACCTGACCTGTCCCAATACGGGGGTCAGGCAAAGTCAGGCAATTGACTAGAATCACACACTTGAAGGCCCTTTCCCTTCCCCACATCGATAAAATGTGGAGCACGAGAGCACAGGACGAGCAAGGCAGACCCCACAAAGTGAATGCTAACTCAGCACAACAGTTCAAAAGGAGGTGAAAGATGGCGCATACCGAGAGGGTGACAATGAGAGAATCAACCTTGCCCTTTCCGATCAAGGTCTGTGAAACCTCCGCAGATGGAAACATAAGACCTCAAACAATGGCCAACTCGTGTTGCAGCAGGTGTTAGCAGTACATGAGACCCTCCCCGCTGATTACCAAGCCTGAGGGAGACGCTGGTCTCAATGGTACCAACTTTGACTCTGAAGAGAAGAAAAGCCAAGTGGGACATCAGGTTTAGGTTAGGCGTTTTTCCACCCTGCATTTACAGTTTAATAAACACCCTTGAACTGTGATCACTTGTGTCTGTCTTTACTGTTGCCATCATGAGTTCCTTACAATACCCTTCTCTGTGGGCAACACACAGGTGCCCAAAAACATACACTAGGGGTACAGGTTTGTACCTCCACCCATGGGTGCCATAAGGGTATCCCAGGGGTCTCTGTTCATCACAACCTAAAAGAGGAAGCACTGCACTGCCAGGGGTCCCAACTGGACACCTGTGCAGATAACAACACAGAACACACATGATAAGGTAGTACAGGACAAGGACATGGAGGCCCTGTCACTCCAATGCATTTCCAGCATAACAAAGGCCTTGGCTCCTTGGACTGCTTCTAGGATATCCTTTATTAGGGGTATAGGATATTGGTCCCGGATTGTTACTGGTTCGGTATACACAGTACCAATGGCTCTGACAGGGTCACCGGGACACCGGGATGTGTGTGTACATTCTACGTCAGGCTACAATTAGTTGAGCAATACTCGGACTGGCACTGTATGGTGTTCTTGGCCCAGTCAATGGTAGGGTTGTGCTAACGTAACCACAGAATGCTAGAATTACAGGGAAATGTGCTGTTTGAATAAGATCAAAGTAAATCACCTCCTTATGATGATACATGAACATTCAAACTGGTTGAGTACCTTAAGTGATGGGACCGGAAACCAAAGGGGAACCGTCCACTGCTTCGACCGGTACCGGCTCAGTCTTGTTCTGTCTAGGAATGGGTTTTCCCTCTGCTCAGGAAGCATCCATGAAATTACCAGCCGCTCCGCAGTCCAACAAGGCCTGAACCTCAATAGATGGTCTATGAGGCCTCAATGGATGGTCTATGAGGCACGGCAAGATACACTTGGAATACCATCAGCCGATTATCACTTTGTACTGACCCTTTCTGGGTGGTGTTATAGGGACTTCTATATACACCCCAGTCCTTAGCACCAATCAAGGCCGGGATTGTTTGTTTCCCTGTTGGAGAGGGGGATCCTCTGGGCAATTCCAAAGGAGGTGCTTATTGGACCCCCAATACATACATAAACCCTGATCTCTTCTCTTACGTTAAGCTTCAGACAGTGGCCCTCCAGCTGCCCCTATCTGCATAGGCTCTTCGGAAGGTAATCCTTCTATAGAAAGAGGTAAACCTAAGGGCCCTTTTGTCTCTTCTTTTCGGATATCCATTCGGCTCGGCGGTATTCAGCTTGGAGTGAGAGGGAGATGAAGTCCAGGAAGGTAGCGCAACGCGCTATTTTAGTCAGTTGTCTTTAATATCATCATTAGAACCCTCCGAAAAATTGTCTGCTGTGCCGTCTCAGGTCAGACGTCTTCTGAGGCCATTCGTTGTAATACAGAAACATAGGTCTGCACATCGGAAGATCCCTGCCGGATCTCCAACAAAGCCTAGTAGGAGGAGTAAAGCACCTCAGGCCTTTCAAAGCGTTCCTTAAATAGGTGAACAAAAGTTGCATAATCCTGCAAGGCACGATCGGCTGAGGTAACCAGCGGTGTGGCCCAGGCTAAGGGGTTTACAACGAGATTAGAAACCAAAAAGCCCACCTTAGAGCGATCTGACTCATATGTCTGTTAAGATGGATTTCTGAACTCTGACCTGGTGGGCAGAGATTCAGAAGGCCAGCCTAGTTTCTTGGAACAGGGTAACCTTCTGGACAAGCCAGACCAATTAAGGTAGCATTGGCGGCAGTCAAGACTAGGTTTCAGGAGAGGTGAGGGTGATCAAAAGTCCACAATTAGCACACACAGCAAACAACACCTCAAATTACTCTCAGTTAGGTGTATGTATCAAAAATACATATACATTTATTAAAGGCCTTTTAACTCAAACACAAGATGAAACTCACCAAAATTAACAATACTAACACAACACTATACTAGGAAACACATATACAGTAACTACTAGTCTAAAGTAATATTCAATAAGTAGGGATCCACAACCTGCAAAAGGGGTTATACAGTGCAAATATACTTTAGCCCCTCCAACACGCTTGCCTGTGCTCTAATCAATGTGCGCTCTATCTGCGCCCATGCCCCTGATATTCATTACCTCCTTTTAGAATTCAACCTGGACCTACTAGCTATAACAGAAACCTGGTAACATGATGCTGCCGGCCCCCTCCTTTCCGTTGCTATACCCACTGAATATTCTATATTCTATCCTATGTGTCTAGGAGGGGGTGTAGCCCTCATACACAAATCCACCATCTCCATCAGAGCTTCAGCTCTGCAGCAACTACCCGGTTATGAAATCCTCCTGGCCAAACTGCTAACCTCCCCCAAAACCACCATCAACCTTCTGCTCCTCTATCACCAACCCTCCCACTCTGGCAATCCTGAGACTGACATTCCCCTCCTCATCTCCACACTCATTAAGCCCATAACCAAATGACCCCTCTGACTATAAGGCTTCTGCTCTTGCATCCAGCCATAAAGAGAGGAACTTCACCCAACTAGTCAAGTCTCCAACCCACGAAAAAAGTAGAATGCTAGACTGGATTCTTCCATGTAACACCTCCCTTCAGTATCCAACCCTCTCCCCCTCCCCTGGTCTGATCACTTATTGATCCCTTTTGCCCTCACCAGCACCTCAAATAGCACCACTATCGCCAGCAAACCCAGTCACATTACCGCCAGGCACACCTGCAAGCTCACAGCAGAGTTGCTGACCCCATCCATCGTAGCCTCTCTCAAATCAGCCCCAACCAACTCTCATCCCGAGGCCATCCTTGCATCTTACAATTCCGCTCTGCTATCTGCACTTGATGAACACGCACCATTCAAAACTATCTCCTGCAAAAAAACTAAAACCCATAACTGGTACACTGAGGACCTTACCGTCTCCAGACTAAGAAACGTGCCTTTGAACAACTCTGGAGGAAAAACCCTACTCCTGCCAACAAAGCAACTTTCCAGTGCTCTGCCAACATCTGTAAACTAGCCATAACTGACACCAAAGCCAACATCTTCAACACAAGAATCTCTAATGCAAGCTCTGACACCAAAGAACTCTTCAAAATTCTTAGGGAGCTCGAATCCCCAGCACCCCAGTTGACAACTTCTGAGAAAATAAAGCCTGGTGCACTCTAACCCTATCCTCCCTGGACACTAAAACTAGGATGCTAAGGGATAAAGCTATTCTCAAATAATCCCTTTTACCACCTCTGCCACCTCCACCCACAGCCATCCCCTCCTCATCTACCAGCCCTATTCCCCCTTTTCAATTCTCAACCGTCTCCCCTTCTGAAGTACTCGCCAACATTCAGCACCTAAAAGTATCTCACTGTGCTGGAGACACCTGCCCAGCCCACATTGTTAAAATGTGTGCTGATTCCCTGGCCCCTATCATAGCAACCTTCATCAACGCTTCCTTTAAGTCCAACTCCATTCCCACTGCCATCAGAGCGGCATGGGTCATGCCTCTCCTGAAGAAACCCAGTTTAGATCCCACCATCCCAACCAACTACTGCCTCATCACCACCGAGCCATATCTCCTCAAGATCTTGGACCGCATGGCCTACTCGCAACTGCAATTACATATTGAAAGCTACAATCTTCTAGGCACCCGCCAATCAAGCTTCAGATCTAGACATAGCACCGAATCTGCACTCCTTGACCTCAAGATCCAGCTCAACCACATTAGAGACAATAGCGAGCTTGCCATCGTCCTTCTGCTATACATCTCTGCAGCTTTCGACCTGGTGGATCATGAAATCCTCTGTAAACACCTCGCTGCCACCTTCCACCTCGGCCCAGAAGCCATCCTATGGATCCAATCCTTCCTATCCGGCAGATCCAGTAGGATCTTCGCAGGCCAGGAATCTGCTGACCCCATATCTGTCTCCTATGGTGTCCCACAGGGTTCCTGCCTCTCCCCCATCCTCTTCAATATGTACACCAAACCCCTCTTTGACCATCTAGACAGCCTCAACATCATATTACCTGCAACCATGACTCAGACACTGCCAACATCAATCATGTCTACAGTATCATACAGGCATGGATGGCCATCCATCCTCTCAGCCTGAATGATGGAAAAACAGAGCTCCTTATTGTGGGCTCCCCATATCGCCTACATCTCCTCAGACCTGCCTACTCTTCGTTCTGCATAGACAGTAATACCATCCCTGTATCCGCGCATGTTAAAACACTTGGCGTTTACGTGGACGCTGAACTAAATATGCAAAAACATGTGAAAGCCATCCCCTGTTCTGCAGCCTACTCTACCAAATGTATCACCTTTCTAGAAAACTCATAACCTCCAATAACTGCCTTACCTTAGCTAGTACCATCAAAGGCAGAAAATTAGACTACTGCAATGCCATCCTAGCAGGGACCTCCTCTAAAAGCATCAACAAACTCCAACCGCTCCAAATTAACGGTCTTAGAGCAGTTTGGGGTTTGAAGCAGTCCGACCACACCTCCCATATCAGATGAGAGGCACATTGGATTCCCATCAAAGCCGGCATAGAATTCAAACGTCTCGCCATCACCTACTGTTGCCTTCACAATACTGCCCCCCCTTACCTCACCAACCGCATCACTAGGAAACACAACATGCACAATCTTCGCCCTTCTACCATGTCTGCCTTCAACATACCTAGATTTACTAGAAAGAGAGGTGGGGGCTCCTGCTTCACCACCATTGCTCCCACCCTGTGGCATGCCCTACCTCAACAGATCCAAGATGAGCCTACCTATGCACTCTTCTGCAAGAAAGTAAAAACATCATTGTTCAACAGATATCTTTAATATTCTGGCCAGACGTGCCTACTCTTAACCTGACTCACTATCTTGAGGTAACGTAACTACCCTCAGTGTAACTAATCCTAAAATGTAATGCAACCACCCATATCTGTTTGACTCACGCTCTTGTTGTGAATGAACATTACTGTTCCCATGGAATCCTATTATGTACCTTTAGTACCGTGATACCTCTGGGTTTGGGTGCTACCAACAAATAAAATAAATAAATAGGCAGTCCTTCAACAACTCAAACCCTAACTAATAGGCAGACCAGTCCCTGCGAAGTGTGGAGCCTTGTGCTCAAAAGTACATTCAGTGCCAGGGCACTCGATCGTCCGGTTAAGTTCAAAATAGGTCTCTTCAAGGTGCTGTAGTAACTCAGGAAGGTGGGGAAGAAAAAGGTCCCACTATTCAAGGAGGGTCTCAACAAGAGGGCAGAGTGATTTCCAGGAATCGGGAATAGGATGGTAGCACAGGCAACCTTAACAAAGGAGGGGCCCTTTGCGGACACTTGTGCATAAAAGTCTATGGATGCGCCAGGGCCACCGGTAAGGGTTGCAAGTATTTACTGACCCTCGACACAGTCCGGACCAAACTTCGCCAGTCTAGTCCAGTTTGTTCCCATGTTTGAATCCCACAGTGGCACGTCTCTCTGGCTTTCAGGGGCTGCATTCTGGGACCTTAGTCCGTGGCGAGACAGTGGCCATTTCTCTGCTTTTGGTGAAGGCATCGGGCCAGTTCCACTGCAGCTCATTTTAGGGCGCAGGGGGGCACAGCAGCAAGGCACCCATGAAGTTCGTCACCACAGCTGGTCGACACAGGAACCACGTATGCTTGGGTACAGGCAGACTCTCCTAATTCCAGACCTAGGAATGCTAGGTGTAGAAAACTCGGCCGGAGAGTGTCTTATACCTAAAGCTTACGGTTCCCAAAGGTTCAAGTCGAAACTCGAGGCAGTGGCGGTTCCAGGGCAAATGTCCCGTACAAACTGGTCAGTTTGCTGGGCGGTCAAGGAACACTTCCGAAGGGGCTCGTTGGCAAATTAAGCAGGAGGTGCAGAGAGTAATTAGTCCCACTACTCCAACGGGTTGAAGGGCCCGTGCAGGCATTCTATGATTGATGAGAAACACAGGGCACAGATGGAACAACAGCTGGTTCAGGAGGCCAAACCTTCCAACGGGTCACCAGCGGATCCACGGATCTGCTTCTTCGGCTCAGGATACTTGGCTCCTTTACTAAGTTTGGTGTGAACTCAGAAGATCACCCTGAAATAGGTTTAGAGTGCCTTGTCTTATCCAGTCTCTCCTTCGCGCCAAAACGAGGAGAAACCAATAGGAGATCTGCTCACATTTAACCATCCCAGACATGGACCAATCACGGACCACGGTGGTCCCAGTCATCCCAGCACACCAGACATCCTGACACCCAGGATGTGTATTGGAAATAGACAGCTCCAGCCCACATCCTGGGCGCATACATACAAGGCATGCAGAAGCCTGCGAAAGCTTTGGTTTGTGCTGAGGTCTGCATGACCAAATAAGGAATTTCCTGGTCTTGCTAAGGCAAAGGGACA
The DNA here is from genome assembly GCF_040938575.1 of Ambystoma mexicanum. Classification (NCBI taxonomy): domain Eukaryota; kingdom Metazoa; phylum Chordata; class Amphibia; order Caudata; family Ambystomatidae; genus Ambystoma; species Ambystoma mexicanum. Next base: position 1,079,796,423 of record NC_090933.1, read on the forward strand.
AAAGGGCCAAAGGACAGAACAAAGGACCTTGTGGAATAGCCATTTTATGCACTGGCCACAGTTCTGGGCCAAACGCAGTAAACGCGGTTTGGACCATAGAAAAGAGTCAAAAATGCTTTAAAAGTAACTGCTGCCACCAGCTCTGTCCTGGACACACTTGAACATTCACCAGAAATCCTTTGATGGGGTCTAGGGCCTTCAAAATGAAAAAGAGTCCCCAGCACACTGTACTGGAAGGTACATTGTGCACTGATAAAATGTTGCTAAGAACTAGCAACAAAGTGAAAGAATAAGGGAAACAAAGTCTTCCAGTTCTGAAAGTCTGAAGGGCATGTCAGTTTCCCCATAACAAAGTGAGCAAAAGCCCAGAGGAGTACAGCAGAAGGCTGTGCTCCATTGGTAAAAGTCAGGCTAGGATGGTCAGACAAAAGCAAACATTTGCGGGGTTCACAACTGGAGGGAAAATTACCCATAGATGGAAATCTTTCCGAACAATGCATTAGGAGGAAATGTGAAATAGACAAGGCCTGCATCAAGGAACTCCTTAAGTCTGCGAGGGGATCCATCATATTTCCCAAAAGGAAATCCCAAAGGAGGTAAATTGCCTCTCTGGTCCTCTCTGGTTGTCACAAGCTGCCACAAAGTAGCATTCTCCGTTTTAAGAGTGTGTACCTCCATTGTGAGTCCCTAAATGGCGGCAACCAGCTCCTGATATTGCTCAAAGTTACCATGACCGTCTCTTGGCGTTGCAATCTCTCAAGATGTGGCGTATCGTGATCCGAATCCTCAACTGATACTTCTGGCGAGGCTTTAGTGGTCCGGTTCTTCCTTTTCTTTTCCTTCTTGCTGCAGACTATTAGTCTTCAAGTGAAGAGGTAGGGTGGATCCCTACCAAAAGCCACCACACTTGGTTGGAGATCAACCCAAGCAGGGCCCCCAAAGACCGCCCCAAATGGGGAAAAAGCCTTACGGCACAAAAAACCTGAATCGGCCACTAAAGGTTTCTCCAGCTGATCCGCTGTTGTTTACAAGCGTTTTCCCCAAATTCCGATCTTCAGTTACTGGGGAAGTAGTAGTTCCCAAGCGACCTGGGGAAGTCTTCTGGGAATTGGACAGGTAAGTATCAGAGGCAGCACTACGGATAGGGAGGCAGACAGAAGCAGGCAGAGTAGGTGAAAGTCTACAAATTATGCAAGCGTGGGGAAGAGCAATGCCAAAGTCAGTAGATGTAAGGAAGAAAAGAGGTTGCTGAGAGCAACAGGTAAGAAAGCAGCTCAGAAGAACACAGCGTCAAACCCAAACTAACATCAAGAGTTGCAATGTGCAGAGTCCCGTACCGGCACTATTGATATCGGGAGGTGGGGGCCATCTTGAGAACCACTAGACTGCTCACTATACTTGCGGCGAAGTCGTAATGGAATGACTCCAGAAGATATCCGCCAGCGCCTCCAAACACTCCATTGGCTTGGCATGACAGAAGCAGAGTAGCGAGTAAGAGAGAGGTAGTAAGTAGTAGTAGTAATTGGTGTGAAGAATAAGACTAGAGGAAAGATAGGTAGGTACCCCTTAATTATATGCATACCCTGAATCACGCTCACACCTGATTAATGTAAACCCCTCTAGGGAATTAAGGCCAAGAGTCTTTATCTTGCAAGCATAACAAATTTAATCTGTACAGATATGAGGATGGGGCAAAGAACTCTGCTCCTGAACGGTATATTCTGTCCCTCAACCGCTCCCAGCTCCTGCAGACTGGTGCCAGGCAGGGAACTTAAATACTCTTGACTTGGTCACTGGATACTGGCATGGCTCCGTCCAAAACTGTCCTTCTTCCGTTACAAGGGATGCTGCAGTCTTCCTTCCTGCATGGCCAGGTTTCCGTTTGGGACATACTACTTAACATAATGCTAGTCTATGCAAGAATACATTGTAGCTTCATTTTTCATCATTTTGCTACATTATGAACATTTATATATAAACACATTTTCGCATCATACTCTCCATAATTCACTCAATATACTCATACTTTTATCTGGTCTTACAATCTTTTATAAACCTGGTTTAATAATTCTGTATGTCGTGCATTGAGTCTTAGCCTGCATGGGCTTTTGATAGACAGCCAACAGTTGCAGAGTTACCTCGTGCTCTCTGCCAGCCTTAGCGAACACCACAGCAATCCCTGTAGTCTATTTTTAGCAGAGGCTGCCTTCCTTTTGGCACAGAGCCTACTTCTGTCGTGCATTGAGAATACCTAAATAAAATTTAGAAGTAACATTTTTACAAATGTATTCAGCTAATAGTTATTTACACTTTATATTTAAATACTAACTACCTTCATTTAGTGGCTACCCCCCAACCCCCGGTCTCTGTGTAGTGCACATACAGAGTCAAAAGAAGTCTTGCCAAATTCTAAAGCACTTCGGAAGCTTGGGAATAAAGGAAGGCACTAGCTTCTCCCCAACTGTAGTAAGATTGATAGTGCTAATAATGGAGTAGGAATTGTAGTAGAGGGAGGGCAGTAAGAGTGACAAGGAGTGGGAGAATAGGAGTAGTGGTAGGAATGGAGAGGGATTATAACAGAAGAATAACAAGAGGCAAGGAAGTAGAGTGGGAGGAAGGAGGGGAAGAAGATAATGGTGGGGTTAGACATAGAGAGGCAGTTGAAGCTAAGATTGACAGTAAAATCAGGAGTAAGAGACAAAAAGAATTAAGGGTGGAGGTGGAAAGGGGGAGTGAGAGATCGGAGGGATAGTGACGTGGTGGGACAACATCTTGCGATCCAGGCCGAAATTAAGATCGGATAAGTAGGAGATAAAAGCAGCTCCTGAGTATCCAGAATAACCAGTGACCAGGATCTACCATGGCGGGACAAGGAGCAAGTACATTACGTTCCGCAAATCTAACTTCCACATAAGCTGCAACAACATCAATTTGTCCATTATTAATTACCCCGTGTGCTTCAAATGGTGTGTAGATGTGTCGTAATGTTTATTCATAGATTATCCCAAATGCACAAAGTTGAATTCATATAGGTGTGTTTGTTCTGCAGCAGTTTATCTTGGGGTGCCAAAAGAAGCTCCTGGTAGCTGTTGGTGCCAAGCTAACCAGGCTCTTCTAGGCTACAAGCAGGAGCTAAATAGCTCCCAGTTCCTGTCAATTTCGAACCCTGCAGGTCAGATAAGGGTCGGGTGAGAAAGAGTGTGAACAGCGAGTTGGTAGAACAGCGTGGATGGAGGCACAATCCCTAACACCGTTAGAACACTACCAGAGGCTATGTTAGGGATAGTTCGAATATGCCTAGGGAGAGTCAGCCAGCGCCTTAGGGATATCACCAAAAGACCAAGGTAGAAAATCAGGCAGCTCGGGTTATCTGGCGATAGCATTGTAACATCCCCATCAAGTACACCTGGGCTAGCGAGTGGGTAAACAGGGGGAACGAGAGAGAGAGGGGCTGCCCTTGCTTCACCTTTCCCAACGACCCGGCAGTCCCTGTGAACCACTAGCATCAACAGCTATCCTATTGGTTGTAAAGTTTTTAAAAAAACTGTTGGAACGTATTCCCATCAAGGGAATGGTTCTTTGTGGCAAGCACCCCGCCACACCAGTCATGTGCCCTCTTATACAGATATGTGTGGATGGGCACCTTAACAAATCGTGTCTGGGTTTACAGCTCTACTCATCCAGAACAGAACCGCAAGTCTTATCTTTTCCCCCCCTTTCCTCCCTCACCTTTTGCCTGTATGCATGCATGACCTAATTGACCTAGGACTAGTGAAATTTGTCTGTTCTGTTCGTTCCCCTCACTTTTTTTGCCCCCACCTAACTGGGATGCAACTGTAACATTTCCTCCACTTGCAGTAGGAGAAATGCTGCCAGGTCTAGTATGTTAGTTTTTTCTGTTAAAGCATTCAGAAACTTCAAGGCCTAAGAATGTTTACTGTATTACCTTGCTCCCTTCCCACCTTGAAGCACTCCACCTGTGTATAAGCGCTGTATAAATAAACAATTATAATTAGTATGGAGACATGCATGACACGGTCACCTGCTCATAGCTCGTCTCATTTCTAATCATGTTAATGTTAAAGGATATTTGTACCGCGCACTATCACCACCAGAGTGGCCCTCTGGCGGCTCTGAAAAGGGAAAGGGGGTGAGTTAGTGTGAACGAGTGGGAAAAGTGCAAGAGAGCAGTGATGTGCTGTTGGCAGCCTCAGCCCTGTTAACACTGTTCGCTGTGCTTGGGGTGCTTTCCGGTCAGTAGCCATCATGTGCTGTTGTGCGAGTCTATGTGTGGTTTGTATTGTTGTTGCGCTGTAGTGAAGTTTTGCGGTTTGTTGTGCTATAGTGTTGTGGTTGTGTTTGGTCAGAGTTTAGAGGTGTATGCAGAGGGGTGAAATTGTTAGTGGGTTGGTTATTGGCATCGCTGTCTAGATATGATGTGCTAAATTTCCACGTTCTTTCTAGATGTGGCGTGTGAATATTTCTCCATTTCTATCTAGATTCGGTACTGGCTGATATTCACAATCCTTTCTATATATGATGCCCACCAATATTCACAACTGTATCCACATGTGGCACTGGCTCGCCTTTGAAAATCCTGTCTATATGTGAAGCAAGCTAGTATTCACAATTCTATCTAAATCTGGCCGTTCATCAAAAAACAGTACTTCTTATGAGGCATCCCATAATTGTCATTCCTAATTACCCACTGACTGATGTTTCTGAAGTAGGCTCTGACTGCCCTATAGGGTAATATCTGAAAGTTTGGACTAATAGACTGCGTGGACCTGTTTTTCTGGGCCAACGTGGGCCAGTTTGATGATTTAGGGCCTCATTACACGGTAGGCGGTAAGGGTTTACCGGTACCGGTAAACCCTTACCGCCTTACTACGAGGTCCCTTTGCGGGTTGGTGAATTTAACGCCTGCTTTTTGCAGGCGTTAAAAACCAACCCGCAAAGGGACCAGGGAGCTAATTATGATACCGCAATTTGCGGCACCGTAATTAGCGCCTTCCCCATTCCCATAGAGCCCTATGGGGCAAAAATGGGAATGGGGAAGGGCAATGGGGGAAAGGGGAATTACCGTCCCGCCAACCTTGGAAATTCCCCTTTCCACCAAGGCGGTGCCGGTATTTTACCGGCATGGACCAGGGTGCTAGTAGCACCTTGGTCCTCCGCCATCCGTGTAATGAGGTCCTTAGTGTAGTGTGCATCTAGTATTTTGGGCCAATGTTACTAGCCTAATATACTTTAAAATGCACAAATGTCCTTGAACATGCCCAACAGATGCTCCTCAAACAGTGGACCATAAAATGTCACGAAACGCAAATGCTTTTTTTTTTTTCTTGGTGCCCGGGCTTATTTGTTGTCCCAGTGCACTGCAACCCTGTTCTGCAGTTATCTACCGCTAATCACCGCCTATATACCTGTCTTGTGACGTCCCAGTTTATGGTAGCGCGCATGCGCGGGCCTCGTTGTGGACCCGCGCATGCGCAGTAGGAATAAACTGCGTCCGTGCGGCAGTTGCCGCCGGGACGCGTAGCAAGCAACATCGCGTCCCGTGTCCTCCTTACATGAGTGCGTGTGCGTATGCATGTGAGGGCCGCGGGGCGATATGTAACAACTGGCGATGACGATGGGATTGCTGCCACAGCGTTCGCCCAACGTACGTGGGCGCACAATCCGCATCATTACGCGAGGACACGACACGGACCGAGCGTCAACGTCCTTTTCTCCTCAGAGCAGTAGCGGCCTGAAAAGGTGCTCGTGCGCTGCTACCCAGAGAAGAGAGGGTGAATTTTTGGAACATTTGACTGACCCAACAACCTGGGGACAATCCAAAAAAAAAAAAAAAAAGCCAGACACAAGGGAAAAGGCGACAGACAACAGCAGGAGGTACGTTGAGCCTTACACCAGCCAGGTTTGCGGCCTCTAACACACCCAGAGGTGCCTGTGCGACCTGTGAAGATGGCCAGTAGCGACGAAGATACAGAAGTTGCGACAAGAGCGGTAGGACACAACAGGGGTCGCTGTTGCCAATGCAGGAGTTTGACACGTCGGGGCCCCCGTCCAAACTAGGACCCAGGTGGCTACTATGGGTTAAGACGCTCGAGATGTACTTTACAGCGACCGGAAACACCAACGATGATGCAAAAAGGGCAACCCTTCTGTATTCGGCCGGGCTGGACATAATGCGCATCTACGAATCACTCACCCTGCCAGTAGTTACTTACAACACTGTCAAGACTGCGCTAGAAAACCACTTCATTCGACAGTCGAATGTCGACTATGAAAGATTTTTGTTCTGCAGAGAGAAGCAAAGGGAGGAAGAATCTCTCGATCAATTCTGCGCCAGACTGAGAGTGATGGCCAGCACATGTCGCTGGGACAACGACGAGTTGATGATAAGAAACCAGGTCCTCCAGGGCTGCAGCTCAGGTAAATTGCGGCGACAAGTGCTGAGAGAGCCAGGGTGGGCACTACAGCAGATACTAGATAGTGGCCGGACGTACGAGCTGGCAGAATCCAGAGGAGCGAGCATGGACGCAGCGGTAAGGCCAAGCGCGCGGGAAGAAGCTTTTGCCATAAACAAAAGGACAAAGCTGAAGGATAAGTGGGTCCCGAAAACAACGGAGGACAGATATCCTACAGCACCCGGATCACTCTGCCAAGACTGCGGATATGACCTGCCACATGTAGAGGAGTGTCCTGCTAAAACAAGATCCTGTGGACGGTGCAATGGACCGGGGCACTATGCCCGCATGTGCCGCGCCCCTGCTCCTGTGCCTACACAGAGAGGCCCCGCGAGAGCAAGGGGCAGCGGTTTCAGAAGGCAGCGCAGCATCGCAGCTCTCGAACAGGAGGTACGGAGATTGCAACTTGCAGAGGAAGTGGAAGGGGAGGAGGAGGACAAAGAAGAAGTGTTTTTCATTTCAAACATTGCCTCAGAAAGCAAACGGAAGAGACAACCCAGGTGTGTGGTGAACATACTGGGCGTGCCGACGTAGATCCTCATCGACACCCGAGCATCCGTATGCGTGCTGGCGGAGGAACATTATCTAAGACTCCCAGGCCCGCCGGCACTGGACAAGTCCATGGCGAAGATATTCACTTTTGGAGGAGACACCCCATTGCCACTCAAGGGTGTGTTCGTGTCACCGGTATCGAGAGGGGAAAACACCATCAAGGCAAAATTCTTTGTCACAAACGTTAGCCCTCACTCGCTACTCAGCTGCGCTGCATCGGAGGCCCTCAATTTGGTTCACTTTGCATATGGAGTATACCAGATTGACATCGAAATGCTGCTGGACAAGTTCTCGGGCATCTTCGAGGGAATAGGGAAGCTGAAAGCACCCCCAGTACGCCTACATATCGATGAGTCTATCAGACCGACAGCCCTCAAGCACCGTAGGATTCCGTTCCACCTAAGGGAGAAGGTGGAGGAAGAACTCCGATCACTCGTGAATATGGACATTATTGAGAGAGTGGAGGGGCCGACACCCTGGGTGTCACCGATTGTGGTGGCTCCCAAGCCGAAACAGCCCGGGGCGGTGAGAATTTGCGTGGACATGCACCTCCCAAATGCCGCAATCAAGAGGGAGAGGCACATTACTCCAACTCTAGATGACATTATCAGAGAGCTTCAGGGGGCAAGAGTATTTTCAAAGCTGGACCTACGAGCGGGCTACCATCAGCTTGAACTGCACCCGGACTCCAGATTCATAACAACCTTCACGACGCATGGCGGCCTATACCAATTTAAACGCCTGAGCTTCGGTGTTTCGTCAGCTGCCGAAGTATTTCAGAACACCATCAGGGGGGCGTTGGCTGACCTTAAAGGTGTATTGAACATGAGCGACGACATCTTAGTTTTCGCGGACTCGGAAAGGGAGCACATGAAGAGGCTGGAGAACACGCTCCAGAGACTGAAGAACTTAGGGCTCACCCTACATCGACAAAAGTGCGAGTTCTTCAAGGACCGCATTGGTTTCTTCGGATTAATCTTCCATGCGGCCGGTGTATCACCTGACCCGGCCAAAGTCAAGGACATTAGGGAAGCCGCCTCCCCACAGTCCCCCACGGAAGTAAGGAGCTTCCTGGGGATGGTAACTTACTGCGGGCGTTTCATCAAAGGGTTGGCGTCGCTGGCAGAACCGCTCAGAGTGCTAACAAGGAACGACGCCGCGTGGAAATGGGGTGCCAGTGAACAAGAGGCATTCCAGACCCTGAAAAACGCCCTATCCGATGGGGACACCATGGCATACTTCAACCCCAAGGTGGAATCGGAGGTGGTGGTCGATGCAAGTCCAGTGGGAGTAGGGGCTGTGCTGCTGCAACCCGATGAACGCGGGGACATGCGTCCCATCGCCTATGCAAGTAAGGCCTTTTCAAACACGGAAATGAGATACTCGCAGATCGAACGGGAGGCGTTGGCCATCCTGTGGGGCTGTCGCCATTTCCGTTTATACATCCTGGGCAAACCTGTCGTGGTGGTGACCGACCACAAGCCGCTACTGCCCATACTGGCAGGCGTGTCATCTAAGCCGCCCCCCAGGATCGAAAGATGGATGCTGGCCCTGATGGAGTATGGGGTGAAACTAATTTATCGACCAGGAACGAACAACCCGGCTGACTACCTGTCGCGCCACCCCAGCAAGGAAAACTCTGTCACCGACATTGGGGCGAACAAATGCCACGGGCTGCTGTGTCAGGTGGTGGAAGGGTCCCTTCCAATGGCACTCTCAAGAATTGCAATAGCGACGGAATGCTCCAATGACGAGGTCTTTAGCATCATCAAAACCGCCGTGAGGAGCAGTGATTGGAGTGAGGTGCTGCGCAACAACTCGCGCCGACAAGTAGAGGCCCAGAGAGACCTCCAAGCACTCTGGAAAGTGAGAGATGAACTCTCCGTCTCAGACGATGGGCTAATACTTTGAGGGAGACAAATCGTCATCCCACGGGCACTGAGGACAAGGGTGCTCGAACTGGCCCACATTGGTCATCAGGGGGTTGTCAAAACGAAGGCTCGGCTGAGACCCAAAGTATGGTTCCTGGACTTGGAGGGGAGAGTGGAGAGCTTCGTGAGGAGATGTGTGGCATGCCAGGCGGCGGCCCCAGGAGACAGAGCCCCGCCGATAAGGTTGATGGAGCGCAGTAGCAAACCATGGGGGACTGTCCACGTGGACTTCAGTTCGACTGGTCGTGGCATGTACTTTCTGGTAGCAGTTGACCAATGGTCCAGGTACCCCGAGGTGGAAGTGGTAGAGTCGACGGCGACGGAGTTCGTGACGAAGGCGTTGGACAAAATGTTCGCCACACATGGATTCCCGCCTCCGGGAAAGGGGGATCCGGCATCGCAGAGTGTCCCCGCTCTGGCCGCGAGCCAACGGGGAGGCCGAGAGAATGATGTGGACTCTTAACAAGGTCCTAAGGATTTCCGCCAATGGCGGTGAAGACCTGGAGATAAAACTAGTGGAGTTTCTAAGAGAATATCGCACGACGCCCCACCAGTCCACGAGAGTGGCTAACAAGGAGGTATGTTGAAAACATAATTGACAAATGCTGTGCCGCCCTTTGATTCTGTCTAAAATGCAAAGCGAAAATAACACGAACAGGAACCATGCTTGTAAGTATGTGGGGCACTGGCTGATAACAGCTGACTGCCATCTCAAAGTGCCTGCGCCCTTGCACGTTCCCCGTCCCCACTACAGCCCCTCCCCCCCCCCCCCCCCAACTCCGGGATTAAGGTAATCACATAAATGTGTAATAAAACTGTTTACAAGGCTATTTGATTAACGGGACATCATGAGGTTTTTCTGGACAACATTTGTATTTCTTAGAAGCGCTCCTAACGTTCTTAATAGAACAGTAAAATTGACTTCTCTGCAGTGTTGTTAATAAAATTGTTTTCATTCGTGATCAGGTACGATGAACACATATCGTACACAACACACTTTTACAAAGTATCCCTCTCGCACGCCATGCATTTAGATGACACTGTGCCGGCTTCACAAGACTTTCCGAAACATGCAGCACATTGATGCTGTCGATATCGTGTCTGTGTTCGGCCAACGCCATTCTCTGCACCCTTGTCAGATCAGGAAACAGTGCAGGACGTACGTTAGTTGGGACGTAACGTGCATGTTACGTGCTGAAGGCACGCTGCTCGGTCCGTTCCTCTAACGGGAACTAGCCTTCTGTAAGCAAGAAGAGTGACACTTCTGACATGGAGCAATGAGCGGATTTTCAACAGGAGGCACCAGATCACCCACGCAGGCTGTGCTTTTTCCGACCACCGCGGCATGAGGCGCCTCAGCCCCCGTTCCCTTGAACTAGGAGGCCAAGATGAACACTGACGTGGAGTTTCATATCCGCCACAACTACCCCTGGAGCAAACTGCCGGCCAATATCAAACAGGTATATTCTGCATAGCGGATAGGTGTATCGTGCACAAAGTGCATCATTCTTATTGGGCGCAGGCAGTCACCTTCACAGCCCTTTTTCTCTCCCCATTACTTACTTAAAGCCTATCACTCTTTCACCCAGGTACACCACGGTGATGTTACTCCAGGGGGACATAGGGGATCTCAAACCATGGAGGGGTGGGATGGTACAGACATTGGGACCCGTGTACTGAGGTGAAAAAGGTAAAGGTCCCGAAAGCATTATACATTGGGTTTTGGATGGCATTAATACATGAAGGTTGTATTTTTTTCATCATTTAAAAAAAACTAAAGGGGAGGGGGATGGCTGGAAGATATTGAGTTCATCAACGTCTGACAAACCTCCTGACCATGAATGTTAAGCCTGCAAAGCCATTCCGGAATGGGAAAGATCGTAAGCAAATCAAGCCTGGTGCCCCAACTGAAGGGGCTAACCAGCCTGAACTGCTAGGTCACAGGTAGGAAATGTATTGCACTTAGCTGTATTTTGGTTAGGGCATGTCACACCCGGATAGATTTGGGGGAGAAGAAAAGGTGTTGCACTTAGATGGATTTGGGGGTAGAAGATATTGGGTAGGTTAACGCATGTCTTGTGCTTAGAAGAAATTGTGTATGTTAGCAGATGTATTGCATATGAAGAACTGTGAAGGCTCGCACGTGTACTGCTCTAGAGGAAATTGGGAAGCTGGCACATTTATCACACTCAGAAGATCAATGAAGGTTAGATATATTTGAGGATGGGCAGTGTGCTTGTTGTATCTGTGAGTATGCTAATGTATGAATGCAGAGGTAGGCCTCATGGTATGAGATGAGGTATGCTGGAATGAAGGAAACCGTGCGGTTCCATTAAGGAAAGTTAAGGGGCTTGGAGGAGGGCATAGCTCTCAACTCACCTGCTTTTGGTGGGTGTCACCCGCCTTGCAAGCAGCTGAATCACCCGCCTAGACCCTCATATGCCCATTCACTTCTATGGGCTCCAACCCGCCAAAAAGAAAATCGGATGTTTTCACCCACCTTGGTGACACAAAAGGTTGGGAGCTATGGGAGGGATAGGTGCCAGAATGGCCCCACTCTTCCGCTGCTAATCCTCTTATGCTGTTACTAAGGAGAAATAAAGCATCCCGTTCTTTCACAGTTATCTGGGTCTGGTCTGCTTCCTGCTCCATGTTCTTACCTGACCCAGACACATCAGTGCTGTACTTCAATGGACTTGGGAGTGGGCACTTGTAATTTTAGCCTGTTGTTATGTTGTATGTCCTAGTTCCAGAGCCCTGGCACTAGGTGTTTCAAAAGAGAGCAATGGTTTCCCTGATGAGAGGGGTACCCGCTGCGCTCTGTGTTGTGTGGAATAAACCGCTCACTGTTAACTGCGGCTCAGCCTCTTTATTGCTGATCAGGAGCAGTCTAGTTTAGGGATTCACAACCAAGCAAACTCAAATGGCCCCATAACTGTGGCGGAAATATGAGACAAGTGGGCTTTGGGGTTTCCAACGGTGTTCACTGAGGAACTTCGAACATTGCATCAAAGTGAGGGTGAATGCAAGGATGGTAGTGCACTGGGTGTGCCCAGTACCTCACCACCTAAAGGATCAGCTGCATAGTAAACTCGACTTGTTACAGGAAGGAATAATCAAAAGGGTGGCGGGCACAGATTGGTTGTCCCCTATATTGCTAGTAATAAAGTTCAATGTCAAACTTCGTTTGTGTGTAAATTTAAAGGACTTAAACAGAAACATCTTGGTTGAGCGCCACCGTTTACCAATTATTTCAGAGGTTTTGGCCGTGCTTAGGGAATCAAATGTATTTACGTTTATTGACCTTTTGGCCGCTTACCATCAGGTGCCGCTTGCACAGGAGTGTCAAGATGTGACCGCTTTTATCACCAATGAGGGAACTTTCAAATTCTGCAGGATGCCGTTTGGCTTGGCTTCGGCTGCGGCTGTATTCCAGCGCATCATGGAAAAGCTTTTGGAGAGTGTTAAGAATGTTGTTGTCTTTCAGGATGATGTCCATATATGTAGATTCTCTTGAGCAGCTTGACAGGGTGTTAAGAGATGTGTTGGGAAGGTTGAGTGAGGCTGAGTTGACCGTGCAACTCAGCAAGTGTAGGATTGGGATGCGCAGCATGGAGTATCTCGGCCATAAGATATCTGTGCAGGGGATCTCTCCCAAACATAGCTTGTTAGAGGCAATTGGCAGTGCTGCAGAGACGAGGATCAATTGAGATCATTTTTGGGGATGGCAGAATTTTATCAGTTTATTCATTATTTCACTTTCATCAGTCACGTGGATTTGCTCCGTCGTCGAACCCATCCAATTGCGCACTTGAGAGGCGCTTGCGCCATTGGGCGCGTGGCTTTCTTGTAGACCGCTCAGGTCCTGGCTTCTCCGGCTCCCTTGCAGCTTCTCTTTCTCTGCTGCATGCCTAGTTTCTAATTGCTTCACATTGTGTTCCGCGGGGGAGGGGGCGGGGCCCAGTCTTGCTTCCCAAGGCCGTTCGTATGCTTCACCTCGCTATCCCTGGTGTCTCACCCGAGTTGTGGAGCTCCAGCAATGTAAACACTGCTGGGCGTGCTTCGGTCCGCTCCAGTTATCTGTAGAGTCACATAGTGTCTCTGCACTCTCAGCTGGTGCTGCAACTATCACAGCTGCAAACAGCGCCTTCTCAGGCCAGTCCTGCCCCCGACCTGGCCATGTGTGCAGGGCTCACCGTTTGCGCCTTACTAAAAGGGCCGTTTGCAATGCTGCTTTTCGCACAGCTAGCCGGGCCAGGTATTTACATCCAGGTCCTCCGCAATGTTAAGTAGCTGCTTGTTCTGTCGGGCAGATGTGCAGAAAGTTGCGTTATACTGCTACTCCGTTCCTATTTTGATTCAGCTTTCGCCCATATGTTCACTGCCTGTTAATTAAGCGATCCACTCAATTACAGCTGGATCAGCAGCTTTGGACAGTATCTTTTCGGATCGCTCAGGAGCAACGTCCCTACAGCATAGCTGCCTAGCCACGCCCCCACGGCTTATGTTCTGAGAATTTGTGTGTGAATAACACGGCTTACAATGTTTTGTTTGCTCTTGCTAATAGTTTATTTTACTTGCTCCAATGTTGTGCATGTTGTTGTTTTCCAAATGCACTGTACCCCTCCCCCATTCGTACCCCGTTCCTCTCGTCTCCTTTCCCGTTTTTTCCCCCCTTGTTCTCTTCATGAGGGGGAAGGTATGTTATGTTGTATGTTCTAGTTTCAGAGCTCAGAGAGAGCTCTGGAACTGGGTGTTTCAAAAGAGAGCAACAGTTTCCCTGATCAGAAGGGTGCCCTCTGCGTTGTGTGGAGTAAACCGCTCTCTGTTACCTTTTGGCTCAGCCTCTTTATTGCAGATCAGATCCTCTCACCTGTCCATTGCGCTGAAAGATATGACTATGACCTAGCCATTGCACTTAGACGTTACTATTAGCCATTGTAACACGCAAAGATATATGCAAGTATCTTTGACATTGAACTTGGAAGATGCTGAAGGTAGCCCATTATAGAACTTAGTAGATATATAGTAAGACTGTAAAGGTAGCCTGTCCATTGCGTTTAGAGAATCCTATGATCCCAAGATTTTATGGTAGCCCGTCTGTCATGCCTAAAAGATATACAAAGTTAGCCGGTCTAAACGCTTCAAAGACTTTGAGGTTAGCCTGGGCATAGTTCCTAGAAGAGCCTACGAGGGTACTTTCTCTTTTCACACGGACGATCTTAACAAACAGCAAGATCATAGATAAGTTCCATCTGAGCTTAAGGTACGTATAACGCAGCACTTCAGTGGAAATTTGCCACAGGCACGGCTATCCATCCACACACATTGGAATGCAGCTTTGGCTAATTCCATCTAGCTGGACACTCTTTGCCTCCTTACACCAGACTTGCCTCAACGTCTCTGCCATTAGAACACACCTCCAATCTACGAAAAATGGGGTGTAGCTGTACGCATAACAATTCTCTTGCACTAGCGCTTCTGTCACAACCTCCCTCGTTACCCATTCACATGCCTAATCTCTTGGGTTACTTATTGGTGCCTAGACGGCCCACTCAATTCTTAATCGTGGCCAAATGCACGCGCATTCTAAGCCTTTTCTGAGAATGTTGCCATGTCTTGGACTTCGGTCCCCAATGGCCCCTACCACAAAGAACGTTGAGGCCATACAAATGGGAAAGGGTACCAATGCGCTATATAAATGACAACTACAATGCATCCCTTTTCCACAATACTAGTGCTGGAAATGGACAACATTTACTAGGGGAATTACCACCAGCTTGTGGGTGAGGGGGTAGCAGGCAAAGGGGTGGAGGTGGAGGCAGGGTGGATTGTCAGTGTTGTAGGCGGGACTGAGGGGCGTAGCTAAGTGTCGAATAATGTTGGTGCACTGAATAAAGGGTGATGGCTGCTTTGCATAAAAATAAAGTGCATTTGGTAACATAACAATGACCACCAATTTGTTAAACCTGTCTGTGATAGTAATACAAATTTGCATTCCTTCAGATCATGCACTGCACTCTGGATATGGTGCCCATTTTGTGTGTCAGAATAGTCAACATTACAGTACTATGTGTGCAAAGCAGTTTGGACCGTTTCATTGTTTCAACTGTCCTGGTGACCAAAGGACGACATTCAGATGCGTTTTTTAAAGTTGTTGCATACAGCGTGTGAGTGACTCACGGTGGTCAGGTGCAGAGTTTCCTCAATTTAGGGGGTTTGTTTGGGCCTTGGGTCTACATGGAACAGGTTACAGCCCAATTCCTTCCCTGCACAAGACCACAAACAACCTCAGAAATGTTTTGGCCACAAGCTATTCAGTTTTCAAGCTTTGGCAGTTAACTTTTTGTCACTCCAAATCTTGTTCTATAAGTGAGCTTACAAATGAGGAGGCTTGCTTATATTTCAAGGTTCCAAGATTAATCATCTCTAAACAATTCCACACCGAACAGATGTCTTCCTGTTTTTTCTGTTATGAGTCTTGATCCTTCAGAGTCCTATTGTGGGGAGTGCCGGAAGTTATGAATGCTGTTGGTTCACTGGTCATCATCTCTGAAGTGACTCCACAAATAATGGACTGGAGCCGGTTGCGGTAGGTTACTGCTTCTTTGTTGACAACACCAACGACCCAGCGCTCCCTTCCTCACAGCTCCCTCTCTCATCAACCGTGTCTCTCTCTGATCAACACAACACACTGGAACGGAGCACGAGACACCCCCCCTCCCACCAAGAACAAACAAAGAACAAAACATAAACCCCAAACAATGCAAAATAAGGAAAGAAGAACTGGAAAAGTAGAATAACATTACAAAGAGAATTGTTAATTTCATGGCGTAATCTTTGGACCAAATGGGGGGGAAAGGTGTGCCTTCTTTTCCTCTCTCTCAAAATAACGGCGTCTTCAGCACCACCAAAAACAGTTCTGTGTGAAAATACCTTTTTATTAAAGGTCTCAAGTGGAAAAGACCAATTTACTTTGACCGATTTTTCTTTTGATCTGGAAACCGGCATTGTAAAGGTCTTTTTCACCCCTATTTCCCCTCCCCTAAATGAAAACACATACATACACCAACACACACGCATCCACGAACCCCCAACCCTTACTCTTCCAAACTAAAAGAAATACATACATACATACAACACACATGCACCCACACTTACCCTTTCTCCTGGTCCTGCACTTTCGGGTCCAACCAGCTTGTTCAGCCCCTACGTGCACTAGTGTGTGGCAGGGGCTTGACAGTTGATTTAGAAATAACGCTCCCTCTGGTCACTGAGTGGTCTTTCTAAATCGGTCTTTAAGTGAAAAGATCTTTTTTCACTCAGGATCCCAAAGCCTCGCTCAAGACCTTTGGACATGGTCCACTTCCCATCATCCACATCGCCCACGTACACTGAATTCTCACCAGTGGTCATGCCCGGGCCCACAACTTCACCCGCAGAAAAGGGCCAATCTCTGCCACCACGCCCGCATTCCTGCATGCTCCCACTCATACCAGGACCTTCCCCCGTCTCCATTTACTCACACGGTCCATATTCCACACGGATCCATCCTGGATCCTGATCGCATTATAAAACACCTACTTTACTCTCACAGGCTTTGAGAACTTAGGCTCACATTTGCTTACTAACCCGCCTTTCTTCTCACCAAGTCACCTGGCCTCAAACCCCCGCCTTTCCAAACTACAACGATCGAGCTCATGTGACCAAGCATCACCCTTTTCTAATGTCTTCTGCCTATTCACCCACACCGGATTCAACAGACTGTTGGGCTCTCTTCCTCTCATGATCATAAATTGTGACTTCCCTATATCACTGCGGACGGATGTACGTCCTGGTACTTCACATCTTCTAATCAATGACTGCATCAACAGGCACACCCCAATCGCTTGCTCCACAGTCTCGACCAAGACTCTGTTGGACCTTTCCACATCCCGTTGGTTTGGGGATGATCATTTACTGAGAGTTTCCACTCTGTGCTGACAAATATAATATAATATAATATATATATATATAATATAATAGCATAATTCATCTTTTCACCACTTCTGAACTGCACCCCATTGTCACTAATCATACGTTTGCCATGTCCTTCCCTCCTGAACACACGCTCAAAAAATGTTGACATCACTCGTGCTCTCCTTGCGCACTAGCTTGGCCTCAACCCATTTGGAGCAGTAGTCCACCATTACAATCGGGAACCTCTTCTCTTTCCAAACGCTACTGTAATGACCAACAAGATCAACATCCATTTGCTCCCAAGCTTCCATGGCAGGCGCATCACCACTACTTCCGACTTGTGCACCTTACATCTCTTATCAGAGTTTTGGCAGGGCCAACAACACCTTACAAATCTCTCGACTTTGACATCCATTTCCGACCACCAATATTTGGATCTGAGATTCTGCTTTGAACCTTTTGCCCTAGGTTGCCCCTAATGTGCTCTCTCAATAAGTCCTTCCCTCACTCTTGGGCGGTATCAACTTGTCCCTTCTCAGAAGCAAATCTCCCTCAACAGAACACTCTGCTCTAACCTCCCGAAACGGCAGACAAGCCTCATTTAACGTGCTCTGACCGGGCCATCCCTTCACAGTGTAACTACAACCTTGCTCAAAACTCCATCCTCCTGAAGCTCTTCAACCCACCTCTCCGTGGGTATGGCCTCCAACCATGCTATCTCCTGATCTTGACCTTCGCCTCCAGACCTCAAAGGTAACCTTGATAGAAAAATGGTCGCTCTATTCTTCTCCACAGGGACATAGTTGACAATGAAA
This sequence comes from Ambystoma mexicanum, assembly GCF_040938575.1. Taxonomy (NCBI): domain Eukaryota; kingdom Metazoa; phylum Chordata; class Amphibia; order Caudata; family Ambystomatidae; genus Ambystoma; species Ambystoma mexicanum. The sequence continues at coordinate 1,079,814,153 of NC_090933.1, forward strand.
TCAGTCTTGCAACCTTAAACTCAACCTTGCCAGTCTGATCTCGCTCTGCACATGCCCTTAACCGTCAGCATTTCCACTAATGGCTTGTGATCAGTACTGATGTTAAGCATGTTCCCCCACACATACTTCCTTAAGTAATTCACTCCCCACACACTAATAGTGCCCTTACAACTTCAGTCACCCCTTTTTAGATGCATGGCAAATAACTCTTTCATGACCATCAACCTCTTTGAATAGCACAACCCCCTAAACCAATCCCACTGGCATCCAAAGTGATTTTAGTCTTCCTCCCATCCACAAAACCTCCTAAAGCCATTGTATGACATATAGAGGTCTTTATACGTTTTATCACACTCCACTGAAATTGTTTTCTTTCTGAAGGTGCTTGCTCATTGGTTGTGTGAAACTAGCAAAATCTCGAACCAATTTGCTGTAGTACTCGCATAAACCTAAGCATGACCTCAGTTCATCCTATTCTCCCTACCACTCATCACATGACCCAAGTATTCAACCTCACGCTTTTGAAATGTACACTTGCTCTTCTCCCCTTTTAAACACTTGTCACGCAAACCGGCTCAACACCTCTCTCAACCTCTAATCATGCTCTGCCTTTCCTTTTTCACAGTAACATCGTCCTGGTATACTAAAGTTCCCTTCAATCCTTTCAACACTTGGGTCATCGCTCTCTGGGAAACTGCAGCTGCTGATGACAAGCCAAACAGCATTTTCCTGTAACGCTACATCTCAAACGGCATGATGAAGGCAGTCAAATCTCTACAATCTTCCACAAGGTTGATCTGATGTTAGACGTTGGAGAAATGCAACGTGGTGAACAAATCTTCTTCTATGCATTTCAACATTTATTACTTGAATGTTTTTATTCAGGTCTCCAAGGTCCACACAGATCCTAAACTCCCATTCTTCTTGAGCGCCACCACAATGGAGCTCACCCACTGTGAGGATTTCTCGATGATCCCTTCTTTTTCCAGCCTGTGAAGTTCCAGTTCAACTTTGTCCACTAAGGTGAAAGGAACTGGTCTCACCCTTTGTGTACCACCAGAAGAGCCTCCGGCTGTAATATGATCCTGTGAGCATGCCCTTAAGAAGACGCAATTAGCTGTGGAACACATCTGTCATCTTCTCTCTTAACTCTTCACGGTCGCCAAACTCCTTTACCGAGATGCTCCCTTCCACCATCAAGACAGGTTCTGCCACATATGGATCAAGCCTGATCTTCAACGCCACTCGATCCTTCCATCCTAGTACATTCACTCCCCTTTTGGCGAAATATGTGTTTATTTCTGTACATCGGCTCTTGAAATTGACAATGCTCCTTATTCAGCCAATGATTTGTATTTTTGAACATTTGAATCCCCCCACTCCTGTTTTTTTTATGTCAGGGTGGTATATCCTAGCCTTTAGTGCCTAGCCTTTAACATCTTCCCATGTCTTACGAGTTATTATAGTGTATGGGGAACAACTATCAGCCATTACACATAGTTTCCAATTCTCAGTCACAATTTCACATCTGGGGAACTTCAGCTCTTGGTTGCCAACTTCTGAAACAACCACCACTTTTTCTGAATCTGTCTCAACCTGCTCTAGGGACACCTTATTTCTGCAAACAGCAAAATGTCCCTTCATTTTGATTGCAGCACACGTGTCTTATCGCAGGGCAGTTCCGTGAATTGGCTTAGTGACCAATTCTATTACACTTGAATCTGTCATTTTCCCTGTCCTCACTTTTGTATGGAGCCTTCTTTACTCCCTTCTTCATTTCATTGCACTCAGATTCCTTTGGTTTTGTGTGCTTCTCACCAGACGCCCCCCCCCCTTCGTTTTCAGTGCATTATTTTTTGATTCTTGGCATACTCATTCGAGACCTTTCCTCCAGTTCTTTTCCCATTCCCCCTTGTGTCTGCTGCACCTCTTTCTTCTTACGTTTTATTTCTTTGGAGCACAGCCAGGTGTGCTCTACTTTCTTTGCTATGGTCAGTGCTTGGGGTAACGATGGATCTCCTGGCATCCACAATCGCTCTTAGATCAATGAGTCTTTTAGCGTGGATGATTATTTTATCCCTGATCAATTCCTCTGTAGTAATTCCTGCTCCAAAACTACACAATTGAGCCAGTTTCTTAAGAGAAGAAACATACTCATCCATCATCTCTTCTTCTTTCTGGGTCCTTGTGGAGAAACTGTACCTATTTATTGCAACTCTCATTACAGGGACATAATATTTAGCTAACTGTCTCATGGTACGTTCATGCTCATCCAAATTGCTCGCTTCGTCACCTGTTAGTTCTGGCAGCTCTCTAAACTTGTGTTGCCCTTCTGGTCCTAACGCATGCAACAGGAGTCCATTTCTCTTGCTTTCTGGTAAACCTTGTTATACATTTTTTTATATAATTCCTCCAGTACTCCTTCCACTCTGGCCATAGAATGGCTGGCCGCCCTGGATTTGGCACAAAGCTCTAAGCATGATGCAAAGAATTCCTTGTATTCTTCTCTTCATACACCTAGCTTTACTTAATAGCATGTCTTATCCTTGTCTGTCACCCTTGTTTCTCCTTTGAATATCCAGTACTGCGACGATAATGAACAGGAGGAGGAATGCAGATCACCAATTCTATGACGAGTAAGTACATTGTGAGTAATGAAGAGCGTCTTCCCTTTAAAGTCGCAGGACACTTTAGGGTCCTTTCTTGCAAGCAGTGGTGGAAATGGAAAATAATTGGTGAGGGATCCCACATGGGCGTGGTGGGGGCAGAGTTTGGGGGCGCTACATCTCTATTTTCCTTCCGGAAAAAACTCAAAACTTTCCTATTCAACTAACTCCGTTCTCGTGTTCTCCTGCTGCTCAACGTATATCTGAAAAAGTATATATCGTCCAATGTAACCGTCGGACATGAATTGCATGTAACTAAGTATAAGCAACACTGTAACTAGCGCCACGATGTCCTCGGCCTGCTGTGCGCTCAACAAATGCGAATAAATAAATACCCGAGGAGGCAGGGTTTAGGGGGGCAGAGCTGGCAGTTGACCTCCGATCAAATGAAATGTCCAAAATAATAGTTTAAAACGGTGCAATTTCTTTCATGCTGGTTCTTTTCCAAACTATATATCAATTCCACTTCCATGGCACTGGTGATGAGTTACTTCACCCTGTGGACGATAGTTTTGACCAGTGTTGCTGAGTAAATATTCTTTAAAATGCACAATTTGCATCCCATTTTATAAAAAAACCTCCCCCTTGGGTACTATTCAGACAGGGTGATTTCTCTTTGCCATAAGTAATGTTTTCTTTTAGGTGAACAACACCTGGCACAGCTCCTGCAGCTCCCCTCTGAAAGCAGTTGGGTAGCTGTATCGTGTGGACATGGACCTGTATTATTTATTTATTCATGCAGTGTTTGTCGGATACCTGTATATTTATTTATTTATGCAACATTTGTCAGACACATTGCATAAATAAATCTTTAACCCGGGTCCGTGTATCCAACACACATTGCACAAATAAATAAATAAACCGGGTCGTTGTGGCTGTGGACTGTAACTTCCTCTTGTGACCCCTTGCACTGGGTCACAAGAGGAAGTTACAGATTGCTTGCGGGTGCTTTCTTTTTTTCTCCCCCCTCCCGTGCTGACTCTGGCCGGATCCTGAGATGGTAATGCCACCAGAAGATACTTGTACCCAAGACATAAAATGACCAACAATACAGCAGTTTTATATACCACTAAAGTAAGACATTAGTGAGATAAGTCAGGCCTTGCAAATTCTTTCTGTAAAATGTTGCATGTCACCACAAACCCACTTTAGTTTGGAACACTGCTGCCACCCAGAGGCCAGCCATGCACGGTGAAACCTGCATTTGACATTTACTGCAAACAAAGTAAAGTTTAAATAAAAGGTTCCAACATCCTCTGCAAATAGTAGTGGCCCTTCTTAAAATTTACTCTACTGTGTAAGTGGGCAAAAGTGCTTTGCAATCCCTGGATGAGTGTCTGTAAAAAGATTAGCTGCATGAATGGACACAAATAAATGGATATGATAAAAAGGCTCTGAAAACAGTTTGACCAGCTCGCTCTGCTGCAGGTGCAAATATATAATGCAATCATAATCATAGAGCAAAGTGAGCTCTGGAGGCCCACTACAGAGTACAGTTTTGCAGTAGGTCTGTAGATGTACAGACTGGATGAAAATATTGATCGCTACTTTAAGTAAGTATCAAGTTAGCTTTGTGTATTTATTATGTAAAAGACTAAGCAGAGTGCATGGCGTAGCAGGCAGAGAACTGGGCAAACTAGGCAGAATATTGTAGTTAGCGGCCATCTCACTTTCAGGGTAGCGGGTATAAACCAACATGGTAAAATTAGAATGTCAAGGAGTATGGGATCGGCTCATGGGTTGAGCACCAGTTGCACGCTGTATGTAACCAGCAGGCCACAGGACTAGGTTTGCCATCAAAGCATTTGGCCGCATGGTCATGTACATTTTCAGGTGTCCATTCGTCGATAGGAGGCATCTTTCCCAACAAAATAAAATCTAGTTGACAATGAGATTTAGATACACTTCACTGTAAAGCATGGAGACAGTGCAGTGTTTTACAGTAGCAATACTGTAATTATGCATTGTGTAACCTATTGCATTTTTACAAAAGGAATTGAAAGCCTTTAGTAAAAAAAATGTTTTAAAAAAAAACTAACATATACTGGTCTTTGGCAGACAGAATACAGTTAGCTTAATGACAGTACTATCTCGATTATTTCTGGTTTGCAATTATTTGAAAAATTTGCGTAGCACTCCCACACAGGCCATTTGGCACATGAGTGAAGGGGATGATTACTGCTGCACTCTCTCCATTAGCCCCTTTGAATTTGCAGTGAACCGAGAAAAGAGGGTGGAGAGAGCTTTGAAGGCAAGAGAGGAATGCAGGGTGAGCTGTGCTTTCATTGAACAGGGTAACTTAAAAAGCTAACTTTGCTACACAAGTGCCAATTTAATTAGCAAACCTACAGAATTGCATAGCAAATTGCTCTGCGACACTGCTTATTTTATGCCTTGATGCTTGTATTAACAAAACTTTGTGAGAGAAGCCAAATGATCAAGCATTCTTTTTTGTATTTTACCGCAAGAATTATGAGGTTAACAATGTAATGTCTTTTGACTTGGAATAATATCTTTAGTATTGTCTGTTTTTGCTTATTCTCTTTACTGCATCATAGTTCCAGCATCAAATGTGATCCAGTCTTTTTGTTTGTTTGTAAAGCTAGGATTTCCTCGATCTTTTTGAAAGAGGAATATTACTTAAAGAAATAAGAGCGTTTATGATGGCATCATATTTTCCATTAAGGGTAGATTCAACAGACATTCATTCTTTCTAAGTTAGTGTTAAGATATTGAATTTTGTTTTCAAGGTCATGCAATCTTAGGTCACACATACAATGAAATCACTTTGACGCATTTGGGGTGGGTGGAGGTGGCTCCTTTGTTATATTGCTTTCTTTCTGATCCGCTACGTGGAAGAGGTTATTGTCTCCATCGGAACAAAGCACACAATAAGGCCAGATATCACTGAGTATGTCCTCTACTTCTCTTTTTTCACAACATTCTGACTGCATTTATGGGGGACTATTCTTCTCAGATTTTCTTTGGGCACAATGCATTGGGGTTTGGATACTTTTTACGATCTCTTTCCTGGCCCACGTGGAAGTTTATTTTTCCATCCAACCATGCTGTTGCTGTCATTTGGTTTTGATCAGAAGATGGGTCACTGGTATCTTTTAGTTTTTCTTTAACTTTGATGCCACTGTCTTCTTTCTATCTGGTTTGGGTAGGGAACAAACCCCCTCAAGGTTTTGCTGTGTCCTTTGCAATGCCCCCACGTTCTAGAGGAGAGTTGGAAGGCAGCTGTCTATTGTCTATATAAACCACCATTTCTGAAAGAATTCAGCAATCATGTTTGTTTGTTTTTTTGTTTTATTGGTTAAACAGAAATTTCAACCTTTAACATAAAAACATGTATTACGAATCCTCCCTTTTATTACATTGAGTCACCCTTCGTTAGCGGTGGAAAGATCAATTCTGCAAATTTGAGGGTGTTGAGTGTCCGCCCAAGTTTATCAACCGTCATTAGTCTTTCCCAGCGTTCCTCCTCTATAATAGGACTAACTTGGTCACACAGTATCTCAAATACTTTCTTCTTTGGCTTGAGAGCTTTGGGCAGGACAAGATCAAATGTCTGGTTGTCTCCAGAATTTCAAAGTTCCCACAAAAGCGACAACTGGCTTCTTCGACTGTGATCTGTTTTCTTACAGTTGCACCTCCCTGGATGGTAAGATGTTGGTAAGATGTTAAGCCTACATCGCATCAATAAGTCCCTATATCGGGTCGATGGGAACCTTCTCAAATATAGAGGGGGATCATTTTAGTGTTTTACGTTCCCATATGATATGAGAGTATTTGTTTTGCCTCTTCAGTGTTTCCGTTTCGTCCCAGTCTTTCTCTCGCAAAGTTTTCTTTGCCTTGTCAGGGTTTCTTTTGAGCGTCTCCGTTTTGATGTCATAATACAACAGTACCTCTTGACATTCTCCCTTCCAGGCCTGAAAGATGTTGTCCCCCTTGCCCACATTTGTGCTTGTCAAGATCTCAAAAGGGATTGGAGGTGCATCCAAAATACATTTCTGATAAAAGGAGATGGTCTTCCATAGTACTATCGATACAAGGGATTGTGGTCTAAGTTTGTGTCTTATTGTCACGACTGACAGGCAGTTTGGAAGCCTGAGTACTTTCCGCCAAAAAAAAGCCTCAATGGTTCCCCATATTTCCCATGGCAAGTTTCGTAAGGATTCTGCACCATAGGTCAGGATGGCCACGACCTTTTGCCTATAAAATGTAATTACTGGCATCATTGAGTAGGTTCCGTATCTCCGATGAAGGGCTCTCCCTTGATTTGAGAGTTTCACTAGTCTCTCCCTGATGAGATTGTATTGAGCCTGTTCATTAATGTTTTTGTTGATTCTGACACCCAGATACATTGTTGAATCTACTATTTCCAGTGCTTGATTTTCAATTGTCCATGCAAATAAGTTGTTTTAATTTTTTTCTTTGGTCCTCGGGCAGATTGCATAATCAAGATCATTGATTTCTTTTTTAATGTTAATCTTCATGTTGTTAGTGTCCAGGTAGATCTTAAAATCTGCAATTCGTCTCTGTAGTCCTATAGCAGTTTGGTCTATAAACACGACAACGTCTGCATATAGGATGCAGGATAGCTCATTTTCTTCCAATATCGGTGGGAAAGCTTGTATTTTTTCCTGTTTTTGTTTCATATCAGCCAGGTAGAGAGCAAACAAGAAGGGAGCCAACACACATCCTTGTTTGATGCCCTTAAAGGCCATGATCTTCTCTGTAGTGTCACCTCCCTTTGAGTCTAGAATTTGTATTGATGTATTTGTGTAGAGTGCCTGGATGGCTTCTAAAAGATCTTCCAGACAATGCCATTTTTTTAACTTTGCCCACAGGAGTTACCTACTGACTCCGTCAAATGCCTGTTCAAGGTCAATGAAACCTAGATAGATGTTACCTTTCGTCTCCAGGGCACGCATCTTTAACATATTTAGGAGTAACAGATTCAAGGAGGTGCCAACGCCACATGTAAATGCAGTTTGACGTTATCCAGAATTCCTGCCTTAATAGCCCAGCTTTGAAGTTCCCTCGGGAGAATGGAGGAAAAGATCTTCCCCCATGGAGTCCAAGTGGGCGATTGGCCTGTAGTTGCTGGGGTTAGTACGATCCCCTTTCTTGAAGATGGGTACTATCAAGGCCTCCTTCCACGTTTGCGGTATAGTTCTTGTTTTGGTTATCTTTTGGAAGAGTGCCATGATGAAATCGGTCCAGGCTACCCCGTTTTTCTTTTAGCAAATGGTTTGAAATGCGATCCGGGCCAGCCGCTCTTGAAGAACTTATTTTTTTTAACCCTCAACAGTATGTCCTCACGATCAAATACAATGAGCCAAGGAGATGATTTGTTCATCTTTTGTCTTTGGTCAACTACATCATTCTCCTGGAAGAGGGCCGCATAGTATTTCACCCATTCCTCCTTTGGGACTAGGTGTGTAGTTAGGGCAGACTGGAAGTCCTCTCCTTTATTTGTAATCTCCCAAGGAGATCTTGCGTTAGAAGTTCTAATGGCTGCTAGCATTAGCTCAGCATCTGCCTGTGCTCTACAGGCCCTTGAGGAATTCAGCCAATTTTTATACAACTGCTTGCATTGCTTCAACAATTCATCTTTATTAGGGAGGATGCTTCTTCGCAGTTGTCGCAGCTCGGCTCGATATTTCTTCCTTTTCACCACTAACTCTATATTGTAGGCATGTTTCCTTACGATTGTTTTGTTTTTGTTCCCATCACTCTTAACTTCATACTCCTTGAGTAGGCATCTGTACTCCACTGTGTGAGTGCTTTTGACATTATCAACAAGGCGATCCACCAAATTTGGAATGGCTTGTGCTTTTATTCTTAGCCTATTCCTTCCCCACGATATTTCTAGAGGTGGTGTATTGTTTCGCCTCTTTGGTCTTCCAAAGGAATTCCACTTCCAATAGAGCATGATCGCTAACTTTCTGTTTCTTAACTGTAAAGGAATTAATCCATTTTCAGGTGTTCCCTGCTACAAAACAATAGTCTAAACATGCACTGCACGAGTTGTCAAACCAAGTATCAGCCCCTGGGATGTCACCTTTCGTAATACCGTTTACCATAGTCATCTCTCTAATAACCATTTCATCCAGCCACCGTTTTTAATTTTTTTCCAGATGTGAGCTTCTCTTCAATTGGCCTCTTTTATCTAGGAGCTTTTTGTTCAGGTCACCGCAGATCAGGATAAGGAGATATTTTTCCTCAAGCATCGAGGTATCAACAGCCTCCATAATGTCTGATAGGAACTTTTCCGTTTCGCAGTCCTTTGTGCTCCAATACGTATTAATTAAAAGAAGCTTGATTTCCTTTGGCCCCTTATTTTTCCCCAGTTTTAAGACCTGGACATATGAGTTGGGAGTCTGATGTTCCAACACCTGTAGATCGCTGTAATCTTTCACCAGGGTAAAAAGACCAGCACGAGGTCTACCCTGTGGTCCTTTTCTGTCTGGGTTCATAAAAACTTGATATCCCTCACATACAGGGATTGCTCTTATCCAGGATTCCTGCAGACAAATTAATTCATAGTTCTCTAGAAAAGTGCTTTCTCCGGAATAGAGGTGGCCGAATCCCCTGGTATTCCATGAGGCCAGGAGAGATTTTCTTTCGGCGCCATTCGTAGTAGTCAATTGCCTCTTTTTTTCTGTTCTGGTATTAGATGTTCATAAACCGCTTTGGCAATATGGTTGTTTCCTGTCCCCCAGCCATAGTTTTTTGTCGTTTGACCTGGAGTTGTCAACGGTAACCCTTAATTTTGACAATATGTTGTCACAAGGCTTCAGTTGACCTTTGCTCTTGACTTGAGGGTCGGAAGTGTCTCGACAGACGTTCTTAGATCAGTGGTTATTACGGGCCCTGGATTTTAAAGACTCCCTTTGCGAGTGCTCTCCTGGTTTCATTTTATATTCACTTCGCTCTATTCTGGCCCGTCGAGGGCCACTTTCACGTCGCCTTCCGTCTGCGGCCTCTGGATCACTGAGCCTAAAACCTAAGTCCGCCAACTTGTCCTTTGCTCTCATCACCATGTCTTTTACTCGCTGCAATCTTAGATGGATAATGATCACATCAGTCCTTTTTTGTCAGTAACTTTGACAATTACGATGTCTTCTGGTGAAATCTTCCATGAGGATGAGAGCTGGTTGAGTAGGGACATCTGGTTACTTCGGTTCAGAAGTATCGTCTTGTTGTCTTTCAACGATCTTTCCAGTTTTAACTTATAGGTTTGACAGACAGGTTTTTTCCCCGTCTGTACTCTCCAGTTGATTTTCGTCAGGGATTGGATTTTTTGTATTCCTGTTTCATTCTTTGTCATTCCTGTTGGTCACCTGTGATGTTTCTACTTGGATCGGCGATCTTGATCTTCTTCTGTCTTCCGATCTCGTTAAGAGATCTGGAATTTTTTTCTTCCTTTGATGTTCTTTAACATTCCTTTTCGGCACCCTTGATGTTTCTACTCAGGCTTTTGATCTTGGTCTTCCTCTGTCTTCCAGTTGTTTGAGAAAGACCGTCATCATTACTTCTTTATTCGCTGCTGGGGTCCCCTAAGAGTAATTGTTAAATTCTTTCACCCTTTTTCCTACTTTGTCCAATTTCTTTCTTTTGATGGTAGTTCTACCCTTTTTATCCCGTGGGTGAGGATTCGATTGTTTGTCAATGACTTGCCAATCGGACGGCTGATGTTATCCACAGTTCTTCCTCTTATTTTGTTCCATTATTTCAATAAGATCACTCGTGCATGCATTAGATTCTAAATCTGTTTCAATAGCTGATTCCATATTAATCTCACTGTTTGGAACAATTTCTGTTGTGGCCTGTTCTTTGGGCAAATTATTTAGTTTCATTTCTCTCCTCGGTTTCTTTGCTAGATGCACCGGCTCTTCACCATTTCTGAAAGAATTCAGCAATCATGTTTATTCTCATATCACTGTGCTGTGAAAAGTAGCAGCAGTGCCTAATCCAAGCAGGGCTAAGTGGGTATGCAAATGGAACCTGGCTGATTTCTGGTGCATGCATGATCGATGCAGATTAGAGAAACGAAAACTCAAATACTGCTGCAGAGCTAACGTGGAGCCTTCACAAATCGGGATGCATTATGCAGTTGAATTCTCTTCAATGGCAAACTTACAGTACCAGATAGGGGCACATCTAAGCTTTGCAAATGTACTGCCTTTACATTACAACTTTATCTCCAAAAACAATTTGTGTTTCCCAGGGACTTATAACAGTAGATCTGGAATAAACAGGTCAATTGAGTTGCAGGACCATCACCAATCATACAGGCTTCAGCTTTGTTGTGCTGAACAAGAAACCAAATGGAATAACATTTTGGCAGTATCAACATTATGCCATAAATTTACGGTGTTTGTATAGAAGAAAACCTGCAAATCTAGTATTATTTTTTGTGAATCGGCACATTTCTCTTTGGCAATTGTTACTTTATTGATTTAAGTCCCTTTTCATTGCCTCCCCTTTGGGTTGTGGTGGTGTGACAGCAGATATTTGGTGATGGTGCAATAACATAAGGGAGATGTTCAAAGAGAAGTAGCATGACACTAGATATGTTGAACATGTGAGGCCATGCATTTACTAGTTATGAATGGGAAATAGTACCTTGATTGTAATTTCAGTAATCCTCAGATTTTTGTGAACTTGTTAAGAGACACAAAGGTTTGGTGACATGTGCATACATACATTTGTATATAGTTGAAGCTTCTGTATCCTGCATCATGGACATAAAAATGAGAAACTAGATGGAGGAACTAGTTGGAGGAGACGCAAATGAGAATGAAAGCCCACACAATGCACACCCTCTCTTTCTTCCACCAAGTCTCTTTTGCTCTCTGTCTCTTTTTCGCACTCTCCTTTTTTTTTCTTTCTCTTTGTAGCGTATATCCCTGGAGATAAACGACACAAAATCAGTCACTAGATGGCACTGGAAAAATACTCTGTCTCAAGGATGGTTGAAGGGTTTTTATTGGCAACTTTATCATCCATAGCGTGTCCACTCTCTCTTTGTAGTCCTTCGCCCTCCCTAACCCAGCCATCGGTAATTCCCACTTAATTCTATCAATCGGTAACACTCACTATCTGGTTTCTATCTTGGCCTAGAGATGATTTCCGTAAAGGCAGGCTCACTAGCTCCCTCAGGGACTTCCTATCTCTCCTACAGGTTAGTATTCTAGGGGGGAATGAGATTTGGCTTGGTACGCTTTCTGTATGATTTACCTGGGTCCTTTCACAACCACCATTACCTCGCCCTTCCACTCTTACCTGCTGCCTCTCTCAACTCCTCCCTACCAATGTATCCCTCCAATGTTTCACTCTGTCTGCCTCCACCCTTTGATTTCAACTCTCTTCCTTCTTCTCCCCCTACTCTGACGACTCCTACCACTCATCCTACTACCACACATCCCACACACTCAGTCATCCTCCTTTCACTCAGTATCTTTCTTCTCACATTCACACCCCGCCTGTTCTACACACCCATCTCACAAACCACACACTCGCAGAACGACTAACACTCCTAAGCCAATGCCTCACCTGCTCCAAAACTCTTCTCCACCACCCAGTGCTCCCTTCTTTCTCTTCGTCTCTGCCCTCCTCTGACTTCACCCAGACTTCCTGTTCCCCTACATATGTTTTAAATCATTGCTTATGGTTGGACAACTGTCATTAACCAATCTCCTCTCTGTATCCCTCTCCGTGGGTGTGTATGTGTAAGGAAAGTCTTCAAAACGGCTCTTAGCCCCACCCACTTCTTTGATGTGTGCATGTCGCCCAGTAGATCTCATGGTGAAGTAGCATGATGTCCGAAGTTGTGTTTATTTATTTTTTATTTTGTTTTTGGGCCTGTGACTGCAAGGTCCTACAAGTAAGTCTGGGTGTCCCCCTCACTCCCCACCTTTCCGCCTGGTAGTGTAGTGTAATGTCTTTGTTTCTACACTGAAGGCATACTCTGCCAGTCCCGTTAATAACATAGACGTTGGAGGGTGCTGTACTGTTTTCGCTCTCCTCCAGTGCAGCTGTTCTGGGTTTAGTTGCGGGCGGAGTTGGCATTTCGCCCCCCTCTAAGGCTCTGCTGTGTGGCATGGAACTCTGCTGTATGTGAGTTTTGGTTGCAATGCAGACGGCTCGGCTCTCACTTTCTTCGTTACTTCTGGTGTTTCTGTTGTCCCGGGACGTTCTTCTTTAGCTACTCAGCTTGTGAAATGTACTTTAAGGCAAAGCTGGAGACTGGGGTCTACACAAATGCATACCGCCATATGGGGTTAGGGGTTTGGGGTGGGGAGTAGCATTTGGGGCTCTCTGCTGAATTTAAACCTGGGGATGTCTCTAAAACCCTCCCTGCATTTCCCAATTCCACTGAAGAGGGTTCCTTGACCCTTTATGACAAAGCTAGCATACTGGCCTTTTCACAGTAGCACAGAATGTGTTTTTGGAATAATGAATAGTAGCACAGCACTACCACAGATTGCAACGTGATGTATTAAGAATTCTGCTTACTTTGTTGATGAGGTGTCTGAAAAGTTAATATTATTTAAAAGTAAAAGGTGACACATACATAGCTTTTCTTTTGATTGTTTATAACATTTTGACCTCGTGTTTTGATGCAAAAAGATGGATGTACTGTCTGACCTAGAGCACAATAAGAAATGGGAATTCAAGCAAAAATACAGCTTTGTGTAAAAGAGTGTATTCTGAAGAATGTTAAGTGATTGAACGGAACAGAAACGTGTTTGTTAGCTAATGGCATCACAGAGGAAACCAAAACCCTGAAAAGAAGACCCTCTGCACAAAGTTTTGAGGCTACTATTTGGGGATTCACATTTTTGGAGTTGGTAACGACTTTGTACAACCTAGATAGGTTGCAGGATTTCTTAGAAAGTGCACATTGATGCACACCATCATATTAGATGTAAGTGATTTATATTTATTATATATGCATTTTGGATAATGAAGTGTGTTATTAAAATGGTGAGATGAGCTTCTTTGGCATTATAGGAATCAAAGCTAATGAAATACTGGCTGCAATTCTCCCACCTACCTCCTTCGTAACAGTCCTGTTAATGTTTATAATGGCTCCTCCAAAATAAGTGCGGCAACCTTTACCATTCTTAGAAGACCTTGGCAAATTAAGTATTGATTCAGACTGGGCAAAAATATAATGCTGAATAAGAGCCGCTCTATTGTGACTTTAAACCTGTCTCGGTTTAACCACAGGTGTCTTCCATCGGTGCGTTAATTCTTTCATTTGAGTTTTTCATTTTCAATCCCGATTTATCCTCTCGGTTTTCATCCCGGAAAGAAGACTGGCCCATTCTTTGCAGGAAGCTTTATGCTGAACCGAAGACCTCACTGTCGAGGCCAAGGCTGGACCTTCTACCGTGGTTCATACTAAAATGCAGCAAGTGCTCAGCCGATGAAAAATGACATCGAATGCATATTCAAGCAGCGCTTGAACAAAAAGATGCAACAATGCAAGCCGTCTGTTTGAAAGAGGCATTCATCTTTAATGAGGCCAGTGTTTGTTTACTTGGTGTCTGCCAGCAGAGAATGTGTATGCAGCGGTCTCGGAAGCGTGAGCCAGGGCTTCAATCTCTCCTCCAGCGCCCCAGCAGCTACTGGAAGCATTAGATTACAAGATAACAAAAACCAGAGAAACACTGCATGTATGCACACCTACATGACCTTGTGTTAAGTTTGGTCACAATGTTCAGATACGCAGACACAGGGAGGAGGTTTAGACATCTATATCGTAACATTATGTAACAGATCTGTGTTAAAGAAAGACGGTTTCTTTGTCGTGTTTGCTTCCTCCATACGGTATTCATTCACCTGCCCTTGTTTTGTAGGGAAGTGGGATTGCTGATTCGCTCGCCTCCGTTCAGGAACTATTGCAAACAAGGCGACTGTTCGGTACCTATTGTCCTCAGTTAAAATCGAAACATGCATGCAAAACCAACAAGGCAGGGAACCTCGCCACCACGCAGGCCTCCTCCAGGTCCCAAGCAGAGTGAGCCGAGATGTAATCTGCATTGCCAAAGGCACACCTACATTTCAGAGCAGTGAAGTGCCCCTGCACTATTCTGGCTTTCATTGATTGCCTGGTGCCTTTCCGTAGCTGGCAAGGAATAGTGTCGAGCGCTTTCAACCATTTCCGTTTAAATGGGCCTCCTCACGCCTCAAGGGGATCCCTGAGCAGCTGCCCCCATGTTGGCAGTCTTATGACAAAGCAAACCACTCCTTTAATTCTGGACATTAAATGTGTGCTTTGCAGCGCATATCCAGTTACATGCTGCCTTTACTGGGCCCTCCGGATGTCACGTCTATCAAACCGTGTAGTATCCAGTAATGTTCTTATCAAATCATTGACTCTGTACTCTGATTACTAGCATCTTTCTGACAAACATGCTTAAAAACATTTGAATGGACATTAAATATTAGCACCCCCCTGGCTGCCCATCCATTGATCATCTCTGGCTACTCTTTCCACCTCCCACTGTTCCTTTATATCTCCATTATAATCTAAGCACACCATGGTTGCCTTAGACTATTTTTCTCAGCTGTTGGCCAGGGGTCCCCCAACATCATGTTAAAATGGGCCCTCAAGCAGCTTCAACTGGCCATGTCGTGGGCTATTTGTTGCTTTCTACATCTCATGTATCTTAAATAATGACTGTGCCTCCCTCTGTTTGGTGCTGAACTCCACTTAGAAGCCAACACTACTCAGTCTGCCAAGATGACCTAAAGCAACATGTATGAGCCAATAAAATATATTTCCTCTCTTGTGACACTAAAGCACGAATTACAAGCCAAAACTAATGGTGCAGCTAAAGTGGCATCTGAATGGCACTCTTTTTGTAAAAAAAAGTTATGAATTTTTTTTTACTTTCTTCTTTTAATTGTGTTTTGCTTAAAATAAACCTTTCACAAATACAGCTTATACAGTAAAAGAGGAGGAAGAAAAGATCACAATTCAAGTTTTGGCAACAAATTACATAACAATAAATTCATGTTAAAACTCTTTTTTTCCCTAAATTTTCAATACAAAATCATTCAATGCCGAAAATTAATGCTACTCCATTTCTCCATATCAGCCGGGACCAACATAAGTCATTGTAAACATGTAAACTAAGTTATCAGGCTCTTAGATCTTCATCAGCAGTACAGTGTAAAACGTAATGTTTTATGGTTTCTGGTGTACTTTCAATGTTACAAAACCTGTAGTAGGTAGCTTGCAAGCACTTAGCAATTTTCCTGTACGTTCGAAAGTGGGAAGTTGGTTCAAGCGGAAGGGAATTCACGTGTAGCAAACCTTTACACATGGGATTAGATGGCTGTATTTTGGCAGAGTACCGTATCGAATTCAAGATATCACCCATCTTTTTTTTAAAGTTGTTATGGATATGGCCGAGCCATTCATCGTGTCAATCCGGAGGTGCTTGTACAATGGGTTCGGAGGAGGATTCATACATTTGGCATACTCAGCCAATTTGTGGCCCTCCTGGATAATTAAATTAAACCAAATTCATGCCGGACAACTGCATTTGGAATGGAAGTGGACAGATGCAAGGTCTCTTTCCAAAACAGGCCCTGTAGGGTGTTCAAGTAATGGCCTGTATCGGTGCGAAGAATATATAGCCCATAGAGGATCTGTTCATCTTTGGACAAGTAAAATCTGATGAGAGGAAGAAGAGAATACTTGCACAATTGCGTGCGCATCCTTTCCATTTGAGAAAGCAGGGGTTCAGATCTGCCTTTCAGGTTAGCTCTCCAGACGACATTTGAAGATGTATTGGACAGTATGTAGCCGAAATATCTCATCGACAAAACCCATTGCATCGTATGGCTACCAACCTTCCAATTAAGTGTTTTAGGCCGTGTCTTTGTTGTAAAATTATAACTTTAGATTAACTGCCATTGAGCACTAGGTTATTATCCACAGCATAATTTCAAAAAAAGAGGTTTAGTTTCCTTTTTAGCCCAATCAGAGTTTTGTCAAAGATAATGGGGTCGTCCGCAAAAGCCAACCAATTCAGTTTGAGGGACCCCATTTTAATTGGATAGGTAATGCCCTGTGCCCAAAGTCCATCGATGTCAGAGTTTTATATGTTAAATAGGGAGGGGGCCAAAACACAACACTGCTTCAGCCCAACAAAAGTGGGCTCCGAAGCAGACACCACTCTCTCCGTAGTCAATCTGACCCTCAGGGAAGTGCCAGTGTGAAGCACTGCCAGCAGTCTTCAATGGAACATTCCAAGAAATAAGTTTGCTCCATAGCCTGTTTCTGCTGACGGTGTCAAAAGCACTTGCCATTTCGATAGATGCCATATAGGTGCTACTCCCCGAACCCTTCCTCACTGCCACCAACACGTGCGCCATCACAGTTGCATTCAACGAACTCCCCATACCGGAATGAAAGCCCACCTGATAATATGACAGAATAGTGTGTCTCGAGACCACATGATTTAATTTTGAATTTTGTATTTTATTGTGCATTTGTAAGGCTTATACATCAAGTAAATTGTGTTTCAAAATGCCCACAGGGCAACAGGGAGGGAACATGGGAATGAAAGGCATATATAGCAATGAAAGAGAGGGGTGGTCCTACTAGGCCTTGTGAGCATTCACAGCATGCAAGTGCAGAGCGAGAGAAACGGGTGAAGGGGCGGTGCAAATACTGGCAGAGGTATCTGTACTTCTGCCCTCTATATTTATTTATTTTTACATTTATAAAGTACCCTAAACCCGTAGGCATCAAGGTGCTGTTACAACCAGTTACACTTTAGTCTTGAGTGGACACACAGAGTGGAGGGGGGGGGGATCAGGGGAAAAGTGGGAGGGATATACGGTCAGGCAGGGGCGAGGCCCTTAAGCGCAAAGTTGGTTGAAGAGCAATTTTTTCAGTGTTCTCCTGGACACCCACAATGATTGTTCTGCTCTCGGAGATTGCGGGAGAGCGTTCCAATGTCTAGCTGCAAAGGTAGGGAATCTTGCCCTGCCTGCTCTGGATCATTTTGAATTTAGGAAGAAGCAGCCTGTTCGTGTAGTCCGATCTGAGTGGTCTGTCTGATTGGGCTCTGTTGATCTTCTGGGATATGTAGGGGGGACTGAGTCAGAGAGGCATCTGTGTGTGATAGAAAGAGTCTTGAAAATGATTTGCTCTCAAACAGGGAGCCAGTGGATCTCTTTCCTGGCGCCAGAGATGTGCTCTCTTTTGGCAATATTAAGGGCAGCCTTGATGGCATTGTTCTGGATCACCTGCATCTTGCTGGTGTTGTGAGGTGCCTGCAAAGAGGGCATTGGAGCAGTCTAGCCTTGCCACAATTATTGCTCTGGTGATGGTAAGGCGAATGTCCTGGGGGAGGAAGGATCTGAAGGCATTGATGAACTTTGTGGTGCGGGCAGCGGATGATCCGATGGCATTCACCTGGCGTGTGAGTGAGAGGGTGGCATCAAGGTAGACTCCAAAGGTCTTAACTGAAGAGGATACAGGGATTTATATTCCATCAATGTTGAAGGAAGAGTAGGTGGGGTTGAGTTTCTTAACTGTAGGTGAGTGGCAGACCAAGAGGAGCTCTGTCTTTTCATCATTGAGGCAGAGTCGGTGTGTGGCCATCCACGCCTGGAGTACACTTTGTTAAGGGCGTGCAAGTCATTTAAGTAGTTTCCGGTCAATGGAAGGAGAATTTGGGTGTCATTGGTGTACAATATGCCAATGGAGTCAAGTAAGTCAGAGAGTGGTTTGGTGAATATATTGTATAGGGTAGGGGCTACACACGATCCTTGTTGGACTCCGCAGGGAATGGCTTGTGTGGGGCATTGACATTGTCGGCGGACACTCTCTATGGAACGGTCCTTCAGGAAAGATGCGACCCAGGCCGTCGCCTTGGGTGAGAAATGGGCTGCTGTGGTGAGGAGGTGGCAGAGGATGTGGTGGTCGACAAGGTCGAACCCTGCTGAGAGGTCTAGTAGAAGGAGGAGAGTAAGCGTACCTTTTGTCCCTGAACTCGTCCAGCTGGTTTTTCAGATCGAGCAGAGCAGGGTAGACTCAGTGCCGTGGCCTGACCTGAAGCCTGATTGTTGCGTTCTTAGGATGTGGTGGGCCTCAAGAAAATGCTGGATTTACGTGTAGGCTGCTCTGTCTAGAATCTTCAGTAGAAAGGGGACTGTGGTGATGGGCCAGTAGTTGTTTGCAATGGTTGGGTCGAGGGAAGCTTTCTTGATTTTAGTGGGAGAACCCAGGCTTCTTTAAGGCTGGCGGGTACTAGACTGATGGAAAAGGAGCAGTTCATGAATTTGGTGATTAATGGGACAAGGGATTCTGAGCATTCCTTGACAATTGATGTTGGGCAGGTTTCTACTTTGCACCTGGTGGGTTTCAGGCTGTTTAGGATGGTGGCTGTTTAATTTTGAAAGACCGGTCTGAAGTTGAATAGTGGGGTCTGTTCAGGGCTTTGTCTAGCACGGTCAAGAGCATGTGCAGAGGTGGACGAGTTAAGACATTTGAAAAGGGATTTTTGTGGAGGATTGTTGTGTGTAGCAGATCTATTTTGTTCAACAGAGCCTTCTGTATCTTAGTGCACCAAGCTACGTCTTTGGTGAGGGCTGGGGGCGAGGCCACTGGCGTTTCCAGGTCTCTTAGAATGATGAATAACTCCCTTGTGCTGGAGTTAGAGTTGGCGATTCTATCGTTAAATGAGGTTGCTTTAGATGTGGTAATCGTTTGTCTATAGGTTTTGGAGTCGCTGGCAAAGAGGATTTTGTGCACGTTTGTGGGGCTATTCCTCCAGTTGGCTTCGGATGTGCACATTTTGGCTCGGAGCTCGAGGAGCTCATGTTTAAACCAGAGGTTGGCGTTACTTGCTTGTTTGGGTTTGCGTGGGGTGTGGGATGCAACAGTGTTAACCACAGTGGTGAGTGTCCTGGATTAAAGGTCTGCTAGTGTGTTGGAGACGTTGGAATGGAGGTTTAGGGGATTCATATCCCACAGCATGGTGCATTGGCATCTTTTGAGATTTCGTGGCAAGTGTAGTAGGCAGGGCGACAGTGGGGGGGGGGGGATTGGCGGCATAGAGGGTGCGATGGTGAAGGACACAGTGTGGTGGTCAGACCAGGGAGAAGGGGTGTTGGTGCCAATGGCGATGTGGCAATGAAGGTCTGCTATCCAGTCGATGGTGCAGCCTTTGGCACGGGTTGGGCCATTGATGCAGTGACTGAAGCCCAGTGCAGTGAGCGAGTTTTCTACCGAGGCAGCATTGATGTCCGTGGGGTCATTGAGGCCAAGGTTAAGGTTGCCTAGTAGTGTTACTTTGGTTGTAGGCTTGATGTAGGAGCCTAGTAGATGAAGGAGGTCCTCCTCGAATGATAGGATGGAACCTGGAGGGCGATATATAATGAGGAGGTTTGTTTCTGTGTGTGAGGTAGCGATTTTGCTGGAGAGTTAAGTTGCAGTTTCCAACCAAGGAGGTAGTCCTGTGTCAGATTGAGAGGGTTTTCTTTTTGCAATCAGGGCAACGCTATCCCCCTGCCCACTGGGTTGGTGATCCTGTATATAGCATGGCCAGAGGGCACTGCTAGGGATAGTGCTGTTCCGGATGCTGCATTCAGCCAGGTTTCAGTGGTGGCCAGGAGGTCAAGATTGAGGGTACTAATAAGGTCATTAATGTCCAGCGCATGCGCCTGGATAGATCTGGCATTGATGAGGGCTCCCTTTAGAGGTTTTTCTTGTGTGGTGTTGTTTGTGGTGTTGTGTGCTGTGGTTGAAGTGGCAATGTTGGTTCTGGTGGTAATTGGTGAGGGGCAAGGTGTAGTGGTGGTATGCTGGCTGGTGTGGAGCCAGGGGATTGGTGCGGGCTGGTGCATGTGGAGGGGATGGTGAGCTTTGCTAACTGGGCGTGCATGGCAGCATATGCCAATGTGCAGATATTCCTGCTAGCTCTGGACTGGGAGCCTAAGGCGGTAGGATGGTTCCAGGTCCCGAGCGTAACCTGGAGTTCCTGTGAGTGCTGGGCGTCGAGATGGACATGGTAGTGTGGGGGGACCTATGCGCAGTGGCTGAGGTGCAGTTGACATGTTGTAGCGTGTGAGAGGTGTTTGGTATGTGTTCAGGGGTAGGGCTATCTGGTGGTTGAATGGGAAAGGCGCTGGGGTCCTTGAGGGTGGATTGTGATGTCAAGATGGTAGAGTGGGAGGGCTGATGGTGATGAGCGTGGAGGTGAGAGGCGGAGCGGAAGCAGAGTTGGCATGGCATCTAGAAGTGGCCAAGGTATTTACCACAGCACAGTCGGGGCGTAAGGTGCACAAGTGCCTGGGTAGTTGGTAGCCTGGAGCATTGAAGATGAGTGCAGGCTTGCCTTTACCAGTGCTGATAGTGTTGCATGCTGGCAAGGGGTTCATGTGGGGTTGTGTCCTTGGCACTGTACGGACCTGGCGGAGTCTGGCAGAGACGCTGAGTGCCACCTCGCTTGGCCTTATGTGGTGGCCTTGTGGGATGGCAGGCGTCGCTTTCCAGCTTGGTGCTGGTCAGCAGCGATAGGTTTGGCCTTTAGTACTCTGGGCTATGGCAGGCAGTGTTGGTCCTACAGGTAAGACGCGCCATGTTGATGTGTGCTGAGAAGGGGTGGCGTCATCCTCTTTGGTGCACACAGGCCTTCATTGGTGCTGGCTGTACATGCTCCTCTTACCCTCAAGGCAGGGACTTGTTGGGGGGGGGGCCCCCATGGCTGTCCTACCCCTACGCAGACGATTATCTCCCAGCTGGCCCTAGGCCCACACCCAGAGTGCTCCACACCCAGCTATTGCTGCCTCTCTGCCACCTCCTTCAGTGAGGAAGAGGCCCACCTCACTCTGGGGGCCTGCACTGTAGGCTGTCATCCCTCCCTGGCATCTCCACCCTTTTCATTAGCTCTTTTACTGCCCGGCATTGGGCACTGCACCGCTGTACACCAGATGGGGGGGCCAGAGGCACCTGGGACCTCTTCCACCCTCCTGTCGCGTGATTAGCAAAGTCTGACTGCGCCCTGACAGGCCGTAATGGAATTAACCCCACTGCTCATGCTGCGGAGGGCAAACTTTCATGTGCAGCCATGTAGACTCGAGGGCCCCGCAGTCACTTGCTCAGCCCCGAATCCCTGGAGTGCAGGGCAGCTTGTGCACAGCGAGTGGGGTATGGGCACTGCAGTTTCCTCCTCATTGCACCTGTTCACCGAAGTTGAAGGACCTCTCAAACACTGAGGTCCCGGGCCCTCCAGTACACCTCAGCTCCACGGGGCAGCCAGAGGGTTCGCAAATCCTCTCCTGCAATGAGCCTGCAGCAACGACCCGTTGTCGGCGGCCTGCTCCCATGTGGCTTGACGGCCGTGCTCACTGATGTGCCGCTCCGTCACAGACCGAGTAGTACCTGTGTGTTGGGAGGTTTCCTGGGTCCGATTTCCCTGCTGTCCCTCACCTTCTCTGGGAGTATATGGCAGAAGAGAGGCACAGAGCACCCGAGCCACGGTTCTCTATATGGTAGCGTATGGACGAGCAACCAATGCTTAAGCTCTCAGGACGTGATGCAGGCTGGTTCTTAAGTACAGTGAGTCCCCAAGCCTCCACAAAGGAATGTCCATACACTACATTATGTGCTAACACAGTTCTTTATATAAAAATAAGGTTAAGAGATATATACACACTTAATAACACACTTTGTACTCTGGTAATTCTACAATGGCAAATATATACAATGTCTATGTGGTACCACACTTCGCTTTAGATGCTGCCTTTAAAATGCATCAACTGCTGACAGTTCTAAGGTAGCATACAAATCATGCAGTAAGGTGTTTCACTATAGATCATATGTTAAACAATGGCAGAATGCTTTCATTAGTTACCAAGACACACTTCTGAGTGTGGACTCCCCATCTGGGCAACTTGTAATACAAGTATTAACAAGCCCAGTCCATTAATGTGGAAACTCCTTCTGTACCACGTCATTAAGGGGTCGCAAATCCTGCCTCATCCTCCAACTGCCTCCCGTTGCCTTTTTAACGGGGTATATAGTGGTATTGCATGGTGAGGTGGAGGGTACTATGTTCCCTTGGTGCAGCAGGGCCTGTAGTGTTTCTTGGATCCCCTCCTCCACTTCCCTGGACAGTGGGCCCTGTTTCACCCGTGGGAGTACCTCTTCTGTCTTAAGTGTAATTCACACAGGGGTCACCTCTTTTAGCATCCCTACATCGTGGGGGTTTGTTGTCCATAAATGTGTGGGGACATATTGCAGATCGGCCTGGCTGAATGGAGGTGGTGCGACAACAGTATTGCAATGTATTGCACCATGATATCACAGGGCACACAAATCTCGATGATAATCTCTCCATGATAGTTATCATCAAAATGTTCTTCATCAGACAATTCTCGTAGATGCACCTTGGGTCAATGCATACAACAATGCGCCATTGGCACCCATGGGGGTCAGTACCCAGCACTACAATTAGTGTGCATACACCACTAGGCCTTCCACATCTAATTATAGTATTGTGCCTGCAACCAGATCGGGGAGTACTACAGGTCGAGAAATTAAGTAAGTGGGTACTCTCCACTCTTTTCTGGTAATCTTGGGGACTGCCCGGGCGAGTATCTTGATGCCATAAACAAACCTGTCAGGATTGACAGGAATACCTCCTAATGCCACTTTGCTTGCCACTGCATGTATTACCAGCATTTCTCTTAGAGAGCACATGCCAGGTGTGGCTCAGACGATACTTCTGTCTGTAAATGAAATCCTGTTCAATTTACTAAGCAGAACCTTACCCAGCAAGTTGACAGGGGAGCTCTCAGGATAGAGGAGTGGGGCTCGTACAACCTTCCCTCCCACCTTGACGTCTAGATCTTTGTGTAAGGAACCGTCAAAAAAGCCCCAGGGCATCCCTGTGTGTCGAGAGTCTTTCTTGATAGCGGGAAGTCACCTTCACTGATGCACGACTTCTCTGGTTCTGAGTCCACCATACAGATAAATTGTTTATTCCCTGTCTCTGCCCCCACCAGCGGTTCCTCTTCTGGATGTAGGGTCATTGACGGGACTGGACACACAAGTGCTCTCTGTGGGCTGTCCTAGTCTGGGTATGTGGCTGTCCCGGGGAACGAGAAAGGGTTTCTCCACAGTATTGTAGCTCCTTTTTATTTTTTACATCTTTTTATTGGCATTTTCAACACAGCCAGCACCATTGTGCTAACAACAACGTTATCCCTTGTTCCCACCCCCCGGTACCATACATCACCACATGGGGCTATGTTCTAAGCAACAGGACCTAGACATATGCACAGTGTACTGTCCAACCTCCAACTCGTTCTCTCCAAAACCTGACACAGTTTGAATGCATGTAAGTCAATCCAATAACACCACAGTATTTTGTTTCACCTTTCTCTTACAATTTTACTAAGATATGTTTGGGCCTACGTCCTCGTCGTAGAGGCATCTGATCAAATATTGTATATAAGGGCCCCACATGTATCTATTGCTATACTGGTTGCAGGTCAAGAAACCATATCCCATTTCCATGTCATTGCAATATAAAATATGTGCCCTCCTTTGGGCCACCCTGGGGTTTTGGTTCCCTCCCCACATCATTGCCACTGGTTGCTTAGCCAGTATCGGGTGGAGTCCGGCCAGTTTCCGTGTGCTTTTGGGAATTAGCTCGGTATAGCCCAGCAGCGCCATCAACGGGCTTGGTTCTATGCATTGTCCCGTTATAGCACTGATTGTCTCAAATACCTGCTCCCAGAACTTCTGTGTGAGAGAACATTCCCAAGCCATGTGTAAGTCAGCTGAGGAGCTATAGCATTTGATACGTCTAAACAAGGCATCCAGGAAAAATCCCCTAAGTTCAGTCGGTGTATAGTAAAATTGATGCAAGTATTTGAAATTGATTCATTTAAATCTCGCATCGGTAGCCCCTTTCCTTGTTCCCTCACAACAATGCCTCCACACCTCTTCAGAGATCTCCTGTCCCAAGGTCTGCTCCAATTTCTTCTGAGATGAGGCCTTTGTTTCCTCCTTAAGGTTGAGGCTCATGGCATACATCCCTGACGTCACTCTATTACCAAGAGCCCCTTGAAGCAGTTTATCTAGTGTGAGGGCTATTTGTGGTTCTCTGGGGAATGTCGAGCACAGCTGTCGTATGGCCACTCTGTCTATAATATAGAAATGTATATCCAGCGCTGTTAGTTCCCCTTTATCCTGCATTGCCTCTAGTGTGATAAATGTCCCATTTGGGAAAAGATCTCCATAGCATGTCTCTCCCAACCCCAGGTGTATGGGAGCTTGGGGGAGTACAAGACCTCCCCCTTGGACTTGCATTCTATACGGGTCCAGGCTCTGCATTTGACATCTACCATGTTGTGTACCCGATGTGCCCTGCCTGGTGCCGTGAGGATGACAGATCGCAAAAGTGCTGGCGCTGCAATTGCACTTTCCACCTCCACGTGTCTTCTGTCTCCCTGTTCCCCAAACTAGTAAAGGAGAAACCCTGCTTGTGCCACATTATAGTATGTTTCAAATTCTGGCAGTGCAAGACCCCCTTCGTGTATAGGTGCCATCAGCTTGTCACCAGACCCTGGCCTGCTTGCCCGCCCATATGAACTGCAGTGCTGCCGACTTCAGTTCCCGAAAGTATTCCCCAGGTACCACTATCGGAGCGTTAAGAAAAACATACCAAAATCTAGGAACGAGCGTCATTTTAATCACTGATATCCTACCGTATAGATTGAGAGGCAGATTCCCCCATCTCGCCATTGCTGACTTGGCCTGTTCCAAGACTCTCTGATAATTTTTACTATATACGACATCTGTGTCCCTTGCTATATTGATCCCGAGATAGCTGGTCTGGACCATGTGCCACTGGAACCCTCACCGGTCCGGATATTGTTCCGCCTTATCAGTTAATGGCAAGAGGAATGATTTTGTGGTATTCACTTTCAGTCCCGAGAGGTCCCCCGAATCGCTGGACATCTTGCATAATCTGGTCTAGGTTGAGTCTAGGGTCCTTGATAAAAAGCACCATACTGTCTATGTACAGTGATATCACCACTCTATGGTTATACATTTGGAAACCTTGGTATAGATGTGTGTCTCTTATTTTCTCTGCTAGTGGTTCTATTGCCAAGTTGAACAGCAGGGGCGAGAGGGGGCACCCTTGCCGTGTACCCCTCGTCAGCGATATAGTGGCCGTTAGCTGACCATTCACCCGTATCCTGGCCACCGGGTGTGTACAACAATGATACCATAGCTATAAACTGTTCCACCCGCTACGACGCATTACAGTGAATAGAAATGGCCATTCCACTGAATCAAATGCCTTGGTGGCCGCCAGTAGAGGTGCTACTATTGAGTCCTCCTGCTGCAGCGCTGAGATCAGCCAAACGACCTCCGTAGCTCATGGGAGGTTGAACGCCCTGTATAAAACCTGACTGATCTGCTCTTGCCATTGTTTGCATTAGAGGTGCTAGCCGGGACGCCAAGATTGATAGGTGATATCGGGCGGTAGGAGGTGCAATCATTGTGGGGCTTATCCGGTTTGATCAGTACCACCGCTTCTCTCAGGGACTCTGGTAATTGCCCCTCCCCCAGACTGATACATCTGCAGTAAAAAGGGATTGAGTTTGTCAGCATAGTGTTTATTGAATTCTGCCATAAAACCATTGGGACAAAGACTGATATGCAAATAGATATTTCCCATCTGGCAAAGGTACAGTGAGCAAAAAGCAGATGGCTGCGCACTCTCAATGTGGTTAATAACCACTGAACAGGTTATCATGCCGTGTTCTTTCAAGAGAGGGGCGCCTGCTACCTCTTTTGTATTTTTGGAAGGAACTTTGGGTTGGTCACCCTAAGTTACCTGGGGGCAACCAGACGTGGACTCCCTGCTCACTGTGCGCAGAGAGGCACAGCTTTACCTCACTGATGAGGCCCAACAAGGCTAAAACGCGTGTATGGGGTTGCTGTTGGTACTCTTGTTCAGAGAAGAATTGCCATAGCATTTCGGTGCTGGACTGCCCTCGTGGGCGGGACAAAGACTGATATGCAAATGGATATTTCCCATCTGTGAAAGGTACAGTGAGCAAAAAGCAGATGGCTGTGAACTCTCAATGTGGTTAATAACCACTGAACAGGTTATCATGCCGTGTTCTTTCAAGAGAGGGGCGCCTGCTACCTTTTTTGCATAAAACCATTGGGTCCCAGAGATTTCCCAGATGGGAGGGACTTAATAGCTCTTAGCACCTCCTTCAGTGTCAGCTGATGACCCAGCCATTCCCTTTGCTCATCCGTACACCAATGTAAAGCAACCTGATCTAGGTAATTATCCATCTGCCGTTGGGAGGCTTGGGTCTGGGATGAATATAATCGGTCATAAAACCCAAAGAATTCTTAGATTATCTTCATATCCTCAAATTTGTCCACTCCGTTGTTGACTATTGACAGGATTCTGCTCTGAGGTTATCCATTTTGGTTGCCCTTGCCAAAATCCTACCCGGCTTCTGCCCCTCCCCATACTGCTGTATCTCTGCTCTCCACCATAAGTATTTGGCCTCCCTTTGTGCGAACTTGTTAAACTCCTGCAAGTGCTTCAGAATCTCTGCATGAGTGTGATAATGTGGATGTGTCAGATTGTAGTGCCTGTGTACATCTTTCCTTAGCCAATCCCCTTCTGATTTGCTGTATTACCCCCAATTCCCTGGATATGCACTTCCCTCTAATCACGCGTTTGAAACACTCCTGCAGTCCCGGCTGATCCCACCAATACCACATTGATTTAGAAAAACGTGTCTATTGTCTCTGTCAGGCCATCGAGGAACAATGTGTCAGTAAGGCCTTCACTCTTAAATATCCAGGGGGGTCTCCCTTTCTTCCGACCCAACCATCAGTAGCACAGGGGCATGATCTGATAGTGTGCGGGCAAGAATTGGGGGGGGGGTGTGTATGTGTGTATGTGTGTGTGTGTGTGTGTGAGTGTGTGAGATATTAAGAAGAAATCTAGCCGTGATGCAGAGTTGTGGGCCGAGGAGTGGTGCGTTTATTGTTGTGTACCCTGTTTCCTGATACTCAACACTTCCTCGATCCCCCAAGTTAAACACATGCCCTGTATTTGCTTGTCCCCTTGGTCACTGAGCGGTGGCTATTCCCAATTCGTTCACATGCTGGGTTCATAACATCCTTAAAGTCTCCTGCCCAAACTATCTCCCCAGGTGGGAGCTTCCCCAGCTGAACTCGATCCAGTCCAATGTTTCTATTGAGTCTTGATTCGGACCATAGTAGTTGATTTAAGGTATTCAGTTTCCCTTGTACAGTTCCCTGTACCACAAGTCCTCTCCCGATCTTTAACCACATTGGTCTGGCGAAACCCAACAGAGTTGTGGATGAGAGTGCTTACCCCTCTTGCATGCGAGGAGGAAGAGGAGAGGCATCTATGGCAGCCAAAACTTCTCCCAAATTTGGGCTCCATCTCTGATGTTAACGTGGTCTCCTGTAAAAAGGCAACTCCCACCTGGTGGCGCTGCATGTATTGCAGGACCTTCCAGCCTTTAGACTGGCAAATCAACCCTCTGACGTTCCAGGTAATAAAATTAAGCGTCGCCAGCATTTACAGTTTGAAACGAGGTTTGGGACCCTGAATAATCTGTCCTTACATTGCCCCAATGGTCATATTGCCTGAACACCATATGGTACAATTGCACTTTGAGACTCGCACCAGTCATCGCACCACCTCCACTAACCCCACCCCACCTCCACTGACCACCCCAATCCATCAGTGTGCTGAACCCCAGACCCCCTTTCCACTGAATCCCCCAACTTATCAGCAGTGTCCCTGCCCCAACCAAAATATAGAACTCTAACTTCCAACCATCCAGCACACCTCTGCTAACTTAGTGTTCGTTGTCCGACTGACCACAGATCAGAGTGCCCCCTTCGCCGTGTACATCTCTCATTGTGAAAGGATATGCTGCTCTGGTTGTGTCTTCACCCATTGTTCCCGCGCTGCTTGGGGCCCCTGGGTTGTAGTTCAAGAATGGCGCTGGCCTCCTCCGGGGTGTGGAAAAAGATTGCTTGTCCCTCATGTTTTATCAGCAGTTTGGCTGGGAACAGCATAGCCCCTCTCCCGCATTTGTTTCTTGACTTCCATATACGTTCTCCTAGAGGCCTGAACCTTCTCTGAGAAGTCTGGAAAGAGTCCGACTGTATCACCTTTGTAAATCACAGTTCCCTTTTCTCTAGCTTTACGGAGAGCAAGATCTCTGCCTCAGTAATTTAGCATGCCGGCTATAATCTGGCGCGGCGGGGACCCGAGGATTGGCCTCTTCCTGCTCGGCTCCCGGTGCGCTCTCTCCACTATGAATACAGTCTAGAAATCTTCTGACCCAAGCATCTCATGCAGCATCTCCTCCACCAGAGGTTCCATATTTCTCTGCTCCACCGATTCATGCACCCCTACTATTCTCCGGTTATTCCTTCTGGACTCTAAATCCTCCTGTTTATCGGCCAGTTGCTTCAGGGCACGCTTCCCTAGCGTCATGTCTCCTGCCATAGACGAGGATCCATCCTCTACGTTCGACATTCACCCCTCCACTTCATCAAGCCTCTCGCCATGTTTGTCAAGGCGGACCTGCATGTGGTCGACTTTACAGGCGAGTGTCCATCTTCCCATCCAGGGACTGTATGCTGCTTTGGATCTGATTGAACATTTCCTTTATGTCGTGATACGCTCCTGTGGGATCTTGAATGGCGGCCTGAGGGTGCCCCTCTGAGGATCCCTCCATCGACTTGTTGCCTTTGACTACAAGGTTGTGTTGAAGTGTAATTTTGATTGTAGTTTGCCTCCCTTGCTAGATTTAGACATCTTGTGCTGCCCAAGACTTATGTGATATAAATGCAGAGTGATGTGTCCGGTGTTATCGCTGATCTCCCCCCTCGCTGGCCACGTTGTGTTGTCACAGCTCCTCAGAATCCACTTATTAAATAGCACGTTGTGCCCGAGCCGCTTCTCTATCTCATGTGGACCCCTCGCCACCCCTGTGTCACCTCACTCCAATTGGGGGGAGAGGGGAACCCGCAACGTAACAGTGGATTCACTCGTGTGGTACTGCACCATAAACTCCCCCTCGGTGTCAGTTGATGCCTGGTTGGTCGTCTGCGGTATTAGGCTTCTCCCCCTTCCATGGTAATTATCTGCCCACACTCCCTGGGAGTAATGTGGTTTCCGCAATGTGTGTCTCCCCTTGAAGTCGCTGGTCGTGTGTCGCGGCCCACTTTAATGTCCCTGTGATTATCTTCACCTTTGTCTCACTGAGTTGCCCCCGGGTATTATGCCAGATTCTGCTGCTTGAGGTGGTGGGGAGAGAGGGTGATCTTCTCCGTGGTGGTATCCCCCAACATTATGTCCTGTGGCGGAGTCTCCAGCAGTACGGCCTGACCGGCCTTCTTTATTCCCCCCCTCTTGGCAGGCCAGACCTCCCAGTGACCTTATGCTGTTTTCAGGTCTGGTTCTGTAATGGGGCCGGTGGGGTCCCCCCTCTCCCACCAATGGGCCCACAGTGTGGAGCTCCCACTACGGGTGCAGGGGGCCACTACTTCCGGCACACACAGGGCTCAATGCTGCCTTTTCCTGCCGCTTGCACTCACCTGCAGCATAGCAATTCCATCTGGATTATTACTCCTCTGGATTGACGCCCTTATGTTCCAGGGCTCCGGGGGTGAGGGACACCTCCTGTGGGCCGCGGAGCTTCCCCAGCACTGTGGATCCAGCTCCGATTTACTTAAAGCGTGCTATAGCACAGCCTTCCCTCTCAGGCGCTCAGCTAGCCGTTCCACCCCTTTGCAGCGTATCATGGATCCCATAGGAGCTCTGCACACTCCCCCCGGGGTGTGGTTCTGCTCCTCCTGCTTCCCGTTGGGCCATCTTCTTTTGGGAGGGGGCACAGGATCAGCTCCCCGTGGGTCGCGGGACCCCCCCCGCACCAATGCTGCCTCACTGCTCCCACCTAGATCATTCCAGAACTCGCTGGCCCCACACGGGGCTCCGTGGCCAAGTGGTTCCCCGCTTGTGTTGCGCACAGATCTGCTGTTGTGGGCAGATAGGCCTCTGTATAATACAGTGGAGTGGAGTGGCAGGGGGTGCAATTACGTGTCCGATTCTTGAGGCGCTTTACAGCCCCCGCCTGTACTGCAATGCCACGTCTTCCCTTTCGCCTCACTTCCGCCTCAGTCCAGGAGCTACAAAGCAGACCTGGAGCCACACTGCGCACCAGGGGCCGACTCCTCCTCTGTCTTGTCCCGGCCGTCGCGCTCAGATCCCCAGTCTATGTGGGCCGTTCTCTATGACGCTCACAGCCCGACTCCAGATTTTACCCCAATATGGTCAGGGGTGTTGAGCAGCTCAATTAATGTTGGATTAATTGGAGATGTGGAGGAGCTCACGGGTCCGTGGCCATCTTGGCTGGGCTCTCTAGCGCCCTCCCACTACTGTAGCCCCTCGATATGAGGTTGGGGTGCAGTACCGAAAGGGTGTCTGTTTTCTGCCGGCTGCTGGTTAGGGCAGGGCTGGTGTGGTTGCATTGCTTGTTGCTGTGGCGGGTGGGATGGGCAGGGAATCTGAGGGGGTAAATGCATGTAGGCCTGGTGAATCTCAACAGGGTATCGAAGTCATTTTTGGGGTGGTCCCTTGGGGGGCTACCTGGCTGAGGGTACTCATACAGTTGCTGATTGTAATTATAACTCCCTCCCTGCCTGTTGCGGCATTCCCTCAAAGAAGCCCCACCTCCCATATGTCCAGCACTAATCAGGCCCGCCACTCCTTGGACCTGGACCTCCAAATCCCCCTCCTCTAGTCCCTCTGAACCCACCTCGTCCTCTTTGCTGTCCTCCTTGCAACTGCAGTCCTGAAAAGTGCTGGTTTCCTCCCCACTGCCCTTGCCCACCTGCAGCCCAAATTGCAGCTATTCTTGCCTGGGTCACAAAGGAGGCACCCCCCCTCCTCTCCTGTTTGCTCTGGGGGCGACCCTGTTGCTACTGCGGCTACTTTCACTAGTTTATTTTGAACTAGTTTTGCTTCCTCTGCCTTCCACAATTTCCTTCTCTTGCTCTTTGATCCTCCTACAAAGGTAAACTATAATACTTTGAATCTGAGGCCATCCCTTTGCTTACACCCCGACTATCTTATCAAGCGCCTTCTGCACTTCTTTGAGGAGCCCCCTTTTTACAATGAAATAAAATAGTGATGTTGATTGATCCCAGGCGCTGCCCGTTTCTGCTCTCCACGTATCCTGAACCCTAAGAACATATTGTGCAGCATCTTCCTCATCCTCCATTGTACATTGCATTATTGATTGTAAATCTGATGTGTCTGGGAACGTGCGTCGCAGCGCATCCCATACTCGTGCTCTGATTTTTGTTGAATGATACTCATCATGGGCATTGTTACTTATAGTTACTCCTGGGTACCCAGCTTTAACCCACACCGTCTCGGCTTCATCTCCCACTGCTGCGACTAACACACTCTTAATGTCCCCTATCGCAAAGGGTACCCCTGCTGTGTTTTTCTCAAAGGCATAGATCCATTTCCCCACCCCGGCTGTGAGTGGCGGGAGTGCCTTGAGGAGGTTATTTTTGTCCATTTGGGCCCAGGGTATATAGTGTGGTTGCCCGCACCCTTCTTTATTAGGAGCATCTGCAGCTTTGCCTTTCCTTTCCCACCCTTAATTGCACTTCCCCTTTTCCATGCTAATGCTATTCTGCCGAACCTCTCCCTTACTCTTCCGTCCCACAGACTCTGATTTCGGTGTGGTCGGGGGTGCCTGCTCAGACCCGCACTCCATCTTCTGTGTCATAAAAGTCAGTCCAGTATTCCTCATCCCCTCTGCGGGACCCTACATTTTCGTATATCCCAAACTGTCTGATTTCCCCGTCCCGCTCTACGTGGACAGTTCTTATGGGAGCACTACCTATTCTGAACAGGAAGTCGCCTGACTTCCATTCATCCCTGGGCGGCTGTTGGGGTGGCCCAGCGGGCAACATTGGTGTCTCTTCCACCCGCGCTGCCTCGCATGCTGCTCGTAATCTTGCTAGTTCACTGTGCGTTGAGACTAGTGCTACCTCTAGGTCTCTTTCACTCACTCCAGTGTGGTTTGATACCCCTGGGGGTGAGACATTTGGTGGGGTTGGGGCTGTACCTCATCTGGCCACCATAGTGCCCCCTTTTTCATCTCCCCACTTTTCCCACTCCCCTCTGTACTCTTCTTCTTATTACTGTCAGGTGTCGCCCCATCCCATTCTGGGTCCTCTGTTTCTTTGAACATTCTCCGGAGGTCCGATACTTCCCTTCTATTCTGCAATGTTGTCCCATTTTACTTTGCGATCAAGTACGTGGACATATGTTCTAGAGTGCACCTGTCAAAAGTCCCGTATTTCTTCTTCCTTATCTTTAATATCCTTAAAATGGCCAGAAAAAATCAAGTATTCAAACCAAACGCACTCTCACTTTCCTGCGTGTTCACCCTATTCACATTGCTACCATACTTTGTTATCCCTTGCAGGCTATACTTACGTGTTCACGCTCCTCTGAAAGCTTGCGTTCATGGGGGATCAACAACAGGCCTGGGCCTCTCCATGGGGCTGCGCCCCGCTCCAACGAACAGGCGGGAATTCTGCAAAGAAGGCACCCGCAAGGGTCACACGGCGTATGTGTTTTGGAACTGGTCACCGTAGGTGGGCACGGCCCTTCCGGAGAGCCCGCCTGGATACCTCCGCAGGTACGGGGACGTTGGAATCACATAGCAAGGCTCACCAAATGAAGGCATGTCCCCTTTTAACGCACACTACAGATGAATACAACCCTCTAGGGAAGTAGGCCAGTAGATGGCTTGCAAGGATAAGAAGGCTTTCATTGCAAGGATAAGAAGGCTTTCATTGTACAAAATATAAATTGTCAGCACAGGACTCTGCTGCTCAAGAGCGCTCTGAATCTCCTCATACAAGCAGAAGCTCAAAAAGCCAAATGGTGTCATCACATGCAGTACAAATTGGTGCCACTGATTGGTGGGACCCTACACATGGGCCTGCTCCATAGGAGATGCCAGGCTACAATTGGTTGGTTCTTCCCCGTCGATAAGGATCCATGTGGGTTAGCTGGGTTCATCTTTGCGTTGAAGGTCGAGGCACTCATAAAGTACAATGTTTCTTTCTAAACTAAACATGCTAATCCTGCTTACTATATCACTGTGGCATGCACCTGGGCAGCTTGGGGAGTTGGTGCCATGGGGAATGGAGAATAAAATACAGTGAAACAGACACAAACATTCAAGGCTTCGTTGATACCACACCTCCCGCACTCAAGGTCTCCACCCAGGGTTTGATCTTTAATATATCCCTCCCTGTACCTCGTGTTACAAAGGGTGTAGTTTATGTTGGGAGAAAAACAATTGTGCATGCTTAGATCTTTTATGGACATTTGATTTGTGTTGGGCCAGGAGGGTTGCTTGCTTATCATGGTATGCAGAGGTGTGGGGGTCTGGTCAGTGGTGTGAAGCTGACTCTGGACTGGCTGGGTGTTGGTTAGAGGCTTGCTGTCAGCTTAGTGGTGGTGAATGGATGCTCATGGTGTCTCATGCTCTTGCAGGGCGCATTCCTCTGAATGATGCAGTTTGTAACAGTAAAGGGATATAGGAGGTCGGGGGGGGGCGGAGTGGGCTTTCGTGGGAACTGGCGGTGTACATTCGCTCTACCATGAGGGGGCTGGGCCTAGTGAAATCTTTCCAAGGAGCTCTGCAGGTTCACACAGTCACACAAGCCTGTATTTTCGCCATAACTACAAAATGGCGTTTTTTCTATGTGTCTCCTAAGGCTCTGCAGCTGCTGTTTGTGCAATATTGCTTCTGCACCAAGTTTCATAGTGCGGTTTTCTCAACCCTTGTACACTACACTATCTCATAAGGGGATTCGCCTCACCTGAAAACGCTTAGTGGGTGGGATATGCTCATTTCCATCCCAACACACTCTAGCCTTCCAAGTACTCCTCAAGCTAACAGTCTCCCATATTCTCCATGCAGTCTCCCGCATCTGCTCCTTCATCTTCCTACCACCACACCTTTGTAACTTCCTACACCATTAAATTAATTATGGACCTTGATTCACCCAGACTAACTTAAAAAAAAAAAGTATCTCCCACCAAGAATCCAATGGTTCTTACAGTGTGATTTCCTCTTTCCCCCCAATGATCGCTAACCACTGTCACCACAGTTGCCCCTTTCTGAAATGGAACATTGTGACAAAGTTCCCTGCATGGAACTTCATCTGGTGACCAGGAGCCGGGCAACTAGCTAAGCCAGTTAGTGAAAAAGACTTTACTCATAATGCCTCTCATGAACAGAAATAAAACCCGGAATAGATCCAGGAAGCATAAGTTGGGACTGGGGAGAGGGTAATCCTGGCAAAAATACAGAATCGGGTCACTTAAGCCATGTAAGACATCAGGAAACCTATTTCGGGCCAAAAACCAACACTGTATGGTAAATCCACTCTCACATGGACTATATCTCCCAAAGCGGGCTTCTTTTTTGCCAAACAGTAACCCCAGAATGGATCTTGGAAATTATCCCTTAAACATCCTCTACTGCAACGTGCTTTAGGAAGTGAACCAGCTGTAGAGTGGCTGAGAAATGGTTCATGCCTCATTTGTTGTTCTCAGGTTGAATTCCTTCTAATTATGGTTTCTAAATTCTTACTATGTGGAATTTATCTATTATCTATTTCTGGAAGCAGTACTAGCCTTCACATTTGAACTATTCCCTATCAACGCCATATTAGTTCTGTCTGTGAGGAACTTCACTACAGAGGCAATTAACTGTTCGTGTTCGTTCTGCTCTCACTGCTGTTATGCTATTCATATTCTATGTGAGGGGAGCTTGGGTCGCTTAAATCCTGCTGGCCAAGTTCTTTGTGTTGGGAATTTGGACTGCTTGGGCCTATGCTGTAGTTTTTCTATGCAGGTGTAGCTTGCGTTTCTGAGGCCCTTTGCAGTTCAGTGTTGGGATGCTTGCTCCATCCCCTGCAGTTCCTTCTCTATGTGAGTGGAACTTCTACTTCTGTGGCCTAGTACTTATATGTGGTAATCTTGAATTCGTTGAGACCCACGACGGTCCGGTTTCATGTGCGGAAAGAATCATCTACTGAAGTCCTTGGCATACCTTTTCTATATTGGGAGGGGAGTGTGCACTTTCAAAGCCTGTTTTGCACCTGTTGTATGTGCGGGATGCTTCGGCGGGGACCACCCATTCCCTGTCTGTTCTGTGTGGGACTCTTCTACCCTTGCTTTACCTTGCACTGATCTACTTCACCTGTTGTACATGATGGAAGCTTCCATTGCTGGTGCGCTGATTCGTCATTTCTGAGCGAAGCATCAAACAGCTTAGGCTGCTTTTGTACCCATTTTTTGCATGCAGGGTAAGCTCACATTCCTAGTATTCAACTCATCTGTTCCATTGGTGAGAGGGTGTTTTTTCTATCTGTGCTTTATCTTTGTGAGATAAACCTGCTTTTCTGTTATGGTGTGGAACGCTTCCGCATGATGAGTTCCATACAGTTTTAGGCGACAGCTGGATGTCACATACTTTTTAATCTCTTGTGAAGGAAAACTCATTTTTACTCCTTGAAATCACATTTACACTCAAAGTTTAAAAATAGGGAGTAAAATACTACAAACACAAAATCCTATCTGGAGCACTTCCTTCAAGAACATGGAGCCCATAGGAAACCCCTTCAAGAACAAGGATATCCTCAACACTGGCTGCTTGTCCAGCTTCTACGTGTCCCCAGAGTTTCTAAATGGCCAGCAGGCCTCTTATAGATTTAGTCCAGCCCCCTCAGCCTCATTCTGACTTTCGGGAAGCAAGAGCGCCTAAGAGAGCCTAGCTAGTCCCAACCATGATCACCGCCTCCTCCCCTGTTACATCTGCAGACCATCAACACTAGCTCCACTTGTGGACGGGTAGGGGCTGGGGGCATTTTTCTGCATAAGCTTGGCAGCTCAGTCCAGTGTGGTGGCTGACAGCAGCCAGCAGCTCCTGTGTGGAGAAGGCTAGAGAGGGAAGACTGCTGGAGAGGAGAGGGGCTACAGAGGCATTGGGAAAGACTGGTGAGAGGAAAGTGGTGCTGGGGAGGTGGCAGCAAAAGAGAGGCAGATGTGTGCTTTATAAGAGACATGAAAGTAGTGTGAGGTAAGGGGGTGAGAGAGTAGGAAGCAGAGTTGCATTAAAAGAGGAAGTTAAACCGGGAGCTGAGTGGAAGGTCGCAATGGGAACAGAGGAAAGGAGTGAGGAGGTGAAACCAAGAGTCGAGTGGCAGGAGCAGACTAGCAGAGGTAAGGAGCGTGGAAATAAAACCTGGAGCTAAATTGAAGGAAACAGTAACATTAGTAGCTTTTAGGGAGGAAGCTAGTCTAGGAGTGTAGTGGAAGGTGGCAACGAGAAGTGGAGGTACAGGTGTTAGAAAAGGGAGTTAGACTAAAGGGAAGAAAGCTATTGATCAAGAGAAAAGGAAAAGATGGTAGGTAGAGGCTAATGAGGTAGTAAGAAAATGGGGAAGGATTAGCAGAAGGTAGGCGAGCGAGCAGACTGGATGAGACCTCTTCGGATAAAGTTAATGAGGACGATGGGCTAGTAGTGGAAGAGATATTGAAAAGAGAGGCAGCGAGCCGGTTAGAAGTAGGGGGTTTCACTGGGCCAGGTCAGGCCCCACGCAGTTCTAACTCGTGGGACAAGGTTTCAGTGGGGGTCAGGAAGCCTAGTAGAGATGAGGCGGGCAGAACAGACTCTGAAAAGAAGGCTAGTCCGGATTGGTCTTTCTGCCTCTCTCCTGGCTGACTGCAATGACATCTGTAGAGAACCCTGAGCGTTCTGCAGAACATCAAGGACTGGCATAGTGTTGGGATACGGGACCCTGGAAAGCCTATACATAGGCTCAAATGAGCAGAAGAAGGGCTTGGACATACTGGAGCGCATATCCTTAGTGAAGAGTGAGGTAACACCTCTGGGACTTGGGAATGGTTATGGCTGATGCCCCAAAGTCTGACCACGCACCCTAAGCATAGGAAAGACCGCATCTGAGACATTTGTGGAAAACATCCAGTTTGTGTGTTGGTATTGCTTTGTGGAAGATCCTGTTCATATCTTGTTGATACACCCCTTTCCCTAATAACAATCTTGAACTTGGAGCACCTGGTATTGGTGTACGTCTTTGTCCCGAATGTCTAATGCATGCAGTGTTAGTTGCTGGTCCCTGACCCTTGTTCCATTTACTGAGGCGTCTTATTTTTGGATGTTTAGTCCAGATTTCCTGCTGAAGCTGTGCATTAGATTCACCACCCACAATTTCGTGCAGCGGCTTGTTAAACCTTCTACTCTGTTTGTTTCAACCATGCTTAATGCTAATTATATTGCCTATGCTTGTTTTAGAGCACATATATTGGCACACCTTACTTTTCTGGAAAGATGTTTTTGAGGAATGGTCTGAAAATGCACTGCTTTACCCTGCTATCACTGCCTTATGTCTGCTCCTTATCTTTGCTCAGTTTGCTTTAGTGCGTGTGTAGCTTCTCTAGCTTGAGACTAGTGTAGAAAGAACATTATGACAGGTTTTTATCAACTCCTTAGAATGAATTTGGATTTGTGCAGTAATGGGGAGAAATAGTGGTTTGCAAATCGTGTTGCAAGACTGGAAAGAGTACATGGAGAGTCTGGGAGACCTAGGTGGTGTGTGTACACCACTTGTGGCCTGAACCTAGGTTTCTGAGTGAAACCAGAGTGTGTGTGTTTTCTGAGTTAAAAGAAAAGGGGAATCTGGTTCAAGGAGACCAGACATCTGCCGAAAAGGAGACCAGGGAGACCGAATTCAGAATTTGGTGTGCGATAGGGGTGTGGGGTGATGGGTGCCTAGCTTCAGTGTGCAAGTTCTGGGTTTATTATGAACTGAATTCCTTTTCTATATTGCTTGGTATGCAAAAAATAAAATTAAAACTTATTTTATTGCTATAACTGTGTATGACTCTTAAGCTCTATAGCAAGTGACCCTGCCAATTAGATTGGTTCTCAGCCTACAGAAGTAAAGGTGGGTCTGATGGAACCTGGAGACAAACTCAAATAATAACATGGACTGCTAGTAATGGTTACCAGACATTTGGTCGAAAAACATTGGTCGACCAGACAAATGATCAAACCAATTTGGTCGAAAACCAAATGGTCGAAATTTTTTATTTTTTTTATTTTCACCCCTTTTTTGTTTTTTTTGGGGGGGCTCCCCCTCCAACCCCCTTTTTTTTCTAAACCCCCCTTTTTTTTTTAAAACGAAAACCTGAAAAAAAAATAAAAAAAATATATATATATATATATATATATATATATATAAAATAAAAAATTCGACCATTTGGTTTTCGACCAAATTGCGTCGATCAAATGTCTTTCAACCAGTTTTCAGTCGACCAAATGTCTGGACACCGCTAGTAATTTATCAGTTAAACTTAAACATGCTCCACAAGGGTCTGTGCAGCATAGCTTGGATTTCAAGGCTCAGCAGCAGTTCCAGGAGAATTCATATACAACTCTGAACAGGATTGTCGGTAGAGAAAATGGGCTGCATTGTTATTTTGTCATATCCAGCAGACTATATGCATTGTTTTAATGAATCCATTCTTATTTGTACAGTGAATGTGTTGGATAAACCATACATGTAGCACCTAAGTTGTCAAAAGGGCATGACATGTATGTCCTTTTAATGAGTTTATTTCTTGTTTTGATGAATGTGTAGTCCTTACTGTACTGTCAGTATGACAAAGAAATACTATACTCTGGGAATACTGTATTTTCATATTTATTTACTGTTTTAATGTATCCGCTACTGTTTTGGCTGCGTTTACATGTAATCAATTTATTCTGATGACATGAAGAAAAATAAGCATTTTGTGCTAGTGGATGCCTTTTGGTATTGTGCGCAGGGTGCACAATTTCAAGTTGAGAGCTACTAGCCACACGCAATAGTCGCTTGCCCCATTTGTGAATGAAGGGCAGTGCAATTACGCGACTGAATGCGCTATGCTTTGTAACAATCTATTTGTGTGTCCTGTCTATGGCAGAGGAACTGAGCCGCAAAGTTATAATCGGGTGGAGGCAGAAGATCACGATATGACAAGAAAATACACTCTAGGTTCATAGAAGGGGTGGGGTATCCATTAAAATATGTCAGTAAGAGAGATAGAAACTAAGTGTATGGGCCGAATTTAGACTGGCAATTGGTTGAGAGAAGGAGTAAACCTATCGAGATTGGAAAAAGTATGCAGGATACAGTCGAAGAGGAAAGGTCGCAGGAATCAAATCTGTCATGGAAACTGCCTTGCAACTATTAAGGAACATCACAGTTCAAAATTTACTATGTTGGAATATCTCAGAAATGGTAAGTTAATTTTCAATTAATGCAGTTTCTCTGTAAAGAACTTAAAAGTACGGTCATCAGGTCTTGAAACATCCAAGATAATGCGTGCCAGCATGCTCAACCTGGGTAGTGGAACACCTACTGTCAGCAGGGGTAACAGACCATATTTACCATGGTGTGATGGATGGCTCTTCCACTATATACATGTAAATCAGGAAAGCATCCAAAACACTGCAGCCCTGGCCTCTTCTACCTTTTTTTTTTTTGTTTTGTTTGTTTGTTTAAAGCTGAAAAAATACGCCTTTCAAATATATATAACAATTATACATAAAATAAGTCCGTAATTCAAATTGTTGAAAT
Source organism: Ambystoma mexicanum (assembly GCF_040938575.1). NCBI lineage: Eukaryota > Metazoa > Chordata > Amphibia > Caudata > Ambystomatidae > Ambystoma > Ambystoma mexicanum. The sequence continues at coordinate 1,079,854,656 of NC_090933.1, forward strand.
TTCATCATAACATTTGGTATTGGTGGCTAATAACTAACACTACAAAACATTTAACAACAAAAAATCATTTTAGCAAGAAAAGAAAAACATAGAAAGAAAGCAAAAAAAGCAGATCAGTACAAACCCACATAAAGCAACAGCAAAATTATCATCCATTTCTCATTGTATTTACCATACTCCTATTTGGTTAGCAATTCGCAATGATACTCCAGTGCTAGTTTATTATATAAATATAGCTTCACAAGATCCTATACTGTTAACGTTAACACATGGTTTAAAGACTGCATGAAAGAAACCATCATCACTTTTACTCTTGAGTAGTGGCTGTCATAGAGCGCTCTCCACAGCAAGTCAGAATCGAGTTTGGTAACCTTCAAACATGTGCCGAAAAAAATCTCGTTCTTTGAACTAGCAACGCTGGACATTCAGCGACCAAATGCTGTATTGATTCAACTTGCAATTTATTAAGACCAAATCTGCAACCGCTTTCTTGGGTAGTATTGCGCCTAAACAAAATTTCATTAGTGTACCATAAGTTTAATCTCTGCCTCAAGTATAGTGCTCTGCACTTGGGGTCGGGAAATTTTAGCATATACGGTTCTGTTGAATGCAACCTTCTTATACTAAAGGGTTGGCCCCTAAATGACTGTAACAAGGAGCATTTCTCTCTTGTGACAATCCAGTCGTTTAGCCAGATCTTTTGTTTTTTTACCTTGAGCAAATCATTAATCAAAAGACTCACAGATGAACCCACAGAGTCTAATATGGCTTTCGCCCTTACAGTCCATACTTCAATCTTTACTTGCTTAGATATTAGTACAAATTTGGCTAGAGTAGACCTTATACGGAAGGTTTCTCTACCATCAAATAATCACGATAAAGGGAGAGAAGCTTCAACAATAAATCACATAAAGCAACACCAAGCCCAATTCGTGACGGATAAGACACATGGAACCACTCTAGGTAGGCCCAAAAGAGTTTTCCAGAAGCAGTCCTCCATTTTCTGCCAAAAGGACTCAGTTAAATTGTGTCTTGTGTCAGCCCGTAAACTAGAATAGGTGTAACCTTTTCTTTGTAGAAAATAATGGTAGGGGAAATGGAGAATATTGAACTTGTACTCTAGTTCGCAGTAATATGGTTTCTCGTTCATGTTGTTACTAATAAGCAAACCTAAATACTTATATTCCGACACTGTTTCAAGTTTATTCCACTGGAACATCTACGTCACAGGTTTTACGTTTCTCTTCAAAGTCAAACCCCAGACCATGATCTTAAATTTTTTTTGGGATTGTCAAAAGATTTGCCCGGGAGGATAGCTCAGTGGCAACGTGCGCGTGTTGGAAGCAAGACGACATGAAGCAACACAGGTTCGATCCCCGGGTCCGCGCTTAGAAACCTCTGGGTGTTTAAGCGCGATATAAATACGCAACTAAGACAAAAAAAACAATTACGTAACTAAAAAAAAAAAACACAAACAATTCCTGTAACAGCGCCTCGATGCCTGAGGGCTGTGTGAGCGCTTTAAAAATGCAAAATAAATAAATAAATAAAATGTCTCTACATATGTAGCAATTTGACAGAGTTGAGGGCATGCAATCCTCTGGGAGTTCTAGTCAACAACACTAGATTGTCGCCATAGAACAACCAGGGGATCGCCCTCGCCCCAATCAGGGTGAGTCCGAGTTCACATTGGCAAAATCACGAACCATGTCGGAAATGAAACCATTTAAAAGTGTACAGGCCAGTAAACTACCCTGCTTAAGTCCTCTTAAGAGTCTCAATACGATCAGATAGGTTTTCGTCCAGAGACAATTTGACTTGTATGGTAGTCTGCGAGTGAAGTTCATTTACCCAGAAGCGAAGATGTTTGGGACAAGCTGCTTATAGAAGTTTATCCAGCAAAATGCCTCTGCACACTGAATCAAAAGTAACAAAGCACAAAAATCAAGCCAGCAGATATGTAAACAAGTACACTGAACAGAGCACAATCCCACCAGTGGTGTCGGGAACGGTCCCTCAATCAACCCCTCAGATCATTGTACATGAATCACAAAAGTATTTTTAAATAAGTTTCTTTATTAAATTAGAAACATTCAAATGATTATTAAATAGGTTAGAGCTCATACATGAATAAGAGTAAATATATGACATACAATTATATAACACAAATAAAGCGCATAATGTGAAGCAAATACTTATTTCCCAAAAAGACTGCTAGAAACTCAATGCCAAATCACAAAATGGAGAGTGATCACAATCATCCCCAAATATATCTGTGTCAGTGCCAGTGAATTAGACTCACTCGGGAGAAGGGAATTTCTCGAGTGGGAAAATCCTGGTCAACTGAACACGTCTGAATGATTTAGAAATAAATTCATAAACTAGTTAAATCCTAACAATGGCAGGAAAGAAAATGTGTTATTTCCAAATGTAGCGGTTCAATGTTGGAAAAACAAGAAACTGAAAAACATCACAAAATTAAACCCATACTCTAAAAAATCTAACATGGGATGCAATACGTCAACTACTGCGGTGACATGCAGATTAAAACACAAATACATGAAAACAGTATAGTAAGCATGGCACCATAGAACAAGTAGTTTCAATGGAATACACATCTAGCTGAGTTGCAGATGAACTGCATCTTCATCAGGATGTGGCATTCCCGTATACGCATTCTTGAGAATTCATCTGTGTCTTTGATATACCTACACAAATGTTACACATTAAAAAAGACCCTTTCTACTAAAATGTATTATCTCAAAACAAAAATAATGATAAAGCCTAAATTTAGAAAAGAACATACATGTAAACAATACAAAAGTTCAAACATCATTCTTGTGTATAAAAACAAGTGATCTGAGGATCCCAAAAGAGGACCGGTGCCCCAACGCTAGGTCAGGACATGCAAAGTGACTAGGGGGAGAAAATCTAATTGCCATGATCTCAAACCCTTTGGGGGTGGGCCCAGGATCCTGACAAGAAGTCCAAGAAGTAACAATCCGGCCACACCGAGGACACATCTCAAATGAATTCGATCTGTAATGAATATAATAAAAAGAATGGCCACATGTGGTCATGAAATTTCTCTGAGGAAGAGCTCGAGTGAGATGAAAGGAGCCCAAAAAAAAGGTAAAGCTTATCTCTAAATGAAATAAACATTTAAGGCCCAAAGTAAAACCACCAGTGTAGTAGAAATAAATAAATCACCAGTATTGAGAATAAGTGATAAAAAAAAGGGGGACCCTGCACCCAAAGAAAAAATGAAAACAGTGCAGTAGTTGTCAAATGAGCAGTACCCGAAGTGTTGTCGGTATACTCATTCACAAGTCACATGAAACATCATTGTGCTCACCTTTAATCAAAATTAAATCTGTCAATCGAGTACCATCAATTGATGTTTCCTTAGTCTGTGGTACAGTCTCAAATGCACAAGCAGTTCAAGATTTCAGTAGGTTCCCAAAAAGGTGAACCTCCAAATGTCATTCAAGACTAAACAAAGTCTGTGAAATAATGTCAGACATAAAGAGCTGGTAAGTCATTTAATGTGCCCCAAATATATTATACATAAACTTACTTTATACATAAAATTACATCACTGAACTGTATGAGGTAGAGGCAGAAGGCATGAACCTAAATGTTCATGAGGCACTGAACTAAATCGAGTCCATGCACAGAAAGATGTATCCATCACATCTTGTAACCTTAATGGCAATGCTGCAAGATCTCAGCGCAGTAGCAAAGAAGCAATGGTAAGCCGACTATATGTGAAAAAAAGAGGGGGAGAGAAATGAAGTCAGATCGGCTGACTAATGCAAATTAATATCCTCCACCACAAACATCAAAATAACATTGCTGAGCTGTCTAAGAGAAAAGTAATGAGAATTCCGCGGTCAAAAGTGATCGTAAAGTGCCCAAATGATCCTAGTCAAAGACTAAAAGGCGAGGAAAATTCTGTCTAACCAGCTTCTGTGAAGCGCTTACCTCTGCAGAAGACGTTATAAACGCCAGCACAGGAAGTCGGGAACCGAACTTCCCGTGTTGGCGTTCTACTGGGGTTAAATACGCCTAAGGGCGTATCGAAGCTGACGTCACGAGCGTCTCAACTCGAATGAGCCATACGCTTAGTGGGGCATGTCTAATATAACACCGCGGGTCTCACGCGGTAAAGGAAACTGAACAAAGCACTGCAGCCTGTGGGGCATAACAGGTCTACCGTCTCAAACGTGACGACCCGGAAATATCAAATGTACCGAGAGACACGTTTGATGAAACACAATGAATCGTGCAATACAACTAAACAAAAGGCTAAGGCTTGAAGAGCGCCGATGGACGTGAATCACGTGACATACCACGTGGGCCAATGTAAACAAGATCGACAAAGCGCTTGGATCCAAAAAGGAGACGCATCACTACAAAGATAAAATAAATAGCATGTCATGCTGAAATAATAAGGTATTTTATCCAAAAGCATGTCAGTCGGGCTGAACAGTTAACTGAAGCCCAGAGACGGTGTCAGTCAAACAAAACGGAGGACAAAGGCTCAAAGAGACCAATGGGCATATGTAGAGTGGCATTGTATAGCATGCCACAACAGTGAAGCTCGACCGAAAAAAAAACTGCCACACAAGTAGCCTCTGGGTTAGGAGAGTGTAGTGGACAATATTCAGCAACTGCATTTCCACGGTTATAGACCAGAAACATCATACTGTCCCTGAATTGGGCACTGTGAAGTGCCCAAGTTATGGCAATAGTGGTGAGGCAGAAAACACCAAAGATGACCAAAGGACTAAAAGGCTGACTCGCACACTTAGGGTCCAAGAACTACCTCGGCATCAGAGGTTTATTGAAATAGCATGTGCCATTCTTCCTGGGTATTCAGGCCCAGTGTATGACTTTGTGTGTTAAATATCCACCACTATTCCCTCCGGGATAGTTTTGTGGCTATGGCATAGTGGTCTGGTCCCATGACTCTTTCTAGGCAACACCAACGTAGGTTTTCAGTCCTGTTGATATTCAACAAAGTGAGCAACTAGAGGTGAAGAGAAATTGCCAGTCCTAATTCTGGACTTATGCTCAGAGATCCTCAATTTAATGGGTTTAGATGTTTTCCCTATATATGTCTTGTCACATGGACGCATAATCACGTAAACCACGTTTTTGGAATTACATGTGGTGTGATCCCTAAGTTTCCAGACTCTTATGATTGATGGTAACAGTGTTGGTCACTGAATCAAAAGCAGCCTGGAAGTCGATGAAAGCCAGATATACCGGCTGCTTTATGATTTGTTCTTGGATTTTTATAATTTGTAAGGCATGCAGGTTTATCGCAGTTCCCAACCCGGGCATAAAGCCTGTCTGGTTAGGATCTCGCAGACTTGAATTATCAAGCCAGGAGTTCAGAGCTCTTAAGAGGAGTCTGGTAAAGAGTTTGCCTGGGATATCTAACAGGGTTATCGGCCTGTAGTTCGCAGGGCAGGAACGATCAGCCTTTTTATACATGGGTATGACGATTGATTTCCTCCAAGATGGAGGTAGCAAACGAGTCCTAACAACCTGCAAAGTAAAAAAAAAATGTTGGCCCATGCCAGTGGAAGCTGTTTATTCACAAAGTTGGAAAGCCCATCGGGGTCTGGTGCTCTGGAGGTGGTCAGTTTTGATGTGTAATATAGAATATCGTCCAGATCAAAATGGGGATGATCATTTAAAGGCCCCAAGGGAGGTTTAAATTTCCCACTTAACGGTGTAATCGCATAAAGGGTCTTATAGAACCTAACCCAGACTTCCCCAGGAATCGGGTTTACCTGGGATGCTAGGGATAGGCCCTCTTGTGGCTTATTCAATAAGCTCCAAATTCTGGAAGAGCTCTTCGAGGCCGTGGCCCCCAACATTTCTTCAGCATCTCGCTGATAAATTAAGGCTCGTCTGTCCTTGATCCAATTTTTAAATATACACTTCAATGTTCTGGGGTACGGTATGCCAATAGAGCCAGGAAGAGACATACGTTTTCTTTTCCCTGAGCGATAGATGGCCTTCCATGCAGCCACTTCAGGATCATAAACATGCAAATTAAGCTGGACACTTTTACCACGGGCTGGCTTAGTCGTTTTAAACACGTGCATAACATCCACATAAGATATGTACTCTCCCTTACTGGAAATAATGTCTTCATTAAAGCTCTTTATCAACCGCCTGTTGAAGTCCGCCAGTAAAGACAGTGTCCAATAGATATGATTCTTTACATTATTAAGAACCCTGCCAGTCGACAAAGAGGTTCTCTGGCTGGTCTTTAAAATAATGTAAAAAGAATTGGGAGGATCCTATTTCGGGCAACGCCACCTTAAGGGATCAACACTATGAGGACAAAGAGCACAACGAAGGTGGTGACCCTGTCTCTTGATTCTGTCGTCTAGCAATCAGTGTGCCTATATCGGTAGAGGTCACTTACTCAAGAAACAGAGATTCAATCTACACCTGTATTAATGGGAAAGAATCTCTCCTGATGCACTCCTACTGGTATACAAAACAAGTTATGAAACCATACACATCCAACGCAAAGTAAATTGTATTTGATTATCAAGAAAGCATATATAAAAAAGTATTTACTAAAAAAAGATCTTTGACTTGAACATAGTACAAAATAAACAGGAACAGACTAAAGTCTGATACATAACATTAAAATATAGTGGGGTTAGTACGTGCGTTGTTTTGTGTTTTTTCACTATTATTCAGAAAAAATAAGGAGTAGAGCAATCTTGTTCACAGGACACTGCTCTATCAAGAAATGAACCTTTTCGAAGCCTTTGGCTCTTGTGATAGTCGACATATGTTTTGGCTAATAGCAGCAAAAACAATCAGGCACTTTCACAATATGCCTGTTATTGCAGGTGTAGCTGTCTTCAGGACAAGAAAAACCACATTCATCTCAAAGAGATTTTTCTGTGTTGAATACTTCTAGTTGGTCGTACTTGTTTCAATTTTTAGCCCACTCTTACTATTCAGTTTGCGACATATAAGTTCAGTGAAGAGGGAACTTCTGAGTGTTGTTTAACCTATGACTCATCTACTTCGGAGGTAGAACTCTAATGATTATAGGAGTCTAATATGGACGACTGTATCCCACTTGATCACAGTTTGTTCCAATATGACTCATCTACTTCGGAAGTACAACTCTAATGATTATAGGAGTCTAATGTGGACGACTGTATCCCACTTGATCAGTTTGTTCCAGAGAGCTAATGCTGGTTCCTTGGTAAGAGCTAGACTGGTGATTTAGAGTTTGATTATCCTGCAGGATATAAGGTTTTCCCAGGCTGGGGGCTTGTTGACAATCGAGCAAAGATTGGTTAATCAACATAAATCCCAGATGGTAAAGGTCCAGCCTCGCCTGCCAAAGGACATTGCTAACAAGGGCTGACTTCATCCACAACTTTACTACTGACAAAAATCGTGGTCGTGGATGAATTCTATTTGGTCAATGTCTGATGTCGTAAGATCTTCAAGAGCCGGGATTTCCGCAAAAATATTCGCGACCGATTGTCTATTGAGGTCATACCTTAGAAAAGAGGGGGGAACGGCACTGAAGGATTAAATGCATAGGTTTATGATTTGGATGCTGAGGTTGTTGTTTTTCCTGTCCAGATCGATTGTATAATAGGGGGCTGTGTATTCGAAGGAGGGGGAAACGCCTCAATAGGCGCTCCAATTTTCTGGAAAATTGAGTCTTGATTATTTGCCGGCATTAAGAATCGGCACAAAGATTTCTCAATTTCCTCCCTCCAACACTCCAAGGTAGGTGGTTTGTCAGCATGAGGAACAACAGGTTAATTGTTTGAGGGTTCAACTGACCCAACCACAGTTTGTGGAGCAATCTGCTGAGCCAATAAAGGTAAAGCATTGACGGGTACAACCTTCACAGCAACGTTTACCAGTAGATGGTGATCCTGCGCCTCATTCATCCGAATTAGAGCATTCACCGGCTCATAGGCCAAATAATGGATATTAGCCTATGATGAGGCAACCTTGACCTCTGATAAAGGGTCTACCGATATTTATTAGCAATTGCCACTCGTGCTAATGTAGTTGCTGATTTTGGTAAAGACATTTTTTAAATAAATGTTTGAGTGCCCGTGGGCTTATTAGTAGCACATGACTTGAAATGTTTAGATTTCTTGGTTGGCTGAATACACTTATGCACTTTAGTTTTGGCATCAACTATGTTATAATTCGGGGCTGAGATCACCTCCACAATACTCTGGCTAATGGAGGAGCCTGCGCCCTCCTTGACCAAGTTTAAGTCGCATCTAATGGAATCCGATTGGAATACATTCTTAAATTTACTTTAGTTTATTTCCTTCTTTCAGGCAAGGAGTCAGATTGACATGGCACTGACAGATAGTTTGAAGAATGGAGGGCTCTAACCTGCCGCTCCATATTCGAAGGCTTCAAAGGTCTAGAACAACCAGGCTTTTCCCTACTTTTGTTTTGTATTAAGACGGATTGTTGGGATTGTGAGCAGTCAATAAGCAGAATTTCTGATGGCACTGCAAACGGAGCAGGACTTTCATTATAGTTAAAACGACCAAGAAAGTTTTGACATTGCATTACATTTTTTGTGTTAATCTGGAGAAGCTGTGCTAACAACCTGTACTGCGTATTCAATTTATTCAATTTATTATCTAATGCTTCATAGAGCCTGGTGAGAAAAAGAAGGGCAGTATTCATTGACTGTAAAGTATCTAGCACTACTGAAAAATTCACAGGGCCGGCACAGTGAAAAACCAAGGGTGATGCAAACTTGGGGTAGGCTGCAAGAAAGAGCTGGATGAGACCGACGTTATGGGCAGTGGGGGAAAACTTTACTGGAGATTGAGAAATTTCCCGCACCGGGGGAGGGTGTTCTAGCCCTCTCCAAGTTAACTATCGTTTTATGAGAGCTGTTGTCTAAACTTAAAGTGGCAGCTGGGGTTATTAGTTTTCCTGCTGAGAAAGCATGTGCAGGCGGAGCACAAAAATGATGAATGTCTGCCAAGTGCGAACATGTACGGACGATATGCGATAGGTGGATGGTGCTGGTTGAAGACTGGGGAGACACCAGCGCTGTGGCGGCACAAGCTGCAAATTCCTTGTGGTCTGGCATGCCGGTATTCCATAAAATCAACATCGGCTGGGCTAAAGACACACCCAAAAGGAAAGAGCAACCCGCTCGCCAGTTAATGACTTAAAATAATTATAGTAGCACAGTAACTTTTCAAATAACGCAATAAAAAAAGAATAGTAAATGTTAATAAATAACTATTCCAACAAGGAACACGTAATAAACAGAATATCAGAGGCCCTCCAGCCAAACCCAGCCCAAGGCAGCCACAGACAGCCCTTTCCAAACAAGGCTTACACAAACACTGCGCGCCTCGTCTACCTTTTACGAAAATATCAGCTTGCATACTCCCTACTCCCTCTTTGGCATAGTGTTCTGCCGGTATCCATGGTGAAAGTGAGCACTTTAACTACACTGCAGGCCCTTATTTCATACTCGCTTCAAAGTCCTTTTCACGCGCAAATGGCGAGTGTACTTTTTGCGGCCTGTTGTGCGGATGGGCCTTTAATCACCTTAACCCAAAGCAAGCCCACCACTTAAGAAGCGAGCGCACATTTGTCCGTAAAGCAAGGTTATTGTACAGTCACCCGGGAGGAGCTAGATGACACTGTAGAATCAAACAAACTCAAGTCTCCCCGAACCACACAGGCATTTCACATTATATACACTTTGCAACAGTTAAAACACTTTTCATATATTTTATTACAAATCACCCTCCCAACACAAGAAGTCCAATGTTCTTTAATTCCCACATTCTCATTAGTCATATTTATCTTAGCTATCACCATCAGTTCATATTCGTAGCACACCCCTTTCCTGGAGTCTTCCGTGGTAGGTCAAGACATAATCACATAGTTACACATTCACATACAAACTTAATTCATTGCAAGTTTCAGCTGTCCTGGAATCTCTAACCCTGAACATGATCCATGTGGTTTGCAAAGACACTATAAACAATATGAAGAGGGGAGAATAAACAAGTTCCCTTTGAACTGGCGTATAGCTATTTTACCTGCCCAGACTTCCTGGCATCCTTTTAAACGACTACCTATTCAACACGCATAGTCTCCATACACAACCTGAGAAAATTATTGAAACCCATAAAGTGTTTGCCAACTCTGCCCTTGGCGGCCCTTGCACCGAGCGTATACCTGGGTCACAAACATGAGGCCGGATTCCCCATGGCAATTAATAACCAGCATCCCATGCACTTAAATAGATGGCATTATTGAAGAAAAGAGATGCAAAGTCGTAAAAACCCTGGGCCCGCCCGTAATTGGTAATCTGACATTGTTGCAGCTGGCTCAGCCTTTACACCTTGCCAAACCAGTGGTCACAGTCAACCACGAGTTCACCTCGCAAAACCCTGGTGGCCAGGTTTTTAAAAAAATATAAAAACCCACTGTGCATACAGACTTGTACATATCCACCATGTACCCCAAACATACGTGCCTTGAGACCCGTGTATGTCAGTTATAAGGAATTCATGGTGGCAACAGTAAAGACAGACACAAATGATCACAGTTCAAGGGTGTTTATTAAACTGTATGTGCGGGTTGGAAAACGCCTAATCTAAACCTAAATCTAAGATGTGAGCAAGCTACAACCATCAAATAATAATAAGGTATTCTTAGTGGCGTCTTGACAAATAAAAGGGCCTATGCTAAGAAAAACCTATTGCCAATCCTAACGCTAAATGCAAACAAAGAGTGTGCTATAGGATCCACAGGAAAGAAATAAGTGTTCACAAATAATAAGTCAGGATGTGGTAGTCGGGGTCTCCCTTCTTTACGTTTTGAGCATGGGACACAGCGGGACTCCGGAGCACAGCACACGCTCGAGCTTTCCCAGCACAAGCTAACAGTTCCGCTCTTAGTTATCAGGGCATTTGGTGGTTAAGTCTCTTTCTACAAAAAAAGTCTCTTGCCTCCGAGGAGCTGATGTGTTTCAAAATAATAAAAAAGTTCCTTTCTGCTTGCACGTTGGGTGATGCCTTTTCACCCCTGTAACACCATCTGCCGGGCACAGACCCTTCTCGAATGTTAGCCTCCCTCTGTCGAGTTCACTGCGGCTTTCATCACAATCTCATCTGTGACATTCACAAATCTTTGTCTTTCAACAGTTCACTGTGGACATCCCTCGTCTGGTTCACTCTTGCCAACCTTGTCAATCACACAATTCCTTGAACAGTTTTTTTTTTATGCTTCAGGGTTCACTTCCCTTAGCTTTACAATCATTTGCCAGTCAAAGACTTTCAACTGTACAGAGGATTTTACTAGACCCCTGTATGACCACTTTCACCCTTTTCTCGCCTTTCCCAAGGCCTTCTGTTTATGATAGTTTCAACACTAAGGTAATCGCCCAAAGTTTCCCGAGTGAGCACCCATGTGGTGCCTGACACCTCTGTAGCTGGTTTTCCCCTCTTGTATTAACAGTCAATTTGCCGTTTGTTACTTTTGTTCAACACAGTTCAGTTTCTTATCAGCTATCACCTCGACTCACCGGCTGAGATGAACCACTTGGCTTTTCGTGTCTCTGGAGTCAAGGTCGGTACCAGGGTGGCAAGTGTCTCTCCCCGGCTTGGTTATCAGCAGAGGAGGGCCCTGTGTACCGTTAACATCTGCTGCAACGCACGATGGCTGTTGTACGCGGTCTTACAATTCCTTCTGTAGAAGTTTCGCGGGCCTTGGTCAGAAAGGGCAAGGTTGCTTCTCTCCTTGTTAGCCTCTCAGTTTGGCCGTCTTTCTCCTCCTCTTGAACCGCCGTGCTGAGTTAGCTCTTTAGTCGTGCGGTCTGCCTTGCTTGTATTGTGCGCTTGTGCTGCAGTTTTTATCCTTGTGGGGAAGGGAAAGGGCCGTCAGTTGTGTGTGATTCTGGTCAATTGCCTGACTTTGCCTGGCCCTTGTGGAGGGACAGGTCAGGTAAATGGCTCTAGTGTTAGGATGGGTAAAAGGTGCTATAAGAAGGGGGGCTATCACGTCTCACCCGTCTGTGTCCCACTTCCACGCCTCGAGGACCTCCCATCCAGGTGAGCCTCCCTCACTGGTCCACCCCCAGGAACTTGATCCAATAGCGATGGCCGTGTCCTGGCCACCTGGATGATAGATCCACAGGGACTAGTCAGGGAGACTGCTTCGGGTTTCTCACGCAGTGCATGCATGTTTTAAAACTACTGCGTCCTCTTCACAGTGGTTTCTTGATGACAAATCCTATTTCTTGCAAAGGAGCATTTGCTGTGCTTTGTGCCCAGCTTCTAGGTGCTTCGTGGCACACCATACCCATACTGTATTTATATTTCATCAGCGATTTTGATATTTATCTTGCTGTGCGCTTGCAATATAGAAAATGTATAGATTCAACACAAAGTAACACTAAAAATACACGCATCCCATTCCCGTTAATTATGCTAAATACATATAAAACTGCAACATTGCATCAATATCACTGTTCCCCCAGTCACCAATATGGTGCGTGCAACGTGAACCCCTCTTCCTCACAGGGACCTTTATCGACCACACCAACAGTATCTATGTACTGTTGTCATTCCCTGTTGTTTTTACAGTACCACTTATACAGTACCTTTCAAAGGAAGTTGGAAAGGTATTGTACTACACTGAAACAATCTCAACTTCTCAGTGTACATTATCACCACCCCACTCTACAACATTCGGTTTTTTAGAAGCACAATTTTGCTGAAGCTGTGCTCTTTTCCCCACCCTCTTCACACAGTGCTGAGTGCTGGGCTGGGAGCAAACCTTAAGCCCACCATTCACTACATATGCAATAGTATTCAGGCCATTCCTCAACGGCACTTTGTGCTACAAAAGGTGAAATTAATTTCTTCATACCTCTCTCGTCAGAGCCTTCACTACACAGCAAAGGCAGTTTGACCCATCAGGGAAGTTTATTTTGGCTGAGTATATTGCTATATCTGACACAGGGCTTCCGAGAGTTTGTCTCTGCACATATGGCAAGCAAAATCACAACTCTTGAGCTCCTGAGTCGCATTCTATTAGCGCTATTGTCATGGGCCTCCCACCAGAACTCCTAAGAACTATGTTATGGAAAACAAAGCCCACACACTATATTGTGAAGAGTAGCAAAGGACAGCAACAGTTTATTGCATTGCACAGCAATAGAAGAAAAACTAAAAGCATGCCTCCTTCAAACCTTCTGGATGCAACCTGGACCCGCCCACTAGAGATGGATAGACCAGACTGTGATGATGAAAAGGAAACCAGATGTTAAGATGAAGTAGGCAAACAATGGTTTTCCTGGGAAGTTGTCCAGTTCCGCTTTGTCAAGCGTAGTCTCGCCATGTCCTTTCTCCGTCTCTGCATTAGTCCATCTGTTTCAATACATCTCTTGTGCTGATCACATGACTCAGAACCTTCCAGAAATGTCCATTCTTGGTAGTACAGTTCTTATTACCCTTAGGTAAATGATCAGCATTACATTTCATCAAATTTCCCTACAATGTTTTCCCACTAAAATTACAATCATTCTACTTGCAAGAACACACACATGCACACTTATTTTTAGAATGTATGTTTATTCAGTCTCATGTAAAGATAATAAATAAGTATAGAACATGGTAAAGACAAACAATAAGCATATCCCAATACAAGCAGAAGTATACTTCTGTACAATTATTAGCACACTGCTCTTCTATTATTTTCTAAAAGTCGAACGCTTCAAAGCCAATAATCTTTGAGAATATGACGTGATAATACTAAAAACAAAACTGCTCTCATTAGTGCTGTTTGGGAAGGTGCGCCAAGTAGTCATGTGATGCTACTCCAGCAACTGAAATCCCATGGCTGCTAAAAAGTAAATAATAAATGCAATGTAAATAATAAATGCAATGTAGGGCTCTGGTTACAGATAATAGCAACATTCCACCTGATGGAAGCCCTCTCTCGCATCCAATATATATATATATATATACACTGGGGTCATAATTTCGATTTTTTAATGAAGGCTCTTTATCGCAGTAAACGCACTTGACAATGTCTCATTAATGCAGATGATTGGGAAAGGTACTATTCAACTGTTTTTAAATCTCCCACCAATCTAAAAGAGCAAGGCATCTGCAAACTGAAAGAAACTTGGTTGGCAGAAACAAGTCAGGCGGACATCCTGGAAGCAATTAGTAAATTGAAGAATTCAGGTGCTGCTGGACCTGATGGGCTTAGTAACATCACCTTGAGAAAGAACAAGGAGCAATGGGCAATATTTGTTGATATGCTTTTTAAGCAGATTTGTGCTTCCATGACAATCCCAACATCTTGGCAATCGGTGGTAGTTGTCCCTATATTTAAAAAAGGAGATCGAAGGGACCCGAACAACTGCTGTCCGATTGCCTTTCTAGATGTGATAGGCACAATGTTTGCTTCTTTTCTCCAAAAGCGTCTAGCTAAATGGGCGGATGAGGCGGGTATCTTCGACCCTAGGAAGACCGGCTTCACAGAGGGGTTGGGGTCGAGCTCAACCTTATGCTGTTGATCTGCTAAAGCTTGAGACGATTAAGAGTAGTAGAAACCTATTCCTAGCATTTGTGGATTTACGTCAAGCCTTTGATAACGTAAATCGAGATACCCTTTGGAGAAAGCTGGAAAACTGGAAGTGTCCACCAGTTCTGCTACAGGCAATTAAAGGTCTACACACCAACACATCTTCAAAAATGCTGAAGGAGACCTATCTGACAACATCAAAACAGGAAAAAGGGGTCAAGCAAGGCTGCCCACTCGCCGCACCATTGTTTAAGCTATATATGGCTTACCTGCAAATGATCTTGCACAAAAGTAACTCCTTCCCACCAAGACTAAACGGTCAGCAGATTGCATGGGCAATCTATGCAGACGATCTTGTGCTTTTGGACACTACGCAAATTGACCTCCAGAGATTGCTAGATGATCTAGGAGTGTATTTGCAATGTAACAACTTGCAAATAAACGTTGAGAAATCAAAATTCATGGCCTTCGGCACAAAGCTTGGGAAGAAAGGCAAGCACTTCAAATGGTATGTAGTTGGTGATCAAAATTCGGATGAGAAATCTATCATTGCAAGGAATGAAGTTGCATGCCGCCTATGGGAAATTTACAGCAAAACCGATCATTATGTTTTACTGCCAAAAGGTGATGGCGACAATCAGCTTTGGGAGCGAGGCAGGCCTAAACATAAGAAGAGCCACCTGGGATGCGCTAGAAGGTCAATTCTGCCGAAAAAAGTTTTTTGCGACTGCCAAGAGGAGTGCCGGTTACATCAATCCGATATGAACTTGGGTTACAATATCTTTTCTCTGTGGTCCTCTGGAAATCTGTCAATGCCAATGCTGAGAAAAATTCTATTAGTGCCTGCTGCAAATCCCTATAGGCTTTTTGCACCATCATCGGAGAGGCCTGCTAACAAAGTGGTCCATGAAGATACAGGAACAGTTAGCTTGTGCTAACAATGATATGGACAACCTTATAAAAAATTCAAGTGTGTCAAAGAAAATACTATTAACCTGCAACTGGATTGCCACGTGTAACAAAAGAGGCACATTTACAACTACTTTAAATCTGGGTGGTGAAGCAAGGAAATTGAACTCTCTTCCCAAATATCTGGAAAAGTTCCCATCCAGATACCACTAAGACCAATTTTTGAGACTACGCCTAAACCTTTATTTGACAAAGGGAATGTTGTTTATGAAACACCAGGCAGACATACCCAATAATAGATATTGATTCTGCAGGAAAGCAGTGAAATCGCTGAAACATCTGGGTATTGAATGTGGAATGCTAGTAAATCAAAGAAGTCAATTCATAGGGAAATATGCGCCAGTAAATGGTAATATGGAAGACTTGTGGCACACTGTTTAAACGGGCAGTAAATATAAGTTAACTTGCTCTCTAATTGACTATTTTGATAATATACTGATGGAATAGATGCGCAGCTCCAAATACCTGCGGTCAAATCTTAAATGATGATGGCATCAGATGTTCTGCGGTTCTTTTAGTTCTTTTAGGAGCAGCCACGACATGATGAAAACGTAATGTAATAAAATGTTTTTAAGAAACTAAAAAAGGTACAATAAAAAAATAATGATAATTAAGTTTTACGCTACTAGCCAGCCATAAAAAGTCCCTGGCCACCACTGTTTTCCACATACACATAGTACACAATTACATACGGGCCAAGTGTCATCACTAGCCAATAACTGGTGGTAAGTGCATATTTTGAACCCTGTCCGATATATATGTAAAGATTCAGTGAAAAAAACTTCAGTTAAGATACGATTTTTATCGCACAAAAACCTTTGAACTTCACCAGTGTGGGAAGTGTAGAGAATCTTAATTCAGAGTCCACTCCTGTCCTTTCCCGTGACATACTAGTTAAACATTTTATTTTGATCACCTCTTCTGAGGTTTCAGTGGGAATCCTGCAAAACAAAATCAATGTCACTCAACCGAGGTTCACCAGTCCTGCCTGAAGTGCCTGACAAACCATTGTCCCTCTTTTATCCTCCCCACCTCTACCCTTATGTGAAGCCACACCTTTCCCTTCTCCAGATATTATTTTGAGCACTTTTTCTTGTTCTTCTGGGATTACCGCAAGAATTGATCCCATTGAGCCATTAAAAAACAAAGGTGGCTTTTCATGTCTGAAAAATCTCAGTGCATCATGGAAGATATAAATGTTTTTTGGCCCCGGAATGCTTTTCTCCATCAATTATTTTAAAAATGTCTGGACGGGTTTATACTTAACCAACAAAAGGAACATTTGCTGTGCTTTGTCCCCAGCTTTCCTTATTTAGTGCAAATCTGTCCAGCGGTTTTAGTCTTGCGCAAATTCAATGTAAGCCCCCTCTTCTTTGTAAGAAAATGAATCGGAGTAGGCTGAAAACCGTTTTTATGTTTGCGTAATAACTTAAAGCATTTAATGATTTCTTTCCCACAAAAGTTGTAGTTTGGCCTGTGCCAGACTTTTTTTTTTCGTTTTGTGGAATATTTCACCCTGATGTGTCAAGCAAGCCAAGTTTATTAGCAATACAGAAATTGTTTAAAAGAAAGTCAATGCAAAATGGTGGACCTTAACTATAGTGCTGCAGTCGCCACGTTTGATACATAGATATGTTTTTATGGTCTTGGTCAGGGTTTTAGCTTGACCGTGTTTTTGCCAGGCTAGCCTTTTACATTTTCACAGGTTTTTGACCTCCAAATAGCCAACATGTGGTAAGGTTTGGGCATAGCGAATGGCAAAGCCTTTGTTCCCCTTTTTGCTTCTAGCCAAGACCGAATTCTTAAGAGAAGATAAACAAGAGACATTTTTCCAGAGCGGATGAATGGGTGAAAGCCCAGAGAGGCAGAAAAGATGAAATCCAGGAGTACAAAGAAGAGGCACTTG
This sequence comes from Ambystoma mexicanum, assembly GCF_040938575.1. Lineage (NCBI taxonomy): Eukaryota > Metazoa > Chordata > Amphibia > Caudata > Ambystomatidae > Ambystoma > Ambystoma mexicanum. The sequence continues at coordinate 1,079,872,141 of NC_090933.1, forward strand.
ATAAGCAAGCAAGAGCAGCCCACTCTTTCTGTGGATAAGAAACGGGAGGACATAGAAGTGTACCTGTACAAACCTTCCAGCAGGTAAGGAAGGTGTGAAGCATGAAATATGTTTGGGGAAAACAAAAGGTTAGCGAATAGCTGGGTAAGTGCTGAAATATGTGACTGTAAGAGGCAGTAGAAAGGGGAAGTTGTTGTACCTGAACAATTAAAGTGTGACGCTAAGAAGCAAAGGTAAGGGGAAGGGGCATCTTGAGGGGAGGATACGGATACGTAGAGAGAAATACACTTGTGAACAAGTCGAACACTGAAAGAATATGGATAGATTGCATATTATCCCTAAGGAATCCTCAAATGAGGCAATATAATGAAAACTGGAATGGGGGGGGGGTGCCCAAAAAATAAACTGTTGCCTCTTTGATTGACAATCTCTGTGAGATCCCTAAGGAAAGTCTAGGGAGGTGGTACCAACAATATAGTCCAATCAAGAAAGGAACACATTGAATTAACCAAACGGAGAGATTATATGCATTGACACAGCATCCAGTCATTGCAATGAATACAAAGCATTGAATGCCAAAAGGATCGGAAAAAAAGCATTGAATGCATTTTTTTCAAAGGTAAAGGTTTAATTTTAGGTATAATGGGTTTTAAGGGGTAATAAAACAGGGGTTGGGGTGCGGGACACCTCCATTAAAAAAAAAGAAAAAAGAAAAAAAAAAAGCATTCCACGCTTTTTTTTTTTCATTGCTTTGTTTTAGATGCTAAGGCATTCAATGCTTTGGCATTCGATGCAATCACTATAAACCATTGACACACCTTGCAGAAGAGTGTGTTGGCGATTTTGCAGAGCTTTCAAGAGTCAAGTCAGCCACTCCTTTTCACTCTGGCCTTTTTGTTTCATTTATAAAAATAAAGAACCCTTTTTTTTTTTTTGCCTATCTTTTTTTCCTCCTCAAACTTTCCTCCCGTCGTCACAAACGCAGCTAATCCTGCACTTCTGTGCCCCTCTCTAACTCTGCCTACACACCGTTCTGCACCCTTTTCTACACCGCATCCACCTGCCCTTCCACGCCCATGTCTACAATTTTGCGTCCCCCTCTCTGCCCACTCAACAACCCTTCTGCGTCATCCTCTACAATTCTGCGTCCCACTCTACCACCATCAACTGCCCTTCTGTGTCCCCTTCACAATTCTGCATCCCACTCTACACCCGCCCTCCCGTACCCACTCCCTTTTGTGTCCCCGTCTTTCCCCCAACCTTCTGCGCACCCTGCCCTTTAGCTCCCCACCTCTACCCCAGGCCAACTGCCTTTTAGTGCCCCCCACTATCCCTCCCACACAGCCTTCAACTCCTCCCTCTACCCCACCAGAGGAGGAAGGTGGCAGTTGGGAGGGCCCCCAATCGCTGTCCCCTTTTGTACTGCCAGTCTGCTTGCATACAGTACCACTTGCAATTGCTCTCAATGCCTTTCCCACATGATGGTGGCCAGCCATTTTCAATTTTTTCTAGAAAAACGAAATCCTGCAGCAATCCCTGTGATAGAACCAGCGTTGGACAAACCAACGTTTACCTGATTGACAGGGATCCTGTAAACAGCATTTGGCAATGCTGTGAAGATTGACTGCTCGGCTTCCTGATGACCTGCAACCTAGTAAAGGAGCTGCAGTGCAATGGCAAAAAGGAGGGCACTTTAAAAGGAAAGCTGGGAGACGGAAAGTTGTAGGTGGTTCAGGTGAGTTCTGAGGAGGTGTGGTGGCCAAGAGACCATGGGTAGTAAGGATAGTGCGGAACAGCGTGAATGAAGATTATACTGGCAGTGTGGAAGGTGAGGTATTTGTTTTTGAGAGGAAGTTGTACTGATGTTAACATGTGTCTGTATAAGTGGTGTGGTAGAGAGTATGGAGTTACTGGGGAAGTGAAAAGGAGTGAATGATGATTGGGGGGAGGAAGAGGGGAAGGGGTGTGTAGAGGGGAGGGTTGTAATGGTGTGGGGAGTAACGCAGATAAGTAAGATCGATGGGGTTGGGGAAGTAGCAAGGAGGGATAAAGCACACCATTGAAAGGGAAGATGGGGAGAGAGAGCGCACGAGACACGATTGTTGGTTGATTAGAAGGAATGAGATCAGAAGGAGAAGAGGGCAAGTGGTAGAGGGATCCAGGGAGAGAAATATCTAGGTGCAGAAGAAGCAGCAATGGTGAATACCTGAGTGTCTAAACGGCACAACCTTAAGTTATTGCTGTGGAGAATGCCCTGTAGATTGTTCCCTGAGAAAGCTTGGGTTGAAAAGGCTTTATCCTTTAAGCATTACCAAAAGACAGATGTTCTTTAGTAATTAGGGGTTGCCGAACTAGTACCAGTCCGGAATCAAGTGACGCCTGGGTTAGGGTGGGATGCCCCTTCCTAGGTTATTGGGAGAGGGATGGCCATTAGTCAACTGCTGAAATGAAAACAAAAACTCTTGAACTGTCGATGTGTTCTTGAGGCCATCTGTGACACTAGTTAGTAGCTTGCTGCTTGAAATGTTTACCCCCTGGTATATTAATAAGTCTGCTCCTGAATCTTTACAGGGTTATGACCTACATATCTTCCAACACTCAACCTTTGCTATGATTCTGTTTCTTGTTCAAGGCTTGTGACATAGACTTTATAGCGATAGATAGTTGCAGAAAGTATTAAGCAGTACTTTTCTTCTCTGGTGAACAATATTAGGACTACCAGTTTTATAACTGCCAGAGCTAACACAATTATCATACACATCATTCTGCGGTGGGATGACTCAAGGATATTTGTCCCTTCTCCCCAATGTGGGGCCTTCCCCTTTGAAGCCAGAGAGGTAAGCCCGCTCCGCAATACTAGGGGTCTGGGCAAGTGGGATCTTACTGGGAGAGACTCCCCCCTTAGGGGACAAGGACTCCCGTTGCAATGAGGAACTTCCTAGACCATCTACCATAGCAGCATATATGGGACTATCTGTTGTGAAGAGCACTGTAATACCCGGATGTTTGACTGAAAAAACTAAAATACACTACTATACAAAGGAAAGAAACCTGTCTCTTTAAGAAGACGCACTCTTTCACTGAGACGTGTAGATTGGAGAGGAAGAGAGGGGATCGTAAGCAGGGGAAGACTTCATTGGCTCCCAGTGGATGCAAGGATTACATTTAAACCCTCTGCATTGTCCACCAGGCTTTCTGGGGCCTGGGTCCAAAATACCTTCAACTATCCCTCTGTAAATACCTCCCCTCTCGAGCCCTTCGCGCCTCTAACTCTCTCAGGGTCAGTCTTTTTTCAAAGGAACGAGCTGGGGGTTGATCTATGTCTTCGACCTGGGCCTCCCTTTGCAACAGCCACCCTGCCACCTTGAAACTTGAGGAGAACCATCTCCGGTTCCGGAAGCACCTCAAGACCTTCCTTCGCTTCTGCCTTTGCCCCTCTTCTCCACTACTGATCTGTTTTCTCTCTCGGCACTGTGTACCTGGCCACCCTCTATCCTCCAGGCCCAGGTACCTGCTCACCTTGCTACCCCCCTGCACTGCCCTTGCACTGGGGTCTGTATCTTTACCCATAATGTCCCCATCCCCTTTTTTTCAGCACTTATCAGATATACCCTATCTGCGTAACCTAGCACTTGCCACTTGCTGGCTGCACTACCACTGTTTTTTGCCTTTATTTATTTTCTCTCCCCTCTGTTCCTCACTTTCCACTTCTCCCCCTTCATGCACTTCCCCCCTTTCCTTATCCTATGCACTTGCACGTTCTCAATGTCGCTGGGCCTAGTAAGATCATTGTTTTTGTTCTCCCCTGTTCCCCTCCCTTTGCCTGGTTGCGCTCTGAAACACTTGTGTACGAGCACAATATAAATAAAATATATCATTGGCTTTTTGTTTAATAAACATTTATCAACCCTGAATTCCTACCCCAACCCACCCCTATCTCGATGCATGGTACATATTGCAATGTTCATAAAGTTACTGAATGCCAAGAGTCCGTAAATGTTGAGGGCAGTATCTGATATTATAGTCATGCTGCAGAAAGTTTAGCACATCAGCCCAGTCTTTAGCAAATTTTGTTTGATTCCCCTGTATGGAGTAAGTAAACCATTCGAGAGCAACAAAGTTCCAGACTTTGGAGAACCATTCTGTGAGCAACGGTGTATCTTTAGATTTTCATTTTTGTGCTATAAAAGGGCTGCAAGTTGCAATATAACAAAAGCTTTACATTTCTTTTTAGGACCTCATCTCAAAGTCGCCTCCAGGATTAACAACACGCTTGACTTAAGAGTGCTGGGCTTTACCAAACATTTTATGCATAAATCTATCCATCTCAACCCAATAACTCGTCAAGATCGGGCAACCCCTCCATATATGCCTCCAATTCCCAAGTGAACCACACTCTCTCCAGCATTGGTCTGAAATAGCCGATTTCATTTTATGTCAATGAACTGGAGTATAGTGCCATTGAGCCAACGACTTGTATCAAAATTCTCTTATTTGGATCGAACAAGTAAATCTGGGAATATCTTTCCAGAGCGCCTCCCATTCTGGTTGAGATTTCTGTTCTCCCAGTGTTAGATGCCAGCGTTGTGTGTAATGTGTTGAGGTATTTGGGGTAGCTTCGATATGTTTGTATAGGTTTGAGATAAGAGCCTTATTCCCTGGATTGGTGATGGTGAATTTTTCAAACATTGTTCGCTCCCTAATTGCTGCATGTTTGTTCGGGGGAGCTTATATCCAGTGCCGAACTTGAAAGTATTGGAAGCGTGCAGATTCATTTAACCCTAGTTCATGTTTACATTGGCTGAAAGATTTAGGATTTTTGCTTTGAAAGAGATCTCGTAGCTTTGTGCAGCCTTCCTGAATGCCAGTGGATCAAGGCCCGGTGTGAAATGCGGCTTAGAAAACAAGGGCATAAATGGTGAAGGAAACTTTGTGAATTGGTATTGCTACTGCTGCGTCCCACACTTCTTCCGCTAAGCTTGTAATCTTGCTCTTATGAATGTTTGGGAGCTATAAAGTGTCCCCAAGCTGTGGGCCTCTTATTGCACGTTCCATCTGGACCCACCGCTTTACGGTATGTGTTCCCCACCAATCTTGTTCTATATGAATTTGTGCTGCTTGATAGCACTTTCGAAAATTTGGCAGCCCCCTGCCTCCCCTGTTTGTAGGTGTCATTAAAACCTCCAAAGCCACACGCGAGGTGCTTATTATTCCATACAGAAGCAGATACTGCTCCATGTAATTTTTTTGAAAAGGTAGCAGTTACCAGGATTGTGAGTGCCTGAAAGAAATATAGCATTTTAGGGAGGATAACCATTTTTATCGACTTAACTCGACCTAACCAGGAAACTGTCAGCAGACCCTATTTGACTAATTATCCCATAATTTCCTTCAGCAATAAGGTGTAATTTGCTTCATACATCTGGGCATTCGTAGGGGTTATAGTAACACCCACAAGTTTAATTCTTTCTTGCGCCCATCCAAATTCTGTATGTAATCTCAGGGATTGCACTGCTTTAGGTGGAAGGGAGAGATTCAGGATTTCTGATTTTGTGTGGTTTATTTTCAGACCCGCTACATTGCCATACCTCCCCAACTAGCATTCAACTGCTTGCAAGGTGTTTATCAGATCAGATGCAAAAAGCACCATGTGGTCTGCATACACCATTATTTTATTCGATACCCCTCCAAAATCAATCCCTTGAATGGCCTCTGTCTGACCCTGGCGAGGAATGGTTCAAGAAATATAGTGTATTACTGTAGTCACAAAGGGCAGCCCTGTTTGATCCCGTGTTGAAGAGAGATAGCAGGCGAGAGTTGGCCATTTATATGCAATTTCGCACACGGTTGTCTATAATTTGATTTTTATCTATCAATTTCGGCCAAAACCCATTTTCTCCAGAAGCAAAAAGAGGAAAGACCACTCGACCAGGTCAAACGCCTTCTCTGCGTCAAGAGAAAGCAGGGCCGCTGAGATTTTTTTTTCTCCACTTTTTCTAAAATGTGGCGGGTGCGCCTCATATTGTCATGTGTTTGACAGTGTTTTATAAAGCCTGATTGGTCTGGGTGTATAACTGTCGGAAGAAGATCCTCCATCCTATTGGCTAATATTTTAGTATACATATTAGCGTCCAAATTTATGAGGGCTATGGGGCGATATGATCCACATCTACTAGGATCTTTTTCTGGCTTTGGAAATGGCACAATCCTAGCCTCTTCCATAGTAGCAGATATGCAACCCGATTGTTTAAATGAATTATATAGGCAAGTGAGTTTAGGCGTTAACACCTTCCGATAGGTATTATAGAATAGGCTGGAAAACCGTCTGGGCCTGGTGATTTATTCAAGGCAAGAGCATTTATAACCCTTAATACTTCTTCTTGGCTGATACCTAGTTCAAGACTGTCTGCCTCCTCCGTAGCTATACAGGGGGAGGTCAACCGCCTCCAAGTACAAAACCTGTGCTCCTGTATCAGGATATTTTCTGATCGATAGAGATCTGAGTAGAATATATTGAACTGTGAGACAATTTGCAAAGTTTCCGTAGCTTTCATGCCTGAGGATAAAAGAATCATCTGAATAATTTGTGATGCTGTTCTTTGGCGTAATTGTCTGGCTAATAAACGGTCTGCCCTATTGGCTTTGACATAATATTTTTGCTGTAGATATAGTAAGGACTTTTCAACTTTTTTTGCTGAAGTAAATTTAGCTTACCCTTCACTGTTCTGTACGCTCTTTTGACAGCTGGGCGCCTATGCTTTGCCTTTCTCCATCACCCGTTCCAACTCGTCCTCCAGTTCTAACTCTAGTGCAATTCTTTTCTTTATGTCTGATAGCAGAAGCAGCTATCAATACTGCACAAAGAGTTGCTTCAAAAGCATCCCATGTCACATTTGCTGAAGTCCAGTTAAAAAAAAGTCCCTGGTCTTCCCTTCAATTTTCCCTCTTAGTACTGAGTCAACCATGATTTTGGATGGAAATCGTCAAAGCCCATATTGAGTCCCCCCATCTACATCCAGGTCTATGATGAGAGGTGCATGGTCCGACAGTGTTATTGCATGACAAGTAATTTGGGTTACTTTACCTAAGAGGGACTTTGAGACCCAAGCATAATCCATGCGTGAAAAGGACAGGTGGACATGTGAGTAAAAGGTATATCCTTTTTCTGGCCCCATTGAGTGCTGGCCAGACAGCTACCGGGATTCGTCGTAGTCAAAGTTTAGATCTGTCAGCTAGACATATGTGTCTCTTGGAGCACCTCCAAGTCCGGTTGGTAAAGCCCTAGGAGAGATTCCTACTTCCTACACTTCGCTGTAGCTTTGTGACCCCTAATGTTTAACGTTAAACACTTGAAATGTCTTGATATAATACCGTATCATGAGGATCTTACATTGTATGCATACAACAATCTTTGTTATCTTTCTCAAAGACCATGCATCGCATACCCCTCCCCCCAATTTGTTCGCCCAACTCCCCTTTGCTTTCCTCACACCGACCAACCCAACACTCCTCAAACATTGTCCCCTGGTGTGTACCACAGTATCCAACATGAGACCCCAGCCATGGATCATCTATATCCCCAGAGCGATGTGTGGGGTATCCTAGTACCCCCATCTGTTACCTGAACAGATAGTTCCAAGATGGTGTGCTTCGTCTAGTTGAAGTAAAAAAAGATCAATTCTTAATCCTTGCTCTAATGTTCGCCTGCTTCTGCGCTTCATTATCAGGGTGTTTTAAAGTTGGGACCTCTGAGTCGTGCCTTCCAGTCCGCTTGATTTTTAGCCTCGTCTCTTCTCCCACGTCGAGTTGAAGTCATCCATTGCCAGGGTTTGACTTGTGGAACCGAACGAACAGCAGCGAATGATGGGCCCTCTGTAGTATCTTCTTGAATTTGCAACAAGGGCATTCCTGCTTCTCGAGATGTAATACTATGTTTTCTCCCTTCCAGAGAGAAAACCAATGCAAAAGGTAAAGTCCACCTATATTTAGTCTCTCGCAACTGTAATGTTTTCACCATCGGCTGCATCTCGCAATGTTTCTGAAAAGTTGTCTGCGAGAGATCTTGATACAGTTGGATCTCGCTGCCATTCTATGTAATTGGAGAAGATGCCCTTGCGTTTCTGAGAATCTGCTCCTTTTGTGGGAATGATGTGCATGCTGCCAACACATCACGCGGGTGAGCCCCGGGATCATTTCTTTTTGGGCCTGTCCTATTTACACTGTCAAACAGCACGGTATCAGCCTCTTCCACTGAAATTACGTCTGAAAAGATGTGAATTACAGTGTCTTTTAGCTCTGCATCTAAGATCGTTTCTGGCAAGTTTCAAATCCGAATATTAGAACGTCTAGATCTGGTCTCAAGATCTTCACACTGTATTTCTAGCTTGTGTGTAAGCCTTGCTAATTCTTTGAGGGCAATATCCAAGGGCAATATCCGACTGTTTGTTTTCCTGCGTCAGTTCCTGAATTGCCCGCTCGTTGGTATGAACACACTCCGCCAGGGAAGAAATGTCTTTGCTAGAATCGGATAATGACTGCCTGATTTCAGTAGTGAAAGAGGTGAACTGCTGCTGAAATGAAGCATGAAACTTGTCTTGAAACTCCTGAAAACAGATTGCAAAATCCTCTTTAGAGGCAGCCATTTATGGGGTGAGGCTGCTAGACCCACCAGGTACTTCACTTGGATTAGCTACAAGTGTGTTTCCGGCTGAGGGTGTCACTTGGCTCGCTATGCACAGTTTTTGAATCTGGTGTGTTGTAGTTTGAGGAACTAGGGTAGACCCCGCCTGGGTAGACCCCGCCTGAGTAATCTTCTTTTGCCCTTCGGCATGTGTTGCATATGGCTCTGTATCGTTTTCCGTATTTCCCGTAGGTGCACTATTACTCTTCTATGGAGATTGGCTGCCTGCACCCAAGAAGAGGAGATCTGCTATAAATTCCTGGCGACTCAGTGGCCTGCACAACTTCTCCTCTGATTTTTAGCAGGATCAATTCTGGGACCCTACCAAATGCTTTGTTTTCATAGTCCCATGTCCTTAAATTGTCCCACGCTTTGATAACGCAGATGGTAAAGGCTAATGATGTATGCACCCCCCCTCCTTGCGCAGCCTCCAAAATGATTACCCAGGTTGGCAGAGATTTATACACGGCTGGTCCTGTGGTATGTCTTAACCCACTAATCTGAGCCCTGCAACATCACTGTGCCTTGCTGGCAGCAGAAACATCATAATGGCCGCCGGAAAGCATGCTGCTCGCCAGAAATCACCAGAAAGTGCACAGTGAAAACCTGAAAAATAGGCCACCGTCTACTTTTGCCTATCTAGTGGTAACACAGGAGACCACTGCCAAAACCCATCATTTGGCTGCTCGCAGAGCAAAATCATAGCAAAAGAAACAGAGCTGGTTTCAAAAATCTGTTTTTATTTGGTGTCAAATTTGTAGAAATCATGGCTTACAAACCACCCCTAAAAAGATCCAACCTCCTTGTTGGGTGGTCAACATCATTCTCCCGCAAGAATCTACATAATTATAAGGTCCACAGAAATGTATCTATATCTGAATAAAGTATACTTTTGAGGATTGCTTGCTGGAAGAAATCTGTCAAAAATGGGTGTAATACCGTTACTCGTCTCTACCAGAAGCTGGCGTTTTAAAACCATTTTGGGTTAAGTTCAACATGGAACTCAAACTATGCCAAAGAAAGACTTGCTATCAGAAGCCTAAGAGGTGGATACAATTTAAAACTATATTCTGAAAAGGCTTGAAGCAAGAAATTGTTTAATGTATGTGTTTAAAAATGTGAGTTATATTATAAGAAAAGACAATTTGTAGACATTGGGTTAAGAGTTAGTTTCCCACACTGTTTCAAACACATTCCACACCTCCCTGGACAAAGGAAACTTCCCCCTGCCCTTGGCTAAGAGATTGATAGGCTGTTGTGAATAGGAACTAGGAGGGGCACCCTGGCCTGTTGCTCTGAGTGACTGACAACAAACTGCTGGCAGGAAGAAGGACATGTGACCCTCTGAGTCAGCCCAGCTCTGGGGGCGTACCAGACTGAAATGTGGATTTAACATTGGAGTAAATATATGTTTTAGAAAAATACTTATAACAAATTACACTGAACTGACAAAAATGTGAAACTTTGAGATTGTTAAAATGAAAAATTCGCTCACAGTTTAAGACTAAGCTGGAATCCGTGCAATGTTCTGAGACTAAACCCCGGAATTTATTCATATTGTAGCTACTGTGTTTATGCTAGGAACATGATAAATTACAGAAATGTGCCCAGATGGGGTGTGCATGCATATATAAAAATGTGTGCAGAAATAATATTGAGAAACCCACCAAAAGCTCACAAAGTGGTCATTTCTGAACCAAAGCCCTTAGGAAGATGAGAGTTGAACAGAAATGTACCTTAGGCAATCTGTCCTGTAATTTATGTAATATTAACAAGTTGTGTATATTGTAAATGTTTTTTATGAAAAATAAGATGTACTGTACAGACACAAATGGGAGGGTTTTCCCCTAAGCCATAAAGATGACACAGGATGACACACTGATCCCTTCTCCAATCAGGGGACAGGAAATTCCCTGACCTATCAGATCTTTAGATGGTTGGGCATAGATAGTCAGCCTCCCCACCCACTTTGGAAATACATAAACAGAGACTGCTGAGGACAGACAGGACACACACTTTCCACTTCTCAACTGATTTCTTGGCGAAGCACCCTGCAGGAAGATCCAGACATAGATCCAGAAACCAGACTCCAGAAACAAGCTCTAGACCAAACTCTAGAACCTTGAAGCAGAGAGGCCTAACCCACAAGCTGAACCTTTTTCAGCTGGCCTTCAGAACATTTTACAACCTGATCCTAACCCCTAAACTTCCAAGGGGCATCTCAAAATCCAACAGCCTGGCTGAGCTGTTCTGCTTCTAGCTAAGAACCCTGTGCTAGAACCCAGATCCAGACCCAGAGAGCAGAGCTGTATCCAGAACCCGTCAGATCCAGTCCAAGAGGCCGCGCAGACCGCAGTGCCTTGCTGGGAGCAGAACCCCGTGCTGAGACCTGTCCAGTGGCGAGAGAACCCCAGCCAAACACTTGACCAGATCTTTGACGGGGCCCACTCCATTCCAAACCCATAGGAGTGAGTATCTAGTCTAGAACTGTCCATAGTCATCTCTTACTTTAAAGTAACCTAATCCAACCACTCTAACCTATCCATAACTGCATTATTGAATCTCTGTTTTCTATCCTAAGTTCTTCTCTCCTCCACATAATTCTTCATAATTGTAGCAATAATCTTCTTTGCGCTGATATTTTTCTGAAGAGGGACAAGTGTTTTGACGGACAGAGATCAGGGCGGAGGTGCCGCTGTTCTGGTGGCAGCCCTTTGAGTGTCTTGCTTCTTCATAGCTCCTTAGTATAAGCCTATCCTTTTTGGTAAATCTTTAAAGCGCATCTTTCATTTTGAAATCTTGACTTTATTTCTGAAAAATATACCTTCACAAAAACCTGTAACTTTTGAACGGCACGTCCTAGAACCAAAATGTAACTGTCATTTTAAAGCTAAGATCCTAAGCTTTCCAACAAACATTATAGTTTTGCTGTTTCACGCACGCAGAAAAGTTGCAGCAAATTGTAATTTGGCTCCATTTCAACACATGTCAAAATAGCTGTTTCTTGTTTTCAACTGCTGAATTTCGTTTTCAATCTGATAATCATTCATAAATCATTGCTAGTGTGGACCTGAACCAATCCAAAGTAACTCTCACTAATCCTGAATCTCATTTAGTGAATTAAAGTCATTTTTAGCATTTTTCCCTTTCATTGCCAATCGCATTCAAAAGCATTTTTGCCCGTTTTAAATCATACCTATTCCCTCTAAGCTTGCTGGGGGAACTGGGATTGAACTGCATTGTTGATTAATATTCCTGAAACCTGTGTGCCCTCATTTCCACCTCTTCATATTGCATAATAGTGGGGGGAGTGTGTAGTCACAGGGGAAAGAGTGATCATATTGCCTTTTGATTGAAATCATACCAAGTTTTATTTCTGTGCTGCATTCTTTCCTATCATTGCATTTCCTTGAACCATTATTCTCTGCTACCTTATCCTTCCTATTCCTACTCCTAAGTGATTAAAGAGATTGTTGATATTGTAATATTACCCTTACTGATCACTGTTCGTATTCATAAGTGTGCTATTCAGATATTATTCTATTCATAAAAGTGTGATATATAGATATTGTTCAATTCTTCAAATAAACCTTTTAATTTACAAAACAAACCTACTTCTTGGCTCAGTGCGGTTGGGGAGATCTAAAGAGAGGGGCGTTATATAAGGGTTCATCATCCAGATTTAAAGAACTTTGACATAAAAATATATAAATAAGGGCTTCCATTGGGCATCCCATACCAGGCATTGACTTAGTTGGAGTTCTGGATTGAAGTCACTTACAGGCCATACACTGCTGTTAAAATCTACTGCTTGCGGTGGATGAGCGACGCGCTGCTACTTTGCCAGTGAGCCTGGCCAACTTGAAATGTTGGGACCCAATTGAGTCAACCGGTCTCGAGCGCAGAATAGTTTTATAGTAAGCCCTGTCTCGAAGGTGGCTCAATGCAGACTTACCGCTAGAACAGTGCAACTCGACCATCTCGACTGCAATAAAGCATCAAGGAGCTCAGCTCAAAGCTGTCTAGCACCCCAGATGGGAAATACAGGAATTTGCAGTGGTCCTCTCCCCCTGGTCCACCTTTACAGGCCAAGCTAATTAAATGCATTGTTAGTTTTTATTAAAGTTCCTATTTTTATAGAACTTAGTTTGGGCGTTTTATTTTGATATCACCATGCTGTTGTTGGGTTTTATTGCAACTGTATCGGCTTACACTCCTTAAGAGTAGCTTGCCCTTGGCCCACGTTCCAATACTTTTCAGGCTGTGCCCATTTCCCCTTTGATTGGGATCACTGCTGGTTTATTGGTAGTGTGGGACTGAGAAGATGCTTTAGCCACTACTCATTCCTGTTCTTCTGATGTGTTCCTGGATGCATTGCTTAAGCCTTTCAGTTGTGCTACCTACAAAGAACTTGTTATAGAGCAACTGGATATTTATTTGTACTTTTAAAATTGTATAAAGTTCATTTTTCTTTTTAAGTACACTTTTACAGACATTTGTGAAAGCTCTGCTGCTCCGTATTATCCATATTTCTATATGGGTTTTAGTTGCCTGTTTTAGTTACCTGAAGATGACTCGAAAGAGAATATTTTGAGGCATTCCTTTTTTAGTATAGGTGATCCATGGCTTCTTTCCTATATAATTCAACAAATCTGTTTTCATAATAATATATGTTACTGAAACTTTAAACTCAGTCTTGCCACTCTTTGTGATGCCATTGTCAACCTGAGCACAGTTGAGAACCACGGTTTGTGGTGTGTCCGGAGTATAAGCTCATTATTCCAGATGCGTTTGAGATCTGCAAACCTTGAGCGATGGAGATCATATATTTAAATGGGTCATTCTGTTTTGTCAGTTCATCGACGGATGTAATTTCGATGGGTTTTTTCCAAGTATTTTTTACCAAAAAAACCTGCCACACTCTTCAAAGACTGGGCAGATCGTCTACAAGTTTCAGAGTGCCGAGTGTCTTCCGGCCTTCGACTTTTTGAGGTTGCTCCGCCTCATGGCATCCTGCCTTTTCCTGGTGCCAGAGGCTCGCCTGAGAATGAGATCCCTTCAATGGGCTCTCAGGACACATTGGTCTCAGTTCTCGGGCAGCATGTTAGACCAACTTCAGGTTCCAAGCAGGGTCGCACAGGATCTCCTCTGGTGTGCCTTCAAGGACAACATTCTGAAGGGAGAACCTTTTTGACAGTCATGGCCGAAGATAACAGTAGTGACAAACGCCTCCCGGGGTGGGGAGCCCACGCCAACGATCTGACAAACAGTGGTCGTTGGTCTCAATCTGAGTCCAAACTACACATCAATATTTTGGAGCTGAGGGCAATCCGACTTGTGCTGAAGGCTTTTCTGCCCTCTACAGGGAAAGAATGTCCTGATAATGACTGACAACACAGTGGCCATGTACTACCTCAACAAAACAGGATGTGTAGTGTCACTACCACTGTCCAGAGAGGCAATGCAGCTCTGGTACTGGGCAATTCAAGAAGTAATCTCCCTATCGGCAGTTCACCTTGCCGGGGCGGAGAACACAGCGGAAGGTGCTCTGAGCAGGCAGAGCACAGTCTCCCATGAGCGGGAGCTAGCTCAGGAAGTCCTTCAAGAAATCTTCACCCTTTGGGGAAACCCTCAAGTGGACCTGTTTGTGAATAGTGTTAACCGGAAGTGCAAACTGTATTGCTCCAGGGAATGTCCTCCAAGAGGAGTTCTAGGAGACCCGTTCATAGTGGACTGTGAGTTCCCCTCCTGTACGTGTTCCCTCCAATCCCTGTCATTCCTCATGTGATCAGGAGGTTGAGAAAGTTCAGGAAACGCATGATCCTAATTGCCCCTGATGTCCATCTGCCCTCCAATATGTCTTCCACGAAGAGAGGACCTTCTCTCGCGAGAGGAGGGTCAGGTTCTATATCCAGAGGTCAAGACACTCAGCCTTCATGCATGGTTTCTGAAAGGCTGAGATACAAGGATTGGGACCTCCCAGATGACACAATGGAGATTTAGCTTTTGGTCAGAAGGCCAGCAACAAAGTCCTTGTACTGTTGCTGTTGGAACACATTCTGCAGCTGGTGCAAAGACAAGAATATAGACCCTTTTCTATGCAAAACACCAGATGTGTTATATTTTCTACTATCCTTAGCCAATCTGGGGCTGCAGGTTGGAACAATTAAAGGCTATTTGGCTGCGCTATCCATCTTAAACGCTCGTCAGAAGAATGTCCGTATTTCAAGATCCCACTGGTGACACAATTTCTAAAGGGACATACTAATGTGTTCTCCCCATCTCCTTTCCAGGTTCCAGTTTGGGACCAAAATCTGGCAGTAAAATGCCTGTATGTGTGCACCTTTTGAATCTCTACATTCATGTCCGCTAAGGTTGCTAATATTGAAAAACATTCTATTGATAGCATTAACTTCAGCCCGTAGAGTGAGTGAATTGCAGGCACTATCATCCAAACCACCCTTTACTATTTTCCACAAGAATAGGGTTGTTCCGACGGTTAAGCCTTCATTTTTACCTAAAATCATTTCAGATTTTCATGTAGGACAGAAAATTGTACTGCCCACTTTCTATCCTCCACTGATCTTGTAAAAGAGGAGGAGAGATTACAAGTAGAGTTTGGAGCTTTTACATATCTAGATTATCCAAACTTCGTATTGATGATCAGCTTTTTATAGGCTTTACAGGTCGCAAACTGGGTCATGCTGTGACAAAACAGACCTTATCCAGATGGATCATTCTGGCAATCTCGGAATGCTACATGCTGACGGGCAAAGATCCTCCAGAAGGCTTATGGGCCCTTTCCACCTGGGGCATGGCTACCTCTACAGCTCTGCAAAGAGGTGTACCGATTAAAAACATTTGTGAGGCAGCTACGTGGTGGTATGTGGCTGATTATGTCAAGATTCCTACAGATCTGTGCCCCACTTACAATGCTCCGTTTTTCACATTTAACTTCAAACCAGATGTTACTATTGAGATCACTATGCTAGATATATTCTCTGTTTGCAATGACCTTTTCAATCAACTACTATGGGAATCAACCAGAGTGAAGATATAAATGAACCAAATGTCTCAAGTTCCACCGACTTCTCCAACTTCCTACCTCATCCAAATAGGCTAAGCGAATACTTTTTGCCTTCTGCATCCTTGGCTCCGGAGTATGCCATATAATATTGTGAACATATCCATTCCATATTTCCAGAGTGCATAAAAAGGCTTTGGGGAAACTTTGAACCTCAGGGATACTTATATAAGCCCTCGCCTCAGTTTTGTTCTAAAAAGAAAAAAAATGTTTTTTTTAATTGTGACACACACTTTTCTATAAGGCTGACTTTTCCTTCCACCCCAACACTTCTACCCCTTTTTTTGTGCATGCATGTTTCCTTCCCACTTACAGCATTCCTTTAAATCCCCCCAGCAACTTCACATTCAACCTTCATCATGTGTAAGGGATTTGTGGGAATTCAGTTGAGGCAATGCCCGCAGGTCTTAATCTCTTACTCAATACCATTTAGTTGTCCACAATTCATGATTCAAAATTGTATACGGTCACACAGAGCGTGCTATCAACCTAACGTTCACACAATCCACTTTGACAATGCATTCCATAACCACTCTGAATATTCAAAATATTCCAATTACGAGTCCGTACTGGATTCTGTTTTTTCTTGCTTTTCCTGCACATCCTTGAAATGCGTCCTGTAGCACATTTCTGTCCAACAGCATGGCATAACTTGGAGTTTGCTAAATGTTGTGCATAACCACAGCAATATTTGATTTGTCCCTTGTCTGCCTCTTGATTTGCTATCTCTTGGTTCTTCTCCACTATGTTTTGGATCTGATTACACAGACCATTAGCTCACTGCCAGAGCTATTGGAGGTGTAATATAGAGGTATCCTGGGGCCAGCCCGCTGCTTTGAGCGGCAGAAACCCTTCGGTGTTTGCATTTTCTTGTCCGTTATTTTGTACAAGGAAAGAATGCTGGATAAGTGTGTAGGGATGCAGGCCTTTGTAAGTGCTCCATACTCCTCCATGGCCCTCTCCCCTTCCAGGCTATATTCTGTAACATTACTGCCCCAACCACTTCCTGTCCCCAAAAATATATCAAGGGTACCATTTGAAGTGGTTTGTGCATTGAACAATTTACATTGTCGGCTCCCTTAGTTGAAAGTAGAATGCGCTACTCCGCTATAAAGTGAAGCAAACATGTAATTGAGCTTTTCTTCCAAAATATAGACCCAAAGATAAAAACAATTGTTTAAAGCATATTTATCTTTTGTATATTGTAATGCATTGCAATAGAGTCGACACTTCAAAGTGCAGCGAGAGGAGAATGGAGATGAGGTCCAGGGCCAAGCACAGTTAAACTCATGGGCCTCCTTTCAAATTCAGACTAGGATGAAAGGAGAGCATGAGAATGTATCAAGATAAAGGGAACATGCCAGAACAAGTGCACTGGAACACACAACATAGCACCGTGCTGGTTGCCTTGGATGCACTTCCCGATCCAGAAAAGGGACCCACCCTACACTCTCTCAATAGAATTGTGCATGCAATAAACTGAAACTCACACGGCCTTGTAGAAGTACTTTTGGAACTGGGCCCTACTAATTTCACGTTTCTTAATATGCACATACTAAATCTCCTTGGACACCAGTGCACATACAAAATGCTTGTTTCCTTGCCTGGTGTGAAGACCTACATTACAGTTATCATCTGAAGACAACCTTTGCGAATCTACACCTCTGTTCCAATAGACGCAAAGGAGCTAGTGCCTAGCAGAGGACAAGGGAAAAGGCGGGGGAGGAAAATAAGAGGTAGACCCCAACCCATGCTGAATGAAAGAGAAAAAAATAACGGGTTAAGGAAAGACAATGCCATACAAGGTTCTGTAGTCGAATGTTGGCAACAGTACCTGGTAATAAGGATTCGAGTGCAGGAGACTTGTTCACAACTCCACAGGGAAAAAAATAGGTAGCTTAACTAAATGACCTCATAAGGACACAACCAGGAAGGGCAACAAACATAATCTAAAGCCTCTGTAAAGCCTAGAAGATCCAGGTGCTTGACTTGTGTAAGCCAGCTCTGTTTTCCTCCCTACTTTAAGGAAACCAAAGCTCTATTGAAAGTCTATGGCTACCCAGAACTCATTTGCTAAGAACTTCATATCTTCAGAGGCAATCATCTCGCCCAGGTAAATAATCCGTCTGACTCCCCAGCTCCTGTAAAAAGTTGCGTTTGCCATAGCAATTTAGTGAAACACCAAGAAGCCGAAATAAAGATCCAAAGGGAGACATGTGAATTGCCACACACGCACAAGCCTTTGCCCTCCTGAGGAATTGTAGAAACCTACTGTGAAATGATGACTGCATTGGCAAGTATCCTTCTTTCAAATGCAAACCAGCCAGTCACACTCAGGAAATACTTTTTTCTAGAAGGTGAATCCCTGCAATCTTGAAGTGCCTGTTCATTTCTCACAAGCTGATCATGGCCTCCACTTCCCCCTTTATGTGAACCAATAGCAGACTTTTCACAAAGCTCATGAGGTAACAGAATGGTTCCACTGTGACTTCTTTAGGTTTGTAAACTGCTACTTTTTCCTTCTTCTGTGCAAATGGATCCATCATCTGGCTTTGGGTTTGAAAATAAATTCTAGTCGAAAGCCCTGAATAGTTTTCAAAACTCTGGCTTCTTCTGATGAATAGAGGGATTCCTTCTCACCTGATATAATGAATGGTTGCCTGTTGGCAGACCTCCACCACCAACCGCTACTTCCAGAGAAGTGTCATCCTTCATTGTACTCCTGGGGATTCTTCAGTGCCAGTTTATGGGGTAAGACAATGGTCCACTATGGCTTCTTTAGTAGCGGAAGCTGCTGCTACTTTAACCTTCAGTGCAAACTGTCCCTCATCTTGTATTGCAAAAAGTCTCGTCTGAAAATATGAATAGTTTGTTTAAACCCAAGTATTTCCTAACACATTGTGCCATTTGTGGAAAAAGAGCGAGGTCCTGCCCCTCCTAATCTTCTCACCCTTATGGGGCTGAATGGAGTTATTCATCCTCACTTGAGCTAATGGCTGATTGCCTGCTGGTAGTCCTCTTCCGCTGGGTGCTACTTCCACAACCTGAATGGAACGGTGTTGCCTTGACAATTGTCACAGTACTGGGTGTTACCATTGCATTGTAGCATTTGGCTGCCCTGAAAACGGTAATGTGAGTTGCCCCTGTATCGTTTGGCTCTGTGGAAAACCTTGCAGAGAACACCCTTCTTGATGGTGCACTGTGCCTTGTCCAAGGCAGTTACAGCTCATATGAACACTCCCATTTCTCTAGAAAAGATATATCTCCAATCGGAAGGGCTTGAGATCCACCTTTTTAAGATGCCAATGCCCTAAGCTTGGGGTATTTCCTATGACTGATTATGACTGATTAGGAGATTTGTCTGCATCCCTTTGGTGAGAGAGATGAACACATCCAGCCTAAGGCTAAAACAGGGCTCCAAATACAATATAGACCAAAGTCAGTCTATGGCAGTGGTATTCAAATTTGAGTAAATCTGTTATTGCTGGACCCCCTAGAAGCCATAATTGGTTGTGATTTCTATTGAAAGCAGTCAATGTACTCCCTTTTTGAAGAGCCTTACGCCCCCACCCCCACTTCCTAGACATCCTTCAGGCCCCCATAGGGGTGCCAGCCCCACAGTTTGAAGACCACTGGTCTTTAGGGTAGCAATGGCATAACTGGCTTGGCTTCTTTGAAGGTAAGTGGAATGTTGTAGGATATGTACAGTTAATCCCAATAGATAAACCAAGACATTACACTACACATGCACACTGAAAAATATACTCTTTGAAGTATTGGAAGCACATTTTGATCAGGTAACCAGGTTGATTTGATATTGGCAACTTGTAGATTTATCCAAACAATTTTGCATTGTTTTACGAATTTAACATGTTTTATTAATTTTAAGTAGTGTAGCCTATGCTTCTGTTCTTTTGGGGGGGGGGGGGGCAGATGTACATTGAGTGCATTGTACGTCACCTCTTTCATTTGTACCTTTTGAAACTCTTTGTGTCTCTGTATCTGGAGTGTTGCTTTATAATGCATTTGAAGTTTGAAGTGACGGTGTATATATATATATGTATATATATATATATATATATATATATATATATATATATATATATATATATATATATATATATATATATATATATATATATATATATTGAAGAAAAAAAAACAATTCCCAGATCCAGGATAGAACCGGGAAAAAAGTCGGCGGAAATGCACTCCCAAGAACAGTAGAGAAGGCCTGAATAGCTCTCTACAAAGAGGTAGAAGCACATATATAGCCCCTCTTTGTGATAGAATTGAACTTCAAGCAACTAGTACTTAGCGAGCACAGCACACAGCAAAAACATTGCACATAGAAAACAGTAAATGGGCTTTGTTTAGACTCTTCCACTCCTAAAGTTCACTTATAAATAAAATAAATACAAATATAAAGCCTATACCCAGGCTCGAACTCTAAACATGTTGATGCTATGGGGTGGGAATGAAAGGGATCCTTAGACATCAGTAAATTCATTACATCGTCATTATTAGAATCCGGTTGCCTGAGCTTGATCGAAGACTGTATTTCCTACAAGCTCCAACACAGTAAAATTAGATACACTCGCTGGTAAGATATAACGCATAGTGTCACAGATAGTACTAAGATGGCACATGTAATTCGTCCTAAATGAAAAGGTGACTTATATGGCTGCCAGCAGCAAAAAAAAAAGGTTGGCTTGCCAGTAAGGGTGTACCATAAGGGTCATAGAAGGCCAGGGATTGGACTAAATTTAGGCTCTTTTTTGATTTCAAGAACAACATTCGGTCCCAGTGTTTTCTGGAATCTATCGTGTAAACATATTGAAATCATATTTTCTTAATGCTCAAAGATTCGCCAGTACAGAAGGCAACATAACTACCTCTGTGTTTTGCCATGCTAAGAACTCAAGAAGTACTTGTTCTTATTTTTTATCAAACTGGTCCACAACATGGTCTCTGTTGCTATGTTGTAAACAATTTTGCAGAAATTCGTCACTGGAGCTTGTCTTAGACCTTCCTACCATGTATATCAAGAATTAGTAAAGCGCTCTGTTGCTTTCCGAAGCTAAGGGCACACTCCATCAATACCCTAATAATAATTATAACAGGAAGACAGCAATATGTGTAGAATTGCCGATATTTTTTGTTTAATTAAATATTTTGTTTTCCTTTTTAGAGTCTTGGAAATTCTCAAAAGGAGTATGAAAAGCATGTTGTCCTTTACAGTGTTCGGAATCAGCTACGATACAGAAATAACCTAGGTGAGTAGGAGCAGCATGGAATTCAAGTTCTTAGTATATGGTGCTACAGTTGAAATACATCTTTGAAAGATTATAGTTTGGAAACTAAGTTAAAATAAAGTAAGAACAAGATGTGCAATCGACAATCGGAAAAGAGGTAAATGGGCTACAAGGGTGTCTGAGTGTTTTTAATATTAAAGTAAAAAGTATACGCAAAGTTAGCCCAATACTAGAATGCATTCTCTTGTACGGTATAGAAGCCCACATAGGGGACTTCATTCTAGCATGCTCTGTGCATAGGGCTTTCCCTACAGAATCGTAGTTTCCAGCATGCACTGTTCTTTCATCTACATTGCACCACGGCTCACAGGTCACAAGATTTCATACTTCAAGAGAATCTCCCAAAAGGCCTGAGGCTCTCATCCTTGTACTCGCTGACATGTAGCACTTTATGTTTAGCTGGACTGTCTTTTTAGTGAGTGCTCTATTGATAAAAAAAAATGTCAATCCAAAAGGGCGGAGCCGCTGTTCACAAGTCTTAGTCCCCAGCTGCTGCTGATTGACTGCTACTCTATGATGCGCGTCTTGGGGGAAGAGGCGAGAATAGGAGGCGACCTTTGGTTGGTGAATGTTCCCTATAACCATCCGGCTTGAAAGCAGGCAATCCTCCTTTTTGCTAGGCGGCCGCTTAATGGGCCAACATTGCAGTTCTGTCACAGTGCCCCATGAACGCAGCACGTGGCAGCGTTTTGCTAGCCTCAGTTTTGAAGCTCGCGGGACGATGGCTTAACATGAAGCGAAGTTTGTGGAAAGGGGAAAGAAATTGAAATAACCCTCAGTTGTAGTGCCATAATTTTTTAACAACAATTGACAGTCGCGATTACAGACTTTATTAAACCCCAACAACGAAGGAAGAAGGCACTGCACTGAGCAGCAAAGAAAGAGGAAGTGAGGTGCCAAGCCCCTGTTCATTCAAACAGGAAGACATGAAAATATGGACTGGTGGAGCCAATCATGTTATGAGTTTTTTTTTATTTAATTTTCTATTTTTTTAATGAACCACCATTTATTTCTGGATGCTTGTGGAATGATTTTGTGATGCTGCTCTGAGTTAGTAAAGAAAATGGAGAGTATAATAAACATTGCTGGTGTTGCCATAGAATAACAAAGTGGATTGGTGATATGATTATTTTTCAGTGAAACATGTGAAGAAAGAGGAGCGGAAGTACTATGAGGAACTGTTAAAGTACAGCAGAGATCATCTCATTTTATACCCGTATCATCTTTCCGACATAATGGTCAAGGGGCTCCGGATAACCCCATTTTCTTTCTACATTGGAATAATGGAGGTAAGCAGATATGCATTTTTGTCCACCTTGCATGTTTGTACACATTGTAAACATTTGTCAAGGACTACATTTCATGTTGGGTGCATCATTCTGCATGCAAAGTTCGTCCAATACAGAATTTAGTGGAGTGCATGTGTTGCAATGATGTCTCTTCCAGACATCATGTCGGTTGGTACAAGTTCCTATTATTAAGATGTAACAAGGACAGGAGCTCGGATAGGGGCAGAGTCCCATAGGGAGTCCACAGGCACCCACCACCCAGGCTTAAATTCTCCAACTGCCTGGAGTGGAACCAGTATCACACATACACATTCCACCCACTTACTTAAATTCTCTCTGTGACCTCATTCACTCAAGCATACATGGACAGATGCTTGCCCCTTAGCGCAGGAGTCTGCAACCCCAGTCTCCCTAAATGTTTAGGTTTAGGGCTTCCATAATCCCTCACCATTGACTTTACTGCCTATGGTTGCTGGGAGTTGTCCAAAAAAGGAGAGCCAATGATTGCACATCCCTACCTTAGAGGGTGAAGGAGCACTGCAACTGTTAAGACTTTTTCCAGTTCTCACCTCAGCTGTCCAATATTTGGCTAAGAATGGAAGTATATGATGGCAATTGCTGGCAAATGGGGATTGCCTGGAAAAACCATGCCCATACAAATGCCAAAACAATGTCTTTACTGGTGCAGGCGCTCCTCTCCAGAAAGAACATAGCATGATAACCTGTTCTGAGATGAGTTTGCAGCACACGCTTTTTGCTCACTGTACCTTTCACAGATGGGAAATATCCATTTGCATATCAGTCTGTCCCGCCCACATGGGCAGTCCAGCACCAAAATGCTATGGCAATTCCTCTCTGAACAAGAGTACCACCAGCAACCCCATACACATGTTTCAGCCTTGTTGGGCCTCATCAGTGAGGTGAAGCTGTGCCTCTCTGGTGTTTGTTCACACTGTGCCTCCTTCTCTTACTAAATTACTGTGGGCCTCATCATGGGTTGGGCAGAGAGGTATGCCCAAAATGCGGCGGTAACGCTATTACCGCTCCGCCCAATCCCGGGTTTGGGCGGAAAGTTGGAGTCCTCCAGCATGGGGTCTGGCATGGATTCACATGCTCATGAATATTCCCCTCGTCAGGCTGGGAATCCGCGGTAAAGAAAAAATCGGTTTCAGTTTCGTTTCTGAACTGTCTTTCTCCTAATAACCAATCACTGGTCTCTGGGTCATACTGCCCCCAGCCAATGACTGCCCTCTACCTAAACTCCTCCTCTGGCAGCCATCTTCAGATTTTTACCGCACGTTCAAGTGTTGGGAGTCCTCGTGCTATAGCTCTCAAGCTTTTACTGAGTTTTGCGATTTTATCAAAGAGGTTACTCTCTTTTTTTTCTGTCAATCGAGCCTCAAGCTCCACCGTTTCTACTTCTGATCAACGGGGACCCGTTTCGGATTTTCCTACGCCCCTCAAGGGCGAGTTTTCATCGAGTTTCGCTTCTTGGAGGATTCCGGAAGATCTTTGAGGCCTACCCAGCGCCTACCCCTCGTGGACATGGCCCAGGACAAAGGAAACGCGACACCCGGATCCAAGCTTTTCAGGAGCTGCCCTGGATGCGGATTACAAAATGTCTTCAAGGAAGATGAGCACTCTCGGTGCCTCTACTACCTTCACAACAACAAATCGCACGTGGAAAAGGACTGTGCGTTTTGTAAGAATATGTCCAAACGGACAATGAGGGATCGTCGTACTCGACTCACCAACTGGCTGGAGGGCAAGAGCCCAGCAGCAGGTGAGAAGAAGTAGTAGTCCGAGCAGTCTTCTAAGACCTTTGAGGGCGCTCCGGCGACAGGGGCCCAACAGAAAGCAAAGCACCGCGAGTCCGCAGCACAAGGAGCGCCGATGGGTCGGGCTCTTTGGCTGCCAGGCAAGGCGCGATGTCACCGACGCCATCAACCACGAGCCAACGCTCTGGCTCGGGGAAAAGGAAGTCGGACAACCCAGGTAAGCTTCGGGAGAAGTCCTGGTCGATCCCGATGGCGGCAGCCGAGGGGGAGCGAGGCAGTGACCCTCCCCCCCCCCCTCCCAAGGTGAAGGCCTCAGGCGCGCCCAAAGTCGCGAAGGCCCTGATTCACCCGGCTAAGGCCTCGATCGAGGGAGTCGTGTCGGCCCTGGCGAAGCCTGCGAAGGCTATTCCAAAGGAGACAATCTCCGGGCCTAGAGATTCCCTGCCACTACGGAGGGAATCCTCTTTTCAGCCTATCAATAAGACCCCTGTGAAAACCTGGGCGGAGAAAGAGGAGGCGGGGGGGCACGGTAGACATTATGGATACAGATACCACCTCTGAAGATGAGCTGGCTTGATGTCGCAAAGATCCTGGACAAGAAGTTCGAGGATGTCTGATCCTTTGGGAGGGATCCCGATGAGGCAGACGAAGAAAGCAATGGTGGTGCAGACGAGGAGCCGCGGGTCATGGATGTAACGCTCACCTGATTCCCGTAGAGGCGCCGGTCTTGACTGGGCGTATACCGTATCTGCAAAGGTGATGTGTAACACACGGCTGGCTCTTTGGGCTGGACCTCTGTGCACTGTATGTCTGACTTGAAGGGTAAGATGTCTGCAGATAGAAAATATGGGATTAAGGAACTGGGTTATTGGATGTCTCTCTCTTCTTCCCTTTCTCTTCTCCTGTAAAACCCCAAAGGTTAACGCTCTCACCTTAGGTAAGTGAACGCCGTGCTCTCCATCTGCCTCGGGGCAGGGTGCTGTAACCAGTTTCTTCACTGGATAAGGGGAGCAGGCCTCTTGACTTCAGGGGACTGCTGTCCGTCGTTTACTGCACGAACGGTAAGTTTCGAGTAATTCTAATGTCTTTAAAGTCTTTAGTAATGATGTTTCTTGTTTTGCAGGGTTCCGGCGATGGCGGATGCCGGGCTCAAGTGAGTTGAAGATGGAGCCCGTGTGATGAATAGAAGCGCCTGGAAGCACATAAGTAAGCGCTTGTTGCCTGCTTCACGATGCGCTCTAACTGTCTTTTTATTTTGCAGGTACAAGTTCGGAGCGGCTGCAGGGTGCCGGAATACCCACTGGGTTAGATGTGGAAAGGAGTAATGGCACGTGAGTATTAAAGTTCCCCAATGTCTTTAAACGCACCTTGTTTTGTCTTTCAGATGCGGGATGCAGCGCCGAAGGCCTCCGGAGCGTGCAAAGACTTGGTAAGCTTTTGTCTTTCAGATGCCGGAATGCAGTGTGAAGACCTCCGGAGCGCACGAAGAGTAGGTAAGCCTTTGTCTTTCAGATGCCGGAATGCAGCGCGAGGCGTTGGTGACAGCCGATGGACCAGGTAAGTGAAGAGCTGTCACTGAAGACCGTAATGCTAACCTGTTCTTTCTTGTCTTTATAGGTGTTGCTGAAGACTGGATTCAGGATGGTAAGCCTTTTTCCTTAGGCCCAGGATCAGATGCAGAAGACACGATGAGCGTTCTGCTGCAGAGGATGCAGAATAACGCAAAGCAAGATTCATCCATCGGGTGTGGTTTAAATAGCCTCCTGTAGTGCTTAGGTGTCTCCTTCCACAGCCACGCCTAGTAAGAAAAGAGTTCCTGCTTTCCAGAAGAGTTCCAGTGTTCTGAATCTAGGGAGTGGCTCCTGCCCCACCCAACAGGAAAAGTAGTTCCAAACAGAAGAGGATCAGAGGCTCAACTGGCAGGCAAGTAAGCAGCATGGTCTGCTGCAGGTAAGTCCACCCAAGCATTATGAGCCTGGCGCTTCCAGCCCTGGGACTGGGAATATTTATGAGCCTGGTGCCACTGGCGCCAGGACTGGGTCCAAAAGGTCCCAATTGGGACTGGTTGGCACTCGGAACCTGGGTTATGGATCTGCTTCCAAGGGAGTTGGGAAAACCCTGACCTTTTGGAAGCAGAGATCATGACAGTACCCCCCCTCAAGGCCCCTCCCAAACCGGGCTTCTCCGGGGGTTTTGGCTTGTCAGGAAATGTTCGGTGAAATCTTTTGATTAGGTGAGGAGCGTGGACATATTCAGCAGGTTCCCAGGATCTCTCTTGGGGGCCGTAGCCTTTCCAGTCAATTAGGTAAAATAGTTTAGATTTGGAGATCTTGGAGTCCAGAATGCTTTTGACTTCAAACTCGAGGTCTCCATCAACTAGGATAGGTTTTGGAGATTTAGTTAGTCGGGTTTGAGGTTGCAATGGTTTTAATAGAGAGACGTGGAAGACCGGATGTATCTTCATGTGCGGGGGCAAGTCCAACTTGACCGCTACTGGGTTTACTATGGTAGTGATGGAATAGGGACCAAGGTATCTTGGGTTGAATGTGCGTGGCCCTTTTAGAGGTAGATATTTGGTGGATAACCAGACTTGATCCCCTACTTGATATTGAGGGGCTTCCTTCCGATGTTGATCTGCTCCTTTCTTGTATTGTTCTTTAGCCCTTTGAAGGTGAGAAACGGCTTCCTTAAAGGCTTGGGTGATTGTAGAATGCAGGTAGTCTACTGCTGGTGTTTCAAGATCTTGGAGGGGATCCAACTCCGAGGTTCGAGGGTGACTGCCGTACAAAAGAAAAAACAGGGTTTTCCCAGTTCCCGAATGGACAGAGTTATTGTAGGCATATTCGGCTATCCAAAGGATGTCTTTCCAAGTTTTTTCAGTTTGTTGCAGCATGCAGCGTAAATAGTGTTCCAGAGTTTGATTGGTCCTCTCGGTTTGTCCGTCGGTCTGAGGGTGGTGACTGGTCGATAGTCTCACATCAATTTGAGCCGACCGACAGCAACTTCGCCAAAAATGAGAAATAAATTGACTACCTCGATCCGAAATTAGAACCAAAGGAAAACCGTGCAGTCGGATGATGTTTTCGAGAAATACTCGGGCCAGAGTTGCTGCTGTTGGCAAGCCTTTGAGCGGAATGAAATGCTCCATCTTGGAGAATAAGTCCACGATTACTAGAATCGTATTGTATCCGGAGCATGGAGGTAGATCGGTGATGAAGTCCATAGAAAGCGTATGCCAAGGGCGAGGTGGGATGTCAATAGGGCGTAAGAGGCCTGCTGGTCTTTCCTTTTGACTCTTGTTTTGGGCGCATACTCCACAGGACATTATAAAGTCTCTGATATCTTTTTTCCAAGACGGCCAGCAGAAGTAGCGCTTGATCTTTTCTGAGGTCTTGGCCATACCGGGATGTCCTTCCATTAAAGAATCGTGATAACAAGAGATTACTTTTTTCTGTAAATCTGTGCTGGGTAGGTATAATCGTTCTTGGAAATACAATAAGTTGTCCTTTACTGCAAAGTCCTTTCCCTGCAGATGCCAATTCTGTATGTCTGCTGGAGTTACAAGTTGCCTGGCCTTATCCTTAACTTCCTCTATGGATTCTGTGGCGATTACACCCAGAATTCTTTGTTCGGGAATGATTGGTACAGGTTTAGGGTTGATCAAGTGTTCTTCCACTCCCATCCGAGAAAGGGCATCAGCTTTACCGTTCTTTGTACCAGGTCGGTAGGTAATTATGAAGTCAAACTCGGCAAAGAATAATGCCCAACGGAGTTGTCTAGAGGATTGGGCTTTTGCGGTTTTCAAATATTGCAGGTTTCGGTGATCCGTAATCACAGTAACGGTGTGTCGGGCCCCCAGCAGATAATGCCGCCAAGCCTTAAAGGCAGACTTGATAGCCAGAAGTTCCTTGTCAGTAATCGTGTAATTGATTTCAGGAGGCGAGAATTTGCGGGCCCAAAATGCCACGGGATGCAACTGATTGGTTACCGGGTCCTTTTGTGATAGAACTGCCCCCATGGCAAGGCTTGAAGCATCAGTTTCCACGATGTAGGGGAGTTCGGGGCGAGGGTGTTTTAAGATTGGTGCAGAGATAAATTTAGTCTTCAAATCCTGGAAAGCTTGTTCCGCCTCGGTAGACCATTCAAAACGTTTGTTTTTCTTTAACAAGGCAGTGATGGGCTGGACTATTCGAGAGAATTCGGGGATAAACCTGCGGTAAAAGTTAGCGAAGCCTAACATGCTTTGCACACCTTTTACGGAGGATGGTGATGGCCATTTGAGAACTGCATCGACCTTCTTTGAATCCATACGCACTCCGCCAGGTGATAATATGAATCCCAAGAATTCAACTTCAGTCACGTTGAAAACACATTTTTCCAACTTAGCGAAAAGTTTGTGTTGACGCAATCTTTCGAGGACCATTTTCACGTGTTTCCGATGTTCAGATTCCGATGAAGAATAAACGAGGATGTCGTCAATGTAAACAACAACACACACATCTATGAGCTCTCTGAGGACATCGTTCATAAAATATTGAAAGGCGGCCGGGGCATTGCAAAGTCCGAAGGGCATGACCTGATATTCAAATAGCCCATACTTGGTGCGGAAGGCCGTCTTCCATTCATCGCCCTCTTTTACTCGTACCAAGTGGTAAGCTCCTCTAAGATCCAGCTTTGTATATATGCATGCTTTTCTGACTTGGTCCAGGAGTTCAGGGATCAAAGGTAACGGATATCTATTCTTAACGGTGATCTGGTTCAGGGAGCGATAATCTATACAAGTTCTAAGGTCTCCTTCCTTTTTTGGAACGAAGAACAAAGCTGAAGAAGCAGGGGACTTGGAAGGACGAATAAACCCATTTGCCAGGTATTGATCCAGGTATTGTCGAAGGTGAAGGTTCTCAGGCTCGGTGAGGGCATAAATTCTACTACAAGGAGGAGTAGATCCAGGTATCAGGTCTATCTGGCAGTCATAAGACCTATGAGGAGGTAGAGAGTTAGCCTGATCCTTCCGAAAAACATCTTGGTATTCTAGGTATTGGGGAGGTAACTGGGGAGTCTCTGAAGAAATTGCTGCCAGTGCAACACCAGGTGGAGGGTGACGAGTAGAGACACATTCTGGAAACTGGACCGTTCTTGCTCACCAATCGATAAGAGGATTGTGTTTCTCTAACCAAGGTATTCCTAGAATAATCTGAAACTGAGGGGCCTTGATCACATCGAACACGATCTTCTCATGGTGTCCATCTTGACTTACTAGCGTCACCTCTTGAGTGGCATGCGTTACTGGCCCGGAGGCTATCTCCGTACCATCCACCGTAGTAATGACGTCCTTTACAGCCTTGGGACAAAGAGTTAGATTCATCCTCAAAACCATTTCATGATGCACATAATTGCCGATGGCACCGCTGTCGACGTAAGCTTCAATTGCATGTAATCGATCCGGATTATCAGGGCTAATGAGGACCATAGGTATCAGGAAATGTGAGGTCACGGAACTGGTTTTCACGCTCGGCAAGAGGACCTCTATTCTTGTCGGGCGAGGTCGTTTCCCTGCTCAGAGTTTGTAACTTTGGTAACTGCAGCTCCTACTGCCTTCTTGGCAGGTTTCACCGGACAGTCTCGAAGAAAGTGCCCTGAGTTTCCGCAATAGAGGCATAATTGCAACTGTTTTCTCCTTTCCCGCTCCTTTTGTGTTAGAGGACCTTTCAGACCCCCTATTTGCATGGGTTCCCCGGAGTCTACTCCTTTGGAAGGAGTTGGCGGTTTGGAAAATACTCGAGCATCAAACTTGGAACGATCGGCCTTCCTGTTCTGCAGTCTGTGATCTATTTGAACGACTAAGTCTATATAGTCCGAACAATCTTGTGGGGGATTCACTACTTGGGCTAACACATCTTTGAGCTCTCCACGTAGACCTCTATAAAACAGCGTAATCCTTTTGTCCTCAGGCCATTGAGTTTCCACTATCAGTCTGTTGAAAGACGCAATATAAGCCAAAAGGTCTTGATTACCTTGTCGCAACGAAAGAAGCTCATTGTCCAAGGCCTGCCCCTGTGAATGTCTTGCGAACAGTTTTTCCATACTGAGCTGAAAAGCTTGAAAATCATGGAGGACCGGATCATCTTGATTTACTAGAGGGATCGACCAGTCTGCCGCATTGCCACTAAGGTACGAAAGCACGAAAGCTACTTTAGCTTGATCAGTTGGAAAGGCTGCTGGCCGGCATAAGAAATGCAACCGGCACTGATTGATAAATACTGCAAACCTCTTTGGGTCACCAGAAAATCGTTCGGGCGGAGCCAGAGGTACATTCCCAGGTAGGTTGATCTGCACTGGATTCATAGAGGATGTAGAAGGAAGATTTCCCCCAGATGCGGGTAACGGGGTCTGTCCGGCTTGTGACTGTAGCAATTGTCTAGCGAGATCATCTGTTCGCTCCTTGGAAATAATCAGTTCCCTACTTAGAGCGTTCGTTTCCTGACGGGCTGCATGCACTTCTGCCCTTAGTTCCCCAAGTAACTGGGCTAGCTGGTCGGTATCCGAGGTTTCCATAGCGCCTGGACGGGAGTTTTGTGGTAGGCTTTGCGTTTTGTAACGCTCACCTGATTCCCGTAGAGGCGCCGGTCTTGACTGGGCGTATACCGTATCTGCAAAGGTGATGTGTAACACACGGCTGGCTCTTTGGGCTGGACCTCTGTGCACTGTATGTCTGACTTGAAGGGTAAGATGTCTGCAGATAGAAAATATGGGATTAAGGAACTGGGTTATTGGATGTCTCTCTCTTCTTCCCTTTCTCTTCTCCTGTAAAACCCCAAAGGTTAACGCTCTCACCTTAGGTAAGTGAACGCCGTGCTCTCCATCTGCCTCGGGGCAGGGTGCTGTAACCAGTTTCTTCACTGGATAAGGGGAGCAGGCCCCTTGACTTCAGGGGACTGCTGTCCGTCGTTTACTGCACGAACGGTAAGTTTCGAGTAATTCTAATGTCTTTAAAGTCTTTAGTAATGATGTTTCTTGTTTTGCAGGGTTCCGGCGATGGCAGATGCCGGGCTGAAGTGAGTTGAAGATGGAGCCCGTGTGATGAATAGAAGCGCCTGGAAGCAGGTAAGTAAGCGCTTGTTGCCTGCTTCACGATGCGCTCTAACTGTCTTTTTATTTTGCAGGTACAAGTTCGGAGCGGCTGCAGGGTGCCGGAATACCCACTGGGTTAGATGTGGAAAGGAGTAATGGCACGTGAGTATTAAAGTTCCCCAATGTCTTTAAACGCACCTTGTTTTGTCTTTCAGATGCGGGATGCAGCGCCGAAGGCCTCCGGAGCGTGCAAAGAGTTGGTAAGCTTTTGTCTTTCAGATGCCGGAATGCAGCGCGAGGCGTTGGTGACAGCCGATGGACCAGGTAAGTGAAGAGCTGTCACTGAAGCCCGTAATGCTAACCTGTTCTTTCTTGTCTTTATAGGTGTTGCTGAAGACTGGATTCAGGATGGTAAGCCTTTTTCCTTAGGCCCAGGATCAGATGCAGAAGACACGATGAGCGTTCTGCTGCAGAGGATGCAGAATAACGCAAAGCAAGATTCATCCATCGGGTGTGGTTTAAATAGCCTCCTGTAGTGCTTAGGTGTCTCCTTCCACAGCCACGCCTAGTAAGAAAAGAGTTCCTGCTTTCCAGAAGAGTTCCAGTGTTCTGAATCTAGGGAGTGGCTCCTGCCCCACCCAACAGGAAAACAGAAGAGGATCAGAGGCTCAACTGGCAGGCAAGTAAGCAGCATGGTCTGCTGCAGGTAAGTCCACCCAAGCATTATGAGCCTGGCGCTTCCAGCGCTGGGACTGGGAATATTTATGAGCCTGGTGCCACTGGCGCCAGGACTGGGTCCAAAAGGTCCCAATTGGGACTGGTTGGCACTCGGAACCTGGGTTATGGATCTGCTTCCAAGGGAGTTGGGAAAACCCTGACCTTTTGGAAGCAGAGATCATGACAATGGAGGAGACAGAGGATCCTACTTCCCAACCGTCGCTCCCGTCGCAACTGGTGCCGATGCCACAAGACACCTCAGGAGCGATCTTGATGGCTATTCAGGCCTTGTGTATGGGCATAAGGACAAGGTTGCCCTTACCCCCAGCGGACGATCCAGCGGAGCCTGGACCGTGGGGAAGCCCACCGAGCAAGCGGAGGCGAATCCATCCCCCTCCTAATGTCCAGCCTTCACAGCCTTCACCTCCTTCCCCTCCACCGAGGGATGAGATGGGAACAGAGACTACGATGACGGGGACGGACGACGACGGTGGTGACGACGGAATGGACTTCCCAACACCACTCGCTCGGGCCTCCTGCCGCCCCGACGAAATTGGCTACTTCCACGCCATGATTGCCAGCGCATCTGAGCTCTTCCAGCTCTGCCCCAAAAAACAGAAGGAGGGCTTCCTCTACCAACGGCGGGAGGCCAATGGAAGACTGTTCTGGCAGTCCTGTTACTGGACGACATCTGGGATGAGGGGCTGGCACTCCTTAAGAACCCATACACGGCCCCTGCTCAGAGAGACCGGTACGAGAAGAAGTACTGGGTCCCGGACCCCGCCCCTATGTGCCTCAGGGCACAGCCGTCCCCGGATTCAGTGGTCTCTGCGACGGCCAAGAAGAAAGTGGCGGGGGCGACGGCTTCAACTTCAACATCCCCGCCGGACAGCGAGAGGAAGAAGCTGGACGCCATGGGACAACGTGTCATCTCGTCGACGGCAACGACTATTAAAGCAGCCAACGCCCTCGCGATCGTGGCATGCTACGACAGGGAGCTGTGGTTCAAGATCGCTCCCCAGCTGGACTTCCTCCCGGACGCAAGAGGGCTGAGGCCCTAGAAATCCTACAGGAAGGCGAGGTGGCTTCGGACCATGCCATTACGGTGGCCGTGGACATCGCCGACACTGGCTTTCGTCAGATGGGCAACAGCGTTTGCCTTCACCGGCGAGGTTGGCTCAGGGCCACCGACTTCCGCCAGGACGTGCAGACCAGGGTTCTGGACATGCCCTTCGATGGAAACAACCTGTTCGGCAAGACAGTGGACGAGTCACTGCAAGCCATCAAGGCGGACACCGAGACGGCTCAGGCGTTCTTCAACAACGACGGCTGTCCTTTCGGAACTCAGGAGGCAAGCAAGGTGCCTCCAAAGGATTCAGCAGCGGTTCCTCGTCGTACCGCCAAGCGGCCCGCTCCTCGTCGCAGGAAGCCTACAGAGGACGCGGCAAGACAGGAGGATTGCGTCGTCGTCGTCAAGGAGGGCAAGGCCACGACGAAACAGGACTGAACCGGCCGTGGCATCAGGCCCCCACCCGAGCACCCCGGTGGGAGGCCGGCTGGCGAAATTAGTCAGCGTGTGGGGGTCCATCTCCACCGACCGTTGGGTGCTGGATGCCTGGCCCGCGGGCACACTCTGGAATTTCAGGGAAGGTGCCACTGTATACCACCTGTGGCCAGGAAGGAAAACCACGTCCCTCAACTACTTCTGGAGGCATGAGCGATGCTAAGAAAGGGAGCCATAGAACTCATCCCAAAAAGGCTCCGGGGCTCCGAGTGTACCGGCGGACGAAGACCGGAGGTTGGCGACCCATCCTGGACGTTCGTCGTCTAAAAAAGTACATCAAGTCTCAGAAATTCTGGATGGTCACCCTCAGCTGGAGGAAGGCGATTTCCTATCGTCGCTGGACTTGGAGGATGCCTACTTCCACATCCCCATTCTAAAGGGACATTGCAAATTCCTACGATTCGTGGTCCAGGGGCCGCACTATCAGTTCAAGGCCCTTCCCTTTGGTTTGAAGTCAGCACCCAGGGTGTTCACCAAGTGCCTGGCACCAGTGGTGGCTGACTGCGCCTGTAGGGGATCCACGTCTACCCCTACCTGGACGATTGGCTCATCCGAGCGAAGTCGAGAGAACTCGCCGTCGATCACACAGCGAAGACCGTCCAACTGCTCACGGATCTGGGATTCTCGATCAACTTCGCGAAATCCCACTTGGTACAGTCGCAAGTCGCCCTTTTCCTGGGAGCCAGACTCGACACAGTTGGCGATCGGGGGAAAGGACGAAGGCCATCCTGGGAAAGGTACAACGGCTGTTGACCATGGATGCGGCCAGGGTGAGGCCCATGAAGTCCCTACTCGGCATGATGTCCTCGTGCATCTACCTCGTGCGCCTCTGCAGGCTGCGGATGCGACCACTGCAAGAGTTCCTCGATGCCCGTTGGATGCAAGGGGCGGGCAGTTTTGAAGACAGGATCTCAATCAACGAGACTTTCCGCCAAGTGATCCGGTGGTGGGGCACCCGCACGCATTTTACGGCGGGCATGGACTTCCAGACCCTGGCACATCAGGAAACAGTGACGGTGGACGCCTCCCTGGAGGGATGGGGAGTGCACACCGGAAATCTCCACGCAAGAGGCCTTTGGCTCCCAGAGGAGAGGTCACTACACATCAATGTCCTGGAGCTCTGAGCAGTGTTCTGGGCCCTCACGTCGTTCCTTCAGTCCCTCAAGGGCAAGGTGGTGAGGGTCTTCACCGACAACACCACCACCATGATGTTATACATCTGGAAGCAGGGGGCACCAGATCCCCAGCCCTATCCAAGGAAGCGCAGGATCTGTGGCACTGGGCCGTCGCCCAAGGGATTTTTCTGGTACCCTTCCATCTGGCAGGAATAAAGAACACCATCGCTGACTCACTGAGCAGGGAGATGCGCTCGTGCCACGAGTGGGAGCTGAGGCAGGATCAAGTGGATCTCCTATTCCGACGATGGAGCAATCCCCAGATCGACCTATTCGCGACGGCAACGAACGCCAAGTGCCGGAGGTTCGCCAGCAGGTTTGCCCAGCCGGGGAGTATGGGCGATGCCTTCTCATTCCCTTGGGACGGCCTGTTCCTGCATGCGTTCCTGCCGTTGCTACTGCGACTCATCAGTCAACTCAGACGGTCCCGATGCAGGATGATCCTCGTCGCACCGGCGTGGCCGAGGCAAATATGGTTCCCGGACCTTCTGGACATGTCAGAGCCCCCCCCCTCCTGTCAAACTGTCGACGGATGCAGATTTTCTAGCCAGAGAAGGAGGCGCCATCCTCCACCACGTCCCAGAGTCGCTGAACCTGCAGGCCTGGCTCCTGCAGCTCTAGAATTCGGAGGATACAATATACTGGCGGACTGCAAGGAGGTGCTTGCAAAGGCCAGGGCGTCCTCGACTCTCAAGTGCTATGGACACAAATGGAAGAGGTTCTCTGTCTGCTGCCGCGCACAGAAGATTAACCCTCTGCGGATTACGGCTCCTCAAGTGCTGCCGTACTTGCTGTTGCTGGCCAAGGCGGGGCTTGCTCATGCCTCCATCAAGATCCATCTGGCGGCTATATCCCGCTACAGCAGAACTCCAGGACGATCATCTCTGTGGTCCCATCGCCTGGTGAAGTAGTTCATGAAAGGACTGTTCTGATCGTTCCCGCCGGTGAAGGCCCCGGCCCCGGTGTGGGAACTCAACATGGTGCTGACCAGGCTCATGGGGCCGCCATTCGAGCTGCTGCATTCGGCACCGTTGAAACTCCTGTCATGAAAGACAGCGTTTGTTGTGGCCATCACCTCTGCACGACGAGTGGGAGATATCCAGGCCCTTTCCTGTTAACCTCCATACCTGACATTCCACGAGACGAGGGTGGTGCTGAGGACGCACCCCTCCTTCATGCCCAAGGTGCCGTCGGACTTCCATCTCAACGAGCCCTTGGTGTTACCTGTTTTCTTCCCGTCGCCTTTGTCGCCGGCCGAGAGGACTTTGCAATCGCTGGATGTAGCTAGAGCGCTGAAGTTCTACGTGGACCGCACGAAGAGCCTGCGGAAGACATCACAGCTGTTTGTGAACTTTGGACCTGTGAATCAAGGGACGGCCCTCTCGAAGGCTTCCATTTCCAGATGGCTCTCCGGCTGCATTATGCTCTGTCACCGGTTGGCAAACCGATCCTTGCCCGGCCATCCGAGAGCCCATTCGACCAGAGCTATCGCTGCTACCACGGCGTTCCTGTCTGGTGTGCCCCTGCTGGACATCTGCAGGGCTGCTACGTGGAGGTCGACGCACACCTTTACGAGATTCTGCGTCAACCGGGATTCCAGGGAGGAGTCCAGAGTCGGCCAGGCAGTGCTGCGCAACCTGTTCGCCTGAAGGTGGGCCTGGTGAGGAGATAAGAGATGCTTAATGTTGAGCCTTGCCACCTCCCGTGGTTGTGCATGTGTGTGTACTGCTATGTATTCTTGTATTCATGAGCATGTGAATCCATGCCAGACCCCATGGTGGAGAAGGAACAAGTTACTTACCTGTAACTGTTGTTCTCTAGCATGGGTCTGGCATGGATTCACATGCGAACCCTCCCTCCTACACCTCTACTGCTCTTCTCTTGGTCCTACTGCCACTTTACGTGCTACCAAATCTGAAGATGGCTGCCAGAGGAGGGGCTTAGGTAGAGGGAAGTCATTGGCTGGGGGCAGTATGACCCAGTGATTGGTTATTAGGAGAAAGACAGTTCAGAAACGAAACTGAAACTGATTTTTTCTTTACTGAGGATTCCCATCCTGACGATAGGGAATATTCATGAGCATGTGAATCCATGCCAGACCCATGCTGGAGAACAACAGTTACAGGTAAGTAACTTGTTCCTTTTACATCGCTGGAGGTAAATCTCCAGATTTCCACCCATTTTTGGCACAATTACCTCCGGCACTATTACCGCTGTGGTAATAGTGCCTGAAAAACCCCATGGAGTTCTATGGACCCTTAAAAATGGGGAATCAAGGCCATACGACAACACAGGATCTGTTGCAAATTGCGCCAGACAGAGTTGCGTTAACGCTAATAGCATTCGACGGTTTCCTAGCGGTAAATGCCGCCCAACTCCTGACGAGGCCCTATGCCTTTAGCGTGTCAAGTCGGGATTTCTTTCTTTCTTCTAGACGGACTGTTTCTGTTGAGAACCATAAAGTACCTAAGGAAAGGAAATGGCAACATTTACATTTTATTTCCCAACGTGCATATTTTCTTCATAACGTTTTCTGTTGTCTTTTAAACTATACTGATTTTGTCTAGCTTTAGTACGATCTCGCTTTATTTCATGTTTCTAGGCGTAGAATGTCAAGAACATTGACTCTGAAGTCTTTTTTTGTTTAGTTGTTAAAGGGAGCTGTTGTGATCATATTGTCTGTCATTGATCTCAGATTGTGGGCCAGCTTGTAGAAAATCAACTTGCTCTGGTATTTTGGATTCCAAACCCAGTTACGCTGTTTTATTGGTAGAAGCAGCCACTGAGGTTACTATGGAGTTGGCACAGGAATCTGTGTTCGCACAGGAATCAGTGATCTCAGGGTTGCCTACGGGCATAGAGGAGCTACCTGTGATGGTGAATGAGGAGGCTTTAGACCTGAAGGGCCTACCCTAGCTGGTCGAGTTGCCTTCAGCTAGAGTCACAAGTGAGGTTGACTTTTTGCCTGGAACAGAGGAACTGTTCCACTCTGGCGAGTCTGTTGAGGCAGACCGATGCGCAGGGCTGGGATCTTTAACCACTCATAAACTGGAAACTGGCACAGAGCGAAGGCTGTGGCCTATACCAAAACCATGAACTGGTGCAAAGACAGAAGCCCTGGCCAGTTCACAGACAAGGAGCTCAAGAATTCTAGAGCAGGGCACAGCCAGGAGTTGTTTTTTTCACCCAGGCCGCATACGTTTCCTACTGGACTTGGTTCCTGACAAACCTGCCAGCCACTTAGCTGTGAAAGGGACATTTGACTGCTTGTCAGATCATTTCTGTAATCCCCTTGAGGAATCAGATGGAAACTGCACTCACTCCAGTCATGCCTAGCTACTGACAGGCTAGGAGAAGCACATCAGGGCCCTTTAAATCCACTACCTGTGGTTGGATGGTCATGTGAGAGGAAAAGTACTTCTCTCAGGTGGAATCCCCCAAGATGTCATAACTGACAGGAGACCCAATGTTATCTCTGTGACTGTGCAGACATCACAGAAATTTCAGAAGGCCTTTGCCTGCCAAAGGAAAGATGGTTTAATCAGGGCCACAGTTCTGGAGCTCATAGACTATGGGTTTGGAAAGAGAAGCCAGACAGGCACCTGTAAAACTGGAATTGGAGTGGACCCAGTGCTGCTGAGCATAGATGTCATGGATCTATGTGATCACTGCGTGGCCCGAAAGCTTGACTAAAATTGAGCCACGCAGTGATCAGAGATCCCTTTTTCACGCATTCCCCTTACCCGCTCCCACTGTACCCATACTTACTTGTCAGTGGTACACTTTCCTTCTTTCCCGTGCCTCGACTCACCCCTCCCCCTGCGACGTCTGTTCCTAATTCCCAACGTTGGTTGGTATTGCTGCTGCAGGGTCACTTTTTTTTTTTCTTTTTAGGGGTATCTTTATTGTCCCACACAATCTGTGTTGTCCTACAATGTTCACCACACAACACGGATAGGGCCCACACCCCCCGATCCTCTGTCTCCTCTTTCGTCTGTTAGTTACTTCATGCATAGTAACTCTGTCTATCAGACAATACTGTGATGAGGAAGAGTGAGAAAAGTATGGGAATAGATGGCTCCACAAGTGCTGACACAAAGCAGAACAGCACAATGAAGAGACCTACACAGAACCAAGACAAACATACTAGCTATCTGAGATTCAGAAGCCAACTTAACATAAAAAACCGACAAAGCACTTTCCTCAGGGCCAGTCCTGCCCCAGAGGAGCATCGAGCTCTGAAGCAAAGCCATACAGGGAGACGGCGCTGCAGACCTGGACGCCTGGAGAAGGAAGTCTGCATCCGAAAAGACAGGAGAGCTTAAACTCACCTGAGGGCTGGGAATCCCAACGTCCAGTGGCAGGAAGGAAGCCAACTGAGCGGTCCAGGCACAACCTGATGCATGGGGTTGCTAGGGGAGTTTTTCTAACATCCCACTTAGAGGTAAGACTTTAGTAAGCTATCCCAGTGGTGTGTAGATCCCCAACTCTAAGTATCAGTCTGTACTACTCAAGGACCTTGGTTGAGTGGCAGAGCAGTCCGGCTTATATTAAGATGAAGATGTGAGCTGTAAGTACACTGAACCCAGTCAGTAATGCTCATCAAAGAAACAACATACCTTCATATTAAAATATATCATTATTATATTTACACAAGTGTCACTGTTAAATACATAGCACAGTAAACCAATACACATAGTTATGCTTTTCAATACTTTCAAAGGATCACTTCTTAGTTGGTAGTTGCTGAACGCATACAATTGTTACAGAAGTTTGACAGTTCTATCTGTAATAACGTGCACCCACAAAGTAATACGGTAAGTGTATTTAGTCTGCATACACATCTAAGAGTGATTTCTGAGGCAGGAAAACAGTTGGTTAGTGTTATCCTAGCAGAGCTTCATGGTTCTAGGGGCAGTTTGGCGACACAGCAAGTCTTTCAAAGTCCAAACCGCAGCCCTAGCTAAAAGGCAGTTTGTAGCGTCTTAAAGTCTTGTAAAGCAGTAGAAATTAAAAGTTCCTGTGGATTCTTTCTAGTCTCTAGGAAGGAAGATGCAAGAAGGCTTAACCAACGTTGGAGACCATGTTAAAGGACTTGCTAAAGGGACACAAGCAGCGACTTGAGTCGGAGGACAACTCTACGTGCACTCCAATGCTCTGGAGCAACTTTCTGGAATAAGGTAAATAATACCTTTTTCCCCACAGTAGCTTAGGTTAGAAGAAAACGTTTGTGATTCCTTGGTCTGATGACTGAAGGCAGGACAATTGACGGGATCTCTCCTCGGTCTCGAGGGAGGACCTCTGGCACGGCTTTCATCAACTTCTCTGGTCACTGCAATTTTGGAAAGTTTTCTGCCGCACCAACAAAGGATGCGATTTGCCCGGTCAATCTTCTTCACTTTATGCAGTCCTGCACTCTTATGAGGGGGCCTGGGCGAGTTGGATCGGATCTCTGGAGTGTCCATGAGGGCTCAGCAAAGATTTGGATGGATTTGGCCTTTCCATGGCGATGCACTCGAAATGGGCAGCAGGTATCCTGGTATTGGGGTTCCGCAGCTCTGGAAATGCGCAGGACTTCGGGAGATGACTCAAATCAAAGTTTGTCTTGAGACTGGTTCTTACCACTAGCCAAAGGGAAGTAGTCGCCCTCTTCAGAGTTACTCTGTTGCACAGAAAACAGGTATTGGGTAATAAAATTGCGGCAGAAATGTTGCCGGTAAAAATATTCGCTGTGGTTTGACCCGGTAAAGGTGTACCCCATTATAGCATTTAAGGGGAGCGGTGGTTGCGGGGGGGGGGGTGCCCCGCATCCTTTACATGATTGTGGCAGCAAAACCACTGCAATTTTGTCACAATTTTTTGTATTCACGGCCATTTTTGCTGCGATTTTAAGACATGGAACCAGAATACTGAGTCAGAACAGCTGTCGTGGCTTCACGGTGTTGCAAAAGGTCTGCAGGGGTGTTAGGGAGAATTCTCTGTTAAGGCTAATTTCCCAAACCTAGTGAGTCCCCCAGCAGCTTTGCTGGATTTCTGGGGTTTATTTTTTTCTCCTGCTAAGAGTAAGACTCTATTTCTCCCACTCTTAGACATGATTTGAGATATCCTTTGACTTTGTAATGTGTTTTATGGGCTATGGGGTCTTTAACGCCATAGGGCTTCATGTATTTTTGGTATGTGTGTTACACCGCATCCTCCGTGCCGTAACACTGGGGTGTCATAGTGACCCCCAAACATAGACTCCGTACCCTGGGACTGACTACTGTCTCCCAGGGCATGTAAAGTCACCATTGGTTTTACTAGTCCTAAATTGTGAACAGAACCAGTACAAATAATCAT
The DNA here is from genome assembly GCF_040938575.1 of Ambystoma mexicanum. NCBI lineage: Eukaryota > Metazoa > Chordata > Amphibia > Caudata > Ambystomatidae > Ambystoma > Ambystoma mexicanum. Next base: position 1,079,913,153 of record NC_090933.1, read on the forward strand.
ATTGTGGGCGTACTGGTAGGGGCAATTTGATTGCCCCTGGGTCTGTTGTTCGAGGGGGCACTGTCCAGTCCCCCCTGAGCGAGTTTTGGCTGGTGGCAGTGGATACTACTTTTTATATTCAACCGCGAATATATTCCTATGGGATTTTCCTATTGTTCGAGGCTAATACTTTTTAAACATAGCCTCGAACATACCGCAGGTTTAGTTACTTAATATTCACCGGTTGGTATTTTTTGCCAGAACTCGGTTCCAAAATGGCATTTGTGTTCGCTTCTGTGACTCCAACCCAAGTTGAGCCCTTTGTTCCACTTTTTGGTGGGCTTCTCCACAGAAGCCTCCAAAAGTGGTGCCACTCTGTCTGGGTACCACAGGGGGTATGGGAGGGGGTTTAGGCACCCTGGACTGAGTTGCCTCTGCAACTCAAGTCGCACTCTTGTGTGATTGGCCCAGTGGTGAGCCGCCCGGGTCACCACTTAGCATGTTTGAGTGACAGCTAGGACTGATGAATGGGGGTTTTCTGCATAAAAGCAGGGCTTTGGGGACTGGGACTTCAGACGTCGCACACAGGACCAAACAATCCGAAGAGGGAGAAGCTGAGCCGACCTGCAACAACGACACCACCGGTGGAGCCCTGCTGAACCGACTCACCACTTATTCCAACGACAGAGGAGATCTTCATCCCGAAGAGTCTTCTTCCTTTCACTGGTGGGGATAACCAGTTTGCCCGCCTTTTTGCCTTCCCGGATCATCTCGTGGCCGCCTTGCCCGTGCTAAGCACCCCGGCAACCGGAATACCACGTTTTTCCACTACTGTGAATAAAAGGGTAGTACCTTTTTACCGGAGAACTGCGCGGCTGGTTTCTTCCCTGGCAGTGCAACGACCTTCAGCTTTCCTCCATGTCGAGACCATCTCTTCCTCTGGACGACGCCGCGACTTGCAACCGCTGCCAGGAACAACTGCCCCCGCTGGAGGATCCTCTCCACTTTAAAGGTACTGTGTCCGCCTGGCCTCCCTCGCAACGGTCTTTGTGGGGTGACTCTTAAAGCCTCAACTTACCACTTGGGTTGGCCCTAGGCTGGCTAACTGAACTTTTCTAAACTGAACTAATTCCTTTCTGAACTCTCTGCAAGACTTTCCAAGCCTTTTAAACTGTGATCTTGGGCGCATGGGTGTTCTACTCTCTCCAAGAGGGTGCCTGGCCTCTGAACCTTTTGCTCACAAGTAGACTTTGACTTTCCTGCCTTGTTAAGTGCTTCTAAAGGATTGTGTTGTGTGCTGTTCCTAATTTCTGCCTTTTCCCTCCCTTTTTCTTAAACTTATTGGAGTGCCATCTGTAGTTAAGCGCTCACCTCTGTCTGGAAATAAGTGGTGTTAACTAAGACTTGTCCAATAAGGAATAATTTATGTATATGTAATAATAGTGACTGTGTTTTTGAACTTACTTATAATAATAGTGCTAGAGTATTTCTAAGTGTGTCTTTAAATAATTATATACTTGATACCAAAGCTCTGGTCAGTGTTTGCTTGGTCTACTGTATTTTGGTACCTATCTTGTATACTCTATATACTGTCTAACTCTTCTTGAGAGAAGTCTGGCTGCTCAGCCACAGCTACCAGGTAAATCCGGGTGGTACAGACTGCTACCAATTGGGTTTACTGCCAACACCTGTAGTCTTAAGCCTTTTGCAGTGGTCCCTAAGGGAACTGTACAGGTTTCTGCCTAACAAGGGGTCTCTGGTTGACTTCTTTGGTTACTTCAGCTTCCAGTGGTCCACTCTGCATTGGGCACTTCTAGTCGGGCACTCTGGCAGAGAAAGGACACGGGTGAAAAACTCCTCCCCAACTTCCTGCTTGCCCAGCCACTCTGGAGTCTAGGCAGGGACATCAAGGGTTACCACCAAAGGCAAAACACACACAGGCCTCCCACTCCCAGAATGGTAGAAGAAGGGCTGACAAAGAACAACCACGCTAGTGATGGTGATAAAAGAAGGGGGGGCCCCCAATTTGGCATCGGGTAAGGTTTTGTGTCAACCCCAGAACATTTTGACCTTACTGGTGGAATATTTTTCCTTATGCCTCTGTGATTGGGAACCTTTTTCCACACTCAATCATTAACTATTTTTATGGTTGTCCTTTCTAAGACTCTCCATATTGTATTATAAGTGCCTGTTGTTGCTGGGTTGCCCTAGGGGCTCCCGTTTGAAATTTCTCTGGGTAACCCTGTGATCTTTGGATCACTTTTACATTTTATTAGGTGAGACCAGCACCCCTCTTCCCCCCCACCCCTCACCCCACCTTATGTGGAGTGCTGGGGGTGGGGATACAGAGTATCCCCTTTCTGATTTTAAATTGAATGTTTATTTTACAAGGACAAACTTTACTTTAATGGCTGGTGGCAGTGAACCTTTTTAATAATTCGGTACACCTTTACAGCGGGCTGTTTGCAAAGCCCTGGTAAAGGCACCCATGGGTGCTCATTTTACCAAAATAGCCCCTATCTTGTTTTTTTGCCATTTTAGTGTTCCTTCTCCTTAGTTGTTCCTTCCCCTGACATCCAGGGCGGGAAATTCCTTTGTCTGATTTTTTTTAAATCTTCGGCAGGAGTCCTGTGCACTCCACGCCCAGGCTCCAAAGTGTCTGTGAAGGCAGGAAGCCAGGGAGGAGTCCAAAACTCTGCAGCCCTTTGTCTTACAGCTTGAGTGTGAGATTCCAGTTCAAACTGGAAGGCTGGCTGGCTGTCCTGAAAGGATTGCCAACCCCCCCCCAAGTATGAATGTTACAAGGCTGTTTGATCGGCTCTTTCCAGTCTTCCTTAGGAACTGTGCTACTTGAACCTATCCTGAGACTACCTGTTGGACACTAGACCCTAGTGACCCCCCCCCCCCCCTTCTGCCACTGAGAACACTCCTGCTCCAAGAATAAGGGAAAGACTTTTAAAGGATTGGGACTTTTGCTTAGAAAAGAGAATACGTGTTTAAAAGGTACTCGCTTGTAAAAGAGTTGGTTGGTAACTGGAACTCTGAAAGTGAGCGGTTACAAAAGGTATTACTTACTTTAGAAATGTTCTGCCATTCTGAAAAGTAGAAATACGGTTATTTTACTCACCTGTGATTTGGTTGTGTCTCTTCGCCAAAAGTAATGCTGTTGGCTTCACTTAACTATTTCTTTAAGAAAATCAGTGTGTATGATTCCAAACTGAGTCTTGCTTCCACTGCATGCTCTTAGCCTGTCCAGAATAAGTGTCTGCATTAGGGTTTTCCTACCTAGAATAACTTTGTCATTCATAAATTTAACACTTGGTTTTGCTTTCCCAGATCTGTTTTAGACAGACACAAAAAGAGTCTAAGGTTTACACCTGCCTTTAAGTTGTTTATAGCTGCTGTAAAAAGTATATAAGTTTTACTTACCTTGAGTTTAACTGTGTTATCCTAACATAAGTTAGTTATTGCTTCCCTTAGTCTGTCGACTGAAAAGCAGCTGTAATTAAATATTACACCCCAAGGTCCAACTCCCCTAGAAGAACTGTTATTCTGAATCAAGAGTTAAAGGTTTATACTGATCCTAGAACCTGTGTTTCACTAGATTAGAAAAGAATATTGTCCAGTTGATATGACTATTATTTCTTGCTGAGCGTCACGGTACAACTGATAGTCCACTACCCTGTTATTACTGAAAGTAATCTAAAAGTAACTGTTGGTTTTGACTTCCCTAGAACTCCTGTTAGATGTTACAAATACGGTTATTTCTGATGCTTGTTATTCTGCTTAGAATCACATGCTGTACATATAGTTCGACATCTAGTGGTAATCGCAGAGTATTGCATTTTTCTTTCAAGGATCAAAAGGGGAGGTTGACATGGGCGTGCTTGTAACACTATCCCTAGCGTGACGTGTAGTGTACCCAAAATCCCTCACGTGTAGATGTCCCTCAGATTGTTTTTTCCCATCCAGCTAGCTGGTCGCCATATGCAGAGCTCGAAAGAGAAATATTGCAAATGTTATAACTTCTTTGTCCCACGACCGATGGTCGTTTAGTCTTCAAACTTCTTCTTCAATGGCTTTTGTGGACCCCTATGCCAGAGACTTCTGCGACTTTCGGTGTCTGGTGCTTCGGTCAACGCTGTCGACCGCGTCGCCTTGGCCCTCTGGCCAGGCTCATACAGTAGGGAGAGTGGGGCCCCAGGGGTTTGATTCTCTAGGAATGGATTTCCTTTTACCCTCTCTTTTCCCTTCTTGTCTGGCTGCTGCCCTTTACTCCTCTACTATGGAGAGGACTTGTTTTAAGTTCTGGCCGTCTTGTAATGGAAAGTATGCGTGGAAAGACACTCACCAAAAGTGTAACAAGTGTATGCCTCGTGATCACGACGAGCGATCCTGCAAGTTTTGCCAACTTTTCCGTCCTAAGATGCTAAAGGATCGGCGGATGAAACGGTGGGTGGCCCACGCCATGCAGTCCAAGTATGGTTACCCTGTCGGCGCAGGCGCTTCGAGTGACGAGGATTCAAGCGGCAGCCATGGCTCCGATGTGGAGGCCATAGATTTCTCTGCGGAACCGTCAGTTTCCCTGTTGCCTGTCCCTGACCCCGTCAGGGAGGCTACCGGTACTGCTATGGGGAGACTACATCCCGGCAGCAGGGGCACTCCTGCACCACAGAAGGAAAAAGCACACCACTCCACAAGCTACCTTGACGGATACATTGAGGAAGCAACAGACGCCAACGGGCCTGTCAAAAGTTTTGGCGGCGCCTACCAATCCTCGCCATCGGCCGCCTTTCCTGCATTCCGCTGTCTCAGCATGCGTCTGGGCATTCAATCCATAAGGGCGTCTTTGCTAAAAAAAAACACACGAGCGTCGACCGTCTAAGAGCTCATCCGCCCCTAAGGTTTCGGCTGAGCCGAAAACCTTGATGACGCCTACAGGTACATTGAAATATCGCCCTAATCCACCGGAGCTACGGGAGGGTCTTGCTAATATTATTTCAGCAGAAAATAAGCCAAAAGGTACATCCTCTTGTTTAGAGGAATATTCAGATGGGTCGCAGCCCCTCTCCAAGACCTTGTCTGACAAGGCCCTCCCTTCTAGAGACCGCTTTTATGCCGCAGAGCCTTTCCCGCCTTCTGACCCCTCTGTTTCATCTCCTTGGACCAGAGTAAGGTTTGAGAGCTGTACGGACCAACTGTCTAAGTTTGTAGACTTCTCTGGCAAATATTGTACCCCTAAGAGCCCTAGGGAGAAAGATTCCTGCCCTAGTTTTCCAAAAGTACAAAAAGAAAATCTCCAGCCAGACTCCACAGGAAAAGGTTTTTGAATACTCAGAACCTGAAGAGGTCAATGGGTATCCCCATGACCAACAAGACAATCCTTTTGGGCAGGACACACTGGACCCATGCCCAGATTGGGGCCGGGATCAGCCTGTAGAAGAAGCACCTTGGCTTTCCCCACTCCAACACCTGACCCAGACGCCATTTGTCTTGATCCTCCCTCCTCGCCTTTACAGAGACAGGCTTCACCTTTGATGATCAAATGGCATTTAATGCAATCCTGAAAAGGGCTGACGAATATTTCCAGATTGCCACGCAGGAGGTTGCACAAGATACTGACTTTGTGGAGGACATCCTAAAAGAAAAACCATTCTCAAGTCAAGCAATCCCTCTGCTGAATTCAATCAAGAAGCGCATCGTACCGTATTTACTGTCCCTTTCACTTACAAGGGACGTCAACCCCCAGGTCAAAAAACTGTTCCGCCTCTCCCCTTCTGACTCGTTATACGCCGGGGCATTCCACTCCACTCCACTTCCTAGTAGTTACTACTAGCAGGAAAAGGGCCGGGGTGCCATTGTCTACTTCAGAACAGCCCCCCAACAAAGACTGTAAAAAGCTCTACGCCCTCGGCAAACACATCACCACTTAAGCAGCATATTCCATGAGGATTGCTAATAACACTACACTTCTAGTGATGGGTAATGGAATTTACTTCAGGAGGGGACGAACCCTACCTCAGGGTATTCTTCTTAAAAGGCACGCCTGGCTCAAGAACTCTGGGTTCAAACCAGAAACCCAGGACTCACTTATAAAAAAAAAAAACGGTGGAAGACACAAATTTGTTTAGGAAAGCTGTAGATGACGTTTTAGGAACAGTGAAAAAAGAACACAAGACTCTGAAGTCCCTTAATAAAATCACTGCTCGCCCTTACCCACAGCGGGGAGGTAACTCTCGCCGCTCCTTTCGGTGGCAATCTTTTTCCCATTCCCCACATAACCAGCATGGAACAGGGGGTACACCATGGCTCTACGGACAGGGCGCCCCTGCCACCAGTCAATAGCAGCAGAGGGGTCAGCGAAGAGGCAAAGGCAGGGGTAGGAACTCCACCCCTAAGCTCCCCGGCCTCCACTCAGAAATGACTCCCCTCACATTCCCCCTCCCGGTCAGGGGACTTTTAAAATCTTTTCTTCACGTGTGGGAGGGGGGTCACTTCAGACCAGTGGGTGCTCAAGACCATATCCCACGGTTATTGTATCGAGTTCCACTGGCCACCTCGATACCGTCCACCAGCATCCAGACGCCTATCGCCAGCACACCTGCAGATTCTGCTGGAAGAGGTGCAGATCCTTCAAGAAAAGGGCGCCATAGAAGTTGTCCCAATTCATCAGGTAAAGAAGGCTATTTATTCAGTGTACTTCCTTGTACCCAAAAAAGATCTCACCATGCGCCTGTGTTAGATTCGCGCCCAGCGAACAAATTTGTCAAGCCACAAAAAGTTCAGAATGACAACATTGCAGGAAGTAATCCCACTGGTAACACAGAGGGATTACATGGCCACATTGGATTTAAAAGATGCATACTTTCATATTTCAATATTGCCAGTGGACAGAAAGCACCTAAGGTTTATGATAGAGAACAACCACTATCAATTCAAGGTCCTTCCCTTCGTCATTGCCTTAGCCCCAAGGGGGTTTACTAAGGTACTGACGGAAGTAGCGGCTCACCTACGCAGGCAGCCCATTCCAGTCTATCCTTACCTCGACGACTGGCCAATAACAGGGGACTCGTACGGAACATGTCTATCAAATACCCAGAAGACGGTAGATCTCCTCTTCAGTCTGGGATTCTCGATCAACGAGAAAGTCCATCCTAGATCCCAGCCAAGCTGAGCAATTTCTGGGGGCTCTAATTCGGACCAAAGAGGGGATTGTCTTCCCTACCAACGAGAGGGTTCAAAACATTCTGTTCCAGATCGCTCACTATGTAGCCAATCGCGAGGTGACTGTACCCAAAGCCATGCGACTGTTGGGGATGATGGCCTTCTGTATTTATCTAGTCCCACACGCACGTTTGCGCATGCGCGCCATGCAAGAGTGGCTCTTGAGCCAATGATATCAGGCCAGCGGACATTGGGACAATCTAGTGGTTGTCTCAGCTGCCCTTGTTCTCTCGCTGCAGTGGTGGTCAAGGGAGAACCTCTTACAGGGGAAGACCTTCACCACCCCTGCAGTACAAGCCACTCTCACCACGGATGCATCTCTGACGGGGGCTCACCGCCTTCATCAGACAGCGCACAGCGTTTGGTCCCCAGCAGTAGCATCCAACCACATAAACCTATTGGGATAGCTGGCTATGTTCAAGGCCTCGAAAGCTTTTCAAACGCATCTACAGGGAATGACAGTCCTAGTCCTCACAGACAGCACCACGGCCATGTATTACCTGAACAAGCAAGGGGGCACACACTCTCTAGGGCTATCCAAACTGTCTCAGAACATATGGAAATGGGCTCTCAGACACAAGATGTTCCTCCTGTCACAACATATTCCAGGGGAACTCAATCTTCTAGCCGACATTCTCAGCAGAGACGTCCCAGTAGAGTACGAGTGGCGTTTGCACGAAGACATTGTTCTCAACGTCTTCGCAGACTGGGGCTTCCCAGAGATCGACTTGTTCACAACTTTGGAGAACGCACAATGCCCAGATTACGCCTCCAGGTACCCTCAGAACCTCTCCAAGAGGAACGGTCTCTGGATAACATGGTCAGGGAAATATGCTTACACTTTATACCCCCCACCCTCCCCGACTCCCCTCCTCAACAAGACAGTGCACAAGATGCAATGATTTTTGTGGGCACGCCAACCCTGGTTCTCTCCTCTGATGGCAATCTCACCTGCAAGGAAACTGCCATGCCCGTATAACATGCTGTCACAGGACAAGCAGAAAACACTCCATCCATGCCTGCAAACTTTCAACTTAGCAGCCTGGCTCCTGAGGTCTTAGAGTTTGGACACCTCCAACTTCCTCAAAGATGCATGCACATACTTAGAGAAGCACGAAAGCCTAACGCCAGTCATTGCTACTCCAACTAATGAAAAGGCTTTGTCACCTGTTGGAATACCAAGAGTATCAATCCTATTGACTGCTCACCAACACACATTGTCCTGTACCAGACTCACATACTATATTCAGGTCTGGTTTTCAATTCCCTAAAGGTTCACTTAGCTGCACTTTCAGCTTACACCACGTCCCAGAAGAAGGTTTTGTGGTGGATAATTCCAGTAACCAAGGCTTTTATGGAAGGGGTTAAAAGACTTCATCCCCCTATTTCCAACCCAGCTCCCGGATTGGACCTGAATGGTGTACTGACTAGACTAATGGGAGGCTCCCTTTGAACCTATGCATAAGGCTAGCCTTAAAGCACTCACTTACAAGACTGCTTTCCTGGTGGCTGTCACCTCAATAAGAAGAGTTAGTGAACTGTAGGCCCTTTCGGTTCAAGACCCTTTTGTCACGATTCACAAATATAAGTAGGTTCTGCGCACTCCCCCACGGTTTGCACCTATATTTATTTCAAAGTTCCATGTGAACCAATAAATGGAACTACCCACTTTTTCCAGAACCCCACTAATGTTGCAGAAAGAAGCCTCTACGTGAGGAGAGCGGTGATATTATCTGGAAAAGACGAAACCACTAAGAAAGACGAACCAGTTTTTAGTTTCAGTGGCGGCTGGTAGGGAAGGGGACCCTGTCTCTAAATCAGCCATCTCAAAGTGGATTGTAAACTGCGTCACAATGTCGTACACTCTTGCCAAGAGAGATCGGCCCTTCAAACCTAGTGCTCACTGGACTCTGGGCACAGTGGCTTCCATAGCATTAATTGCAAATGTTCCTCTTGAGTCCATTTGTAAAGCAGCAACCTGGAGTTCTGTACACACCTTTAGACAACATTACTGTCTAGATACTCACTCTAGGTCTGACTCTGAGGTGGGACAGGTGGTGCTAAGACATCTGTTTTCTACTGTTCCTTCACACATCCCACCACCATCTCTGGGTACTACTGCTTGCTAGTCTATGCACAACATGTGATTCTAAGCAGATGAACAAGCATCAGAAGACATGCATTACTTACTGTAATAGCCTTTCTGATGATTGTATCTGCTTAGATGCACATGCGGCACCCTTCCTCCCCTCTTGGAGTAGAAGGAACATATAAATCTTGCACCTTTCTCTCTCTGTACTCACTCACGATAGTCATAAGGCTCCCTCACGGCAGAAAAAACACAATCGGAGAGACTCGACGCGCACAGGATCTTGGGTACACTACACGTCACGCTAGGGATTGTGTTACAAGCACACCAATGTCAGCGTCCCCTTTCCATCCTCGAAAGAAAGATGCATTACTCTGCGATTACCACTAGATGTTGGAATATATGCAAAGCATGTGAATCTAAGCAGATGCAATCATCAGAAATGCTATTACGGTAAGTAATGCATTTCATGCTTTGGTCTTTGTACCTTCAAGCATAGTGTTGTGTTTTCATAATTGTGGTTATATATATTGTGATAGTACTTATTTCCCCAAAGGGTTGTCTGGATCACTTTATTTAAATCATTTATTTTTACAATACATTGTGTTTCTTTGGATCATTTGTATTAAAATGTCATGTGTACTGATTCTACAGCTCTCTACAGCCCTCTCTTCCTCCCAAGATAAGCTTGGCTGCTGTGTCTACGCTACCCTGAACTCAAGTTCTACTGCCTTATACTAACAGTGGAGTCTTGAACAGTCTTAGTTGAATGGCTTTACGTTGGACTTCAGAAAAACTGTCCTGACAGTTGGTACTTGGGTGCCCTCTTGTGCACTACCGAGGCTACGGACATAACCTGTGGTAGATAATGACACAATAATTGGTAGAACACGTCCACTGCCACCAGCCATAACTAGGAGATTGCCTATGTGATTAAAAAGTCACAGGAGCAGAGTGAAGGGGGAATACTAGATATCCCTTTGGCAGTCCAAATAAGGTGGCATGTGCTAATCTCTCAGACTATAAAGTTATAGAAGAGATACTACCCTTAAGAACTGTAGTTACTTGAGGATAAAGAAAAAGAATATCAAAGGAGAACCCTAAGGGTCCCCAGCAACACTGCCCATTAAGGAGCTGTGTGCTGCAAAAGTAAAATACAGATGCCTTTAAGAGTTATGAAGAACATAGACTCTATAGGATAGGTAAAATACAAACAATAGAGTTCCAAAAGACTGAGCCCATAAGAATAAATGAGTGGGAAAAGGCTCCACTCATTCAGGATTTCAGAATAAGGTCCGGGGTGTGCAGCAAAAAGTGCTGGGCGTCTCACTAGGAGAGGGGGATGAAACATAAAAGTGATAAATCTTCCTAAGAGGGGGTAAACCAGCGTGGCTGAGCTGCCGAAAGCTGAGACTAGACCGCAAGAGCCAAAGGGAAGCCAGAGAAACTTGCTGGTGCTGCCAAGGACCGGGACCCCCCCGCAGACCAAGTTGGAAGGTACGTAGAGGGGGACTGGGAAGTCGCTGGGAACCTTTGAGACTGTGGCTGGGAGGAAGGGCATAATCATCATCCTCGTATCCTCATCCCAATGGGACCGAGCAGAAAAACGAAATAGATATGTGGTGGTTAGAAAGCACCCCCAAGAAACCAGAACCAGAAGAGAGACAATGGTCTGGGACCTGTATGTTAAGAGAATTACACGCGGAAGACGGTGCCTGACAGGATAGTAAACTGGGCCTGATGAAGAGACATCACAAACCAGAGAATGCGGTCTGGGATTCATAGAGGCTATGGTTGAGAGAACCATCTTCTTTGTTCCAGTGAGACTGAGCAGAGAAACGAAATGGAGACATAATGAGTGAAAGAGCACCTCAAAGAAACCAAAAGAGAGATGAGGCTCTGGGACCTGTATGTTGAGAGAATTGTACATGCAAGACAATGCCTGACAGGATAGTGATCCGGGACTGATTAAGAGACATTATAAACCTAAGAAGGGGGTCTGGGACCCACATAATGAGAATAGATGACCAAGGGGAGAGAAAGATAGCCTTTGGCAAAAGTCAGAAGAAGACCAAAAGAGACGACCAGGGGAAGAAGAGAAATATCCTTTGGCAAAAGTCAAGAGAATACCAGAGGAGGAAAGATATATCCTCTGGTAAAAATCCAGACATCATTGAGGTAATTGAAGAAAAGCCTAAGAAATGCTTGTGCGGAAGGGAAGCATTTTCCCACCTTTGTTGCCAGAGAAGGCCTTGAACCATCCAGAAGGAGGGAGCCACCCTTCTGGAATCAGGGTGTAACCTATTCTATAGTTGATTTTTAAGTGTAAGGGACTGAAATAGGTTTGGGACACAGGACAGTGGACTACTTGATTTTGACAGATGGTTCTGACATCATCCTTAGTTTTGTTTGAGGCAGGCAAACCCCTCTTAGTTATAGGCTCAGATAGGGTTCTTCCTTATTTTTCTGTTAAATAAAAGTTTATGCCAACCTGCATGCCACCTTTGTGTCCTCTGACTACTTCTGAACCCTTACAGTTTGCAAGTGCGAATGTATTGGTGGGTGTGTGGCGCATGTTGCACCCACGGGACCTGGGCTACTCCTTTTGTTCGTGAGTAAACCTCTCTTTATCAAGAATAGATGACTTTTTTGTGCCAGGAACAGACTGTAGGGATAAAGGTGCAACTGCCGAGGGGATCTCGGATTACTCTTCCTTGTTGATAACCATGAGTGGGGGCACGAAAAGAGGTGGGACCTTCCTGGAGGTTAAACTGAACACCCCTTTGGTAAACATTGTGGAACACTGGAACATGTCACAACGTCCAGGGGGACTCGACTCGAGTGCAATAAAACTGCAAAAGATTCCAATTTTGGAAGGAAATCTACGAGTGGAATTTCAGTCACAAGAAAAAATGCACAAGACTCGGAGCTCCAAGGGTCACATAATCCCCGTTTGCCTGACTTGGAGGAACCTGCTGATATAATTGCTTTTTCAGAAGTCCTATGGGGGCCCCTGTGCACTCACCACTCCTCTCTCATAACCTGACAAAGGCAACCTCTGCAGAAATCATGGAGGAGAAAGCTCCACACTTGAGTAACAGGACGGCTTACACCAACAAACCTTCTATGTATGACGCGAATTTGCCGCCTCAGTTAACCGTTATCACCGGGCCAATGAACCCTTCATTAGGGACTAATGTATGTGCCGCTGACTCGGATGCCACATCTCTGCAAGAAGGTTACGACGCCTGTCCTAACCAACAAAAACCTACCAAGGACAACATTAATATTCCAGAGACTCCTGAGAAACAAGACAAAGGTGAGGAGGAGAGGGGGACGGTAAAGCTGACGCGAGGGGCAGCCCAGCTTGAGGCTTTCCCCCCAGCAATTTGAAGTCCATGGCGCTCAGGATTCTCTTGTTCTAGAGGATTTAACAGACCTGCCCCCCTTCCCTCTGTCCCCGGTATTACCAGCCAACAAAATGGATAAGGGCGAGTTGGTTACGTCTTCGCCTGAAGTAATTATCTTGGAAAAGCTCCCGGTTGAATAGAGTGAGGAGGTCGCCGGTGCACCTCTGGATTGTGGATACGCTATGGGAGGGGTATGACGGTCCTGAGAGCGAAAGCTATTTCGTCCATGGCAGCAAGGCAAATGAAGAGACTGTAGATGTTGAAATCTGCTACGGCTTGAACAGCAATTCATTAGCGACCGCTCCCGGACGAATCAACGTCAACTGATGTAGATGAGGGATGCATACCGTACTCCTGCCACAGACACAGCGAGGCAGGCCCACTTAGTTTCACAAAGCCAAGATATGTGAAGTTGGGGACAAGGCAAGGAAACTGCTGGCATAGCTGTAAAAACAAGAGCAACCTTCCAGTTATGTGCATAGTATACTTACAAGGGAATTGGCGAAGTCAAAACGGTAGATGAGATCTGCAAGACGTTTGCAGAATATTACAGGCATTTATACGTGATCCCGGCGGGTCACACTGGGGTGGCATTTACTGATCTCTTGGAAGAGATCCCCCTCCTGCAGCTTGCAGAGCAGCAGATGGGAGTCCTGACCGCAGATATCACTAGGGAGGAAGTGGCAGTGGCAATAATGTTGTTACAGTCTGGGAAGGCACCTGGCCCAAATGGGCTTCCAGCCGAACTGTGGAAGAGGTTCGCCTAGGAAGTGGTTGACCCTTTGTTGGCAATGTTCCAGTGTAGTAGGAATAAAGGACTGCTACCTCGGGATCTGCGTCAGGTGACAGTTGTGGTTATACCCAAGGAGGATAAACCCCCGGATGAATCTGCTTCCTATCGACCACTCTCACTCCTCAATATGGAGTCAAAGATTTTAGCCAGGATTTTGGTGGCTAGACTGAACCCATTTTTACAGGGGTTGATCCATCCGGATAAAAATGGGTTTATGTTATGCAGAGCAACCCATATGAATATTTGGAGACTACACGTGGCCCTGGACAGGTTGGGTGGCGTTCAGGATTTGCTGTCAATAGTGGCCATTCATTTTGCAAAAGGGTTTGATTTCATCTATTGGGAGTTTCTTTGGGCTGTAATGGAGAGTATGGGTTTTGCACCGAGATTCTTGCAGTGGGTCTGAATCCTATATGGAAGTCCTATGGCTACGGTTCGGGTCAATGGTAGAACATCCAAGCCCTTTCTGTTAGAAAGCGGAATGCACCAGGGCTGCCCGCTGTTTACATCGTTGTTTATTTTGACGGTTGAACCCTTGGTGATATGGCTTGGTTGAGATCCTCTTACGAAAGGATTTGTATGGCTCTCAGTGCTGGAAGACGGAGTGTTGCTGTACGCAGACTACTTGATGTTTTATGTGATTGAACCCCAAAATTCGATAAGTAGAATTATGAAGGTTCTGCAAATATACGGCCAATGCAGTGGCCGCCGGGTTAACTGGAACAAATCCATCTTATTTCTGGTGCAAGGGGGATCTCAGGTTAACCTGGCGACTGTCCATTTCGTGTGACAGTGGGTACCTTCAGGTACCTGGGCATTCAAATCTACCGGGCCTCCACAGCGTTTTTTAAATGCAATGGTGCGATAAGGGCTGGTGGTGCTGTTTGGCTGTCGGGAAGGAAAGAACTTGCTGAAACCTTTCCAATTTTACACTGAACTTTTTCTGCATTTTACTCGGAGGCAGCGGCTGGAGCGCGCGGCTCCTTTAAAGATCAAAGAGCCCCTCCTGGTACAGCTGACTAGCACATCTGGAGCGTGCTACATCATGAGGAGCAGCCCACAGCCCTTGCTGCGAAAAAGCCCTGGTGCAATAAGGGCTGGTGGTGCTGTTTGGCTGTTTGGATGGCCGGGGCACGAACATTATTACTTCATTCAAGGACGAGAAAAGAGACGGTCCATCGGCAGAACCCTATGGTAAAGGATATGAGCATGGAGGATGAAGGGCGTTCGCTCCGGAGCATCAGGCTATGGGTGAAAGACCCAACGCTGAAGAGGTCTGCTTCAGCCTCGGACGGTGACCTGTTAGAACCAGGTAAGTGAACCCTCCAGTTCCCCATGTCACAACGTCCAGGGGGACTCGAGTGCAATAAAACTGCAAAAGATTCCAAAAATTGGAAGGAAATCTACGAGTGGAATTTCAGTCACAAGAAAAAATGCACAAGACTCGGAGCTCCAAGGGTCACATAATCCCTGTTTGCCTGACTTGGAGGAACCTGCTGATACAATTGCTTTTTCAGCAGTCCTATGGGGGCCCCTGTGCACTCACCACTCCTCTCTCATAACCTGACAAAGGCAACCTCTGCAGAAATCATGGAGGAGAAAGCTCCACACTTGAGTAACAGGACGGCTTACACCAACGAACCTTCTATGTATGACGCGAATTTGCCGCCTCAATTAACCGTTATCACCGGGCCAATGACCCCTTCATTAGGGACTAATGTATGTGCCGCTGACTCGGATGCCACATCTATGCAAGGAGGTTACGACGCCTGTCCTAACCAACAAAAACCTACCAAGGACAACGTTAATATTCCAGAGACTCCTGAGAAACAAGACAAAGGTGAGGGGGAGAGGGGGAAGGTAAAGCTGACGCGAGGGGCAGCCCAGCTTGAGGCTTTCCCCCAGCAATTTGAAGTCCATGCCGCTCAGGATTCTCTTGTTCTAGAGGATTTAACAGACCTGCCCCCCTTCCCTCTGTCCCCGGTTTTACCAGCCAACAAAATGGATAAGGGCGAGTTGGTTACGTCTTCGCCTTAAGTAATTCTCTTGGAAAAGCTCCCGGTTGAGTGAGGAGGTCGCCGGTGTACCTCTGGATTTAAACACAAACCCGCCTAGAGGTTCAGACATGGCGAGCCCATTGAAAGTGAAAATTAAATCACCTACACCGACAAGTGAAGGAGGTATTTCTAACTCCGACGGGGCCGCCGGATACAAGCAACCCTATGTGGAGTTACAGGCTCAGCCTAAATCACAGGATCGGAGGGAAAGTGCAGTAAAAAGCAATTTACCTCCAAGAAAGCTACAGTGTAACAAGATCATGAAACGAGGGATTACAGGCAGATTCACAAACCGTAAAACAACTAACATTGTGAAACAGGTGCGGACAAACGAGTTTGAAATGTTCTTTAAAAAGAAATTTGACTCCTATTCTGAAAAACAAACGGAACTCTATGAAGCCGAAATTTTAGAAGTTGCAGAGGGTCCAATAAACCGAGATTTTGAACAGCAAGGGCTCAGCACCCCTGTTAAGCAGGTCTGTCAACAGGCGGCACTAGAACCATCAAATTTACCAAGTCAGGGGCTTGAGTCAACTTCAGCATCAAATCAATTAAGATGGCACATTACTCCTAAGGTTCCAACTCGGCAACTAAATCCACCTCCCGAGTGGGATACTCAAAGAAACATAATTCCGTAGGATCCTCCCCTTGAAGGGAAAAGGCTTTCCTGTGGAGGGATACAAAAAAGAAAGGCCGTACACACAGCGTCCATTTCAACTAATACAGGTGACAATAGGGGCACTCAGATGGAATTGGGAGTTGGGTTCAGGGTCCCTGATAAGGATTCAATCCACCCGGTACCAGAAGATGCCAATCAGGTAATCACTACTAATGTTCGACAAGGGGATCATGGACAAAAGGAGGCTGTAAATCACAGCTTAACAACCCCAGAGTTTGAGTCTGTGTGTCAATCCACAAACGAACACAGACATTGTGACAGAACTTATAATCAACCAGCTCATTGTGAGCCAGGGCGCCAATATAGGCACCTGAGTGAAATTCCACGCACACCAGCTAGAGAGTCTCCTGCAAAGAAAATAGATCTGATGTCAATTATGTCAACAATCGCCATCGCCCTAAACCCCTCCTGTAAATTATATGAGGCTTTGAATGAGGCACAGAAGGACCATACTACATTACTAGCTATTATGAGTACTAAATTAGCCTTCTTGGAAGGGTATATTACAGCAGATATACGAGAAAACAAGTTAACCTGCCCCATAACCTCCGAACCTACAATACCAATTACCGCCGGCACAGGTGACTTTGAAAGAACCGAGCAATTTATAGAAGGACCCATCAAATCAACGACTTCGGGCCCGTTCAATGCTGACCCTGGACAAACGCATGGGGCCGCTACTAGACAAATGCATGGGGATCCTACGGAGTCCTCCAATACAAGAAAGGAGGCGGGGCTAAGAGTCCAACTGTAAATACCTCAAGAAGTATGGAGTCTTCCACCTTCACTGATTTTGGTGCCTCTGACCATGAGTTGGCATTGAGCTTAGCGACCCAAAAGGGCAGTAGTGATTCAGGACCAAAAGGACTCGCTGACAAAAACTCGATTAAGAAGAAAGCGATGAGTAAACTCAAAGCCTCCCAAAAAGAGACACCACGAGTATCATTTGGGATTTTTTTCCCAAAAAGCATTGACAGTTTAATCATCCGCCTCGGGACCAACAAATATATTTCGTTTAAAAAAATCAAACAGGAACTTCAAAGACATTGTTGAATAGTCGTCTAAAAAAACAGGAATTGCACAAAAAATCAAATCTCATTGGAGACTCAAGGGGTAAAAAGTCAGAACATAAATCAAGAGAGCGAAGGAGTGAATGAAGATCCAGCATCAGAATCTGATGATGAGTCTTTGTCAATTGATCTCATGAATATGAGTATTTACTCATTAGATGACTCTGACGCGGAATAGCCATCAAACCAGCAATTAAAGAGAAAAATTGACGAAATTGAAGTAGAGATTGCTACTCAAGAGCCCCCAGCGAAGTTTCCATTTATTGAAAGAACAATAGCTACTCCCAAGACTGTTTCAAATGAGAGGAATTCCACAGAAGGGAAAGGACTAACACAGGAGCGTGTCATAAAGTGCCCCAACCATTTTAAAGGGACAAATATAAAGCATAAACCTAATCATAAGGAAAGTGACAATGACACTAACCGAAGAACGGGGACAGATCACGCTAAATTAATTAGGAGAAGATCCCCCCCCTCAATCTGGGAGACAGTATCTACAAAGCGAAGGCGGAATTCAAGATCTGCCGTGAAACCCGCTGAGGCAAGTCAAAGAGAACAAGATTCTGGAGAGAGGATAATTGCAAAAGAATGAAAGTCACAGAAGCTTAGTAATCATTCTGTGCCAACAGAAGTTTCCAAGAAAATTAACCAAGGCTCATTCAGATTGATTCCCCAACAAAACATAACTTTTCTACTGGAGAGAATAAGACCTTTAAAGGATAATTTGATTTTAAACTGCCGCACAATTGCAGCCCTCTTTAAGCAAATCCCATGCCTCAGATCCTTGGTATCAAACAACCTTAAAGTGGTGGAACCAAACGTGCCTCTGGGCAATGACAGCTCTTTCCTTCACGTGGACTCGCCCATAATAAAAAAAATCTTATTGGAAGTGAAGAACCATCTCTTTGACCTGGGCTACAACCTGACCGAAACCAATCCAGATGGCACGTCAAAAGGATACTCCACTCTCCTGGGTGGTAACTGGAACAGCTTAAGATATGCGAATTCGCCAAAAGGCCCTACGGGCAAGAGGGTCCCCAAGAACATCTAGGGGGCACAAAAGAGAAGCTCGATAGGTGTCAATCAGACCGACTTAAATCTTATCAACTCAGAGGAAATCCCATGAAACATTCACATGATGTAGAGAAAAAAGACATATCTCGCAGACCAGTAACCAAGAAGATCATGTCTTAGGGGAAAGAACTCTGAGGGGAAGAGTGCCAAAAGGCCCCTATATAAGTACACACCGCTCTCCACCACTGCAGCGGGAAGAAAGGATGAGGAAACGGGAGGCCTCCAGTAGGATGGGGGGCTTGCACCGTTCCTCACCTACCAATTGGTCATGGAAAGCATCAGAGGAAAAGAGAAACCTTAGATGTTAGCCACCAGAGAGGAAGGAAAAGTAGCCAGGATTGGTTTAGCCAGTGGATACAACACTTAAACTTGGTACTTGCAACACAAGAGGCTTTAGCCACCTGACTTCCAACAATGGCGTTAACTTGGGAAGCTTTGACCTCTTGTGTTTCCAGGAAGCCTGGCTTTGTGCACAGCCAACCCTTGAGGGATACGACATCTCGGTCTCCTGTGCAAAAAAAGGACCTAAGGGGCGGCCCACGATCGGGGTCTGCTCACCGCAGTACGCAGAGGATGCAGCCTATCAATAAAGACTTGTTTACAAACTACTTAATTTATGTTAGCAACGGTCTTAGATTGACAACAATCCAGGTCTACTGAGGGGGTAGTTAGGATCGTACTAATTCTTCTGGTAAACACGTACTGGAATCAGATTACAGTAACCACCAAATCCTTTCTAGAGAGTATGGTAATGCTAATAGAAGATGCACGGGACAACTTCGATATAAACCATGTGATAATTACTGGAGATCTGAATGTCCGTTGTCAGGAACCAACCGAGCCGAAAAAAAGAAAACCTGTATCAATGGACGGAGAAGCCCGGGGTCGGCAATGGGATTCCCTAATGAACATGATGGATCTCCACAGCTTACACTGGCTGAAATCAGAGCAATCATCAGATATCTGCACATGGGAAAACCTGGGGAGAGGGGTCAACATCGATCATACATACGTATCTAGAGAACTTTTTCGCCTGATTACAGCCTTCGAAATCCAGCGTACTACTCAGTGATCACAACTTACTTGTGACCACATGGAAATCGGCCCCATACATAAAACAAGTGATGTCCGGCAAAATCGAACTTGGAGGAAAGGGAGTACGACTTAGAATTGCTTCCTTTGTTAATTTATCTCTTAAGTCAAGATATGTCAGACTCTCCACCCAGACAGAAGGGGAGACGGGTCCCCCAGTTGATTAGCAACCATTGTTACAGGTTTATAAGAAATCCACAAACTCGGGGGAAACCGAAAGCTCAAGTTCATCTCCACAAATTCAATACACAGTTAGTGGAGCATTGCAGGCTGGTAAGGAAAGCAAAAAGATTGGCCTCCAAATATAGGACTGCAGAATTATATGCAGAAGGTGGACAAAAGAGATAAAGCATGGCTGAAATAACACTCCGTAACTTAATATCAACAGGACCCAGAATTAATGCCGATAACTTTGAGTGGCAAGTCATCTTCCGCCTTTTGGTCATTAATAAAGAATTCAACGACCACCTCAATAAATCAACTCCAGAATAACATGGAGGACAAAAAGTGGACAGACCATTTTGCCACTCTATACAGAAAGTTATCGAATAAATTAACTCCTACACTAGCATCGGAACCCACGAGGGACGATTGGGCCATATCACATGACCCGGAAACCTTCATGGACAAAATAAAAAAGTTAAATAATTCAAGAGCGGGGGGCCCTGACGGGATCTCCAACCTGGATTTAAAACAACATCCAGAGGTGTGAGCCGAATTTATAAGTACGGTATTCAATAACTGCAAGAGGGCAAGACCAATCCCTTCCTCTTGGAAAAAAGCCCATATCGTCCCAATTTTTAAGAAGGGTGCAAGGGACGACCCCAGACACTACAGGCCAATCGCCCTTAACACCATAGGCAAGATTTTTGGATCACTGGCTTTGGATAAGTTTCAAGGGTGGACTCAAGAAAGTAACACGGCAGATCCAATGCAAGCGGGTTTTGTAAAAGGCCTGGGAACCTCGGCAAACATCCTTGTATTGAATATCCTCAAGGCGAAATGCAAGTAAAATAAACCACCAGTTCTTCTTGCATTCGTTGACCTGGTCCAGGCTTTCGACCAGGTCAGCAGGGAAGTCTTGTGGAGTAAACCGAAGGCAAACCACTGTCCAGAAACAATCTTGGAACCAATCCAAGCATTGTATACAGATACATCAATCCAAGTCAGGCTGAACAACGCAGGTCTATTATCAACTGTGATAAAGACAGAAAGAGGGGTGAAGCAGGGGTGCCCATTGGCCCCAGCGCTTTACAACACTTATACCAGCGATTATAAAGATCACAAAAGTAAAGTCAGAATGTTCCCCCCCTCTCTTGGGCGAGGATAAAATCTCCGGAATCATATATGCAGACGATATTATACTGATGGATATGACCATGATCGGCCTACAGTGACAGTTGAAAAATTATTTAAACCATAACAACCTAGAACTTAACAAGGGAAAAACAAAAATGTCCTTTGATAAACAAACAAGGAAAAAGGAAAAAAAGAAAATAAGGCTTGATGGGGATCTGTTGGAAAAGGTGGACCAGTTTCGGTACCTGGGTGTAATAATCGGTAACAAGGGAAAGGAAACACCTATGCAGGAACACTTTTATGAAAAGACCAAAGCCCTTATATCGCAAGCAAAAACAATCGATAAAAAATATGGTTGTTTCACATTAAACCCTACCATTAATTTTTATAAGGCAAAGTTGGTTCCTAGTTTGACCTACGGGGTGGAAGCCATGCCATCGCTACCTGACAACCTGTGGCCCAAATTGGAAGGGCTCTTCTGGTGCCGTGTTTTGCATCTTCCAAACTCGACCCCAGTGGCAGCTATCCGTAAGGAATTGAGCCGTATGTCGTTAAAATCCACAGTAGCCAGAAACAAGTTGATGCTCTACAGGAAATTACTCCTACCAAATCCGCCGAAGATTCTGGAGTTATGTAATGAACTAACCAAAGGACTATGTAGAGTATTATCAAGCTGGGGAGAAACCATCTGTGCTCTCCTGAAGGTAATAGGTAGTTCAGAGGATGAGCTGACAAGAAACCCCGCCAAGGTGTGCAGGCGTTTGCTTCAGGCAGATTGGATTACAACCTTGGATGAAACGGCAAAATTGAAACTGGTCTCATTTTTACCACACTTTCCGATCAAGCTAAATGAAGTAAGGACATATTTGGCAATTTTTCCTGATCATTCAATCCAGCAGAGTTTTTTGAGAATCCGGATGAATTTGTTATTGACTAAAGAAATCCTGTTATCTAGAGTTCAATGAAGTATAAATCACTTCAGATTCTGTAACAAGAGGGAAGTGGTGGAAACTATCAAACATCTTCTTCTCGAATGCCTTGGCACAAACCTGGCACGTACAGTACACCTCGGCCCCCTATTCCAAGACTTAAGCTGTTTTGATCAAGAGGAATGGTGGGCCAGGTTAATGAGCGGGGAGAAAGTTAGATGGGTGGTGGTGACTGTTAACTTTTTTCGATCATTGGGCTTTGATGGGCAACCGGAGAAGGCCAGAGTCGAGGGGGTGGACCTAGACGGGTTCAAGGTGTCTACATACTATCCTTTAATTGAGACAATAGTGACAAAGCTTAATCTTAATGAAAAATAGGAAAATAAATCTTCAATGGAATTGCAGCTGAATTGAAGGTGAAATTGACAAACATGCACGCCACACGCAAATTAGTAACCACCTTGCATTAAAGTGAAAAGTTCTACTTTGTTTTGCTGCACAAGGATGAGTGGACTTTTGAGTGGACTAGGCACAGAAATGTAAAACAGGAATAACGAAAGGAGAACAAGTAATAAATAATCTTGTAAATTTTGTAAAAATTGAAAATTAAATTTTAAAAAAAAATGCAACCTGGCGCCTGTGGTAGACCAGCTCATAGCGGATACATAATTCTGCCCGGCCTTGCTGGTGTCCTTGATGGGGAGAGCGGCTATGCTTAAAATGATGTTGCTGCCTAGATTTCTGTATGTTCTTCATAATACCCCGGTCACAGTCCCGGAACATTCATTCCTTGAGATGGAGAGTTCTTTGAGGAGGCTGCTGTGGTGCAATTCCCAACCCAGAATTGCATTATGTAACCTGTACAGGTTGCTATGGAGGTGGGAATAGGACTCCCAGATCTTCAAAAGTACGAGTGGGCTTTGCAACTGGCAGTGGCAAATGAATGGCTGTTGGTGGCCTGACGAGACCTCATGCCTAGCTAGAGATTGACTGTATAAGGGGCAAAGAGCCACTGCATGTCTTAAAGGCAGCAGCATTGCCTCAAATTTCTCAACAAGTAGTGAAGATATGTAAAATGGCTACAAAAGAAACCTGATCGGAAAGTATAGTAACCCTAAAGGCTCCAATATGGTGTAACCGGGACATGCTGGAGCTGATGAAGCTGCCTTTTGCAGCCTGCTGCTATGTCAAAAATATAAGAGTTATGTGGGATGTGCTGACAGAGGGCTGGCCAAGGGCGTTCCAGGAGCTACAGCAGAGCGCACACTTGTCAGATTTACAGCTCTATCAATCTATCCAATTCAGACATGCTATGTGGTCACAGTTCCGGGGGGATTGAGTGCCCAGAACAAACTCTTGTATAGAGAGAGACGCACACACACACACGCCCACACGCACAGGAATAGCAAGGCTTCGTGATGGCCCAGACTGAAGTAGCCATTCCGGCCTGCCACTTAAAAATCCTATTCAGGACACATTATACTAGAGGATTTTGTATTTAAATGTAATCGAGCAACAGACCCCAACTGTTTGCAGTGGTGTACTGAACGGGGACATTATATCATACATTGTAGACCTGCCGGAAACTCCATCGTTTCTGGTCAGGAGTATTACGTAGGGTGTCTGCAGGGATTTCTAAGTCGCTTCCGGCAGACCCGAAGTTGGTTCTAGGATTGTGGGGAGAGGAGATGTATTCACTGTATGAAACGCTATTCATTGCTAATACTCTGACAGTGGCAAAAAGAAATATTGCAGTGCTATGGGGAGGACGAGAAACTCAGACTGTCTAAATGGGAGTTAGATATAGATAATTGCATGGCAATGGAAGAGCAAATATAGAAGTCCAGAGCTTGCTTGTATGAATTTGGCAAGATCTGGGGGGCACAGGAAAGTAAGTGCTCAGTGACCTGGACAAGGTTGTTGGAAATGGGATACTTGCATGGAGTGGTGCTATAGTTGATATGTTGGGTGGCCACTGGGAAATACCCTGACAGATGACTTTGAAGGTAATGTTGTATGCAATGCAAGGCATGCACCCAGAGGAATAATTTGAAAACCGTTGTGTAGTGATTTTGACTCATTAATCACTTGTTATATACAAAATGAAAAAGAGTTGTAAAAAAAAAAAAAAGAAAGTTGGCCAGCTGAGGTGGCTGGGATGTGGTATTCGTTCCTGTAGAGGGCGGGCTGTACCTTGTGGCATCAGATCACGTGGGAGGGTCGGGGGGGAGGGATATAGGCAGCTTGACGGGCATAATATTCTATTAGTGTATTTTGACAATTGGTCTGACAGGATTCTGTTCTGAGATGGGAAGAGTAGGAGAGGGTTGAACGAGCAAGTGTTGGGTAAGGGGTCTCATAACTATGTCAGTAGTGTAGAGAAACCCCTCAATGCTCAAACCCGAAAAATGCAACCCGCTAGGAAAAAAGTCCCAGAACACCCCTTGCAAGGAGAACAAGGTTTATTTCTACACAAAATAGAAATGTGCCAGCAAAGAACTCTGCTGCCACGAAACGTTCTGCCAAAATCAGGATGAGCAACACTTTATGAAGGCACACAGCATCATCAGTGACGTAAATTACAAATCCGACTGGCTGGCTGGCGAGACTCTATAGATAGGCTACCTGCTCCATAAGGGATGCAAGGCCATTGGTCCCAGCCCCTTCTGTCCATCTTCATCCACAAGGGTTCCTCTTTTCGTGTCATCCGGCACAAACCTACAATTAATTGGTCATTATGTGAAGAAAAACAATGCATGCTCTATCTCTAACCTAGTGTGCACCTGGTATTGCAGACAAAGGCTAAGAGGATACTTTGAGGTAATTGTATCTAACAGACTTATGCTCGATTCCAGACATGTCGGCGCCTGTCCAAAGCTCCCCACCCTCGATTTAGATTTGTTGTTTTGCCCCTGCCGGCACCTCGCAGCACAAATCGTGTGACTTACGGTGAAGGCAACTGGTCCCTGCTTTCTGATCTTTTCTGATCGATAGGGGGTCTAACAGTTTTATGGTTGGTGGTCTGGGACCGATTGGTACTTTGGAATGCTGGGGGCATCTGGCCGCTATTACTTAAAGGTGGGATGGGGAAGGACAGAGCGGAGGCTCGTGCCCTCCGCCTTGTGGGATCGCTTTTCGTAGAGCGCTCTCAACCCCCTTGTGGCCCTGCAGGACACATTACTTCTGGGATATGAATGTTGACAACATGAGACAATGAAGGGTCTCTCTGCAGCTCTGGCCTTTCTCACCGGTGTCCAAGCTAAAATCTATTTCTGCATGCATACACTTAATTCCATGTGGCCCTGACTGCAGCGCAAAGCTAGGCGTCGATTTAGATTTGGCTGCTACTTTCTAAGATGGCATTTGACTCCCATGTACTCTGAAGTCAAAGAATGCACTACCTTCCCCGCACTATAGCCCCTGCCGACACTTCCCCATCCTCTGTAATCTCCATGAGCCCCTAATGCATACTTCCAGGCCTCTGTTTTTTGTGAATCACAGAGGTATGTTGGTTGTAGAATACTCACAAGATAAAATAGAGAACACCCCGGAAAGGAAACAGCATACCGTATGCAGTTTCATGTGTTCCTTCAATAGTACTACTCGAAAGAGAGGGTCAGAGTGCAGTATTCAGCTTGCACTGTTAGAAGTTTACTGAACTTGGGCGGGTGGAGTGGCCTGGGGTGCATTGCGAACATCAAACAGATGCACCTGGTACAGAAACTCAGACTTTCACCACAAGGGGAGTAGCATAGACAACCTCAAAGGAGCCGTTATATCTAGGCTCACTCCACCGGCGGACAAAGTACTTCACAAGGTCACCAGGCAAAAGCTGCAGAGGAGGTGATGTTGGTGGAGTATCAGATGCAGCACTGGTCGTCTCTTCATTCCTTGGTGGCGCTATCTTTTGAGAGATGCATTTTATTGCTTTTGTTAAGGCACATAAGTAACTTCCTGATTGGAGATAGGGGTGTATGCATACGCCACCACGTTAGCACCTCATGGGGCAATAAGTGGTTATCCTTACGGGGTTGCATGCTAAATGGATAAAGGGGCAAGCTGTGCACCCAGTTCTTCTTTAACGTGGTACAAAGCTTGGATAATTGGCTTTTTAGAAGACCATTTATCCTCTCCACAACCCTGTTGGCCTGGCGTGTGGTAAAATGTACCCATCTGATGCTTGATGCCCAGCAATGATGTGATCTCTTTGAAGAGCTCATTGAAAAAGTGCGTGCCGTTGTCAGATCTCAATACTTTGCACACGCCCAATGGATGGAAAACCTCTCTGACCAAGAAGTTGGCCGCATCTGGGTACGCACAAGGACCAGCCTCCACCCACTGTGAGAAAGGACATACAACTACTATTTGGTAGCTAGACCTGTAACACCTTTCGCCTATGTCTGCATAGTCGATGTGTAACTCACGGAATGGCCCAATGGGACGGGGCAGTGTACCTCAGATTATTGTCAGAGTGAGACCAGTGCTGTAAGTCTGACAGGTAGTACAGTTAATAACCATTTTAGTTACTGCCTCCTGCAGATTGGGGACAAACCAGTCCTCCTGTATATTGTCATGATCTCTGCTTCCAAAAGATCAGGACTTGCCCAACTCCCTTGGAAGCAGACCCATAACCCCGGTTCCGAGTGCCAGCCAGTCCCAATTGGGACCTTTTGGACCCTGTCCTGGCGCCAGTGGCACCAGGCTCATAAAGATGCCCAGTCCCAGCGCTGGAAGCGCCGGGCTCATAATGCTTGGGTGGACTTACCTGCAGCAGACCATGCTGCTTACTTACCTGCCAGTTGAGCCCCTGATCCTCTTCTGTTTGGGACTACTTTTCCTGTTGGGTGGGGCAGGAGCCACTCCCTAGGTTCAGAACACTGGAACTCTTCTGGAAAGCAGGAACTCTTTTCTTACCTAGGCGAGGCTGTGGAAGGAGATACCTAAGCACTACAGGAGGCTATTTAAACCACACCCGATGGATGAATCTTGCTTTGCGTTATTCTGCATTCTCTGCAGCAGAACGCTCATCGTGTCTTCAGCTTCTGATCCTGGGCCTAAGGGAACAAAGGCTTATCATCCTGGAATCCAGTCTTCAGCAGCACCTGTAAAGACAAAGAAAGAACAGGTTAGCACTACGGTCTTCAGTGGCAGCGCATCTCTTACCTGGTCCATCGGCTGTCACCAACGCCTCGCACTGCATTCCGGCATCTGAAAGACAAAGGCTTACCTACTCTTCGCATGCTCCGGAGGTCTTCGCACTGCATTCCGGCATCTGAAAGACAAAAGGAGGTGCGTTTAAAGACATTGGGCAACTTTATTACTCACGTGCCATTACTCCTTCCCACGCCGAATCCAGTGGGTATTCCAGCACCCTTCAGCTTCTCTAAAGCTCCGAACTTGTACCTGCAAGATAAAAGGGACAGTTAGTGCGCATCGTGAAGCAGGCTACAAGCGCTTACTTATGTGCTTCCAGGCGCTTCTATTCCTCACGCGGGTTCGATCCTCAATTCTCTTCAGCCCGACATCCGCCATCGCCGGAACCCTGCAAAACAAGAGATATCATTACAAAAGACTTTTAAGACATTTGAAGTGCCCAGAACTTACCGTTCGTGCAGTTAACGACGGACAGCAGTCCTCTGAGGTCAAGAGGCCTGCACCCTTATCCAGTGAAGAAACTGGTTACGGCACCCTGCCCCGAGGCAGATGGAGAGCTCGGCGTTCACTTACCTAAGGTGAGGGCGTTAACCTTTGGGGTTCTACAGGAGAAGAGAAAGGGAAGAGGAGAGAGGCACCCAATAACCCTAGTTCATTAATCCCATATTTTCTATCTGCAGACATCTTACTCTTCGAGTCAGACATATAGTGCACAGAGGTCCAGCCCAAAGAGCCAACCCTGTGTTGCACATCACCTTTGAAGATACGGCATACACCCAGTCAAGACCGGCGCCTCTGCGGGAATCAGGTGAGCGTTACAGAACGCAAAGCCGACCGCAAAACTCCCACCCAGGCGCTATGGAAACCTCGGATACCGACCAGCTTTCCCAGTTACTTGGGGAACTAAGAGCAGAAGTGCATGCAGCCCGTCAGGAAACGAATGCTCTAAGAAGGGAACTGATTATTTCCAAGGAGCGAACAGACAATCTGGCTAGACAATTGCTACAGTCACAAGCCGGACAAACTCCGTTACCCGCATCAGGGGCAAATCTTCCTTCAACATCCTCTACTAACCCAGTGCAGATCAACCTACCTGGGAATGTACCTCTGGCTCCGCCCGAACGATTTTCTGGTGACCCAAAGAGGTTTGCAGTATTCATTAATCAGTGCCGGTTGCACTTCTTATGCCGGCCAGCAGCCTTTCCAACTGATCAAGCTAAGGTAGCTTTCGTGCTTTCGTACCTTAGTGGAAATGCGGCAGACTGGTCGATCCCTCTAGTTAATCAAGATGATCCTGTTCTCAATGATTTTCAAGCTTTTCAGCTCAGTATGGAAAAACTGTTTGCAAGACATTCACAAGGGCAGGCCTTGGACAATGAGCTCCTTTCATTGCGACAGGGTAATCAAGACCTTTTGGCTTATATTGCGTCTTTCAACAGACTGATAGTGGAAACTCGATGGCCTGAGGACAAAAGGATTACGCTGTTTTATAGAGGTTTACGTGGAGAGCTCAAAGATGTGTTAGCCCAAGTAGTGAATCCCCCGCAATACTGTTCGGACTATATTGACTTAGTCGTTCAAATTGACCACAGACTGCAGAACAGGAAGGCCGATCGTTCCAAGTTTGATGCTCGAGTATTTTCCAAATCACCAACTCCTACCAAAGGAGTAGACTCCGGGGAACCCATGCAAATAGGGGGCCTGAAAGGACCACTAACACAAAAGGAACCTGAAAGGAGAAAACAGCTGCAATTATGCCTCTATTGCGGAAACTCGGGGCACTTTCTTCGAGACTGTCCGGTGAAACCAGCCAAGAAGGCAGTAGGAGCTGCAGTTACCAGGGTCACAAACTCTGAGCAGGGAAACGACCTCGCCCGACAAGAATAGAGGTCCTCTTGCCGAGCGTTAAAACCAGTTCCGTGACCTCGCATTTCGTGATACCTATGGTCCTCATTAGCCCTGAACATCCGGATCGATTACATGCGATTGAAGCTTACGTCGACAGCGGTGCCATCGGCAATTATGTGGATCATGAAATGGTTTTGAGGATGAATCTGACTCTTTGTCCAAAGGCTGTAAAGGACGTCATTACTACGGTGGATGGTACGGAGATAGCCTCCGGACCAGTAACGCATACCACCCAAGAAGTGACGCTAATAAGTCAAGATGGACACCATGAGAAGATCATGTTCGATGTGATCAAGACCCCTCAGTTCCAGATTATTCTAGGAATTCCTTGGTTAGAAAAGCACAATCCTCAGATCGATTGGCGAGCAAGAACAGTTCAGTTTCCAGAATGTGTCTCTACTTGTCACCCTCGACCTGGTGTTGCACTGGCAGCAATTTCCTCGGAGGCTCCCCAGTTACCTCCTGAATACCTAGAATTCCAAGATGTTTTCCGGAAGGATCAGGCTAACTCTCTACCTCCTCATAGGTCTTATGACTGCCAGATAGACCTGATACCTGGATCTACTCCTCCTTGTAGTAGAATTTATGCCCTCACCGAGCCTGAGAATCTTCACCTCCGACAATACCTGGATCAATACCTAGCGAATGGGTTTATTCGTCCTTCCAAGTCCCCTGCTTCCTCAGCTTTGTTCTTCGTTCCAAAAAAAGAAGGGGACCTTAGAACTTGTATAGATTATCGCGCCCTGAACCAGATCACCGTTAAGAATAGATATCCGTTACCTTTGATCCCTGAACTCCTGGACCAGGTCAGAAAAGCATGCATATATACAAAGCTGGATCTTAGAGGAGCCTACCACTTGGTACGAGTAAAAGAGGGCGATGAATGGAAGACGGCCTTCCGCACCAAGTATGGGCTATTTGAATATCAGGTCATGCCCTTCGGACTTTGCAATGCCCCGGCCGCCTTTCAATATTTTATGAACTATGTCCTCAGAGAGCTCATAGATGTGTGTGTTGTTGTTTACATTGACGACATCCTCGTTTATTCTTCATCGGAAACTGAACATCGGAAACACGTGAAAATGGTCCTCGAGAGATTGCGTCAACACAAACTTTTCGCTAAGTTGGAAAAATGTGTTTTCAACGTGACTGAAGTTGAATTCTTGGGATTCATATTATCACCTAGCGGAGTGCGTATGGATTCAAAGAAGGTCGATGCAATTCTCAAATGGCCATCGCCATCCTCCGTAAAAGGTGTTCAAAGCATGTTAGGCTTCGCTAACTTTTACTGCAGGTTTATCCCTGAATTCTCTCGAATAGTCCAGCCCATCACCGCCTTGTTAAAGAAAAACAAACGTTTTGAATGGTCTACCGAGGCGGAACAAGCTTTCCAGAATTTGAAGACTAGATTTATCTCTGCACCGATCTTAAAACATCCTCGCCCAGAACTCCCCTACATCGTTGAAACTCATGCTTCGAGCCTTGCCATGGGGGCAGTTCTATCACAAAAGGACCCAGTAACCAATCAGTTGCATCCCGTGGCATTTTGGTCCCGCAAATTCTCGCCTCCTGAAATCAATTACACTATTACTGATAAGGAACTTCTAGCTATCAAGTCCGCCTTTAAGGCTTGGCGGCATTATCTTCTGGGGGCCCGACACACCGTTACTGTGATTACAGATCACCGAAACCTGCAATATTTGAAAACCGCAAAAGCTCAATCCTCTAGGCAACTCCGTTGGGCACTATTCTTTGCCGAGTTTGACTTCATAATTACCTATCGACCTGGTACAAAAAACGGTAAAGCTGATGCCCTTTCTCGGATGGGAGTGGAAGAACATTTGATCAATCCTAAACCTGTACCTGTCATTCCCGAACAAAGAATTCTGGGTGTAATCGCCACACAATCCATAGAGGAAGTTAAGGATCAAGCCAGGCTACTGGTAACTCCAGCAGACATACAGAAATGGCATCTGCAGGGAAAGGACTTTACGGTGAAGGACAACCTATTATATTTCCAAGAACGGTTATACCTGCCCAGCACAGATTTACAGAAAAAGGTAATCTCTTGTTATCACGATTTTTTAATGGAAGGACATCCCGGTATGGCCAAAACCTCGGAAAAGATCAAGCGCTACTTCTGGTGGCCGTCTTGGAAAAAAGATATCAGAGACTTTATAATGTCCTGTGGAGTATGCGCCCAAAACAAGAGTCAAAAGGAAAAACCAGCCGGTCTCTTACGCCCTATTGACATCCCACCTCGCCCTTGGCATACGCTTTCTATGGACTTCATCACCGATCTACCTCCATTCTCCGGATACAATACGATCCTAGTAATCGTGGACCTATTCTCCAAGATGGCGCATTTCATTCCACTCAAAGGCTTACCAACAGCAGCAACTCTGGCCCGAGAATTTCTCGAAAACATCGTCCGACTGCATGGTTTTCCTTCAGTTCTAATTTCGGATCGAGGGAGTCAATTTATTTCTCATTTTTGGCAAAGTTGCTGTCGGTCGGCTCAAATTGATGTGAGACTTTCGACCAGCCACCACCCTCAAACCGACGGACAAACCGAGAGGACCAATCAAACTCTGGAACAGTATTTGCGCTGCATGCTACAACAAACTGAAAAAACTTGGAAAGATATCCTTTGGATAGCTGAATATGCCTACAATAACTCTGTCCACTCGGGAACTGGGAAGACCCCGTTTTTTCTTTTATACGGTAGTCACCCTCGAACCTCGGAGTTGGATCCACTCCAAGATCTTCGAACACCAGCAGTAGACCACCTGCATTCTACAATCACCCAGGCCTTTAAGGAAGCCGTTTCTCACCTTCAAAGGGCTAAAGAACAATACAAGAAAGGAGCAGACCAACATCGGAAGGAAGTCCCCCAGTATCAAGTAGGAGATCAAGTCTGGTTATCCACCAAATATCTACCTCTAAAAGGACCACACACATTCAACCCAAGATACCTTGGTCCCTATTCCATCACTACCATACTAAATCCAGTAGCGGTCAAGTTGGACTTGCCCCCTCACATGAAGATACATCCGGTCTTCCACGTCTCTCTATTAAAACCCGTGCAACCTCAAACCTGACTAACTAAATCTCCAAAACCTATTCTAGTTGACGGAGAACTCGAGTTTGAAGTCAAAAGCATCCTGGATTCCAAGATCTCCAAATCTAAACTATTTTACCTGATTGACTGGAAAGGCTACGGTCCCCAAGAAAGATCCTGGGAACCTGCAGAATATGTCCACACGCCTCGTCTAATCAAAAGATTTCATCGAACATTTCCTAACAAGCCAAAACCCCCGGAGAAGCCCGGTTTGGGAGGGGCCTTGAGGGGGGGTGCTGTCATGATCTCTGCTTCCAAAAGATCAGGACTTGCCCAACTCCCTTGGAAGCAGGCCCATAACCCCGGTTCCGAGTGCCAGCCAGTCCCAATTGGGACCTTTTGGACCCTGTCCTGGCGCCAGTGGCACCAGGCTCATAAAGATGCCCAGTCCCAGCGCTGGAAGCGCCGGGCTCATAATGCTTGGGTGGACTTACCTGCAGCAGACCATGCTGCTTACTTACCTGCCAGTTTAGCCCCTGATCCTCTCCTTTTTTTGACTACTGTTCCTGTTATGTGGGGCAGGAGCCACTCCCTAGGTTCAGAACACTGGAACTCTTCTGGAAAGCAGGAACTCTTTTCTTACCTAGGCGAGGCTGTGGAAGGAGACACCTAAGCACTACAGGAGGCTATTTAAACCACACCCGATGGATGAATCTTGCTTTGCGTTATTCTGCATTCCCTGCAGCAGAACGCTCATCGTGTCTTCAGCTTCTGATCCTGGGCCTAAGGGAACAAAGGCTTATCATCCTGGAATCCAGTCTTCAGCAGCACCTGTAAAGACAAAGAAAGAACAGGTTAGCACTACGGTCTTCAGTGGCAGCGCATCTCTTACCTGGTCCATCGGCTGTCACCAACGCCTCGCGCTGCATTCCGGCATCTGAAAGACAAAGGCTTACCTACTCTTTGCATGCTCCGGAGGTCTTCGCACTGCATTCCGGCATCTGAAAGACAAAAGGAGGTGCGTTTAAAGACATTGGGCAACTTTATTACTCACGTGCATTACTCCTTCCCACGCCGAATCCAGTGGGTATTCCAGCACCCTTCAGCTTCTCTAAAGCTCCGAACTTGTACCTGCAAGATAAAAGGGACAGTTAGTGCGCATCGTGAAGCAGGCTACAAGCGCTTACTTACGTGCTTCCAGGCGCTTCTATTCCTCACGCGGGTTCGATCCTCAATTCTCTTCAGCCCGCCATCCGCCATCGCCGGAACCCTGCAAAACAAGAGATATCATTACAAAAGACTTTTAAGACATTTGAAGTGCCCAGAACTTACCGTTCGTGCAGTTAATGACGGACAGCAGTCCTCTGAGGTCAAGAGGCCTGCACCCTTATCCAGTGAAGAAACTGGTTACGGCACCCTGCCCCGAGGCAGATGGAGAGCTCGGCGTTCACTTACCTAAGGTGAGGGCGTTAACCTTTGGGGTTCTACAGGAG
This sequence comes from Ambystoma mexicanum, assembly GCF_040938575.1. Classification (NCBI taxonomy): domain Eukaryota; kingdom Metazoa; phylum Chordata; class Amphibia; order Caudata; family Ambystomatidae; genus Ambystoma; species Ambystoma mexicanum. The sequence goes on from NC_090933.1 coordinate 1,079,946,464, forward strand.
AAGAGAAAGGGAAGAGGAGAGAGGCACCCAATAACCCCAGTTCATTAATCCATATTTTCTATCTGCAGACATCTTACTCTTCGAGTCAGACATACAGTGCACAGAGGTCCAGCCCAAAGAGCCAACCGTGTGTTACACATCACCTTTGAAGATACGGCATTCACCCAGTCAAGACCGGCGCCTCTGCGGGAATCAGGTGAGCGTTACATATATCTGCAGCAATATTTTGTATCGACACATGGGAAGGATGATTCAGCTAGTCGAATGCGACCAGCAATTTGTGGGGCATAACTGCTTTGCCCAATGTTTCTTTTTACCGCAATAGATCTGTAGGAGACTGCTTGCATCCCCCTTTTAACCATAGATCTTTCTCCTGCTGCTGAGCCTGTCCCTGCAACTCAATCAGTTGTGCAATTGTTAAGGAATTATAGGAGTCTGGCATCTGTTCTCTGCTCTTCGCTACCACTGGGTACTCAGAAACACTGGGCACCAGTAAATACGCTGCTTGCTTTGCCGCCGAGCATGTGGCAGCGTTGCCGAGTGAAACCTCATCTGCGTCGTTAATATAGGCAGTGCATTTCATCACCACCGTAAAGGAGGGCTAGGACAGTGCATCTAACAATTTATCCAGCAGTGCTGCATGCTGTACCGGGGACCCATCGGCCCTCCTAAAACCCCTTCTCTTCCAGCTGGCAAGGCCAGCGTGCCCCGGAGTGGTGACTTAATCAGAATAGATAGTGACACGGCACCCTTGAGATGCTAGAAGTGCCCCAATAAGCGCAATAAACTCTGCAGCTTGGGCTGAATAGTGCATGGGTTGTCTTTTCTGTCCAAGATGGCTAACACTGCATGCTCTACGTACAGTGTTACAGAAGACCCACTGACAATTGTGGTGCTTTTCTCATTCGCAAATGTAGCTGCAGCAAGCACTTGCTCGCATGGGAACTTGCCCTGCATCACAGAATCCAGCACTCCGCTGTAGTAGGCCATTGGCTTGTGGCCCATCATGCTCTTTTGGTTCAGTACCGCAGTCATCAATTGGCTGTTGGAATGGGAGAACTGGTCAAACTCTTGGGCGTAATCGGGGGTAGCTAGCACTGAAGCCGTGGAAATTACTTCCTTCAGCTCATTGAAGATGTAGCATGTCCTCTGTCCATACAATCTTATGTATATTTTTTCTGAGCCTCCTTGAGGCTCTGCAGCAGGGGCCTGGTGTATGCAGCGTAATCTAAAATCCATGCCCTGCAGTAGTTACACAACTCTAGAAATATCTGCATCTCTGACAGTTTTCTGCTGGGGAGTGCTGCACACTGAGGCGGCATGATCGGGTGTAATTTCTTTCCATGGACAGATATCAGCTGGACCAGATAGATTACTTCTTGGAGGCAATATTGTAGCTTTGCCTTGTCTACCTTGTACCCCTTATATGCCAACAGCTGCAAGGGGGTGATGAAGTCCTTCCGGCGCTGATGTTCATTGTCACTACGCATCAGCAGGTCGTCAACATACTGAATGATGGTACTGGCCACTTGAATGTTCCCTAAATCAGCATCCTGTTGATGCTGGGGGACTCACAGTACCTCTGAGGCCATCTTGTGTGCTCGAAACGCATTCCCGCATGCGTAAACACAGTGAGGTAAATCTGGGTGTAAGGGTTTGGAGAAGAAGGCGTTTTAAGGTCCATCACAGTGAAGTGGGTGCCTCTTTAGGGAGGCTGCACATTATCGTTGCAGGGTTCTGAACCACAGGAAAATCTGCATGGATATTGTCATTTAGGCAGCAGAGGTCCTATATCATCTTCCAACTTCCCCCTTTTGCCTTTTTAATCGGGTAGGTGGCTGTGTTGCATGGGGAGGTGGAGGGCATCATTATTCCCTGATTCAGAAGTGCCACACTGGTGTCTCGTATGCCCTCTGTCTCTTTGGAAAGCGGATACTGTTTAGCTCAGGGCAACACAGCACCTGGCTTGAGATATCCTGTGTCACCCCTGCAAGAGCCTTAAATCGTGGGCCTTGGTTCTCCATAATCTTTCTGGGACCTGCTCTAAGTCTCTTTCAGTGAATGGGGTGGGGCCATCAAGGAATACTACCTTTCGATATTGCACCATAATGTCACAGGGGATACAAATTGGTAACACGATCTCTCAATCGTTAACCCGATCCTCTAACAATTCTGCAGCTGTCACTTCTTTGAGGGGCACAGTTGGGTCAATGCACAGTACAGTACTCCACTTGCGTCTGTCCGGGTCCGTGCCCACCACAACAATCCTTTTAGCTGATAAGACCAGGCCCTGTAAATCTAGGGAGAGTATCATTCCTGCCACAAGCTCTGGGGTTCACCTTGGCCTGGAAGATGAAATCTGATGGTACCCGCAGCACGCCTTAGCAATCTGGGGCACCACTTCAAGCAGTACTGTTATTACATACACAAACATGTGCAGGTGCCGCGAACCACCACCGCCCCTCCTCGGGCATGGATGAGGACCATTGCCCTTAAGACCCACATGCCCCATGGTCCGTGAAGGAGATGGTCATGCTCAGTTTGCTGAATAAATCCCATCCCATCAAATATATCAGTGAGGCCTCTGAGTATAGTAAGGGTGCATGCACCACTTTTCCTCCTATTTTGATTGCTACCTCTTATGTGTAGGGAACTGTTGTGACAGCCCCAGAGAATCCTTGTGTGTCTGGAGTTTCACCTGTTATTGGGAAGTGTCCTTCACTGATGTATGATTTAGTGGCACCTGTGTCGACCATAAAGATGAATTGCTTATTACCTTTCTCCGCGCTGTAAGGAAGGCATGGTATCAAACGGTGAAGAACGACACAAGTGATCACAGTTCAAGGGTGTTTATTGAACTTCAAATGGGTTGATTGAACGCCTATCTAAACCTAAATCTAAGGATGGGAGCAAGCTACGACCATCAAATAATAATTATGCAGTACTAGTCCAGTCTGTCAAATAAAAGGGCCTATACTAATAAACCCATTGCCAATTCTTACTTCTAAATACAAAGGGTGTAGAATGCAAAAAAAAGTGTTCAGGAAATATGTCAGGATGGTTGAGCAGTTGGCTTCCCTTCCCCACGTTTTCTGCATGGGGCAAGGCGGCACGTTCGAGCTTCTCACACACTCTGGCTTCTCGGCCACGAGGATACGGTTCAGAGACATCAAGGCCTTCTGGCCAAGCCTCTTTTCTAATAAGTCTCTTGCTGCAGAGGGTCTGTTGTACCAAACAAATCTCAAAGTTCCATTCATATCAGGATTTTCACTTTCAATTTTCATCATGGGTCTCCCTCCTTCATGCTGAGACCTCCTTTTTATCACAAAGTTCGCTCTTGGTCTCCCTCATTCGGGCTCGGACCATGGATCTTCCTCATTGGGGCTCAGATTCTCTTGATATGGATCTCACTCGTTCGTTCTCGGACACTACACTCTTGCTATGAAAATTTAACACTTTCGAATGTGCAGTGGGTTTTGCTTAAACTGTTGCAGTACCACTTTGATTCACTTCAAACAATTATTCTCAACAATTTTCTACTTTTGTTTCTCTTGGCGGGATACCTTACAGAGACCTTCAATTGAGCACATCCATGGTCAAGGTTTCTTGAAAGTAACGGCGTCTTGCCGAAAAGGTTACGGTAATTCCCTTCTTACGAACCCTTATTGTTTTGCCGTCTTTCTCCCTTCGCTGAACTCCAGACTTGAAACTGCTGCACCTGTTTATGTGCTTTGCCTCAGTGCACTCTCGTCCTCTGCCTTTTATCTGTGTTGGGGAAGTGTAATGGAAGTCAGGTGTGAGTGATTGTCAGTAATTGCCTGATCTCCCCTGCCCATACTAGCAGGACATGTCAGGTACACTTCTCGGGTGTTCTCCCAGAGCGGGCTGTCCATGTGAAAGTGTTGGAGAAGGGAAAGGGGGAAGAGGTGTAAGGTTCGTACGTATCATACCTTTTTGGATGGGGCAAAGGTGTTACAGGGGGAGGGATACCATGTCTCACTCCTGAAGACCCCTCATCCAGGTGATCCTCCCGCACTGGTCCACCCCCAGGAACTGGATCCAAAAGCAGTGGCCGTGTTCTGGCCACCTGGATGACAGATTCCCCAGGGACTAGCGGTTGAGAAACCTTCTGGTTTCTCATATCTCCCACCAAGGATTCCTCGTCGGGGTGGATAGTCGTGTACAGGACTGGGCATGCAAGAGCTTTCTGTGGGCTGTCCTAATCAGGATATGTATTTGGACCTGGGAACGTGAAAGGGTTTCCTCACATGACGCTGACACCTTGGTAAGGTGCTACCATTCCATTTACCACTGCATTAGATGCTGGCATTTGGCCTCTGTACACAGTGTTCTGCTGGGTTGCTTATGGTTGCGCATTAGGCAGTGGTTGTGCCTGCATGTGTGGGGGGTTTGGTGGCAACTGGGTGTAGGCTTGGTGTATTTCATAAGGTATGGAGGTGAACCTCAGAGGTGGGAAGGAACATGACTGTGGCAGTGCAGGGGCAGGTTGATTGAATGGGTTGTACCCCGCTCACTGCCTGCTTCTACACTCTTGCAAAATGTCCCCACTTCCATAGCTCCAACACTTAGACAGTCCCATACCACCTCCGAGTCCCATTCCACCGGCCCCTTGGAACTCTCCTATTCCCCTGCTGCTGACCTCCTTGGTGCCATTCAAGATACTGATGCAGAGGTTTGCCGACCCCACTTCTGATGTCCTCCACCTGGCCAAAACGCTGCTATCCTCACATCTGCGTGAGCTGGAGCCTGCTCTGCTGGCAATACACCCCCTTCCCCTTGTAACCTCCCTGAGCCCTTACTGCACACTTCCAGGCCTCTGCCTCATCTGAAAGCGCTTGGGGGACTGGAACGATTGTCTCTTCTTCCCAATAGTAGACTAGGCATGTATATTCCTAACTGCAGGGGCTCCCTCTCTTAGATCTGAGGTGGGTGCCCCCATGACATACAACTGCAGGATTACAAAAATTACAGAAAGAAATATGAGGGGGGCACAATAAAAACATGAACGTTACCAAAGGCAGCAAGTACACGTTTCCCTGTCACACACAGAACAGGTAAACTACAGGCATCCTAAAATATAGTTGTCTGAAAAGCCACTTTTGAAAGGATGTGGAGAAGAGAGCCACCAGGGTCTGAGTTGGTCCGGCTAGAGCCATGTATGGGGTAATGGTGTCCCATTGTGGAATAAGGGTCAGCAGAACCACATCTCCTAGGGTGCCATGCAAAACATTGTCAAAGATAGAAACCTGAAGCAGCCTAAATATGCGGATAAAGGCTACGGTTTTACGAGGCTGTGTATTTTGGGAACTTTGAAGAAACAAATCGAGAAGCTTGCTTTCAGGCGAATGAGTAAATGCTACCTCACAGACTGGGACTGCTGAAGCACCCGGCATGGACAGTCACATTGGAGCAGGGAAGCAGCAGTGCAGAGCCAAACTCTGCATCGGTGAGAAATCCAAGAAGGAGCTGCGCTAACGGCAAAAAAGACCCTCCAGTAGAAATGATTCCCCAGATGTGTGATTGCCTAATTGTGAGACCTGCTTCATTGGTGCTATGATTTCAAACTGTAATTAAGAGCAGCCTATCAGGAGAGAGTGCAAAGACCAAACCTTATACATAAGGTATTTAAAAAAAAGCCAGAAGTGCAGTTGGTGAGGGTGCCTTCCCAATCACCCTTGACTCAAGGGTAGAGTTATGACGAAGATGATATGGAAGAAGGCCAGAGGCTCTGGCCAGCTGTAGGAAGACTGGGTACATCGCATGCATGCCATGTCATATTGTGATGTTCACTTACATTAGGGGCTTTGGGAGGCTGAAGCCAGAACCATCCACCAGCTTCCCTGAGGCATAAGGGGAGGAACCCACGGCAGCAGGTTTGAAGGATGTCTGCTGCCTGACCAGGACCATGATGGGTTTAGGGCGGGGCGGACGAAGCCAAGGCCCAGGAGGGACCCGTTGGGAAAAGAGAGAAAACGAGAGAGGGAGAACACACGATGGGGAAAGGGAGACACGGAGGGCGAGAGAACAAGAGAGAGGGGGAAATGCGAGAGGGGGGAGAGAACGAGCGAGAACGAAGGTGGGAGAACGAGATTGAATTCAAACAAGTGAGAGAGGGTGCAGGCAAGAGAGGGAGAGAGGGTTAGGTGGGGAGGGGGAAAGATCCCATGAATCGAACCCCTGGAGGGAAGTGTGCGAGTAACGGCTGAAGTGGTTCCCAGAAGGATACTTTTGCCTTTTGTTTTGTGTTTTGTAGGGTATAGGTCCTACTTTTTGAGGAGTACGTGGTGGATGAGGTCAATGCTATAGTTGACTTCTGGCCACCGTGAAGATACTGTAATTAGGACCAAGATTTGAGGGCGCTCGTTTTTCATTTCTTATACTACGCATTATCTGAAGCTCAGTCATAGGTTGACATTAGGGGCTGCCATGTGCATGTTTGATTTTCCAAAAAAAGAAAGTGGGGCTGTATCGTTTGGCCTACTGGTACCACATGTCATGATCTAAAGTAAGCATTTCATATGGAGTATAGCGAACTAATGTGGTTTTATTTGTACTCCTTGTGCTCACACCAATCCTGCCTCTTCTTATGAATGTTAGAGAAAATGATAGACATGTAAAATAAGTCTGAGAATTGAAACAGTCATAAGGGTTGATGTGTTCCAGTTGCCAGCTCAAAATTGGAGAAGCTGTTCATGGTGAACACTGGTAGATGTGGTTCAAAATAGCAGCTCAATTCTGAGAGAAGTGAGATATGTCATCTGCTTCACACTGGTGGATGGGAGTACAAATATCAGCACAACTTGAAATAAAACATCTGTCAGTCATTTCTGTCTGTCTCGAGTATTGACTGCCAGTAAGCTTCTGTCATGCAGTACTTGAGAACTCTAGGAGATTACTTTTGTTTGCGATAGTGGAAACCAGACTATGCCTAAAGAGAGCAAAAGAAAATCATTTATATTTTCTTGTGGTAGAGAAGTTTCAAGGTTGTCATTTTTAAAATCTGAAAATGATGCATAGAATATCAGTCCTGAATTATGAATGTCAACTATTTTTGCTCCATTTTACTTTGCATTCTTTTGCATGCCTGTATTTAAGTGATTTTCACATTTAAGGCTATTCATTGTAATTGTTGTTTTCCCTTGACACATTGTTTGATCTTGCGCAAAAATATGTTCCTTTTTTATATATTAAAGGATATAATGAACAGTGAAAAAAGCTACGATTCCCTGCCTAATTTTACCGCTGCTGACTGTAAGTAAACAATACTGAAAGTCTTACTTTATGTCGCTGCCTTGTGCCTGTTATTGGCAGATTATTTCATGGACCTGGGTATGATTTTGACATTCCCATAAACCCTGCTATGAATCATATGGTGTAAAATAATGTTTTATTTAACTAAGAATGTATCTTTTTGTAATCCGTATAATCCATTTCCCAATTTAATTTTAAGGGCCCCTTTTCATGAAACCTTTTATTTTAGTGGAAGAGAGTGCCCTTTCTTGATCCTTAATGCTTATCATTGTTATTGGAGCACAAGATAACTTAGCACAAATCCAGCATGCAGAGTTTATTTTTAAGATGCATACGTATATATATTTCTGAGGGTTGTGGAATCTGCTTAGATCCCATGCTGTGCATAGGCAAACATCTAGTGGAAGCTGCAGAGTATTACAGTTGTTGTTTCGAAACTCGAAAAGGGACATCGACAGGGCGTGCCAGTAATACTATCCATAGTGTGACGTCCCCTGTACCCATGATCCCTCACGCGTGTAGGTACCTCAGATTGTTTTTTTCCGCCATGCTAGATGGACGCGTATAGCAGAGTTCCTTTCGGCGATAAGCCATTAACTTTTCATAATTACGATAGTATTTCTTTCTAGCCTTTCATCAACCGCCGAAACACCACGCCGGTGAAGACAAAAAAAAATGCCTGTCGGAGACCATCATGACGGACCGTTCAGCCTTGGAAGGCCCCCCGGGCCTCGGCCCAGACAGTAGGGAGAGAGGGGGGATGCCATTTTAGAATGCATATTCTCCCCTTCTTATACTTTGTTCGCCCAGCTGCCATTTCCATAACCCATCATTATGGAAAATGCACTATTTAAATTCTGCCCAAAGTGTAATTCCCCTGGGTGGACAAACACTTAGTTTGTAATCTGTGTCTCCCAAGAGACCACGTCGAAACGTCTTGTCGAGCGTGCAGGCTCTTCAAGCCTAAGACGTTAAACGACTGCTCCACAAAACGCTGGGGCCCAATATGCCAGGCAACTTGAGGCCATGGAGGTAGAGGGAACCTTTAGCGATGGCAGCGACGCCGTACTTTCGGACGGCGAGGGCAATGGAGTAGCTTGAGCTACTCAAGCGGAGAACCCCGACCCCGTAGGACAGGCCGGCGGCCATGTTGTGGTGACGACACCCAGCGGCAGCAGAGCTACAAAAGCACACACCACCAAGCACATAAGCACCAGTCGAGATTCGACAAAGGAGTCGAATACTCTACAACGTTCAACACCCCGAGAAAGGTCCACCGAGTCCTGGTCCTCTGGGCTCTCAATCAAGATCGCCACACGACAGGGTTCAACCATCGAAAGACGGAAAGGGTGTCGCTCGAAAAACTCTGTGTGAAAGCCGATCGTCCTCGGACGAAGCCTCAGGTCACACACCCGAAATTTGACGCTCGACGTCGGATAAAGCGGCAGGCCCCAAGAAGTCTGTGAAACACTCCTCTGGGTTCCAGGGTGGGGAACACATCATAAAAGGTCCTCTAAAACCCCTCATAGGGACAACAAGAGCCATCCTAGGGAGAAGACACCACAAAAGGGCATATTATCCAAGGCCATAGAGAGACCTAGAGACTAGATCTAAAATTATACCTCCCACTGATGAGGACTTGGGTATTTCCCCTCAATCTATTGTGATACCAAGTTCAAAGGAATGGTCTTCCCAAGATATTGATGGGGAAATGCGAAGAATGACCTTCATGGCCAATTATTATGAGAAAAACCCAGATTACTTTGAGTTTCCACTCCACTCCTCCCACCTCAGCCCCTTCTGGCTCTCAAGCCTCTGCCTTACCCACTCAACCCCCTTCTAAGAGGTCCTGCTCTAATGTCCCCTTACAAAGTACAATTATAGATCTATATGACCCCGAATTAGAACAAGACCAGGACGATCTCATCTTTGTGGAAACATCTGACCCTCAACTTGATGCAGAGGATACAGATGAACATTATTATGGGGATGACGAGGACCCAGAGGCAGACCAGGAGGCTAACATGTACTCCATAGATTCCCCTCTTAATCAGGACACTCAATTGCTTGATTCCCCTATAGATAATCAACCCCTCCTCAAAGAAGTCTTAGCCAAAGCGGCGGAACACTTCCCGGTTGACACAAAGGAGGTACAGGACGATAGAGACTTCGTTGAAGAAATACTGGGGGATAAAAAGACAGTAGGTCAGTTGATCCCGCTTCTAAAATCAGTCCAACGCAGGATACATTGTTCCTTAGAAACACCCAATCTCACACAGCCCGTTAACCCGCGTGTGGAAAAACTATTCAGGCCTGCATCATCAGACCTTTTATATATAAGAGGCCAATTGAGACCAGATTCACTGGTTGTTACCACAACTAGAAAAAGAGCAGGCGCACCCCTTGCTTCCTCCGAGGCCCCACCGGATAAGGAAAGCAAAAGGATATATGCCCTGGGCAGAAAGGTTACTTCCTCTGCAGCCTATCAAACTAGAATAGCCAACAATGCTACCCTTTTGGCTAGTTATAATTACCATAAGTGGGAGGAAATTTTTGTGTTACTTTCGTCCGCCCCGGAGCCACTCAAATCACAACTAGCTCAGGTGGCAGCAGACGGAAGGGCTGTATCTACCTGTCTCCTCAAATCAAATTTCGATGCAGCGGACAATGCCGGAAGAGTCATTGCAGAGGGGACTGTCATAAAGAGGCATGCAGGGCTTCGCCAGTCAGGCTTTAGGCCAGAAACACAAGCCACTCTAATACACATGCCAGTGGAACCCAACGTGCTCTTCGGTAAGGCCATGGAAGACGCACTTAAGACAGCAGAGGAAGAGTATGACACTCTAAAATCTTTAGGTCAGCTCACAAACAAGCCTACTGGTCAAGGGGGTAGGGTAATTTTCGCCATTTTCGGGGCCAACATTCACAAATAGGATCCGGCTACAATCAAGGCTAAGGTTCCTATGGGACTAATCAAGGACAAGCCTTCCAAGGCTAGCCCAGAGGACAGCACAGAGGTCGTGGTGGTCGGGGCAGAGGACCTGCTCGAGGTGGCACCCCACCTCCAGAGCAAGTGACATTCCGCTTCAGGTACCCTCCCATGCATCTCCAGTAGGAGGACGCATTTCCAACTTCACCCACGCATGGGAGGGTATCACCTCGGACAGATGGGTGCTGTCCTCGGTAGCAGGGAGCTACTGCATAGAACTACTTCAACGTCCTCACGACCACCCCCCACAACAGAAAATCCACTCAGAAGAACATCAGCGGATCCTTCTAAAATAAATAACTACGCTTCTATGAAGTGGTCCCAGCCAAGCAGGTAAACAAGGTATTTATTAAACCTACTTCTGTGTGCCAAAGAAAGATCTAACAATGTGCCCTGTATTAGATTTACGCCCTGCAAACAAGTATGTCAAGCCACAACAGTTCCGCATGACAACGCTACAAGAGGTAATCCCACTACTAAAAAAGGGGGATTACATGGCAACGCTGGAAATGAAAGATGCCTATTTTCATATTTGAATGGTCCCAGTGCACATAAGATACTTGCGTTTCAAGATAGCAAACAAGCACTACCAATTCAAAGTGCTGCCCTTTGGAATATCCTTGGCTCCAACGGTATTCACAAAGGTACTGGCGGTAGTGGCAGCACACCTGAGCAGGGGTGCAATCCCAGTGTACCCTTACCTGGACGACTGGCTCATAACAGGGGAATCACCTCTGATTTGCAGACAAAACATCCAAACAACAATCAACCTCCTCTTTCAATTGGGCTTCTCCATCGAGAAAAAATCAAGCCTATTGCCAAGCACCTCAAAACAGTTCCTTAAACACAGAGGAAGGATTGGTCTTTCCTTCAGAGGAAAGAGTAAAGAATTTGTTACTGCAAATACCATATCAGGCCGTCTGCCAGATAAGGGTGCACAAAGCAATGCGTTTAATAGGCATGATGGCATCTTGCATTTACCTGGTTCCTCACGCGTGCATGCATCCCATATAGGAGTGGTTGGTGAAACAGTGGTCTCAGGCACGCGGTCAGTGGGACGATCTAGTGGTCGTTTTGCCAACACTTGTACAAAATCTTCGCTGGTGGACGAGAGAAAACTTAACGAGAGGGAAACCCTTCTATGACCCACAGATACAGGCAGTAGTCCCACCGGACGCCTCACTGGCAGGGTGGGGAGCTCAGTACCTTCACCACACAGCTCCGGTCTGTGGTCTCACACTGCAGCTCAGAACCACATCAATGTGCTGGAACTTCTGGCAGTATTCAAAGCCCTTCAGGCATCCGAACCACATTTAACAAACATGTTGGTGCAGATCCTAACAGACAGCACTATTTTGAGTTTTATATCAACAAACAGGGAGGTACATGTACTCCAAATCTATCCAGACTTGCACAGAAAATCTGGAAATGGGCACTCAAACGGAAAATGTTCCTGTCATCACAACATGTTCAAGGGGAACTCAACACTCTAGCAGACTCATTGAGCAGAGATCCCCTACCAGAGAAACACGAGTGCGGTCTACACGAAGAAGTCATAGAAAAACTTTTCTCTCAATGGGGTTTCCCAACTATAGACTTATTCGCCACAAGCGAAAAAAGTCAATGCCCAGACTCTGCGTCTAGGTTCCCCCAGCCAGGCTCCAAGGGGAACGCCCTATGGATGAACTGGTCAGGGAAATTTGCTTACACTTTTCCCCCAACTCCTCTCATGAGGAAGGTGGTGAACAAGTTAGACAAGGAACAGATGACGCTTATCCTAGTTGCTCCTATGTGGCCAAGACAACCGTAGTACCCACATCTGCGTAAACTGGCGATGTGCGATCCCATCAAACTACCGTGCCAACCTACTCACCCAGCACGAGGGGCTAACAGTGCAGCTGCAACCACACTCCATGAACTTGGCAGCATGGCTCCTGAAGTCATAGAGTTCGGGCATCTCAATCTACCCCAAAGATGCATGGATATCTTGAAAGAATCAAGAAAACCAAACAACACTAGGCACTGTTACTTTGACAAATGGAGACTATTCATAATTTGGTGCTAGACTAAGCAGATCAACCCCATAGATTGTACTCCATCTAACATTGTAACCTATATGCTCCACTTGCTAGATGCAGGGTTAGTGTTCAACTCCCTAAAAGTCCACCTGGTGGCCTTGTCAGCCTAAACCACTTCCCATAATAAGGTCTCATGGTGGAAGGTACCAGTCATCAAAGCATTTATGGAAGGGGTAAAGAGACTCCACCCTCTAATTTCTAACTCCTTGCCAGGTTTGGACCTCAATGTGGTACTCGCCAAGCTCATGGGACCCCCATTCGGGCCTATGCACAAGTCTACTCTCAAACACCTGACTTATAAAACTGCCTTCTTAGTAGCTATCACTTCCATAAGAAGGGTTAGTGAAATCCAAGCATTGTCAGTGCAGGATCCTTTCTTTACTATACATGAGGACAAGCTGGTTTTACGTACTCAACCTAGGTTCTCACCTAAATCCATCTCCAAATTCCATGTAAACCAGTCTATTGAGCTACCAGCCTTCTTCCAGGAGCCCAAAAGCTCTGCTGAGGTAAAACTCGACACACTAGATGTGAGGAGAGCGGTCCTCTACTACGTAGACAAGACCAGACCGCTAAGAAAGACAGATCAACTGTTTGTCTCCATAGCGCCAGGCAGAGAAGGTGACCGCATCTCTAAGAATTCCATCTCTAGGTGGATAGTCGGATGTATCCAACTGTGCTATTCCCTACCAGATAAAACACTGCTTTTACGCCAAAGGGCCCACTCCACAAGAGGTACTGGAGCCACGCTGGCTTTCATTGCAAATGTCCCCTTAGACCGCATTTGCAAAGCGGCTACATGGAGCTCAATACATACTTTCACTCAGCACTACTGCATTGACACTCATTCCAAGACAGATACACAAGTGGGACAAGCGGCTCTAAGTCATTTATTCGCTCATGAACCTTGTCACATCCCACCTCCTTCCACTGCTCGCTAATCTATGCACAGCATGTGATCTAAGCAGATTCCACAAACCTCACAAGGGATACATTACTCACCGTAAGCGTATTTCTGATGATTGTATCTGCTTAGATTCACATGCGACCCACCCTTCCTCCCCTCGGATAGAAGGCGCATGGATGCCTATGAGCTTGTCTAATAAGTATCTGCTTGGATACGACTGTACTCGCGCTACACCTCATGCTACATCATGCCAGAAAAATAACAATCTGAGGGACCTACACGCGTGAGAGATCAAGGATACAGGGGACATCAAACTAGGGATAGTATTACTGGCACGCCCTGTCGACGTCCCTTTTCGAGTTTCTCTAAGCAGATACAAGCATCAAAAATACAATTACGGTCATATGTATGTATATCCACACACCCACACACCCACACACCCACACACCCACCCACACCACACACCACACACCACACACCACACACACCACACACACCACACACCACACACACATATCTGAGGCTTGTGGAATCTGCTTAGATCACATGCTGTGCATTGGCCGACATCCAGTGGAAGCTGTTGAGTATTAGTTTGTTTTTCGAACCTCAAAGGGACGTCGAACAGGGCATGCAAGTAATACTATCCCTAGTGTGACGCCCCCTGTACCTATGATCCCTCACGCGTGTTAGGACCCTCAGAATGTTTTGTTCCGCCATACTAGTCGGACGCATGTTGCAGAGTTCCTTCGGCGCTTAGCCGTTTATATTTAACTATTACCGTTAATACTTCCCCTTTCACTATCACCGTACGCCGAAGATAGACGCCGGTGAAGATTGAGGAAGTCGGCCGCCGAGGACTGCCACAACGGACTTCGGGCCTTGGAAGGCCTCTGGCCTCGGCCCTGTACAGTAGGGAGAGTGGGGGTGGTCATACAGGCTTTTTTCCCCACCTTTTTGTACATATACCCGCCTGCTGCCATTTTGTAACATATGGAGAGTACTCCCATTAAAATTCTGCCCTAAGTGTAATAGGAAGTTTCCCTGGGTGGATAAGCACAATACGTGCAATCTGTGTCTCCCACGAGACCATCCCGAGGCTACCTGTCGAGCTTGCAAGCTCTTCAAGCCGAAAACTCTTAAGGATCATTCAACTAAACGCTGGGGCCACTACACCAGGCAACTAGAGGCCATGGAAGTGGAGGGGACATTCAGCCATGGCAGCAACACCGCCCAATCGGACGGCGAGGGCAAAGGGGTGACTTCGGACACCCGCGCGCAGGCCCCCAACCCCGAAGGACTGGCCGTTGGCCACGTTTTAGGGACAACACCCGGCGGCAGAAGCGCTACACATTCTACCTCCACTAAGCACATCAACCCGTGCCGTGACTCGACACGTGTGTTCGAGCGATTTGCACCGGACGACACCAAGAGCGGTCGAACAAATCTTTGTCCTCTGGGCGTTCCCATTCCCGTTCGCCTCACAACAAAGCCCAACCGTCTTCGGTTGATAAAGGTGCCGCACGATCAATAGTCCCCGAGGCCCATTCGTCAGATGACGATTCCGCCCTCTACCCTCCACAGGCTAGACGTGAGGCATCTGACCGTACACCCAAGATTCAACGTCCTTCTTCGAATCCCACCTCCGTAGCTTGACGCGAGGCGTCAAACCCCTGGGAGGCCCCTAAAAACACTGGGAAACACTCCTCTAGTCATTGGAAAGGGGATAAACAACATAAAAAGACATCTTCAGAACACCATGTTCATAAAGAGAAGCATAAAGCCCCTAACTCAATAGGGTAGTCCAAGGTCTCAGATCCTACCACTAAGAGTAAACTCATTCCTCCCACTGCTTAGGATCGGGCACTGATGAGGAACCAGAACATGTTGTTGTTATTCCTCGCTCTAAACAGTGGAGCTCAGCAGACATTGATCGGGTCATGAGAAGGATGTCATTCATGGCTGACTTCTATGAAAAGGACCCTAATTACTATCATAGTTACTCCAACATCCCTCGTACCTCTGCCCCTTCGGGGTCCAAGGCAATACCTGAGTCCTCTCAGCCCCCTGCTAAGAAACTCTGCTCTGACGCCCCGGTTCAGGGCTTGGTCACAGACCCCTTTGTGGTTGAACCTTACCGCCCTGATTCATATTGTGATGAAACAGAACCTCAATTGGTTGATGACCAGACAGGTGTCTCTTATTATGGGGATGACGAGGACTAGGAGGAGGAGGATGATGCTGAAGCCTACAACATTGACTCCCCGGTTCCTAAAGACCCCCCCGGTGCATGACTCGCCTGTAGATAACCAACCCCTCCTCAATGAGGTACTGGCTAAGCCAGCTGCCCATTTTCATATCGACACACAGGGTGTCCAAGAAGACATGGATTTCACTGACGAAATCCTAGGAGACAAGAAAGCCATTACTCAGGCTATGCCTCTGTTAAAAGCCATCCAGCGTAGGATTGATCACTCACTGCAAACCCCGAATCTCACTTGAGCGGTTAAGCCGCAAGTCGAGAAATTGTTCTGTGCTGCACCCTCCGATACCCTGTACATTAGGAGGGCAATTAAAACTGGATTCCTTGGTCGTAAGAACCACCAGAAAGAGGGCAGGTACACCGCTTGCTTCTTCGGAAGCAGCGCCTGATAAAGAAAGTAAACGACTATATGCTCTGGGTAGAAAGGTTGCCTCCACTTCTGCCTAGCAGGCACGATTTGCCAACAGTGCCACCCTTTTGGCAAGCTACAATTGCCATCAGTGGGAGGAGGTATCGGCTTTGAAATCCTCTGAACCCTTAAAGAGCCAGTTGGCTCAACTGGCAGCAGATGGAAGGTCTGTATCAGGATGCATGCTAAAAAACAAACTTTGATGCAACAGATAATGCTGGGAAGTTAATCGCCGAAGGCACTGTCGTAAAGCATCACACTTGGCTAAGGCAGTCAGGTTTCAAACCCGAAACCCAAGCAACCCTGATATGCCTGTGGAGCAGAATGTACTATTCCGCAAGGCAGTGGAGGAAGCTTTAAAGACGGCAAAGGATGAGTACGAGACCCTAAAATCTCTTGGCCAACTCACCAATAAACACTCTGGACAGGGGGGAAACAACAATTTTCGCCACTTTCGGGGCCAAAGTTCCCAAAGGGGTTCAAACTATTAACAAAACCAGGGAACCTCATGGGATAACACCCAATCCCAATCCTCACAGGGCTACCCCAGAGGGCAGCGCAGGGTCGCACTAGGGGTAGAGGCAGCCCCGCCAGAGGTGGTACGCCACCCAATAAGCAGAGACGTTCCACTCCAGGTCCCCTCCCACGCATCCCCAGTAGGAGGGCGCATTTCCACCTTCACCCACGCATGGGAGGGGATCACTTCGGACAGATGGGTGCTGTCGGCAGTACCCGGAGGATACTGCATGGACTTGCTAGGGCGCCCCCAAGATCATCCTCCGCGACAGAAAGTACACTCGCTGGAACATCAGAAGAGCCTCCTCGAGGAGATTGCCGTTCTCCTAGCAAAGGACGCCATTGAAGTCGTCCCGGTCAACCATGTAAACAGGGGTATTTAATCAACCTACTTCCTTGTGCCAAAAAAGATCTGACCATGCGCCCAGTATTAGATTTCCTACCTGCAAACAAGTATGTCAAGCCACACAAAATCTGCATGACTACACTACAAGAGGTATTCTTTCTACTAAAAAAGAGGGATTTCATGGCAACATTGGATATGAAAGATGCCAGTTTTCATACTTCAATGTTCCCAGCGCACAGAAGATTCTTGTGTTTCAACCAGCACTACCAATTCAAGGTGCGGCCCTTCGGAATAACCTCGGCTCCAAGGGTATTCACCAAGGTACTGGCGGTGGCGGCGGTGCACCTGCGCAGGGAGGCAATCCCAGTGTACCCTTATCTGGACGACTGGCTCATTACAGGGGAGTCTCCCCCCTAATTTGCAGACTAAACATCCAAAGAACAATCAACCTCCTCTTCCAATTGGGCTTCTCAATCAACGAGAAAATGTCAAGCCTGGTGCCAAGCACCTCAAAACAGTTCTTAGGAGCTGTCCTAAATACCCAAGAGGGGTTGACCTTTCCATCAGAGGAAAGAATTTGACATTTTCGCTGCAAATTACTCAATATCAGGCCGGTCGCCAAATAAGGTTGTGCAAAGCTATGCGTTTGCTAAGCATGATGGCATCTTGCATTTACCTGGTTACTCAAGCGCGCCTGCGCATGCGACCCATGCAGGAATGGTTGGCGAAACAGTGGTCTCAAGCAAGTGGTCAGTGGGACGATCTAGTGGTTGTTTTGCCAATACTAGTACAGAGTCTTCGCTGGTGGACAAGAGAGAATCTTACAAAGAGGAAACCCTTCTACGATCCAGAGATACAGGCCGTTGTCACAACAGACACCTCCCTGGCAGGGTGGGGAGCTCACTACCTTCACCACACAGCTCCGGATCTCTAGTCCCACACGTTGACTCAGAACCACATCAACCTGCTAGAACATCTGGCAGTCTTCAGAGCGCTCTGGGCATTCGAACCCCACCTATTCAACCAGTCAGTGCAGATCCTAACAGACAGCACGACTGCAATGTTCTACTCAAACAAACAAGGGGACACTCGTTCTCAAAATCTGTCCAAGCTTGCCCAGACAATTTGGAAATTGGCACTGAAACTGAAGATTTACCTGTCATCCCAACATGTTCCGGGAACTCAACTCTGTAGCAGATGCTCTGAGCAGAGATCTCCTCCCACAAGAACATGAGCGGCGACTACACGAAGAGGTCATAGGAGACCTCTTCTCTCAGTGGGGTTTCCCCACTATAGAGCTATTCACCACAAGCGAAAACAGGCAATGCCCAAACTTCGGATCCAGATTCCCCCAGCCAGGCTCCAAGGGGAACGTCCTCTGGATGAATTGGTCAGGGATATTTGCCTATGCTTTTCCACTAACCCCTCTAATGAGGAAAGTGGTGAATAAGAGCCACAGGGAACCGATGATGCTCATCCTGGTTGCTCCTATGTGGGCGAGCCAACCATGGTATCCACACCTACGTAAACTGGCGGTGTGCGACCCCATCAAACTCCTGTGCCGGTACAACCTACTCTCCCAGCACGAGGGGCTAACAGTGCATCCTCAGCCCAACTCGATGAATTTGGCAGCATGGCTCCTGAAGTCAGAGTTATATGGATATCTGGAAAGAGTCAAGAAAACCGAACACGAGGCACTGTTACTATGATAAATGGAAACGATTCGTAATTTGGTGCCAGAATAAGCAAATCAGCCCCGTTGATTGTACTCCTTCTAATGTGGTCACCCAAATACTCCACCTACTGGATGCAGGATTAGTGTTAGAAAGTGCACCTGCCAGCTTTATCAGCCTACACCACTTCCCATAACAAGGTGTCATGGTGGAAAGTGCCAGTCGTCTAAGCATTTATGGAAGGGGTAAAGAGACTCCACCCTCCAATTTCTAACCCACCACCAGGTGGGGACCTTAATGTGGTACTGGCTAAGCTCATGGGACTTCCCTTTGAGCCCATTCACAAATCTAGTCTCAAACACCTGACTTATAAAACTGCCTTCTTAGTAGCCATCACCTCCATAAGAAGGGTCAGTGAAATTCAAGTTCTGTCGGTGCAGGATCCTTTCTTTACTATACATAAGGACAAACTGGTTTTACGCACTCACCCTAGCTTCTCACCTAAGTTAATTTCCAAATTCCATGTTAACCAGTCTTTTGAGCTACCGGCTTTCTTCCAAGAACCCAAAAGCTCTGCTGAGGTGAAACTCCACACACTAGATGTGAGGAGGGCGGTCCTCTACTACGTAGACAAGACCAGACCGCTAAGAAAGACATATCAACTGTTTATCTCCATAGCGCCAGGCAGAGAAGGCGATCGCATCTCTAAAAATGCCATCTCTATGTGGATAGTCAGATGTATCCAACTGTCCTATTCCCTTTCAGATAAAACACTGCCTTTTACGCCGAGGGCCCACTCTACAAGAGGTATTGCAGCCACTCTGACTTTCATTGCAAATGTACCCCTGGACATTATTTGCAAAGCAGCTCAATGGAGCTCTATTCACACCTTTAATCAGCACTACTGCATTGACACACATTCCAAGACAGATGCGCAAGTGGGACAAGCGGTTCTAAGACATTTTTTTGCTCATGACCATTCTCACATCCCACCTCCTCCTCCTTCTAACACTGCTCGCTAGTCTATGCACAGCATGTGATCTAAGCAGATTCCACAAGCCTCAGAAGGGATACATTACTCACCGTAATCGTATTTCTGATGCTGGTATCTGCTTAGATTCACATGCGCCCGCCCTGCCTCCCCTCCGAGAGAAGGCGCATGGATGCTTGTAGTCTTATCTTTCTTATCTGCTTGTATAATCTGTACTCCTGCTACTCCTCATGCTACCTCATGTCAGAAAAAATCCAGTCTGAGGGTCCTACACGTGTGAGGGATCATGGGTACAGGGGACGTCACACTAGGGATGGTATTACTGGCATGCCCTGGTTTGACGCCCCTTTTTGAGTTTCGAAAAACAAACTGTAATACTCCGCAGCTTCCACTAGAAGTCGGCCTATGCACAGCATGTGAATCTAAGCAGATACAAGCATCAGAAATACGATTACGGTGAGTAATGTAGGGAACAACTTTGTTACATCAATGGTCATTTTTTGATGTTTTTTATTGCTGAAATAGTTTTTATGAAAAAAACCAAATTGAAAAATATAGGGCGGTGGGGCATATAAGGTGTCGGGAATATGTAAGAAACAGAGGACGGGGTGTTACCTCTTGTAATAAGAGCGCACACACACACACTGGTAGGTCTGTGATTTTAAAAAAAAAAAGAACTTTTATTTAAAACTCTGTTCAAATTTTGGTAAGGGATACACGAGATGAAGATCTCGTTCTGCACTGAAGGATGTCTCTTGTGCTGATGAAGACGACAGGTTTCCTCTTCAGATTGAATGTTCTTTTGTAAAAGGTATCTCTCTTCTCCTAATGAAAAGGTCATCTTAAACTTTATTGTCTCTCCATGTATATTTGCTTTCCTTCACTCTTGTTGGAGACTCTCTTAAGCACGTTTTGAAAGTTTTTCTATCATCTACTTGCTGAGTCTTTCACTCTCCTCTACTTCTTCTAGTATTCTCCTATCAGTTAAGAGAAAAATGAGTGTGGAACAGTCTTCTGACACTCTCCATGGGCTGACACTCTACATGGGCTATTGTAGGTTTCTGTGGCTTTCGCTTGGTTAAGTAAGCCAGTCCTCGGCTGAACGTATATTTTATTTCTTCTTTTCAGTCATACGGCACTTTTTCCTAATAACGTAGACAAACTCTATCTAACATTGACACCAAAAATGCCTCAGAGTCTTTTAGCCTGACACGGCATCGTCTTCATATCATTTCTCTCCTCTTGCCACTTCAAAGGGAGTTAGCCCTGCCCCCTCTGACCTGTTCGGTATACAGTTCGTTAGAGCAGTGCGAACAGCTGAGGGTAGGCGGGTCAGCGATCGCACTTTCCCCTTGAAGCTTGTTGCGCTTTCGTCTTGTTTGCAAGGGGTGTTATTCACTTGGTTCCACCCCCTTTTATCGACGCACCTGATTCGCCTCGGAGACCAAGCCCACTCGTCAACGGAGCTTGTCTGTTCCCATGGCGGGATCTCAGGCGGCTGACGGCTGGTTCACAGATGATCAGCAGGCATTCATCGGCACAGCTTCACTAGGCTCGCACAGCCTCCTCGCATCGGAGCGTTTCTCTTGTCTATCAGATGACGTGAGATTACGCTTCTTTTCCACTTGCTTATAACTAATAACAGAGGTAGCGCAACGGCGCAACTTTAGTAACAACAACTTTGTTTACACTCTTCTCCAAACTAATACGCCCACTCATAACGGACGCTTTCCTTCTCCAGTTCGATCCGGTCTCCTAGTAACCAAGCACAAGAAAACAGGAAAGTATAACTCCCTAGTAGAAAGCACCTTGCAGCTGACACAATAAAGAACGGGACATCTCTAAGGCAATACAAATCCCACCCCTTCGTGTCAGCCTTTCATTTTCTGTCTACCTTGACTACTGTTTTCAGCCACACTCTCCTCTGGCATTCTTCCCCCACGTTCTCCAAAATTATCTCACGGGGGCTTGTGGGTAACCCCACAAAATAAAAAATACAACTTAAAGGAGTTTTTTCGTTGAACATTTTCCAGAGGAAAAAAAGACATCGTAAAAAGACTGTCAATCTAATCACATAGACCCATATAACTGATATGAACTTCCCAGTTTAGGTTTAATCTCCCTGATAAAATGAAATATTATTGGATATTTTAGGTTTAATCTGCTGGATAAAATGAAATATTATTAGATATTCGATCGACCATCCTGTAAAACGACAATGGTCCTTCCGGTGCAACATTTTCTATTTATTTTTTTCAATTAGTCGATTTCTAACGTCAAACACATTCATAAAACTTTAAACACAGAAGTAAATTCAATATTATGCAAGTAAAAATTATTGAGCTATGATCATTCTCATTTCATGAATAATGGCGATTTAAAAGTTACTGTTAATACCCTCCTTTCTTGAAACAGTAATAAAAACGTGGCTATTACATGCAGTAAACAATTGGAAAAATCGTTATGAGTCAGGAAGTCCACAATTGATATTTGCAAGGTTTAATACACTGCCTTAATTCCTATAACAAACCTTAACATTACACTTTACAATCTCAAATTAGTTAACTGCCGCCAAGTAATTGCATTAGATTGAGATAACTGCAATTCATGATGTAATTGGATCCCTAGAGTATAAATTAAATTATACCCAATGAGTGGCTCATACATTTATATATTGTTCCTGGGTTTTTTATATGCGATTTTGGGAAATAATTTGTGGTTAAACAGGTATCACCTACCATAAGCAGGTTGAAAAGGGCTGGAATCATCTGAAGGAACCTTTCTTTAAAAATGGGAATTATAATTTTTGAACATATGGCCCTAGATATAACTTGTGCATAAAAAAAACCAAAATGTTGTACTTTGTCATCTACATCAAGTATTGAACAGGACAAAAGGCATAGTTGTAATTATGTCTATCCTTGCCAGTGCAACTCCTCCTTGCTGTTTTATTCAGCAAAAGATGGAATCTTAAGCAGGTTTTAATGAAACGCTAATGCATAGTGAGACACCATCCACTTTCATTTTTGATTCGGGAGTGTGCAAGATAAATATTTGATTGTCTCTGCACTCATTGTTTGTAGAGTGTGTGTAACAGTTGTACATTTACTTGTGCTCCTTAACTATTTAAGTAGGGAGCTGCACTCGTGCCATGAGTGGGAACTGCGCCAGGATCAAGTGGATAGACTCTTCCAATGATGGGGCAAACCCCAGATTGACCTGTTTGCTTCGGCGACGAACTCAAAGTGCCAGAGGTTCGCCAGCAGGTTCCCACAGCCGAGGAGCATGGGTGATGCTTTCTCGTTCCCTTGGGACGGCCTGTTTCTATACGCATTCCCTCCGTTGCCGTTGCTGCTCCACCTCATCAGCCAGCTCAAGATGTCCAGGTGCAGGATGATCCTCGTCGCACCGGCGTGGCCGAGGCAGATCTGGTTCCCGGACCTTCTGGACTTGTCAACATTCCCGCCAGTCAGTCGATATCCCGGCTGATTGCAGAGCGGTTCTTGCAAAGGGCAGGGCGTCCTCAACTCTCAAGTGTTACGGTCATAAATGGAAGAGGTTCTCTGTCTGGTGCCGTGCACAGAAGATTAACCCTCTGCGGATTACGGCCCCTCAAGTGCTGTCAAGTGCTGCCGTACTTACTGTCGCTGGCCAAAGCTGGACTGGCTCACGCCTCCTAAAAATACATCTGGCTGCCAGCTCCCGATATGCCAGGACTACGGGACGGGTGTCCTTGTGGTCTCATCGCCTGGTAAAGGAATTTATGAAGGGACT
This sequence comes from Ambystoma mexicanum, assembly GCF_040938575.1. Taxonomy (NCBI): domain Eukaryota; kingdom Metazoa; phylum Chordata; class Amphibia; order Caudata; family Ambystomatidae; genus Ambystoma; species Ambystoma mexicanum. The sequence continues at coordinate 1,079,969,679 of NC_090933.1, forward strand.
ATTCCGTTCATTCCCGCCGGTGAAGGCGCCTGCCCCGGCGTGGGAACTTAATGTGGTGCTGACCAGGCTAATGGGAGCCCCATTCGAGCCTATGCACTCGGCGCCCTTGAAGTTCCTGTCATGAAAGACCGCGTTCCTCGTGGTCATCACCTCTGCACGACGAGTGGGAGAGATTCAGGCCCTATCTTGCAAGCCTCCATACTTGACTTTTCATGACACAAGGGTAGTGCTTAGGACACACCCCTCCTTCATGCGCAAGGTGCCGTCGGACTTCCACCTCAACGAGCCCTTGGTGTTACCAGTTTTCTTCCCGTCGCCTTCGACGCCGGCCAAGAGGACTTTGCACTCGCTGGATGTAGCTAGAGCGCTGAAGTTCTATGTGGACCGCACAAAGAGTTTTTGGAAGACGTCACAGCTATTCGTGAACTTTGGGGCTGTGAATCAAGGGAAGGCTCTCTCGAAGACTTCCATTTCCAGATGGCTCTCCGGCTGCATCATGCATTGTCACCGGTTGGCAAACCGACCGCTGCCCGGCAGTCCGAGAGCCCATTCGACCAGAGCCATCGCTGCTACCATGGCGTTCCTGTCTGGTGTACCCCTGCTGGACATCTGCAGGGCTGCTACGTGGAGGCCGACGCACACCTTCACAAGATTCTACTGCGTCGATCGGGACTCCAGGGAGGAATCCAGGGTCAGCCAAGCAGTGCTGCGCAACCAGTTCGCTTAATTTTATTTTGTTTTTAAATGTTTTTATTGGCATTTATATATATGTGTACATTAAAACTATCATGAGCATGGTGAAGATTGAATCACCTAGTACATAACATATATGCAATTTAAAGCATTGGTAAGATTAAACAATTAATAAACAACAATAGTAACACTAACTGTCCGTATGTCCTCTGAGTTGTTGGGCTCCTCGTTTCCTATTCGAACCCTCGTCTCGGGTCTGATGGGGTCTGGCTGTTCTTAGTGGGGCGTGATGTGGGGGCGAGTGTGAGTTTGATATTGCAGTTTCTCGGTCGAACTTACATAGAGATTCAGAGGGGTAGATTCAAGAGGGCTTGTGGCTCGTTGAAAAAATCAAGTCTCTCAGAAGGGTCTTCCAGGCCTCCAGTGCGGTGCTCGACTATTTCCCTCCTACCACGCTCTGGTTTCGGCTGCCGTCCATCTTAACATCTCCTTAATCCAGGGTTCATACCTGGGGCCAGTCGGGGATTTCCAGGCCATGGCAATTGTTCTCTTCGTGAGCACACATGCAATGTCCATAAACTTCACCGAGTGTTTGATTTTACTCAGCCTCGGATGGGTGCCCAGGAGGCATTCCTTAGGTGTCCATTCGTATATCTCCAGCCCAGCCTTCCTGCAGGTCTGTTCAGCGGCGGACCAAAGTTTCTGTGCTTTAGGACAGGTCCAGAACATGTGGATCATGTCGGCATGATCGGAAGTGCACCATGGGCAGGTCGGGGCAACCTTGTCGGAGAATGTGGCTATCCTGTGTGGGGTCATGTAGGTCCTGTAGAGGATATTGAGCTGAATTAGCCTGAACCTCGCATTCCGGGATATCTCCTTCGGGTAGGATAGGGCCCTCGACCATTCTCCCTCTGTGATTTCAGTCCCTAAGTTGGACTCCCATCTCTCTTTCAGACGTGCACTTCTTGGGTTGGACCTGTCATTTATTTGGATGTATAACCTCGACGTCGGTTTAACCTGTTCGCTTAAGGTGAGCCTGGTGAGGAGGTAAGAGATGCTTAATGTTGAGTTGTTGTATTGCTTAATGTTGAGCCTGTCGCCACCTCCCATGGTTGTGCATGTGTATACTGCTATGTATTCTTTTATTCATGAGCATGTGAATCCATGCCAGACCCCATGCTGGAGAAGGAACAAGTTACTTACCTGTAACTGTTGGTTTCAAGCATGGGTCTGGCATGGATTCACATGCGAACCCTCCCACCTACCCCTCTGCGGCTCTTCACTTGCTCATACTGCAACTTGGTGTGCTACCAAATCTGAGGATGGCTGACGGAGGCGGGGCTTAGGGAGAGGGCAGTCATTGGCTGGGAGCAGTATGACCCAAAGATCAGTGATTGGTTACTACTAAGAAAGACAGATCAGAAACGAAACTGATACTGATTTTTTCTTTACCGAGGATACCCAGCCTGACGACGGGGAATATTCATGAGCATGTGAATCCATGCGAGACCCATGCTAGAGAACAACAGTTACAGGTAAGTAACTTGTTCCTTTCTGTTCATGTCACACCTAAAGGATTGAGTAGTTATCAATAAGGTGTGACTTAGTACTTTATAGTATATTTTGGCCATTTCTGTATCACTACAACCATTGACCTTAATGGGGCTAAACAAACCTGACAAGAAATCAAAGTCAAACTTCTGTTTAAGTTAGATAACTTGGCAGAGCAGCAAGGTTTAACTCTCAGGCAGGTGTAGGAGGTTGAAACCAAGGTGTACCATTGGTCCCCATACAGATCTATAGAAAATACACTACGCTGAAAAAATATATACTTTATTAAGTCACATATAGAAATCCTTTGGGGTCAAATCATAAGGTATAATACGTAGCATTACAAATATAACCATTATTATGAAAACAATGCCTAAAAAGGTCCCTCCTAATTCCATTGTGTATGTGTGTGCCCTATACCACAGGTTGGCACCCATCATAATTTAATAGGTGCTGGGGAGACTGGGGGAACCACAAAACCTAACTGCAGTTAAAGCCCCCTATGGACTTGCACAATTTTGTACAGTTTCCTAAATAAACCCACCCCTCCTATAGGTGGAAGACCCCAGACTTTGTGGCCAGCACCTACCACATACAGGCAGGGGATGGGAGGAAAAAGAGATGTAAACGTTTTACCCACCAGAAAAATAGTCAAAACGTCTATACGGTCTACACAAACACTCACGAAGATTAGCTACAATGTTAAAAAATGCATCCATCATTGGAGAAATGCAGAGCATTTATTAAAAATCACAGGTCATTATCAAAATTACAATTGGAGGGGATTGGGTCCTCCGACGTATTCCGTATCTATGACCGGTAATGTCCACAGCTGTGCTGCTTCGGAAAATCTTCGGCGTCTGCGTTCTGCATCGATGACGTTAATGCGCCGTCCCCGAGGACCTCCTCTGACGGCTGACGTCACCCGATGTGATAAGTAGGACGCACAACGTTCATAGCCTCAGTTCCGTTTTTTTCCGCGAACGTGTTCGCTTCGTGAATCTCGGTACGCCTCAACTCTTTGGAGTTTGCTGTTCTCGGTTCGTTGAACCTGTTCGGTTTTTTGTGAAGACCTGTTCGTGGCGATGTCTACTTCGTCTTCAACCCCGCGTCCGTGCTTCAAGAAATGCGGGGCCTGTGGGTCCAAGATGTCGGTCACGGACTCGCACAACGCCTGCCTCTGGTGCCTCGCGGAGGCCCACGATACGGACGACTATGTCGACTTTCAGTCGCTCACGGCAAAGGTCTTGCGGGAACGCATGAAGAAGCTGTCGGTAGGTCGGGGCTTTCGACGGATGACTCGAGGGGTGACTCTCCGCGTCATCGTCGAAAGTCCAGTGGGTCTCCTTCCAGGAGTCTGTCTCGCCACTCCTCTGCCTCTTCGAGGCATTCCCGGAATCGCCGGCATCGGTCGCCTTCCCAGTCCTCTTCCGAGGACTCCGCCCGTCGGCGGGTCGCTTATCCCTCCATGCAAGCGACACCGGAGGAATGGACTTCCTTCGGGAAGCAGATGCTAGCGATTCTTGAATCGCAGGGCACCGGTCCGTCCGCGCCTCTGACTGGGGTCGGTCGGCACCGGTCGAGAGACACCGCTCGTACGCCTTCGGGCTCGGGTGGTCGGCACGGCTCGCAGGAGAGTTCCCACTCGGACAAGGGTAGCCGTTCTCGCCATGCCTGTTCCAGGTCCCGGTCCTCGACGCGCTCGAGACCGCATGATCCTGTGCCGTCTTTGAAGAAGACGTCGACGCCTGTGGCGCCGAGGTCATCGATGATTTCTCTCGAGGCTCTGCCTCCAAGGGGGTCTTTGACACTGTCAGCGCCTAGGTCGTCGAGAGACACGCTCAGAGCTCCGGCTTCAAGGCCTGTGTCGATGCCGTCGATGCTGGCGGCGCTGCAGCTGACGTCTACGTCGATTCGCTCGATGTCAATGCCTTTTCTGTCGATGCCGGCGCCGACTCATTCGGCGCCCTCGACACCTTTCGAGGCGGTGCTGTCGGAGGGGCCCCGTGGCACGGGGTTAGCCCCTAGAAAGGCTCTGGCTAAGGTCAGGCACTGCTTTGGTCCCCAGATGTCTTCCTCTCCCCACCTGGAGTACATTTCAGAGGGTGATGAAGGCTCTGATGACGGCTTGGTTCCGGTTACAGTACCAGATGAGCTTATCTCGGGCCATAGCCAGTTTGATGACCGGAGGCAGTCACTGCATGATGCCAGTGGACTGGACACACCTCCGGAGGTGGAGTTTTGTAGGCTGGAGCCTGGCACTCATGCCGATTCTTCATATCGGCGCCTTATGTCTCGGGTCACCGAGTACTTGGGTTGGTCAGCTCCCCCAGGGGAGTTCGTTCAGGATGATCTCACGGACATCCTTGATCTTGGTCCCCCCACTGACCCGGTTTTGCCGTTTCATATGGCTCTGTAGAGAAGGGTGGCGGCGGCTTGGACTGCTCCGGAGAGTTTCCCGGCAGTGGGCAAGTGTTTGTCGCGAAAATACCGTCCAGCCAGTAGCAACCCCTGCTACTTGTCCAGGCACCCCAATCCGGAGAGTTTGGTGGTGCAGGCGGCTACGGCCCCGGCAAAGCAGGCGTCGTATCCTACCATCCCTCCAGATAGGGACGACAAAGGTTTTGACGGCTGGGCGAAGAAAGTGTTTTCTTCAGAGGGTATGGCGCTTCAGGCGGCCAACTCCATATGTGCCTCGTCTCGTTTCACACACACTCTGTGGAACTGTGTTGCATTAGCGGCTGAACGTATTCCCGAAGGGGACGAACAGGATGGTTTCCTTGCTATGGTTCAGGATGGCAAGGATGCCATGTGTGAGGCCGTTTAGTCGGGTTTGGACATGGCAGATTGTGTCAGCCGGTCCATGGCGGCGAGCACCGTAATACGCAGGTTTGCGTGGTTGCGGAAGTCTGGGTTCGCTCCTGATGTGCAGTCCCGGCTCCTCAACATGCCCTTTGACGGTGAACATCTTTTTGGCAGCAAGGCTGACGAGAGCCTTGAGGTTGCAGACCTCCAAAGCTGCAGCGAAGTCGTTGGGCGCTGCAGTTCGACAACCTCTGCCTTTTCGTCCTAGGGGACAACAATGGATGGGAGGTTCCTTTCGCTATTACTCGTCCTTCAGTAAAGCGAGAGGAGCTAGCAGTCATAGAGGCCACCACAAGAGTGCCAGAGGTGGAAACAAGGGTACTCGAGGTGCCAAGGCCGCTCGGGCAGTTGCCTCTTTGCCCTCAAGCAACGCCGCAGCCGCTACCACTCAGTCATGAGGCCAGGTCCCATGGTTCGCCAGTTGGGGGAAGGCTGGCGCAGCATCTTGTAGAGTGGCAAGCCATTACTTCAGATGTGTGGGTTCTGGAGATCATAACCCACGGCTACTGTCTTCCTTTTCAGCAGAGGCCTCACGACAATCCACCTGGGAACCTCTCTTTGAAGAGTCCGGATCCGCTCCTTGCGCAGGAAATTCAAGCCCTGCTGGAGAAAGGCGCCATAGAACTGATGCCTGTAGCAGAGAGGAACAAGGGATGGTATTCCCCTTATTTTTTGAATTCGAAGAAAGACGGGGGATTGAGACCCATCATGGACTTGTGTGGTTTGAACAAACTCCTCAGGAAGGACATGTTCAAGATGGTTACTCTCTCTCAAGTCCTCCAGGCCCTTCAACTTCAGGACTGGTTGGTGTCTCTCGACCTCAAGGATGCTCACTTCCATGTGCCGATCCATCCCAAGCACAAGAAGTACCTGAGGCTCGCGGTTGGCGACTCGCACTTTCAGTTTTGGGTCCTGCCGTTGGGATTGACCTCTGCCCCGAGGGTTTTCACCAAGCTCATGGTGGTGGTGGCAGCGCATCTCAGGAAAGGGGGGATTCACGTCTACCCCTACCTGGACGATTGGTTGATGAGGGGGAGCTCTCCCGAGCATGTCCTAGATCATCTGTCCGTCACCTGCCACTCCCTTCACAAGCTGGGCTTCTCCCTCAACTTAAAGAAGTCCCATTTGACACCAACGCAGCGGCTCCAGTACATCGGAGCAGTGCTTGACACATCCCTGGGGCAGAGTTTTCCGCCCCAGGTGAGGGCTCTTCACATTCAACAGAGGGTGCACAAGTTTCAACTTGCCCAGAATCTCCCAGCGTCCGAGTTCTTGAGACTGCTTGTCCTCATGGCATCCTGCATTCTTCTGGTGCCAGAGGCTCGTCTGCGGATGAGATCTTTGCAGTTGGCACTCAAGCTCCAGTGGTCTCAGTCCTCCGGCAGGCTGTCGGACCCTTTTCAGGTGCCACCCTCGGTCGTCCAGGACCTTCTGTGGTGGGCCGTCGAAGGCAGTCTGATGAAGGGGGCCCCATTTTGGCTGCCCTGGCCGGAGGTGAGGATCGTGACGGACGCATCCCTCAAAGGATGGGGAGCTCATGCCAACGAGTTGACAGTCAGCGGTCGTTGGTCTCTGTCGGAGTCCAGACTCCATATCAATCTGTTGGAGTTGAGGGCCGTCAGGCTAGCCCTGAAGGCTTTTCTGTCGACTGCGAGGAAAGAGTGTCCTGATTCTAACGGACAACATGGTGGCCATGCACTACCTCAACAAAAAGGGGGGGGGCAGGGCCACTTCCTCTGTGCAGGGAGGCGATGCAGCTCGAGTTCTGGGCCATCCAGCAGGAGGTTTCGATGTCAGCTGTTCATCTGGCCGGAGACGACAACGAGATGGCGGACGCTCTGAGCAGGCAGAGCACGATCTCTCACGAGTGGGAGCTGGCTCAGGAGATTCTCCTGGAGATCTTCGCCCTTTGGGGGACCCCTCAAGTGGATCTCTTCGCCTCCAGTGTCAACCGGAAGTGCGAAAGGTTTTGCTCGTGGGAATTTCCTCCAAAAGGAGCCTTAGGAGAGCGTTCGTGGTGGAGTGGTTATTCCCACTGCTGTACGCGTTTCCTCCGGTCCCCGTCATCCCGCAAGTACTGCTGAGGTTACGGAGGTTCGGTTCCTGGATGATCCTCATTGCTCCAGCGTGGGCCCGGAGGACGTGGTACCCGGACCTTCTCGACTTGTCCATCTGCCCTCCACGTCGTCTTCCCTACCGAGACGATCTGCTCTCACGGGAGGGGGGTCAGGTTCTCCACCCAGAGGTCAGATCCCTCAACCTTCACGCTTGGCTTCTGAAAGGTTGAGGTATAAGGATTGGGACCTCCCTGAAGACGTGATGGAGGTGTTGCTCTCAGCCAGGCGGCCGGCAACAAAGTCTCTGTACCGTTGCCGTTAGAGAAAGTTCTGCGACTGGTGCAGAGTTAAGAATGTGGATCCTTTTGAATGTGACATGCCGATGGTTCTGTCTTTTTTGCTTTCTTTGGCCCACAGGGGCTTGCAAGTGGGGACCATTAAAGGTTACCTGGCGGCGCTGTCCATATTTAAGCACTCGTCTGAAGAATGTTCCTATTTTAAGATTCCTTTAATTTCACTGTTTTTGAAAGGGCTCACTAGTGTGTTCCCTCCGTCACCTTTTCTGGTTCCCGGTTGGGATTTGAACCTTGTTCTTGAGTTTCTTATGGGTGCTCCGTTTGAGCCTTTGCATTCTTTCCCTTTGAGGCTGCTAACTCTTAAAACGGTGTTTTTGGTTGTGGTTACTTCCGCTCGCAGAGTGAGTGAGTTACAGGCACTTTCAGTTAAGCCACCCTTCACTGTGTTTCATAAGGACAGGGTTGTCCTTAGAGTTTGTCCTCCTTTTCTTCCGAAGGTGGTTTCGGAATTTCATTTGAGCCAGAAGGTTGTTCTTCCGGCGTTCTATCCTCCTCCACATCCTGGTAAGGAAGAGGAGAGGCTACATCCTGGTAAGGAAGAGGAGAGGCTCCAGAGGCTTGATCCTAGGAGAGCGTTGAGCTTTTATATTTCGCGCATGTCCCGGGTCAGAGTGGATGATGAACATTTCATTGGTTACACTGGAAAGGATTTGGGACAAGCTGTGACGAAACAGACTTTGTCTCGTTGGATTATTTTAGCTATGTCCGAGTGTTACCGCTTGGCGGGTAAGGACCCTTCGGCTGGCTTGCGGGCCCATTCTACCAGGTGAGTGGCTGCGTCTACTGCCCTGCAGAGGGGTGTTCCTTTTCGTCACATCTTTGATGCAGCCACCTGGGCTTCAGTACATACGTTTGTACGTCACTACTCCCTTGATTCCATCAGAGGGCAGGATCTGGCTTTTGGCAAGGCAGTCCTATATTCCGCAATTTGATTGGGCATGCTAAATTTTTGTTCCAAATTCTTTTCCCACCTCCTTGCTTGGTACTGCTTTGGGAGTCTGTCATAGATATGGAATACGTCGGAGGACCCAATCCCCTCGACGAACAAGTTACTTGCTTACCTGGTAACGTTCTTTCGATGGGATGGTCCGATGACGTACTCCATATCGCTCCCTCCCTACCTTCCCCACTGCAGAATTTCTTTTGCGATTGCAGCTTGCGTTCCGCAAGGCCTTGTGTGTCTGACTGGCAGTAAACTGGTGGTACACGTTCTGGGAAAAAACTATAACTGAGGCTATGGGCGTCGTGCGTCCTACTTATCACATCGGGTGACATCGGCCGTCGGAGGAGGTCCTCGGGGACGGCGCATCGACGTCATCGACGCAGGACGCAGACGCCGAAGATTTCCCGAAGCAGCACAGCTGTGGACATTACCTGTCATAGATATGGAATACGTCGTCGGACCATCCAATCGAAAGAACGTTACTGTAACGCTCACCTGATTCCCGTAGAGGCGCCGGTCTTGACTGGGCGTATACCGTATCTTCAAAGGTGATGTGTAACACACGGCTGGCTCTTTGGGCTGGACCTCTGTGCACTGTATGTCTGACTTGAAGGGTAAGATGTCTGCAGATAGAAAATATGGGATTAAGGAACTGGGTTATTGAATGTCTCTCTCCTCTTCCCTTTCTCTTCTCCTGTAGAACCCCAAAGGTTAACGCTCTCACCTTAGGTAAGTGAACGCCGTGCTCTCCATCTGCCTCGGGGCAGGGTGCTGTAACCAGTTTCTTCACTGGATAAGTGGAGCAGGCCTCTTGACTTCAGAGGACTGCTGTCCGTCGTTTACTGCACGAACGGTAAGTTTCGAGTAATTCTAATGTCTTTAAAGTCTTTAGTAATGATGTTTCTTGTTTTGCAGGGTTCCGGCGATGGCGGATGACGGGCTGAAGTGAGCTGAAGATGGAGCCCGTGTGATGAATAGAAGCGCCTGGAAGCACGTAAGTAAGCGCTTGTTGCCTGCTTCACGATGCGCTCTAACTGTCTTTTTATTTTGCAGGTACAAGTTCGGAGCGGCTGCAGGGTGCCGGAATACCCACTGGGTTAGATGTGGAAAGGAGTAATGGCACGTGAGTGTTAAAGTTCCCCAATGTCTATAAACGCACCTTGTTTTGTCTTTCAGATGCGGGATGCAGCGCCGAAGGCCTCCGGAGCGTGCAAAGAGTTGGTAAGCTTTTGTCTTTCAGATGCCGGAATGCAGTGTGAAGACCTCCGGAGCGCACGAAGAGTAGGTAAGCCTTTGTCTTTCAGATGCCGGAATGCAGCGCGAGGCGTTGGTGACAGCCGATGGACCAGGTAAGTGAAGAGCTGTCACTGAAGCCCGTAATGCTAACCTGTTCTTTCTTGTCTTTATAGGTGTTGCTGAAGACTGGATTCAGGATGGTAAGCCTTTTTCCTTAGGCCCAGGATCAGATGCAGAAGACACGATGAGCGTTCTGCTGCAGAGGATGCAGAATAACGCAAAGCAAGATTCATCCATCGGGTGTGGTTTAAATAGCCTCCTGTAGTGCTTAGGTGTCTCCTTCCACAGCCACGCCTAGTAAGAAAAGAGTTCCTGCTTTCCAGAAGAGTTCCAGTGTTCTGAACCTAGGGAGTGGCTCCTGCCCCACCCAACAGGAAAAGTAGTTCCAAACAGAAGAGGATCAGAGGCTCAACTGGCAGGCAAGTAAGCAGCAAGGTCTGCTGCAGGTAAGTCCACCCAAGCATTATGAGCCCGGCGCTTCCAGCGTTGGGACTGGGCATATTTATGAGCCTGGTGCCACTGGCGCCAGGACTGGGTCCAAAAGGTCCCAATTGGGACTGGTTGGCACTCGGAACCTGGGTTATGGATCTGCTTCCAAGGGAGTTGGGAAAACCCTGACCTTTTGGAAGCAGAGATCATGACGGTACCCCCCCTCAAGGCCCCTCCCAAACCGGGCTCCTCCGGGGGTTTTGGCTTGTCAGGAAATGTTCGGTGAAATCTTTTGATTAGGCGAGGAGCGTGGACATATTCAGCAGGTTCCCAGGATCTCTCTTGGGGGCCGTAGCCTTTCCAGTCAATTAGGTAAAATAGTTTAGATTTGGAGATCTTGGAGTCCAGAATGCTTTTGACTTCAAACTCGAGTTCTCCATCAACTAGGATAGGTTTTGGAGATTTAGTTAGTCGGGTTTGAGGTTGCACGGGTTTTAATAGAGAGACGTGGAAGACCGGATGTATCTTCATGTGCGGGGGCAAGTCCAACTTGACCGCTACTGGGTTTACTATGGTAGTGATGGAATAGGGACCAAGGTATCTTGGGTTGAATGTGCGTGGCCCTTTTAGAGGTAGATATTTGGTGGATAACCAGACTTGATCCCCTACTTGATATTGAGGGGCTTCCTTCCGATGTTGATCTGCTCCTTTCTTGTATTGTTCTTTATCCCTTTGAAGGTGAGAAACAGCTTCCTTAAAGGCTTGGGTGATTGTAGAATGCAGGTAGTCTACTGCTGGTGTTTCAAGATCTTGGAGGGGATCCAACTCCGAGGTTCGAGGGTGACTGCCCTACAAAAGAAAAAACGGGGGTTTCCCAGTTCCCGAATGGACAGAGTTATTGTAGGCATATTCGGCTATCCAAAGGATGTCTTTCCAAGTTTTTTCAGTTTGTTGCAGCATGCAGCGTAAATACTGTTCCAGAGTTTGATTGGTCCTCTCGGTTTGTCCGTCGGTCTGAGGGTGGTGACTGGTCGATAGTCTCACATCAATTTGAGCCGACCGACAGCAACTTCGCCAAAAATGAGAAATAAATTGACTACCTCGATCCGAAATTAGAACCGAAGGAAAACCGTGCAGTCGGACGATGTTTTCGAGAAATTCTCGGGCCATAGTTGCTGCTGTTGGCAAGCCTTTGAGCGGAATGAAATGCGCCATCTTGGAGAATAAGTCCACGATTACTAGAATCGTATTGTATCCGGAGCATGGAGGTAGATCGGTGATGAAGTCCATAGGAAGCGTATGCCAAGGGCGAGGTGGGATGTCAATAGGGCGTAAGAGGCCTGCTGGTCTTTCCTTTTGACTCTTGTTTTGGGCGCATACTCCACAGGACATTATAAAGTCTCTGATATCTTTTTTCCAAGACGGCCACCAGAAGTAGCGCTTGATCTTTTCTGAGGTCTTGGCCATACCGGGATGTCCTTCCATTAAAGAATCGTGATAACAAGAGATTACTTTTTTCTGTAAATCTGTGCTGGGTAGGTATAATCGTTCTTGGAAATGCAATAAGTTGTCCTTTACTGCAAAGTCCTTTCCCTGCAGATGCCAATTCTGTATGTCTGCTGGAGTTACAAGTTGCCTGGCTTTATCCTTAACTTCCTCTATGGATTCTGTGGCGATTACACCCAGAATTCTTTGTTCGGGAATGATTGGTACAGGTTTAGGGTTGATCAAGTGTTCTTCCACTCCCATCCAAGAAAGGGCATCAGCTTTACCGTTCTTTGTACCAAGTCGATAGGTAATTATGAAGTCAAACTCGGCAAAGAATAATGCCCAACAGAGTTGTCTAGAGGATTGGGCTTTTGCGGTTTTCAAATATTGCAGGTTTCGGTGATCCGTAATCACAGTAACGGTGTGTCGGGCCCCCAGCAGATAATGCCGCCAAGCCTTAAAGGCAGACTTGATAGCCAGAAGTTCCTTGTCAGTAATCGTGTAATTGATTTCAGGAGGCGAGAATTTGCGGGACCAAAATGCCACGGGATGCAACTGATTGGTTACCGGGTCCTTTTGTGATAGAACTGCCCCCATGGCAAGGCTTGAAGCATCAGTTTCCACGATGTAGGGGAGTTCGGGGCGAGGGTGTTTTAAGATTGGTGCAGAGATAAATATAGTCTTCAAATCCTGGAAAGCTTGTTCCGCCTCGGTAGACCATTCAAAACGTTTGTTTTTCTTTAACAAGGCAGTGATGGGCTGGACTATTCGAGAGAATTCGGGGATAAACCTGCGGTAAAAGTTAGCGAAGCCTAACATGCTTTGCACACCTTTTACGGAGGATGGTGATGGCCATTTGAGAACTGCATCGACCTTCTTTGAATCCATACGCACTCCGCCAGGTGATAATATGAATCCCAAGAATTCAACTTCAGTCACGTTGAAAACACATTTTTCCAACTTAGCGAAAAGTTTGTGTTGACGCAATCTTTCGAGGACCATTTTCACGTGTTTCCGATGTTCAGATTCCGATGAAGAATAAACGAGGATGTCGTCAATGTAAACAACAACACACACATCTATGAGCTCTATGAGGACATCGTTCATAAAATATTGAAAGGCGGCCGGGGCATTGCAAAGTCCGAAGGGCATGACCTGATATTCAAATAGCCCATACTTGGTGCGGAAGGCCGTCTTCCATTCATCGCCCTCTTTTACTCGTACCAAGTGGTAAGCTCCTCTAAGATCCAGCTTTGTATATATGCATGCTTTTCTGACTTGGTCCAGGAGTTCAGGGATCAAAGGTAACGGATATCTATTCTTAACGGTGATCTGGTTCAGGGAGCGATAATCTATACAAGTTCTAAGGTCTCCTTCCTTTTTTGGAACGAAGAACAAAGCTGAAGAAGCAGGGGACTTGGAAGGACGAATAAACCCATTTGCCAGGTATTGATCCAGGTATTGTCGAAGGTGAAGGTTCTCAGGCTCGGTGAGGGCATAAATTCTACTACAAGGAGGAGTAGATCCAGGTATCAGGTCTATCTGGCAGTCATAAGACCTATGAGGAGGTAGAGAGTTAGCCTGATCCTTCCGGAAAACATCTTGGTATTCTAGGTATTCGGGAGGTAACTGGGGAGTCTCTGAAGAAATTGCTGCCAGTGCAACACCAGGTGGAGGGTGACAAGTAGAGACACATTCTGGAAACTGGACCGTTCTTGCTCGCCAATCGATCAGAGGATTGTGTTTCTCTAACCAAGGTATTCCTAGAATAATCTGAAACTGAGGGGCCTTGATCACATCGAACACGATCTTCTCATGGTGTCCCTCTTGACTTACTAGCGTCACCTCTTGAGTGGTATGCGTTACTGGCCCGGAGGCTATCTCCGTACCATCCACCGTAGTAATGACGTCCTTTACAGCCTTGGTACAAAGAGTTAGATTCATCCTCAAAACCATTTCATGATCCACATAATTGCCGATGGCACCGCTGTCGACGTAAGCTTCAATTACATGTAATCGATCCGGATTATCAGGGCTAATGAGGACCATAGGTATCACGAAATGCGAGGTCACGGAACTGGTTTTCACGCTCGGCAAGAGGACCTCTATTCTTGTCGGGCGAGGTCGTTTCCCTGCTCAGAGTTTGTAACTTTGGTAACTGCAGCTCCTACTGCCTTCTTGGCAGGTTTCACCGGACAGTCTCGAAGAAAGTGCCCTGAGTTTCCGCAATAGAGGCATAATTGCAACTGTTTTCTCCTTTCCCGCTCCTTTTGTGTTAGAGGACCTTTTTGCATGGGTTCCCCGGAGTCTACTCCTTTGGAAGGAGTTGGCGGTTTGGAAAATACTCGAGCATCAAACTTGGAACGATCGGCCTTCCTGTTCTGCAGTCTGTGATCTATTTGAACGACTAAGTCTATATAGTCCGAACAATCTTGTGGGGGATTCACTACTTGGGCTAACACATCTTTGAGCTCTCCACGTAGACCTCTATAAAACAACGTAATCCTTTTGTCCTCAGGCCATTGAGTTTCCACTATCAGTCTGTTGAAAGACACAATATAAGCCAAAAGGTCTTGATTACCTTGTCGCAAGCTCATTGTCCAAGGCCTGCCCCTGTGAATGTCTTGCGAACAGTTTTTCCATACTGAGCTGAAAAGCTTGAAAATCATGGAGGACCGGATCATCTTGATTTACTAGAGGGATCGACCAGTCTGCCGCATTGCCACTAAGGTACGAAAGCACGAAAGCTACTTTAGCTTGATCAGTTGGAAAGGCTGCTGGCCGGCATAAGAAATGCAACCGGCACTGATTGATAAATACTGCAAACCTCTTTGGGTCACCAGAAAATCGTTCGGGCGGAGCCAGAGGTACATTCCCAGGTAGGTTGATCTGCACTGGATTCATAGAGGATGTAGAAGGAAGATTTCCCCCAGATGCGGGTAACGGGGTCTGTCCGGCTTGTGACTGTAGCAATTGTCTAGCGAGATCATCTGTTCGCTCCTTGGAAATAATCAGTTCCCTTCTTAGAGCGTTCGTTTCCTGACTGGCTGCATGCACTTCTGCCCTTAGTTCCCCAAGTAACTGGGCTAGCTGGTCGGTATCCGAGGTTTCCATAGCGCCTGGACGGGAGTGTTGTGGTAGGCTTTGCGTTCTGTAACGCTCACCTGATTCCCGTAGAGGCGCCGGTCTTGACTGGGCGTATACCGTATCTTCAAAGGTGATGTGTAACACACGGCTGGCTCTTTGGGCTGGACCTCTGTGCACTGTATGTCTGACTTGAAGGGTAAGATGTCTGCAGATAGAAAATATGGGATTAAGGAACTGGGTTATTGAATGTCTCTCTCCTCTTCCCTTTCTCTTCTCCTGTAGAACCCCAAAGGTTAACGCTCTCACCTTAGGTAAGTGAACGCCGTGCTCTCCATCTGCCTCGGGGCTGGGTGCTGTAACCAGTTTCTTCACTGGATAAGGGGAGCAGGCCTCTTGACTTCAGAGGACTGCTGTCCGTCGTTTACTGCACGAACGGTAAGTTTCGAGTAATTCTAATGTCTTTAAAGTCTTTAGTAATGATGTTTCTTGTTTTGCAGGGTTCCGGCGATGGCGGATGACGGGCTGAAGTGAGTTGAAGATGGAGCCCGTGTGATGAATAGAAGCGCCTGGAAGCACGTAAGTAAGCACTTGTTGCCTGCTTCACGATGCGCTCTAACTGTCTTTTTATTTTGCAGGTACAAGTTCGGAGCGGCTGCAGGGTGCCGGAATACCCACTGGGTTAGATGTGGAAAGGAGTAATGGCACGTGAGTATTAAAGTTCCCCAATGTCTATAAACGCACCTTGTTTTGTCTTTCAGATGCGGGATGCAGCGCCGAAGGCCTCCGGAGCGTGCAAAGAGTTGGTAAGCTTTTGTCTTTCAGATGCCGGAATGCAGTGTGAAGACCTCCGGAGCGCACGAAGAGTAGGTAAGCCTTTGTCTTTCAGATGCCGGAATGCAGCGCGAGGCGTTGGTGACAGCCGATGGACCAGGTAAGTGAAGAGCTGTCACTGAAGCCCGTAATGCTAACCTGTTCTTTCTTGTCTTTATAGGTGTTGCTGAAGACTGGATTCAGGATGGTAAGCCTTTTTCCTTAGGCCCAGGATCAGATGCAGAAGACACGATGAGCGTTCTGCTGCAGAGGATGCAGAATAACGCAAAGCAAGATTCATCCATCGAGTGTGGTTTAAATAGCCTCCTGTAGTGCTTAGGTGTCTCCTTCCACAGCCACACCTAGGTAAGAAAAGAGTTCCTGCTTTCCAGAAGAGTTCCAGTGTTCTGAATCTAGGGAGTGGCTCCTGCCCCACCCAACAGGAAAAGTAGTTCCAAACAGAAGAGGATCAGAGGCTCAACTGGCAGGCAAGTAAGCAGCATGGTCTGCTGCAGGTAAGTCCACCCAAGCATTATGAGCCCGGCGCTTCCAGCGCTGGGACTGGGCATATTTATGAGCCTGGTGCCACTGGCGCCAGGACTGGGTCCAAAAGGTCCCAATTGGGACTGGTTGGCACTCGGAACCTGGGTTATGGATTTGCTTCCAAGGGAGTTGGGAAAACGCTGACCTTTTGGAAGCAGAGATCATGACAGTTACCAGGTAAGAAAGTAACTTGTTCTTCTTGGTCAAGTGCTTTCAGAACCCCTTGTGGATCCAGGAAAATGTACAGGGTTATATAGGGGGGGTATATAGGTACCACAGAGTCATTTCAGGAGAATTCCAAAGCAGGTTGAAAGATCCATAGAAAATAATGGGGGGAAAAAAACAGTGTGCCATCTACTTTAGTAAAGATGGGTCGGTTCTATCCCACAAATGTGGATTCCGCAGCAAACAACCCCAGGGAAGGTCAGAAGAGAGCTAAAAGAAGAGTGCCAGCATTCGATGGATGAACCCAAAGCCCCAGTGGTAGATGCAGCAGTGCAGGTGAGACTCCAAATAGAAGTCTATGGAAAATGCAGTAGAGGGCCTGCCTCAAAGATTATCGATCCCGGACCAGAGGAATGCATGGGGGTGAGTATCTTGTATAATCGCCCACCATAAGACCAGAGCTTTGTACTCTCATCAGCAGTTTTAGCGGAAATGACTCCAGCAGCACAAAACAGGACTTTTTTCTGGTGTGGTTTACTGGATCTGGTACCCAGGAGCTTTCTCCCTGAGCCAACAACCCAAACTACCCAGAAAAAATACAAAGGACCTTCCCAGGACATCTGTTATTTCAGTGAGAAAGACTTAGAAAAGTCGATGGCACCTGCGAACATGGCTACTGCCAGATACATAGACAAAAGATTAAAGTAGCACAGCAGCAAGCCATCCCTGGAGGGTAGCAGCAGCTGGATGCACCCTCTGATATCCCAAGCTTGGCAGTCTCTACACTCTTCTGGAGACCAGCAGCGACCAATAGCCAAGTGGCAGATTCTGTCAGGAAATGGAGAGATGCAGAGGCACACGTCCCACAAAATGGTTGCAGTGGGTGGCGGGGGAGTGGGGCTCGACCCTGCTGGTATGGGATACTGCAAGAGAATTCGGGAGACCCATACTGGACCTCCAAAAGCAGAACTCCAATATGCCCTGCCCATGCCACTTGTGACAAATCCATGGAATTCACCTTTCTCCCCAGGGGTGAACCATCCCCTTTGGGACTAGGGAGGTGAGCCTACTCCGCTTAATCCCTAGGGGACAATGCAAGCAGGAACTCAATGGGAGGGACCCTCCACCCACCACCCCCCTCTCTTAGCAGACGAGGAATCCCCAGGTAGAGAGTCTGTGACATCTCCCTTAAAATAAGAATCCTCATTGTTTGTTGGCTACATAGGGACTGAATAAGACATGATGTTCAGGGACTTGTAATTATTAATGGCTTGGCTGCTGACCACACTCTTTTGGCCTCTATTCCGGAAACGTGGAACCAATCCTGTCTCCTATCCCGTTTTTAGAGAGGAACATAAAAGGTTGAGCCCCATGTCTGTGGGGGAAAACCCAGCCTGAGAAGTCCTGCATCCACACCGAGTAAATCGATCCTGCAGGCAGGGCCATGTTGATTACATTGTGGGTGGAGGAATCCTGGAGCCCGCAGAGCACTGTCGATCCCAGCAGGGCGATTGGACAAAAGCCACAAACATCCGACGGACAGACAGACAACTGGCCCAACTAGGGCTGAGAAACCAAGAGAAACTGTAATACCATGGATGGGTGAACAAGAGGTATAATTCATTTAGGGACCCAGAACCCTGTTGTAAAATGCGTTTGACCACTCTTCAAATACTGCAAGTCAGGATTGAACATTTGGTTTTGAGCAGAACATTGGTGAGTCGGCTAGGAGTCCCATTTTCTAGAAAACAAAGATATTGAACTTGTTTGAACTGTACCACCAGGCTGAGGCCTAAAGAAAAAGGAGAGAACCCAAGACACAATTGGGGCGACATGGAGGGGTTCAAGCACCAACTAGCATAAACCAAGGAAGGGGGTGGGGGTGAAACAAAAAGTCTCTAGGCTAAGTTATGCTGTTTTTGTTGTTGGTGATTGGGTCAGTCAGTCAGTAGGATATAATATGTTTGGACAGAGGACGAAGTTTATTTTGTACAAAGTCCTGATGAGCACCAGTTTATTTTGTAGAATAGGGAACCACCATTGCAGGAGTAAGGATAGGAGAGGCATTTCTTCTTCATTAAAGCGGAGCCATTTGAAACAATGTCTTCTTGTCAGTCTCCTATGTCTGACTTACCACACACATCACTCAGCAAGTTTCATCAAGTGAGGTCTTTAAAACTGCGGGAAGCTGAGAAAACTCCTTCAGCAGGCTGGTAGACCTGTCACCTTAAGGTTCCAAAAGCAAAGCAGCAAGAGCGAGAATCTGGGGCAAGGCAGAGCCAAAATACTGCTGCAGAAAGGCCAGCCCGCCAATCATTTAATGGGGCGAGCGTCAAAGGGTCAGATGACCAACCATTCAGGTTGGTCAGTAGGACTGACACTTAGCCTTAGCCACCCCCACAGGAAGTGACAGAGATCCGGGGTATCTATACCGGCCTAAACAGTTAGGATCAATATGGAGGCTGCCATTGTGCGCTCAAAAATAGCCTACATGGGCAGGCCATTTTAAGGACACCTCATGGTTATCCTCAACCAAGGAAGTCCTGAAACACAACCTACTCCCTAAAACCAGTGTAGGGAGATGGAATCCCCCTAGGGAACAAATGGGTGCCCGAGAGACACCCCTGGGAAAAGGCGCCTTTGGGGCCGACAAAATACCATATACTTCAAGTAAGGTAAAAAGGGTTGTAAGGGCAAGGGCACTTCCCAAGGGCTTGCCTCTGACCACCACAAATAAGTCAATGATCAAAAACAAATACACAGAAAAAAGCAGGAAGTTGAGGGGCCCCAAAAAAGTGGTCCTAGAAACCCACAACATAGGAATTCCGTCTCAACACTGGACATTGATTTGAAAGTCCTCCACCTACTTCAGCGGACTGTGATCTTCTTGTACTTTGCCTTTTGATATACAAAGAAATCACAACTTGAGCTATAGCAACTAAAATTAATTTAATGATCGAAGACTGTATGGTTAATGTTTGTAAACATATGTTTTCTTGAGATATTTGATGGCTACAGTTCTAATGAATCAATCATTTCGATTATGGTCTTTCTGATGTTGCTTCTTTGCCTACATTCATGTGGTGTTCGTTGAGGTTCTATAGGTGGTGCTTGTTCATTCTGCCGTCACCAACATGGTTAATGTTGTGAGAAGTAAGGGACAATTGGAACAGTCCCAGAACACTACCTTTCTACAAGAGTTTCTACCTGGGCCCTTTTTTATATTTTTTTAAACAGTCGCCTAAAGAACTCTCATTGTTGAAATGATTTGGTTAGACTATGCCAATGAAGCATGTCCTGAAAAGCACAGAAATAGGTTCTCCATCACTGGATGCTTTATAGATTTGCATGCTTGGAACGTTTCCCTGCCGGATGACCAGGAAGTATTCTATGCATGCAAATCAATACAAAATACCTTTTACTGGACAACTATAGTAAAAAGTAAGTAACTTTTTTCATAACCACCGGCCAAGCTGCAGTGATTGTTCTGTTGTGTTTTTGTAGAGCTTCGGCTCCACTGCTCACTCAATGTTCTGAAAAGTGGGACACTGGAGGAAAGGAAAAGTACACTTTTAAATAAAGTGCAACAAAATGGAATGTTTGATGTTTAGAAATCTTTCCAAATGTTTGCAACTTGTTATTCTTCATAAGCTTTATATTTTCACATGCCATGGCAGTATGATGAACTACAGCTTAGTAAGCAGGACTATACCCTTACTAGACACATGGGTATTTGGTGTTGCAGGCTTTCATGATTACAGGGCTTCTTCAGGCAGGCCTGGCCATATGTTGTCCTCCAATCTTGACAAACGCAGTATATGATAATCTATCAAATGGATCATCATTCCAAGATTATTTATGAAAAGCCAATAGTACTTGAGTTTACAAACATGGAAACCCTCCCCCACCACCCCATCTTTTCACTGCATCAGTTTTGAATTATAAAGTGACTTGAGATCTTACTTTGCAGGTTTAAGGCTTCTTGGGATAGGAAGAAACCAGTACATTGACCTGATGAACCAATGCAGATCATCAAAAGTAAGGTTCCTTATCATACGTGTTTTCATTGTGCCACTGTAAACACAGATGCCAGTAATTCTTGATCATTCTGCTACAATATGATCTCTAGCACACTGTTTGTTTCCTGTAAGCCTATTTTTGCTTCCTCAACCTAGCATCAACCAATGAAATGTTTAGTGATTTTCTGTATTAACATATTGCTGGATTGTAAAAAACTGGAGTAGATAAGTGTTTAGATAACAATGTTTAAGTAGAAACCTTTGAGAGCACGAACTTTAGTCAGTAAAATGGAATGAAGTAGCAATCGTTGTCTGTGTGCAAAGTGGTTGTGTGGTTTAGTTCCCTACCAAACCTATATACTTGGTTAAGTACTGCACTTGTAGCAAACTCCTAAAGCAGTGCATGGTGATTGTTTTGTTATGAAGTAAGTTTATTTCCAGGTTCTTAGTTACAAATCCACATGAAGACATAAAGGACATTAGCTGTGACAACACCGGCTCCCATCACCCAGGGCAGGCCAGCTGTAACTGCCACTACACAGAACACTCACTCAGAACATTATATCATCCACTCACAAACATTCCACATGACATCACACGCTACCACACATCAGACAGGCACAACACAACAGTGCCTACTGTCGTATATCAAATCTTTGGTACAATCAATAATCATTCAAACAAATGCATGAACCAAAACTTGTTGGTACTTTTTAGCTCAACATAGCAGTCTTGAAGAGCCTGGTTAGCTTCACACCAACAGCTACCAGTAGCAACTGGTGACAACCCCATCCAGCTGTTGCCATACAAACCAAAAAGTGGCATTAGGACGTGACAAGTAGACATTTAAGAGATAAGTTGTACATGGAGGGACAAAGATATTTTGATTGTGTGGCAGTTGTACTTTGGGTTCACTCTGTACTAATGTGATGTTTTCCAGAGCTAGCCCCTCCTCACAGGATAATGTCTGATGCCCATGTACAATTTTTAGCTTCTGTTCATGAAAATGTGATGCCTGCCCCAAATAATTATAATATGAAACAATACCTATTTCCTTACAATATGGGGGTTTGTCCATCTAACAAAGCAGTGCCACTGAGCCTGAATGGAAAGCCAACAATTCAATAGTCTCTGGCTGCTCTTAAGCACTCCAAAACCCAAGTCTCTGGCCTTAATCATCCTTAATTGAAGTCGAATCATCTTTGTATACTGGGAGCATATTTTAGGATTTTGCTCATATCCGATGCATTGTCAATTGGCAAAACTGAAACTGTGTGCCTTGTCAAAAAGAAGGTTGCGGAAACTCTTTGTAGGTTGACTTATTTGCATTCTCCTTAGTTGGCCTCATGAACCTAATTGAAATGGTAATGTTAACTTGCTTTATATATTAGTTTCAGGCACCTCTATGCTATTTCATTTTGTCGTGGAAAGTATCAAGATGTTTATAACATATGTTTTCGTAAGGAACTCATAATTGAGGCCAATCAGAATTTTAAAGGATAATATTCTTTTTAATAACACATTGTATTGTGATTTTAAAACCTACAACAAACAAAACCAAAACAGCACCATAATTGATATAATATGAGAGGTTCCAGGTGTAAAAAGGAAAAAAGGGGCATGAGGGGCAAATAGTAGGCTAAATCATAAACATGTACAAATCAAATCGCACGTCCTATCACACGGCGAACACCATCTTCCAGCCTTCTCCCACTTGTGTCATAGTTTCTGGAATTTAGTGGGGCATCCCTGTGTATTATAAATCCTTCTCACATATGACATACATACAAACATATCCGATACCTATTTGCTATATTTGGGCACATCTGGCATACCCCACATCATAGCTATGTTCTTCTTGGCTAGGATGGCAGCAGTAGATCAACACCTTGCTGAAGCGGCCGTAGGAGTGAGCCCCCCAAAGATGAAGTTCAGATGCCCAACTTCATCTTTGGTTCAACGGGCACCGGTTCCCCCACCATCCTCATCAACTTTCCCAAAAGCAGCGTATCATCTGGCATTCCTATTCCATCTCGGGCACTGTTTGTGGGTTGCTTGACCACATTTAAAGAGCAGTGTACGCGAGTAATACGTTCTATGTAATATTTTAAGCTGAATCAAGCAAAATCCGTAGGAAATCACCACCTCCCTCAAGGATAATATTGAACAGTGGGGGGGGGGGGATCTGCACTTGATAAAGTAATTGGCAAAACCACTTCACCCCATCCTAGATTTTGTTTTCTGGCATCACAACGACAGTATTATATTAAATTGGATATCTATACTGTTTAAAACTATTAAATGTTGAAGAGTGCACTGGCCATATTGGGAGTATGGGCAGACCTTGCCAGGAGGTATGGGATGAGAACATTCAGTTGTTGTTGCCTACCACCTCTATTGGCCAGTAAGATCACGTCCTTACATTTATTGGGCAGCATATACTTAGGGACCTGGGTCGATGTTGTATTTTGTATATTTAAAAAGAGATTATCCTCCATCTCAAATTGAGTTCTGCAATTAAGAAAATTATTTTCTAAAAATAGACTGGTAAAATTAACTCATTAGTCGAAAAAGCAGATTTGTTCTTTAGAAGTCGAGAACACATTATTACATTTCATACTCCTGGTGCCATTGCCAGGTTAGATAATTATGTATACATATTCAGTGGGGAACTAAATGCTAATGGGAATTCATTTTAAGAACCACAGTTTGATTATACCCAAGAGAAACGATGATAAAGATATATCCATTTCTTATTCTAGCATATCTAAAATTACAAGAGTATAATTCACAATTTTGGAGGCATATTCACCTCACTCTGCATGTTGCAGCAAAAGATATGAGCCAATCCTCAATGCCTCAGATGGAAGGCTCCATGTGCAGTATTGTGTACACTTTTAAGTCGAATTCCTGACAGCTAGAGGTCTATAAAACTGCAAAATCCAATTAAAATGAATTTCTAGTCACTTGAAAGGGATTTGACAAAACTATTGTTGAATATTTCTCCAGTTCTTGATAAAAGGATAGATCCCAGCCCACAGTCTGCACTTTATGGGGTGCAAGCTAGTGCACCAAATTAACTTTTTGTTGGTAGCTTACATCTTGACTGTTAGGGGAGTATTCCTAAAATCCACTTGAGGTAAGACTTAATAAAAGAATTCCAATTGTATACAGGTCCCCAACCTCTATCGGTCTGTACTACTCATGGAACCTTGATAAAGTGCTAGAGCAGTCATGCACATCATAAGAGGAAGATGTGAGCTGTGGGTAAGCACACTGAACCCAGTTAGTAAAGCACATCAAAGAAACACTTCCACGTATACATTTATATTAAAATATATATTTGTTATATTTATACAAGCAATGTTCGTAAAATGCTTAATAATTAAACCAACATACACAGAAATACTTTTAGATACTTTTTCAAAGGCCACTGCTTAGTTGGTTATTGCTTGTGGTTACAATATTTAGAGTTTGACACTAATGACAGTTCTAAATGTGAACTCGCACTCAGACAAAGATATACAGTAATTGTAATTAGTTTGCAAAACCACATAAGATAGTCTTTTGGGATGGAAAACGGTTAGTTAGTCAAGCAGCACCAGAGCTCAAGGTTCTAGATGCAGTTTTTGTGCAAGTTAGCGCTTTAAAAGTCTGATCCCTAACTATATGCAAAAGTCAGTTCGGAGAGGGCTTAAAGTCTCACGAAGCAGAAGAACAGCACAGTTTCCTGTGGATACTTTTAGTCTCTAGGTAAGGATACTAGAAGAATAACTCAATGCTGGAGACCCTGTTAAAGGACTTGCAAGAATAAGCTGGCAGCTTGGGTCTGAGGTAAGAATGGACACCCTGGACACCTCTAAGTGCACTCAAACACTCTGAAGCGACTTCTTGGATTAAGGTAAGCAATACCTTTTCTGCTGCTAGTACCTTAGGTTAGAAGCAATGTTCGTGTCTGGATTATTCTCTGGATGGCAGCGCTGGACCAGTTGTCTGGATTCCTTGGTCTGGTGACGAAAGGCTGGACTCTGATCAGGATTTCTCTGCTGCAGTCTCAAGGGAGGACCGCTGGCATGGATTTCTTCAGCTTCTCTGGTCAGTCTGCGGTTCTGATGCCTTTTCTGCAGTACCAACAAAGTACACGATTTGTCCTGTCAATCTTCTTCGATTCCTGGAGTCCTGCACACTGGATGAGTTGGATTGTGTCTCTGAAGGTTCACCTGGGGTTCCGCAAAGACTTGTACGGATTCGGGCTTGGCAAGACGATACACTACGATTGGGTGGAGGTCTCATGGTATTGGGGTTCCACAACTCTGGAAAGTCACAGGACAAGGTTTGTCTTGGGACTGGTTGTTCCCACCAGTCAAAGGGAAGGAGTTGTCCTCTTCGGAGTTCCTCTGTTGCATAGAAAACGGGGTCAGGACAGCAGTTGTCGCGTCACTGTTTCAAAGGGTGGGCAGGCATCTCTAGTCGTCTTTTTCGAATAGTTCAGTTTCCAGTGGTTGACTTGCTTTTCACTCCAGGAGCCTCACCTTTTATACAGTTCCAGCACTCATTCCTCTGCAGTCTCTCTCATAAATGTATAGAAGGGACTTATGGCTGGCCAATCAGGACAGCCAGCCCCCTAGTGGGAGCAGGTTCTATTTAGGCACTCTGGCAGACAAAGGACAGGGGAGGGGGTAGAACACACTGGAGCCTAGGTAGGAGCAACTAAGGGTTCCTGCCAAAGGCAAAACACACATACAGACCTCCCCCTCCCAGAATGGTAGAAGAAGGGCTAACAAAGAAAGAACAACCATGCTAGAAATGTTGAAAAAAGAAATAAGCCCCTAAATTAGTACTTGGGTGCCCCTATTGTGCACTACCGGGGCTATGGACATAATCTCCGGTAGAAAAATCAAACAATAGTTGGTATAACACGGCCACTGTCACTGGCCATAACTAGTGTAACGCTCACCTGATTCCCGTAGAGGCGCCGGTCTTGACTGGGAGTATACCGTATCTTCAAAGGTGATGTGCAACACCCGGCTGGCTCTTTGGGCTGGACCTCTGTGCACTGTATGTCTGACTTGAAGGGTGAGATGTCTGCAGATAGAAAATATGGGATTAAGGAACTGGGTTATTGAATGTCTCTCTTCTTCCCTTTCTCTTCTCCTGTAGAACCCCAAAGGTTAACGTTCTCACCTTAGGTAAGTGAACGCCGTGCTCTCCATCTGCCTCGGGGCAGGGTGCTGTAACCAGTTTCTTCACTGGATAAGGGGAGCAGGCCTCTTGACTTCAGAGGACTGCTGTCCGTCGTTTACTGCACGAACGGTAAGTTTCGAGTAACTCTAATGTCTTTAAAGTCTTTAGTAATGATGTTTCTTGTTTTGCAGGGTTCCGGCGATGGCGGATGACGGGCTGAAGTGAGTTGAAGATGGAGCCCGTGTGATGAATAGAAGCGCCTGGAAGCACGTAAGTAAGCGCTTGTTGCCTGCTTCACGATGCGCTCTAACTGTCTTTTTATTTTGCAGGTACAAGTTCGGAGCGGCTGCCAGGTGCCGGAATACCCACTGGGTTAGAGGTGGAAAGGAGTAATGGCACGTGAGTATTAAAGTTCCCCAATGTCTTTAAACGCACCTTGTTTTGTCTTTCAGATGCGGGATGCAGCGCCGAAGGCCTCCGGAGCGTGCGAAGAGTTGGTAAGCTTTTGTCTTTCAGATGCCGGAATGCAGTGTGAAGACCTCCGGAGCGCACGAAGAGTAGGTAAGCCTTTGTCCTTCAGATGCCGGAATGCACCGCGAGGCGTTGGTGACAGCCGATGGACCAGGTAAGTGAAGAGCTGTCACTGAAGACCGTAATGCTAACCTGTTCTTTCTTGTCTTTATAGGTGTTGCTGAAGACTGGATTCAGGATGGTAAGCCTTTTTCCTTAGGCCCAGGATCAGATGCAGAAGACACGATGAGCGTTCTGCTGCAGAGGATGCAGAATAACGCAAAGCAAGATTCATCCATCGGGTGTGGTTTAAATAGCCTCCTGTAGTGCTTAGGTGTCTCCTTCCACAGCCACACCTAGTAAGAAAAGAGTTCCTGCTTTCTAGAAGAGTTCCAGTGTTCTGAATCTAGGGAGTGGCTCCTGCCCCACCCAACAGGAAAAGTAGTTCCAAACAGAAGAGGATCAGAGGCTCAACTGGCAGGCAAGTAAGCAGCATGGTCTGCTGCAGGTAAGTCCACCCAAGCATTATGAGCCCGGCGCTTCCAGCGCTGGGACTGGGCATATTTATGAGCCTGGTGCCACTGGCGCCAGGACTGGGTCCAAAAGGTCCCAATTGGGACTGGTTGGCACTCGGAACCTGGGTTATGGATCTGCTTCCAAGGGAGTTGGGAAAACCCTGACCTTTTGGAAGCAGAGATCATGACAGTACCCCCCCTCAAGGCCCCTCCCAAACCGGGCTCCTCCGGGGGTTTTGGCTTGTCAGGAAATGTTCGGTGAAATCTTTTGATTAGGCGAGGAGCGTGGACATATTCAGCAGGTTCCCAGGATCTCTCTTGGGGGCCGTAGCCTTTCCAGTCAATTAGGTAAAATAGTTTAGATTTGGAGATCTTGGAGTCCAGAATGCTTTTGACTTCAAACTCGAGTTCTCCATCAACTAGGATAGGTTTTGGAGATTTAGTTAGTCGGGTTTGAGGTTGCACGGGTTTTAATAGAGAGACGTGGAAGACCGGATGTATCTTCATGTGCGGAGGCAAGTCCAACTTGACCGCTACTGGGTTTACTATGGTAGTGATGGAATAGGGACCAAGGTATCTTGGGTTGAATGTGCGTGGCCCTTTTAGAGGTAGATGTTTGGTGGATAACCAGACTTGATCCCCTACTTGATATTGAGGGGCTTCCTTCCGATGTTGATCTGCTCCTTTCTTGTATTGTTCTTTAGCCCTTTGAAGGTGAGAAACAGCTTCCTTAAAGGCTTGGGTGATTGTAGAATGCAGGTAGTCTACTGCTGGTATTTCAAGATCTTGGAGGGGATCCAACTCCGAGGTTCGAGGGTGACTGCCGTACAAAAGAAAAAACAGGGTTTTCCCAGTTCCCGAATGGACAGAGTTATTGTAGGCATATTCTGCTATCCAAAGGATGTCTTTCCAAGTTTTTTCAGTTTGTTGCAGCATGCAGCGTAAATACTGTTCCAGAGTTTGATTGGTCCTCTCGGTTTGTCCGTCGGTCTGAGGGTGGTGACTGGTCGATAGTCTCACATCAATTTGAGCCGACCGACAGCAACTTCGCCAAAAATGAGAAATAAATTGACTACCTCGATCCGAAATTAGAACCGAAGGAAAACCGTGCAGTCGGACGATGTTTTCGAGAAATTCTCGGGCCATAGTTGCTGCTGTTGGCAAGCCTTTGAGCGGAATGAAATGCGCCATCTTGGAGAATAAGTCCACGATTACTAGAATCGTATTGTATCCGGAGCATGGAGGTAGATCGGTGATGAAGTCCATAGGAAGCGTATGCCAAGGGCGAGGTGGGATGTCAATAGGGCGTAAGAGGCCTGCTGGTCTTTCCTTTTGACTCTTGTTTTGGGCGCATACTCCACAGGACATTATAAAGTCTCTGATATCTTTTTTCCAAGACGGCCACCAGAAGTAGCGCTTGATCTTTTCTGAGGTCTTGGCCATACCGGGATGTCCTTCCATTAAAGAATCGTGATAACAAGCGATTACTTTTTTCTGTAAATCTGTGCTGGGTAGGTATAATCGTTCTTGGAAATACAATAAGTTGTCCTTTACTGCAAAGTCCTTTCCCTGCAGATGCCAATTCTGTATGTCTGCTGGAGTTACAAGTTGCCTGGCTTTATCCTTAACTTCCTCTATGGATTCTGTGGCGATTACACCCAGAATTCTTTGTTCGGGAAGAACAAGTTACTTTCTTACCTGGTAACGTTCTTTCGATGGGATGGTCCGACGACGTATTCCATATCTATGACATGTAATCACCACAGCTGTGCTGCTTCGGAAACTTTTCCGGCGTCTGCGTCCTGCGTCGATGACGTCGATGCGCCGACGTCGAGGACCTCCTCCGACGTCCGACGTCATCCGATGTGATAAGTAGGACGCACGACGCCCGTAGCCTCAGTTGTAGTTTTTTCCCCCCAGAACGTGTGACATAAGTCAACTGCCAGTCGGACACAAAGCCTTGCGGAACGTAAGCTGCAATCGCAAAAGAAATTCTGCAGCGGAGAAGGCAGGGGGGGAGCGATATGGAATAAGTCGTCGGACCATCCCATCGAAAGAACGTTACCAGGTAAGAAAGTAACTTGTTCTTCGAGGGGATTGGGTCCTCCGACGTATTCCATATCTATGACAGACTCCCAAAGCAGTACCAAAACAAGGAGGAGGGAAAAAATTTAGAAACAAATTTACAATAGCCAATCAAATAGCAGAGCAAAGGAACGCCTTGCCAAAAGCCAGATCCTGCCCTCTGATGGAATCGAGGGAATAATGCCGTACAAATGTATGTACTGAAGCCCAGGTGGCTGCATCACAGATGTTGCGAATAGGAACACCCCTCTGCAACGCAGTAGATGCAGCCACACCCCTGGTAGAATGGGCCCGCAAGCCAGCCGGTGGGTCCTTACCCGCCAAGCGGTAACACTCCGAGATGGCCAAAATAATCCAGCGGGACAAAGTCTGTTTCGTCACAGCTTGCCCCAAACGCTTTCCAGCGTAACCAATAAAGAGCTGATCGTCCACTCTGACCTGGGACATGCGTGAAACATAAAAGCTTAAAGCTCTCCTAGGATCAAGCCTATGGAGCCTCTCCTCATCCTTACCAGGATGCAGAGGAGGATAGAATGCCGGAAGAACAACCTTCTGGGCCAAATGAAATTCCGTCACTACCTTCGGAAGAAAAGAAGGACGAACTCGAAGGACAACCCTGTCCTTGTGGAAAACAGTGAAGGGTGGCTTAACTGAAAGTGCCTGTAACTCACTCACTCTGCGAGCGGAAGTAACCGCAACTAAAAACACAGTTTTCAGAGTTAACAGCCTCAAAGGGCAAGAATGTAAAGGCTCAAACGGAGCACCCATAAGAAACCTAAGAACAAGGTTTAAATCCCAACCGGGCACCAGGAAAGGTGACGGAGGGAACACATTAGTGAGCCCTTTGAGAAACTGTGAAATTAAAGGGATCTTAAAGTAAGAACACTCATCAGACGAGCGCTTAAAGTTGGACAGCGCCGCCAGGTAACCTTTAATGGTACCCACTTGCAAGCCCCTGTGGGCCAAAGAAAGCAAAAAGGACAGAACCATGGGGATGTCACATGCAAAAGGATCCACATTCCGAACTCTGCACCAGTCGCAGAACTTACGCCAACGGCAACGGTACAGAGACTTAGTTGCTGGCCTTCGGGCCGAAAGCAACACCTCCAACACGTCTTCAGGGAGGTCCCAATCCCTATACCTCAACCTTTCAGAAGCCAAGCGTGAAGGTTGAGGGATCTGACCTCTGGATGGAGAACCAGACCCCCCTCCCGTGAGAGCAGATCGTCTCGGTAGGGAAGACGACGTGGAGGGCAGATGGACAAGTCGAGAAGGTCCGGGTACCACGTCCTCCGAGCCCACGCCGGAGCAATGAGGATCATCCGGGAACCGAAATTCCGTAACCTCCGCAGCACTTGCGGGATGACGGGGACCGGAGGAAACACGTACAGCAGCGGGAACGACCACTCCACCACGAACGCGTCTCCTAAGGCTCCTTTCGGAGGAAATTCCCGCGAGCAAAATCTTTCGCACTTCCGGTTGACACTGGAGGCGAAGAGATCCACTTGAGGGGTCCCCCAAAGGGCGAAGATCTCCAGGAGAATCTCCTGAGCCAACTCCCACTCGTGAGAGATCGCGCTCTGCCTGCTCAGAGCGTCCGCCGTCACGTTTTCGACTCCGGCCAGATGAACTGCCGAGATCGAAACTTCCTGCTGGATGGCCCAGAACTCGAGCTGCATCGCCTCCCTGCACAGAGGAAGTGACCCTGCCCCCCCCTTTTTGTTGAGGTAGTGCATGGCCACTGTGTTGTCCGTCAGGATCAGGACATTCTTTCCTCGCACAGTCGGCAGAAAAGCCTTCAGGGCTAGCCTGACGGCCCTCAGCTCCAACAGATTGATATGGAGTCTGGACTCCGACGGAGACCAACGACCGCTGACTGTCAGCCCGTTGGCATGAGCTCCCCATCCCGTGAGGGATGCATCCGTCACGATCGTCACCTCCGGCCAGGGAAGCCAAAATGGAGCCCCCTTCATCAAGTTGCCTTCGACGGCCCACCACAGAAGGTCCCGGGCGGCACCTGAATCGGGTCCGACATCCTGCCGGAGGACTGTGACCATTGCATCTTGAGTGCCCACTGCAAAGATCTCATTCGCAGGCGAGCCTCTGGCACCAGAAGAATGCAGGATGCCATGAGGCCGAGCAACCTCAAGAACTCGAATGCTGGGAGCGTCTGGGCATGCTGAAACTTGTGCACCATCTGCTGAATGTGAAGAGCCCTCACCTGGGGAGGAAAACACTGCCCCAGGGAAGTGTCGAGCACTGCTCCGATGTACTGGAGCCGCTGCGTTGGCGTCAAATGGGACTTCTTTAAATTGAGGGAGAAGCCCAGCCTGTGAAGGGAGTGGCAGGTGACGGACAGATGATCCAGGACTTGCTCGGGAGAGCTCCCCCTGATCAACCAATCGTCCAGGTAGGGGTAGACGTGAATCCCCCCTTGCCTGAGATGCGCTGCCACCACCACCATGAGCTTGGTGAAAACCCTCGGGGCGGAGGTCAATCCGAACGGCAGGACCCGAAACTGAAAGTGCGAGTCGCCAACCGCGAACCTCAGGTACTTCTTGTGCTTGGGATGGATCGGCACATGGAAGTAAGCATCCTTGAGGTCGAGTGACACCAACCAGTCCTGAAGCTGAAGGGCCTGGAGGACTTGAGAGAGAGTAACCATCTTGAACTCGTCCTTCCTGAGGAGTTTGTTCAAACCGCGCAAGTCCATGATGGGTCTCAATCCCCCGTCTTTCTTGGAAATCAAAAAATAAGGGGAATAC
This sequence comes from Ambystoma mexicanum, assembly GCF_040938575.1. NCBI lineage: Eukaryota > Metazoa > Chordata > Amphibia > Caudata > Ambystomatidae > Ambystoma > Ambystoma mexicanum. Next base: position 1,080,001,040 of record NC_090933.1, read on the forward strand.
CATCCCTTGTTCCTCTCCGCTACAGGCACCAGTTCTATAGCGCCTTTCTCCAGCAGGGCTTGAATTTCCTGCGCAAGGAGCGGATCCGGACACTTCAAAGAGAGATACCCCGGTGGATTGTCGCGAGGCCTGTGCCGAAAGGGAATACAGTAGCCGTGGGCTATGATCTCCAGAACCCACACATCTGAAGTAATGGCTTGCCACTCTACAAGATGCTGCGCCAGCCTTCCCCCAACCGGCGAACCATGGGACATGGCCTCATGACTGAGTAGGAGCGGCTGCGGCGTTACCTGAGGGCAAAGAGGCAACTGCCCGAGCGGCCTTGGCACCACGGGTACCCTGTCGTCCACCTCTGGTACCCCTGCGCTGGCCCCTTTGACTGCCAGCCCCTCTCGCTTTACTGAAGGACGAGTAATAGCGAAAGGAACCACCCCTCCACTGCTGTCCCCTAGGACGAAAAGGCGGAGGTTGGCGAACTGCAGCGCCCAACGACTTCGCTGCAGCTTTTGAGGTCTGCAACCTCTAAAGGCTCTCGTCAGCCTTGCTGCCAAAAAGGTGTTCACCGTCAAAGGGCATGTTGAGGAGCCGGGACTGCACATCAGGAGCAAACCCCGACTTCCGCAACCACGCAAACCTGCGTATCACGGTGCTCGCCGCCATGGACCTACTGACGCATTCAGCCAAGTCCAGACCCGACTGAACGGACTCACACATGGCATCCTTACCATCCTGGACCATAGCAAGGAAACCATCCCGTTCATCCCCTTCGGGAATATGTTCAGCCGCCAACGCAACACAGTTCCACAGAGTGTGCGTGAAACGTGACAAGGCACAAATGGAGTTGGCCGCCTGAAGCGCCATACCACCAGAAGAAAACACTTTCTTCGCCCAGCCATCAAAACGCTTGTCGTCCCTATCAGGAGGGATGGTAGGGTACGACGCCTGCTTTGCCGGGGCCGTGGCCGCCTGCACCACCAAACTTTCCGGAGTGGGGTGCGTGGTCAAGTAGCAGGGGTCGCTACTTGCTGGACGGTATTTACGCGACAAGGACCTGCCCACCGCCGGGAGACTCTCCGGAGCAGTCCAAGCCGCCGCCACCCTTCTCTGTAAAGCCATATGGAATGGCAGTACCGGGTCAGTTGGGGGACCAACATCAAGGATGTCCGTCAGGTCATCCTGCACAAACTCCCCTGGGGGAGCAGACCATCCCAGATACTCAGAAACCCTAGCCATAAGGCGCCGGTACGAGGAATCGGCATGGGAGCCAGGCTCAGGCCTACAAAATTCCACCTCCGGAGAGGTGTCCAGTCCACTGGCATCATGCAGAGACTGCCTCAAATCGTCAAACTGACTATGGCCCGAGACAATGTCATCTGGCACCTGACGAGGAACCAGGCCATCAGAATCCTCATCCCCCTCTGAAATATATTCCAGGTGGCGAAAAGAAGGCACCCGAGAGTGCTTGCTCCTAGCCAGAGCCTTCCTAGGGGGCACACCCGAGACACGGGGCACCTCCGACACAAAAGGCGTCAATGGCGTTGAGCGAATCGGCGCCGCCGTCGAGAAAACCGGCAACGGCGCCGAGAGGATCGGCGTCGACGTCGAGGAAATCGACGTCAGAGGCAGCGCCTCCAGTATCGGCGGCGTCGACACAGCCCTCGAAGCCGGAGCCCCGAGCGTGTCCCTCGACGACCTGATCGTCGACGGCTTCGACGACTTCCTCGGAGCCGGAGCCTCGAGAAAGCCTGTCGACGCCCTCAACGCCTCAGACGTCGATGTCTTCCTCGAAGACATCACAGGTGCACACGGTCTCGATCGCGTCGAGGACCGGGACCTGGAACGGGTACGGCGAGAACGAGCCTCCTTGTCCGAACGGGACCTCTCCCGTGACTCGTGCCGACCACTCTTGCGAGCGGTGGCTCTCGACCTCTCACGGCCGACCCCACTCGGGGGCGCGGACGGTTGAGTACCCTGCGACTCAAGAATCGCCAACATCTTCTTCCCGAAGGAAGCCCATTCCTCCGGCGTCGCACGGCCGGTGGGGTAACCGACGTGCCGGGCAGAGTCCTCCGAAGAGGACCTGGAAGGCGACCGGTGTCGGCGCTTCCGAGAATGCCTCGAAGAGGCCGAGGAGTGGCGAGACCGACTCCTAGAAGAAGACCGACGAGACTTCCGACGATGACGCGGAGAGTCACCCCTCGAATCATCCGCCGAAAGCCCCGCCGACTTCGACTTCCGGGGCTTGGACACCCGACCTACCGACAATTTCTTCTTACGCTCGCGTAAGGCCTTGGACGTGAGCGACTGGCAGTCGATACAGTCATCTGTGTCGTGGGCCTCCCCGAGGCACCAGAGGCAGGCGTTGTGCGAGTCAGTCACCAACATCTTGGACCCACACTCCCCGCACTTCTTAAAGCCCGGACGCGGGGTTGAAGACGAAGTTGAAGACATCGCCGAAGGAAATTCACAACGAACAGGTTCGAAGAACCAGAAAGAACAGAACTCCAAAGAGTCGAGGCTTAGAACCGAGAAACACGAAGCAACACTTTCGCGGAAAAAACGGAACTGAGGCTACGGGCGTCGTGCGTCCTACTTATCACATCGGATGACGTCGGACGTCGGAGGAGGTCCTCGACGTCGGCGCATCGACGTCATCGACGCAGGACGCAGACGCCGGAAAAGTTTCCGAAGCAGCACAGCTGTGGTGATTACATATCTTAGATATGGAATACGTCGGAGGACCCAATCCCCTCGAATGATTGGTACAGGTTTAGGGTTGATCAAGTGTTCTTCCACTCCCATCCGAGAAAGGGCATCAGCTTTACCGTTCTTTGTACCAGGTCGATAGGTAATTATGAAGTCGAACTCGGCAAAGAATAATGCCCAACGGAGTTGTCGAGAGGATTGGGCTTTTGCGGTTTTGAAATATTGCAGTTTTCGGTGATCCGTGATCACAGTAACGGTGTGTCGGGCCCCCCGCAGATAATGCCGCCAAGCCTTAAAGGCAGACTTGATAGCCAGAAGTTCCTTGTCAGTAATCGTGTAATTGATTTCAGGAGGCGAGAATTTGCGGGACCAAAATGCCACGGGATGCAACTGATTGGTTACCGGGTCCTTTTGTGATAGAACTGCCCCCATGGCAAGGCTTGAAGCATCAGTTTCCACGATGTAGGGGAGTTCGGGGCGAGGGTGTTTTCAGATTGGTGCAGAGATAAATTTAGTCTTCAAATCCTGGAAAGCTTGTTCCGCCTCGGTAGACCATTCAAAACGTTTGTTTTTCTTTAACAAGGCAGTGATGGGCTGGACTATTCGAGAGAATTCGGGGATAAACCTGCGGTAAAAGTTAGCGAAGCCTAACATGCTTTGCACACCTTTTACGGAGGATGGTGATGGCCATTTGAGAACTGCATCGACCTTCTTTGAATCCATACGCACTCCGCCAGGTGATAATATGAATCCCAAGAATTCAACTTCAGTCACGTTGAAAACACATTTTTCCAACTTAGCGAAAAGTTTGTGTTGACGCAATCTTTCGAGGACCATTTTCACGTGTTTCCGATGTTCAGATTCCGATGAAGAATAAACGAGGATGTCGTCAATGTAAACAACAACACACACATCTATGAGCTCTCTGAGGACATTGTTCATAAAATATTGAAAGGCGGCCGGGGCATTGCAAAGTCCGAAGGGCATGACCTGATATTCAAATAGCCCATACTTGGTGCGGAAGGCCGTCTTCCATTCATCGCCCTCTTTTACTCGTACCAAGTGGTAAGCTCCTCTAAGATCCAGCTTTGTATATATGCATGCTTTTCTGACTTGGTCCAGGAGTTCAGGGATCAAAGGTAACGGATATCTATTCTTAACGGTGATCTGGTTCAGGGAGCGATAATCTATACAAGTTCTAAGGTCTCCTTCCTTTTTTGGAATGAAGAACAAAGCTGAAGAAGCAGGGGACTTGGAAGGACGAATAAACCCATTTGCCAGGTATTGAACCAGGTATTGTCGAAGGTGAAGGTTCTCAGGCTCGGTGAGGGCATAAATTCTACTACAAGGAGGAGTAGATCCAGGTATCAGGTCTATCTGGCAGTCATAAGACCTATGAGGAGGTAGAGAGTTAGCCTGATCCTTCCGGAAAACATCTTGGTATTCTAGGTATTCGGGCGGTAACTGGGGAGTCTCTGAAGAAATTGCTGCCAGTGCCACACCAGGTGGAGGGTGACAAGTAGAGACACATTCTGGAAACTGGACCGTTCTTGCTCGCCAATCGATCAGAGGATTGTGTTTCTCTAACCAAGGTATTCCTAGAATAATGTGAAACTGAGGGGCCTTGATCACATCGAACACGATCTTCTCATGGTGGCCATCTTGACTTACTAGCGTCACCTCTTGAGTGGTATGCGTTACTGGCCCGGAGGCTATCTCTGTACCATCCACCGTAGTAATGACGTCCTTTACAGCCTTGGGACAAAGAGTTAGATTCATCCTCAAAACCATTTCGTGATCCACATAATTGCCGATGGCACCGCTGTCGACGTAAGCTTCAATTGCATGTAATCGATCCGGATTATCAGGGCTAATGAGGACCATAGGTATCAAGAAATGCGAGGTCACGGAACTGGTTTTCATGCTCGGCAAGAGGACCTCTATTCTTGTCGGGCGAGGTCGTTTCCCTGCTCAGAGTTTGTAACTTTGGTAACTGCAGCTCCTACTGCCTTCTTGGCAGGTTTCACCGGACAGTCTCGAAGAAAGTGCCCTGAGTTTCCGCAATAGAGGCATAATTGCAACTGTTTTCTCCTTTCCCGCTCCTTTTGTGTTAGAGGACCTTTCAGACCCCCTATTTGCATGGGTTCCCCGGAGTCTACTCCTTTGGAAGGAGTTGGCGGTTTGGAAAATACTCGAGCATCAAACTTGGAACGATCGGCCTTCCTGTTCTGCAGTCTGTGATCTATTTGAACGACTAAGTCTATATAGTCCGAACAATCTTGTGGGGGATTCACTACTTGGGCTAACACATCTTTGAGCTCTCCACGTAGACCTCTATAAAACAGCGTAATTCTTTTGTCCTTAGGCCATTGAGTTTCCACTATCAGTCTGTTGAAAGACGCAATATAAGCCAAAAGGTCTTGATTACCTTGTCGCAACGAAAGAAGCTCATTGTCCAAGGCCTGCCCCTGTGAATGTCTTGCGAACAGTTTTTCCATACTGAGCTGAAAAGCTTGAAAATCATGGAGGACCAGATCATCTTGATTTACTAGAGGGATCGACCAGTCTGCCGCATTGCCACTAAGGTACGAAAGCACGAAAGCTACTTTAGCTTGATCAGTTGGAAAGGCTGCTGGCCGGCATAAGAAATGCAACCGGCACTGATTGATAAATACTGCAAACCTCTTTGGGTCACCAGAAAATCGTTCGGGCGGAGCCAGAGGTACATTCCCAGGTAGGTTGATCTGCACTGGATTCATAGAGGATGTAGAAGGAAGATTTCTCCCAGATGCGGGTAAGGGGGTCTGTCCGGCTTGTGACTGTAGCAATTGTCTAGCGAGATCATCTGTTCGCTCCTTGGAAAAAATAAGTTCCCTTCTTAGAGCGTTCGTTTCCTGACGGGCTGCATGCACTTCTGCCCTTAGTTTCCCAAGTAACTGGGCTAGCTGGTCGGTATCCGAGGTTTCCATAGCGCCTGGACGGGAGTTTTGTGGGAGGCTTTGCGTTCTGTAACGCTCACCTGAAACCCGTAGAGGCGCCGGTCTTGACTGGGCGTATACCGTATCTTCAAAGGTGATGTGCAACACCCGGCTGGCTCTTTGGGCTGGACCTCTGTGCACTGTATGTCTGACTTGAAGGGTGAGATGTCTGCAGATAGAAAATATGGGATTAAGGAACTGGGTTATTGAATGTCTCTCTCTTCTTCCCTTTCTCTTCTCCTGTAGAACCCCAAAGGTTAACGCTCTCACCTTAGGTAAGTGAACGCCGTGCTCTCCATCTGCCTCGGGGCAGGGTGCTGTAACCAGTTTCTTCACTGGATAAGGGGAGCAGGCCTCTTGACTTCAGAGGACTGCTGTCCGTCGTTTACTGCACGAACGGTAAGTTTCGAGTAACTCTAATGTCTTTAAAGTCTTTAGTAATGATGTTTCTTGTTTTGCAGGGTTCCGGCGATGGCGGATGACGGGCTGAAGTGAGTTGAAGATGGAGCCCGTGTGATGAATAGAAGCGCCTGGAAGCACGTAAGTAAGCGCTTGTTGCCTGCTTCACGATGCGCTCTAACTGTCTTTTTATTTTGCAGGTACAAGTTCGGAGCGGCTGCCGGGTGCCGGAATACCCACTGGGTTAGAGGTGGAAAGGAGTAATGGCACGTGAGTATTAAAGTTCCCCAATGTCTTTAAACGCACCTTGTTTTGTCTTTCAGATGCGGGATGCAGCGCCGAAGGCCTCCGGAGCGTGCAAAGAGTTGGTAAGCTTTTGTCTTTCAGATGCCGGAATGCAGTGTGAAGACCTCCGGAGCGCACGAAGAGTAGGTAAGCCTTTGTCCTTCAGATGCCGGAATGCACCGCGAGGCGTTGGTGACAGCCGATGGACCAGGTAAGTGAAGAGCTGTCACTGAAGACCGTAATGCTAACCTGTTCTTTCTTGTCTTTATAGGTGTTGCTGAAGACTGGATTCAGGATGGTAAGCCTTTTTCCTTAGGCCCAGGATCAGATGCAGAAGACACGATGAGCGTTCTGCTGCAGAGGATGCAGAATAACGCAAAGCAAGATTCATCCATCGGGTGTGGTTTAAATAGCCTCCTGTAGTGCTTAGGTGTCTCCTTCCACAGCCACGCCTAGTAAGAAAAGAGTTCCTGCTTTCCAGAAGAGTTCCAGTGTTCTGAATCTAGGGAGTGGCTCCTGCCCCACCCAACAGGAAAAGTAGTTCCAAACAGAAGAGGATCAGAGGCTCAACTGGCAGGCAAGTAAGCAGCATGGTCTGCTGCAGGTAAGTCCACCCAAGCATTATGAGCCCGGCGCTTCCAGCGCTGGGACTGGGCATATTTATGAGCCTAGTGCCACTGGCGCCAGGACTGGGTCCAAAAGGTCCCAATTGGGACTGGTTGGCACTCGGAACCTGGGTTATGGATCTGCTTCCAAGGGAGTTGGGAAAACCCTGACCTTTTGGAAGCAGAGATCATGACAACTAGAAGGTTGTTTATGTGACTAAAAAGTCACAGGATCAGAGAGAATGCGGATGGTAGGTATCATTTTGGCACACCACATAAGGTGGTGTGTGCCAATCTCTCAGAATATAAAGTTTTAGGAGAGACACTAACTCTAGCTACTCTAGGATAAAGAAAGAATCTCTAAGGAGGTCCCAAAGGGTCCCCAGCAGCACTGCCCATAAGGAGCTGTGTGCTACAATAGTAAAATACAGATGCCTTAAAGAGGTATGGAGAAATATAGACCCATAGGACAGATAAGATACACAGAGCAGAGTTCCAAAAGACCGAGACCATAAGAATGAGTGGAAAAAGGCTCCACTCAATCAGGATAAAAAAGCTCCCGAAGCCCAGCAAAAAGTGCTGGGATTCTCACTAGGAGAGGGGATGAAGCATAAACATGATACATCTCCCTAACAATCACCATGACGTACCATTTCTATTCCTCTTGTTAGTGAGATTTGGCTGTGAAGGCATTTTATCCCTGGTAGAATAGGGTAAGTCGCAAGACAATTCCAATATGTTTTGAATTTTATTTTGTAAAAAATGTGTTAAAAAACAGGCAATTGAAGCTTGCAGTCTAGGTGGGATTCCTGGTTACATTTCCCTCAAACCTTGATGGGGCTCTTAGCACCCTAGCCCTTTCTCCCTACTCAAACAGATCGTAATGCAGTGCCAATTCGCCCATTTAAAATGGATTTCCAAAATTAGCCCCGGAGGGAGGATTTTGAGAGGCCACCTAGTTATGGTGAACATGGAAGACACTTAAAAGTTAGCCAAACCTAAACAAGGTTAGGTAGCAGAGCGGCATGGCTTGGTCTCAAGAAGGGTGTGTGACTTGTCTAGGGCTACAATCAGTCCGCACAGAGCAACACCAGCAGTGCTGGTTAGACAGATGCAAAAATACAATGGTTTATGAGGCCTTCAAAATGCACACTAAGCAATTAAAACTTAAATATTCTCACACCAACACTAATAAAACAGATATATACATTCACCCTGAAATAGAATATCTTTTGATTCAATGACCAATGAAACACAGGTTAGTACTCGGATGCATTATAATCTGCACTGTGAGATTAATGGTCAAGCTGGTAGATTTGGTCCATCTTGCTAATAGGCAGAACACTTTCACCTAGTTCATGCAGCTGAAAAAGAGTCTGGGCTGGGCTGGGTCTGCACAAAGATGAAAAATGATTTATATTATCACCACTAATCTATTACACTGTTTTAGCATGGCCATTACTTCTTAGGGTGTGCATCTGGGAACCATCGTTCTAGAGTGACCGCCCTGCTGCGTGACAGGTGGTGCTTTGTCCAGTTGTAATTGGATCTAAGCAACTTGAACTCCATTTCCATGCATACAAATTTAATTGCATCATTTTCACGATTTAAATAATAATCTTAATTCCAATAAACTGTGACAAGTCTATTCCCCTTCTCTAGAGTTTTAGCATCCCTGACAAACCCCATCTTAATCTTTCCTCATTGGCTCACTGAACTCAAGCCACCTCCGTCTGTATTAAAACTACCTCACTGAAAGTCCTTCACATTGACTAGCGATTTACACAAATATTTGTTTCTATGCAGTGCCATTCAAGATCGGTTGTCGGTCAAGTGTATTTCAATGGACAATTGTAGTGGGACTAGTCTTTCAACGCCAAATGAGACTGGTTGGTATTTTGAAATGTGCAGACCTTTGACAATACCACCCACCCTGGCAATAGATGGACCACCCCAAAAGCCACCTACCCCCTTTTGCCTCCCACCCCAGGCTGAGAGGGGTCCACATCCCTTCTTGACAGTGTCGGGCTAGTGACCCTGTCACACATCTCCACCCTTTTTTCTAAGTCCTACTTGCTGGGACAATTAGCTGTGCTAGGATTATTCTTTTGACCGTTGCCCAATCGTCCACTCTGAAAGCATAGGGCTTCAAGGCCAAGTACTACCTCAAGAAACGGCGGTGGTAGGGATTGATGTCCTTGTTCTGGCCCATCCACACCGAGGGGGCATGGTTGGTAATCTTTTTTAACTGGCATCCGATGAGGTGATATATTACATTATAAACTTCCCACTTATTTGCAGTATCACCCGTTTTCCTGCTGTGAGAAACCTGATGGCGTCCTCACATCTACTCCCTCTGGGTCCTCTTCTCAGGTGGCCCGGGAAAGGCCATCGTTTTTGGATCCGGACCCTGGGGGTGGAGGAGCGAGGGAGGATCACCTGGGTAGAGGGTCCTTGGGGAGTGGGGATGAGACATCCTTGGCTGAGGCACAGTACTCCTCATTTCCATTTCAAGACAAAGCCTCAATCTCAGACACAGTTATGGTGTATTGCTACCCCTGCCCCACTGACGAAGAAAACAGCAGGGAATGTTACCAGTAAGAAACATCAGAAAGAAGGTGAAGAAGAGAAGGTTTAAGGGTGAAATAGGCGAGCCATGGTATCCCACTTTCCCTTGTGAGAACCAACCTTACCCTCCCTCAGCCTTTATGGGTTACAGTAAAACAGCTGCCCTCAATTTTCCTCATTCAACCTATTACAGTACTGGGACAAGGAAGAGGCAACTAGGAGTAGTGAACACCAATAGGTCAGTTCATCACTCTAGTAGTGAGACGAGGAAGATGCCCACAGAGTACTGTAAAGGTCAGGCATGTCCCTCTAATTGAAGTTAGGCTATGTTAATTGGGAACTCGCACCTGCGACCGGTCAAGTGGTTGCAGTTGTATAGGAAAGGAGGAAACCAGCAACACTTAGACCAGCAGGGGGCCCTGCTTTCAAGGAGGTAGGCGTGGTGCATCCAGCAGGAGAGCCAGGATGCCGGCAGACGATCCAGAGAAACTGTGGAGCCCAGGAGGAGTGGGCCATGAGGAATCCATAGGTGCGGTAACTCTGTGGTCAGAGATATGCAGCCGGAGCTGCGCGCAATGGAAGAGAAACAAAGACGCCAGTGTCCGCGGAAGAGAAGCGGAGCTGCCGGCGGGGGTAGAGAAGCAGCAGAAGTGTGAGCGGGGCTCGCTGTGCAAGGCAAGTCAGCAGGCGGAGCAGAAGTGGAACAACGCAGCTGCTGAAAGGATCGTCGAAGACCGGTGAGTGAAGGGGAATGTCACTCGATGCCGGGGTGCTCCTACGGGCTGTGTGAAAGCGAGACGCATGCCTAATTAACTTAAAAAACATGTGCAGATTGAAGCAAACCCGAAGCCACAGGTTGAATGAAAATTAAGCGGTGAAGTAAAGTCGCTAATATTGAATACTGAACTGAATGAAAACTTTATGGGCAAAGCTACGACCTGATATAAGATTAATGTGAAATTGCCCACTTGAAAGCAACGGACAAAATAAGAGCAGGTGTGGAATTCTACAAAAGAGCATGACAGAAATGTGGTAAGAAATAAAATCACTAAGAATATAGCTTTATGCATGAAAACAGTTCGGCAAAGCCAAAGTCTGGCAGAAGATATGTGACACATTGCGGCAAAGCCAGGAAGCTAAGTGAGTGTGAAACTTTACACGGGGCAAATGCAGACAAACCTATGTGGGCTGTATAGCCTAGGGTTCCTGGTTGAGCGACCTGTAATGCGTGCACCTTGTGGTCTGACAACTGCACCTAGACCAGGGAACCCTCAATTGTGAAAGCCAAAGACATTGTTCACATAAACCAAGAAGGAGTCACCTAATTGAACTGTTAATTCAATCCAGAAGTAAGTTCATCTGGAGTTGTGTTGAACATTGAAAGATCGAGATTAAGTATAAGTTGACAACTCTGAACTCAAGACCCTTTTCGTTGGAACTGTGTTGCCTGGAACTTGGGGAAGGGAACCCCAAGGATTTGTGGAACTATTTTGAACTTTGGGTAAGGTTATCCCGAGACTTTTGTGGAACTTTCTTGAACTTGGGCAAGGGGAGCAGAAAGGGAAGCAACGAGCTGGAAGAAGCTCAGAACTTGTTTTGATCACCATTTTGTTTGTTGACATCCATACACATTGTTTAGCTTTAGTTGTGAGGGCAAGGATAGGTTTTGGACACAAACAGACGTTTAAATTGAACTTTCTGACTCACTTTCTTTAGTGTTGTTCAGGTAGGGGAATCCCACCTTAGCATAGGGCAAGTTAGGCCTAGAACCATCCTGACATTAGAGTTAATAAACCATTTTATTTTGAACTTTGAATCTGTTGTCTGTGTCTTGCTTCTTGATGCCTTCACACTGCGCATTCCATTACTGCACGGCCAAAAATGTTGCATAGATTACAACAATGTATGCAAAAATATAGAGGGGAGCAGGGTTATGGTATTTATTAAAGTGGGGGAAGTCAGGGATGCTGGGAATCTCCACACGCATTTATCGTCGCCAAGATTCGCAGTAAGGAATGCAACATTTTCTGCAACTCAGCAATGGATGCTCAGTATTCATATAGATCCCTATGCCAGGTGTTCCATTTCTACTATGGGGTAGTTTCTTTCCAGAGGAAAGAGTTTCTAGTTGATGTATTTGATGGGCTTTTTCTTTCCTTTTGTTCATCTGAGCTAGCACTGCACCAAGGCATCAGTTTGTAATATGAATTCTTTTGTGAAGTACGACATGACCAAGATTGAACTTTTGCAGGAAGTATTCTTGACATTTGTGAAAGCCTGTTGAGCTTGAAGGTTCTACTGGATGAAATTCCAGTTGGATTTGGTCAATTTGTCAGTTAAGAGAGCGACTTGGTCTGCAAAGTTTGCTACAAATACAAACCTACAGTGGTAAATGACGAGACCCAGGAATGCTCCAATATTCTTCTTCTTTAGAGGCTGTTGTGCTTTTTGCACTGCTTCCACCTTGACCATTTCCCACCCGGAATCCTGAGTACTTAACATATAATCCTGTTAGATGACACTTGGCAGGGTTGGTGGTGAGGTTAGTCTTTCTGAGCTCCTCACATACTACTGCCAAGTGTTTTAGGCGGCCTTCCCAGGTGGTGCTGCGGACAACAATGGTGTCGAGATAAGCCCCCATGATGCCTCTGCATGGGGCCAGTACCTGATCCGTTAATCTCTGGAAGGTAGCTAGAGTACCATGGAGCCAAAAAGGAATACATTGAAGTGAGAGGCCTTATGAAGTGGAGAATGCGATTTTATTTTTTTATTTTTGTGTCTTTTCCCAGTGGCACTTGCCAATATCCCTTGGTTAGTTCCAATGTGGAAATTCATTTTGCTCTCCCAAGGCTTTCCACTAGCTCATTGATCCTGTGCATCGGGTAGGCATTGCACTTTGATAGCTCATTAATACTTCAGACGTCGATCCACAACCTCCATATGTTATCCAGTTTTGGCACCAGGCTGATTGGGAACAACCTTCACTTCGTTCTCTCTCGATGATAATGAGCTCCAACAACTTTTCCAGTTCATCTCTTATAATTTTCTTTCAGCTAGACGATAGGGTTTCAGAGGAATCACTCGGCCTGGAGGTGTTTGAATCTTATGCACCCCATCTTTGACTCTCCTCACAGTTGTGGAGACTATCTGGATAACAATTTGGCTAGTTCCTGATGACTGGTTCTTGGGAGATCCAGTGGCAGTCTGACCCCGATCACTTGGATTGATAGGAGTCTCACTGGGTGTTTATAATAGAGTCAGGAGTTGTGGAATACCATTTCCCTACAAGGCTTCAACTTGTTTATATGATAGAGCTGTGAGGGCTTCAGTCGATTGGCTTGTTGGACTTTATGCCTGAGGGATGAGAATACCTCTGTGACAACCAACAGGTTGTGCAATCTGGTAGTAGCTTTTGCATCCTTATTATAGGCCTTCTCATGTCTTACATGGGCTGCTTGGAGATGGGTCGTAGTGAGACTCTGCACATTCTCCATATAATCTCTAGTATGTTGAACCATCAGACTAAAGCTGGCCCCTCCGCTGGCTGCACCTTCCCGTTCTTGTCGCATGAGTTTTAAGATGTCTCAGAGGTTCCGACAGTAAGCCAGATCAAATGGAATGAACCCCATAAATGACTGAGGTTCTTTTTCAAAGGACGAACAAGGCCCAGGGTATTCAGCCATCCACGTTCCTGCTATTTTTAGCATTCAGCTTTTGCAGGATGCAGTTTAATGTCTGGTTAAATTATTCAATGTGACCGTAATTTTGGTGGGCGTAGATGGATATCCTGAGCATTTTGATATTCATTAAGTGTTTTTTGTCTCCCGTCAGTATGAACATGAAGCTGCTACCCTGGTCCGTAAGATATACTGCAGGATAGCTCCGTATCATGACTTTCTTGGTGGCGTTCGTTCTTATTGGAAAGTCTTCTGGCTTCTGGTAGCATAGTCAAGTTTTGCCAGGGTACATTTGTTACCTGTTCTCACGGGCTCAAGGGATCCCATGATATTCTGTAGAAGGGCACCACTGTTGAAGGGTTGCAGTGGAGCTTTGGGGGCATCAGCTGGAGATGTTTTCTGCCAATGCAGGCAGGTTGCACAGAATAGTTTCACCTCTGCATACACCCCTGGCCTTCTCTCTTTGACCTTCCACTCAGTCCCCACCTACCCCATTCCACAAAGTAAGGGTTTTGTAGAGTTTTGCTTTCAGCTTTGGGTACCAGATTTTCCTGGGCTTTTTCTGGAAGCGACCTGTTCCCTAGGCGTCACTGTCTCTAGTGAAATGGGACTTGGGATTCACTGTCGTTGGGAGTTCCTTTCTTGGGTCTCAGTCATCTCTCCAAATCCAGCATCTGCTTTTCCTGCATTGCTAATCTTTCCAACTATCAGTCTCTGGTATCAGAACCAAGGGCTTGCTGGGTTTGAAAAAATATGGGCAAGGTTTCCAAGGTTGAAGAGGACCGACTTTTTTTTCTTCTCTGTAGCTCCCATCAATAACTCCTGCCCCCACGTATAAGAAGTGTTTGTGAGCCAGTGCGACCTTTGAGGCACTTCTTCCATATGTGGCAATTCCACCTTTATGATGGTCCTGACCAGAACCGTTCCCCATAGATCAATTGTCGTCACCTTATCTCCATACATGTCGCATTCTGTGGCTCTGGCCATTCTCTTGTAAGGACATGGCTGTCTTAGTCAACCTCACTATCGTTGGCTGTGGGCAACGTCTGTATTGGGGTCTGATGGGTCCCACAGTGTCACCACATATCACAGGTGGCCTCAAGAACATACCAACTCCCAGGTGAGGTTCAAGATTTTTGTTTTCACTTCCAACTGTGCTAGTGGGCGTCCCTCTCTCTCTCTAGCATGGGGATATGCAGTTTCACCCTGACACAAACTTCACTCGACTCCAGATAGGTGCTAGTGATTGGTAAACTACTATTTTAAAGCTAACTATCTTTAGGTGATAGCCTAAAAGCAACACTTGTTCTGTCTGATCTCCCTCAGGGAACAATATTGGGTTCCGATCCAACAACTCTCCCCATGGTCTGATGTATGGGCTGTGCCTTCCACACACTGATATCTTTACCCTCTCTGGTCCTTCTGCACTCTGATCTTCCTTTTTATCACTCTCCCTTCCTTTTACTAATCTCCTACTCAAAACACCTTCCATCCCTCTCTCGCTGTTTCTTTCTCCACTGGCCCTGCAATATTTCTTTTTATGGTCTCCCTCCATCCTTCGGTCTACTACTCTCCTCTCTCCACCACTCTTCCCACCTTCTCTCTCTACTTCTCCCTCCTCTTCAAAGCTACTACTCCTCCCTTCCTTCTAATCAGTCACCCTTCTTTCACTTCCTCGGTCACCCTTCCACTCGCTCCCTATGCGCCTACTACCAATCTCACTAACACAACTTTAACATTCTCAACACAGTACCACTTTTCACACCAACCAGTACCTCACCCTTTCTAGAAATTCCCTCCACTACATTGTCCTTCCAGTCTCTTATTCGCCTCCTCCTCTGACCTCATCCGAACAACCTGCACATTCCTGTTTCCTATTATCCCTGCTATTCAATCCCTCCTTCCTCTATTGCTTGTCTGGTCAGTCTTTCCCATCGTTTCCTGCCGGTAGGTGAGGTGTTATATACAGTATAACACATAAAAGGGGGTATAATCCTGCCCCTTTTTTTGTGCCGTTCGACTGCTGATGGGCAATGATACATTCAGAGTTCCAGTTAGTGATTGTGCCCAAAGCTGTAATGTGATAGTTCTGGTTCAAGAACCACTCTGTGAATCCATTACCAGTAAGCGGCAGTTTGTGCTGACCTTCTGTTTCTCACATCGGGCCTGCGGCTGGGATACAGGGGAGTGTTGTCGCCATGGCGAGAGATTGGTCAGCATTGAAAGAGAGGTTATGGCAGGGGTGCCCAACCTTTTGTGCGCCATGAGCAACATGTGCATATCAAAGGAAATGGTGAGCAACAGCCATTTTTCGACAGAACATAACGGTGCTCATTTGGCTGAAAAATGATTGCAACAAATTAGAAATGTAATGAATTTAGGATTGCTAATAGAACTTTTTTATTTGCAGTACTTAACAGTTATCTAGATCACATTCAATTCTAGCAAAGCATATTTGCAGGACTTTAGCTTCATTTGCCATTAAGTGGTTGTTAACAGGAAATGTTGTACATTTTTAGACGGATAGGGCCGTCAAGATGTTAAAAATAGTAGAATTAAATATACATTGCCAAGGGCTTCAGGATCTCGAGCAAAACATTTTTAGTGCACATGTTTGGACAGTAAAATTGGTCACAAACAGAGCACTGATTTTCAGGTGTACTTTGGGGTTCAACCCAGGGATTTTATGGGAATTGTAGTGGCAAATGGTGCATGCCTAAGCATAAAAGACCTGCAATACTGTTCCTCAGTCATTGATTACTGTATTGTGGACTGCTTATTCTTCAGGAATGTTATGACATTTTACATTTCTGATTGAACACAGAGTGATAACTATCCTCTTGAATTAATTTTCAAATGTCTTGGGTTAGGCACCACAAAGATGTCAGAAAGCCAGCGGGGCTGGTTGGCATTGCCTAAACTTGACAAGGAGGCAATGGAAAAAAATACGAATTCACAAGAAATTAAAAGATATTCTCTTAAAATGTTTGAACAGTTAAGAGGCCAGAAAGGAAAGTGTTAATTTGTTTGAGTCTTTGGTTGAAACTATATTAGACCGAGCTATTGACAAACGGCATCCCCTAGTTCAGGAGGTCCAGGTTATAGAAATCAATGTCTCATTGTTCAATTTAGAATGTAGAATCTCGAAAATAAAATGGAACCTTCATTTAATTAGCGGTGTGTACACAGATGGCCAGATTTATAGCTTCAAAAGGAATCTTTTTTTGGAGAAACAGGAACTTTTAGAGAGGGACACATTTTAGAATGACACCAAACTGATTCATATTTAATGCAATTGTCTAGACAGGCATTATGCCATAGTACTTGGACAATTAGCCCCCCCCCCCCCCATGGTTGAAGGCCTATTTCTTTACTGGACAAGATATTCTCCAACTTCTTGTTGCTCCGACTGTCCTCCAAAGTGGGCTACAGGGGAAGGCTTAGTACAGTGGACCACTTCCTTACTCTGAGCAGTAATGTTAAGGGAGAGAGATTATTTTTGGCTTTTTGGTTTTGGCACTTTGGCGGCACAAGCCACCAAATATTGCCAAAACATTGGTACTGTAAATGAAAAAAAAAGAAGGGGGAGTTCGGAAGCAGTGTATGGCGTCGACATGACAACTTGCGGAGCTTGGCAATGAAATGGCCGAAGCACCAGCTGGGCCTTGACCCTCTCCCTCATGTCTGCCGGCCTGCTGCTGCTGGGGAGGTGTGTGTGTGTTCTAAGGAGCCAAATGACTGCACTTAAGTATATCCCCGTAATATTTCCATTTGTATGCACCAATGCTTTTTGTCACCTAAACTCCTGTCGGACTATGTTTAAAGTCCACCACGGATGATCGGGCCAAAGCTGCAGTCCACGGCTCCAGAGAGACAAGTACCATGTGTGCTCTGATCCCTCTGTGCCTGGGTGATAAAAAACCAGCAGCTAGCTGCTCGCCCGGCTCACTCATCCAAATGCCAGATAAGCCTTTATCTGCAGCGAGGATCCACGCTCATCCAACAACACTCAAAAGTCTTATTCTGGTTGTTTAATAGCTTGTTTAGCTAATTTGTCTGCACTATGTGGTTTTCATATCTTCTGCAGCATGCACTCGTTTTTTTCTGATCTTCTGTTGCATCAGGTGCTTGTTCACATCAGATGTTGCATGAAGTGAGTGGTTTTTGTAAATATCCCATGTACAAAGGGAGGTGGGCACTGTGAGAAACCAAAGGGTGTCTCGCAGCTAGTCCTCAGGGACTTAGGTGACCTGGACACAGCCATCACTTTTGGATCCAGTTCCTGTGGATGGGCCAGTGCGGAAGTATGACATGGATGAGGGGTCTTTGGGGAGTGGGGGTGAGGCGACCAATGGTGAGTCGCAGTATTCCCCCCACTTTCCCGTACCCATGACCCCTCCTATTTCATAGGATTCTCCATTGTTCCAACCGCCCCTTTTCTACACAAACACCCGGCTGAGGAAGAGGGAGACTGAGAGTAACAAGACTAACCCTTACACATTTCATTGGACATGTCCTGCTAATCGGATCAGACAAAGTCAGGCACTTGACTTTAATCACATACATCTGATACCTATTAGCTCTCCCTACAGGGATAAAAGGCGGAACATAGAGACATACTCGGAGCAAGGTGGAACACGAGAAGCAGCAGAACTTCCGGGCAAAGGTGAACCTACTGGAGCAGAGCGACGGATTGAGGGACGAGAACCAAGGGTAAAGGAACCCAGGAATTCGATGCAGGCGGTCGTTGCCTCCAAAGAACCGTAAGAGATAAGTGGAGAAGGCCAAATCCCAGACAAGAAGATTGCATTGTGTTTCAAAGGCACCTGCGACCCTCCCGGGTGAACGACCGAGTTGGGGAGGCGAGGCGAGGCCAGGCCTGTGGTATTAACTATGACTCATGAATTAAAATGACAAAGACGAGAAACAAATGCACATAGCTAGTGAGTTGGCGAGCGAGAGGAAAGACCGGTGTGTGTTAAGGAAAGATTGACGTGGCAACAATATAATCTTACAAATGAAGGTTGCCTGCTTGTGGATGAGACGCAAAGAAAGGCAGACCTGTGGTGAGGCCCTTGGTTGAGAGCCAGCAGACGCTGCAGGCTCCGCGGCCCCCGGAAGCGTCCTTACCCGAATTGAGACTGCTGGGCCTGATGATTACATCTTCATCCTTACGGAAGGTTGGTGCCATATCCCTCTGCACATCCCCCCCAGCGCCTGAGTACTCTTCCAATAGCTTTCAGAAACTTAAGCCAGCTCGGCAGAAACAATCCTATAACCAATGGAGGGACCCCTGGTCGTACACCAGGTTGCACTAAAATACACTAACCTCGCCTGCAGCGCTCCCCCTGCCTGGGGCGCAGGTCCGGCTGTTTTTCCTCCCTTCGGGGTCCCAGTTATAGCTTCTCTTGCCTTCAAGCCGCAATTTAGTAGATGGCGGGGTTGGTCAGCAACCCCGTGGATGAGCTTTCTTTCATCCTTAATGTTCTTGGGGGTGGGGGGGATGGAGGGGGACAAGGGGGTAGCGGGGACCAGGAACAGTTCTGAATCTCGTATCACCCCGGCTTTAGGGTGAACTATAACAAATCCTCAGCCCCACCGATCAACCTAACGAAGCGTCAAAGGGACATCCTCAGCCCGGAACTCCCCATCCCGTGGACTGGGTCCACAATTGAATACCTATGGGTCTGCATTCCCAATTCCATGTGCCCAGGTCTACAAACACAACTTTCCGCAGCTCTTCAAGGACCTCTGGGCGGACTTGAATCACTGGAACAACCAAGAGATCTCCTGGCTAAGCCGAGTTGCGGCGGTAAAGATTAACCTGCTTCCCAGGCTAATCTATCGGTGCCTAGCTCTCCAAACTCACATTCCAGAGGGGAACCTCAACTCCCTGCAGCGGGAGATCATGACATTTATATGGAAGGGTAAAAGGCCCTGCATCACAAAGAAAGTTTTGACCCGCAGCCGTTGCTTGGGTGACCTAGGAGCTCTGGACATATCCGGATACAGGCGAGCGGCCCAACTATCGCACGCTTTCACTTGGTTCCGAACCACAGATCGTCCATGCTGGTTGCAGATAGAGGAGGCATGGTGTAAGCCACCCCTGTCTGACCTACCGCACATACAAACCTGGAAAGCCCCCCCTACCTTAAAGCCCCTACCAGCAACATGCAACACAGCTTAAAGCTGGAAAGCAGCCGCCAGGAAATGGGGAATCACAAGCTTGCTAGGCCCACTGACGCCAGTATGGGACAAACCAGGATTCTCCCCAGGTCCCTGCAATTGCAGCTTCTCTATCTGGAAGACTGGAGGCCTTCGGAACATTTCCGACTTTCTTGAGACTTGGCAATTACAACCATAAGGCTACTGCAATAGTCCATTTTTGACCCTACAATAGCCCTGGCCACCATCTCACAGTTCATATGTAAGTCAGCAATTGGGCTAACAATTTAATGTGATATGCAGTGGACGAAACCAAACTGTTTATTTGTGCCCTCATATCTAGGTTTTGATCTAAAATGATGCCCATGGTTTTCAACTTTTTCTTGGTTTCATGATTACAACCTGACTCGGGGGAAATGTCCATACCATGGACCCAACTTCATTATTTTGTTGCCTGTACCTATCACCACTAACCTTTTTTTCTTTGTTTATTGCCAGACCATTTTCCATCACCCATAATTGTATAATTTCATGTCTTATTTATATTTTTTTTTATCTTACTTGTGCAGTTCTGAGAGCCGGATGACACATTCAGTGTCATCCGCATAGTTCATAAAGCCTATATTACTCTCTTCTGGTAAATTGAAAAAAAGGGACTGTTAAAATGTTATATGAAGAGGGGGATAGACGAGCTCCTTGAGGTATGCCAAAATTCAGGCGTGCTGTGGGGGCTTTAGCCAGATCACTCCAGACTCTGCACGGACGTTTGCTCAGGAAGGACCCAATCCAAAGGGCATCATTGTCCGAAAAGAATGCTACCTCCCTTAACCTGGTGATCAACATTCCATGGCCCACAGGCGGCAGACCAATCCAACAGCATCAGTATCACTGTCTGTCCTTTGTCCGTATACTGTAACAAACTGGATGTAATATCAAGCAGGGCCGTCTCAGTACCATGACCCTGCCTGAAACCCGATTGCCATTTGTTCAGGATATCATGCTCATCCATGAAAGCTGATCATTGCAAACACGCCACACGGTCCAAGATCTTCAAGAGCTACTGTGTATTAGTTATTGGCCTGTAATTTGCAGGAGTAGCTGGACAAAGACCTGTTTTTTAAGTAGAGGTGTAATCCAGGCATCCTTAAGTTCTCAGCAAACAATGCGTTGACAAATTTACAGTGTGTACCCATCACTGTCCTTTAGTATAGCACAGGTGTATTACTTCACTGTGTTTCTCCTTTATTGGATTGAGGTACTACTTGTTCCAACATTTCCCACATTGACATCTCATACTTTATTTGGCTGGTATTCAAATATTCGTATTTGATTTATATGCGTACATGCCTGTCTGTACACCCCAGCATTCACAATGGCTCTGAGAAAACTCACCGGTGTCTTGCAGCGTTCCCGACCCATATCATGTTGCTGCAATAAAGCTTCTTTCTAGGACAGCCTCCCTCGCACTGCAGACATTCATCCAGCTCTCCCAGTAGTCCGCCCTCACTAGCTGGCTTCTCTCTGTGACCGACGACTGCTGCTTCTCGGTATAACCGTGTCTCCGGTAGCTCTGCTGCTGCTTCCAGTACTCTGACGGTCCTCCAACGGTCCTCCCTGGCCTCAAGCCACAGTGGTATTTAACTCTCGTAGTTGCGACCGGCTGTCTGGAAGTGCCTGCCTCCTCCAGCTCAGTCCTTTTCCATACTGCTTCATTCTCTGGCTCTGCCTGCATCTCAAATGTGGATATCATTTTTAATGTCCCACGCACTCGTACTTCACCAAAACAACTAGTCTGCATATTCAACTTTGTGTTTCTTTCAATCTGCATCAACTCCATCTTCTTTTTCTTCTTCTTCTTCTTCTTCTTCTTCTTCTTCTTCTTCTTCTTCTTCTTCTTCTTCTTCGTACGTTTTATGGGAGTTGGAGTCCATTGAATTTCTAGGGTTTCTAAAGTGATATTGTTTTTACTTAGAAAAACATAAGAAATCAGAGATGTTAGGTGTGTGCGTTATGTATGTGTGAGGTATGAATGGACTTTTCACTGGAATGACAGTGTCATAGGGTTTTCCGCATAAGAAAGGGGGGAATACCGCGTCCCTCCCAATGGAGTCATCACCGCCACCCAGCAGTTGTCCACTCCCACATGTGATCCTCTCATAGTACTGGGGCTGCCGTGTCCCCTGGCCAAGTGGGAGGAGATCATTGTTGGGGACTCGGTGATGACTCCACAGGACTCCTCACAGATTACTGACTTGTAATGCCTTGGAATCGTTCCACATTCTTGTAACTGTAGCTAGTGCCTAGATGCCCCAGGGCTTTGTGGGCATCTTTAGATGTCAAAATAAATATAATGTGTGAGTCCTTTAGTAGTGAGCAGGGCATCAGATCCTTTCATGTTTTTATAATATACTCCCTAGATACTGTGTTTATTGTTAGTACTTATTAGAACCCTAGTTACTTTACGTGTACTACTAATAGTAGTGTACATATTTTTCAGTATATCT
The DNA here is from genome assembly GCF_040938575.1 of Ambystoma mexicanum. NCBI lineage: Eukaryota > Metazoa > Chordata > Amphibia > Caudata > Ambystomatidae > Ambystoma > Ambystoma mexicanum. The sequence goes on from NC_090933.1 coordinate 1,080,022,927, forward strand.
GTGTCGTGGCCTCTGATGTGTAATTTACACAACTGTACCTAGCTCCCAGCATTGTACTCTGTATCTCAGTGAAGCCAATAATGCTCTGCTATGCTACCGTAGAGTGACTTTGGACTATGAACAACGAGCTGTGGAATAATCTCCCTAACAGTTGGCAGGGATTTCTGCATTCTACCATTTTGCTAGAAAATAGCTTCAAATTGTCATTTTCCCATTGTTCCCAATGTTCTTTCAATGTAATGCTCATGAAATAGTGAACTGTTAGCTTTCGTATCCTGTAATACAAGCAATCTCAAATGAACTATACTACTTCAGAAGTTTTTCAGAAGGAAAACTGCAAGGGATCTCCTACCTGTCAAACCAGTGGACATTGCTGTGGAGGCGTGGTGGGTGGTTCAGGCTGGATATATCACAGAGGATGACATTAAGGTATGTTGTGATTTATTATTTTGGCTGCCAATTTTTGTGCAAAAGGAAGATCGTGCCCATCAGAAAGAATGTTGCCAGACTAATTTGAATTTAAATCGAAGGAGGCTTGTAAACTTGACCAAAAGTTTGTTTTCTTGTCCAGGACAATTATATAGCTTTCAGGACCTCTAGAAATACTCTCCCATTGTTAAAAAAGAGACGAGCACACATTTGAAGGTTATTATGCTTTTGTGATGACTTAGGATCAGTAGTCCCAAGATTATAGGAGGTATCATGATACAGGGGCTTCTTATTGAATGTTAAATTACAATCTACTGTACAACCAAAATCTGGGTCCATTATATAAGTACTTCCTACCATTGATTACATGACAATGCCATGTCTTTGCCATCAGATCTGGTTTTCATCTCAGTTTCACACTTTGCCTACTCATTACAACTAGTTTCACTGTTATGGATATGCTTGTCTTTTAAGATCAGCTTTACTATGCTTTCAGAGTGAAGTAATTTTTCTGATATCTACACGATCTGATGAATTCTGTGTTTTTTGTAGTTTTACATTTTACAACCACATTTATTTTCCAAAAATGTGTTTATAGTACATTAAGTAGAAAATAAATCTAAGATCTGTGTGCAATATGTGGTCCCAGGTTTGAAAGCCCTTCATCCCCGCAAAATCTATACATTGAGCATTATTAAATTGTGTAATAATAACACCAATTATTATAGCACATAGAAGTTAGGGGAGTCTGGCACTAAGGGATGTGTGAAAACATATTAGTGAATTGGTATTTGGAATGTTGTTTATTTCTCCAATTATTTGGTTTGATAGATTTGCAGTTCTTCTGAGAAGAAGGCAATTGATAAAATCATTGACACCGGACCTCAGCTAGCTGGATCTTTGGAGTACAATGTGGTTCACAGTAAGTATTTAGCCTTTTTAACAAGGTTCTAGGTTAGAGGGGGTCTGCCGTTTAAGCTCCCAACTGCTACATTTGCTCTGTGGAATTGGTTTGTTCTGCTTTTAATTAATAGTCTAAAACTTTGCATGAAATAATAAATGTGTCCTTACTGTAGTCCATAAAAGTATCTATGAAGCCACTAGAGATTTAGTTTGTCTTGTTAGCCAATTAATTGTCAAATGGTGTAATTGCCAACTAAGTGTGCTTCAACATGGACCATTAGTTTTGGAATTGTTTGTGTTGATGCAGAATGTAGGAATATCGCCAGATGCCCATTTCAGTTTATCTCCCAGGCAGATATAGGTGCTTTCCTCACTGCAATGTAGCTGAATTATTTCTATGGTCACTAAGTAGTAAATTAAGCCTAGGCCGACCATGCATGCATTCAGTTAATTACATATGATAAAGAAACTGAATAGGGCTTACCTTATCCATTCTGCAGGGTCCCATCGATGTACAACGTGTAGGGCGAGACCTGGATGTACTTGATTGGTTTAGCTGATGCGGTGGGACAGAGAGACAGGTTTAATCATTGGCAGAAGGACAATCAATAAGAGGATAGGTGACTAAATGGGCCGTTTTTATTATTATTGTTAGGGTATTTATTGAGCGTGGACCTAGCTTTAAGAAGCAACGGAGCACTTTACAATCCAAGGGGAACAACTTGGTGAGGGGAGCAGAGAAACAAGGGATTGGGGAGCTAACAGGGGAGGAGGAAGGTGGGAAATATGTCAGCCATGGGTCTACAAGTAACTAGGGGAGGAAACAGTAGGGATCCAATAACCCTTTTCTCAGGTAGGATGGGGGAGTGGGTAGGGTGTGTGGACAGTCATGCTTCTTTTTTCAAGCTCTGCTTCACTGCAGGTTCAATGGGTGAACTCACGCAATGGGCAGTTTCTTAAGGGGCATGTATAGACAGAGATTTAAGAACAAAAAGGCTCTTTTCAAATATTTAAGCAGCAATGCTCATTTCAGAAGTTTGCTTTCTTGTGATAAAAGCGCAATTGTAGTCTCGACCTCCTATTCCTGCTATTTCCTATGAGAGGTCAAGATGCATCTGTTGGGACCTATAGCCAGCCTGTGATGGATATGGACTACCTGCACACAAAACTGCATGTGTGCATGGACCAATATTTAAGCAAATAAATCCATGACGTTCCACTTATGAGCGTTGTGAATTGATTAACTGAGATCATTCTGCTATTCTGTTTCCTTTTTTTAGGTCTATACAATAAAGGATTTATTTATCTTGACGTCCCAATATCAGATGACAGTTGTATAGCAGGTAAGTGTCTCTGATTTTGTTGCAGTAAGCAATTTATGTTTACTGCTATTATTGTTCCACACTTATTAGTTGCCACCTCGATAAAACTATTGTCTCGTGAGTTACAAAAAAGGAGCCAGAAAGGTGCAAAAGTAGCGGAAATAATTATGAATTAATAAAATGCACATGTTATCTAATGCAAGTAAAATCATTGTACCATATAGGGAAACCTGCATTGACCATTAGACGCTCATGTCATGAATATTGAAAGAGAAATTGAAAGGTGATCCCATCATTAGCACACCACAATGCACAACATTACTTCAACCAAGCCAAATATGTCTAACGTTTCAGATTATAACCTTGGCGCAACAAAAGGCAGACACATAATCAACGCTCAAAGCGATGGGTAATTGCTTGTATTTTGTAAAATCAGTGACCCATGCAGGCAGAACGCAGAACGCAGAATCCAACTCCACATCAGCTAGTGGAAGTATACACTCACAAGCGTGCATTTAACAATAACTTCAAATGCAGAACTGTGCTATTGTTCTACGCATACATGCCTATGTAGTTCTACTGTTACTCAAATTTTAGTTTTTGGTCACCATACTTTTGACCTCCCCTGAGACTTGGGGTTTGAAAAATGCAGTCAAAGCATCTGTGCCCTGTAGTTTTGTGCTAGTCTACATTAGAGGTCCACCTTATATAGCTTTGTCCTGTGTTCATATGCCATCCCAATAAAATGCATATGGGTAGAAATTGGCAGGTACATTTGATATTGGTTCGAAATGTTACATTTAAATTTTGTTGACCAAACCAATTTAACTAGGAATGGGCAGAACTTTGTACACTAACAAGGAAGACCATTTGTCTAAAGTAGTTACTTAATTAACTGATTCATTAGGATAATGTCTTAAACATTTTTCACAGAAAATGTACTTTACCAAATTCACTTGACTGGTGGAAAACAATGTTCATTGAACATTTTGTGACAAAAATAAGAGAAAAACCTGAGAATGGCTCAGCATTTCTTTTCTCACCAAACATTACAATTGTATATATTATTTGGACTGTACATTACTGCGAATATTCTATATATGCAAGAATAGTGAATAGTTGAATTCAAAATGTATTAAGGGGCCGCACATCGAGAAAAACCTATACAACTCTGGTAACCGTGTTTGCTTCTTTGACAAGTTTAAATGTCAATACCTAAAAAAACAATTGTATGCAATGGAATATTTGTACATTGGTACATGGATGAATGAGGTTAGGTGGATTGGAATTTGGGGTCATGGTAGTGTCCCACATCTGTGGCATTTAGGTTGGAAAGGGGGTGGATTTAAAGATATGCGAAATTACTTGATATTAAAATAAAAAAAGGGAGGAGGAGGAGAGTATTTTGTGTTCAACCTTTTTTCAGAAATGTTTTTTTAATCGTTTTTATTTTATGGTTGAATAACGATCTCTGTGACTGGAATTGAGAGCTACTTTTTTCGACGAGATGGAAGAGTGAAGTCTGTGTAAGGGTGTTGAAGAAGGATGCTGACACAAGGGTGGCATGTTTATGGTTACAGGGTTTTATTCATAGTAATAGAACCCTCACTATCACTGCCTCAAACTAATACTAAGGATGTGTTAGAATGTCCGTCCAAATGAAAAGTCCACCACCCAGTTTCACAACCTACTTCTATCCCTTACACTATAACTAAAGACTAAGATAATCCAAAATAAAGTTCCTTCTCCAGGACAATGACTCCCTTCTCCTGATATACGGATGGTGTTGGGAAAGATTTGCTTGATATGCAATTTTACCTCCATTTTTGGACCCCCCCAAAGGTTTTACTTTTGTTTGCCTATCCTATCCTGACTTTTTCCAGTGGAGCCCAGCCTGAACTCCCCTGGGCTTTTGCTCACTTGTTATAGGGTAACTGACACGTCCCTCAGACTGTCAGTACTGGAAAACTATATTTCCCTTCGTCTTTGACTATGTTGCCATTTCCTTTTTTAACAGTTCACAATGTACCTTCCGTGCGCTGGGGGTCCCTTTTTGTTTTATGGCCCTGACACCCTTGAAGGATTTTTTGGTGATTGTACGAGTGTGCCTTGAACGAACTGGTGGCAGCAGTTACTTATAATATTTTGCTTCTTTTTTCTTAATCACAACACGTTTACTGCGTTTGGCTCAAGACCGTGGCCAGGACCGAAAATGGCAGAGCCACAAAGTCTTTTGTTCTGTTCCATGGGCATTTTGTCCCTTGCCTTCACCCAGGTCGAGTGACCCAGGTTTTTCTTATTTGGGCATGCAACCTCCCGCGAAAACCGATCTCTTTTGCTGGTTTCTGTCTGTCCTGTGTGTGTGCACAGGAAGCGGGTTGGGACTGTCTGGTCCCAATCCACACTACTGTTGCCAGGATGTCTGGAGTGCCTGAATGACGGAGACCACCATGGACTGTGATTGGTCCACGACTGGAATGCCTGCAAGAGAGCAGATCTTCGATTGGAAGTCCTTGATTTTGCACGAAGCTAATCTTGGATAAGAGAAGGGGCTCTGCATCCATTCCAGGTCGATCACCTGAGTTCTCACCGAATTACAGAACAAGCCAAGTCTCCTGCACGAAGAAACAGGCTTGTGAAACCGCCAGAGACGCTTTGGAAGGTTTTGGCACCCTTCGCCCTCTGCTGTGCCCTCGGACTCCTGCTTTCTTCTTCGATCCAGAAGGCCTGCCAAGGCACTTTGCCCCTTTGGAGTAGTGGGAACAACTACCCTCGGTGCCCCCAGCTTACCCAGCAAATGAACCCCTTTGGAAGTGTTCCTGGTCCATCCAGTGAACTGTCCAGCTCTACCTCAGGGTATCCTGCAGAACCACCGACATTTCGAGTGCAAACCCGAGACTTGGGACATCACTTGTTTGTGGTCCTGTGCATTCACCTGCCAGTTTTCGCAAGCCTAGCTCCTCTGGGTCGTGAATTAGGAAAGTGTGTAACACTGCCCGCATCCATGATTCCTGCGTTACTACCTGTTGGTGACCGTCGCTGTAGTGGTGCCCTGAAGGGTGCTGCACCAGAATTTTCTACATACCTCCTGCAGAAGCTGAGAAAAGGCCATGGTCCTGTCATGGACGATTGTTCTCCCCAGCAGTCGCTGAAAGCCAGAGCGCTGTGAAACTGCAGGACTCGAACCTACTAGCGACCTCGACTAAACTGGCAAAGTTTGGTCCGGACTGTGCCGAGGGTCGGTGAGTACTTGCATAATTTACCAGTGGCCCCCCTGGCACAACCGATCACTTTTGCGCACGATTATCCCATAAAGGTATTCAATCTTGGCTTGGTTAGCCTGTGCTCCCTAGCTATTCTCGCCTTTTGAACACTGCTTTGCCCCCAAGGGCGGGGCCTACTCAAATAGTGGGAACCAATTCTTCATTGCCTCAACCCTCTTCCTGACTTCCTACATCCCTCCCAAGAAAGACCCGCTTTTTGCTTCACCTGCGCGATCGTGCTTTTTTATGCACAACTTTACTGTCGAGCACAAGGCTGCACACTATTTAGGGCTGAACTTAAAAGTTAGGGAACGACTCAGAGGAATTACCTAATGCTATTAATGTGTTAACTCCACCCTCTCTTTACAGGTTGTGGCTGTGAGTTTCTACTGTATTGCATTAGGAAACGTAGTGCATGTGTATATGTATGTATATATTGTAAAGTGGAAGGATTTTGTGTGTTAACTGTTTTCACATTACTAAAGTTACTTGTGTCTTTTGGTCCGGCCGACAATAAATGTATAGATTAATACACTTGTCTAAGAGTCATTTGTAGTTCATTGCTGTGTGCTCATTGTGGGCTTCTGATCACTCTCACCTCTCCTGAGACTTAGTCTTGACCACCTGCCAAGCTACCTAGATTGGTCTGGCTTGTCCAGAAGGTTCCCCTGTTTCACTAAACCAAGGGTGGCCTCCTAAACTTCAGCCCGCCAGGTCAGAGTGTAGAAATCCGTCTTAACAGATGTTCTCCAGACTCCAAAATGTTCTCTTGCAAAAAGGTACCAGGGGGAATGACTCCCTTCCTCAGGTTGGCAGTTCCACCACTTTGTACAGTCTACTTTCTGAGCCAGGAGAATGACTCCCTTCTCATGGTATTGGTCTGCACTTTCCAATACAGTTAACTACAAGGCTTTACAACAAGGCTAGGGAGATTGACTCCCTTCCCCTGGCATTTCTTCAGTGTACTTGAAAGGATTCAGTTTTATTAGCAGGAGAATGACTCCCTTCTCCTAGTGGTTTTATCTTGACACTTTTTCATTACATTAACAAAGTTCCAAATCCCACTTATATTGGGTTCCCAGACTCTTTTCTGGTGGTCAGTGGACTTATCTCCGCCACTGATACAAAGAAGATTTCCTCAGATGTTTGGTTCTCTTCTCTTAGGGTCCCAGACCCTTCTCTGGTGGTAAATGAACTTATCTCTGTCTATGGTACGGGAAAGATTTCCCCAGATGCTTGATTCTCTTCTCTTGTGGTCCCAGACCCTACTCTGGTGGTCAGTGGACTTCTCTTTGCCACTGGTGCGAGGAAGATTTCCTCGGATGTACTCTTCGCCCTGCTGTGTGTCCCCAACCCTTGATGCCCCTCTGATAGGCCTTACGCTTGCACTGACATGAAGCGAAGACCTCTCTGCTCCCCCCACATCCGTACCAGTCTGCTGGTGCTTCCTGTTACCTTCTGGGACTTGCTTGCATGGCACCGGTCTCTTTCCAGGGACTGGGATCGGTCTCCTTCCCACTTCCGTCTGCTTCATTCATCTGCGGCGGTTCTGCATTTTGTGGCTTCTTGCCCTATCAGCACTTTTTGTGGACTCCGCAGTTCACCCCCTCCTGCATGTTGTGCCACTGCCTTACCTACTTCCTGCTGGGCTCGGTCCTGCCGACATAGGACCCGACATGGACTCCCTCAGCCATTTGCTGCCGTCCTCTGCAGAGCCCTCTCTTCGAGTCGAGTGCAGACTTCGAAACTCTGGAGTTCTCAGATGAGGATCGCAGACGAGGATAGAAGACAGACGCTGGATACTTTTTCTCTTTCCATTATATGGGGCTTACTCTGCCCCAGCGTAAAGTCAACAACTGTTGTCAATGGTGCCTTGGTGTTACTCATGCATCCTGTGAATCACCACGTCTCAGTACTAGCACAGTCAGTATTCCTCATGTTTTCTGTGCTCTTATTCGTCCTAGTATTTTTATTTATTTTATTTATTCACATTTATAAAGCGCGGAGCAGCCCAGTGGCATTGGGTAGGGCATTCCAAAGTTTGGGTGCTAGATAAGGAAAACTGATTCCCCCTGCTTTGGCTCTTTTGACGGTAGGAGTGCGTAGTTGGTTGGCGTATTGACGTCTTTTTGGCCGGGAGGAGGTGTCTCTCTAAAGATGGTTTCGGAGAGGTAGGAGGGGGCGGAAAGGCTGAGGCATTTGTGGGTAAGCGTGGGGGTTTTGAAGTTGATCCAGTCCTTAACTAGGAGCAGCCCGTCTAGCATGAGAGATATGGTCTCTTTTGGGGATGCTGAGTGCTGCTCGAAGCATGTCATTTTGGACTATTTGTAGCCTGTTTCGATTTTTGGCCAAGGTTCCGGCAAGGAGAGCATTGGCTCTTGGTGGCACGGGCGATGGAGAGGCAGTTTTGGCTAGTTAGGAAAGATTTAATGGTATTTATTAGTTTAGTGGCGAGTGCAGCGGTGGAAGCAATGGCACTGACTTGTCTATTCACGGAAAGGGTGGAGTCTAGGAAGACTCTGAGGGTCTTTACCGAGGGGAGGCCGTGATGATGGTGTTGTCGATGGTAAAGTTGCCGTATTTTTGGTTGAGTTTGGGTAGTATTTCTTTGGGGCCTAAGAGGATCATCTCTGTTTTGTCCCCATTTAGGCATAGTCCATTGTCTGCCATCCATGCTTGGGTGGTAGTGTAAATTTGAAGGAGGGCTGCTCATCTTGGTCATAGGATCCAGTGAGAGGGAGGAGTACTTGAATATCGTCCGCATAGTTCGTATAGGCTATGCCGAGTGAGTCAAGTTTGTCGATAGAGGCTTAGTGAATAGGTTGTAGAGGGTGGGCGCTGTGCAGGATCCTTGAGGAACTCCGCAGTGGATGGTGGTGGGACTTGCATTGGCCTGGTCTGAGTATACCTTCATGGCTCGGCCTTCTAGGAAGCAGGTGATCCAGGAGGAGGCCTGTTTGGAGAGGTGGGTGGCGTTGAAGAGGTGGGTGCTAAGGATTTTGTGATCAACGAGATCAAATGCGGCCGAGAGGTCCAGGAGTAACACGAGGGCTGGTTTGCCGTTGTCCATTATCTCAGTGATTTGGTTTTATAGGTCCAGGAGGGCAGTTTCTGTGCCGTGGCCTTTGCGGAAGCCTGATTGCCTCTTACCAAGGATGGCATTGGATTCCAGGTAGTGTTGTATTTGGGTGTGGGCTGCTTTATCAAGGATCTTGAGGAGGAAGGGGACAGTGGTGATGGGGCAGTAGTTGTTAGGCCAAGTGGGATCAACGGTAGGTTTTTTAGAAGGGGGCAGACCCACGCTTCTTTTAGGCTGTGTAGTACGGTTCTTGTGGCAAATGAGGCATTGATAAATGCTGTGATGATCAGGGTTAGTGAATCTGCGCAACCTTTGATGATGTCAGGTGGGCAGATGTCTCCTTTGCAAGTGGAGAGTTTGAGGCACTGGATGAGATCTGAAACTTCTGCCTCAGTGACATCTTCGAATGAGAAGAGGGGTGGATGGATTGTAAAGAGGGGTGATGGGCAAGCTATGTTGGTTGGACTTTGGAAGTGCATTTCGTTGTACTTGGATTTTGTCCTGTAGAAGTTTGATTTTGTTCAGGAGTGCTGCCTGTATGCCGGCGCACCACGCTTCGTCTTTAGTGATCTCATCAGGAGTGGAAGAGGGGGTGATGAGATCTTTGAAGATGGCGAACATTTCTTTGGATTTAGAGTTGGCATTGCTGATGCGAAGATTGAAGGATTCCGATTTGACTTTGAATATAGCTTTTTTGTATTGCAATGAGTCTTTTAAATTCTTCTAGTGTGGAGTCGTTGGGCCTTGGACTGGCATTTGGCTTAGGTCATGACGTTTACAGGAGTGGAGGGCTGATCGTTCTTCTGTAAACCATAAGTTGGTGTGCATGGATGTTTTTCCCTTTTTGTCTTCCATTCAGGCAATGGCAACTATGGCTTTGGAGAGGGTGAGGGAGTATATGTCGGCAAGGGAGGAAGGGTTGCTTACGAATGGCGGTTTGAGTTCTGGGATATTCAGAAATGGGAGGAGGTTTTGTTTGGTTAATTTCTTGGAGCTTCTAACCTTGGCTGGTGGAGCAGATGTAAGTGGTTTGGAGGTGGGTTTGGTGGGGAGAGTGAATTGGATGCAGTTGTGATCTGTCCATGAGAGGGCAGAGATGGTGCTGATGGAGAAGAAGTTGTGGTCAGACCTAGGTTGAGGTCTCGGAGTAGGATTTAGTGGTGTTTTTTAGGTTGTTTCCTAGTGCGTGGAGGAGGTGTCCTTGGAAGCCGGGGGCTGAGCCAGGCGGTCTGTAGGTGATAAGGATGTTAATGGTACATGTAGGGGATAGGGACAGTTTGGCAGCAAGGAGGTCGACGTTGCTATCGCTGGGGTGGTTGCATGGCCTAATGGAGAGAGCTTCCTTGGAAATGAGAGCAACTCCTCCACCTTTAGTTAGTTTACGGTCTTGATGCAGGATGGAGTAACCCTGGGGGAGGGCGAGAGAGATGGCTGGGTCTGATGCCTCATGGAGCCATGTTTCTGTGATGGCAAGTAGGTCGAGATCTAAGGTGGTGATGAGGCTGTTGATTTCGATGGCGTGGTTGGGGAGTGAACGAGCGTTGACTAGGGCACATTTAAGGTTGATGTGGGGAGTGTTCTTTTTGAGAGTGGAGGTGTGGGGAGGGGCAGGCTGGGGTGCGCATGGGGCTTAGTGTGTGTCCTAAGCCTGGAGAGCCTGTGTAGGAGTGCAGGACTGGGTCTTATGGTCGTTGGAGTGAGCAACGTCAGCTGGAGTCGTGGGGTGATTGCAGGAATGTGGGAAGAGGTGTGCGCTTGTGGGCGGCATGGTCTCGGGGGGGTGGGGGGGTTACCAAATGGTGGCAGTGATGAATGCTAGTAAGAGGAGGACGTGGTGAAGGGTGTGCGAAGTTGAGTGAGCGTGTGGGTTGGTGGATACATTGGTAAGTGAGGGAGGGGCATGGAGAAGGTGTAACTCTTAATGGGCAACGTTCTAGATTTAAAAGGCAAGAGCAGACACAACAGGTGCTGCCGAGCAATGGGGTAGGATTGGGCAAAATGCAGTAGTACACAATGAAGTCAAATTTAAGCACAATGCAGTAGTACAAAATGTAGTTAAAATCAAGCACAATCAGTGGCGCTGAACACTGGGGTAGGCGCTGCACAGTGGTGCATCACACAGTTACAGAGGGACAGATTTTTGGATGAGATAGACGCAGTTGCATACCTCGTAGTGGGAGGCTGAGTAAAGTAGATCGGAGCAGGGTGGTAGGCGTATGAGAGTTAATGAGATGGTCTACAGTGGGATGTGGTGAGAGGATGGAGCCGGTACCACGCTCAATGTGCAAACAGGGCCTTTACCCTTGTGGGCCTTCACCGGAGTGGGCCGGCTTCCGCCTCCCGGTGGAAGCTCTCCTGGATAATGGCCACGCGCTTTGCTAGGCAACGCATACACAAGACTGGAACGTGGCCATATCAGGGGCAGGCTGCCGCTGGATTCTGTAGATCTTGGCCGAAATGGAGCCCAATCAGGCCTGAAGAACACCGTGGGGTGCTGCAGAATCCCAGGAACTGCGAAGGGGCACAATATATCAAGAAGCACAAGGGTCATGCTCACTAGCAAACTTTCACGACCCTTCTGTCATGGCTGTAATTCAGGTACTACAGAAATACATAAGTTTACTTTCAGTATAGTGGTCTGAAATGGAGGGCTGGTGCTAAGGTATGTGGGGGGGTGATGTTAGACAACGGGGTCCTTATCCCCAGAGGGGGAGCCCCTCCCCATGAGGTCTTCCCTCATTAAACCACCCCTAGAGGGACTATTGGGTAATGGCCGCACCTCCATAGCCTCAAGGAAAAGGGCTCCACCTTGGGGAGATGAAACAGACCATTGCACCACTTGTTTGAAGGACAACACCTCCAATTTGTGATAAGTCTAAATACTTGTTTTTGGATGTGCTGATGCTTGTATCAATTGACTTGGGGATGGCTAATGAAGCAAGCGTTGGCATGTTCATCCTTTGAAAGGGTGATTCTTCTGACAGCATAGGCTAATTTTCCTACTTTTGGTAATGTATGGTGTTTTAATGCAAGTTTAAGAGGGTACTTGCAGGATTGTTTTTTTATCATTTGCATCTTTGAAGATAGGTTGACAAACAAAGGAATTTCCAGTTTGCTGGCGGAGTGCACAGGAATTTCTGCTTAGTTGATTAGCAAAGTGTTTTTTAAAGCATTCTGATCCAGAATAATAATGTTAGGTCAAAGTTGAGCACAAGCACGCTTTCGGTCATTCAGGTTTAAAAAGCTTAGTCTGAATGTGTGGGATTCCCACTGTGTGCCTTGGTTCTTGTATACCAGCCCGGTATTTCTAGAGTCTATTTGAAGTGCAAAGTTGGTATGCTTTATGGTCTCTGATAATGGTTGCAGTGCGGCATTGAAAAGCAGAGTGAACACCACAGAGCTCTAAGCTACGGCATAGTTACGCATGACGTAGAAAGGAAATGGTCAATTGCCACTTTCTGTGAACAATTGATGAGGAATGAGCTTGGTTATGGAAGACCAAAGCTCAGCCCACTGATCCAATTTCTCTGAAGCGCTTGATCAGTTTTTACATTTCCCCCTCTGTTTGGGATGTTGACATATTTTAAGGTCCGGTTTGTTCTGTGAATGAACCTCAGGCAGCTGACACATACCTGCCTTCTGCTGCTGGACTGTGCAAAAGGAATTTAATCTGAAAATCCAATTTTTTTTTTTACAGTAGACTATTGACTTTTGAGAGTCAGCTGAGATATATAATGCCAGTGTTTCATCAACTAGCCTGTGTGCAGGTCCCACTCATTGGGCACTGCACACAGGCTATTTTGAAGGTTGTGCACTTTGTTCTTCTAAACATTGTGAATACTTGCTTGACATTAATCACTCATTGGCTATATATCATACTTTCCAGTTATTTCTCTGAACACTGGAATAGTTAGCCAATATTCAATTAATAGGAGTTTAGCTCCAAAAAGTAGATCTAGGAAATCATATCCTTTTTCACACTAGGGGAGAAAACTGATTGAATGTAAATATGGAAGACAGACTGAGATTTGCTCCTGGTAATACTTATCCTATGTAAGCTTTCCCTCCATAATCTTGGGAAAATGTCTGTCTGTCGCAGTGGACGTCCCGTACCATATTACCAAGCAGCTTGCACTTGAAAAAGAAACATGTGCTTGGCACATTTATGGAACTGTGGCTATGCCCTATATCGTCTTCTACCGATCGTTTTCCCCTGCCTCCTCCTATGAGACTCTTTCTCCGCTCAGATGAGGCAGGAACATACACAAGCAGCTGTTACTTTTTTAGGAGCATAAATGCTATATATTTTTTCCCTTCCGTATTTGCTCTATGAGATGGGGTTTAGACACAGCATGGCGTGCACCAACAGAGTTCTGTGGCGAGTCAGAAGGAGGAAATACACAGTCCTTGGTTGCGCTTTTCTTAAAAGATACAATGGAATTTATGTTTGATCAAAGAATGTTTAATTCATATAAAAAAATAAAGAAATTATGTTAATGAAAGATCAGTTGGCATACACTGGTCTGAAGTAAATACCTTTGACAATCCAGTTAAGATTCACTGGTTGTCAGTAATTGTAGTTCATGATTTCAAATCCAATTAATCGTAGTCACCAGTTGCTGTGCAGCATGGTACCTCCCCCGACATGCGTATGTGATCCTCTCTCTTCATGCCCCTCTCTCTTCTCGGATCTCATCTACACTCTTAAACGTACTCGTCCCAGTAAAGTGAGCATTCTGATTTAAAGGGACATGATATTTTCTTCTCAGATTATATCATTTAGGAGTTTCTTCATTCCAGTTTTAAGTTATGTTTTGTGATATTTTAAAACATCCCATGTAGATCATGGTGTGTTCAGCTCGAGGGGAGTCCCTCC